>NW_026575040.1:7252500-8452500 GCF_905146905.1 Nyctereutes procyonoides | reverse complement strand
TTTTAATACAGATGAAATTGGATCTACAGAGTGCTTTGCATAGTATTGCCATCATAAGAGTATTAAGATGGATCTTCAGATCCATGAACCTGAAATGGTTTCCCATTTATTTAGATCTTTATTTTCTTTCAGCAATGTTTACAGTGTATATCTTGCATCTCCTTGGTTATGATTTATTCTGAAATTTTAAAAAAATGAATGGACTATTTTATGCGGCTGTTTTAAGTTTACAGAAAAATTGAGCAGAAAGTACAGAGAGTTCCAGTATACCCTCTAATTTTTCTTTCTTCAATGCTATCATAAATGGAATTGTTTTCTTAATTTTCTTTGGGGTTGTTGATTGCTAGTGTACAGAAATAAAACTGATTTTTGCATATCGATCTTGTACCCTGCAACTTTGCTAAATTTATTAGCTCCAATTCCTATTCATATTTGACCTTTGCTCTAGTCTACACACCTTCTCTCATCCACATTTCATTGTTGAAGATATTCAGTAGCTGGTACTTGCTGGGGTCCTGCTGTCCCTTATGGCTGAACTTTGGTCCGGCTTAGTGCTTTCTTTAGGATTCAGGACTCCAGCTCACTCCCCTAATTGAACCTGGGACTTTTCAATGTAACTTACAGACACAAATTCTATCGAGTTCCCTCTACAAAGCCTCCTGTCTCTTGCTTCCAACTCTCCAGTCTTTCCCCATCCCATTTGTCCCCATTTAACTATTATCATGACTTGAGCTGGACTCCCACCCTGACCCCCAGTTCTGGCTGATTGGAAGTAGAGATAAGTTGTAGTAAATTAAACCCAGGATCCTTTGTTCCTGACCTCCCTTCTGGAGTAGAGGACCACCAGGGCCACCCAACCCCTCTGCTCTGCCCTCATTCCCAGGAACCCTTGTCTCCCCCAGCACCAGTGAACCCCCATCTCAGACCTTCCAGAGCTCTGCACAAGCTGCCCTGGCAAGGTCAGACCCTTTGCCTGCAACAGGCGCTCCAGAAAAACAGTCAAATTCAGCATGCAAACCAGGATTATTTTAGGAGTTAGGGGCCTCCTGCTTGGAATCTGGTTTCCATGCTCACAAAAGGCAGCCCTGAAGGTGGAACTTTCCTCTCCAGACCCAGAGAAGCTGTGGGCAGAGACAGAGGGGTGGGAATGCGCCCTGCAGATTGAGTGGGTAGGAGGAAGGGGGAAGGAGGAACTTGCAGGCCCAGGCCCGGCCTGGTTGCCTAGGTGATGGAGAGAGAAGGTTGGGGGGGTGGGTGAGGGAAAAGTGGCTGGGTGGGCTGAGTTATCTGAGCATCTCGGTATTACCACCACCTAGTAGTATCCCTCCTTGCTTCTTCTGCTCCTAATAGCTCAGCCCCTGCTGGGGGGAAGCCAGCCTGGAGGAGCCCACGGGAGTCTTCCCCACTTTCTTACCATTGTACCCAGTGTTCAGCCACTCTTTTTCTTGTAGAAATAGAATGTCAGCTCTGAAAAAGGGATTGCAAAGTCTCCTGGCCCAGTGGTTTTCAAATAGGTTTGTAGCAACACATCCCTGTTTCAAAAGAAATATTACCCAGAACCCCAATATGCAAAACAAACACATAGAGAGCTGCTCACCTTCCCCTCCCCAGGACTCTAGGGTTGCAACACCCAGAGTGTGAAAATCTCTGATCTGGGCCCAAACCCTCATCGTATACATGAGAAAATTGAGATCCCCAGACAGCACTGACTTGTTCAAGGACACCCAGTAGATAAGCTCATGACAGAACCAGGATGGGAAGTGGCCTCCCCATGACCGTAACAGAACCAGCAGAAAGAAGTAGAAGTCTCAAGGCAGCAGGAAAGAGAATGGGAGGGTGGGCACAGGTTGCCTTAAGAACCTGATCTCCTGGGACAACACAATGCCCTCATTTCACAGAGAGAGAAACTGAGGTCCAGAGAGGGGACAGTAGCTTATTAGTGGAGTGATTCTAAAAGGGAGTAATATTCCCTTAGAAAAAAGATGAGTTTGAACATTTGGCTGTTTGGCTAGCTCGTACAGTCTTTAATGAAACTCTGAGGTGCCAGATGGTGTAGGGGGAGGAGTGCCGGCCTGGGAGCTTCAGCCCCCTCTGTTACAGACAAGCCCCATGACCTTGGGAGATTTATTTTAAAGAGCCAAAAGGATCATCCCCTGGTTTGTGAGAAGTCCAGAAGAATAATAGGATTAAATGGTGCTTCAGAGTGTTTTATATTGTCTCTAAATGTCAGGGGGAAGGGGAGTAAGCATACTGTTCTTTAAGGATTGAATTTGACAGTGGGTTTTTAAAAGGACCTTTATATCTTTTTTTCCATTTTTCATGGCTAATTATAAAGTTAACACATGGCCATTCCAGAAAATGTGTAAAGTACAGAAAATGAAGAAAAGAAAAGCTGAAAATAAAAATCACCCATATAAGCACACTACTCAGAGCAACCACTGTTCAATATCGTTGTACATTTCCTTTCAGTCTTTCTTCTATACTTTTTTCTTTGTACAGAGTGTATCATATTGCAATTAAAATAATTTTGCTTAATGATTAATAAAACATTACCTTTTACCTGGTATGTCATGTCCAGTCATTAAAAAAATTACAAAGCACACCAACAGGCAAAAAACACACTTCGAAGAAGCAGAGTGAGCTTCAGAACCAGAGATGGCAGGGTTGTTGGAATCATCAGACTGGGAGTTTAAAACACCTATGATTCATGTGTTAAAGGCTCTAATAGGTAAAGTAAACAGCATGCAAGAACAGATGGGCAATGTAAGTAGAGAAATGGAAATCCTAAGAAAGAACCAAACAGAAATGCTGGAGATAAAGCAAACAAACAAACAAAACCACTGTAACAAAAATATAGAATGTGTTTAATGGGATCATTAGTACACCGGGGACATGGCTGAGGAAAGAATCTCTGAGGCAGATGATAGACCAATAGAATATCTGAAAACTTAAAAGCAAAGAAAACAAAGAGAAACAACCCCATAATAGAATACATAAGGACTGTGGGACAACTACATAAAATATAATATACTTGTGATGGGAACACCAGAAGGAGAAGAAAGAAACAGAAGAAATATTTGAAACAATAATGACTGCAAATTTCCCTAATGTCAGGCACCAGCCCACAGACTAAGGAAGCTCAAAAAACACCAAGCAAAAAAGCTACATCCCAGCATATCACTTTCAAATTACAAAAAAAAAAACAAATCAAAACAAACCAAAACAAAAAAACCCCAAAGAGAAAGAGAAAATCCTGAGAGAAGTCAGAGGACAAAAAGGAACAAAAATAAAAATTACATGTGCGTTCTCAGAAACCATGAAATTAAGAAGAAAGTGGAATGATATATCTAAAATGTCGAGGGGGAAAAAAACCCAGCCACCTAGAATTCTGTACCCTGCAAAATTATCCTACAAGAGTGAAGGTGAAAAAAAGACTTTCTAAAGTAAACAAAAATTGAAGGAATTTTTGCCAGTAGAACTGCCTTGCAAAATTTTTTTTCATACTTTATTTATTTATTTATTTTTAGGTAATCTCTACCCCCAGTGTAGGGCTCAAACTCACAACTCTGAGATCAAGAGTTGCATGCTCCACTACTGAGCCAGCCAGGTGCCTCTGCCTTCCAAATATTTTTAGAAAGTTCTGTAGAGAGAAGGAAAATCATGTAGTTCAAAAACTCGAATCTAGGGATGCCTGGGTGGCTCAGCAGTTGAGCGTCTGCCTTCAGCTCAGAGCATGATCCTGGAGTTCCTGGATGGAGTCCCACATTGGGCTCCCTGCATGGAGCCTGTGTCTGCCTATGTCTCTGCTTCTTTCTCTCTCTCTGTGTGTCTCTCATGAATAAATAAATAAAAACTTAAAAAAATAAAACAAAATAAAACTCAGATCTACATAAAAGCATTGAAGAAGGAATGAGTGAAGGTAAAATAAAACTTATCTCCCTTATTCTTAATTGATGAAACAGATATAGTTTGCTCAAAATAATAATAGCAACAGTGTAATTATGCATGCTTATGTTCATATCACATATGCATATATTCTTATGTACACTTACATATAAGTGAAATGAATGACAGAAATGATACAAAGGACAGGATGAAGGAATTCAGATTATTTGGTTATTAAAAGACACTCACAGTATCTATGAAGTAGTATGGTGTTATTTGATGGTGTATTTGGATTAGTTGTAAATTTATATTGCAAACTCTAGGGCAAATCACTAAAAAAAAAGAAGTACAACTGCTATGTTAAGAAAGAAGAGAAAGTGGAATCACATAAAGTGCTCAATTCAAACCACAAAAGGCAGAAAAAGTGGAAGACAAAATAGGTACAAAGAACAAAGAGAACAAATAGAAAACAGTAACAAATGTGGTAGATATTAGTCTGCTTATGTCAATAATCACTTTGAATGTCAATGGTCTAAGTGCCCTAATTAAAAGACAGATATTATCAGAATTGATTTAAAAAATGACCCAATTACATGTTGTCTATAAGGAACCCATTTTAAAATATAAAGACACATACAGATTAAAAGTAAATGGTTAGAGGAAAAATACATCATGCAAACACTAATCAAAAGAAAGCAGGAATATGTCTATTAATTTCAGACAGAGCTGACTTCAAAGTAAGAAAGTTATCTGAGATTAAAAGGGGTATTGCATTATAATAAAATGGTCAATTCTCCAAGGAGACATAATAATTCTTGAGACGTGTATGTATGTGTCGAACGATCAAGCATCAAACCACACAACGCAAAAATGGATAGAACTGCAAGGGAGAAATAGATGAATCTACTATCATAGTTAAAGACTTCAACACTCCTCTTTCAGAAATGGACAGAAATAACAGGCAGAAAATCAGTGAAGATATACTTGAACTCAACAACACCGCCAATCGATTGCTCTATTGACATCTGTAGACCACTTCATCCAACAGTAGTAGAATAAATGTTTTTCTCAAATTCACACAGGACATTAACCAAGAAAATAAGATGAGTAGCTTTCCTTCTTTTTCTTTTCTCTCAAAGAGTTTATATAAGATGAGAATTCCCTGTGTTATACAGAAAAGTTCCCTTGTGGTGAAACTTTCCCATAGAACCACATGGACCAGTTATCTTCTTAGTAGATAGATCTTTGACTATTGTTTTAATTTCTTTAATGGTAGACAATTTATGTTTTCCTGTTTCCATTTCATCTGGGTTTCATATTTATTTGAATATTATTTAGTAGCTTTATTTAATTTTTTTTAATTTATTTATGATAGTCACACACAGAGAGAGATAGAGAGAGGCAGAGACATAGGCAGAGGGAGAAGCAGGCTCCATGCACCGGGAGCCTGACGTGGGATTCGATCCCGGGTCTCCAGGATTGCGCCCTGCGCCAAAGGCAGGCGCCAAACCGCTGCGCCACCCAGGGATCCCTAGTAGCTTTTTAATTTATTTTTATTTGTTTATATTTTTAGTAGCTTTTTAAAATTTATTTTTTTAATTAATTTATTTATTTATTCATGATAGACATAGAAAGAGAGAGGCAGAGACACGGGAGGAGGGACAAGCAGGCTCCATGCAGGGAGCCCGACGTGGGACTCGATCCTGTGACTCCAGGATCATGCCCTAGGCCAAAGGCAGGCGCTAAACCACTGAGCCACCCAGGGATCCCAGCTTTTTAAAATTTAGAATCTCTTCTGAGTTAGTAGTTTGTAGTTTGACCATTTTATCAATCTATATAATGTTAATTTGTCTTCCTCCCTGTGTTTCACTTGGTCAATTTTGAAAAAACTTGCCTATTTCTTTAAGTCTTTTCAAGGAATCATTTTTCAAATTTACTAATTAACATTTTCCCTGTCTATCTTATTGCTTTTTACTTCAGTCTTTACTATTTTCCTTTATTCTACTTACTTTATATTTCATAGGAATTTTTCCCCTTTATATATTTGTTTTTAAAGTGTATTTATTTAAGTAATCTCTACACCCATTGTGGGGCTTGAACTCATGATTCCAAAATCAAGAGTCATGTGCTCTTTCCATTGAGCCAGCCAGATTCCCCTCAATTAATTTTTTATTGGAAGCTGGACATGGTTGAATTGGAAGTGCCCCCCCCCCAATTGAAGTCCAACCTATAAATGTGACCTTATTTAGAGATAGTATATTAGTGGTTGTAATCCAGTTAAGATGAGATCATACTGTAGTAGGATGAGTCCTAAATCTAATATGACTGGTGTTGTAGAAGAAAAAAAGAAATTTGGACCCAGAGGCGAACACAGGGAAAAGGCTATGTGACAACGGAGGCATAGAATGAAGTGATGTATTTATAAATCAAGGAGTGTGAAAGATGGCCTGTAATCACTAAAAGCTAGCAAGAGGCAAGGAAGGATTCTCTCTGACATCCTTCACAGAGAGCATGGGTCCTACCAACACCTTTATTTTCATCTTCTCTTCTCTAGAAGTATGAGGCAAGAAATTATTGTTTTAAGCCACTCAGTTTGAGGTAATTGATTATGGCTGCCCTAATACAAAAACTAGGTTCATTCGTCATTAGTCTTTCTTGTTTTAGAATAACTCTGTAAGTCAATATATTTTCCTGAAAACCACTTTGGTCTTTTTCTTTTAAAGATTTTGTTTACTTATTTAAGAGAGAGAGTGAATGAGTGGGGAGGAGGGGCAGAGAGAGAGAGAGAAAGAAGCAGGCCCCATTCCCCCCACGGTCCCACCCCCACCATCAATGGTGCAGGGCTTGATCCCAGGACCCTGAGATCATGATCTGAGCTGAAGGCAGGTGCTTAACTGACTGAGACACCCAGGCACCCCTAAAACCACTTTGCTTCCCAAATACTGTACTTAATTCTTGCTTTATTATGATTTTTTCTTCAATCCATGAATTATTTAGACCTCTGTTTTAAATTTCCATGTGTGTGTTTCTACCATCTTTATACAACCTAATTTTATTTCTGTGTCATCAATGAATGTTTTATATTACATTAATTTTTAAAATTTTTGGAGACTTACTGTGCAGCCTAATACTTAGACAATTTTTGTGGATGGTCTATTTGTATTTTAAAAAAATGCACATTCTCTGTTGGGTTCAGGGTTCTACATGCATCCATTAAATTCACAGTTGGTTAATTTCTGTGTTAAAGACTAGTTAACCAATAAACAAATCTGTTTCCGCCTTTCTCTTGGGCACACCATGGGGCTACATTTCTTGGTCTTTCTAGCCATTAGATATGGCCCTATGATTGAACTTTGGTCAGTAGAATGTGAGCAGAAGGAGCTCACATGTGATTCTCCATTCTCTCTCTTACCAGGACTGTCAGGGGGATCTCAACAACCAATTTGTTTTTGGTAGTAGGTAAATTTGATTTTTTTTCTATGAGCATTTAATTTAGAATTTTTTCTTTATTCTTGATGTCTGAAATTTCACTATGATGAGTACAGATGCGGGTTAAAAAAATTACCTTATTAGTAACTAGTGATACTTTCAATATGAAGACTTACATTTTTTTTTAATTCTGGGAAATCCCTGGTTATTATTTCTTTAAACACTATATCCTATTATCTCTGCCAGATATTTCCAGAACTCTTATTAGATAATATTGGCACTTCTGATTCTAACCTCCATATCTTTAATTTTTCTTTTTACTATCCATCTCTATTACTTTGAGTGTGTGTATATGTGTGTGTTTTCAGTAGGCTCCATGACCATTGTAGGGCTTGAACTCACAATCCTGAGATCAAGAGTTTCACACTCTACTGAGCTAGGCAGTACAGCCAAAATCTCTATTAAATGTGCTACATTCAACAAAAGAATTCTTAGGCCTCATCTACAGCTCTGATACACACTTTGATTGTATTCATTATGATAATAGCCCATCTATTAATAGTTTCAATAATTCAATTTTTTAGTCAAGATCTCTAATTATTTCTTTTTTACAACCAGCCATTCCAGTTTCATGAATGAAATACTCTCCCTTATCTTTCTGATCATTAGAATTACATTTGTTTTTTATTTTTATTTTCTTCCTTCTTTTCTTTTTTTTTTTTTAAAGGTGTCACAGAGGGAGAGGGAGAGAAAGAATTTTAAACATGGGGGTAATCCAGTTAAGATGAGATCATATTGGAGTAGGATAGACCCTAAATCTACTATTATTTGGGCTTAAATTCACGACCCTGAGATCACAACCTGAGCAGAAATCAAGGGTTGCACACTTAACCTACCAAGTCATCCAGGCACCCCATATTTTTATTTTCTTTTAAGACTTTTGTTTATTTTTCACATTTTTATTTTATTTTTTTTAATTTAAATTCAATTTGCCAACATATGGTATAATACCCAGTGCTCATCTCATCGTGTGCCCTCCTTAATGCCCATCACCCAGTTACCCCCATCCCCCTACCGACTTCCCCTTTTGCAACCTTTTGTTTGCTTCCCAGTTAGGAGTCTCTGATGGTTTGTCTTCCTCTCTAATTTTTCTTACTCAGTTTTCTCCACTTCCTTTATGGTCCCTTTCACTATTTCTTATATTCTACATATGAGTGAAATCATATGATAATTGTTTTTCTCCTATTGATTTATTTCACTCTGCATAATACCCTACAGTTCCATCTACATTAATGTAAATGGTAGGTATTCATCCTTTCTGATGGTTAAGTAATATTCCATTGTGTGTATATATCACATCTTCTTTATCCATTCATCTGTTGAAGGACATCGTGGCTCCTTCCATAGTTTGGCTATTGTGGACATTGCTGCTATGAACATTGGGGCAAGACTGCTTTTTTTTAATTTTTATTATTTATTTATTTATGATAGTCACAGAGAGACAGAGAGAGAGAGAGAGGCAGAGACACAGGCAGAGGGAGAAGCAGGCTCCATGCACCAGGAGCCCGACGTGGGATTCGATCCCGGGTCTCCAGGATCGCGCCCTGGGCCAAAGGCAGGCGCTAAACCACTGCGACACCCAGGGATCCCGAGACTGCTTTTTAAAAAAGATTTTATTTTCTTATTTGACAGAGAAAGCATGGGGGGAGGGGGAGGAAGAAGCAGGCTCCCCACTGAGCAGGGAGTCCAATGCAGGGCTCCATCTTAGGACCCTGGGATCACCACCTGATCTGAAGTCAGATGCTTAACAGACTGAGCTACCCAAGTGCCCCTTGGGTAATGTCGATACCCATGTGGGGCTTGAACTTACAACCCTGAGATCAAGGATCCCATGCTCTTTCGACTAAGCCAGCAAGGCGCCCCAAATTATATTTATTTTTAAGCCTAATTCCCATTACCCTATTAACTCTCTTTCCTCAGATGTGTATTTATCAGTTTATTACATCTAGGATCTCTTTTTTATAATATTGCACACTTCAAACATTTAGTGATTCTTGACTATGTACATTTTTGCAGTTGCACTGTCTTCTAATGCTGATGGCTGCTTCTGGTTGAGCAGTGTGCTTATAGGGATGGAGAAACAGCTGCTGGAACTTGTACTCCATACCATTTTGATGGGCAGGACCTGCTGCTGGGTGGGAACCTCAGCAGCTGGTCTTCCAGGCTTGGATGTTTCTCATTCCTTCCAGACTTTGACAGCCACTCAGTACATGGTCTTTTCTCCTTAATCCAAATACTTACCCCCAAAGTTCATACACACAGGCTATGTCGAGAAATGTAAGTGGGTAGGCCTAGCTGCTCCTGCTATAGCTTCCCAAATAATACCCCTGTCAACCTCCCCTGGATACTCTCTTGTTTACAGCTCTCTTTCATCACCTCTAGACATGGAACATCCTGGTGTTTCTCCCTTCTAGGAGGTTCATTTCCACTGTGGCTGCTGCTGCTTTCCTGCCCAGTCCAATCCTGTCTGCCTTTAGCCTGGCAGAGATTCCTCACACTTTTGGATCATAGAACCCCTACTCATTTTTGAACATATATCTTCCTGCTGTCTTTTCTAAAGCTGGATATGGAATCAGTGTGCTACATATATATATATATATATATATATATATATACACACACACCAATATAAAGTGAAAAACACAGAATTATATATATTGTATTTATCACATATAATTATGTATAATATATTATATATTTTAAATATATATTTATATAAAATAAATATTGTATTTTAATATGTAAATATATTTAATGTTATAGTATATATTATAATACAAATATATAATAAATATATATTTTAATTACATAAAATAAATATTGTATATTAATAATATATAAAATAAATATTATTTTATATAAAAATATATGATATATAAAATATACAGTTAATAGTATATAATATTTACTATATATAATTATAATATTTTGTATATTATAGATGATTATGTTATGATAAATATATATAATCCTGTTTTTGCATGTGATATTGTATATATCATATTTATCATATATAATTATCTATAATGTATAAAATATGTTTTAATTATATAAAAATATATTATATACTAATTATATACGATACATATTTATTTTATATAATTATAATATTTTTAATATTATAGATAACTATATGTGACAAATATAATTCTATGGTTTTGCACTTGATATTGTATTAAAAATATATTTTCAGATATGTGAGTATAAATGTGTATGTGTGTGTATTTCCTACCTGTGACTACTGACAGGGCCTAAAGGCAATGATGCTTTAGTAGGAAAGAGTAAAATTATGGCCCAAATCTTGGTTTCTAAATATTATTATCCACTAAAAGTAACCAAAACTGCTTTGGAGAAATGACTGATTCCAGGACTGAAGCATGGACAAGCATGGACTGCAAGATAGACCTGGAACATATTATTTCACAAAATAGCAGGGAAGTGCCAAAACCCCCCAAAACCAATGGGGTTAAATCAAAAGGACATAGAAGTGAGTTGAAGGGGCTCCCACTGGGCAAATCTGGGACAATCTGAGCATGAAAATAAATAATTATAAAACATATAACAACTTAGAGCATAAAAGTAAAATAAGAATAGATGCTGAGGGGTACCCGGGTAGCTCAGTGGCTTAAGTGCTTGCCTGCAGCTCAAGTCATTATCTCGGGGTCCCAGGATTGAGACCCACATGAGGCTCCCTGCTCAGTGGGGAGCCTGCTTCTCGTTCTCTCTACCCTTCCTTTGCTCTGCTGTCTCTGTCTCTCTGTCAAATAAACACATAAAACCTTTTTAAAAATTAAAAAAAAGAATCGATGCGGATATGAAAAATGAATAAATAAATAAGTAAGGGAGAAGGGAAGGAGGATTGATGGAATCAGAAAGCCATTCTTTGGCAACAACCATAGTAATAATTGTGAAACAGGAGTCATCACCAACAGATGCTAAAACTAGTGGGTAAAGATTTAACAAGAAACAAGGTACTTACATTCCTTCAAGGCATCTCCTTGCAACATGCTGATTAATTAGAAGGGGAAAAGTATATAAAGCTCTGTTTGAAAGTAAAAGGGTGGGGCACCTGGGTGGCTCAGTGGTTGAGCATCTACCTTTAGCTCAGGGCGTGATCCTGGGGTCCTGGAATCAAGTCCCGTATCAGGCTTCCCATAGGTGGCCTGCTTCTCCCTCTGCCTGTGTCTCTGCCTCTCTATGTCTCTCATGAATAAATAAAATCTTTAAAAAAAATTCACTCAATCATAGCCTTCAAGTTGGACATTTCTATTATTTCTAATTTCCCCCAATGGTAAATAATACTGAAGTGAACACCCTTATATTTGATACTCTGCCCACATTTCAGATGTCTTCCTTTGGATAAGTCCATGGAAGTGTTAATCACTCACTGTCCAGGGGTGTGAACATTTTAAGACTCTAAAAACACGCTTGGGGGATCCCTGGATGGTGCAGCGGTTTGGCACCTGCCTTTGGCCCAGGGCGCGATCCTGGCGACCCGGGATCGAATCCCACGTCGGGCTCCCGATGCATGGAGCCTGCTTCTCCCTCTGCCTGTGTCTCTGCCTCTCTCTCTCTCTCTCTCTCTGTGACTATCATAAATAAAAAAAAATTTAAAAAAAATTTAAAAACACGCTTGATTCATATGAATTGGAATAACTCAATCATGTTCATGCATATTCTCATTCATTTAAAAGTTTTGCTAATTTGAGGGGGAAGAGGGATATTTCATATTGTTTTAATTGTCATTAAGCATTGGAGGGGATGTTTTCCCCCCCTATGAATAGTGATTTTTGTGTTTATTCTGGGTTCCTGGGGGGATTTGTGACAGTCACACATTTCTCTTGGGGGTGACGATAGCAAAGCCATTTGTAACTTCTAAGAAGTAATAAATAGTGAATACCATACTAGAGCACGCAGTCACATCACTTGTGACACAAGCACATTACCACACGAGATTGAATCGACAATTTATTTAGACTCCTAGAACGAGGAAACACAATATCCCCAGGGAAGGGTGAAGAGTGCGTGACAGGAGGAGGTAATTTCCTTGCCTGTTTGTGTACTCCCCACTTTCCCTCCTCGCATCTCCCTTTTTCCTTCCTTCTAAATACATGTATACATATATAATAATATATGGTTTGTGTATGTATACACATATAATGCATACATTTAATATCATGCTATATCTTCTCATTATTAATGTAATACAATCCATGATAATACAATGCATGGATGACTTTGCCAGGCACCAGGAGGATTCAGAGGAATGAGGCCAGCTGTCTTTCTCCTGGAGCCATGTTCCCCCTCATGTTCTCATGAAGGCAGCAAGATATGTGCCTCATGATTCCAAAGCAAGGGAGCTGACCTTAAGCTCCAGCACCCTTTCTAAGCATCCTCGTGCCGCCCAGCACCCTGAGCTGCGCCTTTTCCCTGAAGCCCTCTGTGCCCTTCTTCCTTAGTACTTTGCTATGCCTGGAGTTCCTTGCACTTATTACCCTTCATCTAACCTAATCATCCTTCAAGGGCCACTCAGAGGCCACCTCTTAAGAGGCCTTCTCTGACTGCCCACACTGCCCACTCTCGAGTGCAATGGCATCTGAGCTCTCTCTGCATTCTCCATCTCTCCCATGGCACTTGGCACTTAAAACGCAGCACTTCAGCTCTTATTGTATTTGTCATATGCCCTCAATTAGGCTGTGAGTTTCTGAAGGGCAGGGCCAGATCTGACACATCTCTATATCCCAATGTCACTTATCACAGCTCCTGTCATGGAGTAGGTGCTCTGTGAACACTGGGAGAAGTGAATGAAAGAACCCATCCACACAAAATCCTTCAATTTCACAGTTTCCCACATCAGCAGCAATGGGCACAGTGTGTGTACAAAAGTAGAGTCTCTTAAATGATCACTTCTGAGAGATTGCACACAGGCCAGTCTGTGGGAAAGTTCCCAAAGGGAAAGCAGAAACTAGGCATGTGCGTGTGGATAGGGTACTGGACTGGGAATCTGAAGTCTGGATTTCTACCTCAGCCCTCCTGCTACCCAGTTGTATGACCTCAGAAGTTCATTTCTTCCTCTCCAGGCCTTGATACACCCATCTGTAGAATGGGAGTTGGGAGTGATGTCCAAGGATCTTTCCTTCTTACACATTTATCCTTCTGGCACACAGTGTGTTGGCTGCCCCGGCGGTCCCTGAAAGCCCTTGGTGCTCAGATACTAAATCAGAAAAGAGAAAGTAGCTGGAAGTTATTGAAGGACTATGAACTCTCTACTTGCTTAAAGACTGTATGGTTTCAATAAATATATTTCCCATATCTTTTCTCTCTTAGGTTTCATAAATTATTTCATATATATATGTGTGTATATCTATCTATCTATCTATCTATCTATCTATCTATCTATCCATCCAGTCAGAGAGGTTTACACACCAAACTGACAATAATAGTTTCCCCTGGGGATGCAGATAGGGTGAGAGGGTCCTGGGGTCAGGAGCTTCAAAAGGACTTTGAGCCTTACCAGCAATGTTCGATTTAGAAAACAAAATATATGCAGTGAGATGCCAAACAGTGTGCTTTAAATTCTGAGTGTTGACAAGGAAAAGAGGGATGAAATTGAACACCAATAAAAAATAAATTTATTTAAAAAAAAAAAAGAAAAGAAAAGAGGGATGAGATCACTGTGGTTGGGGTACCAGAGGGGGCCTTTGGGACCTGAAGCAGACCTGGAGGTGGGACAAAGCACTCCCCTGGGTGGGTGGGCTCCACAATACTTTTTATGCAACAGTGTTGCTTGTCAAAGAAGTTGAAGAAAGCCTGAGTCTTTGATACTTTGCTGGGTAGAATGCCATCTTCATGGGATCACGGAATCTTAGACTTTTTAAACTAGTAAGAAGGATAAGAAAAATCATTCTGCTGAACTACAAGGGGAAGGGAGGCCCAGAGAAATTCGCTTCCGTGCATTTGGACCAATGTCCTTTATGTAAAATTTAATTTGTTAGAAGCTGGGTGTATTTTTAAATGTTTAAAGTACCTTAATGCATGATTAGAATTTTAATAATTAATAACTTTAATATCTGTGATTGAAAGTTAAAATTTGATAAGCTATTTAATTTCTAAACCTGATACCTCTATATTCTCATAAAGTGAAATGTGATGGGATTACTTGCAGGACTGGCACGCCCTCCTCGGTTTGTCATTGAGAAAGTCACTGATGGTCATAATTGTCTCCTCCTTAATGTGCTACTGTCCAGCTGAGACATTTCGTGAAGCACTTTATACTTGTCCGGGGTTTCTAAACCTGTCAATGTCAATTGCTTTCACTTTTACACTAACACATGTTGTCACATGAAAACATAAAGCCCTTCTTGTGACGATAAGGGAAATGATTATGGGTGCCTGCCAAGACTCTGAGAATAAGGATAGCCTCCGTAATGATCAGGGTCATAGCATGAAGTAGACTTCACCCCAGATGGTTCAAATGAAAACACTTGACAGAAAGAGATACTTAGATATCAGCAGAGTCTAGAGAGCGAGGGATGTTGAGGCACCCAGAGGGAGGGAAGCTGGTGCCTCCTTTAGTTCTGAAGGGGCAAGAGAAGTAAATGGTGTTACTGGAGCCCAGGATGGGCTCAACCTGAAAGAAGAGGCTGTAGCCATGGAGGCAAGCAGCCACTGCCATCACCACAGGAGGTAGAGGGAAAGAAAAAGATCTGACCCGTATCTCTTCCTGTCCCCAAACTCCTGCCAACTAGAAGTGAACTGGCAAAAGAGGGTGGGAGGTCCACAGAGAAAGAGACATCAGGGCATAGAATAGATCTGGGTAGTGTGTGTGTGATTGTCAGGGAGCAGGGGGTGACAAGCCAACACACTGTCTGAGAGCCAAACTAGAAAAACCTACATGTGATGGATGCCATCAACCACCCTGAAGCAGTCCTTGGTAGGGGATAGAGGGGGTTGAGTGCCCCCAGGACTCCAGTCACAGTGCTTTGATGACATTCCCAGGAAGCAAAACTCGAATGTGATTTCAGTTAAGAAACTGAATTGAAAATTGATTGCATTGCTCTCAATCACGGAATAGAACTCTTGGAACTAAGACCTCTCAGTAGGAGTATGGACAGCCAGGGTGAGAGGGCTCAGAGAACAGAATTTGGCCATGTGTCTCAATTCTGTTCAGGAGAGAAAGTAGGCTCACTACAGGTCCCCTATAAGCCTGCCCCCAAAAAGGGATGGATACATCAGACTCTCATGGCTCAGTGACACCGGTCATGAAGACCATCTGCTCCCTCCCAGGGCTCTGAGTCCAGACTCCCCATCCATCCCTGTGTTTAGCATTTGACTTCCCATATAGCTCACCTGTACAGAGTGATTGTGCTGATCAGCCCATGAAAGTTTCCGATTCTCTTGATAATCTTCATTTCCATCTCTGGGGCCCAGTCACACCCAGATTCAATAACCAAGTGTCTGAAGCTCTGGTGTGGAGGACCAGATTCTGGAGTGAAGGACCTGCAGCAGGTTGTTGCCTCTCTGGACAACCAGCCAGCCTCACCAGAACCCATCTCTGCTTCCGTTCTCCAGCAGTGATTGGCTGCTGACAGTCCAAACTCTGTCTGCCTTTCCAACTCATTCCTATTACAGTTTAGAAGCCAAGGCTGGCAGGGGGCTGTATGATCAGCTGTCCCAGTTCTTTCCCATTTTTCTTCAGTGAAGAAGGCCATCTCAGAAAGGGGGAATGACTTGCTCACAGTCTTAGCACACGCTGATGGCTCCTTTTTTATGAAAGGAAGGATCACGATGAATGGATGTTGGGATAGGTGGGTACCTGGATGGATGCATGGGTGCATGCATGGGTGCGCAGGGATATGAATGGAGGGATGCATAGATGGTGCATGGATGGATGCATGGATGGATATTAGAGGAAAGACTACTCTTTAATACATACTTTGTTGTGTTGTGGCAGAGACTCTGGGTACCCTGTGCCACTACTGCAGCCACAATGAATATTTCCACGCACATCTATAATGCTCCACCTCGGGCATCTCATCCCTTTTTCTGCCTAAAAACTTTCTCCAAAGCTGCAGAAACTCACTCAGCCTAATTGCAGGGCGGCCTCAAGGTGCATAGGAGTCAACATCATGAGGGATTACCCTTTGCCACAGAGGATGACAATCAGGGCCTAAATGCCCCCACCTCCCATCCTTCGAAGGAGCATTTCTGAGATGCGTCCTATTTGACTCTTCAGACATTCGCCCGCAGGACTGAAGCCCAACTGCTAACAGCAGTAACCACCTTACACCCTTTACTGGCTTCCCCTGTCTTGCTCTTCTTATTCCCTTACTCCTACTCCCTGAGATCGTCTCCCATCAAACTGCCTGCGCTTGGGTCCTTATCTCAGGTTCTACTTTGAGGAGAACACAAATTAAGACACTGGTTAAACTGGTTTACTTCTGTTTCCCTGGAAGGAAGATGTTGCTATTTATTCATGCAGGTCTGCATTCCTTTTCTTCAAATGAGAAATTTAAGGCTCTGAGTGGCTAAGGAAGCTTCCTAAATTCACAGGACATAGACGACATTGCTATGCTGGGCGAATACCAACTCACAGGGCAATTCTCAAACATGACCTACACAATCATGTAGTGGCAAGGATCCTTAGAATCATCTAGTGCAATCATCTAGTGCAATCCCCTAATAACCTTCTCAACCTATTATTACCTTCCCAAAACTCTGACACAGTTTTTTTTTGTTTTTTGCCAATCACTGTCCCCACAAAATCTTAATATGACAGATATACTGTATATGTATTTATGCCCTCTGTGTGTGTGTGTGTGTGTGTGTGTGTGTTACCATTGGCTAGAGATTCTTTCAGATATTGTTGACATTTTTTTCTTTTTGGTGCTTGACATAATTATTGATATATCAAATAACTTACTAGAATGAAATAGTAAAGTATAAGCCATTCTTATTTAATTCTCAAAGCCTAAGTCACACACAAAAGCTCTGAAATAAGCATGAACAATACCCACAAGGGGGCTATGGCAGCCAGTAAGCACCCACAAGCTATCTCTTACAGCACCTTATGGTGGAGTAAATAAGGGAGAGAGAGTCCGCCAATCACAGCCATCCGTCCGCCATAGTTTCACAGCACTGATTGATCTCGCATGGGCTTAATGCATCTTCCATGACCTTCGTGTCAATGTTGTTCATTTGATACAAAAGAAAATCCAATTAGGGAAATCAATTGAACACAAAGGAATAAGGTTTTGCCTGATAGGGCCGAGCTTTGGAGGACCATCAACTCCTGTAAGGGCTAAATTTTTCTTCACCTCCCTCAAAACCAATCCTCACCCTTCTGGGTGTGATGAGAATGCATGAGTTAGTCTAACACCATCATCGTACAGATTAGAAGGATGTAGAGCCAGAGGAGTGGTCACACAGTGGAATCAGGCAAAACTGGACTGAAAACCAGTTCTTCTGATGCCTCGTCCTGAGTCCATTTTATATCCCCCGAGAACCTGGCTCACCAGGCGGTATGTACATTCAGGGCCTGGGCTCAGCCAGGCTTGGTGCTCCAAGGCCCTCAATTTTGTTGGGATCAAAGTCTTCACCTTGCCATGGAATGTACCGTGATTATTAAAGTGTGTTACAGTTGCTCCCCAACCCAGTTTCCGCTGGGGCATATAAAAGCAGAGAGCTAATTATATGATAGTAATTACCTGGAAATTATATGTTTATTGGTTTTTCCACCAGTGGATACTACTATTTTTGAACTTTTCATTGTCCCACTCAGTAACAGGAGTCACACTGTCTCTGCTCCAAATGTTCTCTCGAATCTCATGATTAGCAGACTTTTTAAATGGAACCACTGCTGGCAGCATGGAAAGCCTCCGGGTAGGGAAGGGAGCACGTTGACTCAGTCCACGCAGGAGGCACCGGAAGTCCTCCACGCCCACGTTAACATGCACCTCACTTCTTGACAGGAGCCTTTAATAATAAAGCACTCAACATCTCTGGTCTAAATGAAACACATTCCTATCTTTGCCCTTGGATACTGGGAATAGTATCCAATAGGAAGGGGCTTCATCTGCCACCGGATATATTTATCTACCCTTCAATTATGTGCCTTGGTTAATTGTCCCTTTTCTATCAGCTCTACTTACGACACAGATCCTGCGCCTCGCCTATAATTACAGTGAGGAATTCTTTCTATGAGCTTTTGCCTGGGTCAAAACATCGAAGGTGGAAGGTCAGAGAGCAAGGGTCCATGTTGGCTTTACTCTGGCAAGCTGGTTTCCAGGGGCTTCCAGGCCTTTGGCGACTGAAACTCCACCATTAGCACCTCATCCTGTTGTTATTGTTTACAGTTGTGATTTATAGACAACATCTGTCAAGGATTTTACAATTTAAAACATGCCTTTTACATGAAGCACCTCACTCACCTTCTCCACAAATGCTGAGAGCAGTTAGGTGACTTGGCTGTCCTCACTCCGCCAGTAAGATGCATATCCTCACCCCTCTGGAAGGGCCACGGGGCAAGCTGTCTCCAGGCCTCTCTGCTTACATTTGGGGAGACAGCTAGCTTATAGCCCCGTATGTATGTGTGGCTCTGTATGTGTGTTTTATTCATGGATCTCAGCATCTAGAACAATGCCCTGCACATGGTCAGATGCAGGAGGTGTTCACTGAGAGAGCGAACGCATGCATCTAGCCTGGGAAGCTATGAGATCACCATTCATTTAAGGGTCCTCTCCCTGCTTAGTCCATTCTCACCTCCATGCCTCCTGCTTGGTCTAATCCCTCCCGCATATTGCAAGGCGGTCAGCAGCTTTGGCATGAATCCTGCTAACTTAGAGACCCTCTCAGGGCCACCAATCCACAAGAATCCTCTTCCTTTTCCCTACTCTTCCAGTCCTCCTCATCCAAATCACCACTCCACTCAGCCTTAACTGGATGTTGGAAACCAATTAATCACCTGTCCAACCATTTCATCTAACAGATGAAGAAACAGGTCTATGGGGGAAAATAGCCTTGTAGATAGCCTCATGAGTCCATGGCAGGGTTGAAACCAGAACCCAGGTCTCTGACAGCGTCCAACAGACTTCCCAACACACCAAGGATAGGAAAGGTTTCATCACAATTGTTTTGCTTGAGCTGTGGCAGCTGCCTGGGGAGATGAACTGAGAAGGCTGGTTTGGTGAGAAAGGCCGCTGTGATTGTTTGGTCATGTCTGCCAGGCAGGGGGATTGAGGAGCATGAGGGATGGTCAGTGCACCTTGCAGCATTTGGGGACTGTGTTGAACCTGACCAGAGTCCTCTACCACAACTCGGGTCATTGGGGTCATTGGCTGCCACTTCACGTCTCCAAGGCTTAGCGAATTGTGAATTGATGAGTTGATTCAGGGCAACTCCCTTCTGCTCACACTGAAAGGAAAGTCACAGTCTGAAGGCCAGTCCCAGGACCAAGTAAGGACCTCTTTTCTGCTCAGCTTAGTGACTGGTATTGCCCACCCACCCCCTTTCCCACCATCTTGTCCCAATCCCAGAGACACTTCCAAAGCTTTGACTGTGTGGTGTAATTAGAAGAGTAACCCTTAAAAGACGAACTGCTTCAGTAATGGAATTTTTAGATTACAACAGAGCCAACGAAGCCTATTAAAAAGGAGGGAGGGGGCTTATGGAAAAGGTCAAGCATGATGCTAGTAATAATGTGCAGTATCAACTCTACTGAGAGGGGCACAGGTTTGCAAATTAAGGAACAATTAGGAAAATGTTTCTCTTCTTCCTTGTGGGTTTGGAAGAGCAATTGCAAACACAAATGCCCATAGGGACGACAAATAACATAAATGAGTGAATCCCTGGTGTGTAGGACACTAGGGAACAGTGGAGACTGTGACTAATTGAGAAGACATACTCTAACCAAAGGAGTGCAGATTCTCCAACATTTTTGAACAAACAGCACTGGCCAAATAGAAGATGTTTGTGGCTTTCATTTAGCTTTGGGGCTTTAGACTGGAAACTCTGTTCACTAGACATGTATTATCTAATCTAGCACTTAAGCACCCGTTAATCAGAAAATAAAGAAGTGTACCTGATGCTCAGAGGGTAGTGGTAGTGGGGGTGGTGAGGTTCTAAAGAAGACCAGTAAGGCCTTCCCCAACCTCTCTGACTGTTCTGTGGGACAAAGCACCTCGACCCTCTGGGGTCTGTCTGCGGACCATCTAGACATCGTTCCAGACTGAATAACTCAGACTTAAGAAATTGTACTGCTGGGGAGGGTGAGATAGAGCCCTGAGGGTTGGAGTTGGGATTTCCTAAAAAGCGGGAGCAGATTTTCAAGGCAGAGTAAAAAGATTTGCAAGTCAGACCTGTGTATTAGAAGCGAAAAGGAGGGAGTTTTCTCAGAGAAGCAAGAGGCTGGGGCACAGGGTTAGGGACTGGCCGGGCCCCAGGTGGGGCTGAGCTGCATAATACTGCAGCCCTGAGGGCTTGTGTTTCCCACAGACATACCTGGATGAAGGGTTTAACTTCTTGGCGCTCTCTCTCAATCTATGGAGAAGAAACCATATTTAGCATGCATGCTTAAAATTTTTTCCATTGCTACACTGAGATTCCCTCTACTTAACTCTACCCACCTCCCCAGTTTCGCTTCATATTATGATGCTGTGGAGAATAAAAGAGAGGAGGCCTGCTCTTCCAGTTTGGAGAAAGCATCTTGCTCTCAAGGGGATCATGAGCAAGCTTTCTGGGAAGCCCCAGTGAGCTGTTGGGGAGGAGTGAGAGGTGCTGGAAGGTCTCTGCCGCACAAACCTCTCCTTCCTAATACACAGTAAAGGACTGTAACTCCCGACAAGGAAGCTGCTGAAGCTCAGATCAGCTCAGTTCAAGCAGAATGCCTGGTCTCTGCCCAAACCTCAGAAGGAGCCGGTGGTAACGAACACTTGGATGGCTGTGTGACTCAGTGCAGTGGAAACTGTAAAATGCTCGGGAGAACAGAGAATCCTATAAATGCAAAATATTGTAATGAACCTTCCTCCCCAGACACTTTTTACCTTCGGGAGATGTTGTCTTTAAGACCCAGTCAGAATGATTTGAGTTGTAAGATTAGGAAACTCACCTGACCTCAAGAGCGAACATTTGGAGAAACCTAAGTTGTCTGGGAGAGCAGTTCTTGTACTGGGCTTGCCTCTCTTCCCTTGGAGGAGAGAAGGTGTGGACCCGGCAGAGGGGGGTGGGGGTGCAGGGGGTGGGTATTGCATGGTCTGGAGCTTCTGGAAAGTCTGGGTTTGAATCTCAGCTTTGTGACTGGTGGGACTTAGTCTCCTCTGTTTCCTCACCTGTAGGAGGGGGTGATGACACTGGGCAGCCATGAGGTTGGGTGGGATTGTCTTTCAGAGTCCCCAAAACTTTGAGCAACACAAAGTGGTGTAACAGTGATTTTATACACAGATGGGAAGGAAGGAAGACCTGTTGGATTCTCAGATGATGTCTATACTTTGGAAATAATCCAGCTCTTTACCCCAGGAACAGACCAGGGGCAAATGAGTTGTGTCCCTAATAGGAGAGCATAAGGATGTATTATTCGCCTGTGGCACAGGGGCCTGTCAGAACTACCCACCAGGGCAGTTATGGACCCTGGGACCCTGGAGATCCTGAGAGGTCAAAGGTCAAGACCCCCCAAAAATGGCTGTATCCCAGGATCGGGGGCAGTGGGACTGCTTACCCTCCAGAGGCACCCTTGCTATGGTCTCGGGTACTGGTGACATTTGCACCCCTTTGGCACCTTCTTTCACCAAGCCTTCCTGTGACTGGAGCATCTGTAGCCCTCCTCAGCCCAGAGGCAGTGATTTGGCACCAGACAACTTGCATCTGTTTTTAAGTGGCTTGTTCTCTGGGACACAGACAATGGTGTAAAGACTGTCACCATTCAGGTGACCGAGTAAGGCAGTGAGAATTGCTGGGAACCTGAGGGTTCAGAACCAACTCCCCTTAATTGAAGAAAAGGTATCTTTGCTTATAGGATAAGTCCAAGCCCTGGAGCCTGCACCCGAGGCATCCCCTAATGGCCTAAGCCCACTAGACCAGGCCCATGGCCACAGTAGCCATGACCCCTCCAGCCTGTTGCCCAGCCCCAAGACACACTTCCTGCCCTTGCATACATGTCTCCCTCACTCCTTATTTCCACCAGCTCAATGCCCTTCTATTCATCAATGTCTCTAAGAAAACTCCTCTTTTCCTCCAAAAGAGTAACATACTCCTTTCATCACATCCTTGACTGATTCACCCACACATCAATGTCCCCCAACAAGTACAGAAAAACAATCAAAACAGAAGCAGGCTGAGTATGCAGCTCCAATATGGGGGCTCCTGAGGGCCATCTCTGGCTTCCCAGTCTGGGGTTCTGTGCTCCAGTGGTGAGAGTTGCCTCTGAGCGCTTTCTCTTGTCCACCCTACTACTTTCTCTCTCTCTCTCTCTCTCTCTCTTTAAATTTTTTTATTTATTTATGATAGTCACAGAGAGAGAGAGAGAGAGAGGCAGAGACATAGGCAGAGGGAGAAGCAGGCTCCATGCACCGGGAGCCCGACGTGTGATTCGATCCCGGGTCTCCAGGATCATGCCCTGGGCCAAAGGCAGGCGCCAAACCACTGCGCCACCCAGGGATCCCTCTCTCTCTCTTTTTAAGATTTTATTTATCTGACAGAGAGAATACAAGAGCACAAGTGGGGCAGAGGGAGAGGGAGAAGCAGACTCTCTGCTCAGCAGGGAGCCCAATGTGGGGCCCAAGCCAATGACCCTGAGATGATCATAACCTGAGCCAAAGCAGATGCCTAACAGACTGAGCCACCAGGAGCCCCCACCCTACTATTTTCTGGCTCTGGACTTTGGCTTTGTGCATAGATCCCAGAGTTGGTTCAAACAGTCTGTAATTGTTTTGGTGGCCCAGCTATATGTGACGGGGAATTCCTGGCCCTAGCCCCAGATTCTTAGGTCCTCACTCAGCTTTCCAACCCCAAGGAAGGAGTCAGGCCGTTCCTTGGTCTTGCTGCCCATCCTTTTGTTCTATAACTTATCATTTTATCTTGTAACAATGTGTCTTCATGACTGAGGCCCTCCGGGGACTGTGAGTGATTTGAGGGCAGAAATATGGCACAGTGGGTGTCAAAACATATTTCATAAATGAATGCATGAATAAGTTATGGTCAGTCTCTTGTATATTAATATTTGTATGATATTACTATAAATGATATTTTAGGACAATGAATTATATAGAAATCCTTGTTATCATCCATGACTTCCCTTTCAAGCCCTCTTAAGAGGGAGGAAAAAGAATCTCGCCTCTCTGGCCCCACAGGAGGGAGGTCAAAGGAAAATTTTAGGTTTTGTCCTTGTATTCTCTAAAGCCACTACTTTCTTTGGGGCTTTTCCACCTCAGTAGTTTGAATTTGGATTAAGTCTGTTCCTCGGTTATCTATTCTGAACTTCATCTTAAATTGGTCATGGCTCATTGCTATTGCTTCACATTTCATCCATTGTGTTTCCTCTTTTATTACTTCTATAGGTTGTGAGTTAGGATAATAAAGTCAAGATAAAATCACCCCAAGCCATTTGTAGCTCTGGGAAGCTGGCACAGGGCTGTCAGAAGCTGGCTAGGTGCCACCGAGAGGAGGAAATGTTCTTCCTTGTTGCCAGCCTTATCAGGACTCCTTAATAGCCTCTTGCCAAAATTTTAGGAAAATGATGAGACTCTTTCCTGGAGCTATTCTGTATGTTTCTATAGGTGGAGAGTCTTTCAACAAGTATTTTGGCTATAGATGCCTCTCGTGTTTTTTCATTGGATGAAGTCTGTAACTTGAGCTTTATGTTGTGAAATAGTGACATAGAGATATTAATCATTATGCATAGGTGAGGTATTGTCATCATCACCAGCCACTCATATTAACTGAAGGTTTATAGTGTATGGAATCCTGCTCAGGGTGTGCTCATGAAAGAATAATTAAAGACTTCTCTCTCTCTTTTGCCATGAAAATGTTCTTTGGGGGAAGATCAGGAGCAGAAAGAATGGGAAGGGCTTATGAGAAGCCAATAGGTAATCACAACTTTATTCTTTTAAATATTCACTCTATATCTCTTAGATGCCAATTCAGATAAAGCCTCCTTAATTTACTTGAACACATGAGGTGTTTTTCTTATTTGGTGGAGAAGTTTGTCTATCTGGCATGGACCAACTGAATTTCAAATTCGCCAATGTTGAGAAGATGCTTCCATAAGCATGTCTTTACTCAGTCAATATGCATCAATCAACAGTGTTTACTGAGCCCCGACTACGTGCCCAGGCCTGTGTTTGAAGGATCCAGAGAGGAGTAAGGCGCTGCTTCTCCCTTCTCTTTGTGAATTTAGTCTAATTATATTGTACTCAGTTCAAATCCTAGTTCTGTAACTTAGTAGCAAAGTGGAACTTGAGCAAGTTGTGTAATACCTCTGAGCTTCTGTTTCTGTCAAAATGGGAATGATGATAGCACCGCCCTCGCAGGGCTGCTGTAGTGATTGAAGGAAATAGGGGGTGTGTGTTGCAGGATGCATCTATGAATGTTGCCTTTCTTCCCCTTCCTTGAGTCTATAGCCTACAGAAGCTCCATGTGGGAAGGGTAGTCCTAGCAGCCATGGTGAGGAGACATGATGGGCTTGGGAAGGAGTATGCAAGAAAATGCAATGCTATTGCAATGTTATAATTTTTAAAGTGGTGGATGGGTTCATGCTTATTGGTTTTATGCTATGTAACATATATATTACATATATTCTACATATCAAATACTTCAGAATTAAATTAATATATTTAAAATATATTTTAGTATATTTTTAAAGGAAGGTACACCACTGTTTGCAGTGGTGTGTCTAGGGACTGAGTTTCTGGGGGACTTTCTCCCCCATTTCAGATTTTCTTTCATGATGTATATGCAAATGTTTGTATTGGAAGAAAACAATAAGAAAAAAAAACAGGGAAAAATATATTAGACTCCTTTCTCTTTTTTTCTTTTAAAGATTTTATTTTTAAAGATTTTATTTATTTGAAATAGAGAGTGAATGAGAGAGAGAGGGAGCATGAGCAGGGGCAAGGAGCAGAGGGAGAGGGAGAAGCAAACTCTTTGCTAAGTGGGGAGCCCAACGTGGGGCTCCATCCCAGGACCCCAGATCATGACCTGAGCCGAAGGCAGATGCTTAACAGACTGAGCCACCCAGGTGCCCCAAAGATTTTATTTTTTTTAAGTAATATTTTTACCCATCTTGGGGCTTGAACTCACAACCCCAAAATCAGGAGTTGCATACTCTACCAAATGAGTTAGCCAGACACCTAGACTCCTTTCATACATAAGGACTGTGTTTCAAAACCTCAGGTATGCCCGAATCCAAATATTGCCACCATAATTCATCAAATCTAAAACACTATCTATTATGAGATACACCATCATTTTATGTATCACTAAGAATAAAAACAAAATACTGCCAAATAAACAACATTTTATCACTTGGATCTTTTATTTTATACCTATTGAAAGAGCTTTCTTGGACTCATTTAGATATTTTACCTTTATTACATATCATTCCTAAGTAAAAAGGAACATAGAGACACGTAAGTTTGCTAACGTATTCCTAAAGTATCTTCACATCCAAAGTCAACTCCCCTGGATAATTTTTTAGAGTGAGTGAGTGAGATCTGTGTTTTCCACACAATGCCATCCTCCCTGCCACCAAGAGTGTTGGTGATGGTGCATTTTCTCAAAGATTGCTCTGTGATTGGCCTCTCGGATTTTCTTCCAAGCCCCTGCTTCCTGTTCTGGCACTTGATCTCACCAGAAGGTGTCAACAGACATTTTCAGACATCAAGTAGGACTCATGTTCCTTCCCCAAATAGTCCTTCAATGTTTTGTCGAGAGAAGTATTGATGGTTGGCACCATTCTGGTCACACACGGGAAACAATAGCCAAGGTTGCACATGTGTGGCAATGCCGATGGCAACATAACACTAGCTGGCCACTAGCATTTGTCAAATGCCATGGATTATAGTAAGTGTCTCAATTTCAGAAGTGTTACCATGTATAAAAATGCACATACCGAGACTGATGAATTACAGAAATGTCACCTCCCCCAAAACGCATCTGTGATCCAAAGTAGAAAACAATGAAGTAAAGAACAAGGAAAGGGCAAATGACCATGGGCAGGTCACAGGCCTTCAAGGTCTCTTAAAAACGGTGTTGGGAACAGTCCTCCGCTGGTAATCACAGAAGCAGGATTATCTGTAGAGGACTTAAAAACAAAAATATTGAAACTTCTAGAATCCTTTTGCTTTTAATTATCACAGTGCGCTGGCAACTCTAAACAATATCCTCCCCCTGCCCCTGAAATAATCATCCCTGAAAGGAACCTTTTGTTGGCCTAAGTTCTAAAGGATTGCAGCTATTGTTTTAATTATAAATGAATTCTAATAAATGAACAAATATTGAAAATTGAGGGTGCCTGGGTGGCTCAGTCAGTTAAGTGTCTGCTTTCAGCTCAGGTTATGATCCCGGGGTCGTGAGATTGAGTCCCACATCGGGCTTCCTGCTCAGTGGGGAGTCTGCTTCTCCCCCTAACCCTCCCCCTCCTCATGTTCTCTCTCTCTCTCTCTCTCTCAAATAAAGAAATAAAATCTTAAAAAAAAAGAAAAGAAAGTTGGTGTTATGATCACTTCTCCCTTAATAAGCATGATATTCTATGTGGAAATTCATTCAGTGAAGCACTGGTTCTACAGTGACCTCCATCATACGTGGTCAGACTTTGCTAATGCTCAAGACCCATCTTGAGACCACACTGGACCCAATTCATGTCTCCAGCCCTTGTGGTACTACCACTTCCTGCATTTCAACTGCACATTTGCAGTAAACAATGATATAGCACGAGGATTGTCAAGAACTCGAATGACTTCGGTTCTGTCATTCTCTACAACTGCGTGCAGTTGTCATCTGTGTTTCTTTTTACTTATTTATTTTTGGTTGTCCTTCGTGTTTAAAATTTAAAACATCAAAACAGAGTAAGAACTGCGAGATCAAACATTTTTAGGTAGCTAGAATTTTTAGTTCACACATGAATTATTTTAATGATTTTGGATGATATATTTTACATGTGTTCATCTTAAAAACTGTTACATGTTTAAAAACTAAAGAACAAATCAAGAAAACAGAAACTATGCTCATATTCATTGCTACAACAAATTAATAAGTGGATGTAAGTTTTTTCCTCTTTAAAAGATGAGACACAATATAGTTTTTTTAAATTTATTTTATGATAGTCACAGAGAGAGAGAGAGAGGCAGAGAAACAGGCAGAGGGAGAAGCAGGCTCCATGCACCGGGAGCCCGACGTGGGATTCGATCCCGGGTCTCCAGGATCGCGCCCTGGGCCAAAGGCAGGCGCCAAACCGCTGCGCCACCCAGGGATCCCGAGACACAATATAATTAAGAAATACTGCTTATTTGTTTTTTCCTTTTTTTACTGTTATATTTATTTATTTTTCCCTGACACAATTGTCCATATAAAGTTAAATAAAAGAAAGCTTTGGGATGCTTGGGTGGCTCAGTAGGTTAAGCGTTTGACTCTTGGTTTCGGCTCAAGTTATGATCTCAGGATTGTGGGATGGAGTCCCACATGGAGCCCTGCATCTGGCTCTGAGATCAGCATGGAGGCCACTTGAGATTCTCTTCCTCTCTCTCTCCTTCTGCCCCTGTCTTGCTTGTGTGCATGAATGCTCTCTTGCTCTCTCTCAAATAAATAAATAAATCTTTAAAAATAAATAAATAAAAGAAAGCTACGACTCACTGATTTTTTTTTCCTGGCCACTAATACTATTTTCTTTATTTGATTATTATTATTGAAAAGAATTTTGTTGGGCGGTTGGGTATCTGAGTCAGTTAATCATCTGCCTTTGGCTCATGCGTGTGTGCTCTCTCTCTCTCTCAAATAAATAAAATTTTCTTTACAGAAAAATTTGGTCACATGGGGGAGGAGAGCATTAAAAAATCATCAGAAGGGTCACAGCCCAGAGAGGCCTAAGGAGATGGGGGACAACAAAAAACAATGTGGCATCCTGGATGGGAATTTGGAACAACAGCAAAAGGATGGTAGCTAAAAACTAAGGAAAGCTGAGTAAAGTAGAAACTTTAATAATAATGTATCAATATTGGTTCATTGTAACAAGTATATTATAGCAATGTAAAATGTGAATAATTGGGGAAACTGGGTTTGGAGTATATGGGAACTCTCAATTTCTGTATACTTAATAGAGTTTTAAAATGAAAAGTTCACCAAAAAAAGTGAAAGATCAGCTCCAGAGACAAATATGCTGGCTATATCACTGGTTAAAGATAACCCAAACCTGAGTTTTCTTTTTCTTTCTTTTTTTTTTTTAAAGCTTTTTATTTGGGATCCCTGGGTGGCGCAGCGGTTTGGCGCCTGCCTTTGGCCCAGGGCGCGATCCTGGAGACCCGGAATCGAATCCCACATCGGGCTCCCGGTGCATGGAGCCTGCTTCTTTCTCTGCCTCTCTCTCTCTGTGACTATCCTAAGTAAATAAAAAATTATAAAAAAAAAATACTTTAAAGATTTTTATTTGTTTATTCATGAGAGGGATGCCTGTATGGCTCAGGTCCTGATCCTGGGATCCGGGATTGAGTTCCACATCGGTCTCCTTGTGGAGAGCCTGCTTCTCCCTCCGCCTATGGCTCTGCCTCTCCTCTCTCTCTGTGTCTCTCATGAATAAATAAATAAAATCTTAAAATATATATATATGTTTATTTATTCATGAGAGAGAGAGAGAGGCAGAGACACAGGCGGAGGGAGAAGCAGGCTCCTCGCTGGGAGCCTGATGCTGGACTCCATCCCAGGACCCTGGGATCATGACCTGAGGCAAAGGCAGATGCTCAACCACTGAGCCACCCAGGTGCCCACCAAACCTCAGTTTTCTAATCTGCCAATCCAAGGGGTCTTCTGTAGTCCCTTTTAAGGACTCTGTCCTCATGCCTCCGTTGTGCTTCCCCAAATTACCCCTATTGCCATAACCCTTTGAGCTGTGACATATTTTTTTCTCAATCTCTTTCCTCTAGTCCAACTGTTCCAAAGTGTGATTGGGGGAGCCCTGTTGATCCCCGAGACCATTCTGGGAGGTTTGTCAAAACTATTTTCATGATACAGCAAGATGTTTTTGCTTCTTTCCTCAGATTGGCATTCGTACTGATGTTACAAAAGCAATGATGGGTAAACTCCTGGCACCTTGGCACAAATAAAGGGAGTGGCCCCCATGGGTACCATGAGTCATTACATTCTTTACTATGATGCATTCGCAGTTAGAAAAAAAAAAAAAAGCCAGGTTCCCGTAAGAATGTCCCCAATGAAGCTGTGAATGTATCTATTGTATTAAATCTCAACTCTTGAGCACGTCTTTTTTTTTTAATTTTTTTTATTTTTATTTATTTATGTTAGGCACACAGTGAGAGAGAGAGGCAGAGACACAGGCAGAGGGAGAAGCAGGCTCCATACACCGGAAGCCCGACGCGGGATTCGATCCCAGGTCTCCAGGATCGCGCCCCGGGCCAAAGGCAGGCGCCAAACCGCTGCGCCACCCAGGGATCCCTTGAGCACATGTCTTTTTAAAGTATCCTGCATGGGATGCCTGGGTGGCTCAGTGGTTGGGCATCTGCGTTTGGCTCAGGCCGTGGTCCCGGGATCGAGTCCCACATCGGGTTCCCCGCAGGGAGCCTGCTTCTCCCTCTGCCTGTGTCTCTGCCTCTCTCTGTGTGTCTCTCATTAATAAATACATAAAATCTTAAAAAAATAAGTAAACTATCCTGTATGATGAAATGGGAAACAGGAGTGAAGTACTTCTACTAACTAATGAAGAATAGTGACAGTTGTCTTGGGAAGCTTTTGTGCAATTGTTTTGTGTGACATACTGAATTCCCCTATTTCCTGAAATGCCATTTTTACTTGAAAGAGCTCAAGCCTGACAAAGTGTGGTTATTCAGACTTGAATATTTGGCAGTCATTCTCTTAAATATAAACAAAGTGAGCCAGTCACTTTAAGGAAAACAACTGATAGTATTGTTGCCAATGATAAAATTCAAGTTTTCAATGGAAAATGAGCTTTGGAAAGCCAATATTTGCCATTGGGAACTTGACAGCTTTCTCATACTTAAAGACTTTTCTAATGACATCAGTGGTGAAGAAAGAGGACTTTGCTGCCTTCATAGTGACCTCAAACTTTCTACTTGGATTCTGCTTTCCAGCCTGTTTCATGACTCAGCGGGAAGACCCTGAGTGCAAGGCATCCCTGATGGGAACTGACACTCCCCCCCCTCACCAACAAGGACTGCCCTGAGCCACCAAGGCCCCGCCCATGATTGACTGGAACACATAGATGGATTTGACCTTCACTGCCCACCTGCTGGTACCCACCCTCCTTTGTCCCACATTCTCCTTACATAAACCTGGAAGTGTTTTTGGCCACTTTGGAGGTTGTCTTTGAGACAACCACTGTCTTCCAGGTGTTAGTTTCATTGCGATAAACTCCTTCCTGGTTTCACCACCATTCGTTTTTCTGCCTCTGGACTGGTCAAGTGACTGGACCTGATCTGTTTGGGACCCCTGGAAATAGATGCCCTTGCACCCCTGCGCCCAGGCTACAATCATATTAATTAATGTGACTTTCTGGACAACCCTCTTGGGTTCCCTCTCTCTTCGGGAGCTTTTTATTACCACTCAGTAAACTTTGCTGCCCACCTAAATAAATAAATAAATAAATAAATAAATAAATAAATAAATAAATATGATTTTTTGATATTATATAATGAACGATGTCCACATTTGGAAGATCTGTATAACTCAGTGAGCCACTATTTTCCAAATGACCAAAGCATGTTAAAATGGTCATACGTGAGTAAAATGATCCATTCAAAGCACATGGATTTTCACATAACAGAGTGGGAAAAGTTCATTAATGTGTTCATAATCAACACTACAACCAAACTTCAAGAAACCATCTTTGGGGTGCCTGGGTGGCTCAGTGAGTTAAGTGTCTGCCTTGGGCTCACGTCATGATCTTGGGGTCCTGGGATCAAGCTTCATATGGGGCTCCTTGCTCAGCAGGGAGTCTGCTTCTCCCTCTGCCCCTCCCCCTGCTCATGCTCTCTCATTCTCAAATAAATAAATAAATAAATAAATAAATAAATAAATAAAATCTTTAAAAGAAAACTATCATTAATAAGTTTTAAAGTGGTAGCAAGAGGAATATTCACAATTATCTGAAAAGGCTATTAAAATACTCCTCCTGGGGCACCTGGCAGGCACTGGGTGAAGCATACAACTCTTGATTTTGGGGTTGTGAGTTCAAGCCCCATGTTGGGTGTAGAGATTACTTAAAAATAAACACAAAAAATAACTTAAGAAAAAATAAAGGATCCTTGGCTCCACACAGGAGAGAATCAAACATGAGCCAGCAGGAGGTGAAAGCAGAGTTTATAGAAGATATAAATAGAGCAGATTACAGATGGAGTGAATGTCCAGGAGACTCAGAAAGGAAAGAGGAAATTTCCTCTTTGTTCAGGGTTTGGGGGTTCTTAAAGGGAATGGCAGTCAGGTGTATGTATCCTCTCAAGCATTTAGGAACTGGTTAGAGCAAGGACAAGGCCCAGGTGTCCATCATAAGTCACTTCTTCTTTGAAGTCAGGGGTCCTGGTGTTGAGATGTATAGAGTCAGTGGTTTAGATATTACCTATTGTGCCAGAAGACCCCAAACATATCGTTAATTCTTTGTCCCTTACAAGGAGGACATAAGTTAAGGCATTTGGAAAGCAGGGATACAGGTCCTAGTAAGAATAGAAGGAGGAAAGGAGGAAGAAAAAAAGAGCTTTTTTCTGTCATGGGGTCCCTGTGGTTCCCCTGACTCCTCAATATGAGAATCCAGCTGTCTTCTATTAGCTAGACATCAAAGGTATTTGCAAAAACCCAAAACAATGCCACTTTTCTCACCACTTTTTGGTGTGGAAAATATAGTTATTTTTCATAAGCTATGTCATTTATGTTAATGTGTAATGTGTTTGTTTTTGTCATTTTTAAAAGAATAGTAAAAATAATACTTCTAAATGTTCTCTTTTAATTTTTACTTATTTTTAAAAGATTTTATTTATTTATTCATGAGAGACACAGAGAGAGAGGCAGAGGGAGAAGCAGGCTCCCCACGGGAAGCCCAATGCGGTACTCTGATCCCAGGACCCAGGGATCATGACCTGAGCCAAAGGCAGATGCTCAACCACTGAGCCACCCAGATGTCCCTTCTCTTTTAATTTTTAATACTGACCTATCAACAGATACAGCCCAGAGAAACAAAAGTTCTTAGACTCCTCAATAATTTTTAAGGTTGTAAAGGTATCCTGAGACCAAATTGGTTTGAGAACAGTTTCCTACTCTAAGACAGATCCATTTCCTTTATCTCCTCTCCCATTTCAGCCTCTGGAAGAGTTCCATATGTCCTGTACCTCCTATGGGCAAATGCTCAGTTCTTTCTCTGGAGAAGTGGGATGCAACCATTTGGCAAGTCATGTGACTTGACATTTCAGCCTCTGACTTCTGAAGCTACTTTCAGCAAACAACCAAAGTGTTTTTCTCCATGTTATTTTCTTCCTCCTCCTTTCTTTATATTTACTCATTCACTTAATAAACAGTATAGAACACCCTTTAATAATAAATAAAATTACCTAATTTTTATAAAACCCCTGAACCCAGACACTATATATAAGTTAATTATCTCATTTAATCCCTTCACAGTGTTATGAGGCAGTTATTATTCCCACTTTACAAGTAAAAACTAAAGGTCAAATGACTGAAGTGACTTGTTCAAGGTCATGCAAGAAGTAAGTGATAGAGTCAAGAAGTGATCCCAGGCCTAAGGGGCTCAGACCTGATGGGTTTAACTCGCTTAAAATTGTTCTGGGGAAGGATATGAATAAATTGGCAAAATATATTCTCTGTGGTTTAGGAGCTTACAGGCCAGCAGAGGAGATTAAACAATTTTGCAAACATTTGGTATTAAATTTTCTTTTCTGTCCTGCCTTATTCAAGAAAAAAGCTTGTTTTCCTTAAGTGAACTCTACCCACAATGTGTGGTTTGAACTCACAACCCAGAGATCAAGAGTCACACGCTCTACTGACTGAGCTAGAGGCACTCCAAGAAAAAAAAAAAAGTTTTTTAACAGAACTTTAGTGGTTTGTATGTGTTCACTGATTCTCCCAAGGGTTTGGGAACATTAATAAGCATTCACTGGGAAGTGACCAGTGACCGTGCCCTGAGCAGAGCTTTGGAGATTGAAACAAACAAACAAAAACCAACAAAAATAAGCCTTGCCCTCCAAGAGCTTACAGATCATTATGTAATGAGGGTTGGGGGGTAGAAAACCTCACAGATAGCTTCAGTATTAGGAAGGATGAGGTGAGTGAGTTCAGTGAAAGAGGCACAGCATCACAGGGGATGACAGAGATTATGGGATGGAGAGGGGACACCTCATCGGGACAACCAGAAAACGCTTCTTAGAAGAGGTGGCATCTGAAGGGTGTGGTGAATGGAGAAGGTAGTAGGAGTTGGGAATTGGAGGCGGCAGAAGGATGTGAGTAGTTGCCAAAGCTTCGCTTCTCTGCAAGCAGCATGTGAGGCCCACATCTATGAAAGGAAGAGAGAGGAAGCAGGATTGCACAGAAGTGGAATTGCAATGCAGGCTTGATAAAGCCTTGGCCAGCTGGGTGGGGAATTGATTCTGCTTGGAGTAGTGCTTGGCAGGGCTTTCTCAGGTGTGGTTTATGGGCTAGGCCTTTATACTTCCATCTCATTGGGTCTTGCTGTGGGACAGCTCTGGGTTGCCCTGGGGTGTGACCACGGGTGAAGTGACTAGCTGCGGTCAGTGTGCTGAAGGAAAGTGACTTGATCAGAGCTCTCCTTTAAGAAGGATAACCTGTAGCAGCTTGCCAGGCAGATTCAAGGCCAAAGGTGTAAGTTCATCCTCGGGCTCTGTGTCCTGTTCCTCTTCTCTGGAAATGGCCCGACTCCGTCCACATGGTAACAGTGCTCGATTGTGGAAATTCTTTGGCACAGTGGGATCCCATCCCTGTGGCACAGTTGAGCGGTCCAAGGTGGAGGCCCAACCCAGGGGGCTAACCAGGATTCCTGTGTGGGAACTTGGAATTGAGCCTGGGAGACTCCCTGCCAGGTCTGGTCTCTGGAAAGCAGATGTAAAATTTCAGCTGTGGTTCAATGGCCATGATTTCCACCATGAGGTCTGAGGAACAGGAGAAGGATTTGCACCTCTCATGGAAAGGTACACAGAAAGAGGTACCAAAAGAGCCTTGGTGGATGCCTGAGTGGCTCAGTCAGTTAAGCGTCTGCCTTCAGCTCAGGTCATGATCTTCGAGTCCTGGGATGGAACACCGGGTTGGGAATCACTGCTCAGCAGGGAGCCTGCTTCTCCCTCTCCCTCTGCCCCTCCACTCCTGCTCATCCTCTTGCTCTGTCTCTCTCAAAATTAATAAATTAAAAAAATCTTTTTTTTTTAAAGAGCCTTGGTGAATTCTTACCCTTGTCTAACATTTTTTGAGGTTTTGTATGACATCCCTGGAATCTTTCAATGAATCTTACTTTCAGCCTTTGTTCTTTTTCTTAAAAAAAAAAAAAACAGTTCATATCCATTATTAGCTCCATTTCATAAAAAGTCTCACTTGGGAGACGAGTTGGGAGCTACCAAACTAAGAAGCCATGAGAATCTTCTTTTTCTTAATTTTAAAAATAAGTTTTATTTACTTAAATAATCTCTATACCCAATGTGGGGCTCAAATTCATGACCCCAAAGACCAAGAGTCACATCCAACTCCAACTGAGCCAGCCAGGCTCCCAAAGCCATGGGAGTCATAAGAAAAGGGCCAATAATTGGAATGCAAAGAAAATTGAGTTGAAAAGGGTTAAGTCTGGTGGCAAATGGAATGTGGAAGGGGCAAAAAAGAGAGAGAAAGAAGAAAGAGTTTGGGTGCTTTTGTGACTGGGGGATTCTTAGTCCCAGAAGCCAAAATAGGAAGTCAGGAACTGCCCTAGATGTGGGGCAGGGCATGGCAATTCCAGTGTGGCTTATGCTGGCAGATGCTCCATGAGCCCCTGGCTTTTCTGGGGCCTTCTTCCTGTGTGCACCTAATGCTTCTAAACAACCTTCTTCCTTCCAGGACAAGTACATATTTTCTACTCCATTCTCTACCCCCACTCTCCTACAAATGTAATAATTCCATTCTTATATATCCAATCATTCAGTCCAAGGAAAGATCTTCCCATCCTTGTTACCTGAGTCTTCAATTCCATTCATTCATTTATTTAATCATATATTCCTATAACATTTTCAACCAGAATTTGTAGACTAACCACTCTGTGCTAGATAATGGAATATAAAGATGATGAAGGAATTCTGTCCCTGGGTCACAATCTAACAGGGTGATTTTTTTTTTTTTTCTAACAGGATAATTAAACCATCTGGTAGAGTAAGGCACAAAGACAGGAAAATGCACAAATGATAAATATACAGCTCTGGAATTTTCACGAAGTGAGCACATCCATGTAACCATGAACCTAAATCAAGAAACCGAAGGAGGTCAGCATCCCAGAAGCTGCTTTTGGTCACCATCTCTTTCCAAGGACACAGATGCATTTGCCAAAGCCCTCTCTAGCTGCAGCTGGAAAGATGGGTCAGGGGAGTTGAAACCAATGGCAGCGAAATTTGTCAGGAGGCAACAGCAGTGGTTCCTGTAAGAGATGGTAGAAAAAGAGAGGCAGGGTCAGATTAGAAGAGCATTGAATGTGAGAGAAATGACATTATGGCACTGCAGGAATTCACCATAGGTGTGTACCCCTCCAGGCGATTGTGACCTGACCTTGAGAGTTTCCAATGGTCTGTGTTATCATTAAAAAGTACCCAAAGCCTGACAGGTATAAACAAAGGCCTCCACCCTCAAAGAGAGTTGCATCTCAATGCACTGTGGCTTTTAAAGGAAGGGAGTTCTTTGGTCAGCTTCCTGGATTGTTTAAAAACAACAAAAACCAAATTGGACCTTGTAATAAGTGACTACTGATACTTCCTGAAGATCTTCAGCCTGGAAGACTCTTGAGGCACATTGGCAGAGCCCCGTGGCACCAACTCACGCAGTTTAATTTCACAAACACCCACACAATATTGTAGGGTGAAAATTTTTTTAAGCCATACAAAAAAAAAAAAACCAGTATAATTGGAATACATGTTTCTGCAACCCTAACACAGTAACAACTTGCCTGTAAACACCTTCCTTGAAGAATTGGTTAATAGGATGTACAATACACAACAAAGGAAATTGTTTATTCCACAAAGGCTTGAAAAATGGGTCATTGATGTCTCTTATGAACCTGAGATGATTCTGGAAGATGATGGTGATTCTAGAATAAAGTAATAACCTTCCGAAGATATAGGGTGGAGTACATTTATGTAAAATAGAAATCTCCCCTGTCTGTGGTTGTCTCATTAGCAAAATGAAGGCATTGAGCAAGACCTGTGGTTTTTTATTTTGACCTGTGGAGGTGGGTCCATGGGCCTCTCTCAGCACCACGCCTCTCCTGCTTTAACTAGAGCTTCTCTGCTCTCACCTATTTAAATATTGGATTTTCTGTGTAAGATTTTGTTTGAAATAAAAGAAGGATCACATAATTCAAGTAGAATTGGTAAACCACTGGAAGAGATGAGCTCCACTGTCCCATATAGTTCTAAAATTCTAGGAATCCAGCTAACACGTGTCTGACTTATGAAAGGTGATGAAGATACAGAGATTAAAAGGAAAAAAACCCTAGGGGCGCCTGACTGGCTGAGTTGCTGGAGCATATGACGTGATCTCGGGTCATGAGATCAAGCCCCACCTTGGGATAGAGCCTACTTAAAACAAAAACAAAAACAAAAACAAAAACAAAAACAAACAAAACAACCCTCTCATTCCTAGGTGTAAGAAATTCACCAGTCCACAGGTGCACGTGCGAGTATGCAGGTGGGGGTATGTGTGAAATACCATGTGTGATATTAAAGATAGTAACATGATAACGTCTAAAATGAAGTATGGAACTAGCATTTGAGAGATGATTTTGGAAGTTTTTAGAGAAGGTGACATTTGAGTGAATGTTGTTAAAGGCAGAGAGATCAGCAATGAGCAAAGCTACAGAGGCCACAGAAGGGTCATGGTTGGGGGACCACAAGTAGCTCGGTATGTTCCCTGTGTACCCAAGGACTGTGGCTAGAAGTAGCCATGATGGATGCTGAGGAACCAGCTGAGTAGAGTAGACACTCCTCCCAAACTCTCAGCTTCTGTGAGTTCTTTTTGCTTTCATACTGGATCCTACAAGTACAGGACCAACTAACAATAAGGTTGTTCAATCATTGACCACATCACTCCTTCCTTCTATTGTTTTGCAACTCCACAGGGTTAAGTAAAGGAGGAACATGCTGATAAGATGGTGAGTGCATCTATGACAAAAGGCTAGGACTGGGAGTCATGGCTACCCCAATGCACAGCAGTGCTGGCTCCTCACTCCCTTTATTATTATTATTATTATTTTTTAAGATTTTATTTCTTTGGGACGCCTGGGTGGCTCAGAGGTTGAGCATCTGCCTTCAGCCCAGGGCCTGATCCTAGAGTCCTGGGATCGAGTCCCGCATCGGGCTCCCTACATGGAGCCTGCTTCTCCCTCTGCCTGTGTCTCTGCCTCTCTCTCTCTCTCCTTATTTCTTTATTCATGAGAGACACACACAGAGAGAGAGAGGCAGAGACACAGGCAGAGGGGAAAAGAGGCTCCATGTAGGGAGCCCGATGTGGGACTGGATCCCAGGACCCGAGATCACACCCTGAGCCAAAGGCAGATGCTCAACCACTGAGCCATCAGAGTGTCCCTCCTCACTCCCTTTGAGGAAAAGGGAGCCCCAGTCAGGGATGTGACCTGCTCAGACCAGGCCAGGGCCAGGATTGTCCTCTGGGTCAAATGGGTTGCTTGGCAGGTACCCTTCAGCGAGCAGGATTTTGTGTTGAACTCTGAAACTGATTCCTCTGGGAGAAGGAATTTTTCCAAAGTTGAGGAGATAGTTGGTTTCCCCAAGATAGGGAAGGGACCAAGTGTTTGGGTGCAGGAGGCCCATGGATGATGAACTCTTGGGCACCCATTGGCGCACAGTGCCCCAGATGGCAGGCAGCAGTGTGCTGGGCCCAGGGAAGCCAGACCCAGACACTATGGCATGAAGTCTCCATGAAAGACCTTTGTGAATTGCTTGAATTGAAAGGAATGGAGCTACCTCAAAAGTCAGATAAAGAACATCTCAGCAGTGACCAAAATGGACCCAGAAAGGTTTTCTCCACACTTCCTGGCCCTTTAAACCCCCTGGGATTCTTGTACAATTCTAGGAAAGGAAACTCTGAATAATAAGCCACTCCCCCTGAAAATGGATGCTCAGAGTGAATTTAATTTGATTTAGAAAGATAATGAGATGCTATGTTCCTGGCATCCAGATATTGTGGTGCAAACGTTTGCCACTCTAATGGCTTTTCAGTGGGTGTGAAGACATGATCAGACCTGCATTTTGGAAAGATTACTCTGGTGATTGCAAGAGGATGCCCTAAAGAAGAGGCGGTGGGGAGAGAGGTCATGATGCCACTGTGGTAGTTTAGGTGAGGTGGCGATGGAGCAAGGACAGATGAAACGGAGATTTGCAACAGGTTTGGGAAACATTTTGGAGGCAGGATTGACCTGGTCTTTGGCAGCCAGTTAAAAATAATAAATGGGAAGAGATCCGGTAGGGAGGGCACTAAAGCAGTGGTTTGCAGTTGGCTGCATATCAGAACCATCTGGGGATCTTGTAAGCCTCCCATCCCCCAGTGTTCAGGCCACATCTCCGACTAATTAAGTCTAGAACTGTGGCCCTTGTACCTAGGCCCAGATATCTAAGGATGTAGCCAAGGTTGAGAACGATCAAACGAAGCATTCCAACTTGGTAAGCAGAATGAATTGGGATGGTATTAAATGAGATAGTGAACAAATAGTTCTTTGTGGTTAGGGTGTAAAATAGGTGGAGAAGGGAGAGGAAGAGCAAGTTCAAGTAGAAACTAATGAGTTTGGTTTGGGATGTGCTGACTGCAGTTAATGGCTTGATGTCCCAGAGGAGGTGGCTGAGAGCAAGAGTGTGGGATGGGATGGGAGAGCCTTGGAAAAGGTGGGGCATTACGTCTTCTGGGAGAAGAATGGGTAAAGATTTAGAACAGCTTGCACAGGGGACGAGAAGGTTCTGAGTTAGGAACAACACCAACAAAATAAGAATGCATATGTCAAACCCTAGCACCGACAGTTTCGGTGAGATTACTCTGTATTAGTGATAATATTAGCCAGATAATAAACCTGTATTTGAATTTGATCAACAAACATTCATCCCAATTAGTGGTGTGCTGGAGCCAACTTGTACCAGTTTGCAAAAGCAGATGGTCAAATTTACAGGAACTCTGCCAGTTACTAAACACAGTCATTATTAAAAATGAAACTTGAATATATTAAAGAAGTTACATAAAAACACAAGAGTAATAAATACTCATTCAATACTCATCATTTCCTAATAATTTTATTGTATGCTACTATTTTTTTTAAGATTTTATTTATTCGTTGAGAGAGAGAGAGAGAGAGAGAACTATGAGCAGAGGGGAGAGGCAGAGGGAGAAGGAGAAGCAGACTCCCCACTGAGCAGGGAACCTGATGTGATGCAGGGCTCCATGCAGGGCTCCATCCCAGGACCTGGAGATCATGATGTGAGCTAAAGGCAGACACTTAACCATCTGAGTGACCCAGACGCCCTACTGTATGCTGCTATTATTAGTGTCCCGAGGTCATTTACACCTACACCATTGTGTGTATATGGTAGAAATACTGAATAATGGTTTGTTACTGTGCATCTTTTTCTAACTGTGCATTTGCCGAATTCACAGTGATAGCTTGAAATTGGCCATGAATAGAATACTGACACATTAGAAATCGGCAAATGCTAGAAATTAGGGCTCACCTCCTTACCCCTCCAGCCCCACAAAGCCGGTAGTTATACATGTACCAGCATATCACTGATCTTAATGCATTCCACAAATATTTCCTGACAACATCCTACACCTCTGGACAAAACCTAAGTACTGTAAGGGTTAAATGTAGCAGTAAGGGGGGAAAACCATCAAACCACACATCTGTAGGGCCCACCCTACCTGGGTTCTGGCGCTGATTAGTGATGCTGGTAATGCCTCCTTCTCTCAAACTCCTACTGCAATTTATATTTGCCACAACATGGACAGTGTATGAGTTATGAATCTCTTGACTAACAGATTACACCAAATTGGTAATAGAACAAATTTGTAGCCGGCACATGGGGGTGCAAGGGCACCTGGCTCCAGCAGTCCCAAACAGACCAGGTTTGGCCACTCACCACTCACAAAATCCTAAGGCAGAGAGACAAGTGGTGGTGAAACCACGAAGGAGTTTATCGCAATGAAGCCAAAACCAGGAAGACAGTGGACTAGGGTCTCAAAGACAACCTACAAAGTGGCCAAAAACACTTCCAGGTTTATGTAAGGAGAATGTGGGACAAAGGAGGGTGGGTACCAGCAGGTGGGCAGTGAAGGTCAAATCCATCTATGTGTTGCAGTCAATCATGGGTGGGGCCTTGGTGGCTCAGGGCAGTCCTTGTTGCTGAGGGGGGAGTGTCAGTTCCCATCAAGGGATGCTTTGCACTCAGGATTTTCCCCCTGAGTCATGAAACAGGCTGGAAAGCAGAACCCAACTAGAAAGTTTGAGGCAGTGATGTCTTCATTCAAATTGGTAATTTGTGGGGCAGCCCAGGTGGCTCAGCGGTTTAGTGCTGCCTTCAGTCCAGGGTGTGATCCTGGGGTTCCCAGGATCGAGTCCCATGTCGGGCTTCCTACATGGAGCCTGCTTCTCCCTCTGCCTGTGTCTCTGCCTCTCTCTCTCCCTCTGTCTCTCATGAATAAATAATAAAAATAAAATCTTAAAAAAAAAACAGAAACAAGTTGGTAATTTTTCCCAACAGCATTCTGGCTCTGTTTGTTCCACAGACCAAATAAATGTGGCAGAAGTCACCAAGGGTACCTGGGGGACTCAGTCAGTTAAGCATCTGACTCTTGGTTTCTACTGAGTTCATGATCTCAAGGTCATGAGATCCAGCCCTGCGACAGGCTCTGCACTCAGCAGGGAATCTGCTTAAGGATTCTTTCTCTCCCTCTGCTCTTCCCTCACTCTCTAAAATAATAAATAATTTTTTAAAAGATTTTATTTATTTATTCATGAGAGACACACACAGAGAGAGGCAGAGACATAGGCAGAGGGAGAAGCAGACTCCCTGCAGGGACCCTCATGTGGGACTTGATTCCAGAACCCAGGAATCATGGCCTGAGCCAAAGGTAGATGCTCAACCATTGAGCCACCCAGGCATCCCTAAATAAATAAATCTTAAAAAAAAAAATCACCACTCCCAGTTCTGAGTTTCTAAGTCCTGTCTGTAAACCAGTCACACAGAAAATGGAATCTCTTAGTCTGGATTCCAGATTTCCAGGGAAGGAGCTTATTGGCTCAGCTTGCTCCAATGCCCAGCCCTGGATCCATCAGTCAAAGTTTTCTTCTTCTATTAAAAAAAAGCTGAGGGAGATACAGAAGCCACACAGAAAAAAGGTCTACGTCTCTATGTCCATATTTTCCTTATGAGGAAATATATCATTTGTGCCCAGAGTCTGCTGGGTGCTATAAAAGATGACAGCTGTGTCCTAAAACCAGCCATCCAAAACTTTATAGGAGACCTCATTGTTCTTACTCCAGCCTAAGACAAAAACCAAGATATCACATATCTGTGTCATCTCTGGCAGAGAGATGAACGGCTCCAGAGGGCATCAGGCAAACAAAATACATTAGCTTAAGTGGTCATTTGTAATTTTAATGGCCCAACTGCTTGTCATGGTACTGTGGGAGACATTTTAATCTAGTACTGTTTGCTGTGAGTAAGACTGAATTTCCCCCCATCGTTCATTGTGAAATGTCTGTGGCTGATCAGTCTAGTCAATGTTTAGGCCAGTTGTTCATTTCAGACTTGGCTGATGTCTTAGTTCATTAACTTCTCATTGACCAGCTTGAGGTACGGGAGAGTAGAACACAAGTCTGTGGACTTGAGCAGAAGCCCCGGCTAAGATTGGGAACGGTGCACTGTTTCCCATCTTCCAGTATTGGACTGTAAACAGCTGAAGGCAGGGCTGTCTGGAATCCAGGCTCTAGGTTATCATAGCCATCCCGTAGTTCCTGGCATCAGGCCTCACATACCCTGGACCCTCATATGGTATTAAGAGGAAAGGTCTGTCCTCAATTCCTATGATTTATGAAATATAGAACTCCCTTGAGCTCTGAGTCATGGTAAAGAATGGGAATTTAAGCAGTTAATCCTGTCCCCACACTAGTCAGGGACAGATGTATTATGTTTACCAATTACTCAACTAATGTTTTTTGAGAACTTACTTAGGGACAATGAGACAAGCCAAAGAATTATCAAGCCCTTCAAGGAGGAACTTATGATCTGTTTGTGGGTGGGTGGTGACTAGCCATGTTATATTCAAGCTGTATTTGGATTGCCAATTTTAAATAAATTCAATTATAATAAGACATATACTTGGCATTGAAATGCTCCAGGCCATAAATGAATCGTCTTTGATGACTCAGGGGGCATATTTGTACCTCCCTTTATTAATATATAATACCGAGTGTCTGTTAGGGTGAGGCCTGGTTTTCTAGACCTTAGAAATACAATAATAAATAAGATACAGCCCCTACTCTGCAGGAACTTGCTAGTTAGTTGGAGGTAGGGGCTGTAGGGAGGGTGGAGTAGGCTGGTGGGCTGGTGAATGGGGGGAGTTCAGTGCTAAAGGGCCAGAGTGGGCGCATCGGGATTGCCCAGAGAAGGGGCGTGTCGCCCAAATGTTTGAGTAAGGTGTGGTCTGGGGAGGTTCTTCAGAGGAGGTGACATCTTACCTTGAAACCAGAAGATCAATAGGAGGTTGCAGAGGGAAAACCAGGAGGGATGGTGTTGGGCAAGAAGTTTCAGGAAAAGGGAGCAGGCTGTGACTAGGCTGTGACCTCAGAGAGCTCAGCCTTTAGGAGCAGAACTGCCCTTGGAACCCCAGTAGGGGCTGAGGCCTCAGGGCTGGGGTTATTATATATGGTAGTGCTCTTTGTTAGTGTTCTTCCCAATATTACTCCTAAACCCAGACGTTTGGATAGTACAGTTTATTTCATCTCCATTCTCTTAGCTCATGCTCACCAAGAATCCTACAAGGTAGACGTTGTAGCTCCATTTCACAGACGAGGAGCCTGAGGCCAGACATCATCCCATGGCTCAGACTCTTAGGGAGTCTGGGGCTGTGCCAGCCTGGGCTCCTTTTACTCCCTACAGCTGCCTATGGAAAGAGATCAGCTGAAAGGGAATCTGATATACCCTCATACCTCTGGGGCAAAGGGGTAGCAGGTGATGGAGGTATGAAGGCGCTGAATGTCTGCAATCCTGCAGAGTAGTGGGGCACACAGGTAATGAAAGCCACCAGAGCTGGCCTTAAGTAGCAGTTTTGCCATGTGTTAGCAGCTATGTGAACTTAGACAAGTTATTTAACTGATGCCAAGACAATTCCACTGAGACTCAACCTGAGATGCTCCCCCATTTCACCAGCAGGGGTGGTGCCATACAGCTCTGGAGTCTCACCCAATGTCAAGATGGGAGTAGACAGCAATGTGTTCTTCACTAGACACATAGTACCACCGAGAAAACTATTGGTTCTGGTCCCTTCAAGCCCAGCAACTCTCCATAACCTTTGTACCACATTGGGAATTTAGGCATCTTTTCCCAAAAGTCACCCAGCTTGGATGTAGCCAGCAGCCATTCCTCCCTGGGGACTTGCTACATCACCAGAAACAAAACCAGACTCCCCATGGATGGGGACTCCCCCCACCAAGGGATTCTATTTTTGCTTCTAAACACTATCTATACCTGCAAATAGCCTTCTTCCTTTTTCTACTTTGCACACCCTCTAATTTTCCCTCAAGCTCTTTGGGTTTTGGGAAAACAAAAACCAGAAAGTTTTGTCAGCTTCTGCCTTCTGCTCTGCTTTTTTTTTTTTCTTGAGGTTTCATAGTTCAGAGCTAACCTTCTGCTTGAACTGGAGAGATAGAGAGAAACAAATATGGGGGAGGGATCGGGGGGGGGTGGATAACACGTTAAAATCTCAAAATATATGATCTAGTTATACAGACAAAAGACAATTGAGGACCTGAAACCATAAATGTAGGATGGAGATAAAAGGAGGTGGATTCAAGAGGTATATAGAAGGGCACCTGGGTGGCTCAGTGGTTGAGTGTCTGCCTTTGGCTCAGGTCGTGATCCTGAGGATCTGGGATCGGGTCCCACATCGGGCTCCCCAAAGGGAGCCTGCTTCTCCCTCTATATCTCTGCCTTTTTCTGCGTATCTCTCATGAATAAATAAATAATTTAATTAATTTTAAAAAGAGAGACATGTAGAAAAAAGAACACAGAAGAAAAAAAGGTATAGAAAAAAGAATTAATTTTTGCCTGCCAATTCAGTGTAAAGAGTCACAGGAATGCACATCTAAAGGAGCATGACTCAGGTCAATCAGAAAATGTGATCAGTAATTGTCATTTTAAGGTGCCCTTCAGGGACCTGAAGTAAATTAGTTGCTTCTTCATCATCTACTGACTGCACTTGTTCAACTGAATACAGTAGAAATAAATATATACACTTCAGATAGATTAGGTTGGATAATGGGTACATGAGGGGTTCATTATATGATTCTGTGTATGTTTAAGATTTTACATCCTAACCCACCCACTCCTTTTTTTTTGAGAGAGAGAGAGTGTGAGTGTGTGAGCAAAGGAGGGGAAGAGGGAGAAAGAGAGAACCTTAAGCAGGTTCCATGCTCACTGTGAAGCCTGATGTGGGGCTCGATCTCACCACCTTGAGATCGTGACCTGAGCCAAAATCAACAGTCAGATGCTTAACTGACTGAGCCACCCACGTGCCCCTAACATTTTTAAAAATAAGCACATTTTATTTATTTTTTTAAGAATATTTATTCATGAGAGACACACAGAGAGCCAGAGACATAGGTAGAGGGAGAGACAGGCTCTCCCTGCAGGGAGCCTGATGAAGGACTCAATCCCAGGACCCCGGGGTTCCTATCCTGAGCCAAAGGCAGACGCTCAACCACTGTTGAGCATCCAGGTGCCCCACTCATGAACCCATTTTAAAAGTAACTTTTTATGATCCATCAACTTGTTATTATGACAAGAAATATTTGAACTCATGTCTCAGACTCAAAGTGAACAACACTCCATTCTACTCACAGCCCTTAGTTCTGACCTAATGAATTTTTGAAGCTTGAAAATATCTCTTGCTAAAGAATGAAACATGTAAACCAAGAGAGCATGAAATGAGGGGGGAAAAAAACCCTAAATTGTTAGGAGCTATGTCTGTATTTTCTTAAAGAGGGAACTATAGCCAGAAAGGAAAACGAGATGATTAGAACATGAGTGTACTTGGCTGTACCCTCCACATCACGGGTTAATGGAGGGAGCAAGGGAGCCAGAGCCAGAGGGGATGGAGCTCGAAGAGAAGAAATGACCTTGCCATAAGACTAGCCCCCACGGGAGCCGGCAGCAGTCCAAGACAGTGTCCAGAGGGACATGCAGTTCTCAGAGTCAGACAGGCGGAAGCACCTTTGTTCTGGGTCATCAGTTGATTCAGAACAAGACTGCAGACACAAGTTGGGGGTTTAGACAACACTGGCCAGTTCCTCAAAGAGAGATGCTGACAAACATGGGCAGAGTGTCCCAGTCATGCAGCCCCAGGGTCATGGCAGGAACTGGAAAGAAGATAAGGACACAAGGCAGATGCCCAGCTGAATTCGGTTCTGAGAGGTTCTGTTAGCTTGAAGGGAGATAACTCAGGTTCCTTCACCTGATTTTAAGGGTGCACTGATTTGATCTCCCTCTACTTTTCTTCTCTCTTCTTAATTGTAGCTCCTGACTCTTGAATAGCTTCTGTGAGGTCTCAGTGTCTGCGACCTCCTGGCTTTTGTTCACTGTCTTCTCTGATGGTCTCCAGGCTTCTGCTTCACTGTCTGCTTCCCCCTCTGTCTCAGGATGGATTCCGTAGGAAGAAGACTCTGAAGTGGATATTTGTAAGCAGGAAATTAACTGATGCTAACTCTTGGCATCAACATCTGTGAGGAGTGAGGGCCCAGGGAGAAGTTGGACCTCAATATAGTCAAAACAAAGGCCTCAGCCAACCCCCTGGGGAGTTCTGAAGCTGGGGTGGCCTTTCAGAGCTGCTCCAGATTGAGATGGTGGGGTTAGGCCTCTGTACTCTCACTAAGCATTGATGCTGGCTGTTCCTGGGAAAGAAGTAGAGGGCAGTTCTAGAAGAGGGACTCAGCAGTGGGTTGTCAACAGCCAATAAAGCCAGCAGCAGAAGGAATGAGCTCTTCAGTCCTAAAGGAGAGCATGGTGGCACATCATAGCGTCCTGTATATCTTCTATCTGGCTGTTCCCTGAGAGTGGTTCTGGTGGATCTACTGCCTGTTGCTTAGTGTTCTTATGCCTGGCACCCTACAGACTTTTTTCATTTCCCTTCCTTCCTTCCTTCCTTCCTTCCTTCCTTCCTTCCTTCCTTCCTTCCTTCTTCTTTAAGATTTTATTTATTTTATTTGAAAGACAGAGAAAGTGAGAGACAGCATGAGCAGGGGGAGGGTCAGAGGGAGAGAGAAAAGCAGACCCCCGCTGAGCAGGGAGCCTGATTGATTCATGGACCCTGGGATCATGACCTGAGTAAAGGCAGACACTTAACTGACTGAGCCACCCAGGTGCCCCTCCCTCTTCATCTCCAGTTTATAAAGATGGCCACCATTGACTTGGGCCTGATCCTCCATCTAATCAGTCAGAGGGGATAGGTCAGAGAGCTACCTGACTCAGAGCAAGATATCTTCTCAGAAGGGCCTGTAAAAATGGCATCATGTACTAACCAGTGAGACAGGTAGACAGGTATTAGGGACATGTGCACCAGTTGTCCAGAAGCCCCGACAAAGTTGAAGAGGCTCATTTAATCCCAAACCCACTTTTCTGAAGGACCTATGGCTGCTAATACTCTCTATTCCATGGTCAGTGTTGGCTTGGATCCCACACACAGTGGGCTGGGTGGTCTCCAGCTAAGAAGGCTAGAGGAAGAGTTTTAACTCTGTAACTCATGAATTCTAAGCAAGTCATCAGCCCAAGTTTCATCATTTGGCAAATATTTAGTGAACACCTATATGTGAGGGATTGTACCTAGCATTGGTAAGTTCCTCTCTTGGTCTCATAATCTTCTTTGTAAATAAGGGTGTTGGAATAGATGATCCCAATGAATTATAATGGTGGCCATATTTTCAGAAACAAAAAATCCAAGATACACTGCCTTCCCATGTGAGAATATTTTATATTAGACCTAACCCCAGAAAATCCAGGACATATAACCTCATTGTACACCTACACATGGACTCCATCTCCCCTCCCCACATTTGTTTCCCCCAGACATGCCATTTTTAATGACATGATCCTCAGAATGATGGATGGAGGCTATATAAGTTATATATAACTATATAAGTTATATAGCTTCTTATCTTGCAAACCTTTAAAGTCATTTAAGTGTTTACCCTTACTTTTTGAATTCTTTAGAGTTTAAATGGTCTGAGTTTAAATAATCCTGAACACATTCCTCAAACACTCTTATTTAAACAAAGCCCAGCTATGGTGATTACATAGCCAAGTTTTTTTCCAACCCCTGAAGACTTTATAACAATTTTATTTTAGGGCCAAGCATCCATACCTTCTAAGTCTTTTGCATTTGAATTGTCTTTCAAATGTTGACACCAGAGCTGGGGTCTTCCACAGAGCTGTCCATAGCAGTTCAGGCAGATCTGGTAAGGTGAGGCCACTAGCATTATCTTAATGACATGCACGCTCTTCCCCTGGTCACGGAGGCCCAGAGTCACAGAGCTGAATGCTGTGGGGGGTAGAGAGGGATGAGGATCAGAGGCCCAGCATTTGGGTCCTAGTGACAGAGAGGGGCACAGGGGTGAGAGAGGAGAGTGATCAGTACAGGTAAGGCACCTTCCTGAGTGCTGTTAGAGATAGAAAGGGAAGGGAAGGGGGATTAAAATCTATTAAGTGTTTGTTTCACACTAGGCACTTGTATACACACTAACATTCAATACTAATAATCATACCAACAATAGTAAGTATTTCGAAGTACTTCCTATGGGCTAGGCACAGCACTTAATGTTTTCTGTTCTCTTTTATTTCATTTGCTCATTTAACTCATTTGTTTTAGCATCTACTAGGTAGTAAGTGCTTGGAAACAACAGTGGACAAAAATCCCTGCCCTGGGGATTTAAGTCTGGTGGGAAGGACTGACCCACAGAGGTAATAAATGAGAAATTTTTTAAAAAAAGATTGTATTTACTTATTCATGAGAGACAGAGAGAGAGAAGCAGAGACATAGGCAGAGGGAGAAGCAGGCTCCCTGTGGGGAGCCCGATGTGGGACTTAATCCCTGGACCCCGGAATCACCACCTGAGCCAAAGGCAGATAGATGCTCAATCACTGAGCCACTCAGGTACCCCGGTAATAAATAAGTAAATTAAGTGGAATGTCAGAGAACAGCAATGAATGGAGCTAGCTTTGGTGGCTCATACTCATTTAAGAAGCACAAAGGGGACTTGAATATGAAAAAGTGTTCCAGGTATTCCTCCCCAGGAAGGTAACACTTGAGCCAAGATTCAGCTGAGGGAGGTAAAGTGGGAGGAAGAGTGTTCCAGGGTGAAGGGAGAGCCAGGGCAAAGGCCCTGAGGCCCAGAGTGACTGTGTCTGAACACCAGGGAGGTCAGAGTGACTGGAAAGAAGAGGCCTGGATTATGAAGGGTCTGGCTCTGAAGGACCTTTGTCTTTTACTCTGAGTGAGATGGAAGCCATCAGAGTGCTCATAGTTGGCTTTCTTTTGTTAATCTGTGTTTTAGAGCAGGGGTTGGTGAACTAACTTTTTCTGGAAAGGGCCAGAGAGTAAATATTGTATGCTTCGCTGGCTGCCACTGCAGGGAAAGTAGCTAGAGACAATGCATAAGCAGACGAATGTCACTGTTCTCTGACAAAACTCTATGTATATACATGGTTTGAATGTCATATAATTTTCACGTGCCACAAAATATTATTTGTCTCTTATTTTTTTCCCCAACTGTTTGAAAATGTGAAAACCATTCTGAGCTCATGCGTCGTATTTGGCCTGTGAGCCATAGTTTGCTGAGCCTCACATTAAAGGAATGACAGGATCTACTGAGCTTCAACCAGAGTCCCCTGGCTGCTGTGTTGAGAAGGGACTGGAAGGAGAAGCAGGGATATAGGAGGAGACCACTGCAGTCGACTGAGGGACACATGAGGATGATTCGCAGACCAGGGAGGTCACAGTGATTACAATTGTGTTTTATCCTCCACATATCTTTGAAAGGGGTACTAGATTTTCAGGATCGGAGGTAAAGTGACGTGCCTAAGGATATAAGGCACACAGTGGCAAAGCTAGGATATGAAGCCCACTCTCACTCCAAGGTCCTTGTTCTTTTTATTTTTTAAGTAATCTCAATGACCAACATGGGGCTTGAACTCACAACGCTTAAATCAAGAGTCGCATGCTTGACCTACTTGAACCAGCCAGGCGCCCCAAGGCCCTTGTGCTTAACAGTCACACCTCTGCAGTCATGTCACATGGACCTTATTATCCCAAATTGCAGACGAGAATACTGAGAGTCCAAGAAGTCAAGAAACTTGTCCAAGATCAAGTAGGTCTTAATGACTCCCAAGCTATCATGCTTCTACTAACCTAGACTAATTCTCAATCTAAAAGGATTCCTGCCTGCAAGGTGCATCTGTTCTTAGGTGGGATTCTTACATAATGAGTGCCTCTGAAGTGCCAATAAACTGTCTAGGGCATTCAGAGAAGGTGGTATGACAGTCACCAGAAGTGACAGGAGGGGTAGATTGACAGCAGGTTTGCTGTTTGCCCTGTAAACCTTGAAGGACAGCTAGCTAACTCTCTGGGAGTTCTTACTACGATCAGGACTGCTGGTTGGAGGGCAGGTTGGTTCAAAAGTCAGGGCTATTTTGTTTGTTTTTGTCATTTGGGTGAGGGAAGCCAGTAACTTAGGAATTGTGCTATTTCTCTGTAGCTAAAGAGTCACATTAAAAAAAGCAGTGGAACCCTAAAGTGTATCTCAAGGATAGTCTAACTTCTATCTTAAAAAATATATAAGAAAATGAAAATTTTTTAAGATTGTTTTTTTGTTCTTTATTTGAGAGAAGGAGTACGCCTGTGTGCACGAGTGGGAAGAAGAGCAGAGGGAGAGAAGCGGATTCCCTGCTCATAATCTCGGGGTCTTGAGATTCAGGGCTAGATCTCAAGACCCTGAGATCACGACCTGAGCTAAAATCAAGAGTCAGATGCTTAGGTGACTGAGCCACCCAGGTGCCCAGAAAGTAAAATTTTAAAATTAGAACTACTCAAAATCTCATACTCTGAGATAACCACTGTTTAATATCAGAGTATATCTGTCCCTATTTTTTCACATATAAATGTAACTTTTGATATCTAAATTATGGGGGATATATTATCTTGTAATAGGTTTTTTCCACTTAATATATTTTGAACATTTTCCCACACAATTAAATGTGGAGATTTAATTCTATAAAATCATTTGTAATGGTTGCAAACTATCCCATTGTTCACTTGCTCAGTAAATAATAATTGAGTACCTACTATGTGAGAGGTATTGCCCTGGGCTCTTGGGATAAATCAATTCACAAAAATGAGAAAAACCCCCATCCTCATGTAACTTACATTTTAGCAGGAGATAAACATTAAAAACAAAACAAAACAAAACAAAAAAACAAAAAGAAAAGTAATAAATAAATAAATGTAGGGCCTTATAGGATTTTTATTTTTAGTAAGAGTGAAATGGGGAACCATCACACTGGCCGTTGTGTAAAATATGTAATTTATCCAACCAATTCAGGCATTGGTTGGACATTTAGGTTATTTCCAATATTTTGCTATTATGAAGAACATATTTTTTATACAGAGCTAAGATCATACAATAGATACATTTTTGGTTTATTGGATTTTTTAGTCATAGAAGTAATGTATTCTTATCATGACAAGACAAACAATATAGAGATCTGTATACAGAAATTTTAGTAATCTCCTCACTGTCTTCTTCCATTTCACCATCCTTAGGTAATTTAAGTGAATCAGTCAGGAAAACAGAAAATACATCAGTATTTTAAAATACGAAATTTTATCTAGCATAGAGTTGGCACGCTAAGGCTCACAGGCCAAATCCCACCCACCACATATGTTTGTAAATAAAGTTTTATTGGAATACGGCCAAGCTCATCCCCTTCTGTATTGGCTATGGCTGCTTTCAGTCTATGACAGCAGAGTTGAAGAGTTGTGACAGACACCATATGGTCTGCATAGCTTAAAATATTTGCTGTCTGGTCTTTTACAGTGAAAGTTTACAAACCTCTGATCTAGGGGTTTGGGATAGCAGACAGACTAATAGTCCCCAAAGATGTCCATGTCCTAATCTCCAGAACCAGGTCACTTACCTGATATGATGAAAGGGACTCCGCAGATGTGATGACATTAAGGGTTTTGAGATGGGGAGATTATCATGGATTATCTGTGTGAGTCCAATGTAATCACAGGGTCCTTATAAGGGATAGAGGAGGCAGGAGAGTCAGAGAAAGATCTGAAGATGTTGCGTGGCTGTCTTTGTAGGGGAAGGGGCCATGAACCAAAGAATGTAGGTAGTTTTGAGAAGCTGGAAAAGGCATAGAGGCAGATTTCTCCCAGAGCTTCCAGCAGGAAGGAAGCTTTGCTGACACCTTGTTTTTTACCAGGTGAAACCCACTTTGGACGATGACGTCCAGAACTGTAAGATAATCAACTTGGGTTGTTTTAAGCCACTAAGTTGTGATGATATGTTACAGCAGCAATAACAAACTAAGACAACTGACCTAACAGGTAGTAGAGGACCGCAAAGGCAAAGGGGCTGCTGGGATGAGAGAGGAGCTGCAGGAGGTGGCTCCCATCCTAAGCCCGAGAAACAAAGGGAAGTGGCTGAGTCATTTGAACCCAGAAGCTTGGAGAAGGGGCTTGTGGATCTGGCACCCAGACCTCTGAGGTGTGGGCGCTCTGAAGCTCATTCTGGGCATGTGGAAAGTACTGGAAACTAGAACCAGGGGTTGCTACCAGGGTGAAAAACTACTGGGGATGCTCTGATATGAATAGGAAGCCCTCAGGAAGCAAACAGGAAGTTCCTCCTCTAGGCTCTTGAATCCCATATTACTATTCTGTTACCAGAGTGTAACAGAGCAGCTGGCAAAGCCCGAGTGTAGTTCGTGGAGTCTTATCCTGGCATCATAGAGAAAAATTAAAGGGTTGGTTTGGACCTGAGACAAGAGCCTAACAGCAAACACACAACGTTAACAATTTGGTCCATAGCATTTACATACTTTCCTCTATGCTCATGCAAAGATATAGTCACATTTATTAGAGGCTTTTCCCCCTCTTTCTTATGTAGAAAAAATGTGGTCCTATCACACACATTACTCGGAAACTTGCATGTTTCATTGAACCATATAGCATGCACATCTTTTCATGTAAGCATACTAGAGCTATCTCATTTTTTAAAAACTGCTCAGTAAAACAAAAGAACACATGAATAGTTACTGCTCAGTAATATCTCACGGAAATGCCAAAACTGACCCAATCATTCCTAGTCTCACTGATTGGCTCAGGTTCGACATGTGATCCAGTCTGATCCCCACCTGCAGCTGCAGGCTGGGTAGTCAAACCTACTCAAAATCACACGCCTGAGAACGAGAGCGGCCGTTTCCTCAAAGAAAATCTAGGTGCTTTTGGCAGGAGAAGGACAAACAATGCTGGAGAAGGAAACAACCAATGTCCACAACTTCCTCATATTCTTTGCTCTATTGTTTCTATTAGGTTGTTCTGTCATCGGTGTACGGATGTAGCTCACATTAACCCTTTGTACATGTGTTGCGATTGCTTTTTCCAGCATGTAATTTCTTTCTAGTGCCTTTTGCCAGGTGAAAGTCAAAATTAGAATATTGTCGGATGCAACTTTCTTTCACTTTATGCCTTATGGATTTCCTTTCTTGCTTAATAACGGTTTCCTCCTACAAAGACAAGCACAATGGTCAGTAGATTGGTGAGGCTAGTTTAAGGACGCTATGGTAGGAAACCAAAAAACCCTCTAAAATTTCAGTGGAGTAACTCAAGCCAAATATTTCTCGCTCATGCTCTGTGGTGGGTTCAAAGAAACTGACACTGGTTGTAGTCACTCAGGGACTCAGGCTGATGGAGGGAGGGTCCATCTCAAGAAATGATCAGTATGCACTAACTCTGAAATGTTCTGCCCCTAAATGACATACATGATTTCCTGTCACATTTTATCAAAAACATTCAGTCACATGGCAAGGATTAATTTCCAATAAATTGGGGAAATACAATCCTGAATCCAAGGAGAAGAGAACCAAAATATTTTGAACAGCCACAACGTAAGCAGAAAGAGTTAGGGGGTCCCTGGGGGAAAAAACAAAGACATATAGCTTTCTTGACATAAAAAAAAATGTCATTTTAGGGGACGCCTGGGTGGCTCAGGGCTTGAGTGTCTGCCTTTGGCCCAGGGCATGATCCCAGGATCCGAGATCGAATCCCACATTGTGCTCCCTGTGGGGAGCCTACTTGTCCCACTGCCTGTGTCTCTGCCTCTTTCTCTTTCTCTATCTCTCTCTCTGTCTCTCATGAATAAATAAATAAAAATCTTTAAAAAAAAAGAAGAAAGAAAAGAAAAGAAAGAAAGAAAGAAAGAAGAAAGAAAGAAAGAAAGAAAGAAAGAAAGAAAGAAAGAAAGAAAGAAAGAAAGAAAGAAAGAAAGAAAGAAAAGTCATTTTAGGACCATCTTGTGAAAGAATTTAAGAACAAACAGCCACTATCAGGCCAGGAGGTAGCCTAATCATATCAGAGACAATAAATCAGTGGTAAAACTCCCAGTGCTGATTCAAAAGTAAAGATTGACCTGACACACATTCTTGACTTATCTTTGCAGGATCTAAACCCCTTTGAGCACTCAGATACCCAACCGACTGCAGCCCAAGAATTGTTGATGCTGATCCTTGCCAGCCTCATGACTTTAACCTGGACTTAAGTCACCTTAACGTGACTTTTGCCCCAATTCTATGCTGTAGTTCTCATTGCGCAAGCCCCTTCATGAATATGTATGCACTCTTAGCTTAAAACTTCCCCAGTTTTGTTGTTCAGGGAGACATTGCTTTGGGAAACATCCCCCGTGTTCTCCTTTGCATGTTGCAAGCAAAACTTCCTTTTCCAATTCTTTGGCTTGGTTGTGTCTTTTGGTTCGACACACACCAAGAGGCGAACCTGGTTTCAGGTAATAATAAGGACTACTATACAGTTCTTTCTCAACTTACAATGGAGTTACCTCACGATAAACCCATCCCAAGTTTAAAATATCATCAGTCAGAGTGCCTGGGTGGCTCAGTCAGTTGAGCGTCTGCCTTGGGCTCCAGTCTTGATCCCAGGGTCCTAGGATGGAGCCCTGCATGGGGCTCTCTGCTCAGCAGGAGCCTGCTTCTCTTTCTGCCTCTGCTTACTGCTCCCGTGCTTGTGCTTTCTCTCTCTGTCAAATACATAAATAACATCTTTAAAAAATACAATAAAATAGTCAAAAATGCCCATAACCCATCTACCGAACATCATAGCTCAGCTGAACCTGCCTTAAACTTGCTCAGAACACTTAAATTAGTCTACAGTTGGGCAAAATCCTCTAACACAAAGCCTCGTTTATAAGAAAGGGTTGAATATCTCATGTAATTTGTTGACTCCTGTACTGAAAGTGGACAACAGAATGGATGTCTGGGTACAGGGCAGTTCTAAGTCTGTTGGTTGTTGGGGTACCTGGTGGCTCAGTGGTTGATCCCAGGGTCCTGGGATGGAGTCCCTCATCAAGCTCCCCACAAGGAGCCTACTTCTCTGCCTATGTCTCTGCCTCTCTCTGTGTGTCTCTCATGAATAAATAAAATCTTAAAAAAAAATTTTATTGGTTGTTGACCCTGATGATGGTGTGGCTGCCTGAGAGCTGAGTCCACTGCCCCTGCCCTGGGTGACTGGAGAGGATTGTACTGCACATCACTAGCTTAGGAACAGATCTAAATTCATAATTGGAAGTACAGTTTCTATTGAATGCTTTTGCACCATTATAAAGTCAAAAAATCATTAAGTTGGAGGCTGTAATCCACATTTCTGGCCACTGAATGCCATCCCTACCATCAAAATACCCTCACTCACCCTTTCTGAGGCAGTCAACTCCATAGTCTCATTCTGGTTGGATCTTTATTCTGACACCTTAATCCACCCGGTTTTTAACATGGATGTGGAAGCAATATTTTTTATTAGATCCTTGTCATAAGGCTGAGTCTTCACTGTTTTATCTTTTTATCTAATCTCTAACGAGAAGCAGTCTGTCTTCCAACTCCATAAATCTCTGAATTTGTGGACTCTTTCTTTTGCTTTTCATTTCTACTTGCAAACAAGCCAGTTCCTCTCTGTGTGTTCCCCCACCCACACCTCTCCTTCTCTATCTTTCTAGATCTCTATCTCTTTCTGATATCTTGTCAGATACAACCAAGGCACATCATTAATATTGTTTTCTTTCTTTCTTCATTTCTTGTTGTTGTTGTTGTTGTTCTTCTTCTTCTTCTTCCTTTCTTTTAAAGATTTTATTCTTAAGGAATCTTTACACTCAACTTGGGGCTCAGACTTGCAAACTCAAACTCAAGACTCACATGCTTTACTGACTGAGCTAGCCAGGTCCCTCTAATATTATGTTTTCTAACTGCTTCTTCCAGGGCTACAAGTTCATTAGGTACCTAATCCACCTTCCAAGTAATTTTGGGCAACATCTTTTTTTTTTAAGATTTTATTTATTTATTCTGAGAGACACACAGAGAGAGGCAGAGACATAGGCAGAGGGAGAAGCAGGCTCCACGCAGGGAGCCCGATGTGGGACTCAATCCCAGGACCCTGGATCACGCCCTGGGCTGAAGGCAGACGCTCAACCGCTGAGCCACCCAGGTGTCCCTTGGGCAACATCCTTAGCAAATGTTTCACTATTGTGTCATATGGTTCACCATCCTTATCAGTGACACTTTTCTAGATTTTTGTTCTGGCTGCATCTCATATTAGGGATCAGTCAAGATAAGATAGCCTATGGTATAAGTAATAAGCTCCAGAATCCCAATCACTAGCAATGATACAATTATTTTTTGCCTATGCTACACGCCCAGTGTGGATCAGCAGGGACATCTACTCTTTAAAGCCACTCAGGAACCTTAGCTGACACGAGCTCCACTTTATCATATGCTTCCACAATCGTCCCAGCAGGGAGATAGGGGACATGGCACAGATCCATGGCTCTGCACAGAAGTGACACATTTTCCTTTTCCTAATACTTTCTTATTCAAAGCAAATCACATGAGTATGCCTAGCTTCAAAAGGTTTGGAAAAGTGTCCATCTTATCAGATTCACAGAAAAGAGAACATGCGTACTTGTGAACAATCTTAATGGCTATCACAGGTATTTTTGTTTTGAGAGTTTATTGCAGTGAAATAGACTATGGGTAACAATTATCCATATCTCTGGGTCTAGTTTTATAACTCCACCTGGGGGGGGGGCACGTGGGTGGCTCAGTGGTTAAGCCACTGCCTTCCACTCAGGTCATGATCCTGGGGTCCTGGGATCAAGTCCCACATTGGACTTCCTGCATGGAGCCTGCTTCTCCCTCTGCCTGTGTCTCTGCCTCTCTTCCTCTGTGTCTCTCATGAATAGATAAATAAAATATTTTTAAAAAAGCAAAAAACTTTACACCTGAATAAAAGTACCTAATCCTTAAGATTGAGTTCTTTCCACTTAAGCCACACCCATTCAACAGGAGTTATAATTTGGTTATTTCCTTATTCTATCCTCTCTTCCCTATCTGACATTTCATTCTGCAATTCTATTAGAGACTGTAGACCATGGTTAATAATGTGTTTTGCAAGAAGGTCAATTTGGAAAATTTCAAATGTTTGTTTTTATTCAAAACGAAAGTTTTGTTTCACTTTCGTTTGTCTTCAAAAATTTTTAAATGGCTTTAGTTCTAAAATATTGAGTATTCTTAAGGTTATGATTATCTACTTCACTGAGTGGAAAAATGTTAGTGAGAAAGAAAGCTGAGCTGTTGTTTAGCAACTAATATAAATATCTCAGCATATTTGAGAACTTCAGTAGCAACATGAGGCAGCTTTCTAATCTTTCATCCTGAAATTAGATCCTAGGCCTGTCTTGAAGCTAGTCTTACTAAATGCAGGCTTTTAAATTATTGGTTGAAAATGCCTTGACAGAAAATATGTCAAGTTAAACATTTCAGTAAAGATGGCTGCTGAGGGGTGCCTGGGTGGCTCAGTCGGTTAAGTGTCTGCCTTCAGCTCAGGTCATGATCCCAGGGTCCTGAAATCAAGCCCCATATCAGGCTCCCTGCTTAGTAGGGAGTTGGCTTCCCTCTCTGCCCCTCCCCTCTGTGTGCACACTGCCTCTCTCAAATAAATAAATAAAATCTTAAAAAAAAAAAAAAAAGATGGCTGCTGAAGACCCCATTCTGTGAATAAGCACCCAAGGCTGCAAGGTCACAAGCAAAGAAGTCATTCATTCATTCATTCATTCATTCATTCAACTAACATTCATTGGGTCCCTGTTATAGGCCAGGCCCTATTCTAAGTGCAGGGAATACAGTGGAAAACAAGACAGAGAGGAACTCTGAACTCCTGGAGCTTACTTTGAGGTGTGGGTCAGCACCAACTAGACAAACAATTTAATAAAATAATTATACACTGTGATAACTACAGTGAGAAGGTGAAGGATAGAATGGTGCATAGGTCAGGATTCCTTTTTAAAAAGTTGTTTATTTATTTAATCTCTGCTCCCAGTGCGGATCAGCAGGGACTCCCAGTGTGGATCAGGCCTGAACTCAAGACCTCAAGATCAAGAGTCACATGCTCTTCCTACTGAGCCAGTCAGATGCCCATGCATTAGTTTATATTCTTGATTGCAAGCAAGGATATACACTAAAAAGGAAGAAAAGGGGGTGCCTGACTGGCTCAGTTGGTAGAGCATGTAACTCTCAATCCTCGTGTGGTGAGTTCAAGCCACAAGTTGGGCATAGAGATAACTTTAAAAAAAGAAAAAAGAAAGGAAGATAATTGGGAGCTTTCAGGGTCAAAGGGAAGGCTTGGAAAGTGAAGAAGAACCTTGAGAGATCAGGGAGTATGACTCAGGAGCTGAGATGGTCCTTCTACAGAAAGCTGGTTGCTAGGTCTCTGTCTTGGTGTCCCCTGTGTCTCCACAGAGAACCAGGGAGCCCACTGTGAGGTTTTACTTGTTTGGGCTTAGCTCACATACCTGGCCTATCTCGCTGAACCGTCTCTCAGCTTCTGGCCTTGAGGTTGGGTGTCTAGCTCTTGGCACTCCCCCCCCCCCCACTAAAATTCCCACAGTGGGGAATTCTCTCTGTGAGGTCTATTATGGTGAAGGTGATTTAGATGTGGATCAGCTGAAAATAGGGCAAAGGTTGACTCTGGGTGAAATAAACTCTACCGTCTTTTGATAAGCAGGCATCTCAGAGAAAAATAACAGTATTTAAGCTGAGCCATGCCTGTTTGTTTCTTCTTCCCAAGTTTGTCACATCATGATTTTAGTGAGTGTTTCCCTGGTGACTGACAAAGTTGAACATCTTTTCATGTATCTATAGGCCATTTGGAATATGCTCTTTAGTGTAGTGCCAATTCAAGTCTTTTGTCTATTTGCTTTATTGGGTTGCATGCTTTTAATTTTGCTAAATTGATTTGAAGGAGTTTTAAAAACTTGTAGTGTAATATTCTAAGTAATCTCTTTTGTTGGATAAATGGATTTCAAATATCTTCTCCCACTATTAACTTGCTTTCTCTCTCTCTTAATAGTGTCTTATGAAGAGAAGTTTTAAATTTTAACATGCTCCAATTTATTAATGTTTTCCTTTGTGGTTGTCACTTTTTACATCCTATTTAAGAAATCTCTGCCTAGGGGCACCTGGATGGCTTAGTTGGTTGGGCATCCAACTTGTTTTTGGCTCAGGTCATGACCTCAGGGTTGTGGGATGGAGCCCCTTGACAGGCTCTGTGCTCAATGGGGCATCTGCTTGAGATTCTCTCTTGGCTTCTTTCTCTGCCCCAACCCTCCATGTTCTCTCTCTCTCTCTAAAAATAAGTAAGTAAGTAAGTAAGTAAGTAAATAAATAAATAATTTGTTTTTAAAGGAAATCTCTGCCTACCTTGAGGTCATAAAGATATTCCTCTATGTTAACTTAAAAAGCACTTCTATTTTTACACTTCATATTTGGATTTATTATCTACCTGGAATTGCTTTCTTTGTACTATTTGAGATATCATTTTTTGCTAAATGATTTTCAATTAACTTGTATCTTTTATTGAAATGATCATGCTTTCCCCAAGACTCTCTGAACTATATCTCCTGTTCCTTGGTCTACCCATCTATCCGTGTGCTAATATTCATGATTTAATCACTTTAGGTTGATAATATGTCTTGATATCTGGTACTGTGAGGCATCCACTGCATTTCTGTAAATATTGGAATCAGTTTATCTGTATTTATAGCAAAAAAAACCAAGGCTCTGATTACAATTACATTGAATATATTCCAATTAAATATGCACCAGTTTGTGGCAAACTGACATCTTTACAATATTGAGTATTCAAATCTATGAAAAGAGTATAATCCGTTTAGTTATTAGGGTCTTTAATTTCAATGAAATTTTAATATTTTTCAGTGTAGAGGCCTATTTTAAAAGATATGTTCCAAGATATCTTTTATTATTTTAAAAATGTTATTGTAGGGGTGCCTGGCTGGTTTAATCAGTAGAGCATGTGACTCTCAGTTTCAGGGTTGTATGTTCAAACCCTACATTGGATGTAGAGCTTCCTTAAAAAAAATGTATATATATGTGTGTGTTACTGTAATTGGTATCTTTCCTGAATTATATATTTTTGTTTGTTTACTGATGATATGTAGAAATATAATTGATTTTCATTAGCTCACCTTGCATTAAGTAAACTGGATAAATTCACTTATTAATTCTATTATCTAATAGTTTTTCGGAGAATTATTTTAGGTGTTCTCAGGCACAATTATGTCCTCTGTAAATGAAATTTTATTAGTTTTTTTCTAATCCTGATATTTTCTTCTCCCTACCTTATCACCTTTCTCATCACCATTATCAAAAGGAATATTTTACCATTAACTATGTTTTCTGCATGTTTTTGGTAGATACTTATAAGCATATAAAAGAGTTCCCTTCTATGACTAATTTATTAAGGTTATATCATGATGGGTGTTAAATTTTTAGTAAGTGCTTCTTTGCATCTTACAACATGATCATATGATTTTTCAATTTTTGTGTCTGTTAGTGCTGTAAATTAAGATGATTGGTTTTTAAGTGTTAAACAACTTTTTGTGTTCCTAGAATAAGAGCCTCTTAGTTATATTCTATTTGGCTTTTATATATTACTGGATTCAATTTACTAATATTTGGCTTAAGAATTTTGCTCCTGTGGAAATGAGAGAGAACTGTCTATACTTTTTCTTTCTTGTAGTATCCTTGTCAGGTTTTGGTTTCAAGGTCCTGGCCTCATAAAGAGTTGAGTATATCTTTTCCTATCCTTGGGAAGACTTTGTGTAAGATTAGTTATTGTTTCTTCCTTAATTGTCCAGAAAATTCACTAGTGAACTAATTTGTGTCTGGAGTTTTCTTTGTAAGAAGTTTTTATATAATGGATTCAATTTCTTTTGTAAATGTAGGACTATTCTTATTTTCTATTTCTTCTGGAGTCAGTTTTGGTAAGTTACATGTTTTATGAATTTGTTTACTTTATTTAAATCATCAGCTACATTGCAACAGGCTGTTCACAGTATTCTCTTATAATCTTCTTTAGTGTCTACAGGATCTGTAGTGATCCTTTGTTCATTTGTGGAACTGATAATTTGTCTTTTGTTCTTCTTAATCAGCCTTATTGTGGTAACCAATTTTATTAAAAATGTTAAATAACCAACTTTCAGCTTTATTGATCTTCTATATTTTATATTTGTTATAAATTTTATTTCTGCTCTCCTTTTTATTTCCTTACTGCTAGTTTGAGTTTGATTTGGTGTTCTCTTAGTGTCTTCCTGAGTTGAAAACTTACATAATTGGTTTTCAACTTAAAATTTTTTCTAATATATGCATAATGGCCTAAATTTCTCTCTGAGTTTGTCATATGATTTTAAAAATTGTGGTTAATTATGTAACACAAATTCAGCAAAGGTGAGAAATACAAAACCAAAAAACAAAAATCAGTTGTGTTTCTATATAGTAGCAACAAACAATTTAAAAAAGAAATTAAGAAAAGAACTTCATTTATAATGGTATAAAAAAGAATAAAATTCTCAGGAGCAGGGGATCCCTGGGTGATTCAGCAGTTTGCCGCTTGCCTTTGGCCGGGGGCATGATCCTGGAGTCCTGGGATCGAGTCCCGCGTCAGGCTCCCAGCATGGAGCCTGCTTCTCCCTCTGCCTGTGTCTCTGCCTCTCTCTCTCTGTCTATCATGAATGAATAAATAAAATAAAATAAAAATATTAAAAAAAATTCTTAGGAGCAAATTTAGCCAAAAGATTTGTAAGAGATATTAGTCTATAGTTTTCTTTTCTTGTAATGTCTTTGATTTCAGTATCAGGCTAATGCTGGTTTTACAGATTAAGTTACAAAGTATTAGGTTCAGGGACCTGGGTGGCTCAGTCAGTTAAGCATCTGCCTTCAGTTCAGATCATGATCCCAGGTCCTGAGATCAAGCCCCACAAGAGGCTCCTTGCTCAACAAAGAGTCTGCTTCTCCTTCTCCCTCTGCTTCTCCTCCTGCTTGTGCTCTCTCTCTCTCTTTCTCTCGTAAATAAACAAAATCTTAAAAGAGAGAAAGTATTAGGTTTTCTTAATTTTCAGGGAAGAGTTTGAGAAGGATTGGTGTTAACTCTTCTTTAAATGTTTGGTGGAAGTCACCAGTGAAACCATCTAGTCCTGGGACTTCTTTGTTGGGAGAATTTAAAAACATAATAATGGGTTCAATCTCCTTACTTGTTATAAGTTTATTCAGATTTTCTATTTTTTCATGAGTCATTTTGTTAGCTTCTGTGTCTCTAGGAGTTTGTCCATCATCTAGGTTATCCAATTTGTTGGGGTACTATTGTCATATTAGTTGACTATTGTTTAATTTCTATATATTTGTGCATTCTCCAGTTTTTCTTTGGTTATTGTTTTCTAGTTTCATTCCATTGTGTTTGGAAAAAATATTTTGTATGATTTCAATAATTTTGAATTTATTAAGACTTGTTTTAACATATAGTATATCCTAGAGAATGCTTCATGTGCAATTGCTTCTTATACTTTGGGGCTCTGTCAATATGTACATATGTTTCTAAGTGTTATGTCTTCTATATGTGTTAAGTTTTTGTCAATATAAATGTAAATGGATTAGGCTCTCCAATTCAAAGACAGATTGTCAAAATAGTTTTTTTAAAAACATTTTATTTATTCATTTATTTGATAGAGAGAGAGAGAACACAAGCAGGGGGAGTGGTAGGAAAAATGAGAGGGAGGAGCAGACTCCTCACCGAGCAGGGAGTCTGATGTGGAGCTCAATCTCAGGACCCTGGGATCTTGACCTGAGCTGAAGGCAATTACCCAACCATCTGAGCCACCCAGGCACCCCATCAGAGTGGATATAAAAAAAAAAACACAAACCTTTTATCTATCTATAATGTCCTTCTTTTTCTCTTATAACCTTTTTAAATTGAAAATCTATTTTGTCTGATAATAATATAACCACTCTCTTTTGGTTAATACTTGCATGGAATATTTTTTCCCACTTTCAATATCTTTGTGTTTTGTATCTAAATTTTTTTTTAAATTTTTATTTATTTATGATAGGCACACAGTGAGAGAGAGAGAGAGAGAGGCAGAGACACAGGCAGAGGGAGAAGCAGGCTCCATGCACCGGGAGCCCGACGTGGGATTCGATCCCGGGTCTCCAGGATCCCGCCCCGGGCCAAAGGCAGGCGTCAAACCGCTGCGCCACCCAGGGATCCCTGTGTTTTGTATCTAAAAGGTGTCTCTTGTCGATAGCATATAATCATTTCTTTTTAAAATATCTGTTCCGACAACATCTGTAAGTGAAGAGTTTAATCTGTTTACATTTAAAGTAATTACTGATAAGAAAGGACTTCTTTCTGCCGCTTAACTATCTTTTATGTATAATTTATATACTTTTTATTCCTCAGTTCCTCCATTACTGCCTTTTTTTGCATCTAGTTGATTTTTTTCTAGTGTTCTGATTCTGTTCTTAAATTTTTTGTACATACTTTAGTGACTTTCCAACCTAATCTGACTAGTGTCAACTAAATTTTGATAATATACAAGCACTGTGCTTTCATACATCTCTGTTCCTTCCCTTCTATTGTCAGATTGCACCTTTATATATTATGTGGCCATTAACATAGATTTATTGTTATTATTTTGAGCATCTATATTTTAGATCATATAGAAGAAAAGGGGAAGAGTTACAAACCAAAAAGTACAGTAATACTGACTTTTATTTACCTATATGGTTACTTTTACCAGTGTTCTTTATTTCTTCACGTGGATTTGAGTTGCTGTTTACTGTCCTTTCCTTTTTTTTTTTAAGATTTATTCATTTATTCATGATAGACACGGAGAGAGAGAGAGAGGCAGAGACACAGGAGGCGGAAGAAGCAGGCTCCATGCCAGGAGCCCAAAGTGGGACTCAATCCTGGGGCTCCAGGATCGGGCCCTGGGCCAAAGGCAGGCGCCAAACAGCTGAGCCACCCAGGGATCCCCTGTCCTTTTCTTTTAACCTAAAAAGATTCCCTTTATCAGACACCTGGGTGGCTCAGTGGTTGAGTGTCTGCCTTCTACTCAAGTTGTGATCCTGGGGTTCTGGGATCGAGTCCCACACTGGACTCCCTGCAGGGATCCAGCTTCTCTCTCTGCCTGTGTTTCTGTCTCTCTCTGTGTGTCTCTCATGAATAAACAAAATCTTAACAAAAATTCCCTTTAGCATTCCTTCCAGGGCAGGTTTATTACTAATAAACTCTCTTAACTTTTACTTATCTTGGAATGTTTTATATTGTCCTTCATTCTTTTTTTAAGTATTTTATTTATTCATTTGAGAGAGAGAGCAAGCACAAGTGGGGGGAGGGAGAAGCAGACTTCCTGCTGATCAGGGAGCTCAATATGAGGCTCTATTCCAGGTCTCTGGGACCATGACCTAATCTGAAGGCAGATGCTTAACCAACTGAGCCACCCAGTTACCCATTATATTTTCCTTCATTCTTGAAGGATAGTTTTGCTGGATATAGAATTCTTATTTGGCACTTCTGCACTTTAAATATGACATCCTATTGCTCTGTAGTCTCTGCTGTTTCTGATGAGAAATTGACTTTTAATCTGATTGAGAATACTTGTATATGATAAATTATTTTACTCTTTCTGCTTTCAGGATTTCCTCTGCTTTCATCTGACTGCTTAAATCCATTATTGAACCTCTCTAATGAATTTTTCATTTTAGTTATTGTAGTTTTCAGCTCCACAATTTCTACTTTATTCCTTTTTAGCAATTTCTTTTTATTGATATTTTAATTTTGTTCATACACTATTTACCTAGCTTCCTTTAGCTCTTTGATAATATTTAAAACAGTGGTTTTAAAGTCTATATAAGTCCAATGTCTGAGCTTCCTCAGGAATAGTTTTTGTCAATTTTTTTTCATTGACTAGGCCATATTCTTCTGTTTCTTATTATGTTTTGGGATTTTTAAAAGTTATTTTTTGGTTGCTGCCATCAAAAAACTAAGCATTTGAATATTATAATGTGTTATCTCTGGGTGTCAAGTGCTCTCCCTTCTCCAGGATTTGCTGTTCTTGATTATTGAAGACTCAGCTTATGTTCAGTCATTGTTTTTACTGAGATTTCCTTGAACACTGGCAACTTAAAAAAACAAACAAAACACCTTTCCCAATCTTTGTGGTTTGGCTCTGTGTGGGAGTATTTTTTTAACACTTAACAAGGCCATTTGAAATTCTTTCTTAGCCTTCACTTCCTGGTTGCAACTAACATATTTACCAGCCAATGTTGGAATCTTAGGCCTTTTTGGGGTCTTTCCTGAGATGCATCTTGTCTCAGGCATGTTACATGGCCTTCTAAATGCCCCTGTGTTCATGAGCACTTTTCATTTCGAATGACCTAAATTCCCAGTATACTTCTCTCCTTAGCTTTTACTCCCAGGCTTTCGGTGGTCTATTTAGGTACCAATGGTAACCTTCGTCCCCAGGCAGTTGCAGGTTGTTTATTTACCTTACAGTATTTTCAGGCAATGTCTGCCGCTTTTCTGCTGGTTAAGCAAAAGAGAGATAAGCCTTGCATTAGTCCTTCAGCTGACTTCCAGGAAGATTAGAACAGATGAACACAATGATTTCCAGGGACTAGAGCTCCATCCTAGGAAGGTGGGCTGCGGTCCTTAAGTCTGTGTCCAAGTCATAGATAGAGTAGGGCAGGGGTAAATGAAAGTATCATAAAGTTTTCTTGCCATTTTTAAGTTGTCTTATTTTATTTTACTTTATTTTTTGGATTGAACATTTACTAGGTTGACTGTTTTCCAGAATTCTGACAAAGTTGGTCTGACAGTTGCTGGTTATTTTTTAAAGTTTCCATGGAGGTATGGGGGTTTAGAGCTGTCAGTTCTGCCATTTTGATGATATCCCTCTCCTCACAATTTTGATACATTGTATCTTCAATATTTATATACATGTATACTTTTTAGATATTCATATTCATATATACATATATATGAAAAAATGTGTACTTTTGTATTGAAGTAATTGTAGATTCACAGGATATTGCAAAGAAATGTATAGGGAAGTCACATGCATCCTTTCCCCAGTCTCCCTGGAAGTTAATATTTTGTGGAACTAAAGTGTAATATCAAAACCATGAAATTGACATTGGTAGGAACCACCCTTTCCCCCCATCCCTAATTCCTTGACAACCACTAGTCTATTCTCTATCTCTGTAGTTACGTTACTTCATTAATGTTACATAATAGACATCCTTTTGGGATTAGTTTTTTTTCAATCAGTATAATTTCCATGAAGTTTATCCAAGTTGTTGTGTGTTTTTTTTTTTTTGTTTTTAAATTGCTAAGTAGTATTCCATAAGATACCTGTATTGCAGTTTGTTTAGCCATTTACCCATTAAAAGAGATTTGGATAGTTTCTGGTTTGGGATTCTTATAAAGCTGCTATGAACATTCTTGTACAATTCCCTGGATGGAAAGAAGTTTTTGTTTCTCCGGGATAAATGTCCAAGAGTTGTTGGGTTGTATGGTGAGTACCTTTTCAGTTTTCAAAGAACTGCCAAACTCTTTTCCAAAATGGCTATACCATTCCTACCACAAACGTGTGTGTGATCCCTATCTAAGAAAGCTACTTCTCACTCAAGGTTATAGAGACTTACCCCAAAGAGTTTTAAAGTTTTAACTCATATTTAGGTCTATGATTAATTCGAAGTTAATTTTTACATGTTGGGTGGGACAATCATTTTAGGGCCCACAAAAATGTTTTAAATCTTTAAAATCAGAAGAAAAAAATAAGCATACTCTGCTTGGATTGCATTAGTCTTTATACCAATACAAATGTAAAATGTAGTTTTAAAAATATATATATTAAAGAAACTCTGAGGTTCTGACACTAAATCTTTCCATACCAATTCTTCCAACACCAACTAAATATACAATAATTCAGTTTTGACATCAACTCCAGGGATAAGTTGAGATCCTACAGGTTAAGGGCTCAGTTCCACAAGACTGCTCCTACTTCAGATACCAGTTGCCAGTCTCATGGGCCACTTGAACTTCTGACCTACCAAATTTGAGAATTCCTATAATTTCTGCTCAGTTTTGATTATCTATTAGAATGGACTCACAAAACTCAGGAAAACATTTTACTTACATTTACCACTTTATTGTTAATTATTATTATTATTATTTAAAAAGATTTTATTTATTCATTTGAGACAGAGAGAGAACATGAGCAGGGGGGAGAGACAGATGGAGAAGGAGAAGAAGGTTCCCACTGAGCAGGGAGCCCAATACAGGACTCGATCCCAGGACCTTGAGATCATGACCTGAGCCAAAGGCAGATGCTTAATCATCTGAGCTACCCAGGTGCCCCCTACCAGTTTAATATATAGGAAATAACTCAGGAACAGCTAAATGAAAGAGATGCATGAAGGGTGGGAATGCAGAGCTTCTCTGCTCTCTCTTGGCGCCCATTTCCTAGTACTTCCATGTATCTACTAACCTCCTTCTAATCACTTTAGTCTTTCTTTCTTTTTTTTTTATTTTATTTATTTGAGAGAGAGAGAACATGAGCAGGGGGGAGGGGTAGAGGGAGAGGGAGAAGCAGACTCCCCACTGAGCAGGGAGCCTCATGTGAGACTTGATCTAAGACTCTTAGATCATGACCTGAGCTGAAGGAAGATGCTTAACCAACTGAGCCACCCAGGTGCCCAATGTTTAGTCTTTCCAGTGACCAGCTCCCATCCTTTTTTTTTTTTTTTTAAGATTTATTTAGTTATTGCAGTTCTGCTGTGAGGTCATTTTAGATAATACAGAATTGACAGGTGGTTTTGGAAACAGAGATTATTAATAATTTTGATAAGTGATCTTGATGAGAGAAGTCAAGGCTGGATCGGAGTGGGCTGAGAAGGGAATGTGGTAGGAGAAGGGAATGAGGAAAGGAGAACAATCACTGGTTGGGAGATCTTGAAAAACCTGAGAATTTATGCACTGAAGAGGGAGAAATAGGGCAGTTCTGGAGGAGATTTTGGAGTCAAGGGAGGTTTGTTTTAGATGGGAGGAATTTCAGTATGTTTGTATCATGATAGAAGTAATCTAATAGGGGAAAAAGTTATGATGCTGGAGGGCGAGGTGTTTGTAGGAGTAAAGTTCTTAGGAATGTGGGAGGGAAAGGAATCCAGGTCACTGGTAGAGGGACTGGCATTCATAGGCGCAAGGACACTTCATTCATAGTAACCCAAATGTTACTATGTCTGTAATAATAGTTTTGATGGTGAGAAGATAAGGGTGTTCATGGCTGTTATATCTTTTAATTTTTTTCCATGAGGAATGAAGCAAAAATTGAGAGCAAAGAGTGGAGGTTGGGGAGGAGGTATAGGAAGCTTTCAGTAGAGAGGAAAAGGTGTGAAATAATTCATCACATCTGCTCAAACGTCAAAATATTGGAGAAAGCCCTCCCGGTATTAAGCACATCTCCTTCCAACCGCTTTTTTCTCCCTGGACCTTTTTTGCTCTTTTCCGGTACTCATCACCATTTGTAATTGTATCTTTTATCGGTGCACTTGTCTGTTCCTCCAGTAGAGAACTACATACAGGAGGGCGGGGACTCTTGTTTTTTTTTTTTTTTTTAATTTCCCCCATGTATTCACAAAGAAACAGGACTGGTACATAATCAGTGAATCATCTCTCTTTGAAACAGAGTTAAATGGACGAACGTCTTCGAAATTTTGTCTCCGGGTCACCGCTGTCAGGTGTTTGGGCCACTCACTTTTCCCCCCTCTCTGAGCTCTCATTTCTGACTACGTAGGATGCCACGGGGATTGTAACGTCTCCTCTGCCCACCTCACCGCGCCGTCATGAGGAACATCTGAGCTAAGAAATCTGGAAATGCTTCATCCAGCGATCTGCAAACGTAACGGATTATTTTTAGCGCACGCGTGGCCTCACAGGTAGCAGGTGCTGAAAAGGACTCGCTGGCTGCGAGGGGGTGGGGGTGGGGGCGGGGGAGGGAGGAGGCGAGGGGGCCGTTATGGTTTCTGGGACTGCAGGCATCCAAGCTTTGCAAGAAGGGTTCTGCAGGCCACGGAGAGGCGGGGCTCGGGCCCGCAGCCCCCTCGCTCCGGCTTTCCCCGGAGGCGCTAGCCCGGCGAGGATGGGGGGCGGGGAGGTCCAGGGGGGAGTAACTGTCAAGCCTCCCCGCTTGGCGCCTTTATTTAAATGGTACGTGCGGGTCCCGCTGCTGTACGTGCCCGGGGCGGGGCTGCGAGCGCCGGGGGCCGGGGGCGGGGCGGGGAGGCGGAGGGGCGAGAGGGGCGGGGCCTGGGCGGGGCCTGGGCGGGGCCAGGCTGGCCGGGGGGGCGGGTCTAGCGGCGGCCCCCGGCGAGGTTCAGTGCGCTTGCGCTGACAGACGCAAGATGGCGGACAGTGCGGAACTAAAGGTAAAGCGCAGCTCGAATTCACTTCTAATATTCGGCCGCGGAGACGGCACCAGCGGCGCCGGGGGGGATGGGTCCGGCCCTGGGGGGCCGCTCGGGGCGGACTCCATCCGGGCCTGGAGTTGTAGGCAGGAGCGGCGCGCCCGGCCGCAGCTGAGGGGGGCCCGGCAGCGGCGGGCCGCGGGCCCCGGGTGCCTCGGGGGCGCTGACGGGTCGTCCCCGGCGTGTTATTGTTGTGGGCGCCTCCGGCGGGGGCGGCGGGGGAAGAGCCTGCGCGTCGGGCGGTGGGCGCCTCGGCTGCCCCCGGGGCTCGGCTTGCTCGCCTCCCCCCGGCCTCCCCGCCCCCACGGGGAACGGGGGCTGGGGCAGGGGGGGATTGGGAAAGCTCCCCGCCGCCGCTTCCTCTTCCTCCCCTGCGGTCCCGGCTGCTGTCAGGAGCTCTCCCCGGACCCCCGGGAACTTGCCTCCGGCCGCCGCGCCCCGCCCCTCCCCTCCCCTCCGTGGCGCCCCCCCCGCCCCCGCTCCCGCCGCCCCGGACCGGCTCTCCCCGCCCGCCCGCCCGCCCGCCCGCCTGTCAGGAGGCGCCCGGGGTCCCCGCTCGTGGGCAGCGCGATGCTGGGGCTGCGGGGCGGGGACGCGGGGGGGAAAAGCTCCCGGAAAGTTTCGTGAGCCCCGGACCGGCGTTGGGGTTCGGCCCGGGGGCGGTGTTGGTGGTGCTGGTGATGCTGGTGATGGGTGGGGGGTCGCTCTGGGCGGGACGTTACTTTCTGATTCCGGACCCCCGGGGCGGGGAGGGGGGGCAGGACCCCACCCCCCCTCGCAGGGTGTGTATCTGCCAGCGGTGGTGGGAAGCGGCTGCGTCTCCCCCCTCCTGGTGCTCCTCTCCCCTTTGGCTGGTGTGGAGGGTGAGAGAGGAGCCTTTGCAAGGGGGTTGGGGGGGTCCCTGCACACACACACCATGATGGCGATGCTATAGCTGATGGAGGTGAATGGTTCGTGTTTATATCCCCCCGTTGCCTTTTGTTTGTAGGGACATCTCGCTGGCCATGTTGATTTGGACGGAATTCCTCCCCTCATCCTACTTCAACCCCCAATAAATAGAACGTTGCCTCCGTCCCTCCCAACTGTACCGAATGGCTCACGCCTCGCGGAATTTAGATGAAAGGGTGTCCCCCCCTCCTCCCCTCTCTCCACCCCCCACCCCCTGCTTTTGCTCCCACCCCAGCCTTCTTTACCTGATGATGGTGGCTTCTTCACCGAGGCAGACAGACCACTACACGAGCTGCAGGGGGGAGGGGGGGTGGAACCCTTATGATTGGATCGTGACAAATGGGGCTCCGCTTGAATAATTTTGGTTTAGTAGCAGGCAGTTTTAACTAACGCGTACGATGTCGAGGCTCTGAACGCGATAAGTCCCCTCTCCCTGGCTGTGTGTGTGTGTGTGTGTGTGTGTGAGAACCCAGCAGCCGGTCCCAGCTCGACCCAGGGCACTGACATCCCTGTCAGAGTGGCGATTGGGATCTACAGTTGTAAATCTCCGGGGAGGGTCCTCGGCCTCAAATTAATAAAAATCGTCTTAAAAAAAAAATTCCTCTCCGTGCTCCCGAAACGACAGCTTCTCAAACAGGCAAACACCAGGTTTGTTTCTGGAGTTTTTCCGTGGAAAGCTTAGCTGAAGGATGGGCTTCCTCAATGATTTTTTTTTTTTTCAATGTTGACATTCCAACATTTGTATATTAAGGCGCTGGCTTTGAATGTCATTCTTTTTAAAAATTTACTTCTCATTACACATTAATTGAAGAGAGAGCAGATTTGGAAGGGTTGGTTTCGTGTTTTTCTTTTTTTTTTTTCCTCTCCCCACTTTCAAACTATTGAGTGAAATGAAAAAGCCTCAGCGATTGAAATATTTTGAGATCATGGACTCTTGAAATATAAAGTACACTACTTTAAGATACATGTTTTCTATAGTTTCACTCATTGTAGTCACAATGTTGCTGTGATCTTTGCCTTCTAATATTTATCTTATTTGGAATCCTTTTGAATGATAGCTAATCAGTTCTGTTATACATGGGCCACAGAATAAAGCTGAAAAGCTTGTGCCGGTTATATTGTCACTCTTGATGCTGTCCAAAGAAACTGGTATGGAAAGCACATGCTGGGAGATTTCCTCCTTTGTTCTTTCTCATTTTAAGAAACTGCCTTTGGGGATAGATCAGATCCCTGGTGTGAGTCTTGTTAGGTAAAGTTTCTCTTTACAAAAATGAGCCTGTATCAGATAAATGCTAAACACTTGGGGGGTGGGGAGGGAACGTTATTTTTCTAAAAAATGGTCTCCCTTTTTGCTCTCAAAAATCTACTTGAGTTTTTTCCCCAGAGGAAAAACTGCTCTAGTGTTCATGTAGTACAGTTTTTTTTTTTTTTTGGATTATAAGAACTGTTTTGACAAACTAGTTTGTCATTGTGTGTGCCCAATACTTTTAAAAGCTGTGATAAATTGCTTAGTTGGTGATAGCTGTGTTAAAAACTTTAGTACTTGATTGTGGTTAGATATGCTGTTCTTTTTTTTTTTTTTTCCGTTGTTGTTTTTGAAGGGGGTAGATGATCTTAGGAACGCCTACCATAGTTATCTGAGAATGTGTGTATATAATTTCCTGTGCAGTAAGCTTTTGGAAGATCCTCCTTATGGAAATTATATTTTCTGATGGTTTTTGTTTTTTTGTTTTGGGAGTAAATAGCATTTATTCTTAATTAGATAGGAAAAGTCAGAATAAGAAAAACCCAGATTTTTCAGTTTTAGGTAAAACTGCAGTACTTAGAATGAATTTCCAACTATGAGGCTTTGAGTAAATACAGTAACTTTCTTGTTATCTTAATGCACAACCCACATTTCATCTTGCTGTTGATTGTATTCATAATTATTTTCCTCACGGCCCATTTTAGTGAGTCCTTTTAAATCTATAGCAGATCTACGAAGATCAGATGGGAAAAATAGATCTGTATCTCCTGTAGGAATAGTGCAAGCTGCAACACTTGAAGATACTGCCAATAAAAATTAGATTGTGAGTCATACATATCAAAAAGAATTCTCTGTGCACATTTGTTTATGAAAGGTTTAAATTTTCATTAGGGGAATACCCATAAATGACATCTGTAAGAATGTAGAGAGTGAACATTTTATTATCTTTAAGAACTTAAAAAAGCAGGAGGGTATGATGGCCAGACGATCTTGAAGTTAATAATCTGATAGCTTCATGTAGTTCCTCTTAAAGTACTTAAAAAAAAAAGATTTATTTATTTGAGAGAGAGAGAAAGAGTGCATGCACACGCCAAAGGGGGAGTTGAGGGAGGGGTAGAGGGGGAGGAAGAGAATCTCAAGCTAACTCCTGGCTGAGCCTGGAGTTTCAGGGGAGGGGGCCTTGAGGGGTGGAGCTTGAGGGCTTGATCTCACAATCCTAAAATGATGACCTGAGCTGAGATCAAGAGTTGGATTCTTGACCAACTGAGCCACCTAGGCACCCCAAAGTACCTTTTTTATTATAATTTTTTTACATTAAAACTCAAGCCCTTTTAACTCATAGGAGGAAGGGGGGTGGGGAGGAAGAAGTTCATCATTTTAATGGAGTAAAATAATGGAATTCAGTGGGAAGATAAGCCATACTTTTAAAACTATATACTTTTAAAAGTATAAGCATGTCAGTAAATTCTGTTGTCATATTCTGTTTCTTTATTTTCAAGAAATAGCCACTTAATTTTGATCTTTGTGGTATGATTCGTCTGCTTTTATTTCAGATAGAAGGAAATAAACGTGACAGTCTATTCCTGAATTTGATTTGAATCTCCCTAATTTGGTTTGGTGTCAAGTACCCCATTTAGATAGCTTTAAGTTACCATTTTTATGAACAGTATTTAAAAACAATTTATAAACACTTTAGTTTTTAAGTATTTTATATAATTGTTTTAAAATACTGCTTTTTCATCTACAATTTTCTCTTGGGTCACTGTATTGTCTTTCTCCTCAAAGACTCTCTTGTAACCACTGTGGATTGCAATAGTGTTTAGTGGTGAGTCCATAGCTGATTAACCTTGGGTTTCTCCTGATGAACTATATCAACATGCTGCTCCAGGGTTCTTGCTGAAGCTTTTTGAGTTCAGTGTAATTTGTACCCTTTCTTGGTGGTAACTGGGGATAAAGAAAATAAAGTGGCTCATGGTTTTAGTGGGAACTGGAAAGAAGTATCTGAGTTTCTGGAAAACTAGGTGTATATGATAAGATCTGGCCTTTGAAAACAAAACCCTTGGTTCATTATGTTATAGAAATGATTGTAGTGCTTTCTGAAGTATTTTGCTCCAGCATTAAGCACCTTTTTCTTTTTTCATGTTTGAATGAATAATATCTTATTTTTGCAAGGTACTTTGCAGTTCATAATGTAGTTCATAATGTATCACATTATCTCGTGATCTTTCCAACAGTTCTTTGAGGTTGGTGGGAAGGCAGGTCATATCTCTCTTTTATTGATGAAGTGAGCCCAGAAACAGTAAGTGACTAGCCCGAGGTCATACAAATAAAAGTGGCGGGGACTTGAACCTAGGTCTTGTGATTTCAAACCCTGTACTGTATAGGTTGCTGTAAAGGTGCCATGTCTGTCCTGGAGCCCTCCAGGGTGCCCAGCTTACAAAGAATTCTAGTTATGTTGTTGCTAATACTTTCCCTCTTGCTATGCCAGGGTATTTTTGGATATTCCTTGGGCTTTTTTGCAAGGAAGATTTTGGAGCTTGTTAGTTGGAATCATAGATGTTAATTCTTGCAAATGTCATTTTGCTTTGAGAATTTCAGAGAATACTGAAAAATAAGCAGAAAAATAAACACCTGTAATCCCAGCACTTAGAAATATCATGGTTAACATATGGATATCTATCCATTTAGATTTTCTCTCCGTGAGCATATGTGTATGTATGTTCATCACAAAAAGAGATCACACTTTTATTTGTAATCTGTTTATTTTCATGGCTGTTTTTACAGGTTAGTAAATATAGGTCTGTGTGATCATTTGAAAGGTAACATTGTAGTTTACTCAGCTAGTCCCTTATCCTTGGACAATTAGAGTATTTCCACTTTTTGCTATTTTAAACAATGTCTTGACAGCCTGGTATAAAAGTTTGCAAATGTCTTATTCTAACAAAATACATTGATATGATGGAACTTTTTCTGTGCTTGAGGGAGCAGTGCTAATGGTAGTTTGATTAGATCAAGTGTTGTGAGTGAAATAAGTTAATTCTTGCTTTGTTCGTTGTCTGTACCTTTGTTTCTGTTTCTATAAACCTATCAGATAAGATTATTAAGTGATGGCAGAGATATATTCTATAAAATATAAGAAAACATTGTTTCTGAATCAGAACATTTGATAAAGCATGAGATAAACTATGAAACAGCAATTATAACTTATTTCAAGTATGTTTGATTTTGGAAATAGTATCGTAGTAATCAAATATTGGAAGTTTATGTGCCTTGTTTAGATGCGCATCTGTTTTTAACTGACGTTTTAAGTAAAGCAGTGCTGAGCATTAATATAAAGTGGAAATGAATTTGCCTTACTCATATCTTTTTTCAAGTGGAAATGAATTTGCCTTACTCATATCTTTTTTCCTCAAAACTAAATGTTGCCAGAGTAGTAGTTTGGTAGGTAACATTGTTGAAACTGTTATAGAAAAGAGGCTACAGAGGCAATGAAAATATTTTTCTATTTTAAGAAGGCATTTTTAAGGGTTAAATCGACTAATAAGTGCATATGTGAGCCTTTATGGGTTTAAATCAATAAATGGATATGTCAGTTAAGAATATTTGTGCAACATCTGGAAAGTACTGCACTGTGGAAGGAACAGTTGATGAGATTAAGGGGGTGAAGATGATCAAACTCTAAATTTGACATGTCAGATTTAGTCCTCATGTAAACTCGAATTTATGTAACAAGTTTTATGAATAGGATTTAAAAAAATAGGTGATAAAGAAAAGTTAGGTATGTAGTTATATTATCAATTTCATAATTGCTGTGTACTTTTTGCTACTCTTAATAAAATGTTTGTGATTATACTTCCCCTTCCATGTTAAAAACTGTGGAACTCTCATTACTTTTGATTCCTTCTACTTTTGGTTTAAGTGATATCACATGAAATGATAGCCCCCGAAACTCTTCCTCCCTTCAGAATTAACTGGTAAAACTTCATTCTTTGCAATGGATTTCTAGAACTCAGCAAAATGAAACCACCTTTTTGCCTTTTCTGTTTCACCTTAGATCAAACAAAATAAATACAAACCCTTTGAACATTAATAATTTTGAAATATAATAAATATCAGTAACTCTCAAGAGATTGTTGCAAATGTTTCTATTTTTTAAAACTTCATCTCCTTACCTTTCCTGCTATTCTTCTTTGCTTTCAGTTTCCCCCCTTTGGTTGCCAGGTTAATTTTCCTAAAACATTCTTTTCATCCTGTCACTCCAATAGCTTTCCATCGAAAACAGGATAAAGTCTTAGCTCTCAGGTATTCAGGGTTTTCTGTAGTGTGATCCCAGTCCACTTTGTGTGTCTTTTGTCTTCTTCACTGTGGCGAAAGTCCTCAACTTAAAGCCAGAGCTGTTAGTTTGCTTCTTTTTTGTTGACTGGTGTACTGCTTTGTAGACCACTTCATTTTTCCCCATTCCTATCCTGTGGGCAAAGTAGATGATTAAGATATATTTGTGGAATGAACAAATTATGTTCAAGATTTGTTTCTGTTAGTAAGGGCCTGATGCACATGTCTGTATGACAGTCTAAATTGTAAATGTTCACATCTTCACATTTTTTTTCATGGCTGCTTTGTAGATGAACTTGAATAATGTTAAATCTGAAATAAATTATGAAAGACTGATTTAGGTTTGTCTTTTATATTTCTTTAAGTTATATAGATTTAAAGACCTTCATCATCTTCAACCTTCCCTTCCCCCAAGGGCAATCACTCTGATATCTTCTTTTTTTGGGGGGTGGGGAGCATAACAGCTTTTTTGTGGTATATCATAGAGTTCATCTATTTAAAGTACACAATTAAGTGGTTTTTAATCATTTACAAAGTTGTGCAACCATCAACATAATTTTATTTTATTTTTTTAACATAATCAATTTTAGAATATTTTCCTTACCCCAAAAGAAATCCTGTACCTTTCAGCTATTACCCCGATTGCCCACAACTCATTTCACCCTGAGGCAGCTGCAAGTCTGCTTTTGGTCTCTGTAGATTTGCCTCTTTTGAGCATTTCACATATATGAAATCCTATAATACATAGTCTTGTGTGTCTGACCTATTCATATTTCTTTGTGTGGGCATTTATCTGTGCCTGTGTCATATTTGTAATTGTATGTGTATATCTAGATTGGGAGCAGACTGAGCATAGAGAAGGAACTCAGTGTTACTAAATGAACGTACATATACATAAATATATATTCTAAAAACATAAATGGGATGATACTATACCTAATATCCTGTGACTTGCTTTTTTCAATTAATAGTATATATTGAAGATCTTTCCATGCCATATCCCAACATGAGATTGTTTTTCATTCTTTTTTAACAGTGCACATATTTTGTGTGTATATTTATAGAGGTTTACGTCTTGAATTTATGTGTATATGTCTAAAAGTTCTTGTTTTGAAGGTTTTGTTATACTGTTGCTTTATTTAAATAGTTGCCACATTTAATGTTTTGTCTATGGTTTTAGCATTGGAGTTGCACTGAAAAATAGGAATAAAAATTAGAACAGGTAAATGTTGTTTGGCTTGAGGAGAAATGGAATGTAGGCTCTTTATGGGATTCTGGTAGTGCACAGCCAAAGCAGTTCATTTTGTATTTGGGTTTCTGAATGTGAGCAAGCCTGTTTTTAGCTTCATGGCATAGTGCTTAAAATAGAATTTAACATGCTATCTTGTGCTTTATGGTGAATTTTAAGACTTTTTCTTGCAGTCATGTAGGTCTCATCTTAAAAAAAAATCTGAAAGATTTCAGGCTAAACATTTTTCTCTTATATTAAAATCATCATTCTGGTCTCTAGGGTCTATAAGTTACCCAAGAAAGGGAATGTAGAGGCACCTAGCTTATGGTAGGTACTTGGCAATAGTTTTATTCTAGAAGTTATCTGTCACATTCTGTCATTCATTATTTTTGTGTTCTAGCTCTGAGGTACCAGGCTATCAGCGGTCTTAGTCTATCTCTGTGTATTAAATGTATTTAAACATTCTTGTTATAATGGAACATTTATTTAAAAATTATTATTTTTTTAAATCATACAAGTAGGGCATCAGCTATTACAGTGGTTCTCAAAGTCCATTTTCTAGACCTCTGGTGGTTTTCTCGGCTCTTTCTTGGGGTTGTCCAGGCCAAAACTATTGTTCTAATAGTAGTAAGGCATTGTTTGTTGTATTGCATTTGCAGAATCAGTGGTGGGTAAAATTGCTGGTGCCTTAGCATGAATTAAGGCAGTGGCACTAAACTGTACTAGCTTAGTACATCACCACCCATTTGGAATTAAAAAATAAATGCCAGGGATCCCTGGGTGGCGCAGCGGTTTGGCGCCTGCCTTTGGCCTAGGGCACGATCCTGGAGACCCGGGATCGAATCCCACGTCAGGCTCCCGGTGCATGGAGCCTGCTTCTCCCTCTGCCTGTGTCTCTGCCTCTCTCTCTCTCTGTGTGTGACTATCATAAATAAATAAAAAAAATTAAAAAAAATAAATGCCAGTTATACATAGTATCCTTAATTAAGCAAAAAACCAAAAAACACCACCACATTAATTTGATTATGTCTCAGTCCTTGAGTCTGTTTGAAAATATATTTTGTGCCATGAAATGGAAAGTACCTGTAAAAGCACTTTTACTGAGTACCAAATCTGATGGTTAATTCAAAGAAAAGACTTTTTTTTTTTTTTTGCAGCCTGAGTTGGGGCAAACTAGCTGCTTTTTTAATGGAATACCCTTTTTACTTGAAAGACTGGCTGACAAAGTGTGGTTATATAGACTTGGATATTCAGCAGACATTTTTCTCTGCAAGAAGAACAACTGACAGTATTTGTTGCTGATGATAAAATTCAAGCTTTCAAGCAAAAATGGAATTTTGGAATACTTGTATTTGCTACTGTGAGTTTGACAGCTTCCCAGTACTTTTTGATAAGATCAGTGGTGGTACTAATGAATGCAATATATTGAAAGTGTCAACATTTGGAAGAACTGTGTAACTCAGTGAAGCAGTGCTTTCTAAATAATGCATGGTATTACAAAATCATGCATAGGTAAAAAGATCCATTGGAAATGGAAGATAGACCAGTGCATTTCAATAAATCAAAGTAGGAAGTGTTCACTGATACGGTTTCAGATTCCATATTATGTCAGCCTTTAAGAAACTGCTGCTTGTTGAGTTTTGGTGAAGGATCAAAGAATGTCCACAGTTACTTGAAAAGGCTATCGAAGTATTATCTTTTTCCAACTACATACCTGTATGAGGCTGAATTTTCCTCATGCACTTCAGTCAGAACGATCTCAAAACAACAGTGGAGTTAGAACAACAATGGAGCAGATTAAATGCAGAAGCAGATATGAGAATCAGGCTGTCTTTATTAAGTCAGAAATTAAAGTGGTTTGAAACAGTGACAGTCTTCTTGCCAGTATGGTTTTGTCTTGGAACATAGTTTTTAAAATTAATATGTGCTTTATGTTAACAAATAATGAATTATTTTTAAATGATGATAAATCTTTAAAAATTCTGTATTAATTTCTAATATAGTAAATATAGATAGATTTCTTTAAAGATTTATTTGAAAGGGAGAGAGAGCATGGGGGGAGGGGCAAAAGGAGAGGGAGAGAGAATCTCAAGTAGACTCCTTGTTGAGCTCCGAGCCCAGTGGGCGGGGACTGATGGAACCAAGAGTCAGATGCTTCACCAACTCAGCCACCCTGGTGCCCCAGTATAGATAGATTTAATCAACAAAGTTTTCTTGGTCCTCCATTTTCTAGACTATGAGAGTCCAGAGGGCAAAAACTTTGAAAACCTGAATGCTGTTTATATAAGATTTTTTTTAAAAAAAGATTTTACTTATTTATTCATGAGAGACAGAGAGAGAGAGAGAGAGAGAGAGAGAGAGGCAGAGACACAGGTAGAGAGAGAGGGAGAGAGGCAGAGACAAGGTAGAGGGAGAAGCAGGCTCCATGCAGGGAGCCCGATGTGGGACTCCATTCCCAGTCTCCAGGATCAGGCCCTGGGCTGAAGGTGGCGCTAAACCGCTGAGCCACCCTGGCTGCCCCTGTTTATGTAAGATTTATATTATAAGAGTCTATAGCTTAAAATGAGACTATCCCTTTCACCTCACCCATGGCATTTTTTTTATTACTTAAAAGGAAAAATAGCTTGCTTATAGATAACAGTGATCCCATTTACAAGGCAAGTTTTGCAGAAACTGTTTAATTGTATCCTGCATCTCTGTATTAAAAGTACTGATGGTTTGCTTTGCTTTGCATTGAATGACTCTAGTCTTAGATGCTTTAAATCAGTAACGTTGTGGGAATTGTATAACTTTTTATTTTTTCGGGACGCCTGGGTGGCTCAGTGGTTGAGTGTCTGCCTTCGACTCAGGCCGTGATCCTGGAGTTCTAGGATCAAGCCCCACATCCGGCTTTGCGAGGAGTGCCTGCTTCTCCCTCTGCCTGTGTCTCTGCCTTCCCTCTCTGTCTCTCATGACTAAATAAATAAGATCTTTAAAAAGAAAAAAAAAACTTTTTATTTTCTCAAGGTTATGTCTCAACCCTTGATTGGCTTTTTTTCTGAAGTGGGGGATAGAAATAGCTTGGATAAATGAAAAATCCATACAGATGTCCCCTAACCTATTTTAGCCAATAATTTCCTCTTCAGCCGATCTTACTAGCTCTTTCCAAATATCCAAGACGATTGGGTTGCATTCAACCTATTTGTTTTCTTCTTTCCCTCTTGTAGGATTGAAGTGGAACCTAGAGATTATAAAACTCTGAATGCTTTTGTAGTTTCTTTTTACCTTTCTTTAGGGTTGTATTTGAAAAGCTTCAGCCTGTGTATTTTTCAAGCTTCTAAACCCTGGGTGTCAAGGTAATATTGGAAAACAAAGATTTTTGTACAAAGCCTGTGATTTTATTTTATTTTTTTTTAATTTTATTTATTTATGATAGGCACACAGTGAGAGAGAGAAAGAGAGGCAGAGACATAGGCAGAGGGAGAAGCAGGCTCCATGCACCAAGAGCCCGACGTGGGATTCGATCCCGGGTCTCCAGGATCGCGCCCTGGGCCAAAGGCAGGCGCCAAACCGCTGCGCCACCCAGGGATCCCAAAGCCTGTGATTTTAAAATAAAGTCTTAAAGGTGAAAGATATTTTTAAGTATGGCATTTTTTTAATGTAATTGAATCCTATTTGGGGAAAAAAACATGAATTTTAGAATTGCCATTATTTTTCACTCCTAAATTTATTTATTTATTTATTTATTTATTTTTTCACTCCTAAATTTAAATAGTAATCCTAGAAATAGTGCAATTACTAGTGAGAAGCGGGCAGAGTTAAAAATTAATAACCCTTAATTCCATACTATTTTTAAAAAGATACTTCTTGGTTTTTGTGGCAACTATGTTAAGTTTTTCTGGGGTGTCTGGCTGTCTCATTCAGTGGAGCATGTGGCTCTTGATCCCAGGGTTGTGAGTTCAAGCCCCATGTTGGGAATGGAGCTTACTTAAAAAAATAAAATTAAATAAAAAAGAAAAACTTTTCCAGGCAGCCTGGGTGGCTCAGCAGTTTAGCGTCACCTTCAGCCCAGGGCACAATGCTGGAGACCTGGGATCGAGTCCTACGTTGGGCTCCCTACATGGGGCCTGCTTCTTTCTCTGCCTGTGTCTCTGCCTCTTTCTCTGTGTTTCTCATGAATAAATAAAACCTTTACAAAAATAAAAAATAAAAAAAGCTTTTCCATGTGGTAACCCTCCTATGCCCAATGGAAAGGATATTAGTAAGACTCACTTGTAATTAGCATTGTTTGCATTTAAAAATGTGCTGTGCCTCTTGAATAGTTGGGTTGAGTAGTTTTCAGCTTTGCTACTTATAGGTTGGTTGTAATTGTCTAGAACATATTTTCTTTCAGGTAAACACTTCATACTGTACTGAGTTATTTTCTGGAATCTGCTGATCTTAACAGGTCATTCTGTTGAGTGGGAAGAGTGATACTGAACATTTTGTTTTTCATACAGTTTCCAGTTTTATTTGTAGCTTTAGTAAAAGTGGCCCAATTTTTGATGTTCAAATGTCTTGTCATCCTAACTCATAATCCATTTGAAGGAATGGGGTCTGAGTGTGATGTTGTGTTTGTATGGTGGGGGTTGTGGTGCTGAGGATGCAGTGAATGCTGTTGGAATTCAAGGGGCATATCCTCCATTGAATGTAATTCTGCAAATAAAGTTAAGGAAAAAATTGATATTGATGTGAAGTGCAAATAGTTAAGCTGTTATTAATTAGCTATGGATATAGGATATTTGATTGAAAAAGTAATACTTTATGAATATAAAAATAGTTTTTTCACTTGATTTATTTTATTTATTTATTTAAAAAATTATTTATTTATTCATGAGAGACACACAGAGAGAGGCAGTAGTTTCGGCAGAGAGAGAAGCAGGCTCCCTACAGGGAGTCTGATGTGGGACTCAATCCCAGGACCCTGGGATCACAGCCTGAGCCAAAGGCAGATGCTCAACCACTGAACCACCCAGGTGCCCCTTTTTACTTGATTTAAAAATTGTTTGATGTTTTATTAATTGCATTAATGTTTTCCCTTTTATAGTCTTAACATAGCTCATTAAAAACAAGGTTAAAGATAACTTATTTTACTTCACATATGATTAGGCCTTCTCATACAGTTATTTATTTATTCAGTAAATATTTGAGTGTATGCTGTGTGTCTGTATTGTGCTAGTCATCAGTATAGAGGGATAATTAGAACAATTTCTGTTAGAAAGGAATTCCATATGATGGAGAGACAGACACATACTATCTTGTATCATAATTCTCTGCTTAAGACTAGTAGTAGGGCCATGTGTGGTTGATGTGTACAGTTTAATTTTGAAACCTTATATTTCTGAATTATTATATTTAAGATTATTTCTCTTCAACTTTCACATTAGAATTCTTTAGATTGGTAAAAAAAAAATTACCATAACTTAACTCTTTTGAAAAACATGCTATAATAGTCTTTTGTTCTGAGATTTTTCTGTCCTTCCTATCCCAGATGCCTGGCCCCTGCCCACCTCCCTTCTTGCCTGATCCATGGTTTTAAAAAAGGATCTTTCATTTTTAGATTAGTATTTTGCCAAGCTAAATTAACCAAAATCTATTAGGAGTAAAGCACTTTAAATAAAGTTAAGGTTGAACTTTAATAATGATCTTACTGAAAGTTTACTGTTAGATCTTTGACAAATCTTAGCTTTTCAGAAAATTTTCTCTAAGGGCTAGTTTTTTTCTCTTGAATGAAAACTAGACAATTTGAAGTATTCTAGAGTTTTGGACAGAACAGACATTTTCTATTGTATATCTTTGCCTTTTGTAACATAAAGATGAGTTCCACATTGTACATGTTATAGTGTGCCATTTCATTCTTGAACCTTTACATGTGACCTGTCTGGAGGTTTTAGGATCTTTATTCCTGGTGTGCTCAAACTTCATGATGAAATGCCTTCATATGGGTATATTTTAGACATTGTGCTAAGGTACTTGATGGCACAATCTGGAGACACCTGTCCTTTACTTCTAGGAAATTGTTTTGTAACTAATCCTTTAGTAATATTCTCCCTTTTATTTTCTGTTTTCTCTTGTCAGAGGACTGGCCCTGTGCCTTTACATTTTTTTTTTAAATTAATGTACTTTTTTTAAGTAGGCTCCATGCCTACCGTGGAGCCCAGCATGGGGCTTGGACTCATGACCCTGAGATCAAGACCTGAGCTGAGATCAAGAGTCAGATGCTTAACTGACTCACTGAGGCGCCCCTACTTTTTTTTTTTTAAACCAGTTGATTATTGTCTTTTGTGCTTTGTGCTTGTGACTTTTCTTTTTTTCTTCTTTTACTGTCATTTTGTTGCCTATTAGGGAAGGAATATGGTAGATGTTTGTATGGTCAGTTTGTATTTAACTGGTGGACATTGTAAACTCTGTGAAGCTTATAATATAAACTATATTAATATATGATAACCATTCTTAAATAGTTGCCAGTGTTGAATGAAGATGTATATCAAATGATAGTAGAAATTGTGTTCTTTTCTGAGAGAAAGCTAGGTTGCTTTAAAGAGAATGTATATACCAAAATAATATGTATAACTTTGAGGAATGTATAACTTACAGAACTAATAAAACATTGAACTTAATAGAATATTCCAAAAGTTGGAGGCCTTTTTTTGTGCACACTCATCCTGTTTTCCTTTGTAGTTCCTTTTAAGTAATTTGTATTAATAGGTTGCTTTTAAAATAAAAACTGGTGATGAAATATTAGTTATGTATATTATTTACCTTGTAAGGTTGTTTTTAAGCTGTTGCTTTAATTAAACCATCTAGTTATGTCGTAGTCTTACAAGTTTTCCAAATTTGATATAGCATTCTTTGAAGAGGAGAATTCCATAGATGGGGGTGGAGAGGAAAGTTTTGGAGACCTCATTTTGAAAACATGCATAACTGTGGTAAATATATATGCCATTAGAATCTAGCAATTATGCCTAATGTTGTTTGGGGAAGATAAAGGGACTTAAGTTAATGCCACAGTGATTGACACTTGGTTAAATCTTGAAAAGTGCTTAGCTTTATATCTGTTCATGCTGTAATCCATGAGGAAGTTGAATTGAAGTGGTGAGAAAAGTCTAGCTTTTTGTGGAAGCATAAACCATTGAAGTCTGTGTTACACTTAATACATTTTCCCCATTATTTTGTTTGATACATTTAAAAAAGTTTTATTTAAAATAAATATTCCTTTTTCTGTGCTATATATATATCTTGTGCCAAATCTTGAAAACAAATAAGCACTGTCATCTTTCTTGTCCTTTTCCCTGTTTCAAGTTTGGCCTTTCATACCCCAATTGCTTAAGGCAAGGATCTCATTCCATTAATAAAAATGAGGGCTGGTTTGTGTGCCAGATACTGTGTTAGATGCTCAGTCATTATTTGGGAGTGAAGTAAGTTGAGTCTTACATTCTAGTATTCCAGTTAAGTACATGAAACGTAGGTTGGTTCTCTTGCACCTTTCTATATCTAAATTTTTATAAAGAACACATTTTTATAATTAGCAAAAAATGCTGTTTTTAAAATTTGGAAGTTTTTTTTTTTTTAATTTATTATTGAGAGAGTAAGCTCCAGCAGGGGGAGGGGCAACAGAAAAGGAGAGAAGCAAACTCTGTGGGACCCAATATGGGCCTCATCTCATCACCCTGAGATCATGACCTGGGGTGAAACTGAGAATCCCAAGAGTCTGAGGCTTAACCAAATGAGCCACCCAGGCACTTCTGGAATTTTTTTTTTTAAGATTTTATTTATTTATTCATAGACACAGAGAGAGAGAGAGAGAGAGAGAGAGAGAGAGAGGCAGAGACACAGACAGAGGGAGAAGCAGGCTCCATGCAGGGAGCCCGATGTGGGACTCGATCCCCGGTCTTCAGGATCACACCCCAGGCTGCAGGCAGCGCCAAACCGCTGTGCCACCGGGGCTGCCCTGGAATTTTTTTTTTTAATAATAAATAATAATGTGTCGAATACTTTGTTGTAGAAAGTTGAGTAGTTATTTGCTTTATGCTTATTAAAGGTAGTTTTGGAGGAAAGAGATGTGGGAATAGCAAGGAAAAGATTGAAGTAATTATCATGGGAAGTTTGCTGGCTTACTGGAAAATTTAGTGAGATGCTTGTGTCCATTGAAATTGATGATTATGGATGTATAGTAACATCTGTTTACCTGTGTATCTGCCTGTCTGCCTGTGTTGTAAAGTTGGAACCAGTTGAATGTGCCAGGTATAGAGGGGAGAGGGAATTTTGCAAAGAAAGTTTAATGATGGGCTATGGAATCTCTAAGCTGGATGTAAGGGGGCAGATGAATAGAGAGTGATAACATCAATGAATTGGAGATATTTATGATCTTGAATTGTTGCAGTGGAGGTCCTTAAGCAAGAATAGGAGGTGATAGTTGGAGGATTTAGTGTTTGTTTGTTTTTTTTTTAAGATTTTATTTATTTGAGAGAGAGCAAGAGAGCATGGGCAACGGTAGGGCAGAGAGAGAGGGAGAAGCAGGCTTCTTCCTCTACCTATGTCTCTGCCTCTCTCTCTGTGTGTCTCCCATGAATAAATAAATAAGATCTTAAAAAAAAAAAAAAAAGCAGCAAGCCCTCCGCAGAGCATAGAGCCCGATATGGGACTTGATCCCAGGACCCCAGCATCATGACCTGAGCTGAAGGCAGACACTTAAATGACTGAGCCACCCAGGTGCTCTGTGTTTAGTGTTTGAATTAGTGATTTTGGAGGTGGTGCAGGTTTTGTAGAAAGATCCAAGGTGTGGCCATAGGAGTGAGTGGCTGAGGGTGGAGAGTAATGATAAAAAGTTAAATATAGTTGAAGGTATTGGGTTGGAGTTTGGATAGTTGAAGTAGGTGCTAAAACCTTCAGTGAATGACAGGGATATTGTTCTAGATCGGCACTGTCCAGTACTATAGCCACTAGTCATAATGTGGCTCTTGAGCATTTGAAATGTGGCCGGTCTGAATTGAGGTGTACTGGAAGTGCAGATATATAATGAATTTTGAGGACATTGTGTGAAAAGGGGAATGGAAAACATCTCAATTTTTATATTGCTTACATATTGGAATGATAATATTTTGGATATATGGGGCTAAGTAAAATATATTATTTTACTTGTTTCTTTAACTATACTTTTAAAAAGTATAGTTAGTAGAAAATTTTAAATTACATATGTAGCTTGAATTTGGAGCTTATATTATCTTTCTTTTGGGCATTGATTTTATAGAAATAATATCACCAATAAGTAGTACGAGGATTAGAAGGGAAGACATCTGTAGGGGTCTCTGTAGAACCCAGTTTAAGAATCCTTTGAGAGATGGAGAGGATTTTCTTTTCTTTCTTTTTTTGTTTTTTTGTTTTTTTTTTTTAGAGATTTTATTTATTTATTCATGACAGAGAGAGAGGTAGAGACAAAGGCAGAGAGTACAAGCAGGGGGTGTGGCAGACAGAGGGAGAGGGAGAAGCAGATCCCCACTGAGCAGGGAGCCCGATGTGGATGTGGATCTCTATTCCAGGACAGTGGGATCATGACCTGAGCAGAAGGCAGATGCTTCACTGACTGAGCCACCCAAGCTAGTGATGGCATTTTGAAATTATAAGATGGATGAGGTGTTCCAGAAAGACTGGTCTGAGTGAAGATAGAGTCAGGAATAGAGAGAAATTCTCATAGTTAAGACCTGGAATAATTTTTTTAAGTCCCTTTTAAAAATTTAAACATCTTTTATGGACTGCTTTAATGTTTTTAATTGTCTTGGGCAGCCTGGGTGGCTCAGAGGTTTAGTGCCGCCTTAGCCCAGGGCCTAATCCTAGAGACCGGGGATCGAGTCCCACATCAGGCTCCCTGCATGGAGCCTGCTTCTCCCTCTGCCTGTATCTCTGCCTCTCTCTCTGTCTCTTATGAATAACTAAATAAAAGCTTTAAAAAAAATTGTCTTTCCTTACAATTTGATATAAATGGACTTAAAATTTTGCCACTACAGATATCTTTCACTGTCTAAATCTGTTTGGTTCGTGAGTTTAGTTAGCAAGAATTCAGCAGTCCAGGGTATTTTGAAAATATATGTAACATTTCTAGCAGAGAATTCTTTAAGAAGTTTGGGAAAAGGATTCGGGATTAATCATCTACATAACATTTTAACTGCGTCTAGTAACATGACCATGTTAATTTGACATTTGGTAAAGGTAGTTCACATGCTTTACAACTCATGTTTAGTTTTGGAGTTTTAATTCTACTATGATTATATAATTTATCAACCATACTGGGGCACTTTTAAGAGTGGAGGGGGAAGCTTTTAATAATTTTGCCACAACAACAGACATAAAAAGGAACTCCTGGACCACTTGAAGATCTTGTAATTTGTTCTAGTGCTCTTCTATGAGGTGCTAAGAAATGAGATGATAATAGATTTAACGATGATAATAAGAAAGAAGGTTTTGTTTGTTAAGTAAGTAAACTTTGCAGTGTGTTAAATGGCTAAGTAAACTTGCAAAATGTTAAATACAGCTTGAACATTTCTGTTGGATTTCTTGGGACCTTTAATGTGTTCAAATATGACTTGAGAAAGGAGGATATGGTGGGGAATTACAGAATCTTGAATTTCTTGAATTTGTTTTGCCATAGAAGCCTATTTCTCTGAATATCCATTAACATTATGAACCTAGTTTGGAAAATGCTGATTTAGAGTATCCTGTTATTCAAATTAAAGCTCTTCAGTGTGAAGCCCCATCAGATTACGTCTTTGTTACAAGTTTTATTTATTTATGTATTTATTTATTTTTAAAAGATTTTATTTATTTATTCATGAGAGACATAGAGAGAGGGAGAGATGCAGAGACACAGGTAGAGGGATAAGCAGGCTCCATGCAGGGAGCCCGACATCCCAGTCTCCAGGATGAGGCCCTGGGCTGAAGGCAGTGCCAAACCCCTGAGCCACCAGGGCTGCCCACAAGTTTTATTAAAATAAGTAAATTTGGGCAGCCTGGGTGGCTCAGCAGTTTAGCGCCACCTTCAGTCCAGGGTGTGATCCTGGAGACCCGGGATGGAGTCCCATGTCAGGCTCCCTGCGTGGAGCCTGCTTCTCCCTCTGCCTGTGTCTCTGTCTCTCTCTCTCTTTCTGTGTCTCTCATGAATAAATAAAATCTTAAAAAAAATAAATTTTGGAATGTCTCAGTTGGTTAAGTGTCTGATCCTTGATTTCACCTCAGGTCATGATCTCAGGGTTATGAGATTGAGCCTCTTGTCAGTCTCTGCACTGGATTTGGGACCTGTGTAAGATCTCTCTCTGCCCCTCACCCCCCAAACCTTAGGCAGGCTGTCACTTTAAGACTTGAACAGCATTTTCCTCCAGCCTATTTTTTTCTTTTTAATATTTCCCTGTAGTTATTGAGGACTCATTACCAGGGCTTTGATTTAAAAAAAATTTTAAGTTTATTTAAGTAATCTCTGCACCCACCATAGTGCTTGGAACTCGACTCCAAGATCAAGAGCCACATGCTCTTCTCACTGAGCCAGCCAGGCATCTCATTCCCAAGGCTTTTTTTTTTTTTTTAAGATTTTATTTATTTGCGAGAGAGAAGAGAGAGCGCAGGAACAGGGGAGGGGGCAGGGGGAGAGGGAGAGGGAGAGGGAGAAGCTGACTCCTCACTGAGCAGGAAGCCCTACACAGGTTTGATCCCAGGACTCTGGGATCATGACCTGAGCAGAAGGCAGAGTCTTAATTTCCACCCCGATCTCCTCCCTTTTTTCCCTCCCCACCCAAGGCTTTTAGAACATTTGTGGACATGTTTTCTAAGCTTATTTTTCTCTGAAAAGCAAGTCTATAAATCAGGATTGAAATATGATAACTTTAATTATTTTTCTTGGACACCCTGGACAGAGTGTATTGAATAATAACCTTAAGATTGGGGAATATTGGAGAAAAATAGTCATCTGCATCCTAAGTAGTTGAGTAATGTTATTTGTAACCTTAAACTTTATCGTTATCTGAAGGGGAATCTCATGATGTACCACAGGGCTCTGTAGTCTTGACCCTGTTATATCCCAGGTTTAAAGAATGGCCTGTATGATTATTTCTGGTTTTGTAGATGGCCCTGGGAAGAGTATGTTAGACGACAGAATCAAAGGGAGTTAGTTCATCATCTCCTGGGCACTTACAAGTGTCATGTACAATATTTAACATAGGTGGTACAGAGATAAGTGCTTGTCTTTGAAAAGCACAAAGTATAGGGGAGGACAGACCAGAAAATCAATATTTTATAACACCATGTATATGCTGCAATAGAGGGTGGAGACGACGATTTGTCAGAGGGGTTTTGAAAGGCTGGAATGATGAATTGGGAAAAAAGTGAAGTTTAACAGCACCTAATATGAAGTTCTACTTTTAGATTTAAAAAATTTGTATTAAAGCATGAGGAGGTTTAACGTAAAAGCAGTTCACGTAAAACAAAAAAATCGAATAAAGGTTTTAGTTAACTTTAAGCTTAGTATGAGTAACTATGATGTGGATGCAACTCCCCTTCATCGCTGAAACAAAAACATAATACATACCACATCCTTCCCCTTGTGCAGGTAAAATAAACCAGTCAGCCTAAACTGCAAATGCCTTATTAGGTTACATTGGTAGAAATACTGTGCTCATAGTAAGAGAGGTAATATTGCTATATTTCAAGATTAGGCTGTTACTTGGATTATTTCAATCGCTCTGAGTACAGTGGACTGCTAAATGCTCCAGAGAACAATGATCAGGGTGGGAAGAGGTCTAGAAACCAAGCCTGTTGAAGGAAAATAATCCTCTTAGCACCTTTAAAAAATAGACTCTGTAGAACACCAATAGGACAAACTTATAGAACCATTGGTTGGAGTTAAAAGAAAATTTTGATTCATAGAGCTTTTCAGTAAGGTAGGTTGCTTTAAGATTATTAGGTTGTGAAGTCTCAGAAGAGTTTCAGCAGAGGCTGGGAGACCATCAGTTAAGGAGGTTATAGTAAAACTGTATTATTAGATGAAGAGTTGGATTAGAAGATTTCTAAAGTTTTATTTGATGTTCTGATTCTCCTATTTCCAAAAACTATCATTTTCCAGTTATCTGATAGTGCCTGTCATTGTCAGTACTCTGCAGCATTGTGTGGACTTTGGCATCTGACTTTTGAGTTGGGCTCCATTACTTGCTAGCTCTGTAACTTTGAGTAGGTTACACCTGTTACTCTGAAATAGTTTCCCTGATAGTTTCCCTCAAGGGCTTCACCTTAATCTCTTTTCTAGGACTTAGAAGGCTATGATTTAAAGACTTTTTGTTTAATATAGAATGCATTTCCCCCCTCAGTTTTTGTTTTGTTCATACTTGTCTTTTCCTCCTTTTAGTCTTCTTACCTTTCTCTCAAATAGAATATACGGTTTCTTTCATAGTTTCTCTTTTTGTTTGAAACTTAAATTAGATGAGATGGTATTTCCCAATTGCACTTGCAGTGTTTTGATTGCTTTTGGTTGGGGGAGTTTGGAAAAGAATCCTCAATCTTTTATAATTTGACAAAATTAAAATTTCTTCAAGCCCTGCTTATTATTTTCAAGTGCTAGATTTTATTTGAAAAGTGAATGGTGATTGTTCTTATGATCACGTCTGGTATTAATTGTGAAAAGAGGCACCTGTAGCTGGAATATTGCATGTGACCTGCAGTTTTTCTTTGCAATATTTCTTAGTCCTGTCTCTTCTGTGTTGACTGTCACATTTCCTTCTTGCCTTATATGTACGTAAATAATTCTTGTTGCTCTGTATTTTAGCTAGAGATCTTATTTCTTAGTCTTTTTTGTTTCATCTGTTCCAAAGGCAGCTACTGGGATAGCTTTAAACACTATTTTTTTTTGACATTTTTACTGCTCCCAAATATGCTTGTTTACTCTGTGTAGTTTTAAGTTCCTTATGTCATTTAATGCCCCATGTCCCAGTGTAGCACATATTCTGTTCTGGCTGAGATTTGTGTTAAGACACTTCTGTTGGTTAGTGTTCATGAGCTTAGGCTCTGGAGTCAGGTCAGGTTTGAGCCCTGTCTCCATCACTTATTTAAATGTTTGACTTCAGGTTTAGTATCAGTTTTCTTGTTCATGCAATGAGAATAATAATGGTCTGTCTTCTTGGGTTCATGTGAGAGTTAAGTAAGTTAATTATGCTTACTATAATTAGTATGTGATTGGCATATTGTAAGCATTAAATGTATATTAGATTTATCATTATTTTAATTCAGTCCATGTAAATAACACTCAGAATTTTGATTGAAAATCTTACTAACCTAGATTCACTGACTATACAGATTGTTTCTGTTTCCCTAACTATGGGAGAGTAGAAGGATGAGAAGAAAGATTTCATTTAATAGAGTTATAACATTACAGAATTTTGGAATTTTAAAGGAGCCTTGGAAAACCTCTAGTTAATCTCTCATTTTTTGAAGTGAGAAAACGTACCTTGTGAAAGATTGTGATTCAGTAAATTAGTGATCAAGTTGGTACTGGAATCCAAATTCTGTATATACTGATATTATACATAGTACATTGTAGGTGTTCAGTAAGTTTTGAGAATCGAATTAATATGATAATTATGCATGTCTGTCTCTGAAAACTAACTTCTCTCTATGTGTTCATTGTTCCTGTATTCCCTTTTTCTTCATACTCATTTAGGAGCTGTGCATTGATCCAGAAAGCATTTATTGAACATCTGTGTGCAGAACAGCCTTATACTTAAATAAGAGTCATACTTTTCCTACCTCTGCCCAAGAAGTTTGGCAGTGTGTTAGAATTTTACACTCTAAACTTTGTTTTTTTATTAGAAAAAATATTCAAATTTTGAAATGTTCTGAGTTAGGTTTATTATTTTTAATATCCAGGTTGTCATCTGGAAGGAGCCTTTTGAAGGACACATCCATATGTTTCATGAAATGTGGTAGTGCCTAACTGGGAATGATGTTTAAATTATCTGTCAGAAATTAAAGCCATGTTACACCAATCTAACAGTACTAAGCTTGTATTTTGCTTAAAGGAGAGCATGATCTCCATATTTTGTCATTAGGTGGGACTAAATGCAGCTGGTATGATGGAATAGAGACCAGGAGAAAATGGAGAAGATCAACTAGAGGAATAGGCCCTCGAGGTCACTTTTCAGTTATCTTATATTGAGAAATAAGTACAAAATGAGAAATTGGGTTGAACAAGATTATTGAGATAACCATCCTGATTTGCTGCTTTAGTAGAAACTGTCTAACTAGGTTTTCTGGTTGAACTGGGCATTGTTGACCGATTACTAATCTAGCTGCTTATTAACTATTTTGAATGGAGAGGATTAGAAATGATGCAGAAGTCATTTTCATTAGATGAAGCATCTGACTTTAAAAATAATAATATATTTTTGTTGTACTATACAGGCTTTAGTTTATGCAATTATAGAATTTTTGATGATTGCTGTTATAGATAGAAAGCAAAAGTATAAATGAAATATAATGTTAAATGCCTAATTTGCCTGTGTTCAGAATTCATTTTGGTTTACTATTGGTTATAAATTGATACCAGATAAAGATTCATAATATAGAGTCTGCTTTATTGTAACTAATCTTCTAAACTGTTGCATTGGGATGTGTGAATGAAAGTAATTATGTTGCTCAACAGGAAGTACTTAATTCTTTTTTTTTAAAATTTATTTATGATAGTTACAGAGAGAGAGAGAGAGAGATGCAGAGACATAGGCAGAGGGAGAAGCAGGCTCCATGCACCGGGAGCCTGATGTGGGATTCGATCCCGGGTCTCCAGGATCGCGCCCCCGGCCAAAGGCAGGCGCCAAACCGCTGCGCCACCCAGGGATCCCCTTAATTCTTATTCACAATTTATGTATGACCTTTAATAATGTGGGGTCATAACTAAAGAAACAATAATACTGGAAATTTTTTTAATTATAAAAAAAGTCTGTAGTACTAAATATTGTTGGTATTTATCTTTTTTTTTTTGAAAGTGTACAACATTTGCTTTTATTTTTTTATTTTTTTTTTATAAATTAATTTTTATTGGTGTTCAATTTACCAACATACAGAATAACACCCAGTGCTCATCCCGTCAAGTGTCCCCCTCCGTGCCCGTCACCCATTCACCCCCACCCCCCGCCCTCCTCCCCTTCCACCACCCCTAGTTCATTTCCCAGAGTTAGAAGTCTTTGTGTTCTGTGTCCCTTTCTGATATCTCCCACACATTTCTTCTCCCTTCCCTTATATTCCCCTTCACTATTATTCATATTCCCCAAATGAGTGAGAACATACACTGTTTGTCCTTCTCCGATTGACTTACTTCACTCAGCATAATACCCTCCAGTTCCATCCACGTTGAAGCAAATGGTGGGTATTTGTTGTTTCTAATGGCTGAGTAATATTCCATTGTATACATAAACCACATCTTCTTTATCCATTCATCTTCCGATGGGCACCAAGGCTCCTTCCACAGTTTGGCTATTGTGGACATGGCTGCTAGAAACATCGGGGTGCAGGTGCCCCGGCGTTTCATTGCATCTGAATCTTCGGGGTAAATCCCTAACAGTGCAATTGCTGGGTCGTAGGGCAGGTCTATTTTTAATTCTTTGAGGAACCTCCATCTTTATCAGAATGTGGTCCCTGCTTCTGTAGTTGGCATAGGTGTTCTCATAGGCTCGTGTGTGTAAAATTTTACATATCTTAAAAGGGGATTAAGTTGAAATGTCTTCTTTTTTGAATCCTGAGAACTTCCCCTTCCTTCCTGCTCATTATCCTGAGAACACTGGAAGCCAGTCCTATACTGCCAAAGCAGAACATTGGAGGATTCCTCTATCAAGAGTGATGAGATAAAAGGAAAGAAAGAATCCTCAAAACAGCCAAATTCCTGCCTGCTCTACCTAGAATGAAGTACCTGAGTCTACTCACTCACACAGATCATTTGATCATGTTTTTAGTATTATACTCTTAAATAAAAATGTACAGCTAGCAATCCCCTGTCATTTGAGGAAAACATCAGGCATGAAAGACAGACCAAAGCTGATAATGAAAAAGAACCTAGAGGTTCCAGAGACCATGTGGGCAGCAGAAGAAAATAACAATGTCAAACACTCTATTTATTTATATCACCAGAGAGAAAATAAGATACTCCATTCATGAAAAATAAGAGCAAAATATAGTGGGAAAAGCAAAGAAAAAAGGCATGGAACAAACAGAACGGAGCTCATAGGAATGAAAAAAATTTTTTAAAAGATTTTTATTATTAATGAGAGACAGAGAGAGAGAGAGAGAGAGAGGCAAAGACACAGGCAGAGGGAGAAGCAGGCTCCATGCAGGGAGCCTGAGGTAGGACTCGATCCTGGGTCTCCAGGATCAGGCCCTAGGCCAAAGGCAGTGCTAAACCACTGAGCCATCCAGGCTGCCCCGGGAATGAAATTTTTAATAGAAGCGTTAGAAGATCAAATTGAGGAAATCTCTCAGAAAATAGCACTAAATGCAAGAGATGTAAAATGCAAGGGGAAAAAAAAACCAGAATAAAGGAAAATTGGAGAATTGCTCCAGGAAGGTTAGTGCCTGAATAATAGGCACACAAGAAAGAGACTAGAAAAAAGATGAAGTAAGAAAATCTCCCAGGATGGAAGTACATGCATCTCTAAATTTAAAAGACTCGGTAATTACCAATCCATACAATGAAAGCAAAAACAAACCCCATGGAAAAACCCAGCCCCAAGATGCAACATTGCAAAATTGCAGAGCATGTAGAAGGAAGCTTTTTTTCCTTTTTAAAAGTATTTCATTTATTTATATGAGAGAGAGAGCGAGAGAGCGAGTGCATGAGCAGAGGGAGAAGGAGAAGCAGACTCCCTGCAGAGCACAGAGCATGACACAGGGCTGGATTCCAGGACCCTGAGATCATGACTGGAGCCAAAGTCATTCTCTTCACTGAGCCATCCAGGTGTCCCAAGAAGCTTCTATAAGCTTCCTTAAGGGGATATATAGGCAACTGTGAAGGATTGGGAATCAGGATGATTCCAAGCTTCTTAACAGCAACGCCAGAAGACAATGAGGAAAGGTTGTTAAAATTATGACGGAACCTGCTTTCCTGTCTAGAATTCATATACTGAGCCAAACTCAATTATTAAGTGTGAGTAAATGAATGTTTTTGGCCAATGCAAAGAATAAACCATAGTTTTCAGTTCCTTCGTAGGAAGCTAGTGGAAGAAATACTCTACTAAAAAGAGAAAACTAAGAGGAAAAAGTGAGATCAATGAAATGGATCCAATATGGAAGAGACAAAGGGAAATTACCAAGATAAGTTGAAGAGAAATTATATGATTATAGTTGTGTACCAGGTTTAGAGTAAGCAGTCTAAATTGGAACTTGATGGAGGGATACAGAAGGCATGTTTTTAAGACAGAAATGAAAACATATTTACCTGATGTATTTGAGTATGTTGAAAGGAAACTTATTATCAGTTTGCAGATGAATTGGTTAACCTAGAAAACAAAGCAAATGCACAAATGGTGCAGTTTTTAACTAAGGAAAGCCAAGTTCCCACCGAAAAGGAAGAGTAATCATGATGTACTTTGGCTCAACTGTGAATATTATTTACAGCCATAGTAATAATGTAAACAATTAGTTCAACCAAAACTTATAATGGGAACATGGGGGTAGAGGTATCACAGAGCTAAACCTAAGTTATTGTTTATAATAAGTTAATTTTTTCCTAGAAGGAAAAATTTTAAGAACATAGACCTGCTGTATAGAATATAGTGAAAAATGCCAGAAGAAATTGCCAAAAAAACTTGAAAGAGATTGCCTCAGGGATGTGAAAAGTGGGAACAGGGCAAAGGACATCTGTTTTCTCCTCACACTATTTGACTTTTTAAACTGTGTGCATGTCTGCTTGATTAAAAAAAATAATTTTAAAAAGATGCCCCTCACAGAATGCTTTCTGTACAGAGTATGTACATTTCTCAGACATTCTGAATTTCCTAGGGTTCTGACAACTATCATTTGGGGATGTAGAGTCAGCAGAATGCTATTTGAGGAGGTAATGATTTCTAGCAGTAGCAGTGGTTGATGTTATCCTTAGTTATAAATATTCATTTTGTTGTAGTGCTAACAAATGGAGATTTTTAAACACATGACAGATTAAAGTATATCGCGTTTTAACATCTTAGATGTGAGTGTTTAGTTTTCCTCTGTGTGTTGTCAACACTTTGCATTGTGAATTGATTGCTCCATGCTTCTCTGAAGCCTTTCGGTTGAGTGATACTTCAGATGTTTGTGTTTCCCGCCCCCTTTTATTTTATTTTATTTTATTTTATTTTATTTTATTTTATTTTATTTTATTTTATTTTATTTTATTTTTAAGTACTGCATGCTTATTACAATCCTTAAGAGTATGCAGCAGCTGCTCCAATAATAGTAATGGATAGAACCCCGTCTTTCACTAAACCTGATTTTAAGCTGCAGTGGTTAATTTGAATCCAGATGCATTCTTTTCTTATCTGAACCAATTTTTGTAAAGCCAAAATATTGAAGCTTGAAATGGAGATTAAATGTTAAATCAATTAGTCTTTTAAAAGGCATTTCTCTTTCCTAATTGAAAGGCATGTGGTTTGTTTCCTCTGAAAGATGGTATCAGTGTAAGAGCACAACATTTGGAGTATTTATACAATATTCAACAAATTTTTTAATTTGCCTAGGCCTCAGGTTCCCTATCTGTAGAATGAGGACAGTATCTGCCTCATAATTTATGATTAATTACACATCCTGTAAAAAAAGGTAAAAAGTAAAGTATAAGTAAAAAGTTATACTTTATGTCATCAGTTTTTTTCTTTTGGCCATCAAGCAAGAGATTTTAGGTGAATTGACAATGTGTTCTTCATATAAGTAAGATGATAATACATCTATGCTGCATTTAAATCCTTAACACCCATAGAATAAGGACAAAAACTGCCATCACTGAAAAGGCTGTGATGATCACTGAGTTTCAGGTTTGTTTGTGTTTGACCTAGGAGAATGCAGTTGAAGTAGAAAGACATTCTTCTCTTTCTAAAATGTATACTACTTTCTGTATAAAAATGAGGTACATTTGACCAATCCCAACCTAAATTTTTTTTAACCGATAATCTCAGTAGCATAAAATTCTGTTATTTCTACAAAAGCAGAAGCTTACTTATTAATGCTTACTTATTACTTTTCAGTTGAAGTGCCAGTTCCTTTTAAAATAAGTCATAAATGTCTTTAAAACTATTTTGTACTCTTAGGACATTTTGGAGAGTAGGGAGAAATTGATATCCTGCTCTCATTATAGGTAGTAATTATTTCTGATCATATTTAAAAAAGGGAAACATTTGTAGGATTTAGGGTAGACTTTATAAAGGCCTATAGTATTTCTTTGCGTGCCTTATATAGGACATAAGAGTTTGGGAGTTCATTTGCATTTGTATTGCAGTTATATATATGACTTCACCATTGTAGATTCTACTCCACCCTTTCTTCTGGTGTGACTGCCTTGTTTATTTTATTTTTTTTCATTCATTTATTTATTTATTCATTGCCTAGGTATTTGATGAGTTTGTACTGTTGTCAGGCCCTAGTGTTAGATGCTGAGGGTGACATTGGCTTGTGACTTAGAAGACCCCATACTGGTCATGGAATTGCTTGTGCAAATAGAAAATTGTAATAAAGCAAGACAAGTGCTAAATAAAGATATGAAAAATGGCTAGTAAAAGTAGTGAGAAAAGAGTCATTAATGTTGCCAGGCCTAATAGACTAAGGCTGACAAAAGCTAGAATTTGAAGAAATACAGTATTTTTCAGGCCAGAGAAGTAGGGGAAGGGCTCATATATGTTTGATTACTAGCTATATTGTACATAAAGCTCTTTATACCCTGTTTTCTATTTGATTTTTTTTACTTGTTATGCACTCTCTCAAGAGCTTCCAGAGGATTGGCTGAGGTAGGGTGGCCTCTCAAGGAGTGGCAGTGAATTAGGAAAGGCATTTTATCTTTTGTGTATTGCTATTTGGTATGAGGTGAGGGATAAAACAGTTGGGGAAATAGAGAGCCCGTGGTAAACTTATATGTGTCTTCTACTCTAACACCTCCCTGTCAGTGGTGGTCAAGTGAGGATCCTACTGTTACTACTATATGATCTTGGGTAAAAACCCTTTCTTCTCTCTGGATTCCATTTTCTTCCACTTTAAAATGAGAGGATTTGTATACATGGGCATTTCTTTTTGGTAGTCTCTTAGTAATTGGAGAAAAAGGAGAAACAGTGACCAAACAGGTTTGGGAACAAAGAGTTAAACAAAGTTAAATAGATTTCATTATTACAACCTTCTACATTATGGCATGTGGATTGAATTCCTAGACTTTTTAGCAGTGGCCTTGCCAGTGGAGAGAGTCAATATTGTTTCCAGCTTTGTCCTTTTCCTAAAACCTTTCCTAAAGGTTTAGTGAAAAGAGCATGGGCTTTAGAATCATACATATCTGGATTTGAATCCTGATTGCTACTTAGTAGCTCTGTGGCCTTAGGTAAGTTGTTTGACCTTTCTTAACTGTAAAGTTTCTTCATGTGTAAAGAAGGAAGGGTATAACACCTTGTGGAGATAATACAGATTAAGGGTCAACCCATATGAAAATACCAAGTATATCTGGTAAATAATGGGTCAAAAAGGATATGTAGTTTTAAAGTCGTACAAATTCAGGGTCAGCATAGAATGTAATACCATTTTTTTTTTAGATTTTATTTACCTGAGAAAGAGAGCAGGTGCACATGGGAAGTGGTGGTGGACGGGAGGTGCAGAGGAAGAGGGAAAAAGGGAGAAGCAGTCTACCCGCTGAGCAGGAAGTCCAAAGTGGGGTTCGATCCCAGGACCCCGAGATCATGACCTGAGCTGAGGATTGACGCTCAACCGAGTCATCCAGGTGCCCTGTGATAGTATGTTATTTATATCCTGCTTGCATCTGGTGTTTGAGGTAGGCTATTTATGTGTTTAACATATAGTTATAGACTTTCCCTCCAAGATAACAAATATTCTTGAGGGCTCATTATTCTATTTTGCCATCCACATAGCACTCAGCACTCTCCTGGAGACTCAGTAAGTGCTTGATTAATAGCTGATAATTGTCTCAAAACAGTGGTGGAATGAGGTGAGATGTGGTTCTACCCGGTATATACGTCATCTTACATCTTTCATAACCCTGGGTAGAAGTCACTGAATTTATGAGTATTAAATTTTCTTGGTTACTTATTTGAAGTTGGAAATAACTAGAATTGGCTGTAACTGAACAAACCATGAGGAGAAAGGGTTATAACAAAGTATTAATTGTAATTTATACTGTTTAATTGTAATATGTTATTGGAATACTAACATTTTACATTTTGTTTTGTCTCTAAGCAAATGGTTATGAGCCTTAGAGTTTCTGAACTCCAAGTACTGTTGGGCTACGCTGGGAGAAACAAGCACGGACGCAAACACGAACTTCTCACAAAAGCCCTGCATTTGCTAAAGGCTGGCTGCAGTCCTGCTGTGCAAATGAAAATTAAAGAACTCTATAGGCGGAGGTTCCCCCAGAAAATCATGACGCCCGCGGACTTGTCCATCCCCAATGTCCATTCAAGTCCTATGCCAGCAACTTTGTCTCCATCTACCATTCCACAGCTCACTTATGATGGTCACCCTGCATCATCACCGTTACTCCCTGTTTCTCTTCTGGGACCTAAACATGAACTGGAACTCCCACATCTTACATCAGCTCTTCACCCAGTCCATCCGGATATAAAACTTCAAAAATTACCATTTTATGATTTACTGGATGAACTGATAAAACCCACAAGTCTAGGTAAGATTATTCTATAATGGTTATTTGGTTACTTGAGGGGGGTGGGGTGGGGAGATAGTTTCAATTTGACCCAGTTTAGTATTCATAATGAAATTTTCCTTTGATAGTAGCATTCAGATTACAATAAGGATCTTTCAGTCTTAGACAAAATCAAATATGTAAAAGCTGTCTTTTAGGCAAAGAAAAAAGTATAGTCAAGTTTCCAGTGATGGTTGCTGACACAGTAAATATTAAAAAGTTTCCAAGAATGTAATAAACCTTTAAAGTGTAATTTTTTAGATTATTGATTAATATTTTTATTATAACTCTTACAAATTAAAAAATTAGTTCTAGTAATACTACCAGCCTCAGAATTCAATTCTTAATTTTCAAGAGTTGATAACATCTAAAACAAATGACTGACTAGTTTTGGTTATTTAAATGAGTAAATGGTTTTAATTATTATAAAAGGAGATTTGAGCTTTGATGTGTAGTATTTCAATTTCAGCTGACTTTTTCAAGTGGATATGTGTGCTTTGCAGGTGCACACATGATCATGGTTTTATAATATGAATACTTGAATGAAATTTTATTAATTTTGTTTTACCATTGTTTGATTAATGTTTAGCATATTAATAGACTTCACTATATTAATCAACTTGTAATTTTAGTTTCGCCAATACTACCTTTTTTTTTTTTTAACCTTACTTTATTTAACATAGAATAAAACTGAATATTGTGATCCTTGATACCTTTGTCATATTTAAAATATGTGATGTCCAGGTGCTGGTTTATTGTTGTAAATTAGTGGTTGACAAGCTGTGGCCAGCAAGGCAACTCCAGCCTGCTGTTTTTTGTGAATAATAATAATTATAATAACCTGGGTTTTTTTTTTGGTTTTATTTTGTTTTTAATATTCCCAAAGGGTTGTAAAAAAAAACAAAGGCAAGAACAAAAAGAATAATGTGTAGCAGAGACCATGTTTGTCTGCAAGACCTAAAATATTTGCTGTCTTACCTTTACAGAAAAAGTTTGCTGACCCTTGTTTATAAATCAGTAAACATTTCAGTTTGGGAGATTGGTTAGTGTTAAATTTCGAGAACATACTGAAATTCTTTGAATTGGGAAATGTTTTTTTTTTAATTATATTTAACAGAATTACCTGAATAAATTAAGATTATAGGAATCCTTTTCAAACAACATGAATTTTATATCACATTATTGTATTTTTAAAATAGCTCTAATAAGGGAATCTAAGATTTGTCAAGAACCTATTGTATGCTTATAAAACATATACGTGCTCATTATAAAAAAATGAAATGTCAAAGTATTTTCCTCAGTAGTTTAGTGTGCATGCATATATAAACCAACTATATGTCTTGTTTTTCAAGAAGGAATCATATTTTCATCATATTCCATGACTTGCCTTTTCTCCCTCCAATAGAGACATCTCTTTCTTGTTTCACATTTTTAATTGAAGGCTATGCATGCACATATACACACAGTATATGTGTGTATGTATATATATACATACTCATACATTCTAGCTCATTTCTTATTAAAAGAGTGTATACTATTCCATGATTTAAATACATCCCCTCTTAAAAAACAAAATTTTCTAGTTTTTTTTTTTTTTTTTTTTTTTTGCTGCCAAAAACTGTGCTATAGAGAACATCATTTGAAATTTAAAAGGAAAAATTGTTGGTAGTAGCTTTTATTTGATTTGAGACCAAATTCTCTTCTGGTCTTAATTAATGTATCTTTCTGTTTTCATTTTCAGTAATATAAATTTCAAGTACCAGTGAATAGATGATGTTTACATGTATCTAAATTTTGTTATAAATAGAAATGCGAACTTGACAGACATTATAGTAATTTTTTTACACACATAGTTATAATGTTAAATTTATACAACACATTATAATTAAACTTTATTGTAAAGTTTAAATTAGAATTGAGAGAATTTTAAGTCAGTTATTTTTAATTTCACTGAGGTACTTTGAATATATTTGTTAATGTTAGATAATTTCTAATTGTCTACACTGATAGTCTCTTCATGCCTTTTTAGCTTAACATGTATCATAACTTATATGATACATTTTGTATCTTATGCTTTAGTACTTCAGGATACTTTCATCCTTATGAACTTTTCGATGTATAATAGTAATAGGTAAACCTATCTGATTTTCCTCTGAAAGATATTAGAAACAGTTCCTAAGAAATCATGTTCTTTCAAAAAAAATTATGTTCTTAAAACTGTAATTTTTTATATTTTTCTATAGTGCTTTTCTCCTAATGACTTTTAAAGAATAGGCAGTAAATTTTATTTTATTTATTTTATTTTATTTTTTATTTTATTTTATTTTATTTCTTTAGGCAGTAAATTTTAAATAATTTTTCCATCTTTATCTGAAAACTTATAGACTACTCAATGAGCTGTTTTTTGGTAATTTTTAAAAACAATGCCATAAAGTTTTTCCCATCCTTGATAACCAGTAAGTAAACCCTTGTATTTGTAAAATTGACTAGATTGAAGTATTAAAATATTTCCCATGAGATTTATTTAATTAGGCTTTCTTTGTACTGTCAGTTCTTGTTATTTGCACATTCTGTGTATGTGAATATCTGATATTTCAAATTTATTTGTAATTTCAAAATCATTACAACAGTTTCATGGTCATTATGGACATGCACAGAATGGTGAAAAATCTGAGTCTTTGGATTCGCTCTTTCCCACAAGGTGACTCTTGCAGCCTTGTTTTCAGCTCTCATACTGTAAAAATGTGTCCTCTTGTGCTCTGTTTAGTGTCATGTTCTTTGCACTTTTGTGCTTTTTGTTGGTGACTTCAGTTATAAATAGCCCCCAGCCATAGTGCTGAAGCTCTGTCTAGTGTTCCTAAATGCAAAAAGGCTGCAATTCACCTAAAGGAAAAAATATATATATATTCAGTTTTGTTCAGGCTTGAGTTAATGCTGTTGGCTATGAGGTATGTTAATGAATCACCAGTATATATTAAATAAGGTGTCCTTGAACAGAAACACACCTAAGACAAGGTTATATTGTGGTTAGTTGCTGCAAATGTCATCAGAGCTTGCAGGAACCTAGCCCTATGTATTCCCTAGGAGCATTGGTTCATTATTTACTAATTTATTGTTTGTGATGACTTTATAGAACAATTGCCACACATAATAAAAATTGTGCATTTGAAGTATAATTTGATTTGAATACTAGTTTTTATTGAATAAATCCATTGTGATATGCAACACAATGAATAGGTGTTAACAGAATTGCTCGGTGGTATATAGATTTCTAATTTCTCATTTTTACCATAGAATTGAAATAAAAAACATCATTTTGGTTATGCATAAAATGATCTTAACAGAAAGTAATTTGTGGAGGTTTATTGACTCAGTAAATATTCAGGGGAGGGAATGCTCAGTGAATCTGAAAAAGATTTATTGAAAAAGGATTTTGAGTAATTGCAGAGTTTAGGCTGAATATATTTTAAAGCCCTGTCTATTTGGCAAAAAAAATGAAAGAATCTATAAGATTCTTTATGTTATTTAAAAAACTATTTCTACTTCATTAAATGAAGTGACTACTTCATCGTAGAATTCAGTTTTCTAAAGTATTACTTTTGCCAATAGCTCATCTGTTCTGAATATAGGAAAACAACATTTTCTGAAAAAGTAAATGACTTCTAACATTCTCTTTGTTTTTAAATATATATACGTTTAAAATCATTACAAGCTCATAAGAATTAGTTTTGACCTATGGCCAGCTAGTTCATTACAATTATCCCTTGAGTCCAGAAAGTAAATTTAAGTTTTCATTCCCCACCCCTCTTTTGGCCTTAATCATTAAACAGATTTTAAGATGTTTGATGTAACTTGAATGGTTTTCTGTATGGTTCATGTTTATAGCCCAGATTACAATAGTTTTGGTATCCCCAGTTTTATTAGGTAATTGTTAACCCATTCTTAAACTAATTTTGTTATTTCTTGAACAATGAGTAATTTTAAGATCCTTTATTATGGAACCATATAGTTATAAAAGAGAATTCTTTTCATTGTCCATAGTTAATTAGAAGAATTGGGAGATAGTAAAGGTTGTTATAAAGTAAAATGCTTGGTTTATTATTTTTGCCTATCATTAAAATCTTGTTGGTCCTATGAGGCTTATTTTAAATGCTTCTCAAAACCATTTCCATGATTCTAAGATTTCCTCCCATATTTGTCTGTTCCTTCCCCCCATCCAAAATTGCTTTCACTTTCTAGCATGTTCTTACAACATTTTGTTGTTCCTCAAAATGGAAGGGTTTTGCTGTATTCATCTTTATATTTCCATAATAGCTATCTGTGAATTTGTTACATGGTAATTGTTCAGTAAACATTTATTAGTTCTCTAGTTGATTTAAATACGGTAGATAGTCTTTTTCTTCCTCTAACTTAGTGAATTTTAATCATTTTACCATTCAAATACAACTGAGGGATATTATATAATCTACCATAAATAGTGGCTTATGATAGTGATGGGAAATAGAGTAGGGAGAAAAGAGATGTCCTTCCCTTTATTGTTTCTACCCCCATTATAATCTCTATGGTTAATTGATGACTTGGATATTAAATATACTCTACATTTCCCCCCCTATTTACAAAGATATATATCACATGTTTAATATAGAATCCATAGACACTACTTACTTTAGAAATTTAAAAATATTTCTGTTGTGTTCTAGTCAGTCATTGTTTTGTGTGTGTGTTTATTTCTGATTTTGTTTTCATGAAAAGGAGAATCTCAAATACTGACTTAATCTAGGAGGTTCTTAGCCACATATATTATTGATCCGTATCAATAAAAAATGGGGCACAGGATATTTTAATCTTCATAGTATATTGAGCACCATGTGTTAGAAATGTACTTTGAAATACCTTATTTGTACAATGTGCCACTGTTGTTGCTCAGCTATCAAATTTACAATTATGAAAGTCAAATGGACAAATCATTTTGGATTAAAATATCTTGTCATGTCTATTCAGTGGCAAAATATTTTCCCTCAGTTCTTTAGAATAATAAAATTGTTTAGAATATTACTGTTTTGGGGTTGTTTTTTTTTTAGAGTATTATCGTTTATATTGTTTACATTGCCGTGTTAGAACATAATGGCAAAAGCACAAAATATTTTCACAGTGATTGAAAGAATATTTGGTTTCATTCTAACATGGGTAAACATTCATTAATACTCAGTTTTGTGTTTGTTAGTGATTTAGTTATTTCTATTTTCCTTGACTCAGGTAAATTTTTCAAAGAGCAACTACATTTTTAAAACAGTACCTTGAAATATTTTTAGTAGTTTTAATTATTTCAAAGACTAACATATAGAGAATAGATAGCTTTGCCTTCATTTGGAGTACTCATGTAAAAGTTTGTTGAGTCGTCATCACAAGGTTTGCTGTATATCAAATTGAAGCCACGTTATATCCTCTCAAGGGATGTCTTCCTTTTTAGGTTTTTATTTTTCATTAATTAATTCATTCATTTTTAAAAAGCTTTTATTTCTAAGTAATCTCTATACCCAATGTGGTGCTTGAACTCACAACCCTGAGATCAAGAGTCATGTGCTCTATCCAGTGAGCTAGGCACCCCCATTCTCAGGTTTTTTTTTTTTTTTTTAATTTATTCATGAGAGTGAGACACACACACAAAAGACATAGGCAGAGGGAGAAGCAGGTTCCCTGCGGGAAGCCCTATGTGGAACTCAATCCCAGGACCCCAGGATCATGACTCAAGCCAAAGGCAGACCTCAATCACTGAGCCACCCAGGTGCCCCATTCTCAGATTTTTAAAGGTCTTAAGTAGTACATCTGAATAAATTCACATCATGTGTCTATGGATTTCTCATAGATTGGTATGAGGAATAATAATTGTTATTGAGCATTGGTATGAGGAATAATAATTGTTATTGAGTGTTACTTCTGACGTTCTCATTCAGTGATTTCATTGATTATCAAAGGATACAACATTTTCTCTTAACCAAATTGGAACCAACTGATAGAAATGGTACATAATAACTTAAATATTTTGTTTTAATGTAAAACATATTAATGTATATTCACTTGCCAGCCTTTTGGTGTAGGTCAAGGCCTTTGTTTTAGACTGTAGATTTCCCAGTTTCAGTCTTTCTTTTTAGAACAGAGAGTATTTAAAGACTTGTGCAGCAGTTTGAGTGTAGAATCTGTTACAGCATGGGGCTGGAACTTAGAATTCCGAGAGCCAGTTGCATACTCTACCAATTGAGCCAGCTAGGCGCCCCCTATCTTTCTCCTTTTTGTATCTTGGAAAGTGTCTTCTATTTAAGGTTTAATGTTTGTTAAACAGTCTTTCCCCATTAAACACCATGAATATCTGTTGTCTGGGTTATATATATTTGGATTTTCTTGAACTTTGTTACAACTAGTTCTTACTTGATGTGGGACAAATACTGTACTTCCTAAGGAAGACTGACTAGATGTATTGGGGTTTATAGTCTCAGTATTTTAGAAAGCTAGGTTGCTTTCTTTCCTTTTTAAAATAGAACACTTTTATATAGAAAATTACAATTATTTTAGGCTTGGGAAGCTGTATGAATAATTTACACACACACACACACACAGAATGTGTGGTTTGGGTTTTGCCTTAGGTAGAAAGGCAGCAGATGCCTCAGCACTTCTAAATAGTTAAAATGATCCATCTTGTTTTGTGCAGCATGGGTAAGGTTTCTGCTATATCTTAATAACGTTGGTTACCAGTGTTTTCTGCCAAGGGCTCCTCTGGCATTGGATTAGATTTCACAGTTTCCTTCTTTCATTTTTTTTTTATAATTGAGTTTGCCTTCCTCCACATGCCTGATAGCCACTGCCTGGAGATCAGGTGATGCAAATTCAAGGACGCAGGCTCTGATAAGTATTGGAAAGGGCATTCAAAGGTTTTATGATTCACTCTTCTGTGCTTTTAGAAAATTTGCCTTCTAACAATTCAATACAAGGCTTTGCTCTTCTGTACTTGAATTTTCGGAAATCAGAGCACTAATTTTTTCTCTAGGTGGGTTTTTTATCCTAGAAACTTTTCTTCCTAATTTGGCAGCACTGGCTTCTGACTTTCAAAACAAAATCTAAGATTTACCTCCTAAACCTATATTCCTTTGTAAATAATATTCTGTCTTTTTATATAATATTGTGATTGCTGTTTTTCTAGTGGTGCTATGTTTTTAATAAATGACTGTGTTTTTAAGGGTTATCTTGGGAACTAAGAATAAAAAACTTTTTTGGGTTGAAAAGGAATCTTGATAGAATTAGTAAATCAGAATCAGTAAAGAACTCCTCCGTGTAGTTGTAAATATGAAATTGAAAATCTTAATTATGATATTAATGAGCCAGCTGTTTAGGTTCAGCAGCAATTAAATACAAAGAAATCCAACATGTAAGATTCTACTAGAATGGAAGTTAAAGATCAAGTATGTAGTATATGTGGTGTTTGAAATGCAGCATTTCAGACTTTGCCAGTGGTTTCCACACTGCTTTGACTCAGTCTCCCCAGCACAAGTTGGGTTCCATATGAGTTGCAGACCAGCCAGCTGGAGGACTTGGGTGTGGTAATCATGGGGCAGGTAAGATGGTGCTACAAAGGAAGAACCCAATTTTGACAATCAAGTTCTTTCCTTTTTTAAAAAGAAATTTTGTTGATAGATATCTGGGTGATTGGAAGATAATTTTAAGCCATTCCTTTTCTTGAGCCATACTACTTATTGCCAACAGGGTTTGCAGATGAACTCGGTTTTGAGCAGAGATTAGTTCTAATTTTTTGGCAGTACTGCTGCTAAATTTATTAAAACTAAAATGTAAATAAGCTTTAGATGTGTCAAATATGGGGATATTACAGTTCAAAAGAAGCTGGATGTTGAATGTATTATTAGAATTAAATCAATTTTAAGGCAAGTAGAAATATAAAAGTCTAAATTATTTCTGTATGTCCTCTGCAGTTCCTAGAATTTTGCTTCACTGTTTATTTTAGAGCCATATTTTTGATTATTTTATTTTGGCTCTTAAATTTTATTTTAAGTTTTAAATTAATGAGTTTAATGATGGATCAGAAGGGAATATCACTTGTGTATAAAATAAATACTGATAATATTTTGTGCTTCTTTTCACCATCTCCCCACATAAACTTTATTTTATTTTTTTAAAAGATTTTATTTATTTATTTGAGAGAGAGCAAGAGAGAGCACATGAGCTGGAGGGAGAGGGAGGGGGAGTGAGAATCTGTGGCCGACTCCACGCTGAGTTCAGAGCCCGAAAGATCCACCTAAGCTAAAACCAAGAGTCGGCCACCTAGCCAACTGAGCCACCCAGGTGCCCCATCCCAAATAAACTTTAAACGTAAAGTTAGCAATTTATGTTTATATAAATTATATAAATATGTCTATATACAATTGTAGGAAATCACAAGGAAAATGATAGAGTTGCTAATTTAAAAGTGTTAAACCGATACATCATGGTTTTTTAAAAAAGCCCAAGTATAAAAGTAAATACCAAATAGAAAATATTTTAATCATATATAAGACTAAAGGAAAGAACTCTCACAAATCAGCATGGGGGAGGCTACTAAGATTCTGTTGGGCAAAATATATGAATAGGTAAGTTAGCAAAAGGGAAATGCAATGAGGAAACACGAAAAGGTACTTTTACTAGTTCGTAAAGAAAATTCAAAATAAGTCAACCATGAGGCTTGAAATCTTGTCTGTAGTACTAGATTTCAAAATATATACTTCTGTCTAGTATTGGTAAGATTTGTTAAAATTTATATTTACTGGTGGTAACAATATAAATTATAATATAGCTCTTTGAGAGTACAGATTGACATTATGTAGCAAGAGTTTAAAAATACTTTTTGATCTGTTAATTCCCCTTTGGGGACCCAAAGCCTAAGAATATTCACTGTAACATGATTACTAATATAAAAATTAGAAATAACCTAAAAATCCAATAGTAGAAAATACTTCATTAACCTGTGGTATATCTACTATGTAGAATATTTTAATGATGAGTTAAAAATGATTATCATGAGGGAGTGCCTAGGTGGCTCTGTCAGTTAAGTGGCAGACTCCTGATTTTGGCCCAGGTCATAATCTCAGGATCCTGGGATCTAGCCCTATGTCCCGCTCAGCGGGGAGTTTACATGAGGATTCTCTCTCTTCCTCTCTCTAAAACAAATCTTTAAAAAATGATTATCATGAAGTCTTTAACATATCAGGTAGGGAGAGAAATGGGATACATAAATAAAAATTATTAGGCACCTACTTGGACAAGCATAAGTTAAGAGCTTTGTGTCTGTTATCTTATTTAAGCTTCTCAACAACTTTGGAAGTTTAGGCCCGTAGCCTGAATGTTACATAAGAGGTAGCTAAGGTCTGCACGAGGTTAGTTCACAAAACTTAAGAGATGGTGCTAGAATTTGAATATTAAGTTTGCTTCCAAAGCCAGTGTTCTTCCTATTATATAACATGAGATATTAAAAATAAAATGATTTAGGGGTGCCTGGGTGGCTCAGTTGGTTAGATGTCTGCCTTTGACTTGGGTCATGATCTCAGGGTTCTGATCAAGCCCCTGCATCGGGCTCCCTGCTGAGCAGGGAGGGAATCTGCTTCTCCCTCTCCCTCTGCCGTCTACTTGTTTTCTCTCTCTCTGTCACAATCTTTTAAAAAAAAATAAATAAAAATAAAAAGATTTTTAAAAATTGTTCTTTAGGAATGCCTGAGTGGCTCAACGATTGAATATCTGCCTTTGGCTCAGGGTGTGATCCTGGGGTCCTGGGATCAAGTCCCGTATCGGTTCCCTGGAGGGAGCCTGCTTCTCCCTCTACCTGTGTCTCTGCCTCTCTGTCTCTGTGTCTTTCATGAATAAATAAACAAATAAAATCTTAAAAAAAAAAAAGTGAGATTTTAATTTTATAGGATAATCTTTACCAGTACACATTGTAAGTGAAATGGAGTTTTATTTCAGCAAATCAGTTTGGATCTGTTTGAAATTCACAGCATATATGGGGAATTCTCATTTTTCACTTTCATTTTCATTTTTCTCATTTTCTAGATGTTAGCCCCTAGGTTTTTTTTTTTTTAAGGAAAGTATGTTAAAATTACAGATACTTCATAACTTAAAATACCTGAATATTGTAAAGAAAATTAAACTTTTTTCAGTGCTGTCTAGATTTTAGTTCTTTGCTAACAGTTTTTTAAGATGACATATTTGTAGTTAATCTCAAAATTTTTCTGATGGTTTTTAATATTTTTGCCTTAAAGAAAATAACTTATAGTATTTTCTAAGATGTAGAGAGAGACCTTAAAAATAAGATAGAGATTGTAAATTTCCTTAAAAGCAGTAGAAAAAAAATGAATATGTTAAAGTTCTTTTAAAATTACTTGAATAAAAAAGAAATAAAATGGAATTATAGAAGATTCATCATTTATCGTGGTTATTTTCTTCAGTCTGTTCTCTCTTTTTTGCTGATTTATCCTTTTCATATGGATCGAGTAAAATATTCCAAAAGAACAAAGTTCTTAATAAAGCATGTTTTCATTTTTATGTAAATACCAATAGTCATGGAAGTAGAATCTTCTCCATCTCTTCCTGCCAAGAAATTTGTGACTTTTTAAACAACATAACTTTAAAAAAACTTACTTTTGAGTTTTAAAAATGTATTCATTCAACTAATATTTATTTGTTTGTTTTAAAGATTTTTATCTATTCATGAGAGAAAGAGAGAGAGAGAGAGTGGCAGAGACAGAGGGAGAAGCAGGCTCCTTGCAGGGAGCCCAATGTGGCACTGCATCCCGGGACCCCAGGATCATGCCCTGAGCCAAAGGCAGATGCTCAACCACTGAGCCACCCAGGCATCCTTCAACTAATATTTATTAAGTACCTTTTGTGCCAAGCACCTTCTGTTGTCTGAGGAAGATTAAGACATGGTTCTGGATGCCTGACTGGTTCAGTCAGAAGAGCAGGTGACTCTTATTCTTGTGGTCGTGAGTTCAAGCCCCATATTGGGTAGAGATTACTTAAATAAATAAATAAACATTCTAAAAAAAGACTTGGTTCTTTAAAGAGTTCATGGTCTAGTAGAGGAATAAAAAACCATTAATTCATCTTAAAAATGCAAGATCAAGTAAACTAAAAGGCATAACTTAGGGATAAAGATGAATGGGATTTTATTCACCAGGGATTATGAATTTAACATTTTTGTTTTATGGAATAGTGGAATCAGAATTATTGGAGGTGCTCATTAAAAATAGAGATTATCCAAGTCCAGATCTTCTGAATTGTATTTAGTATGTACAGTTGACCCATGAACAACTTGGGTCCACTTATATGCAGATTTTTTTTTTTTTGTTAAATATAGTACTGCACTCTAAATGTATTTTCTTTTCGTTATGATTTTCTTTTCCCTTTATTGTAAGAACACAGTAGATAATACATACAACATGGAAAATATGTGTTGACTGTTTATGTTATCAGTAAGGCTTCTTCTGATCAATGGTAGGTTATTAGTCAGATTTTGGGTGAGTCATGTTATATGCAGGTTTCCATCTGCATTGGAATCAGTGCCCCTAATCCCTGTGTTGTTCAAGGGTCAGGGTATATACATACCTTCCTGTAAAGGGAAGGTATCCACTCCTTTGGAATGTATCATAGTATAATCATAAGCTTTCTCCTTTCCATGAACGTATAGATTGTTTCCATTTTTTTCGAGTGAACATCCTTATATATAACATAATACATACATATATAATACATATTTCTTTAAATCCGAAGTAGTTTTGCTAGGTGAAAGGATATGTGTATTTCTCATTTGCTGTCAATTGCGTCCCTGACCGTAAAACAGTTATATTCCTATGAACATTCTTATGTGTGCCTGTTAGCCACAGTTTTATCCAATATTTAAGACATTTTGTAAACTGATATAATGAAAATATTTTGTTTTAATTTGTATATCTTTGCTTACTGATAAAATGAATGTTTTTATGACCATTAACCATTTGTAGCTCAATGCTTGTTCATATTGCTCATTTTCCTTTTTTTTTTCTTATGGGTTTGTATATTGTGAGTAATGCATACTAGTCAACTCTCTATTATATGTTGTAAATATTTTATCTCAGTCTGTTACTTACCTTATGTAATTTATAAAATCTTTCAACACGGAAGTTGAAAACAATTAAGTTGTCAGATCTGTTAGTTACGACTTTTATGGTGTTTGGATTTTTAAAATAATAGCTTCATCGAGATATAATTCACATATTTTAAAGTTCACTCTGTTGAAGTGTACAATTTAATTTTTTTAGTATATTCATGGAGTTAGGCATTCATCACCACAATTTAATATAAAAAATTTTCATCACTCTGAGAAGAAACTCTATACTGATTAACAGTCATTCCTCTCTCTTCCCAGTCCTTAAAAACCACTAATCATCTTTCTGTCTCTATAGATTTGCCTGTTATGCCTGTTTCATATAAATGGAATCATATAATACATGGCCTTTTGTGACTGGCTTATTTTACTTAGTATGATGTTTTCAGGTTTCATCAGTGTTACAGCATGCATAAAGAGTACTTCATTCTTTTTGGAGGGTATATAATTTTTAATGAGGTGTGTCTAATTTCCTTTTTAAAAAGATTTATTTATTTATTTATTTATTTATTTATTTATTTATTTATTTATTTATTTATTTATTTATTTATTTATTTATTTATTTATTTATGTGAGAGAGCACGTGCAAGAGTAGGGCAGGGGAAGAGCAAGAGGGAGAGAGACTCTCCAGCAGACTGCTCACCATGTTCAGAGCCTGACATGGGGCTCAGTCCCATGACCCTGAAATCATGAACCCCGCTGAAACGAAGAGTCTGATGCCTAACTGAGCTGTGCCAGGCACCCCTCTAATTTCCTTCTTGAATTTAAAAAGTTATGGTAAAATTTACCAAATTTAAAAGTTATGGTAAAAATGATCATGGGATTGAGGCCCGTTTCAGGCTCTGCACTGAGCTCAGTATGGAGCCTGCTTGGGATTCTCTCCTCTTCCACTGCCCCTTCCCTCCTGCTCCTGCTCTCTCTCTCTCTCTCAAAAAATAAGTAAATAAATAAAAAATAATGTGGTAAAATATTTACCCTCTTAACCATTTTTAAGTTGCAATTTAGTAGTATTAAGTATATTTATATTGTTGTGCAATAAATGCTAGAACTTTTTATCTTGCAAAACTGAAACCATACTCATTAAACAATTCCGCATTTTCTCCTACCCTCGGCCCCTTGGTAACCACTATTATATTTTTTTGTTTCTAAGAATTGGACTAGTTGAGATACCTCATGTGAGTGGAATCATTCAGTATTTGTCTTTGTGACTGGTGTATTTCACTTAACACAGCACCCTCAAGGTTCATCCGTACTGTAGCATGTGACAGGATTTCCTTGCCTTTTAAGGCTTATAGTCCATTGTATGCATACTACATTTGTTAAACCATTCATCTGTCGAGCATTTAGGTTGCTTCCACCTCTAGGCTATTGTGAATAATGTTGCTGTGTACAAGCATTTCTTTGAGATTCTGCTTTAATTATTTTAGATATATATCCAAAAGGTGAGAATGCTGTATTGAATGGTAATTCTGCTTATTTGAGCAGTCATCATACTGTTTTCCATAGTAACTGCACCATTTTATTTTTCCATTAACAGTGCAAAGGGGTTCCAGTTTCCCTGTATCCTTACTACTGCTTATTTTCTCTCTTTTTTTTTAGTGGCTGTCTTAATGGCTGTGAAGTGGTGGTTTTGATTTGCATTTCTCTAACGATTCATAATGGTGAACATTTATTCATGTGCTTGTGGCTATTTGTATATCTTATTTGAAAATTGTCTATTCAAGTCCTTTGCCTGTTTTTTTTTTCATAAATTAATTTTTATTGGTGTTCAATTTACCAACATACAGAATAACACCCAGTGCTCATCCCGTCAAGTGTACCCCTCAGTGCCCGTCACCCATTCACCCCCACCCCCCGCCCTCCTCCCCCTCCACCACCCCTAGTTCATTTCCCAGAGTTAGAAGTCTTTATGTTCTGTCTCCCTTTCTGATATTTCTCACACATTTCTTCTCCCTTCCCTTATATTCCCTTTCACTATTATTCATATTCCCCAAATGAATGAGAACATACACTGTCCTTCTCCGGTTCCTGTGGCCAAGTTCAAAAAGGGTGTTGCCTGAGTTCTCCTCTGGGATTTTGATGGAATCTTGTCTCACATTTAGATCTTTCATCTATTTTGAGTTTATCTTTGTGTATGGTGCAAGAGAGTGGTCCAGTTTCATTCTTCTGCATGTGGATGTCCAATTTTCCCAGCACCATTTATTGAAGAGAGTGTCTTTCTTCCAGTGGATCGTCTTTCCTCCTTTATCGTATATTAGTTGACCATAAAGTTCAGGGTCCACTTCTGGGTTCTCTGTTCTGTTCCATTGATCTATATGTCTGTTTTTGTGCCAGTACCACACTGTCTTGATGAACTGATGAACACAGCTTTGTAGTACAACCTGAAATCTGGCATTGTGATGCCCCCAGATATGGTTTTCTTTTTTAAAATTCCCCTGGCTGTTTGGGGTCTTTTCTGATTCCACACAAATCTTAAAATAATTTGTTCTAAGTCTCTGAAGAAAGTCCATGGTATTTTGATAGGGATTGCATTATACGTGTAAATTGCCCTGGGTAACATTGACATTTTCACAATATTAATTCTGTCAATCCATGAGCATGGAATATTTTTCCATCTCTTTGTGTCTTCCTCAATTTCTTTCAGAAGTGTTCTATAGTTTTTAGGGTATATTTTGAGAACCATTTGAATGGTAAATGGTTCTCCAACCTTTTATTTTCAGGTTGTAGGTGTCCTTCTGTCTAAAATGAGTCTCTTGTAGACAGCAAATAGATGGGTCCTGCTTTTTTATCCAGTCTGAAACCCTGCGCCTTTTGATGGGGTCATTAAGCCCGTTCACATTCAGAGTTACTATTGACAGATATGAGTTTAGTGTCATCATGATATCTATTTAGTCCTTGTTTTTGTGGATTGTTCCACTGAACTTCTTCTTAAAGGGGAGTTTTAAGAGTCCCCCTTAAAATTTCTTGCAGAGCTGGTTTGGAGGTCACATATTCTTTCAGTTCCTGCCTATCTTGGAAGCTCTTTATCTCTCCTTCCATTTTGAATGAGAGCCTTGCTGGATAAAGTATTCTTGGTTGCATGTTCTTCTCATTTAGGACCCTGAATATATCCTGCCAGCCCTTTCTGGCCTGCCACGTCTCTGTGGAGAGGTCTGCTGTTACCCTAATATTCCTCCCCATGAAAGTCAGGGACCTCTTGTCTCTTGCTGCTTTAAGGATCTTCTCTTTATCTTTGGAATTTGCCAGCTTCACTATTAAATGTCGAGGTGTTGAACGGTTTTTATTGATTTTAGGGGGGGATCTCTCTATTTCCTGGATCTGAATGCCAGTTTCCCTTCCCAGATTGGGAAAGTTTTCAGCTAGGATTTGTTCAAATACATATTCTGGCCCTCTGGCCCTTTCGGCGCCCTCGGGAACCCCAATTAAACGTAGGTTTTTCTTCCTTAGACTGTCATTTATTTGCCTTAATCTGTCTTCATGGTCCCTTAATTGATTGTCTCTTTTTTCCTCAGTTTCCCTCTTTGCCATTAACTTGTCTTCTGTCACTCACTCGTTCTTCCACCTCGTTAACCCTCGTCGTTAGGACTTCTAGTTTGGATTGCATCTCATTCAATTGATTTTTAATTTCTGCCTGATTGGATCTAAATTCTGCAGTCATGAAGTCTCGTGAGTCCTTAATGCTTTTTTCTAGAGCCACCAGTAGCTGTAGAATAGTGCTTCTGAATTGGCTTTCTGACATTGAAGTGTAATCCAGATTTTGTAACTCTGTGGGAGAGAGGGCTGTTTCTGATTCTTTCTTTTGAGGTGAGGTTTTCCTTCTAGTCATTTTGCTCAGTGCAGAGTGGCCAAAAACAAGTTGTATTGGAACACGGGGGAGTATCACTGGTCCATCTAGCTGGTCTTCTGGGGGAGGGGCCTGCTGTGCTGATTTTCAGGTGTTAGCACTTGGGGGAGCTGCTCTGCCCCTGCCTGCTGCCGGGCTCAGCGGGGGACCCCGTGGGGCCCCAGGAGGAACAGCCGCAGTTGCTATGGCAGCTCTGGAAGCCTGGATTCAGCCTCCGCAGGAACTACGGGGCTCGGGGCTCTCGGTTCTCTGTCCGCAGGGCCTGGAGGCTCCGGGGCGGGGCCGCTGATCTGCTCAGCTCGGGGCAGGAGCGTCCTTGCTGTCCTGGGCCCTCCCGGCCTCTGCCTGTCCCGGGGGAGGCCGGATCCTGGGCTGTGTCCCGGCACCCTGTGCTCCGGGGCCTGTGCTGTTGGATTCGCGCTCCCGCCCCGCAGCCCCCTCCGCGGAGCCCCCGCTCGAGCCCCTCCGAGCTGCTCCGGTCGGTCCCGCCATGCGCGCTGCAGCCCTTAGGGAGCTCGGAGCACTCTCCCGGGGCGCAGGTGTCTGTTAGTGTCCCCGGGAGCCCGAGGGCATCCCCGCCCTCCTGGGTCCTGCTCCACCTCCATGCGAGCCCCTTTCCGCCCGGGAAGGTTGGTGCAGCTCCTGCTTCTCCGGGACGGGGCTCTCCTGTCCTGGGGACACTCGCCCCGGCCCTACCCCGGCTCCTCGTGGGGCCCCTCCGCCTCGGAGGCCTTTTGTTTCTTTATTTCTTTTTCCCCGTCTTCCTACCTTGATAGAAGCGCGGACTCTTCTCACTGTAGCATTCCAGCTGGTCTCTCTTTACATCTCAGGCCGAATTCGTAAATTTTCAGGATGGTTTGAAGGTTATCTAGGTAATTTGGTGGGGACAGGCGATTTGGGGACCCTGCTCTTCCGCCATCTTGCCCCTCCCCCCCCTTTGCCTGTTTTTTAATAGGGTTTTTTGTTGAGTTGTTGAAGTTCTTTATTTTGGATATTAACTCATGATCATATATATGATTTCCAGATATTTTCTGCCATTCAGTAGGTTGCCTTTCAATCTGTTGGTTGTTTCCTTTGATGAGTAGATTTTAAGTTTGGTGTATAGTCCCAAGTGTCTATTACTTGTGTCTTTGGTGTCATATCCAAAAAATAATTGCCAAATTTATTATCACCTATGTTTTCTTCTGGAAGTTTTATAGTTTAAGGTCTTTAATCCAGTTTTAGTTAATTTTTGTATGTATTATAACAGAAGGGCTCAACTTCATTGTTTTGCACGTGGATACTTAGTTTCCCCCCACATCATTTGTAGAAAGTACTGTTCTTTCCCCATTGTATGGTCCTAATACATTTTTGAAGATCATTTGAACTGATGTGTGAGGGTTTATTTCTGGGTTTATTCCTGTTCCATTGATCTATATATCTGTTTTTATGCCGGTAACACACTGTTTTGATTATTTCAGCTTTGTTATGTGTTTTGACATCAGGAAATATGAAGGCTCTGACTTTCTTCTTTTCAAGATTGTTTTGGCTACTCAGAGTCCTTTGAGATTTCATATGAGTTTTAAGATGATTTTTTTTGTTTCTATAGAAAATGCCATTGGGATTTTGATAGGGATTGCATTGAATTTGTAGATCACTGTGAAGTATGCACATTTTTACAATATAGATCTTCTGATCTATGAGCACTGGATATATTTCCATTTATTTGTGTTAATTTCAGCATTGCTTTGTAATTTTCCCCCTATAAGTCTTTCACCTCTTTAAGTTTATTCCTATGTATTTCATCCTTTTTGATGCTATAGAAAATGAGATTTTTAAAAATAATTTTTTAATTTATTATTTATAATAGTCACACACACACAGAGAGAGAGAGAGGCAGAGACACAGGCAGAGGGAGAAGCAGGCTCCATGCACCGGGAGCCCGACGTGGGATTCGATCCCGGGTCTCCAGGATCGCGCCCTGGGCCAAAGGCAGGCGCCAAACTGCTGCGCCACCCAGGGATCCTGAGATTGTTTTCATAATTTTCTTTTCAGATTGGTCATTGTTGGTGTTAGAAAAAACTGATATTTGAGAATTTGATCCAACTTCATGGATGGATCAGTTTATCCTAATAGTTTGTCATGGATTTTTTTAGGGTTTTCTGCATATAAGTCATGTCGTATGAACAGAGATTATTTTACTTCCTTTCAAATTAGGATTTTATTTATTTGTTTACATAACGGCTGGGACTTCTAGTATGATGTTAGAGAGTTCCTTGTGCTTGATCTTAAAAGAAAAGCTTTCAGTCATTTACTATTGGCTATGATATTAGCTGTACATTTTTCATATATTGTCTCAATTAGGTTGAAATAATGTTCGTATATTCCTAGTTTTTTGAGTTTTTTTTTATCCTGAAAGGGTATTGACTTGTCAGGTGCTTTCTCTCAATTGGAATGATCATGTGTTGCTTGTTTTTTTTTTTTTTTCCTTTCATTCTGTTAATGTGATACATTACATTTATTAATTTTTACATTTTGAACCATCCTTGCATTCCACAAATAAGCCCCACTTGTTCATGGTATATAATGCTCTTCATATGCTGTTGAACTTGAAGAGTGGACATTCTTTGCTTGCTCTTTAGAGGGTATGTATCTAGTTTTTTACCATTGACTCTGTTAGCTGTAGATTTTTTCAGAGATGTGGCTTTAAAAAAAAAATCAACTCTAGATTTTATTTTTGCTTGTATGAGAGTAAAGCTTTTATTTTCTCCAAAACTTTTTGAACAAATATTTTTTTGAATCTTATTCTGTACTGCTGATTTGTTTGTATATTTCTCCATCTACATGGAATTATTTTATTTTATTTCTCCAGTAACATGGAATTATTTTATTTAACATTTTTGATTGTTTTAAAACTTTCCAATCAGTATATTTGCTTGATACAAATATCAAAAGCTACAAAAGTCTTTATAATGGAAAAGAAGTTCCTCTCCTACCTTTATCTCAACCACAGGTGTTGCTTTCAGTTCCTTTTTGTCTTTCCAGAGACTTCTCTGCATATGCAAACATTTGCCACATTCTTTTTTAGCATCTACTTACTATGTGATTGATTGGACTATGCTTTATTAAATATTCTACTGATTAACATTTAGGTAGTTTCCTGCATTTAAAAACAGCATTACAGAGAATGTTTTGTAATATATATCTTGTGCACAAGTCTAAATGTATAAAATATTTTTATAAGATAAATTCCTAGAAGTAGAATATATATTTAAAATTTTGATAGTTGTTGCCAAATTTCCCTTCATAGAAGATTTGTGCTAGTTCATAATCCTACTGGCTATGCAGAATGCTTTTTCTCCTGTGCCTTCAATACCATGTTTTAAAACTTTCTGATCATTTAAAAATAATAGATGTATATTTGTAACTCATTATTTATAATGTTTTAACTTTCATTTCTCCTAAGAATGAGAGTGAAGGGTTTTTTAAATATGTATATTCCATTTATTTTTTGAATTGTTCATGAACTTTTCCCATTTAAAAACTGGCTTATTGGAAATTTTCCTCTGACTTGTAGAAGGGATTTAGCTTTTTGTGATATAAATTGCAGCCATTTTTTCCCCAGTGTGATACCTTTTGATTTTATTTATGATTGATTTTAGAAATTTGCTATCCATTCCTTTTAGTTGTTTAAGTAGTATTTCATGGTATGGATATATCATTATTTCTTTACTTTCTTACCTGTCAAAGGGCATTTTGGTTGTTTCCAGTTTTTGTGTATCACAAATGATGTTATTATAAGCATTCATGAATAGGGTTTATTTACTTACTTGAGAGAACGTACACAGAGAGGGAGGGAGAAGCAGACTCCCTGCTGAGTAGGGAACCCAACCTGGGGCTTGATCCCAGGACCTCAGGATCATGACTTGAGCCAAAAGCTGATGCTTAACTGAATGAGCCACCCAGGTGTCCCATGAGTAGGTATTTGTATGCACATAAGTTTCCTCTATTTTGGCTATATGCCCAGGAGTGTGATTGCTGGATTATATGTGTAAGTGTGTATTTAATTTTTTGAGAAAAACACTGAACCATTTTACACTTCCACTGGCAATATCTAAGGTCCAGTTTTTGTGCATCCTTGCCAGCATAGGCAATTATCACTTCTTAATTTGTTATTAAGAAATTAATATTTGTTATTTGTTATTATCACTTCTTAATTTTAGGAGTTTAGGTAAGTAGTGAGAGTTGCTTTATGTATTCTAGATACTAGTCCTTAGGTATATAGTTTATAGATATTTTTTTCCAGTCTGTAACTTGTGGGTTTTTTTTTAACTTTTGATTTTGAAATAATTATCAACTTGCAGGAAATTGTGAAGAAGTGTACAGGAAGGCATGCCCTGTGTACTCTTCATTTAGCCTTCTCCATAGTTAGCATCTTTCCTAACAATAGAGCAGTATCAGAAGCAAGGAATTGACATTCACAGAGCTTATTCAAATTTTACTACTCATGGACTTATTTGTGTGTGTTCAGGTCTATGCAGTTTATTTTTACATGTATAGTTTCATGTAACTTTGACCATAATCAAGACACCACAAAATTCCTTCTTGCTGCCATTTTATAGCCTTACTACCCCTGTTTATCAATCAGTTCTCTATCTGTAAATTATATGTTTCACCAGTGTTCTATAAAAGAAATCATGCCTTATGTATTCTTTGAAGATTGGGTTTTTTCATTCAGTATAATTTCTTTCAGGTTCATCCAAGTTGTGTTGTACACTGATAGGTGTTTTTTTTTTTAAGATTTATTTATTTATTTATTTATTTATTTATTTATTTATTTATTTATTTATTTATTTATTTATGAGTGTGGAATGGTGTGGCAGGTGCAGAGGGAGAGGGGGAGAGAGAGAATCTCAAGCAGCATCCCTGCTGAGCACAGAGTCCAATGTAGAGCTCCATCCTACAACCCCAAGATCATGACCTGAGCCAAAAATCATGACTCCACTGCTTAACTGTCTGAACTACCCAGGTGCCCTGGTAGTTCTTTTTTATTGCTAAGAATTATTTCATTGTGTGATATACTACCATTTGTTTGACTATTTTACCCACCAAAGGACATTTAAATAGTTTTCAGTGTTTGGCTGTCACGACCATTCATATACAAGTTTCTGTGTAGAAATAAGTTTTCATTTCTTTGTGATAACTGCTCAGTAGTTCAGTTGCTGGGCCATATGGTGAGTTCATTTTTAGTTTTAAAAGGAACAGCAAAATTATTTTTCACAGTATTCCATTTTATATTACTACCAGCCATATCTAAGTGATCTAGTTTCTCTCCATCCTTGTCAGCATTTGGTACTATCATTATTTTCTATTTTAGCCATTCTGATAGATGTGTAGTGATACCTCATTGTGGTTTAGTTTTCATTACCTTAAAATATCTTCAGTGAAATTTCTCTTTATATCTTTTGTCCATTTTCTAATTGGAATGTTTGTGTTTTTCACTAATGAGTTTTCTGAATTCTTTATATATTCTAGATACTATTCCTTTGTTGAGTATATGGTTTGCAATTATTTTCTTCTACTTTGTAGTTTTTTGTTTGTTTTTTTAATTTCTTAATAGGGTCTTGTGCAAGAGAAAAGTAAAAAAAAAAATCTCTATTTTGATGTCAGGGTTGAATACTCTTTCCCTCACTCTAGATTTAAAAGATTTTCTTTCATTTTTTTTCCTAAAAGTTTTACATTTAAATTTGTGACTCATAGGGCACCTGGGTGGCTCAGTTGATTAAGCATCTGATTCTTGGTTTTGGTTCATCGTGATCTCATTGGTTGTGGGCTCCCAGCTCTGTTGGGAGTAGGCTTCTCTCCTTCTGCCTCTCTCTCTGCCTCCCCATGTGCTCTCTATCTCTAAAATAAATAAATCTTTTTTGAAATGCTAGATTTGTGACTCATTTGTTCATAGAGTGAGGTTTAGGTTGAGTTTCTTTTACAACTGGCTGATTGTTCCAGTATCATTTGCTGAAACTCATCCTTTCTGCATTGTATTGCTTTTGTACCTTTTAAAAAACTAGTTGTCCACACCTGTATGAGTTTGTTTCTGGGTCCTTTTTCTGTTACACTGATCTGTGTCTTTTTCTGCCTGTACCGCATGATCTTGATTACTGTGGCTAAGAAGTCATAAAAATCAGAGTGATTTCTCTAACTTTATTCATTTTTTAAAGCTTTTATTTATTTATTCATGAGAGACAGAGAGAGAGAGAGAGCAAGAGAGAGAGAGAGAGACAGGCAGAGGGAGAAGTAGGCTCTGTCCAGGGAGCCTGACGTGGGACTCGATCCCAGGTCTCCAGGATCACACCCTGGGTTGAAGGCGGTGCTAACCCGCTGAGCCACCTGGGCTGCCCTAACTTTATTTTTTTGTTTAAAAATTCCTTTAGCTAGTGTAGTTATTTTGCCTTTATATACAGATTTTCTAGTTATCTATATCTCTGAAAAAAATCTTACTTAGAATTTGATAGGAATTGCTTTAAACCTGAATATCAATTTAAGGAAAATTAGTAGTTTTTCTGTGTTGATTCTTCCAAGATGAGAGCATGGTATGTCTCTTCATTTATTTAGATCTTTGATTTTGTTGATCAGCATTTTGTAGTTTTCAGTATACAAATCCTACACTTGTTTGAGCTAGCTGTACCTCAGTAGTTTATTCTTGGGGTGATTACAGATGTTATTGTATTTAAAATTTTGATTTTCATTGTCAGGATATAGATAAACAGTTGATTTTTGTTGTTATTATTGTTTTGTTAGTTATCTTGTGACCTTAGTAAAGGTCACTCTTAGTTTTAGGAAGTTTTTTGTAATTCTTTTTGGATTTTCTAGTTAGACTACTGTGTCATCTGCAAATAGGGACTTTTATTTCTCCTTTGTCATCTTTATGCCTTTCATTCATTTACTTTGCTTTATAGCAGTTTGGGATTCCAGTGCAAAGTTAATACTGGTGAGAATAAAATCCTTTCTTAAAAGCTCAGTCTTAGGTGGAGAGCCTCAAGATAAACTGCTGTTTTTTTTTTTTTTCCTGTTTTTGGACTTTTTCCCTTGAAATCCCCTTGTTTTTTGTCATTATTTTTATTTAAGTTTCCTGTTTATTAGCATTTGCCTAATAGAAACTTTATTCTTTTTTTTTCTTTCTTTTTTTTTAAGATTTTATTTATTTATTCATGAGAGACACAGAGAGAGAGAGAAAGAGAGGCAGAGACACAGGCAGAGGGAGAAGCAGGCTCCATGCAGGGAGCCCGATGTGGGGCTCGATCCCGGGTCTTCGGGATCACACCCCGGGCTGCAGGCGGCACTAAACCGCTGCGCCACCAGGGCTGCCCTGTTCTTTGTTTTTTCAAACTTTTCTGGCATTTTGTTTTAGGGTGTTTTTTGTCTTTTACATAAGTTTCATTGAGATATAATTCACATACTATAAAATGAAGCCTTGGGGGATCCCTGGGTTGCGCAACAGTTTATCGCCTGACTTTGACCCAGGGCGTGATCCTGGAGACCTGGGATCAAGTCCCACATTGAGCACCCTGCGTGGAGCCTTCATCTCCCTCTACCTGTTTCTTTGCCCCCCCCCTCAATCTGTGTGTCTCTCATGAATAAATAAATAAAATCTAAAAAAAAAGTCCTTTAAAAAAATAAATAAATAAAATGAAGCCTTTTAAAATGCATACAATTCGCTGGTTTTAGTATAGTCACAGAGTTGTGCCACCATCACCACTATGAACTTTAGAATGTTTTCATCACCCCAGAAAGAGACCCTTACCCATCATCAACCATTCCCCATTCCCACCTATCCCCACTCCCTGGAACTAATGATGTAGTTTCTGTCTCTGTGGATTTGCCTGTTCTAGACATGTCATATAAGTGGTGTCATACAATATGTGACCTTTGTGACTGACTTTTATTACTTAACATAATGTTTCAAAGCTTCATTCACGTTGTGGCCTGTGTCAGTACTTCATTCCTTTTATATGGCAAAATAACATTTTATTGTATGAATATACCATATGTTTTAATCCATTTGTCATTGATGGATATTTGGGTTGTTTCTGCTTTTTTGAAATTATGAATATTTGCTGTTGTGAATGAATACTCATGTACAAGATTTTGTGTGGATGTATGTTTCTAATTCTCTTCATCATATACCTAGGAGTGGAATTACATATGGTAAGTCTGTATTTAACATCTGATGTACTTTCAGACATTTCCAGAGCAGTGACACCATTTTACATCCTCACCAGTAAAGTGTGAGGGTTCCTAGTTCTCCACATCCTTTTCAAAGCTTGGTATTGTATGTCTTTTTGATTATAATCAACCTAGTGGGTGTGAAGTGGTATTTGATTGTGCAGGTTTATTTCTTATAAATAGCAAGGCTGTGACTGGCTTTTTAAAAACTCAGTTTAAAAAAATGTAACTTACTCTGATTATTATATTATCACTGTTATATTTGGTCTTTGTTCTGTCATCTTTGTTTCTTTTTGTCATTTATTTTTCTTTCCTGACCTGTGAGATGAATTATGTTTTCTTTGTTTCCTTTTCATTTTCTAGTGTTTAGGAATTCTCCCTTCTATTTCTATTTTGCAAGTAGTTACTATTTGAAATTTACCAAACACCAAATAAATACCAAAACATCAAAATTTAAACTTAACTCTTCCTGCAGACATCAGTGAAATTTCAGTGTAACCAGTGTGCCTTGTCCTCTTCCCTTTCCATTAATATATTCACTGGTTTGTTTTACTAGAAATGTGTTAATAGCTTATTCCTCAAATTTTCTATTAACAATTAAAGCTCACATTAGGAGTCATTGACAGAAGAAGCATTTTCCCTCATTGCATAAGAGTCGAAATCTTAACAGACTGATTATTTTGAGAGGACTCTAATCTATAGAATCCAAAGCTAAGAAGTAGTCGTTCAACTCAAGGTAGGTGGGGAGGGGATAAGAAGGCCTGATGAATGCATTGAGAATTGAGTTAAAGTTCAGCCAATAGAGCGGAATTCTAACAATATTTAACATGTCAAATTGTAATGTATCCATTTAGCAGACTAGGAAATTAGGATTTTTGGGACACATGGGTACCTCAGTGGTTGAGCGTCTGCTTTTGGCTCAGTGTGTGGTCCTGGGGTTCTGGGATCAAGTCTCACACTGGGCTCCCTTGGGGGAGCCTCTGCCTATGTCTCTGCCTCTCTCTCTCTCTCCGTCTCTCATGAATAAATATATAAAATAAAAAATATATATATAAAATAAAAAGTGTGGTCATTTTTTCGTATTAATTCTCCCCTTCCCACCATAAGATCTGGATTTGCTAAATCAGAAGACTATTTGGAGAAGAATGATACTATGACTAGAATAAAAATACTGGAGCTTTTGCTACTTCGGGAATAGCCGAAGTAAGCCTTCGGCGACTGTTAGCCTTTCTGTTAACAGAAAGGCTCTCTACTGCCTTCTGTTAACCTTTCTAAATCTGCAGCTTCCTTTTAGTTTGCTCCCAGATCTAACATGTCACTTCTAGTTTTATCCCTGTTGTGCTTTTTTTTTTTTTTTTTTAAGATTTTATTTATTTATTCATAGACACAGAGAGAGAGCCAGAGACACAGGCAGAGGGAGAAGCAGGCTCCAGGCAGGGAGCCCGATGTGGGACTCGATCCCGGATCTCCAGGATCACACCCCAGGCTGCAGGCGGCGCCAAACCGCTGCGCCACCGGGGCTGCCCCCTGTTGTGCTTTTAACTTAACCTCTGAAATGTGTTTTAACTTTATATAAAATGAAATTATAGTTTTTAATGATAGTAGTTCGTTATAGCTCTCATTGTTTTACACGGATTATCTTTTCTATATAAACTGAGGATAAACACTATTTTTTTTTTGATACCTAAGAAATCACCTCAGGTAATTAAACATTTCACTGTTTTAAAAAAGAGATAATTATCTATCTAATTCAGTTCTTCAACTTAGGGTCATTGCAAAGTGTACCTTTGCTGTATGGCAAACTACAATTTAGATACTGATTCAATTAAAGATGATAATTTCCTTTTCCAGTTGATTTTTTTGTACTGTAGTTTGTGAATACAAGCATTTGCAAAAATGACTGTGTAGTTTAGGAGAGTGCATTCCTTTGCACCTAGAGTTAGAGAAAGGATGAGAAAAAAAATGAGAACATACCTTTTAGAGATATTAAACTCTTGGTACTCTTCTTCCTCCCCCATCAAAGCTAAAAGTGATGGTTAAACATCGTTTCTGTGCCACTGAGGAAAGTCACCTTTGCTTCAAGACTTTCTAGATTATCTGAGTGGGAGAGGGTTTGTGGTACAGGAAAGGTGAACTTTAAGAGCAAGAAGGAAATATTCTCTTACCTGTCACAAAACTGTCTCAGGTCAAAATTTTTTTCCCCAGGTCAAATTTCAATGGTAAGTTGTCTTTGGCATCTCCCTATTTGTTTCTTCGTGCTTCTCCTGCCTTCTTCTGCCCCCTTCTTAGGTGCCTAATGTCTCTGGCTCCTCACTATGGTACTTTCCACAGGCTACAGATGTCCCTCTTATTAAACCCCACAGAACCCTTTCATTTTCCTTTGGATATTATCTGTATAATGAAAGACAGCAATCTGAGTTATAGAGTAAAGTTAGTTGGTTATAAAAGTTCAGTGTATTAGCCTGACTACTGAGAATTCCTGAAATTGCCAGTCAGTCTAGTGTGCCATGTCTAAATACTACCAGCTTTTCTCCAGCATTGCTGTTTCTTTGGTTGAACACAGATGAAGTTGGCTTATTTTCAGGGGCACTTTGTCTGAAAAATCATTCCTGGATCTTTAAAAGACTAACATAGCGTGGTGAGATACACTCCTTAGGAGGGTACAAAGAACAGACTGAGGTAAGCACGCTTTCCTTCTCACCTGGGAACTGTGGTCAAACAGAATATCTGGCATGACTTATGATTATTTGGCACCATAGGGGAAGGATACTTTTGAGAAGGAGCTAAATCTAAGAAATCTACATTTGCTTGAGCAATCTTCTGGGCTAGCTTCATTAGAGTAGTCTTGGTATTCATAATATTTCTACTTTTGAACCTCTAGGCTTCCTGTCTTAGGGATGGGAGTTCAGGACAGTAGTAGATGTTTGTCAGAGATTTCCCATCAACTTACACTATTTTTCCTCTAATCACTGTTTATAGTAAGTATGCATAGGTTTGGGCTCACCTGCTGCCACATTTATCTCATGAACCCTCTTAATCCTTATCAAAAGGAAATTCATTTCTTCCTAGGGGAAAGTAAACATAATAGTTTGTAAGATTGAGGTCTCTTAAACACTGTTTAGGGGTATAAATCATTATTTACCCAAATGCCTAGAATTTCTTTATTTTAATTGTTGAAAAATTTTATTTATTATTTTGAGTGAGAGAAAGCATGAGCGAGGGGAGGAGCAGAAGGAGAGTGAGAAGCAGGCTCCCCGCTGAGCAGAGAACCGGATGTGGAACTCAGTCCCAGGACTCTGGGATCATGACCTGAGCCAAAGGCAGATGCTTTGCTAACTGAGCCCCCCAGGCACCCCCCAAATGCCTAGAATTTCTAGTTTGTCTTTTGTAAATAGAAAATTAGTTATGGGCAAATGTTACTAAATGCCTAATGTTTATGCTAGATAACTCTAGTCATTGAAGCCTTTTCTGGGTTTTTTTAATTTAGGTTGCTATTCAAATTTTAATATTTTATCCTTATACTTTAAGAAAGAAAGGATAGTATAGAATGGATTTGAAAATGGCTATTAAACTATATCTAAATGCAATTATACAATTAATTGTAGTGTATGAGGAAAGAGAAAGTGGCCAACATTTATAAATAGGAAAAAGTTGACGGTAAATACTTAATGCTTATACTTAGCTAGAGAAAATACACATTTAAGAAAAAAACTTCAGTGTGGTCATTTTGTTTTAGTCTGTACCAGGTAAATAGTGAAACATTATTTAAAATAATTTCCCTTTCTAGTCTAGAGTTATAGCATAACCAGAAACTTCTAGATATTTTATATAAGAACTCATATACAAGAAACCTACTAGAAAATCAACAGTGAAGGACTGTTAGAAGTAATTAAGAGTTCAGCCTGAGAGCTAATTAAAAGTTAATATAAAAAAATCAGTTTTCTTTTTAGTGCAAATCATAGAAAAATCCACCGAAAACTGGCATTAACCTAAAAGCTAATCCATTAGTTCATATAACCAAAGAATTAGGGGCTTGATGCTGAGCTCAGTGAACACCAGATCCTTTCTTGACCTTCCACTTCCTTGCCAGGTTCCACCCCACTGCTTTGCTCCCCATTATGGCAAAATTCCATGAGCAAGTCCTCTGTAGTAGATCTCCAGTTCCTCCTCTTCCATTCACTGTGTAAGTGCATTCCAATCAGCCTTTTGCTAGTCACTCCACTGAAACCTCCCTTGTCAAGATCTGTGATGTCAAAGCCATGGTCCCTTCTGAGACCCACTCATGTGATCTGTTAGCACCATTTGACATAGATTCTGCCATTTGCAGCACTCTGCCACTTGGTTTCCAGGATACTACCCTCTCTCAATTTTCCTTTCATCTCTCCAGTCATTTCTTCTTATAACCTCTCTGCTTGTACTTCTCTTCCCAGATTCTTTTCTGCCTACACTTACTACTTTGGTGATTTAATCTAGTCTCAAGTCTTTAAATAGTAATTCCACATCGATGACCCTAAATTTATGTCTTTGGCCAAGACCTGTTTCATGAGTTCCAGAGGCTCATCTAACCACCTATAGAAAAATCACCATTCACATGTCTGTCTCAAACTTAGTATGTCCAGAAGTGAATATTTGTCTTTTGTCATAAATGCTGCCCAGCGTCGTCTTCATCTCTCTCAGTTCAAGGCATTACTCTTTTTAATGAGACTTATCCAGATTTCCTTTTAAAATTGCATATCATTCCTTCCAATCCCCATTACCTAGCTTTGTTATTTCCATAATATTTAGCACCTTCTAATATACTTTATCATGACATTGATATTTATCTTTGCCCATTAGAATGTTTTGGTCTCTTGCTCATTGATTATTTCAAGCACCTAGAATAGTATCTTAAAACATATTAGGTGCTCAGTAAATATTTCTTGAATGAATGTTTGTTTAACAGTTGAATTCATGTTCTCCACTTCTTGGCTCTGCTTCCTTGATGTTGGTCCCATTTTGGGGGCATTTATGTGGTTCCCAGCAGTTTTTTCAGATTCCCATCTACCTGAAAAGAGGAAAATCTTTGTCTCAACATTCCCAGGGAAAGTCCTGAGGTTCATTATGATTGGACTATTTTAAATGCCATGTCCGGCCCTTGATCAATCAACCCTGGCAGAGGAATGTAATGTACTTTTTCCTAGGCTTTGGTCATATGCTCCACTCTGAGACTGGAAGTAAAGCTACAAATAAAAATGTCTATTGAGGGAATAGAATCTGCTGAATAAATATACAAGAAATGTCTACTAGCTTATATACCACAGTTTTACGAAATATGATTCTTGGATACTAGGTCCATCGGATGTCAGTAGGTATTCTTTGACCATGTCTCATTAAGTTTGGAAATTTAAATTTAAATAAGTTTTATTACTGCAAAATTTCTCAGGCTTTAAATATGATCGTGTGTTCTATGAATCTCTAAGTGGAAGATGTTTTATGCAACAACTACCCAAAATTCTTTGAACGTGGAATCCTTCCCCTATATAGAGATCTTTCCTTTTCCAGAACTCTCTTAGAACATCTCAAAATGTATTCTTACGGACCACACTGTGAGAAATATTGATATGTTTCCTAAGAACTAGTTATAAAACTGAAGACAAAAGCTCATGCAACAATTAAAAATATACAAAAGAATACTCCTCAAACGTACAGAACTTAGTTGAAGAAAAAAAGTTTATAGACCCCTAAAGATCTTAATATGTAAAAAGATACAGTCCTTTGAAAGATAGCTATTGTCAGTAATTTAGTGTAGCTGTAGTTAAAAACCCAACTTAACAGGGAGGTGAAGGGAAGAGGAAGAGAGCTTTATCAAATGATTCTAAAGTTCCTTGTGTCATAGGCTTTTTTGATTGCAAGGGAGGACAGTAATACCTCAGGTTACCTAAGAAAAGTTTAATGTAAGGATATATAGGAATTAAGATTTTAAAAAAAATTATTTATTCATAAGAGACACAGAGAAGAGAGAGGCAGAGAGAAGCAGGCTCCCCGGGAGAAGCAGGCTCCCCGCAAGGAGCCTGATGCGGGATCAGTCCCAGGACCCCAGGATCACAACCTGAGTCAAAGACAGACGCTCAACCACTGAGCCACTCAAGCACCCCAGGATATATAGGAATTAAAAACAGAATCAGAAAGTTATGATTATGTACTTCGTCTGGTTACATGCCTTCTTTCCCTCTATGGCACCTGTGTATCTTTAAGCATCTGTTTGGTTCTTCTGGCTACCAAGAACTTCCAGAGACCCTTACAAATCCTGGAAGAAGCTAGTTTGAATTGATGATAGTTATATATGTTGGTAATGGTGGATTCCTTCAAGCCCAGTCATTTCGTGAGTTGTCCAGAAGTCAGTGGGTAGGCCACCCCTGGAAAAATTATGCTCCCTGGTCCTATCAATGTTCGTTGCAGAAAACAGCCTAAATTTGCTTCCTTCGTCATATATGTTCGCTGGGAAGATTCAGCTAGAAAGGAAAGTTGGATGTGATATAGGTATCAGGAGTAAAATGTTCAGTATAATTCAAAAGGAAAAATAAGAATAGAGGAATTCTAACAAAGGGCTGGACTGCACGCCATACCTCAATATAGAATATACTATCTTTATATGTGGCAAAGGCAGAGTAATTGTGAAGCTGGTGCATGAATAAGCAGTTAATGAAGTCGAAACACAATTTAAAAATAACATGAAAGTGAAATTTCTAATTAGTAGCATGAATTAGATATTAAATTGTTCAGGAGTTCCTAATTAACCATTAAAAAGTATTCTTATCTTGCAACTTATCAGAGTAATGTCAAAATGGTTTAAAGATTTAAATGCTTAGAAATGAAAGTAAAACAATGTCAGAGAGAAATATAAGTTGCATTTAAATAAATGCATTAAAGTACATAAATAATACTTAAATAATATTGGGCTAAGGAAAAAAAAAACATGATTTAATAGTGAAGACTAAACAACAACAACAACAAAAACCCAGAAAGCTTTATTACATTAAATGGCACAATAAATAAACCAAGGGAAACTTCTTAGAATATTGGACCATATTACATATCTTAAATATGTGGAAGGCTGTTGGAATCGTGTGTGTGGATAGTAGTTCTTAATCCTACCTACTGTCAGTGTTACCCTACTCCGTACTCCCACTCTGCTAGATGACCATTGCATTCTTATCTGTCACAAGTAACTATTCTTCCACTCTCTGAGCTGATGTCTTTATTTCTCCATCACTGAAATGATGGGGCCAATCAGAAGGTAACTTTGGACCCACCTACCTGTATCTCTGCCCATATGTTATATATGTTTTTTTTTTTTTCTGAGAGCCTGGATGAAATCTCTGGGCTCAGGCCAATCCTTAACACTTTGTGCATCATCAACTCTTTGCCTCTTTATTAGATCATTCCCATTAATATACAACTTTAGGCTAACTTTCCCATCTTAAAATAAACTACTTTTCTCTTAATTTCCCTCCAGCTATACCCCCATTTTCTCTTCATCACAGAATTCCTTGCCAGGAATGTCTCAATTTACTGTCTCCTCTTTGTTTTCTCCCTGTCTTTCATGAACTGTTTCCAAGTAGGTTTTCACCTATCTCATGCCAAAGAAACTGCTGTTATCTAGGTCATCAGTGACTATAATGTCACTAAAAGTAATGGTTGTTTCTCAGTTTTGAAGCATCAAGAGAAAAAATGAAAAGATGACTAACACAGCAGAGTAGTGTGATTCACAACATGAAGAAAGCCAGTAAGGAAGGGTATGAAAAGTAGTCAACTTAGAGAGTAGCCAAAGAAAGACAAATTTAAGACAATAAGATGTTTTTAACCTACTGCCCAGTGTTGCCGGGGAAATCTAGAACTCTCATTTACCCACTTATTTATGCAAGTGAACATTTCTGGAAGCAATTTGGTACCTTGTACAAAAGCTTTAAGAAAGTGTCTATCCTTTGACCCACCCATTCCATTTCTAAGAGGATGTCCTAAGGAAATAATGATTACACAGGTACACACACACACACACACACACACACACGCACACACACCCAAGGAGGGAAGAAAAGCATTGATTGTGGAAGGAAAAAATTGAAAATGATAACGATGTCCAGCAATAAGAGATTAGTGTTATATTATGCACATCTCTATAATAGAATACTATGTAACCACTTAAAATGATGACAATGATGTTTATTGACGAAAGATTTCATTGCATGTTTTTAAGTGAAAAAAATGTATTCACAATTTCTGTGAGAAACCGTATCTTAACACGTGTGTACACATATGTGCATATGTGTATATATGGGAAAGTGCCTGGAAGAGTATATACGACCGTATATTTTAGCTGTTACCATCAAGTAGTAACTTTTAGATTTTTTTTTGGACTTGGAATGGTTGTATTACCAAGGGGGAAAAAAAAGGAAGAAATGAAAAGAAATTTTTACAAAAGAAAGGAAAACTAACTTCTTTTTTTTTTAAAGATTTTATTTATTCATGAGAGACAGAGACAGAGAGAGAGGCAGAGACACAGGCAGAGGGAAAAGCAGGCTCCATGCAAGGAACCTGACATGGGACTTGATCCCAGGTCTCCAGGATCATGCCCCAGCTGAAGGCGGCGCTAAACCGCTAAGCCACCGGGGCTGCCCCGAAAACTAACTTCTTAATTATAGTTTATTTTCCTTTTCTGTTTTTGCATTTGAACATTGGTCATCAGACTTGGTTCATAGCTGGCTGGCTTGATTTGACCCAGTCCTGTTTCTTAAACCACTAAACTTAAAATAGCCTGAGGGCCTGCCAGCTGTAAGAGAATAGATTAACCAGATCAAATATTTTTACTTTTAGCTTTAAAGTTACCCAGGAATCTATAGGCTCATTTGATTAAGTCGATCTGAAAACCAGCTACTAACTCAGTAAACTATCAAAAAATAATTGAAAGACAAAATAAATAGGAGTTAAACTCCGGAGGAGAAAGATCGTGAAAAGCACAGGCAAGCATACTGAAATGAGTTTATTAGGAACCTGCAGTTAGAGTATGATAAAATGAAATCAAAGGGTTTTATTGAGCTGAATAGTATTCCATGTTACAATTGTTTCCTGTTTCTTAGTATTGGTAATTCTGTAGGAGTAGAAAAATTCATTTGTAACTTTTGCTGTACCCCAAAGAACTTTAACTAGATTTTATCCTGAAACCTTTGCCATCATGAAAATTCTTGAAATCTAGCAGTAGAATATCACAGCCCTCTAGTTAATGTGTGTGTGATATTACATTGGATTTTGTACAAGATATGTAAAACAAAAACTATTTTAAGGGCTATACATAATGCAGTCTGAAGAATTTTATTTTTATTTTTTTAATATTTTTTAAATTTTTATTTATTTATGATAGTCACAGAAAGAGAGAGAGAGAGAGGCAGAGACATAGGCAGAGGGAGAAGCAGGCTCCATGCACCGGGAGCCCGACGTGGGATTCGATTCCGGGTCTCCAGGATCCTGCCCTGGGCCAAAGGCAGGCGCCAAACCGCTGCGCCACCCAGGGATCCCAAGTCTGAAGAATTTTAAAAGTAAAGTTACAAATCAGCCTTTTCTGGCTCTTTTGGTCTTTCAGTAGTATGTGTATATATATATGTATGTATGTATATGTATATATGTATATATATATATACACACACACACATAATTTTGCTTATGCTCTACATTTCAAATTTATATCTTGCCTTTTTATCTTAATGTTTTATGATTGTGTTTCATGTCATTAAATATTGTTTAAAGAAACCACCCATTTTAAAGATAAAGTAGTTCGTCAAAGCACTGTTAGTTTGTTGATGATGTACATGCCTTCATTGGAGGAAATAAATTTTCTACAGCCTTCTGTCTTAATGGTAGTTTAGCAGTCTAATGCTGAAAATATATCAGTCCCAGCTCTGTTTTCAAAAATTACATAGTTGTCCAGGTTTTTGGTTGTTTGGTTGAATAAACGAGAGATCTCATTAGAGATTTTACTTCTGACATTTGTATATAGGTACTTTAGTTTCACTTTCCTCAAGACAGCAAGAAATACTCTATAACAGAAAGATGACTATTTTTAGCTTTTCTTTCTGCTGGTGAGGTGGAATACTGAATATTTTTAGAGCAGTTGAAAGTACAGCCACTTAGGTTAGCTCAGTGTTTCTATCATCAGAATCTCAATAACCTTGTTTATTTTATGTATCTAGGTTTTACCTTCCAATGTTTTGAGTTTATGTAAATTGCAACATGATTCCTCTTTTTACTCTCTAGTTCATCTCTCTGTGGAGCAGTGTGAAAAAAAATGAAATTTTAAAACCTTAATTTTCTCTTTACATGTTTTGTGTTTTTTGAATTATAATTTTATCCTGATTATTTGTGGGCAATGCTTTTCTTTCTTACAGATGAAACATTAGTAATTAATACTTACAAGGGAAGGTTGTTGAAAATCTCCCATGAGTACAGTAAGCCCCTCAGAATTCATAAGAGATATTCCTCCATAACCTTTGTAAGTATCCTCAATTAGGAACACCACTAGGACATTTCATCTTTTCTCTAAATTGGGACACAGAGTAAGTGAAAATTTGAATGTCTTCTGTTTTACCTTCAGTAACTACAAGTGTACAACAATTCAGGTCACAATGAGAGGCTGAGGTACTTACCTGCAAGACACCAATTTCTTCAACCTTCAAATAGCCAACAGTCAAAACTCTGGTCTTAGCAAAATTTCAAAAGTTTCAAATTAGTATACATTCTAGAACTTTAGAGACCTTCAAGATTGGTTATAGTGATTCAGAACAGTAATTAATGCAAAACCCTGAGACATTAATATAATTTCCTGGTACAGATATGAAAACACTTGAAGATCTCATATTTAAGTGTTAAGATCAATAACTTAAACCATTCACATCTGAACCCATTGCACTCTGACTTTTGCTTCTCCCATTCCACTGAAACACATATCCAGCCAAGGTCACCTATGACTTGCTGGTTGTTAAATTCAGTTCTCAATTCTCATCTTACCTGACCTCTGAGCATTTAACACTGTCCACATTTGCTCTGAAATTCTTTTCCCTTGGTATCAAGGACACCATTTTCCCCTTGCTTTTCTTTCTGAATTTCTGGCTATTTCTTCCTTGATTTGCACCTTTAATGTTGGTAGTTCTTCAGAGTTTTTTTGTTTATTATATGAATATTCATTCATTCTATTGATTGATATTTGGCATAAGAATAATCTTAATGGGGGATCCCTGGGTGGTGCAGCAGTTTGGCACCTGCCTTTGGCTCAGGGCGCGATCCTGGAGACCCGGGATCGAATCCCACATCAGGCTCCCGGTGCATGGAGCCTGCTTCTCCCTCTCTCTGTGTCTCTGCCTCTCTCTCTCTCTCTCTCTCTCTCTGTGACTATCATAATTAAAAAAAAAAAAAAAGAATAATCTTAATGGGAACTGTGTAACTATGTGATGAAAATGACAAAACCTCGAGGATATGAATAGATGGACACAGATATAATACTTAGGGATGGCAAGATTAAAGATGTAAAGATATAAAGACTTCCGCAATCAAAATAATTCATAGGTTTATTGTAATTCTACTCAAAATATCATTAGAGCTATGATTTTTAAAATATAAAAATCCTAGGTTTTAAAAATCAGAAGTTCATATAAATGAATAAATATTTAAATTGATTAAAGTTCTGAAAAAAGAATGAGTGGAGAGCAACTTAACTATAAGATATTAAACCGTAATCTATACCAATTAAAAAATAGAGTGCCAGCACCAGGATAAAAAAGACCAATGGGAAAATAACCCGGAAATGGAACATGTTGGATATAAGCATTTAACATATGAGAAAGGAAACACACATATTCATAGGGATGAGAAGGATTGTTTAACACATGGTGTTAGTATAACTGTAAGCAATTTGGAATAACAGAAATTTAGATTTTTAAAATTTAGATTTTTAAAATACTAAAATAAGTTCCAGATGAATTAATAATTACATAAAACAACAAGCCAAAGAATTGAATTGTGTATTGATTAAACCTAAGGAAAGGAACAATTAGAACTTGCAAAGGATATGGTTGACAGATTAGACTACATAAAAGTTTAACTTGTATATCATCCAAAATATAGCCAAATGAAAAAATATATAGCAGCCTAGGGGAAATATTTGCAGCAGATTTCCAAAGTTAATGTTCTTATATATGAAACCTCTGTGCAAATATAAAAATGGGTATAAGACAAGATTGGATAATTAAATAGGAAACTAAACAAGCGGGGAAAAAACTTTTTTTGGGAGGGGGGAGCTCTTTAATGCTAATTAAACTACTAACGAGTTACCACGATCCACCCATTAAATTAGCACAACTCTCACGGAGTAGGGGGTAAATAGTAGATGCATAAATTGCTGGTGGTCTTACATACAATGTTACAGCCATTTGAAAATCACTTCCGTGATGTGTCAAGATTCATAAAAATCTCCATAATTTTTGACCTAGAAATGCCATATCTGGGAATTGATCCAAAGTAATAACTACCCTCCCCTTTCAAAAAACAAATATGAGCCCAAAGATGTTCAGAGTTGTTTCAAATAATGAAAAATTAGAAACAACCTAAATAGCTAATCAAGTGAGTAATTAAATTTTTCATATAATGCGATAATTAAGATTGGGTAATAGAGATTAAAATTGAAAAATGTGATAAGGGTGAATTTTAAAAAATTATTATATTTTGTTTAAAGATTTTTAAAATTTATTCATGAGAGACACAGAGAGTGAGGCAGAGACATAGCCAGAGGGAGAAGCAGGCTCCTCAGAGGGAGCCTGATGCAGGACTTGATCCCCAGATCGGAATTACTCCCTGAGCTGAAGGCAGATGCTCAACTGCTGAGCCACTTAGGCATTGCAAGGGTGATTTTTTAAAAGTGGACTTTATGATTAAAAGGAAATATGTAAAAATGATAACCAGTTATGATGAAGGAATAAGTCGATCATTCTTTTCCTATTTTCCATGATCCAGTATAATGCTAGGCTGCATTAAAAGAAATATACCACCTAGGTTGGGGGACCTAATGGACCTGTATTATGAAAAGAACATGGGCTTTGGAGGTGTTTAGATCTGAGTTTCTTTTTTTTCTTTTCTTTCTTTTTTTTTTTTAATTATTCATCAGAGAGAGAGGAAGAGACACAGGCAGAAGGAGAAGCAGGCTCCATGCAGGGAGCCTGATGCAGGACTTGATCCCGGGGCTCCACGATCAAGCCCTGGGCCAAAGGCAGGCGCTAAACCGCTGAGCCACCCAGGGATCCCCTAGATCTGAGTTTCAGTTCTGCTTCTACTTAACCTAGTATGAGGCCTTGACAGTTGCATAATGACTTTGAACATCAATTTCTAAATGTGAACAAGGAGCAGATACCTTTTCTTCATGACTCTTGTGTAGATTAGCAATAGTAGATGGTAGTTGTTGGCAAAAATACTCTTTTAGTCATATCACATCTGGAATAATATATCAGTTTATAAGCAACCATAAATCTCAGTGACAGCAAATAAGGTTTATGTCTCGTTTATGTTAGTTATTAGTTGTAGATTGGCTGTGACTCTGTTTTATGTTCTTTCCACTCTAGAATCAGGGTGGACTGGAATGAAAAATGGTGAAGCCAAAAAGGATAACTCATAAAGATCTGCCTAGAAGTGGTACACTTACACTCACTCACATTTCTTTGGCCAAGGCTAATGTCAGTGGTACTGGAATAACCTTCCCATAGGGATGGACTAGTACAGAGGGTCAACAAATATTTAGAATAAACATATATGCTATGACAGTGTGTGTCCAGTTCTTGCTGTAACTTTAGGGGTGTTACAACCTGGACTATGTCCAGAGGATCAGAATGGTGAGTAATTCTGCAGTCTCCCCTGAAAGACAATGGGAAGAGTTGAGAAAGAGGGACTTGTTAATGCTGTCTAAAATATTTGAAGAATGACTGTCACTGGATATATGACACTGATGAGTGGAAATTATAGCATTATGTATTTTGACTCAGTATAAGGGCGTAAGGAGGAGAGCAGATAGAAAATTGTTGGATGTTTGAAATACCTTAACTTATTTATATTCAAAATAACCCTATGAAGTTTTGTGTGTATGTGTGTGTTTATGTTTAAATATTAGAAGAGGAAACTATCACAGAGTGAATGAGTACCTATGGTCATATGACAAGTAAGTGGCAAAACCAGTTTGGAATCCAGGTCTATGTGATCTCATCTCTTTCCACTAAATTTTGCTACTCTTTATAGAGTTGCACACTTTCTTACAATTAAACTGTTAATACCAGCCATCTTCTGCCTGACAATGTAACGGCCACTCTTCTCCCACCTCTAAAAGGGTCCAAACAAAACATGAGGAAGGATTGAAAGGAGAATTGAACTCTAGAATGGTAGTCTGCAAACATGTGATCATATACACCTCTCAGTAAAATAATTTAGCATATATGTATGTGTGTGTGATATCTATTAAACTATTATACTAATATTCTGTATGTTATAAAACAAAAATAGAAGTTTAAAAAGGTTTATGTAAAATTTTAGATATTTTTATAAATTAGATTTGAGATTTCATGTAAAATCTCAACTTTTTAAAACGTATTTACAAGGTAGGTAGATACTTTTTCTTGTATCCCTGTGTATTGTCTTGTGTACCTTTTGAGACGCATACCCCCAACATTGGAAGTGAGTATTTTGGATAATATGTTTGACTCTTTTTTTCACTTTGAGGATTCTGTGATTCTGTTTGGCCTGAGTTTTTCTGAAACGGATAATAGTAGCTTAATTGCCTTTCAGAAGAGTTTTTAACATAGTCTATTATCTAAGACAAAACTCTAAGTTCTTCACTGGCATTCATTTTGGAAATTAAGCTTGAAAACCACATAGATGAAAGATACTTTTCCAGATAAATTGTAATAACTTCATGAGCATTATAATCTAACAAGTTTGTAAATAGAGGTTGTTACTAAGTAATAAACCTCATTTCTATGTGTGACACAAGCAACTCCTTTATTTTACTCATGTCCTCTATATCTAAATCTGCATGTGTGTGTCCAAAACTTACTGTACTCCTAATTCTAAAATGAATCCTCAGATTTTGCCTAAAGAGAAATACGAATTTTTGTACTTGGGAAATTATTTTAACACTGTTTTAGAATGGAGCCAGAAATCTAAATTAGGCTAAGCCTACTGGATTAAAATCTTCATAGAGATCTATCCTTTAAGAAGCAAAGGAGTTACTTGTATTGTTTGATGGAGGAAATTATCTGCTTTTCTGCATTCTAGTCCTAGGTTATCAGCCATTTGCCAGATTGGTACCTCATAATTAAGATAACTTTCTGGTTAGTAATTCTTTCTTGGGGATAGATTCTTTAAAAAAAAAAAAAAATCCTTTCCAGTTCACAGAAAGCAGAAATGCAAATCTGGCCTTTAAAAGATACTTCTATATTGAGATGGAATTGTAGATCAGCAGTAATCTTTTCCATTTTTTTCTCATCGTGAACATTTATACAGATTTTTCAGCATGGCATACTGCAATTTGGTAGTAATGTAGAGGAAGTGTTGCTTGCAAGTCAGATCAAACCCCGTTTAAACAAGAGATGGCCAAGTTCAGCTACTTTTTCTTTCTTCTGCATGGGTTTAAATGGCCCAGAGGCCAGGATTTACTTGGTAGTAACTTTTAGTGATTCTTTTGTCCCAGAAAATTACCCTTGAAAAGTACAGTTTAAATAGTTCGGTATTTTTAAGCTGTCATATTCCTTCATTCATTCAGCAATCATTCATTGCTGCTGTTTTTTTTTTTTTTTAAGATTTTATTTATTTATTCATGAGATACACAGAGAGAGAGGCAGAGACAAAAGGCAGAGGGAGAAGCAGGCTCCATGCTGGGAGCCCGACACGGGACTCAATCCCAGGTCTCCAGGATCACGCCCTGGCCCAAAGGCAGGCCCTAAACCACCGAGCCACCCAGGGATCCCTTTCCCTCTCTTACTTCCTCTCTTCATTCCCTTCCTTCCCCTCTTTTTGTAACTCTTTCCTCCTTTGAGATAGTGACCATAGGCAGATTTGGAAATCAAATCAGATGATCTAAGTTTAGGAGAAACTATGTATGATATTCAATGTATAAGCACTTGCATGATATAGTTAGGCAGAAGATGATAAAATTCTTACTTTGCCTTGAAGACCACATGTCACTTCACCTGTGCAGATCTCCATCCAGATGGGTATGTTTGTTACGTAGCTCAAGAACCATGTTATCTTTAAATGAGTTTATATTTTTATTTTAAATAAAATTAAGATAAGCATGTTTTTATACAAGTGTGCTTTTTATTTAGATGAACACATTTATATGATTAGATAATTTTTGATTAGTGTTTCTTTGATTATGTGTTTTCTGAATTTGAATCCTGATATGGCTTTTGGAATTAGCCATTTTGGTGCTATTTCTGTTACATTACAACTGGCACATTTCTTACTTTTCAGTACTTTAATTGCCTTGTTATCTAAACTCTAGAATACATTCCGGTTAATTAAAGTCATGTCAATGATTAGGCTTGTTTTGTTTTTTTCTTGCTGTTATGTTCTCTATTGATGAATTTGAAGGTAATTAAAAGTATAATTCTTTTCTTCTTTAGCATCAGACAACAGTCAGCGCTTTCGAGAAACCTGTTTTGCATTTGCATTGACACCACAACAAGTGCAGCAAATCAGTAGTTCCATGTAAGTTCTATTCAAGTGTAACTTGCATTTTAGCCTTTGAAACCAGTAATGTGTATAAAGTGGTTTTTTATATGTGTATGTATTGGGGGAGAATTAGTGTCAAGCAAATATTAGTATTGAAGATACTATTATAGTGTTAGTTATCCAAAGAACAGTTAGATCTCTGATAATTTGAAAAACTTATGGAATAACAGTGTCTTTGAATCAGCTTTCATGTGCATATTTTCTAAATAATTGTAGTTCTTACTGTCTTTTCTAGGGATATTTCTGGGACCAAATGTGACTTCACAGTGCAGGTCCAGTTAAGGTACAGTGTCACCTATAGTATATATCCAATGTTTAAAATTTAATATTTCTTAAATATTTTAAAAGATTATGTAGTTTTCAATAAGTATATTGAAAATATTGGGTTTAGATGTTTGGGTGAGGGAAGACCTTCTCCTGTTATGAAATACCCTAATTTTTATCCAGTTTACATTTTAATATAACAAATCATGTGTCATATATCTAACCGTGTTTCTCCATTTTGGTTGCCTCTAGATGATTGAGAAGCTCCAGCTAATGTTATATTTAAATGATATGATAGTGTGGGTTCTCTAAAACTACTCTTTTTGTGATAGTGCAAATGCTTTATCTGTATGGATGACAAACCACTGTAAATAAGGGACTAGTACTTAGGTTAAGTTTACAGTGTCTCACAGACTAACAAAAACCAAAACAGTTTAATTTGCTTTGCTCTGTATTTTAAGTCATTAATTTAAAAACACTGTTCTAGATTTCACGAGACATCTCTTGATAGTTTTGCAAAGATGAATGGAAAATTTTCCAGTATAGATTCACAATTTCCCCTTATTCATTTTCTTAGCTCATTTTTTTTCTAAGGCTATCTAAGATTTCTTTTTATGTTAATATGTCTGTCTTATATAAACCATCTTATGGTACTTTTTTTACCCCATGACTATCCCTGTGGGAACCAAACTGCTCCACAGTAGTCTTGTCGCAATAGAAATAGAAGAGGAAGTACAAGACAGTTGTTTTCCTCAATAACCTATTTTCCCTAAAGTGGGAAGGATAAGTCAAATAACCCAGTCTCTCTGATTTTCTAAATACATTAGGAAATCAGAAAGAGAATAAAGCACCTGCTCAGTGCTTCAGGGAATGTGAAAACCTCTGATCTTGGTTTAAAAATTGAGTGATGAAAACAGCGAGAAAGCAGAGGAGAGGTTGAAGTCTTGATTTTAGGGGGCACTGACAAAGATGTTCCTATGTAAAAGGTGCTTTATCCTCTGTCAGAGGCAGAATATGATAATGACTGAATAAAGGACTAAAGTATGATGTCTTCATAATTACATATTGCTGTAATTTTGCTTACTTCCCACATCAGTTTATATTTTGGTCATACTGATACATGACGTTATTGTTTCAAACAGTGGATTTTATTATGTTTTTTAAGATTTTATTTATTTATTCATGAGAGACACAGAGAGCGAGGCAGAGACATAGGCTGAGGGAGAAGCCGGCTCCTCATAGGGAGCCCAGTGTGGGACTCCATCCCAGGACCAGGTATTATGCCCTGAACCAAAGGCAGATGCTCAGCCACTAAGTCATCCAAGTGCCCCTCAAATGGTGGGTTTTAAACTGTTGCTTGGAGCCACTCTTAAGGAGTCTGTGCTGGGACCCTCATTCCCCCCGACACTCACACACTCTGTCTGAACCACGGTAGTAGTGCTGCTTAGATAATCTTTTGCTTCTGGGTTAGTTTTCGTTTAAAGAAAGAATCCCAAGACTAAAAGAAAGTTTGAAAACCATAGATCTAGAACAAATGATCTAGTTCCTGTCTTCAATATTTTATATTGATATATATATGCATTCTTTAATGCAGCAACAGGTATGGTTCATATTCCAAAGGAACGTCTTCTTTCTAGGATAGATCAGCTCTCTGTTTCATAGGTTCTGAGGGAATCTTGGTAGTTAAAAATGGTTTAGCCATTTTCAGTTCAAATTTATCTCCAGAACTTGATGAAAAAAGAACCATTTTGTATTATATTTGGTAATTGTTAGGCAGTCTTTGCGTTTTGATAAAATGGTTATTTTTCATCTCAGCCCCCTTACCCTTATTAACTAGGTCTACAATCCCCATGTATTATTTAAGTTGGGAGTGTATACCTATCTATTATGCTAATTATAAATTTTATCTAAAGCATGAAAATAAATTTGGTCACAATTAGGTTCAGTGTTCTATTAGATTCCTACTCTGTTCTCATTTATGTACCTGTTTTCCCTCCCCATCCCTATGAACTTCTTCACAGCAACTTTCTACTATTCCTCTTTTTTTTTTCTTTTCCCTTTAGTTTGTTAGAGTGGCTTCGATTTTCACCTTTTACTTAATTGAATAGGAATCAACTTGTCATATAAATCATTCTTTTCTATAGCTTCAGGCAGCCAGAATCCATGTTTTAAATTTATCACTGCATTGGAATAATTTATTAAAAACATGGTGGCACCCTCTTAGTGTTGCAGTATAAATAATTGGCCTGTAATAGGTTTTGCTGGGCTTAGAGATGATCCTGTGAGCTTTGACATCTGTGTTGCTATGTATATTTCAAGAAAATCTTTGTACATCTACTGATTCTTAACCCTTTTATGGGTCATTATCCCTTTGAGAATCTGATAGAAGCTAAAGATTGCTTCCCCATACAGATGAATATATATATGTACATAGAAAATTGTCCCAATTTGTAGATCCTCCCATACACAGATTCCACAGCCAACAGGTCGACCTTACACTCTACAGTGAAGGAAGGATGTTTGTGTATAATAAATATTTCACAGAATTCCAGTAGGGTTCTTCTTTATAACTCAAAGATGCTGTGAACATTCTGTAAAGGTAGGATGAGCCTCAGCCGTATATTGCGATTAAGGAAGTTATTAAAATATCTTAAATAGCAAATTAATAATTTACTTCTTTATCTGTGTAAGCATGAGCAGAGTGAGAATGTACAAATTATGTAGCCATCCATAGTTTTCCAAAAAGATTATGCATTTAATTTAGAAATTAATGTTTTCATGAGTTTATATAATAGTATTTTAAATGTATGTGGATAGAGTACAAATAATGTTATTTTTCAACACCTTCAATCCTCAGGGAATAATGGAGTACCTTAGCTTAGTGGAAAGAATTTGGTCTTAGGGATAGATTTACAGCATTTTCAGTATATTATGCTGAGAACCAAAAAAATGAATGTTTTATAAGTTTGGGAATTACTGTGTATTATATCTCCCTCTTAGAAAATTACAGTGCATGTTACCCTAGCTCTGAAATGTTCTATATTAAGATAACTTAATTTTTTTATTCAGAATTTCTTTAATTTTTCCATTACAGAGCCTTTATTTTCCTTCCTAGAACATGCTTAAGCAAATGATTGGATATATTATGACAACTGTAGGTTGATAGTCGTGATCACTGAAACTCTACATTGATAGGATTATTTATTTTCAATTTGTTTAAATGTGCTTATTCATCATGGGACATGGCTAGCTTTAGTAGTTTTGGTTGTGTTGTTAAGTTTGACAACCTTTTAGATTAGCTATTGAACAGAAATATTGAGGTCATCCTTTAATAAAGGAAGTTAAATTTGTCCTTTATTGTTTAGGTTTTGTTTATCAGAAACCAGTTGTCCACAAGAAGATCATTTCCCACCCAATCTTTGTGTGAAAGTGAATACAAAACCTTGCAGCCTCCCGGTAAGTCCTAAAACCTGTTTTTTATATGCATTGCCAACATAGCTATCAAATAAGTCATGACAGCTGTTGTTAATCATAGTTTTTCACTAAGAAAACATCTTTATTTTTGATGTATATATATATTTTTTTTATTCTTGATGTATATTCATGTGACTACGTGAGACACTTGAAACAGCTTTGTATAATTAACAGCTGTGACGTTAGTGGAGACAAAGTCTAGGACTTGGAGTTGGGTGTGGTGGTTTTAGTGTTATACTAGATTTTAGGGGATGAGAAGTTGTTTCACCAAAACCTCAGTGGTACACATGTGAATCTGGAAGCCTACGGTAGAATAGGGGAGGGATGCTGGGTCTTTTTTTGGGGGGTGGGGGGATGCTGGGTCTTAAACAGAGAACAAGAGTGCAGGATATTACTGGTCACCTTTAAAATGTTTCTTATATAGTTATCCAAGTTCTCGATGAATTCATCCTGATTCTTAAGTTTTAGAGATTTGTAAATTCTATTGCCAGTATTATTCTCAGGCTTACTATATAATGAGACTGTAGGATTGTTTAGGGAAACAGGCTTACAGATATTTGCTTCTTTGCTTTTTAATGAAAATATTCATATTTTCCAGTATGTAGAGAGAGAGTTTTTTGTTTGTTTGCTTTAGGAATGGAAGTTGAAATGATTGTGGAAATAATAAGTGGAAATAAATGATATTTCATCCTTAGGGTTATCTTCCACCTACAAAAAATGGTGTGGAACCAAAGCGACCCAGCCGACCAATTAATATCACCTCACTTGTCCGATTGTCCACAACAGTACCAAACACCATTGTTGTTTCTTGGACTGCAGAAATTGGAAGAGTAAGTAGATTTTTATTTCTACTAAATTTTAGTAGTATAAAGGAAAGGTTAATTTCCATGGCTACCTGAGCTTTGTATGTAAATGATATTGTAAAATGAGTTGCAAAAGGATTTATTTTTGTCTCAAAATAAATTTTCAACATGTTCCCATTTAAAAAATGGGATCATAAATAAAAATTTTAAAAAAAATGGGATCATGCAGTGTTCGTTGTTTTATAACCTGATCCTTTCATTCAGCAATTTATCATGAACGTCTTTTTATGTCATTACATGTTCATCTGCATGATTTCTAATGGCTAGATCATATTCCAGTATGAGTATGGCATAATTTAGTATATTCTCTATTGTTGAGCAGTTAGCGAATTTATTGATTGATTCATTGGTGTTTCAGAGACCATCCTAGTAGCTACAGTTTTGCATACATACATCATAGTTCCCTTACATTCCCAGAAGTGGAATTGCTGAGTCAAAGAGCATGCAGAATTTTAAGAAATGTTGTATACTTTGACAGATTGCCTTACCAGAAGATGTACAAATTTATTCTCTGACTTTCAGTGTTTGTGTGTCTCTTGACCCATACCCTGTCAATATTTTTATCTTCTTTAAAATCTTTACCAAGGTTAGTAGGTAAATAAAAGCACCATGTTGCTCTGATTAGTGCTCCTTTTGTTACTACTAAGATTGATGAACCTATTTTGTCAGTTGTGATTTATATTTTAAAACTATATATTTATTTCTCTATTGCTCTTATTATTATTTATGAATTCTTTATATATTAAGACTTCTTTCACATGTTATAAATATTTGTTTCCAATATATTTGCTTTTTACCTTTCTTTATGTGATTGTTTAATGTTTAGAGGACTTAAATTATTATAGAGCCAGTTTTTAACCTTTTTTTTTTTGTAGTCTTTTCTCCTCAGTCCCCATCACACTTAAGTCTGTCTGCCCTTCCCAGGCTTCCATAAATATTTATTTTTATTTTCTTCTAGACTTTTAAGGTTTTTTTGTTTAATCTTTTAAATATTTAATCGATTGTAAGTTATGTATGGTGTGAAATAAGAACTTATATTTTTTAGATAGCCAGTTGGTCTAACACTATTACCTAAACAAATGCTGATTCAAAAGCCATCATTACTATGTATTTGATTTTTATTTATCCTATGTTTCTGAATTTGTTCTATATTGTTTCTATATTTTGTATTGTCTTGCATTCTGTTTCTGGGATAATTTCAGAATGTTTTTGCTTATTTCAGTTTTATCCTGTGAGCTCATGTCTCTTCATTAATTCATTTGAAATGCATTGAATGCTTACAGTACGCCACACACTGTATTGAAAACTGGCAGTACCATAGTGAGAAAAGAAAGTCCTAATGCTTTTAGAGCCTGAGATCTGGGGCCAACTGGTCAAAAACAAAAAGGTGAACATACTTATTAGAAGGACTATGAAGGAGAAGTGTGCGGTGATTTTTACAGTATATTAAAGGGTACTTTGGGGGTGCCTGGTTGGCTCAGGTCATGGTCCCAAGGTTCTGGGATTGAGTCCCCCACAGGGAGCCTGCTTCTCCCTCTGCCTCTGTCTCTGCATCTCTCTCTATGTGTGTGAATAAATAAATAAAATCTTTTTTAAAATAAAAAGAGTACTTTGAACTAGGGAGGGCTCAGATGGGGCTTCCCCGAGGAAGTAGTGACTGATACAAGAGTTAAGGGTAGAAGGAAGCAGTTTGGGTGAAAGTTTCAGAGGACACAACCACAGACAGAGAGCCACAGACAGCCTTGTGGCACAGGGGTGAGCATGGTTCTTTTCAGGAAACTGAGAGGGAGCCACTGGGGCTAGAGTGCAGAGAGTAGGGAAGACCAGTGCACAGGATGAGGCTACAGAAGTGAGAAAGGCAGGCAGGGCCTGTGAGGTAATGTTAAGGATGTTCTCTTTCTCGGTGAGAATTTTGCGGTAGTATATTTATGTTTATAAAAGATTATTCTTCAGAGTGGTAAACAGTTTGAATGGAGGTCAGAATCCTGCAGAGCAGTCATGTCTTCCAGTCACGGCTTCAAGCAAGCTATCACTGAAGTATTAGTAGCAGACAGCATGTGTTAGCCTGAAGGCGTGGCAGTGGGGATGGAGAGAAGTCACGGGTTGGGTTGGTAGGACTGAGAGAGAAATTACAAATAGGAGCTGAGGGACCAGGAAGTGTCAAGGATGACTCCTGGGTTTCTGTTTGGAGTGAGAAGGTGAATAATAATAATGCTGAGATAGAGGAGACAATGAAAAATGATTGAGTTTAGGTGTGTATTTTTGTCATTGCTTTGGAGGACTAGATGGAGATAATCAAGAGTTCAGCTTTGAAGCTTTTGTGTTTGAGATGCCTGGGAGATATTCTGAATAGGCAATTGATAATAAGCTGAGAGGCTAAGTTTGGGCTAGAGAAGAAAATATGAGCTGAGAGTGAGGGAGGCTGTGAGGAGAGCGGGACTGTTAGAAGAGTAATTACAGAGAGGGAGCCGGGTTTCCCTGCATTGCTCCCCCAAATCTTTCTAGGAATTGGAAAGAGATTGTTTTAAATTTGTATATTAAGTTAGGGAGGATTAATTTATTTGTAGTATTTAGTATTTCCATTCCAGGAACTGTATGTTTCTCCATTTATTCAGAACCTTTTTTATGTTCTTCAATAATTTAATAGATTTCTTCTTATAAATCTTCCATATTTTTTATTAATTCCTATGTTGTTTATTGTTATAGTTGCTGTTGTCAGATCTTTTTTCTGTTATATTTTCTAAAGAATTTATTTATTGTTGATTTATTTAAAAACTACTTACAAAAAAATAAAAATAAAAACTACTTACAGTCGAATATTTACTTAATAATACCTATGTTCATATATTGTTTCCAACAGCTTTTTAATTGGTTCCTTGGTATTTCCAGGTGGACAGTTTTAAGTTTGAAAAAACGTATTGTTATACACGTAATGATAATCCCAGTACTTATATAATTAATTGTTTTTGTTCTGCTGTGTTGGCTAGAACCTTCAGAACAATGTTAAATAATGGGAGTGCTAGTGGACATGCTCAACTTGGTCCTTAAGAAAATGAGAATACTACTAGTGTTACGGAAATAGAATAATACTAATAGTGTTACTATTAATTTTTGACAGAACTTAATTAGATTAACAATGTACTCCTATATTGCTCTTTTACTGGATATCTTTATGAGACATGGATTTTAAATTTCACCAGAATACTTTCTGACACCTGTCAAGATTATATTTTTTTTCCTTTGCCTAATTAATTTGTCACCATCAGGTTTTTGAAATCCTTCTAAATGTTTTACTTCTAGTATACCTTGCGGTTCCCCTTTTTGTCTTCCTTTTTAAAGAGGGTGTTAACAAATGTTTTATTATGTGCTGGGTTTTTTGCCTGTGGGTGAAACCTGTAGCCTACTGGGTATTTACAGTGACCTCTGAAAAATGACTCCAACTGTGACAGAGGAGGGAGGGAAATATGGTGCTGATATATAGCATAAGAGAAGAGAGGAAAGCCTTTCAAACTTCAGAAAGAAGATGGTATGTTCAGTGATTTGAAGATGGTCTACTAGGTAAGATCTTTGTGTAGACCCCAGTCTACAGGTTGGAGACCTTCTTTTTGAAGTAAAACATTGAAAGAAAATTGTTCTTTACCAAAGCCCAGAAGATAAGTTATTAGACTGTTTTTCTATCACTAGTTTTAATTTAACTTGTAAAGATACTCTTTGTGTAGGATCTCTTACTGTTTGGGGGATTAACTTGTGTTATTAGTTAGCACTGAGAAATGTTAAAAATATATCCCCAAAGGAAATAGAAGAGTTAGTGTTAGCTAAAGCTAAGGTGACAGTCATATTACAATAAGTGTGTCAAATCAACACATTGTACACCTTAAACTTACACAGTGTTATGTCATTTATATCTCAATTCTTTTTTTTTTTTTTTTTTAGGATTTTATTTATTTATTCATGAGAGACACCTAGAGAGTCAGAGACACAGGTAGAGAGAGAAGCAGGCTCCATGCAGAGAGCCCAATGTGGGACTCAGACTCAGTCCCTGGATTCCAGGATCACACCCTGGGCCGAAGGCAGGCACTAAACCGCTGAGCCATCCAGGGATCCCCTATATCTCAATTCTTAAAAGACAATAATATTTTTTTAAAAAGCAGAACCAGTACAGTGCTTGAAGGAAACAAGTGAACTATATTGTAACTTCTTATCCTACTTCAGGATAATCACTGCATTTAGCATTTATTAAACTCTCATAGTTTATAGAAGAGTTATTTAGATACTGGTATAGAGGACATTTAATGAGTAAATTATATCTTAATTGTGGAGAAAATCTCCTGTGAACTTGATAGACAGTTTTGAAAACTTTTGAGAAGGCATTTGACAAAAACATCAGTGTAATGCAATATTTATGAGTAGTTGGAATTAAGTAGTACTTTGAAGAGTTAGCAGAAACAATATATCACCTACTTAGAAGAGAGAACATAGTACCGTGAATGTTTGGGGTTTTTTTGCTCTGAATCTCTTTCAAGTGATGTAAAATTGAATTCCGTATTATCAGTACAAGTGGCATTTGTTAATATCTGACTTTTTTTTTTTTTTGATGCTGCTGCTGCTGCTTTTAAAAATTTGGTTACATGTTTTAACTAGAGTGAACATACCTTTTCACTGAACTTGTAGTTGTGGTTTCTACTTGATCTCTCCTTAAAAAGTTATAAAAAGCCTGAGGGGAATTTCTAGTACTGAAGATTCAAGCTGTCAGTACATAGTTTCACAGTGTTAATTAGCATTTCTCCAGTTTCTATCATACTCATAACATTAATCAAATAAATAAAAAAGGTGAATAAGAGTTTTTTTTTTTCCCCAGAGGAAGTCTTTTAGTTTTATATTAGATTGGTGTGTTGTATGCTCTAAAATTTAGGCAAGTTTGAAGGTTCTTTGTAAATTAGCTTTTTTGACACTTCCTTTTTTTCCCCAGAAAATATGTAACACCTGAACATGGATAGGTTTCTGAACTCTAAATGAAAATTTGGCCTTCCAGAGGATACTGTAGGATATTTTCTCTTGTCGTTAAAGAAGGGAATGCTTTTTTGAAAAGTCTGAAATTTGTAGTATACATTGGACTAGGTTAGAAGGGTCAGAGCAAACAAGATGTGTGAAAGCAAGAACTAGAGAACTCCACTAGCCATGACCCTTAAGTCCACTGTCCTGACATACATACTCTTTCCTCCTGGGTTCTAGTGCCAGCTCTGCCACCAAGCGGATGAATGATAATGAGCAAATGACATATCTTTTTATGCCTCTTTTTCATGAACTCTTTACTTAGAAAAATACTTACCCTCCCCATCTCGTATAGGCCTTCTGTGAGGTTTAAATTAAGTAGATAGTATATGTTAAGAGGGCTTCAGAAACTTTATGTAGCTGTGAGCTAGAAGGTAGCAGTGCTTTTCCTTTTGCTTCTTTCCAAATTTCTTGATCTTCCTCTTGATCCCAACACCAAATGGAAAGTGGGCCTTCTCATTTAGAGCTCACTCTCTCGTATCCTTAATAAGCCTCAGCCCCTTTTCTTCCTCTTATTCAGTCATGTACCCTTCACTCTGCCTTGACTTATTAACTATTTTCTTTGTTCCCTTCTTCTGCTACCATCTCCTCTACAAGTCCTCTGCGGGTAATGGATACTCATCTATTCATTAGCCAAACCAGCAGCTTCTCTTTGAGAATCTTTAATATTCCCTCTCTTTGTGATAATGGCTCACATAGGGTCTTTCAAAACTAGTTAGAGGTATAAAGAGAGATTTGATGGCATAGATTAGGAAGCCAATCTAATTTATAATTTTTAAATAGCTACTATTTTAGATCTATTACTTACTAAATGTGGTTTATAGTGACTTTGACATCCTTTTGGCCTTGGTTTATATTTAGTTTTAACAGTGTTTTTTTATATAGTGCCTCAGGTTGATTAGCTTCAAGTGTAAGTAGCCAGGTAATATAGAAGCATGACAGGCCTGGCTTTATTGCTTGAAAGTTGCAAAATTCTTTTACTTCTTTATACCTACCTTTCCTCGTCCATAAAAGTAGGTTTATGACCACCTCAGCAGTTTTTTGGTTAGGACCAAATTAATTCCTGTTTGTGAAAACACCTGATAGTACCTGGCCACACAGTAGGTGTTTTAACAAGTGTTAGTTTTCTTTCCCTATCATTGTGGGATTAAAATAGATGTACTATTTACTTATATATGTTGTTTTTCTACATCTTTTTTTTTTTTCCAGAACTATTCCATGGCAGTGTATCTTGTAAAACAGTTGTCCTCAACAGTTCTTCTTCAGAGGTTACGAGCAAAGGGAATAAGGAATCCGGATCATTCTAGAGCTTTAAGTACGTATGATAAACTTATTTCATTTATGCAGCTGAACTATTCTGGTAAAGGTTAGGGTAGTAAATTTTCAAAAAAAGAAATTTCTTTTTTCACTAGAGCTTGTCATAGAAGATTCAAAACTCTGAAAACTTGTTTTCTGCACAAAGTAAATCAAGACTTAAAAGTAGTTTTAATCTTTGTTATGACCTATATTTTATAGTCTCTGTTTTACTGACCTTAAGATTAACATTAGGAAGCCAGTAAATGAATACAGAAGAATATTTTACTAAAACTTCATAAAATAAATAAATGTTTATGGAATCCTAGGAGACAGAAAATTTTGGCATGTATTCCATGAGAGTTATTTTATATTTAAGGTCTATCCAGGAAGAATGTGCAGGGGTATGTGATGATGGTATCCCTACATTAATAAAATAAAAGGAGAGTCAGTGGGACGGTAAAAATAATAACAAAGCAAGTTCTGTTAGTCAGTTTTGTAGGCCTTGGACAAGTCACTACTTCTCTGAGTCTCATGTTCCTCATCTGTAACAAGAAGTTCTTACCACATGATTTCTAAAGCTCCTCTAAGTCTAGATTCATAGTTACGAATAACTAGATGGTTCATTTTGTTGTGTAGAATGTGAAATGCAGCAAGGTCTGCAAATTGACCTTTCTGGCCTCAGTTTTTGAGGATGAAGGCCAGAGTTTGGCAGCCTTTCTCAAGAGTTCACCTCTAAGTTGTTCTTTTGTTCTTTTCTTTGTGAGAGATAGATTCTTTATGGATGGATTTGGGGATGGGTCTGTCTTAGGGAACAAAACTTTTATAGGCAGGAATTAGCTCCTCTTTAACAATTCTTTATGTGAGTTGATTAATGAAACCCACTCTCAGATTTGTTGTTAGACACACTCTGGTGAAAAGTACTATAGTAGTAGGACCAGCTTTCTCTCACTTTCCTCTGTGGCATAGCTTTTATCTTTTTTTTTTTTTTCTCTAACCTATTTCTGTGCCAGAGTAAAAGATCCCACTAACTCCAGAATAGCAGTATACTCTCAGTAGTTCATTGAAGGACTTTTTGCATTAAAGGAACCGTTTTTTAGGGGCGGCTGGGTGGCTCAGTCTGCCTTGGTGTTAGGTCATGATCCCAGGGTTCTGGGATCAAGCTCCACATTGGGCTCCCTGCTCAGTGGGAAGTTTGCTCTCTCTCCCTCTGCCTACTGCTCCCCCTGCTTTGCTCTCTCTCTATGTCAAATAAATACATAAAAAATCTGAGAGGAAAGAAAAAAAGAAGAAGGAAGGAAGAAAAGAAAAAATAACTCTTTTTAAAATGAAAATAATCCTGAGTCAAGAGGAACATACTTTTGGCTACTGCCTCTGTAGATATTCCTCAAAAGACGGTGGAGAGCTACAATGACAGCCCTGGCTTGGGATCTAGGGGAGAGAAAGCACCAGTTGGCAGAAACAGAGACGAAAACGGATAAGCATCTGCTTTGAAGGAGAATACAAGACAAGAATTTTTCTTTTTTCACACTTGCTGAAGTCCATTCATGGTCATTCTACTGAAATTTTCATATTTGCCACATAGCACTAGAATCTCAGCTAATCAGAAAGTGTTACGGAATTATGTGAGCTTGTGTGGAAAAAGTAACACCAACAAATAAGGCAGATGAGGCTGTTATTAATAATAGTAGTAGTAGTAGTAAGGCTACTGTTTTTGCTCAAGCTGTTCACTCTTCCCCACTTGTAGTTGAGCACCATCTGGAGGGAGAGTGGGAAGGTGAGTCTAGGATTATTTTATTTTCAGGAAGGAAACACTGTTAGTCACTATTAAGCAGCAAAAATGTCTCATTTCAGAGGCTGTTTATCTTGCTGGAAGTGGAGAGTAGATGCAGATTGGGTGGGATTTTTGTAGCAGTTTATATCTTATTTTATTGGCTTGGAGAACCAATAGAACATTAATTTGGATCCTTCCAATAAGACATTCGTTGTAATTGGCTAAAAAACAGATTATTTGCCTTTATGCTATCTTTAAAGAAAGAACATTCTGAGTAAACTGATTGTATAATTAAAAGATTGTATAAAACAACTTGACAGAAAGAAATGTTGACAGGTTTCTCCAGATATTTTTGAAGAATCAAATTACCTAAAAATATATTCATAGTAAGTTATTCTCAATCTTATCAGTGAATTCTGCTAGCAGAGTTGTATTCATCAAGTCAGGCACTATTATGTTCTTGAAAGAATAAACTTAGTAATATTTAGACTTCTCATAGAGAAATCTACTCTGATTCATTTGATTTAGTAGTTTTTTTGTTTTGTTTCTGCCTTTGTGAAGAGTTGTCCCCTCTATCACAAAGGCAGCTCTTTACTAGTTTTTGGTCACATTCCTATCTCCTTTCCCTCTTCCCTGCAGCAGTCACTTTAAACCTTGGTCTTAGTTTACTCAGACACTACTCTCCCTCTGTCAGCCCACTGCCACTGCAAGAAATTGGAGCTATAGGGTGTGAATTCTCCCAACTGTCTATTTCTTCCCTAATCTTAGTGCCACCATAACTGCTTTTTCAACTTATCTATTATGTGTACCTATCCTTACTTATTCTCTTCAGTCTCAGGAGGAAATGTCCCTTTTTTGGCTCCAAGTTAATCTTTTATTCATTTATTCTTCTCATTCAAGAAATTATATTAAGAGTCTACAGTGTTCCAGGCACAGGAGAATATAGCATTAAGACACACACCGTCTCTGCATCCCTTAGAAGTTTGCAGTCTGGTGGGAAAGACAGAATTAAATGATTGAACAAGTCATTAATGAATTACAGTTGTGACATGTGCCTTGAAGAAGAAAGGGAACTCTGGAGGTAACAACAGAAGAATATAGTCCTCTCTGGTGCTGTGATGTTTAAGACAAGACTATAAGGGTGAGGAGTAGTGAAGTCCTAAGATGAGAGGGAGGGAAATGCCAAGAGACAAGGCCTATGGAGCTAGATCAGAGAGAACAGAGGAGGACAGTGTCCATAGAGATAGCCATGGGGGGAGTTCATGCAGAGTGGCATGATCAGATTTGGGCAATAAGAAGATTGCTCTGAAGACTGAATTGAAGAGAGGCTGGACTGACACAGTGAGGCCAGTTAGGAACCTGTTGTCCAGGTAAGAGGTGATAGCGTCTTGAACGTATGTAATCATGCTAGACATAAAAGTTGATGGTTTGAGAACTGTTGAAGGGAGCAACAGTGGTGAATTACATGTGGTGAGTGAAGGAAAAGGAGAAGTCAAAGAGGGGTTCTAGGCCTCTTAAGCCAGTTAGATAGCAGTGCCATTTACTGTAATGGAAAAACAGTGTGGAAAAGATTGGAGTGCAGAGGAAAGATCCGAGTGTATGTTTACACTAGTATTTGAGATGTCTATGAGACATCCAGGTGGAGGTGCTCAGAAGTAGTGTTATGAGACCTCACTCCCTCCTTTATCTGCTCTCTGTCCCTCTATGAACTCTTCCTGTCAGCCTTCCCTGTCAGGTCTTTTTCATCCTTTAAAAAATACAAAAACAAGCTATCCTCTACTCTGGATAGAGCTCTTGTGTTTCTCCTGTTGTCCTCATCCCACTTTGTTTAGAGTGCTCTACCCTTGCTGTCCCCCTCCCCGCTGCAACCCATTGTGCTCTTTTAGCCCCTGTCATTCCACTGGTGTCACAAGTAAGTCTGATTGCCAAATTTAAAGTTTATCTTTCCAGTTTTCATCTTAGATATTTTTGCTGTATTTCACACCAACCACTTTCTCCTTGAAAGTCTCTTCTCTGGCTCTTTCTTCTCAATCACTTGCTTTCAATGGATTCTCTTAAGGGAAGCATCCTAAATATTTGTTTTCCCTAGGGTGTCATGCTTGGTCCGCTTTTCTGCATACTTTGCCTAGAGATAATCACATCTAGTCTTGTGGTTTAAATTAGCATCGACTCCCCAATACCTACCTTCATCCCAGACTTTCCACTTAATTTAAAATATAAATGTGTATAGCTAGCTAACTGCCCTTACCAAAACATTCCACTGGTTCCTCAGATTCAATTATTTAAAACCAAACCCTATCAAACTTCCACCCTGAATAGTTCTCAAATCCGTCTTCTCTCTTCCTACCATCGCTGCCCTCATTTAAGCTCTCATATTCTGCCTTTATTTTAAAAACATATTCTTGGGCAGCCTGGGTGGCTTAGTGTTTTAGTTTTAGCGCTGCCTTCAGCCCAGGGGTGATCCTGGAGACCTGGGATCGAGTCCCACGTCAGGCTTCCTGCATGGAGCATGCTTCTCCCTCTGCCTGTGTCTCTGCCTCTTTCTCTGTGTGTGTGTCTCATGAATAAATAAATTAAATCTTTTAAAAAAAACCCTATTCTTCAATAATATATCCTTCTTCATATCTCTCTCCTGGTAGCAACCTAAGTGATTAATGCAAATCTAATCCTACTGTTCCCTTGTAGTCCGTGACTTGTTAACATCAGTGAAGTAAAAACTCCAGCTTTGTTAGCATGGCAGATGCAGCTTTCCATGAAGTGGCACCTGCTTACTACTTTCCAGTGTCATCTGTATTCACCCTTCTTCTTGTACTTCATATTCCCAAAATACTGAATTCTTTTCTTTTATGCACTGCTCTGCCAGTATTGTTCTGTTTCTAAACTTGCTTCCTCTTTGACTGACTCCAGTTATTTTTCATGCTTCACTTTTTCCAGGAGGCATCTCAGAACCCCCCGGAGTAGATAAGTTGACTTTCAGCTAACTTCCTGAACACATTTCCATTAGACCACATTAGAGATGATCCCACTGAGCATCTTTACTCTCTACCAGACTGAGTTCCTCTTGGGCAGGAATTTAATCTTATTTATCTTTGAATTCGTAGTGTACAATTCCTGGAGTATAGTAGATCCTCAGATTTCTGTTGAGGTAAACTGATTAAAAGAGACAGAATAAAAATCCCATCTCTGTGCTTCTGTTTCCTTGCTTCTGAAATGAAGTATTCGACTTAATATGTTAAGTTGCTTACAGCCTTAAAGTTCTAAAAGGATGACTATAAAATAATATGATATTAAGGAACAATAGAAATTATTTAAAAACAACTCTAAAGCAGCAGAAATAGGGAAATCTGTGATGATGGAAATGTACATTTTGTCCCGTGTAATAGCTATGAGCAACATGTGGCTATGAGCTCTGAAATGTGGCCAGTGCAACCAAGGAACTGAATTTTAAATTGTATTTATTTTAAATATAAGCCACATGTGACTGACTGGTGGCTAACTCTCATAAGTCATGATAACAGAGATTTTTTTTAAAGATTAACTTTAAATGTGGCTCGCTATAACTTTATTATAGGTAATATTAAAAAATATTGTTACCACTGTACTCAGTGACACAGGAAAACTTTAATTCCCAGAAGACTTTCCACATGTTGGTTGATGGTTGCAGGGTAAATATTATGACTTGTCTTTATTTTTTATTCCCTTGCCCACATGTTATAAGGATTTTGCTTACTTTATTTTCCCTCACTTTCTTGTGATTCAATTTAACATGGTGATTACTCCTCCCTTCTCTGCTTTCTTTTGGTTATGTTTATTGATGTATAGTTTACAAAAGTAAAAATTCACCTTTTTAATTGTACAGTTTGATGAATTTTATAGGTGCATGCAATCATGAACCACTGCCACAATCAAAATATAGAACATCCTTCATCCCAGAAAGTTCCCCTGTGGTCTCTTGCAGTTCATCTCATCCCCTTAGTCTCGGTTCCTGTAACTGTTGATGTGATCTCTGTCTCTGTAGTTTTGTCTTTTCTAAAACATTAGTAAATGTTTTTGAGGCTCATCTATGTAGTTTGTTCTTTATTACTGAGTAGTATTCCATTAATCTGTATCATTTGTTTATCCACTTATCAATTAATGGACAGTGAGGTTGTTTCCAGTTTTGCATTATCACAAGTAAAGCTACTAAAATATTTACAGTTTGCATATGGATATCCCAGTTTTATAGATATATATTTTTTTCTCTTGGGCAAATATTTAGAACACAGACAGCTGGGTCACATGATATATGTATGGAAAATGGATTGATAGTTTCTTATAAAATGTATATGCCATTTGTCCATTCCTACCAATTATGTATGTAATTTCAAGTTTTTCTCCATCCCTACTAGTGCTTTGTATTGTCAGGTTGCCTTGATTTATAGCTATTTTAGTTCTAGTAGTATCTTGTTATGGTTTTAATTTATATTTTCCTCATGACTAATGATGTTACATGCTTACTTGGTATCCTTATAACTCCTTTGATGGAGTATCTGTTCAAATCTTTTCCCTCTTTCTTTGTAAGGTTTGTGCTTTTTGTGTACTGTGAAGTCTTTGCCTAACTCAAGGTTAAACATTTTTTTTCTAGAGGTTTTACTTTTTTAGCTCTTAGATTTAGTTTTGCAATTCATTTTAAGTTAATTTTCGTGTATGATGCAAGGTGAGGTTAGAGATTCATTCTCCCCATATAGATACCCAGTTGTTCCAACGTTTGTTGAAAAAACTTTTTCTGCATTTAATTACCTTTCAAAAACCAATTGACAAAAAAGAAAAAAAAGAAACAAAAACCAAAAACCAATTGACCATAGATGTAGAATCTATTTTGAGACTCTGTTATTTTCCATTGACCTATAAGTCTATTTTTATGCTAATACAACAGTCTTGATTACTGTAGCTTGATAGTAGTGAGTCTTGAAGTCAGATAGTCTTCCAACTTTGTTTTTCAGAATTGTTTGAACTAAGTCAACAACTCTTAAGTCGATATTATAAAAAGATGATACAGTATGTCAACTATACTTCAATTAAAATAAAAAGAGATAATCCATAGTAACCAAGTAGAGTTTATTCCAGGAATATCAGGTTCATACAATATATCTGAAAATCAGTATAATTCACCTTCTCAGCAAACTAAAAAAAAAAAAGAACAGATCATATGATCAGCTCCATAGGTGCAGAAGAAACATCTGGTCAAACTTCAATATCCATTCTTAGCAAAATAGAAGAGGAGGGAAGGGAACAGTTTCAGTGTAATAAATAGCATTTACAAAAAGCCTTTAGCTAATATTATAGTTAGTGAAAAACTTGAATGCTTTCCCCATAAGATGGGGAAAAAGGAAAGAATATCTGCTCTTAATATTTTTGTTCAGTCTTGCCTTTGAGCTCCCAGCCAGCACAATAAGGCAAGAAAAAAGAAACATATAGATTGGAAATGAATAAATAATTATTGTCTTTACTTGAAGATGACTTCATTATGTATGTAGAAAAAAACCCAAAGAATCTATTAAAAAGTTACTAGAGCTAAAACATGAGTTTAGCAAGGTTGCAGAATACACAGTCAACAATTCTAAGTCAATTAATAAAAAGATGATACAGTATGTCAACTATACTTCAATTAAAATTTAAAAAAATTTAATAATCCATAGTAAAATGGAAAGTGAAATTCATAAAACAAAGAATTTACTATAACATCCAGAAATATGAAAAGCTCACAAAATATGTGCAATATGTATATGCTGAAAACTTCAAAATAATGCCAAGAGAAATTAAAATAAGACCTTAATAATAATGGGGAGACATATCATGTTAATAGATCAGAACACTCAGTATTGTTATTGGAGAGATGTCAGCTCTCTCCAAATTGGCCTGTAGATTAAATTCAAGATCCAATCTTGAATATAATCCCAATCTAATCAATATCCTAGTAGGATCTTTTAAAGTGTCTTCAAAAAAAAAATAATAAAATAAAGTGTCTTCACATGAAAGGATTGACTAAGATTGAGTCTATACTAGCAGAGGCAAAAATCAAAGTCTTTTTATTTTTTAAAAAAGAAAATTGGCCTGCTGATTCTAAAATAATTTCAGAAAATTCTGCCTTTTCTAGGAGAAAGTGAACATACAAATCACATGTTAAGTAGCAATAGCTAATATTTATTGAATATTGTTATCTTAAAGCATTTTATATGTATTCATTCATTTAATCCTTAGAACATTGCTATGAGGTGCTGTTATTCCCATAACTTGGCTAACATCTGGATTCTAAGTTAGACTGGTTCTAGATCCTGGTATTCTTAACCACTACTTCAGGTTTCCTCTCCTGTTTCAGTTTCTTTAGGAAGTACTAACCAGTGAACTTTGTTTTGCATAACACAGATATTATGGTCTGTTGTATTCCTTCATATAAGTGGAAGTTTAAATAGATAAAATCCAAACTTTCCATTGCTGTGTGTAGGGTAAGGTGGTGAAGGTGGTGAAGGTTTGCAGCATGCAGAATGGCTAGTAATCCATTACAGTTCTGTTTACATGTTTATATTGTATGATGATTATGCTACTTTTATTTAAAAAGATACTATTTGTTAAATGTATGTTTATAAGAAAAGATTGACTAATATTGGGTCTATAATGACACAGGTACACTTTCCATAATTCACATATGGTATTATATAGCATAAGTGATGTGGTAACTATATTTTCCAAACTAAAACCTAGGGATTTTATGCCTTTTCAGCTGTGAGAGGCAGCCTATGAATTATATAGATTTCAAACATTTGGAATTTCCAGGCCAAATGTAAATGACTTTTTACTCTGGCATCAAAATCACATCTGGAGCTTTTAAAAAAAGACCCATTGGTATCCCTTTTTCCCCTTCTGAATCAGTGGGCAATTACAAGTTAGGAAACATTGTAGGTAGTTCTGATATGTATCATAGTTGAGATTTGTTAATTAATGGAGACAGATAGAATATCTAAAATGTAGACCATACTGGGGCACCTGGCTGGCTCAGTCAGAAGAAAAGCGTGCAACTCTTGATTTCAGGGTTGTGAGTTCAAGCCCCACATTGGGTGTAGAAATTACTTAAATAAATAAAACTTTAAAAAGTAAGTGGAATAAAATGTGGACCATCTCAAAAAAGAAAAAATCCAGATTGCATTGATCGCCATGTTTAATAAAGGCAGGACTGATTCTTCATTCTCATAAATGGTTATCAGCACAACAGACATCTACTCTGAAATCATTCTTCCTTATTGGAGCAGTTTTCTACTCCCCATTTTCTTAATTCTACTATATATTAACTCTCTGGTTATACTTAGTTGTGCCACAGCTTTGAAATCTGTGATTGACTATGTACACAGCCACTCCAACTTGGGCCCACATCACTCACAGATTTCAAAGTCACTGTGGAATAATTTCTAAAAATACTGGAGTATTACATTTTCACATTTCCAGTTTCACTCCAGTGTGGTTTAATTGAAGTTCCAAACTGAGGTTTTCAGAAGTAACATATGCCTCAGGATTCCTGAGAACCATGTAGGTCCTTGTTATATGAGACTGACAACAAGTGACAGAACAGCCATTATTACTAGTGCCTCCATTTGTAAAAACCACGGAAAGTTTGAGCTAAAAAGACTTAGAGATTATCTAGCGTGGGTTCTTATATTACTAGAAGCAAAATTAGCTCAGAGAGGAGGATTGACTTGTCTAAGATAGCATAATTAGTTTATAGATAAATACAAAACTCAGTTATATGGGGAAAAGCAATTGAACTTTTTTCTTTCCATAATTTGAAAAGAGTTAATGTATTTTCATAATTTAAGAATTTAATTAATAGAAAAATAGAAATAATATATTAACATAAATACATTAATATTTCGTTATCTGAGCTTTGGAAAAAATTTATAAATGTTTTTATAGTCAGTATTGATTAATTTCTTTAAAAACAGTATTGGCAAAAAAGATAATGGTCATAGTTTAAAAGAAAGAAAAACTTTATTCAGTTTCTTAGAATCATAAAAGGAAAAGATTCTGCTATGTCAGTTTACTATAGAAATTTCCTATATGTTATGCAATGCAGTTTTGTTCCATGAATGAGAAATAGGAAACTTACAGGAGATATAGTCAATCTATAGATATATGGTTATTTCCCTTTTGCTTATGATAGGAATTATAAACCACGTAATTGTTTTTAACTTTTCACTTAATTGGAGATAATTGAACAGATGAGTTTTGAATTTTTTTTTAACCTCTCATTTTAAGTTGCTTGTTCTTTTTCTTATGTTGCATCACTGATGTATCTTTAATAAACATGTTCTGTTTGTTTTTTCTTCAATGAATTTCAGTTAAAGAGAAATTGACTGCGGATCCAGACAGTGAAATAGCTACAACCAGCCTAAGGGTTTCTCTACTATGTCCAGTAAGTGTTAACTAATACTTGCTTTCCAGAAGATTCAACATACATTTTTCTCCTCTTATGAAGTATTTCCAATATTTGCAAAATGATGTTTACTTTTGAAATATACCTACCTTTGTCACAGTTTCTGAAAAGTAAAAAGACATTATTATCTAGTTATAAGATTTGGAATCTAACCAAATTTTTAAGTCTAAAAATTTTCTACTCTTAGTAAGCCGTATTGAAATATTGCTGTGATGATTAATGATTATTTCTCAGACTCAAGTATAAAGTCTTCAGGTAAGGAATGTGTATTATCTTGATGCATTTATTAAAATTGCGTTTTTAAAATAGTATCCTTTTGAATAGAAATCTAGCTATGATTTGCCAACACATTTAGTTTAACCATTTGCCAACAATGACTACACTGTAAGAATCTACCAATTAAAAACTGTTCTGTTTCATCTGAATAACTGAATTGGTTATGCATATAAAAATAACCTAGAAATATTTTTAAAACAGAAAATGAGGTCAAAATCAATCATTTGTACAAAATGAGTATAAGGTCCAAAACATACCAGATGATTAAACTTGTAGTGAAAAGATTTCCCTAAAAAAATATGTTGCTAAGATTTCTTTCTTAACCAGTTTGATATTAGGTCCACAGTTATAGGAGTGGTAATTGAATGTAGCTTTCGTACAAAAATATGTGAAAAACTAAGAGTAAATTACTTTGACATTTTAATTATCTTTTATTCTATAATTAATCAAATTATCATATCTAAATTAGGGAGAAAGTATGAAGAATAAGAGGACACAGCTGCTTCCTGACATGCCTGGATTGTTTGGGCAGGCCTGATATTGAAAGCTTTTAATATTGAAATCCTGCTACTCTAAGATGAAGATGAAGTTATTATATTCTTAAACAAATAATTTAAACAGAAACTAAATTTTTTGTCCTACATCTTAGTCTTTTATAATTTATAAAATCTCAAACAGAAGATGAAAAAGCCATTAGCTCACAGATTAGTGTATAATACTGTATTTGATGTAGCTTTTAGAAAAACTTTTTGTTTCATAATTACTGCTAAGGGAACCCCTATTCATTATTAGGCTTTTGTAAAATTACAGAAAAAAGTACAGTGGAGTTAATAAAACCCCCCCAATTCCTATCCTCTTGTATATATCCTTATATCTCTTTATTCCTTAAAATAGCCAATCTTTTTCTTAGGGAAAGTATTTTGATTCCATCCTTTTTAATGTTACTAAAATTCTTTCCCAAATATATGATGCAATCATTTGATAGAACTGAAAGGACAAATAGAAAGCAACATGATAATAGTAAAAGACTTAATACTCTACTTTCAGTTATGAATAGAATAACCAGACAGAAAGTCACTAATGAAGCAGAGGAATTAAACAGTGAAGATCAGTTGGACCATATAATACTCCACCAATAATAGCAGATCACACATTCTTCAGTATAGACCACATGTTAGGCCACAAAACAAGCCTTAGTAAGTTCAAGTCATACAAAGTATCTTCTTTGACCACAGTGGGGTGAAACTAGAAGTCAATAGCTAAGAAAAACAAGAAAATCCACAAATAGGTGGAAATTAAACAACACACTCTTAAACAGCCAGTGAATTAAAGTAGTCATCACAGGGAATTCAGAAAAGATCTGGAGACAAATGAAAATGAAAACACAATACACCAAAATTTATGGGATGCAGCAAAAGCAGTAGGAAGAGGGAAGTTTATAGCAGTTAATATTTACATTAAAAAAATAGGAAAGATCTCAAATCAACAACCTAATGTTATGCCTCAAGATGCTAAAAAAAGAAAAACAAACCCAAAGTCAGCAGAAGGAAGGAAATAACAAAGATTAGAACAGAGATAAATGAAACAGAGAATAGAAAAACAATAGAAAAAAACAATGAGACCAAGAGTTAGTTTTTCAAAAAGATCAACAAAATTGACAAACTCTTAGCTAGACTAAGAAATAAAGAGGGTAGACATCAATAGTTAAAATTAGAAATGGAAGAGAAGATGCTACAACTAATGAACTGATCCAACAGAAATAAAAAGGATTATCAGAGACTACTGTGAACAATTATGTGCCAACTAACAGGACAACTTAAAAAAGAAATAGATAAATTCCTAGGAATTTACAACCTACCAAGATGAATCATGAAGAAATAAGAAATCTGAGCAAACCTATACGTAGTGAAGAAAGTGAAGCACTAATCAAAAATCTGCCAACAAAGAAAAGCCCAGCACTCCATGGCTTCACCAGAGAATCCTACCTTATGTTTATTTATTTATTTTTTTAAAAAAGATTTTATTTATTTACTCATGATAGACATAGAGAGAGAGAGAGGCAGGCTCCATGCCGGGAGCCTGACGTGGGACTCGATCCCAGGACTCCAGGATCGCGCCCTGAGCCAAAGGCAGGCACTAAGCCGCCTAGCCACCCATCCACCTCCCTACCTTATGTTTAAAATACATTTAACACCAATCCTTTTCAGACTCTTCCAAATAATTGAGGAACCAGGGAATACTTCCAAACTCATTCTCTGAATCCAGCATTTCCCTGATCCCCAAACCAGATGAAACCAAACCATTAAAAAAATCACACACCATGACCAGTTGTTAGGATTTGTAGCTGGAATGTAAAGATGGTTCAGCATACAAAAATCAATCTGTGGAGTGTCTGGGTGGCTCAGTCGGTTAAGTGTCTGCCCTTTGCTCAGGTCATGATCTTTGGGCCAGGGGATTGAGTCCCAAGTTGGGCTCCCTAGTCAGCAGGGAGTCTGCTTCTTCCTCTGCCCCTCCCCACCATTCATGCCCTCCCTCCCTCCCTCTCTCTCAAATAAATAAAAATTTAAAAAAAAATCAATCATTGTAATATACCACATTAACAAAATGAAGGACAAAACCACATGATTATCTCAATTGATGGAAAAAAAGGATTTTGCAAAGTTCAATGCTCTTTCATTATAAAAAACACTCAACTAACTAGGAATAGAAGGAAGCTTCTGCAGCATAATAAAAGCCATATATAAAAAGCCGACAGCACACATGATACTCAATAGGACAAGAATGCCCACCTTCTCACTACTGCTGTTCAACAGAGTACTGGAAATTCTGGCCAGGGCAATTATACAAATAAAAGAAATAAGACCTAAAAATCGGAAAGGAAGTAAAATAATCTCTGTTCATAGATGTCATGGTCTTTTATGTAGAAAACCCTAAAGATTCCACATAAAAACAAAATCAGCAGAGTTGCAGGATACAAAATCAAAATACAAACTTAGTTGTATTTCTAAACGCTAACAGTAAACAATCCAGAATGGAAATTTAGAAAACAGTTCCACTTACAACAGCATCAAAAATAATAAAATACTCCATAATAGCCTTAATCAAGAAATAAGATTTGTACACTGAAAACTATAAAACATTGCTGAAGGAAATTAAAGAAGACATAAATAAATGGAAAGACATCCCAGGTTCATGGATCGGAAAGCTGAATATTGTTAAAATATCTGTACTACCCGAAGTGATTTACAGATACAGTGCAATCCCTATCAGAATCCCAATGGCATTTTTTGCAGAAATAGGAAAAAATAATCCTGAAATTCCTGTGGAATCTCAAAGGACCCCAGAGAGCCAAAAACAATATTTTAATGAGAACAAAGTTTGAGCTTCACATTCCCTGATTTCAAAACATACTACAAAGCAACAGTAATTATGGTTAATATGATGTGGTACAGAAATAAAGACAAATAGTGTTGACTATAATAATGGAATAGGGAACCCAGAAACAGACTCTTGCATTTATGGACCAAGTTACCTTTCAACAGGGGTGCCAAGACTATGCAAGGGGGAAAAAAGTCTCTTCAACAAATGGTGTCTGGAAAACTGGGTATTTAAATGCAAAGTAAGGAAGTTGGGCCTTTATACCACATGTAAAAAAGTAACTCAAAATGAATTAAAGACCTTAAACTTTTAAACTCTTAGAAGAAAATGTAGGGGGATAGTTTGATTGAATTTCACAGTGATTTCTTGGGCATAACACCAAAAATGTAAGTAGCAAAGCAAAAATAGAAGGACTATACCAAACTTAAAATCTTCTGCATGTCAAAAAAAATATGAGAGTTAAAAGACAACCTATGGAATGGGAGATCATTGCAAATCATATATCTGATAAGAGGTTAACAATATAAGAAACTTGGGATGCCTGGGTGGCTCAGCGGTTAAGTATCTGCCTTCGGCTCAAGGCATGATCCTGGAGTCCCAGGATCAAGTCCCACATCGGGCTCCCTGCATGGAGCCTGCTTCTCCCTCTGCCTGTGTTTCTGCCTCTCTCTATGTCTCTCCTGAATAAATAAATAAAATCTTAAAAATATATATATAAGAAACTTCTCCAGCTCAACAATAACAAACAACCTGATTGGAAAATGGGCAAAGGACTTGAATAGACATTTCTCCAAAGAAGATTTACAAATGGCCACAAACACATGGAAAGATGTTCTCCATTGCAAATCACTAAGGAAATGCAAATAAAATCCACATGAATTATTAATTTCATACCCATCAGGATGGCCACTATCCAAAGAAGAGTAGATACCAAATGTTGGTGAGGATGTAAACACACTGGAACGAACCCTTGTACACTGTTGGAGGGAATGTAAAATGCTGCAGCCATTTTGGAAAACAGTGTGGAAGTTTCTCCAAAAAAGTAAAAAAAAAAGTTTTGCCATATGCTCCAGTAGTTCCTCCTCTGGGTATATATTCAAAAGAATTCAAAGCAGGATCTCTAAAGAGAAAATTTGTGCACCTATGTTCATTACAACATTATTCACAATAGCTAAGAGGTAGAAGCAACCCAAATGTATATTGAGAGATGAATGGATAAAGAAAATCTGGTAAATATGTATATACAGTGGAATACTATGCAACATTTAAAAAGAAGAAAGCCATGTCCTATGCTACAACATGGATGAACCTCTAAATCATTCTGATAAACAAATAAGCCAGTCACAAGAACATAAGCACTGTGATTCCATTCATATGAAGTATCTAAAGCAGTCAAGACCATAGAAACAAAATAAAAGGTGGTTACCAAGGACTAGGGGGGAGGGGGAATTAGTGTTAGTGGATATCAAGTTTCAGCGTTAGAAGATGAAAAAGTTCAAGAAGTCTCTTGCACGACAAGGTGAATATACTTAACACTACTGAATTGAATGCTTCAAAATGGTTAAGGTGGTAAATTTAATATTACATGTTTTTACCACGATAGAAAATACAGACCAGAGTCATGGGGTGGGTTCTTAAGTAAGAACATTAAGATAAATGTTATAACAGATTATAGTGTAAAGGAAGCTGGCATTTTTTTAACATTAGGAAAATGGCTCACAGACCAAGGAAGTGGAAGGTAGGAAGAAGACAAAGATTAAAAAAAAAAAAAAAATGGTAACCTGTTTATCCTACCCTCCTTCCCCCAGACCCTTGGTATCTAATTTTCCTCCTTCATGTGATTTTTTACCATCCCATTCCATTAGAAGATACCAGTTCAGAGACTGAGAAATTTAGTAAAGTGCAGAAGCTTCATTTTCCATTTAAATCACTGGAAGAAGTCTTGTTTTTCTGCAGTCTCCTTTTAAAAGTGTTTACAATTGTTCTAATGTATGTGATGTTTATATCATTAGATGAAGCATTTATTCATATAGATAAGCACTGTACTATAAATCTTGGCGTTTTTACTTAGAGAACTAGTTTTGGATTTTATAGTTCAGGTGATCTTTATCTTATTAGAAAATATACATATATTTTTAAAGATTTTATTTATTTATTCATGAGAAATACAGAGAGAGAGGCAGAGACACAGGCAGAGGGAGAAGCAGGCTCCATGCAGGGAGCCTGATGTGGGACTTGATCCCCGGTCTCCAGGATCACACCCTGGGCTGAAGGTGGCACTAACCCTCTGAGCCACCAGGGCTCCCCCGTCTTATTAGAAAATATTAATCATGTTTTGCCTGTTGCACCTCTTAATAATGGGCCAACTTTAATGTTTCTTACCTTATCGCCCCCATTTCCTCCCTTTTTTAGTTTCAACAGCTTTAGCAGTTCATTTTAAATTGACATCTGCTTTTAAAATTCAGATTATAGAAAAAACAACTATATATGTAAAATCCATAATTGTAATACTTTTATGGATTTCTATTTGGCCGAAGGGAAAATCCCTTTACAATTATCCTGGAACATTAAGACAATATATTTTAGGTATGTTTTTACTCCAAAAAGTAGAACTTGGTAACGACAACTCCTCTATATATCAAATTTATAGAATAATAAAAGAGATTTGTTCTCTTTGAACTATGTAAATATGATATCTGACTGTGCATTTGAATTGCCCTTGTGATATACACAGCTCAAAATAAATTAGTTCCTGTTGTTTGTGTACCATTTAGCTAAAGGCAATGAAAATAATTAGAAATGTTTTTGCTCTTTAGGTATTTTTTAGTTCTGATTTATTAAAAATACAGCTGGAAGAGGGGCTCCTGGGTGGCTCAGTTGGTTGAGCATCCAACTCTTGGTTTTGGCTCATGTCACGATCTCAGGGTTGTGAGATTGAGCCTTGTGTTCGTTGTCCCTGCATCTAGCTCTATGATCAGTGAGGTGTCTGCTTCCGATTCTCCTGTTTCCCTACTTGTGCGCACTCTCACTTTCTCTAAAATAAATAAATCTTTCAAAAAAAATACAACTGGAGGAATGTTAAGAACCTACTTTGTGAAATACTCCCCAGACCTATGAACTTCTATACAAATGACTTGGAGTTGATAGAAGAAAAAAAAATCCTTGGAAATTTATTTATGAAATACTGATGATGATAATGAAGAAGTTGTGAAATTATTCTTGATATCTTGATATCCTTTCTTTTTACAAGGAAAAAATACATTTTCTTGACTTTTTAGGGCCCTTTTGATGTAAGCTAGTTTCAACATATCTAGGTGTAGGGTATTTTCTTTTGCAGCCTCCTCAGTTACTAAATAGTACTATTATGTTATAGTAAATTTAGTGGCATTGGGAGACTTGTTTGGGGGTTGATGCCCTATGACAGAAAAAGGGAAATTGGTAATTATGAAGATGTTTAAAACTCTGCTTTCTTCCTGATACCATGTTAATCAGTATCCATTTGTAGATAAGTGTTTAGGATTTAGAAACTTTTTAAAATCAGAAATATGAGGAGTATTATCATAAAACACTTATTACTTAGTGATTCTGGGAAGCAAAGCATTTGTGTGACAGCTAATAAACAGCTCATTTGGAAGTGAACTTTTCCTTTTCTGTAACCATTTATAAATGTCTTTCCTGCATCCTTCACATAGCAATGTTCCTTAAAACTCTGGGTAAATTTGTCAAGTGTGGCTGATCATCAGGCCCTGAAAGTAGCTCTCTCACCAAAAAGATGAGCTGACAAGTGAGGCTTAGATGGAGGAAAGTCTGTGAGATGATTGTGTAGAGAAAAGAATAACTTTTCAGAGTGTACATTCTACAGCCTATGGCTTGGATTCTGAATCAGACTTTATGTCTTACCTTCTTATCCGCTGTCTTCATAAGCTATCCAAAATGGCCTACTAATTCTGCAATTCGTGGACTTTGTCTATGATTACTGTATTTGTATAGGATTTTCCAGCCAGTGATTTCTCTACTTAGTATTTAGGCAGTAGCAAAAATACCTGCTCAGTAGGAATTTACACTTCAGGTAAGTGAAGGTCTGCTTTCAGATATAAAAATTTAATTTAACACCACCAAGCAGATTGTTATTTGGAAAATATTTCTGGAATAATGCAATGTGTTTTGGCTGACAGTAAATAGATGATTCTTGTGTTATAAGAACTGCTTTGTTCTTTTTTGCCTTTTCATCAGGTGCTCATATAAATCAAATCATAAAAGTTGAATGGAGTAGAATAGAGGAAAGAGTTGTTAAATATTAGGTGAGCTAGAATGGAAGAACGGCTGAGCTGAGATGTGGGTGTGTCTCCTACTAGCTTACAAAGTAATTTGAAACAGATAATGTTTCTGTACTTTAATTATAATAGGTGACATACATTGAGCACTAGTTTACTATATGTCAGGCAGTATACAATAAACATAACATAATTTAAATCCCACAATCTTATGACATAGATGGTATTTTTATCGCCATTTTACAAAGCTAGACTCGGGGAGACTAAATGAGATTCAGGATTCCCACAGTAAGTAAATTCAAATTTAGGTAGTCTGACTCCAGAATTCATACTCTGAATTGCCTCATAAAGTACTGCATACAGCCCCCCACACTCCATGAGTGGTCCGGTCCATCCTAGAGCCTGTCAGTGAAGTACAGCCAAGGCATTATTAGTCCACACACATGACCATCTTCCTGCTGTGTAGCACATACAGTTCCAAGTGCCAGGAATAAGGAACCAAGTCTGATGTATAGCAGTACATCTCGTAGGAGGAAACACATATATAAACAAGTAGTACCTAGTCATGCACAGGGTAGAGTTGGGCACCCAGAGAAGGGAGCTGTCAGTTTTCTGTCTGTCTTTCCTGTCCAAACTTCTGACACTCTAAGTTGGCATTACTCCTTCTCACAAGCTTATAGCACAGTCTGGGTCCTGTTTTATTCTTCATCAGTACATCCTGTTGAAGTAAGGAGGAAACAGTGTTACTTTGGAGATAGAAAAAGAGGCCCAGAAAGGTTAAGTGGCTTTCCTAGAGTAACAGTAAATCATTGGTACCAGAACAATAATTTAAGGCCACAAATGACACTTAATTTCCTTGGTAGAGTAGGAAATTGCACATTTCCCTGAAATTCTTAGCCAAAATCCTTTTCCTCCTTTTTTCCTCATCTAACTCATATCCTTTTCAAGCCTTTTTGTTTTTCAAGTTCGCAAGTATGTGAGAAATCTTTTCCTGGTTAGCAAACAGTGTGGTTATTCAAAGTAGATAACTTCTCTACTGTATGGCCATAGTTGCTTACCAGGGCCCCATGGTGGTAACCCAGCTGCACTCTGTGAGGTGACCTCCAGGGAAGGAGCTGTGATGGGACAGCTCTCAGTGCAGTGTCTGTCCCCTGGGCCCAAGCTAGCAGCAGCTCAGGGACTGGATGAAGTAGGTTTCATTTTTCATGGGACAGGTTCTACTTAACCTCAGCCTAAGCAACATTTCAAGGTGAGAAGAGAAAGTCTCATAACATGGTGGACATGCTAGAGGTCTAAGGGATGTTTGCTGAATTGTCTCTGATGGTGTGGCCCGTGAGGGAAGAAATACAGAGTGCACACTCTTGACTTCTGTCTCGGAGCTGCCATTTGGCAACTGTGCCAAACATCCTGGGGAGTGCTTGCCCTTCGTTCTGTTTTGACCTGTGAACCGCTGTCATTCAGAGATCACGGTGAATGTCTTTATATCTGTATCCTGTAGTATTTAATAAGACATTGTTTTTTTTTCCACTTCCCAAATCCCTAGTAAAGTGATTCTTAAACTTTTCTGGATCACAGACTACTCTAAGAATTTGGTGGGGCACCTGTATGGGTCAGTCGGTTAAGGGTCTGCTTTGGCCTCAGATCGTGATCCCGGGGTTGGGGTTGAGCCCCAGCATTGGACCCCCTGCTAAGTGGGGAGTATGCATCTCCTTCCTGCTCTGCCCCTCCCTCCCACACTCGTGCACTTGTGTGTGCATACTCTCTTTCTTTCCCTCTCTCTCTCTTTCAAATGAATAAATTTTAAAAATCTTAAAATGCTATCCCTAGGGAAATGCACAAACTTACAGAATTTTGCATATCATTTTAAGGAGTTCATGATTCTTTACTCCGTAAGCTGATCTGTGAGCTTGGGGATGAGGGTGGGAATAACCCTTGCTGTAGACTTCCATAGTCACTGTGTTTAATATCTAAAGATATAGTATAATTTTTTAACATGTAGGTTTCATAGAAAATGTGTGTAATGTTCCTCCATATTGACAGAAAGTAAATATAATATGCTTTAAGTTAGAATACATACGTACTGTGTTTCAGGAGATTTTTATCAAAACTTAAATTGAATAACAGTTGTCTAATATTTACTTTTGTCTCCCTCTTTTAAAGCTTGGTAAAATGCGGCTGACAATTCCATGTCGGGCCCTGACATGTTCTCATCTGCAGTGTTTTGATGCAACTCTTTATATTCAGATGAATGAGAAAAAACCAACCTGGGTTTGTCCTGTCTGTGATAAGAAGGCTCCGTACGAACACCTTATTATTGATGGGTATGTCAATTTAAAGTGTTTACCGTGGAATGGCCATCTGTTATCTGGATTTGTTATCCAACCAGGTTTAGGTTGAAAATTCTACAGGTAGTGTTTTCTGAGTAATATATTTTTAGGATTTTCTTGATTCTAGAAATTCATACTTTTCAAAGTAAGTACTATCACGAGTATTTTTCCTTTTTAAACTGACATCCTAAAAAAATAAATAAAAAAAAACTGACATCCTCCTATTTGGGAAGGGCATCCTTTACCATTTGTGTCTTCTTACTTTTACATTTAAAGTACCATTGGTTCTGAGCAGGGTATGCTTACACCTTTTTCTCACATGAATCCATCTACCCCAAGCCATGCAGACCTTAGAGAAAGAGTGAAAGCACTGTGAAACTCTGGTTAACTTAAGCTCACCCAAATTGGACTTTTTAGTGGAAGTTAACCTGTTTTTGCAGATTTTTCTCTTGCTTCAGTCATGGTTCATCATACCTATTCCCCACTGTAAAGACTGCCTAAACTGATCAGCATGCTGAATAGCAGCTTTCTTGGTTTCTCAGTTTCCTCTGAAATACTTGTCTTTGTCTTTCTTGTTCACCTACAGCATCATAACAGTCATAACAGTCTCTCTCTCTCTTTTTTTTTTTTAACACTCTTATGTTTTATCTCTCTTTCCAGACATCTTGGAATGTTTCTCTAAATGTACCCCTTATCCACTAGCCTCCTTCCTAGTCCTTTTTGCCACTGAACAAAAATAAATTGCGGAAAGAAGGATCTTCTTGACAGTTCCTATACTTCCAGCAAAACACTTAAGGCAGCTTACCTACAGCATTTGAGAAAATCTAGGAGTCTGAAGATATACTATTAGGAAGGGGATACATTTAGCATTATAGTGTCACCTCGAGCTTGAAAAATAGCAGACCAATCATGGGAAAAACGTAAATGTGTCACTTAAATGTTTTACATTTAATCATTGAGAAATGACGGTGATCATTAATAAATCTAAATTGAGTAATACTGGGCAGCCCGGGTGGCTCAGCGGTTTAGCGCCGCCTTTATCCCAGGCCTGATCTGGAGACCCAAGATCGAGTCCCATGTCAGGCTCCCTGCATGGAACCTGCTTCTCCCTCTGCCTGTGTCTCTGCCCCTCCCCCCTCTGTCTCTCATTTAAAAATAAATAAAATATTTAAAAAATAATAATAATAAAATAAATTGAGTAATACTTTACCAGCGCTGTATAGTGCTCCATCAATTTTTTCCTTTTTTATTTTAAAAGCCGTATCCGCATACATGTATTTATATACACATCTAAAGAAAAATGGGAAAACATAGGAAAATAAAAGGGCTTTCTGATGTATTTTCTGACTGGATTGTACCGTATTAATATTTTTTATCCTTTGGCTTCATTTCAGAATTGGACAGTTTTACATATTTTTTGCAAATTTCATTTCTTAATATCTGCATATTTTTCAAGGAGAGGTAACATTCAGTACATATTTTGTATGTATTGCTTCAATAAGATACGCTTATTGTAGACAATTTGGACAATGCACAAGAATATAAAGGAGAAAAAGAAATAGTCATGATGTCACCACTCAGAAATAACTGCTCTTTGTATACCATTCGCCCACAGAATCTTATTTTTACAATGTAGAATTTTATTTTCTTGGCCTCTTCCCACTTTCCTATGAAATATTTTCCCACAGTATTAAAATATTTGAAAACCTCATTTTTCATGGTTATATAAGGTACCTTGTATAAGGTACTCATAATCTAAGTAATATTTCCCCAATATAGGTTTTAAGAACAAATACAACTTGTCTATTCTTTCTTCTTTCTCATCTATACGTGTACAAAACATTGGAGGTCGCAATGTTTTTTGAACAGCAGTACTTTAGCCTGTTTTCATATACAATGTGATATTCAAAAGACCACATGTTTTTTGTAGCTTGTTTATGGAAATCCTAAAGTACTGTACAGACTGCGATGAGATACAGTTTAAGGAAGATGGCTCTTGGGCACCTATGAGATCAAAAAAGGAAGTACAGGAAGTCTCTGCCTCGTACAATGGAGTTGATGGTGAGTGCTGGTTTTCCAGAAGGGTGGGGCAGTCTCCCTGCGTTGGGGGAGCCAGCTTTCAGTAGCGGTTTAGCGCTGCTAGCCCTGCTTTTCAGTATTAAAACGTATATATTTCCGGGAGCACCTGGCTGGCTCAGCTCAGCAAAGCATGTGACTTTCTTGATCTCGGATTTGTAAGTTTGAGCCTCGCGTTGGGTGTAGCAATTACTGGGGGAAAAAAAAACCTTTTAAAAAAAGTATACACTTCTGAAAAACTCAGCAGTTCATGGGTAGCTCAAAAACTATTATTAAATTATTGACTAAATGTTCAGAAGTAGAGGGCATCTAGGTGCCTCAGTCGGTTAAGCGTCTGCCTTTGCCTTAGGTCATGATCCTGGGTTCCTGGGATTGAGCCCCACTTCGGGGCTCCCTGCTCATTGGGAAGCCTGCTTCTCCCTCTCCCTCTGCCTGCCACTCACTCTGCTTGTTCTCTCTCTGTCAAATAAATAAATAAAATATTTTTAAAGAATGTTCAGAAGTAGTAAAACTCCTTTTAAATTCACTTTGCCAACTTTAAAAATTTGGGGAATCAAGATTTATTTTGTTTTAAAGATTGTATTTATTTACTTATGAAAGACACAGGGAGAGAGAGGCAGAGACATAGGCAGGGGGAGAAGCAGGCTCCATGCAGGAAGCCTGACGCAGAACCTGATCCTGGGACTCTGGGATCACGCCCTAAGCCAAAGGCAAACACTCAACCACTGAGCTACCCAGGCGTCCCTGGGATACAAGATTTAAAAGTAACATAATCTACTAAGTCATTTGTAAGTTCATATTTTTGAAGTGGTAATTGGTAAAGAAAGATTCATTTATATTGTATTATTGTTTTTCTGATTTTTAGTTGTTTTTGCTGGAAAGAAGCTATTACCATACATTTCTTAAGTATCTCTAGTACATACGTAATATATAGTCTTTACCCTCAAACTGCTTTTATTCTGAAGTAGACATATATTTTGATTGTTTGCCATAATTCAGAATTGTCTTACAAACAAAGAAAATCTTTAACAACCAATAATAAAGTAGCAGTTTTAAGCTTAGGAAACTGGAGCTACTCTCAGACCCCAGCAATATTGTAAGCCTACCCCGTAATTGATAAACTAATCCATAGGCACACTGAGGAAAAAAGAGAGGTATCATATGTCCTTTTTGCCTTGTGTTTTGATCATTCCCACACAGGATGCTTGAGCTCCACATTGGAGCATCAGGTGGCTTCTCACCACCAGTCCTCAAATAAAAATAAGAAAGTAGAGGTGATTGACTTAACCATAGACAGTTCCTCTGATGAAGAGGAGGAAGAGCCTTCTGCCAAGAGGACCTGTCCTTCCCTATCTCCCACATCACCACTAAATAATAAAGGGTAAGTGCTGAGACCTTAAAAAGTCATTGTGAGAGTTAATTTTGCAATACGATTTAAAAGATCTGCCTAATAAAATGATTATGCATGATTGTAAAACTTAACTGAGTAATCAAAGTGTAGGTTGGCTTTTCCCCAGGTGTGTGATATTCTTGAGGGGCTGGAGTAATACCTTAAAGGAGTTCCTTGGATACAGTATTTATCATACCAAAGGATACTCTAGTACAGGGGTTCTCCAACTTTGGTGTACAGCAGAGTCACCCAGAGGGCTCATTAAAACACACATCACTCCCCTATTCCCCCAAGTCTGATTCAGGAGTAGGGACTGAGAAACCTCGTCAGTTCTTAGGGAATCTTAATGTTGCTCATAGGATTTAGAACATTTACTCAAACTGGAAATGTATGCTGTAAGATTAATCCTGAGTTGAGTCTTTCAAGTAGAAAACAGAGGAAGACCAGGGGAATGCTTTAAACCTGCCTCATAGTGTTTGAAGTTGGCAGTGAAAGAAGTTGCAGACTGAAGTTGCAGGGCACAGTGCTTTTTGTTTTGCAGACTCATTTCCCATATTTCCCATTAGTTTCATATCAGTAATAATGTACCTTGGTTATGCTTCAGTTCAGTTTAGCAAACACTGTTATCTACTTTAGGCAAAACACCTTGTGCTTAATAAAATGAGTAAGTACCGTCCTAACCTTAAAGAGTTTAGCATTTTGTAGAAGATGGTAAAACAAGTAGCTAGCTCTAGGTGTACTCTTAAATAGAGTCAGCCTCATGAGACACACCAAGGATTCTCAACAAAGAGATTGCATGTTTTACTAAAGCACAATTGTAGCACACTAAAGGTAAATCTAGAAATAGGTGTGCCCTTTTTAGGTATGTATCAGGAGAATGGTGTAGCTTATTGGAACTGAATAGGAGCTATTCAAAAAATCTCCTTCCAACAAACAGTAGTGCCTGAAGAAAGAATGTTAAGTGAGAAGGAAGGTCCACAGAAGGCATTGTTGCAAGATTTCAGGGTTCAAGAGAGAGAGTTAACATCAGACCCAAAGCAGGCATTTTCATGCTTGGAGTGAAATCCTTTTCAGGTTTGAGACTGTTTGATGAGATGAAAGATCTTCTATTTGAGAATGTTTGAAGTTATTTGAAAGGTAAGAGTTGCAACAGTAAAAGCATAATTGTGATAAATATATAACTCGCTTGTTAGAAACAAACTTTGTTTGAGGAATCTTCATAATACAATAAAACCCTGTTACACAAGTTGGTATTTTCACTCTAGAGTAGCTTATCAGCACACATCAGACAGCAATAAAGACATTAATAGCAATGTCATTCTTAAAAAAAAAAAATTACCTAAACAGTAATTCTACTTTAAATCCTACTTTATGAAGACTTACCTCTGATGAAAGCCTACCTTGATGGCTGTTCCCCAATAAGACTGACCTTATTATTACACCAATTTATTTTATGGATATGAGTGGGAGAAAAAGAAAAGTCAAATTGCTAGAAGCTGGTATAGTTAGAACAAATATCAATAGAATCTTGATTCTGAGATATTTTGTATTCATTATCCAACCATACTATGGCCAAACACATATTATCGTATTATTTTTTTAGATGCCATAATTGCAACATTAAAAGGTATTTCATAAATCTCTGAGTATATAAATACTTTTTATGGGTTAAATACACCATTGTGTATAAGTTCGTTCTACTCTTTAGAATATTTATAGTAGTCACATACATATATACATAAACTATGCCATAATTTTGCTCTCTTGACTATAAACTTTTCCTTAAAAGAAACTTTTGAGTGTTTAGAAATCTAATATTTCAGATCTTTAGATGTTTGCTTTGCTGTTTTTCCAAAAACAGGTGTGTTTATTATGTTTAAAAAATTACATTAAATGCATTAACTACTTCCTGAGCTTCCGAGTAACCAATTAAATCCAGATATGATATTTACAAATACCAGACCTTTCTCTATTTTCCTGTAAAAACAAGCAACCTGAAAGTTTATGACATTTTTAGAAGGATAATGCCATATTCAACACTAGTGGCCATTTTGCAAGAATAACTAGCCAATAAATAAAAACTTAAACCCTAAGCATATTGTATTTGTTACTGTGCAATGTAAAGGTGGAAATGCATGTTCAGAATATTATCACAAAATTGAAAGAAAAGTTGCCAGTTAGGAATTAGAGGCAAACACTAGAAAATGTAAAACATTTTACTGTCTTGAGCCACCGAGTGTTTAGTATTCATCCAGAAATTCCCTTTGCTGTGTGGTGTATACCAAGATGTTTTCAAAGACTAACATATCTGATCTGCTTTCTTCTCTCTTATAATCCCTTAGGCATTGTCAGAAGAGACAGCTAATGGAAAATGGTACTTTTTATAGATGTAGGAGGTTTAATTAAGTTTCCATTAGACAAAACATTTTTATGAGGTAGATGAGAGTATATTTTATGCTTCATATCTCATTCATAAAAATGTGGTAGATGGCCATAACTAGAATTCTATTCCTGAAAATCCAGCCTTGGCCTCTTTTGAAATATTCTGAACTTGGATTACACCATTGAAATTGATCTCCACACTCAAGTACTTTATAGGTTTTACAAGCAAAAATCAGCCTCTTTATACCCTATTTTCTCTTTACTTTCCATAATTTACATGCCTATTAGCCCCTTCTGTGGTTGTGCTTAATAAAATGAGTAAGTACCGTCCTAACCTTAAAGAGTTTAGACTATTTATTTATTTATTTATTTTTAGACTCTATATTAGAATTCTTTCTTTTTCTTTTCAAAATCATTTCAGTTCTTCTTTTTTTCATTTCTTTTTCTCCTTTTTGCTTTTTACTTAATTTTTTGTAAAGTAAAAGGATTTAGGGACGCCTGGGTGGTGCAGTCGGTTAAGCATCCAACTTCTTGGTTTTGGCTCAGGTCATGATGTTGGAGTCATGGGATCAAGCCCCGCGTCAGGCTCCACACACTCAGATATCTGCTTGGGATCTTCTCACCCCTGCTCACTCACCTGTTCATGCTCGCTTGCTCTCTTTCTCTGGAATAAATCTTTTTTAAAAAAGAAAAAAGGTTTAACTCCTCATCTACTTAAACATTTCATGCTGTTCTTCCAGAATCCCTCTTTTTGTTCTCTTCCCCTCTCATAACCCCCCTCAGTTCTGTTCTCCCTCTCCACCACCACCTGTTTATTTTGAAGCATCTCTTCTTATCTTGCTGCCTTCATTCATTTAGCAGGCCTTGTATGCAAACAATGTGCTGGTGAGCGTGCAGGGCATTAGAGACACCAGGGTAAACAGTTCCTTGTCTTCGTCTCTGTTCCATAAAGCTTACAAGTCTGAGGGCCAGGTGTTAACTCCACTGCTCAGATTGCTACTGTCCCCCAGGCTTGTCTATATGTGTTTTCTTTGCGAGGATTTACCTATACTTTACTAGACAGCACTCTAGTGTTTACTTTTAAAAGTTTTCAGAATTGCAGCTGCTATAGATACCTTTCACTCATGTCTTACTGAAGTGGCTCAGTCATGCTTTCTCTGTGCATTCAGAAAGTGTAGGTGAGACAGCTTGGTATATATGAATGTTGGATATGCTGTTGCACCCATCCATTTCTCCCTTTAGCCCCTGGAAAGCGCTACTGTATATGCAGATTATCTCCTAGTAATTAAGATAGTCTAAATTATATATTATTTTGCTTGTCTTTTTATTTCCAGCACAAAACCTAGGATTCATTTTGTGAGATGCAGTCCCTTGTTAAACTTAGAAGTTCAACTGACTCATGAAAATTATGTGAACCTTTCCTTCTAGCATATTAAGTCTTCCACATCAAGCATCTCCAGTGTCCCGCACCCCGAGCCTCCCTGCTGTAGACACAAGCTACATTAATACATCCCTCATCCAAGACTACAGGCATCCTTTCCACATGACACCCATGCCTTATGACCTACAAGGTGAGTCACCAGTTCTTCTCTCTTGTCACATAGCATTATGAATATGTTTCATCTACATAGTCTTCCTCTGGGTGAGTCTAAGGAAGAATGGAAAGACTGAAAAAGCGGTGGCTTGGCCTAGGGAACTGGGAGAAATATATATACTGTGGTCATAAATAAATAGAGATCCAATTTATTGTTTGTACCTTCATCAGTAACCATTATTTTACTACCAGTGGTGAAAGTAGTATGATAATCTTTAGGTTTTGTGAGCTTCAAAATAGTCTGCAAATTGTTTTGGGGTGACTTTCAATATGTTGCTTTGAATTTTGATATTTATAAAAATTATTCTGTGTTCCCTGAATCCAGTTATAATGCAACAGGCATTGTGGGTAACTATGTTGTGTTATCTTTTAAATAGTACTGAATTGAAGGGGATCCCTGGGTGGCTCAGTGGTTTGGCGCCTGCCTTCGGCCCAGGGCATGATCCTGGAGTCCCGGGATCGAGTCCCACATCGGGCTCCCTGCAAGGAGCCTGCTTCTCTCTCTGCCTGTGTCTCTGCCTTTCTCTCTCTCTCTCTCTCTCTCTCTCTCTCTCTCTCTCTCTCTCTCTCTCTCTCTCTGTATCTCATGAATAAATAAATAAAATCTTTTAAAATAAATAAATAGTACTGAACTGAGATATTGGCAAGTTATAGTTTTTGTTCCAGTGAACCTGATTCTTCTAAAAGTAGTTTGAAATGTCCATGGACTCACTGCACAGTGTATTTTGAGTTGATTATAATTATTTACATTATCAAAAGGTTGTTCTCCTATATTTTCATAATTTAATAATTTGTATATCTAAGAATATTTTTATTCTAAAAATGATATATGCTCATTGTAGAAAATTTAATACAAAAATGTAAAGTGGAAGTTTCCCTCCACCCCTCCCCTACAGAAAAATCTGGGACTAATAAGAATCCGACACAGAGATTCTTGGAAGCTGAGATAGTTGAGTAGATTCTTAGTGATTGTTAGGAAAACCCTCTTTGAGCTGTGTCCAGAAGAACTCTCTGCAGTGAGGGGAAATGCTGTAATTTATAGTGGCCATTGGCCACATAGAGTTATTGAGCATTTTGACACAGGGCTAGTGTGACTGAATAATTAAAGTTTTTCATTTTACTTAATCTTAATGAATTTAGATCCACATCATGGGGTTAGTGGCTACTCTATCAGACAGTGCAGCCCTTTTTCTCACTTCGGCTACTGCTAGATCTCACTATCAGGAACCACAGTGCTATCCATTTTGCAGATCCTCATGTTATAATGTGTTCTAGTGTAGACAGTGAATGGATCTCCAAAGTATCGGTGTTGTCATATTTTTCTCTACATCTGCTTGTTGTCCTTTCCCCCAAGTTGCAATCTCATAGTAAGACATTTTATTCAAATGGGTTTTCTTGTTCTTCGTCCTGTTACCCATTGAGTGATACAGACAAGATTGGGGCTTAGAAGGGGCAGCTTGCATTGACTCCCTGGCAGCCAGGGATCAGAGCTGGTCATTCTGTGATGCACCACCCCAGCCACCAGATGCCCCTCAGATCTCTTTTCCCCACTCCTACCACTGGAGGATCTCTGAGTTAGAATCCGGTACAGTTAGTGGTGAGTGGGAAAATTTGAGAAAGAAAAAGAGAATCTGTGCTAAAGCTTGCTTAACTTCCCTCTGCGTAAAACTTTCTCACTCATAAAATGAGGCTAGTAATCATGACAAACCTCATAGGTGCTTGTGAGGAATAAATTAGAGTAATTTGAAATGTTTCTTAAGAGGAGTCAGTGAGAAGATTTGGTGAAAAGTGCTCTGTCAGTTTAAGGGATCAGTGTTGGATCCAATAGGGCAGCAATGATGTAGACCCCACAGGTGGAGTTATAAGGAGGGCAAGTCATGGCTAAAGCTTGGACTTCAGCCTTGGTAATCTAGAGATGAGGGAGACATACAACATTCAGGTCCAGTCTTGTTTAAATTCTAAATGAATTTAGAACTAACATTTTCAGATTTTTGTTTCTGGAGTATTAGGGGATTGGGAGGTGGGTGGGGTTCTTTTGTTTTTCAAAACTAAAATAATTTTTTTTCTCACAGGATTAGATTTCTTTCCTTTCTTATCAGGAGACAATCAGGTATGTTATATGAAAAAATGCTGTTTTAATTGCTCATTAAAATATAATAATGTAACTGAGAGACAAGATACATTTCTTAGGAAAATCAGGGTAGTCCTACTCATTATTGTTAAGGTTTTAAGAATTTAAATAAAAATCCCCTTGTTTCAACCATGCCTGAGTATATAGTAAGAATAGTATCTGTTTGTTGGTTTCCAGTACTTTTTCATAAAGAAACAAGGCAGTAAGTCAATTGATAAATTCTTTGCCAAATATCTCCAGAAGAGAAAAAGGGTGGACGGTCTTCTTTCCTGCTGCTTATGAGCATATGCTTCTTTGGAAATAGAATTTTGAGAATTGTTTGCATTACAAATTAAAATGAAAAACAGTGCCAATTTTATTTTGGTATTTGGTATACAGAAATGTCTCTCAAGATCAAGGATATGATCATTACATAAGGCCATTTGATTTTGTGAAATATTTTATTCGATATCTCAGACATAGCAGATATGCAGTGTATATGAAATTTAGGACTCTGTTTTGCTAAGAAGGTTTATGAATTAGAACTGATGGGTTTTGTGTCTTCTGTTCCCCACCAGCATTATAACACCTCCCTCCTGGCTGCTGCTGCAGCAGCAGTGTCAGATGATCAAGACCTCTTACACTCGTCTCGGTTTTTCCCGTATACCTCCTCGCAGATGTTTCTCGATCAGTTAAGTGCAGGAGGCAGTACTTCTCTGCCAACCACCAATGGAAGCAGTAGTGGCAGTAACAGCAGCCTCGTGTCCTCCAACAGCCTGCGGGAGAGCCATAGCCACACTGTCGCAAACCGGAGCAGCACGGACACGGCATCCATCTTTGGCATCATACCAGACATTATTTCATTGGACTGATTCCCTTGCCCCTGCTGCTCCTACCCCCACCCCAGATTAAATGAACTTGGCAGAAAGAAGAGAACTTTGTGCTATGTTTTACCTTATTCTGTTTAGAAAAGTACACAAGCGTGTTTTTTTCCTTTTTTTAGGGAAAAAATTAAAAGAAATGTACAGAGAACAAAACTATATTTTCAGTTTTACTTTTGTATATAAATCTAAGACTGCCTGTCTGATAAAACACTTGTAAAAAACCAAAAAAAAGGAAAGAAAAGAAAAAAAGAAAAAAAAAAACAGTACCCACAAACCACCTTCAGTTCTTTTTTTTTTTTTTTTTTTTTTTTCTGGATTCTGAAGATTTTTTTTCATCATTTGTCCTATGGTTTTGGTTTTATTTTACTTCAATGGCATTATTTTATTTGCAATAACAAAAGGAATTGCATGTATGAAGTTTTAAATTGTGGGCTTTTCTTTGTTGCGGGGAGGGGGCAGGGGGGGTAGTTTTCATTTCCATTTTCTAAAAAGGACAGACTTGGATTCTGTTTGTGTATGTGCATATTTTATCCAGCCTTAAGTTATAAATCTCATCTGTCCCACTGCATTCCCTGTGTATTTTCAGGACCTAGCTCGTGGGGGTGTGTGTTCAGTGTGTGTGTCTGTGTATATTTTTCTGTTGTTACTGTTCCTTCTCCCAAGTTTGCATTCAGTTGATAAATCAGTTGCCTGCTTCTTTCAAAGTGCTTTGAAGGTCTTGAACTCACATATGAGCATCTTTATTGATATCCCAATTGCATGTTCTCCATCACATATTCTCTCTTATTTGCTAGATACCCCCTGAGAATATGTTTTAGAGATTTGGAGTAAAGCTGTCTGGATTTGGAGTAAAGTAGGCTTGGCAGACCTGTGAATAATACACTTTAGTCTAGTTCTTTCTTCTAAATTTGGATTGCCAGTATTATGTATTTAAACCAAGTCTGTGAACACCTGCCTTTTTGGCCACAGGGTAAAAAGTTTTCATCTAAGATCTTCATGCCAAAGTAGGAAGTAAAAATAGCTTAGAAAGCCGTGTTGGGTGTCTTGTGCAGCTGACAGAGGTAAGGTTACATCACCTCGAAAAAGAAAGAAAGTCAATTATCCTAAAAGTGAATTCTCTTTGGAAAATACAGTGCACCACACATGTCAGTCTAGAAATCCACTATCTGATAAACAGTTGAAATGCAAAAATAGGCTTGATTCTTGGTTATTTTTACTCTCGTTCTGAGTGTACTTCTTTTTCTTAGCCTGGCTATCTTGTTTGTTTTACTTGTTCTTCACCTTTTAAAGAGAAGCATGACATAGGAAAGTGGATTTATTTTTCTTCTTCTTTTTTTAGAATTCATGGATCAATCTGATCTATTTATTAATAATGGAACATGTAAATATAGTGAGAACTGTTTTTCAGGAGATGAGTGTGGGTTGGAGGGAAAGAAGGTGGTTCTACTTGTGTTCCAAAATCCTCATTAGAGAAGGTATCACATTCTTCAGGGAGTACCTGAGGGTGTGGGAAGTATCTTCTAGCTGATGGAGAGGCTTAACCAGTTTAACAAAAAAGATAAAAAGAAGGAAGGGGCATAACAATTACTGGTTTCCCAGACTGGATTTTTCTTTTACAACTGTTCATGTTCTCAGAGTTGTTCACAGAGTTGATGAAGGACCACCTTTGTGTATAAAAGTGTCGTTTCAACCTTGCAGGAGTAACAAAGCAACCTACTTTTTCCGGGTAGTATTCAAGATGGCTGTATCTTCAGTTGTATGATAAAATTAACGGTTCACATGACTGTGTGGCATCTAAAAATAATATCTGTTTTTACAGCATCTCTCTGCCACTAATTTGTTGACTTGAATTTTGAAAAACAAGTTGGTGTTGATATGTATATGTGTGTGTGTATATATGTATTTATAGACAAGTGTGAGTGACATGTGAGTTATATAGTCTTCCCCTACGCATGTGTATTCCACACATACATGGCTGAGTTATAGTCACTAAACAATTTGCAATAAAAACAAAAGATTCATTGTCAGTAAAAACAGGAATTAAGTTTTTTAATGAATCTGCTCTTATGGTGAATAAACTCTTTAAGAACTCTCATAGCTATATTAACTTAGTCTAATATTTAATGGTACCATAATTTGTGTCTAAATTCAGATTGGGATAGAAATCACTCAAGTTGTGGGGTGTTGCTTCTTATTTCACACGTAATAGGAAACATTTCTATTAATTCAGCTACCTAAAATGAATAGTTTTCTGTATTTTTTTGTTTTTATGACGTCATTAGTGGCCTCAAAATTCTGATCAATAATTTTGTGTATGATGCTGAATTCCAAACACTTTGATCCAGTTGAAAACCCATCCCTCTCCTTTCTTCAGCCCAGTTTTGGGGATGGTGAGTTTCCCTCAGTGTCCTGCATTATGCCAACCTAAGGGAAGAACAGGTAATAGGGAGAAAGAAATGTCTGTCTAGTGGCTTTGGTCATGTCTCCACAAGGAGAAATGAACCATTCGATTGTCTTTTGATTTTAGTTCATTCCACTCTAAGGAGTTTGTTTCTTTCTGTTGACTTTCCAAAGTGTTGCCTGAGTGGTAGCTATCATTCTGTTGGTCTCATGGTTGATACTAGTCAATCAGACGTTCTTGATCTGTACTAGTTACTGGTATAGTCATGCACTGCACTGTCCTAAGTTAAAAAAAGAAGTGCATAGTCATTTCATCTGGTTTTTCCTTAGCCTACCCTCACTTCCCTGCCCATGCCAATGTTGACATGCTGTCTGCGGACACATTGTGGTTCTCAGAGTCTTTTCAGCAAGCTATCACCGTCCCCTTGCCGTGGTCTTTCATAATAGTTTTGCATAGGATTGTGTTTCTGTACAGTACTCTGTGTGTAGGTGTGGGTGGGTGGGTGTATGCACACCCACCCACCCACGCACACATCTTTGATAAAATAGCTGTTTGACTTAGGGTTGAAGTGGCTTTTAATCATTTTGTGGGCATTATTGGACACATCTTTTTAAAACAGTCTGAACCTTAACCATAACCACACTTGGTTGACTAATTTATTTTGAGCATTAAAATTTTTCTTCTGTTAACTTAGACATTATCACATTTCTGTATCATTACTGACTTAGGAAAGATTGCACTTAAGCTTCTGTTAAATGTGATTTTTTGGCAGATTTTTCTTAGAGTCAAATGTCTGAAATTGAATGAAAATATATATCCCAATTTTAAATGAACTAATTGTGGAAAGAACATTTTTAGATAGTTCCAAGTTTAAATACATAAGACACTTCAAGATCTTCAGGACTTTAAAGCACATTTAAAATTATTTTAGTAAGAATTTTGTTTTATCAATACGTGTTGAATTGTTTTTTAATTAAAAAAAAAAAACCACAAAGCTTGGATTTCAGAAAGAGGGAGGGAGAATAGCTGGTGGTCCCAGAGTGCGCTGCTGTTAATTGTTTAATTAACAAAGGGGAAATGTATATAAACAGATATAAAAGTTACCATAAATTCCATGAACTTAAATCTGTGATTCATTGCCTTAAAACTTTCTCTCTTAGAATTTCCATACCGCATGCCAAACCAGTAAAATGGCTTTTAAAAATGTATAGTAGACCAATGTCAGTTTGTATAAAAGTACCAAGTGAAAATATTTATTACATGCATTGGAAAAAAATTGTTTACCTATTGAATGTTACCTGTTTATGTAGAGCTCTTTAGATGTAATAAAAGAAAAGCCTTCAGTTAATTTGTCTTCTGTAAAATATACTGTGGGTACCCTATGAGAAAAATGATAATGCTTTTGTGCTTCCAAAGCACCTTTCATCCAGAGATTTCAAAGCATGGCAATTAACTAATTCTCTTGCAACATGCTTTGAGGTAAGTAATGCATATATGGCCATCATTCCCCTTTCTTACTGAAACATGGTAAGCTTTGTACTGAACCATAGCATCTGTTTAATTTTAAATTAATCTGTTTAGTAATCTGAAGTTGGAGTGCTAAGAACGGTGGCCTTTTTGTAAACAACACTAGGTGCTAGGTAAACCAACTGGAATTTCAGGAATGAACAAGAAACCTGGACGTGGGGTTAGTATATAAAGCCTTTCCTGGGGGAGAGGTTTACATCAGAACCTGTCACAGGATCTTAGAATCCTAGCCACTGAACACCCTTAATTAGGAACACTGAGTCAGCGGAGATGAGCCCCAGGTTCTAATGACCACTCCACACCACTTAGGTGTTTTTGGCAAGCTATACTTCAGATTCCTTTTAGGCAAATTAGATTAATAAGACTTGCTTTAAAACCATCCTGGGACCATTTAGTGACAGTTTAAAAAGCTTTGAGGGAAAGTACCCTTGTTTGTTTATTCTAGCCCAGAACTTCCTTTTCCTGTCCCATCTAACTCCTAGGTATCTACTGTCTCATCCGTGGTATTCCAGAGCAGCTGTGCAGGACTTGCTTCCTAATGTCCATGATGAGAAAAAAAGAGATGTGGGGCCACGCTCCTTGAGCCTTGCCTGAAAGTGAAATATAGTGGTTCTTTATGGGGTGCCAGAGGCACCTTCAGGTAATGAAGTTTAAGCACCAGTGCCTGCCCCCTAGCCCTACTACTTTGGCCTCTGCGAGAGTCCTGGGAATAGCCTAGCAATTCTGTATTTCTATTCATGTGTTCTTGGAAGAAGGCCATCACATAGTAGAAGCCTCAGACCGCACAAAACCTGGGTGTGCCCCCACATCCTGCAGCCTCCCCCAGCTAGACAGTCACAACTTCACCTGCTTGGGGTCTGGACCATCTACTGCCTGCCCCCACTGAGACCCTTCTACAGCTCCTAGGAATTCCCAGTCGCCCCCTCTGGCAGTTACACTGCTGGGAAAATGAAAGTCTCCTCTCTGAGGACCTTGGTTAGGTCTGAAGCCACAGCATCAGGAGATAGTCGTAGAAAGGCCAGGACTGATCTGTCCCTCGTGGTTCCCCTCACGCCTAGCCCTAGATTTGTGTTTTCTGTTTCCCAAGAGACCCACCTCCCTCTTAATTTGGTTTTCTTTTGCTTGAGCCACTAAGGCGCCATTAAACAAAGCCACAGCCCAGAGTGCCCAATTTTGATACATATAAGGATGAAAATCTCCGTGCTCAGAGCTCTGGCCTGCCCCTGCTCAACATGCCGGTGTGTGACTGACTCCAGCCCTTTTTAGGGCTGTGCTGACACTACCAGTGGTTCCACAAATTTGTTGAGCATACAGGGAGCACCAGCCTGGCACCTCCTGGCTACATAACTCACTTAAAAATCCGCTCCAGCTGGAAGAGGTCCCGGCAGGCCTCTTGCTATATCGTGGCCATGGCCTGTTACATCCCTTTATTACTTTCCATTAGTCTTGGGGGCAAATGGCTTGAAGCCATGATCAATTTGGCCCACTTGAGCAGACCATCGTGGTGCCGTGACCCTCTGTGATAACAGTAGAGCTTGAAATTCAGACGGAGCTCCTCAAGATCTGCGAGGCTCTGATGAATGCAACATGTCACATCTGGTGTCCTATGGTGTGGGCTGTAAAGTCGGATCACTCTTCCTGCTGTTTGGCTGATGCTACTTGTTTTAACGTGACTGTTTTCACTCCATACTCTGTGTTTATGAATGAATATCCTGAAAGATGTCACTATGTGTTGTGTTGGGAATCAGAATTTGTCAGTGGTCCTGTGATGCTGCCAGAAATGTTAACCATGTTCTTCGTTTGTTTTAGCTCTTTGCTTGATGCTAGTTCTCCGCTAGCACTGGCTTTACCTTGGAAATGTGGAAGACGGTTCCAGCACCCAAATACAGAATAGTGACTTTTGGTAGACTGCACTTTTTAGGAGACATGCCACTTCGGTAACTCAGGATTGCATGGTGCTCTACAGTTTGCTACGGCGTTTCCAAGTCATTGTCTCAGACCACCCTCAATAGGCTCTGTGAGGTAAGAAGTAGCGATCCAACTTAAGTTCAAGGATCCGACAAGGCTTTGAGGGGTCAAATGACTTAGCCACCCAGGCCCAACTCCAAACCATATGCTCTTTCGATGCTATAAAGGGCTGGACTAATGATAGTTGTTAAAATCAATACAAATCTTTTATTAAAGACATGCTAATGCCATGGCTGAAATCATTTCATGCCACTCTTAAGTTTTACCCTGCGCTGCAATCAGGTCATGTCATCTTGCTGCTGTGTTTACCATCCACCCCCTGCCCCCCCAGTGAAATGAACGCTTTTTTTTCTTTTTAAAAAACACTTCTCAGTCTGAGTTTTCAGGCCCAGGGGAGGTGTTCTCTCACGTTTTCTTCATTCAGTGGTCCCACACAGGAATGGTGATCTTGTGGATAAATTCATCATACTTCACTTTGCCATTTGGTTCTATATTTGCTTCCTTGAAAAGATCATCCACTGCAATAAATCACATTAATTTTTCAGTTTGGCTGTAGTGTTATTGTATAGGACATCACGTTAGCTTTTGGGGGGTGGGGCTCCCCAGAGGTCTTCCCTTGTGTCCAATGGACCGTTCCTGTAGGCCAGGAAATAAACCAGTGAACAGAACAGGACAAGCCACCCCCTGCCCCTGAAGACCACTGATTGAATTTTGAGTTATTCAGGCTTTCTGCAGGGGCATGGGTAAAGGGTATGGAGGTGTGCCAGTGACCAGTAAGTCACTGAAGCCACCTTGTGCTTGCTTGCTTCTTTGTCTTTGGTTTTTTGGTTTTGTTTTGTGTTTTAAGAAAGGATCTGACCCCCGTGCCTGTATTTCCAGAAACATCTGGTATTAGGTATGGATGTTACCTTCTGCAGCCCACCCTCTCAGCCTCCCGGCAGAACAGACATTCTCAGCAGCCCCGTCCTGGGCCACCCTGCCCCATAGCTTTGGCCTGCCCCAGCCTGCCTGTCTTCCCTTCCTAATGGGCATGCCCCACCCCAAGAGGAGACTTGGTGACAAGTGGTGTCTGCCACCATCACCTCTTTTTTAAAATGTGTATGTTTAGGGGGTGGGGGTATCATGAGAGAAAATAAACTCAACTGTGTCTAAAAGCTCAAAGTGTACAAAACTGTTATTGTTCTCTGACATTGCTCCCCCCCCCCCAAAAAAAAATCACTTCATTTACTTCTGGATTCTTCGGACAAAATACTAGCTTGTTCCAGATGTTGGCAAGAGAAGACCATTTTGGCTTCCATTTCTCCACAGTGGCCTCTTGGGGCCAACCTGCTTTTGGATCTTTGGGCCCATCCTCATCCCCTTGCAAAAACTGTTTCACTGCCCTGTGTCAACTTCCTTGGCGCTGGATGCCCCGACACATAATTCTGGGCAGTTGGAAAGTATCCTGTGCTTCTCTGCTTAACCATCCATCGTCCTCTAAAATGTAATTACTATGCTCTGTGCCTAAGCTGATGGTAGTTCTGAGTATTTTTAGAATGTTGAGGAGACTGTAATTTATCTTATTTCATGGAGAAGCTTCTACCCATCAGCCATTTGGTTCAACCCTTTCCAGTGGTCAGGTCCAACACCACCTGCAGCATCGAGTCCTGTAGCCCCCTCCTGCCCAGAAGAGGGGCTGCGCTTCAGGGCCAAGTACTGACCACTGCTTCTGGGTAGAGCGGCAGTCCACCCGGAACCCATAAAGACCCAGGGTGCTGACATCAGCCTGTCCCAGGCCTCCACAGCAGCCTTCTCCAGCTGTTCGGAGGAGGCTTCATAGTAAAACTGAAGCTTTTCTTTCAGTCACCCAGGGTAAAAGATTCCTACTTCTAGTATCATCTTTCCTCTCTCCCCCAGCAAGGGGAAGGGAAATGGGTCTTCCTGCCTGTCTGAAACACATTACCAGTTTGTTTGAAATGTTTCTTCCCTGGTTAAACAAACAAGAGCTGTGTGCGAGTCTGGGGGCCATGGTATTGCTTTAGACAGAGATCATTAACCAGAAGAATGCAGGCCCCAGCTGGGCCTCCGCTGCCAACACTCCACCTGGAACATAAAAGGCCGGACAGTGTCCTCAGAGCCTGAGAGGGAAGGAGAGCCCATGCTTCCCCCCGTTCACATGAACACAGCCACAGCGAAGAATGAGATCACGGTCGCTGCCAGCCTGAAAATGCAGGGAAAGCTCAATGTGCCGTCTGTAGCGCTATTTTTAAATGCTTTGCGTTGTGCCTTAGTGACTGCAGATAAAATCTAAGTAGAGTGCTTCACAGAATGTTAGCTCTTGGAGGGACCTGGGGGATTGTCTATTGTAACGTCGTTTCCCAACCAGGAAACCAAGGAAGGTGAGAGGAGAGGGTGAGAGTGGTTAAGAAACTCCTCTGAGGGCCCCCAGAAGGAGGGGGAGCCCAGGGGTCACATCTAGTTCAAGCCACTGATCTGTTGAGATCCAACCAAAGGCTAAAGGGCCACCATTACTGAAAGCCTTTCCCTCCTGCCTCGTGTGTCCTAGCCCTGTGCTCCCGTCTCCAACCACAGATGGACCCAGTAGCTTAACTGGAAATGCCAGCCTCTGGCCTCGGACCTGGGACAGCTGCTGTGATGGGGACGAGGGGCGAGGCTGGAAGAAAGGCAGCTGACAGCCCAGCACGGGGGGTCACTTCCTCCAAGGTCCCCAGGGTGTGGGCCAGAAGCCCCTTGTCCCTCATCCGGTCCCTCATCCTGCTCCGAGGCAGCAAGACAGACAGGCCTGCTGGAAGCTGTGAGGCAAAGGCCACTGCACATGCTCCTTCTGCAAGAGCTCTTAGAACTGGCTGAGTCATGAGAAGAGGGGGCAAAGTAGCATCTCAGTTTGGAAATTTGGCATCAGCAACAACCTCAGAAGACAGCTTTGGCAAGAGGAAAGAGCGAGGGGGCGTATGTGTGTCTAATAGACTTGCATTCAAGCCCCAGGTCTGCCAGCCGTTCCTGTCACCTGTTTGTCCCTATATGGGGAACACTGGCGCCCCAAGGGGTCTTGTGAGCATAAATGAAAGCCCAAGGAGATCCTAGCTGTCTCTCCACAGGCCTTCTCTTCACCCTGGTGGACTTCCTCTGTCACTCTGGCCCCTAGTTCTTCCGGCGGCCACCTAGCGAGACATCTAGGCACAGCCCCCTGGGGCAAGCATCACATGCAGTGTCTGCACGGTCCTGCCGGCAGGGATCAGGCTTTGGTGTCCTTCCCCCAGCTCCCCCCTCCTCCCCCACTGCTGGGAAAGAGGGACCCAGGCCTTTACCTTCCTTGTGGGTGAGTTTCTCCCCTAGTTTCATGAGTTTGGACCGCAGCTCGGATGCCATGATGTAGCCTTTCTTCTCCTTGTCTGCCATCAACATGGCCAAGAGAATTTCTTTCTTTGGATCCTCTTGTTTTATTTGCATGTGCATAATGGTCAGGAAAGTGGAGAAATCCAGCTCCCCATCTCTATCTGGGAAACCCCCAAACACAGCAGAGTGAGCAGGGAGGGAAAGGCTCATCCTGAAGAAGCTAAATGGCACCCCCCCGGCCCAAGTCCTCATGGGCTGCTCAATGGCCCCCTAATTCAGGAGGTGCCACGATGGAGAAAATGTCCTAAGGAGGAGGCAGGCCCGCCCACTGAGCCCCCACCATGGATCTGCCTCCCTAATCCTTTCAATAATCCTCAGTGACCAAGATTACCATCGTCCCATCTTGCCCACTAAGGAGATGGAGGCCCCAGAGTGTGCAGTCACTTCACAGAGCCGTGGCAGGACCAGGGTGGGGCCCACGTCCTCTGCTCCCTTCCAGGTGCTTCCCTCTGGCCCTGGACTAGAGGGAAGTACTCTGTGCATCCATCGCTCCTCGGTGGCCACTGCAGCATATCCACAAGGAGGGACAGATGACCCCGCCTGACGCCTCAAGCCCCAGTCCCACCTGCCCTGCCCCTCCCTGCGGCCTCTGCCCTAGTCTCCCCAGCCCCCGCCCCTCCTTGAAGCATGCCTGGGGGCCTCACCAGCTACAACTGCAGGAAATCAGAGCTTCCCCTGACCACAACTTCCTGTTTGGAGGAGACAGAAGCCAAAGGAAACCACCACCCCTTCAGAGCTGGGAACAGGGTCTCTCAGTCACCGAGCACCCCATCACCCAGCTCCAGATCTTCAGAGGCTCGCCCCCTGATGGGCTCCCAGCGCTGCCGTGGGTACTTCCTGATGGGACCTGAGAGTAACCCTAGCCGATGGTGCAAGCCCATCTGCAAGAGGAGGAGGCGAGGTCCAGACACTGAGAAGTAGCCTCTGGGCTCCAGATCAAGTGCTCTTTCCAGTCTACTTCCTTCCTCTGGGCCAGTCTTTCCTTCCTGTGTGTCCAGCTACCAATGCAAACATCCACCCGGCCTCTTGACACCTCTCTGTTTGGTTTTTCTTATTTTTGTTTTTTATTTATTTTATTTTATTTATTTATTTATTATTATTTTTGTTTTTTAAAAATATAAAGCTTGTTCCTGGCTATGAAAGCCCTAGATGTTCCCATTGTCAAACATACAAGGAACAACAATAAAGGGAATGAAAATCATCCCTAATTGCATCACCAGAGACAACAATTTGGTAGGGTCTTGTGTGGGTTTCCTTCTACCTTTTTTCTCGGGTGTTGCATCATTTTTAGGAGGTCAGTCTTTGAAAAAAGAATCAGGTCCCAACCCTGACGCCACCATCGGCTTAAGAACTTGGGCAAGTTACCTAATGGCTCTGAACCTTGATCCTTAAACCTGTAAAACAGTAGGATGGTGCCTCCTTCCCCAAGCTGTTTGAGCTCAGCATGTGACAGATACTCAGTGAAGGGAAACTGTCCCATCATAACACCTGGGATCCCTGTGAGCACTGTCTCTGCTGCAGGCTTGTGATAACCGTGACAGATTGCCTAGATCCTGTGGTTCTCTGTGACAGAGGGGGATGTCGCCGGTTGCTGTGGGGATTCGAGGAAGCCTGAGGGATACACAGATGTCTCCATAGCTGCCCCCAAATGTCTGAGCTCCTCACGCCCCCACAACCCGTACCTGCCTGCTGGGCCCCACCCCAGGACCACAGCCACAGGTGGCCGCCCACGTGGCCATCCCCTCCAGCGCCGCCTCTGGCCCAGCCCACTCACCGATCTTGTGACTCTGCAGGTGGCGCTGCACCTCCCCTGGCGTTGGGCTGGCCCCCAAGCACCTCATCACCACCAGGAGGTCAGTGGCTTTTATCCTGCCGCGCTGCTCCTTGTCGTACAGGGAGAAGCACTCCTTGTACTCTGCGCACAGCGGGGAAAGAAGGGTTAGCGGCGCCAGCTGCTCCCCTCCCAGGCCCCGGGCCTTCTCTGCCCTCGCCCCCTTCCCTTTCCCTTCTCTGCCTCTGCCTTTTGCTGACTCTTCTCCCCTCTAAGAGTTGCCAGACAACAGCAAAGAAAAATACAGGGCTGCCAGGTTAAGCTGAATCTCAGATAAACCAGGAGGACATCTTTAGTATAAGTATATCCCACGTTTTGCATGGGATATACTTATCCTAAAAAGCTTTTGTGGCTAATCTGAAACCCAACTTTTGCTGGGTGGCCTGTGCTTTATCTGGCAACCCTGTCCCCTCCCCCTCCTGACTTCCCTTCTGCTTCCTCCCTCTGGCCCCCTTCCTGCTCAAGCCCCTCCCTTCCTTCTGTTTTCTTTTCCTCTTTTCTCCCCTTCCATGACTGACTAAACCCGAAGGAAAGCAATCCCACCCTCCAGGGCCATCCCGTGGAGCCCCGGGGGCCACAGCAGGGCGTGCAGACTCCAGGGTGCCTTCGCAAGGACAGCTGATGTGAGGACCCTGGGAAATAATGGCTCCGGGTTATTGAGAGGCTCCCTGCTCTCTGGGAAGGCCTGGCAGAGAAGGGCTCTTCTACGAGGTGACGGTTATCATCACTTCTGTGCGCACGGCTGCGTCCGCTCTCCAGCCTGCCACCTCCAGGCTGTCCTCCGACACACGCCCTGGTCCTGCTCTTAAAGACCGCAGGCTGCCCCCAGGCTCTGACGGATCTGGCTGGCTGCTCTCTCCACCCAGCTGCTGGAGCTAAGGCTCCTCCAGACCAGTGTCAGGGCGCAGGGAGCCCGGCTCCCTGCCTCGGGAGCACGGGGAGGCCAGTGGGGAGCTGGGGAAGAGGCCTGCGCCCCGTCACTGCCTCTGTCACCACCACCTAAAGAGTCAGATTCAGGCTGGGGTGGGGCTGCCATCAGAACTGGTCAAGAGCTGGGGCACCCGGGTGGCTCAGGTGGTTAAGTGTCTGCCTTCGGCTCAGGTCATGATCCCGGGGTCCAGGGTTCAAGTCCCGCATCAGGCTCCCTGTTCAGTGGGGAGCCTGCTTATTCCTCTTCCTCTGTCTCTGCCTTTCCCTTCCATTCGTGCTCCCTCTCTCAAATGGATAAATTAAAAAAAAAAAAAAAAAAAAGAATTGGTCAAGAGCTGCCCAGGTGACTCTCCAACTCCTGAGGCCTACAGGGGGAGCCACTGCTCCCCGCACCAGGGCCTCTCAGCACCCGCTCCCAGAGGCTGGGCCAGGGCTCCTCAGCTGATGTAACAGCAACAGTGGCAGGCTCACACTGCTGAGCTCTCCCCCTGGGCCCATCCTGCAGTGGCCCCTGACGCGTCATGCAGGGCCTCTACTGTTCCCATGGTGCACCGGGCCACCGAAGGCTGGGGCAGCTGAGGGCCTTGGGGGGCTGGGGCGGGGAGGCAGTCTGGCTCCTGAAACAGAGCTCCACCAGGAAGCCACTCTGCACCCTGGATTCCTAGGCCGAGGCCACCAGGGGGCAGAAGGGGGCGGGGGAGGCGGAGGAGGGCCCGCAGCTCCTGCCCGAAGGCCCCTTTGTGTACCCCAACTAAGGCCTCTCCTTGAGGATTTCAGGGGTGCTGCTAATAAACGACAGCCTCCCTGGCAGGGTTTGGAGACAGCCACCTTTGTGCCTGTGGAGGGGCTGAAGAGAAAGGCCTAGCCCTTTTCAGAACTTTCCAGAGCATGGGCTTGGAGAAAGCCAGAACACAGACATGACCAGGGGGCAGGAGCTAAAGTGGCCCAGGGGAAGCAGCCCCAGAGCCTGGCCTAAGATCCCACCTTTGGTTCCTGCAAAACCTAATTCCCTCCAAGAGGGCCCAGTGCCAGCAGGGGTGACGCCATCACCTTACATGGGGGGACAGAGCCACCCCGTGCGCGTGGGGCTTAACATGCCCAGAGCACCCTTCCTGGGGACCTCTCACGCCCACGCCCTGCTTCTGTCTGACTTTGCGCTCTGAGACTTCGTCCTATGACAGTTGTCCCTGGCTGGCCAGCGCTGGAAGGCGGTCATCACACCCCTGGGACCTGGAGTGGGCCAGGCTCTACAGGTGGGCACACTTCCTCTCCCACATGGGTCAGTAATGGGGACCGTGCCCCTGCCATCAGCAGGGCCAGGGGCAAATGGATCCCATCTCCTGTTAGATCTTCCCACCTTGACAAAATCTACCATCAAAACACCTGGCCGGCCAGACCTGCCCTGGGACTCTGGTGCTGGCACAGGACAGCAGGCCGCTCTCCTCGCACCCCCACAACCTCCACACCTCCCTGCTCCCCCTTTCTGGCCTATTCTTCTAATGGGCAGGCCATTTAACACCCTGTATATGTTACCGCTTTTGTTGTGTGAGTGAGCAAAAGGATTTTGTCTATCATGTTGGCGGCCGTATCTTAGTGCCTAGAACTGGGCTGGCGCAGAAAAAAAAAAAAAAAAAAGGACTAGCATTTGGTGAAGGAAAGAATAAATCAGGTTGAAAAGCCCCCTGAGGTCTTCCCTTTGAAAATGCAAGTGCCCCGGGGCAGGAAAGAATCCTCCCCAGGGCCTAGGATAGCACCAGGTGAGTGCTAGGAGATGTTTAGAATAACCAGCTCCATGATCTATGTATGGCAAGTCTTCTAGTAACTTCTACAGACGTGCAGGCTGTGGAGCACACGGCTTATCAATGATAATAAAATATGCACTATTCCTTCTACGTCCCGTTCCAGCCAGTTGATCATCACAAGTGAGTTTTGCCAAATCTTGTGTCCGCTGCCAACCTACAGTTTCCATTTAACACGGTTTGCCAAGGGAGGTCACATGTCAGTGAATGCAACTCCTTCCCCAATGAATGTATTGTCATTAAATCTGATAAGTGAGCCACCGTTACGCTATTTCTCACCCTCGTACAAATTACATTCATTAAAAGTGAGACCTCTTGCAAGTCTTCAGCACCACGGATGCCAATAGGGTTATTTTAAAACACTGGCTGTCTCCATGCAGGGATTGAAACTCTGATGCTACACGGTTTAAGAATGGCTGATTTGAAGCAATTCAAAATCTAAAAATCCTAAGAATGAGTGAGTCCTAGAGTGAGCCAGGCCCCGGACTGACCTCGTCTCTGCCCCTTGCTCACAGCGGCCTGGGAGGCCGGGTCATTCTCCCGACTTCACAGACCAGAAAGCAGAGGCTGAGAGGTGACTGGGCCCCAGGCCTGCTGCCTCCAAGCCCCCTGCCCTTCCCACTCGAGCGGGCCACCTGTGTGCAACCTCGCATTCAGGAGACGCCAGCGGCCACCTTCCTGGTGTCTGATCCCAGAATCCATGGGGAAGCTTCCCTTCCTCCCTCCTGGGAGTTTCACAGGTGCCAGGAGGGGGGAGTCACGGAGCCTCAGAACCTGGCGTGGGCTGGTTGGAGGTGGAGGGAAGTTCCTGAGGCCGACAGCTAGACCGCAGCGCGAGTCGCCACGCAGTCTGTCCCCCCGCAGAGGCCTTAGGTTTTTACCTTCGTCTTGGGGGTCTTGGGGTGAGGATGCGGCGCCGTCTGTCTAAGACGAGGTGCCCCCCTGGGGCCTGCAGGCCACCCACCCGCTGCAGACCCGGCTCCGGGGACCCAGCACTATGGTTACCCCAAGTAACCTAAGCACCTCCAGCGCCTGCGGGACCCTCGCTGGGCTCTGCTGCCCCCCCCCCCCCCCCCCCCCGCGCAGGTCCGCGCTCTGTTCCGTGTAACCCAACTCTCCCCTCCGGGCCTCCTGGAAACACAACTCCGTGCCTCCCTGAGGCCTGCTGGGCGCGGGGAGGGAACGCTCCGGACGCCCCAACTAGGCCTGACGTCAGGACGGCGGACGCAGGGGCCACCTCAGCCCGCCCCCATTTCACAGATGCGGAGACCGAGGCCCAGGAGCCGAGGCGCCTGCCAGAGGGCGGACCCGGGGCCTCTGCCCTCGCGGCCCCTTCTTTTGTTCCGCCCTCAGCGCCAGCCAGTTACAGGTGGCCCCGCTCCGCTCCGCTCCCCTCCCCCCTCCCCCCTCCCCATCCAGCGGTCAGCAGGAGGCACCCGCCGAGCGCCCCCTCGCGTCCGCCCACCTGCCAGTCGCACTGGCCAAGGCGAGGCCCTCGCTCCCCGCTCCGAGCCCCCGCAGCCCGCGGCCCCTGCCCGTGGGTGGGCCTGCGCCCCCCGCGCCCTCCCCACCGCCGGCACACCCAGCACGGCAAATCGCCTAATGAGCCCCACATTTTGCAGCGAGTCGCTAATTAAAGAGCAAAGCCGACCTACCATTAATCTGGTCCTGGGAAAGGAACTTGGCCTGGAGCAGGGAGAGGAAGACCGTCAGGGAGGGCGCCCCCGCCCCGGCCCCCACCCCCACCCCCACCCCGCCCCGCCCCCACCCACCATCGGGGCGTCGGGCGGTCGCCGGCGGGCTCGGGCTCGGGCTCGGGCTCCCAGGGCCGCCGCTCCTCCGCTCCTGCGGCTTCCAGGGCAAAGTCCGCGGGGCGGGGCGAGGCCCCGTAATGAACGCGCTGCCCCGGGGACGGGCCGGGCGCCCGGGTCGGGTTCCAGCGGCCCCAGCGGCGAGGCCCCCCTCCCCCCCCAGGTGTCGCCTGCCGCGCTCCCTCCTGGCCCGGGGCGCCCCGGGGCGGTGGCTGCCCTGCGGGGACTGAGCTGGGGGCTGCAACTCGTCCTCCCGCAGCCCCAACCCCCCCCCCGGGGCTGCTGCCCTGGGCCTTCCTCCCCTCCGAGCCGGCTCCCTGTCTGCGGGGAGCCCTCGCCTCCCTGGGGCCTCCTCGGGGCCGGGGGCCCCCCAGGTTGTGCTCTGCTCGCGGGGCCGGGCCCAGGGGACGAGTGGGTCCCGGGGAGGGCTGCACCTGCCTGCTTGCTCCAGCCCTCGGTCTGCTCTGCCCCTTGTCTCCCGACCAGCCTCCGCGTGGGTCTCTCCTCCCCCAGGTGACGTCCCTGCCTCACCTCCTCACTTCTGCTTCTACACCCGGAGGATTTCAGCGGGAGGGTGGGAGTCCCCTCTGTTGGGGCTGAGGAAGGATGGGTGGGATGCAGGAGGCGGGAGGAGGGGCCTTGGAGGCCAGGGGCAGGGGGTGCAGAGCCGAGGCTGGTGGGGAGCCCCTTGGAATTACCCTGTTTGGGCAGGGGCTCCCGGAGGAGGCAAGGCATCCTGGACTGAGGTTAGCGGGTGATCAAAACGGCTGCCCAGGGAGGGAGGGGTGGCTGCCTGAGGGTCACTGTAAAATCCATCAAGCTGCATCCTTGAGTGCGCTATGCGCCACCGCAACAGGAAAGCTAGAACCGCCCCCCCCATAGCAGCGGGGGGGGGGGGCAGGACTTGTTCACCCGCAGGATCCCGCCACCAGACTTCCCGATCCAGCAGTTAGGACGGGGCATTTCTTCTCCCATCCTGACGCGGCCAGGCAGGGCCACGGGGTGCACTTGAGAACTTCTCGGGAACCCTCTCCAGTAAACTGCCCAAAGAGGTCTTGGGCAAGAGGGACACGAAATCTCCAAGACTCTGATAACGGGCTGTGATGTCTTTTCCATTTTAAACATTTACTTTCATATCTAATTTTTTAAGAAGATTTATTTTAGAGACACACAGGGAGACCGAGGCAGAGAGAGAGGGAGAGAGCGCACCTGTGGTGGAGCAGGGAGGAAGGAGAGGGACTGTCAGGCCGGCTCCCTGCCAAGGGCAGAGCTCAGTGCGGGGCGCGATCGCAGGACCCTGAGATGGTGACCTGGGCTGCAATCAAGGGTCAGATGCTTAACTGACTGAGCCACCCAGCGACCCTCATACCTAATTTCATATATATATATATATATATATATATATATATATATATATATATATAAAATTTTTTTTTTTTCTGTTTTAGCCAGGCCTCCCCCTTTGCCACCCTCCCTAAAAGTTGTATGAGCTTCAGGCCCCACACGACTGGGCCCGGGGCCTGGGCCTGCTCAGAGGCCACCAGCACGCGGCTGTGGAGAAGAGGCCCAGAGCAGGTTGGAAGGAGCAGCGTCCGCAAGGCCAGGAAGGAATCCAGGGACGACGCCAACATAGAGCACCTCCTGTCCCCGCTAACGGGAGCCCCAGGAAGTCCCGGGGGCCGCGTGGGGAGTCCGAGGCCGCGTGGGTAAGCGGCTCGTCCAGGCTCAGTGCCAGCTTCCAACCAACCAGCCTCCTCACCTTCCCCAAAGGCGCCCTCTCTGTTCCGGCCTCCGGAAGGAGCTGGCAGGGGGGCAGGCAGCCTGGAGGTGCCCGTCCTGGCTCCCCACCCCCATATCCGTGGCTCCTCTGGAGAGGGCTGGGACTGACTGGGAGGAGCCCCCCACGCCCCAGCACCCCATGAGGGGCCTGTGAGGCTGATGGGCAGCGGCAGCACCTGCTCTTAGCCACAGGCCTCTGCCTGGCCCCAGGGCCCCCCTCCCGCCCCCCCCCCCAAGTGACGCGCAAAACAAGAAGCGGCCACCAGCCAGGCTTGGCTCCACGCTGGTCTTTATTCACACGTCCCTCCACCCATCCGACCAGGGGCTGGGGGACCTCTAAGGGGGGCTGTAGAGGGGCCCCAACATGAAAGGAGCTGAGGCCTGGGGCTCCCTGAGGACACAGGAGAGGCGCAAGGCCCCGGGGAAGGCAAGGCCCCGGGGAAGGCAAGGCCCCGAGACCCCCAGCTCGCTGAGCCAGTGCTGGCTGGAAAGGGGGACTGCGTGGGCCGCTGTGTGGGTACACCTGGCCCCAAGGCTGGGGGGACATGGGCCCGGGGCGTCCTGCTGGGAGCGATGCCTCCCTTTTCTGGGAGCAGGGCCATGAGCAAAGGCATGAGATTCAGGCTGAGACAAGGCCTCAGGTTCCTGGCCCCCAACAGCCCCAAGAGCCCCCCTGGCCCTCTAATGGGGCTCAGGGAATACTGTGAGCTGCAGCTCAAACGTCCCGGGTAGGCTGCCAGGAAGGGGTGCCGCAGTGGGGAGCAGGTAGGCAGCTTCCGGTAGAGGGAAATGGTTGGAGGCCCTGAGACTGGGCTGTGGTCAGGGGAGGCGGCTGGCCTCCAGCTCTCCAGGGTTGGGTGGCTCAATGCTCCGTGTGACCTGAGTTTGGGTGGGGATCTGAGGTGCACGTACCCCACCTGGGGGTAGCAGAGGGCAGTGACAGGAAAGAACTTTCCATCCATCCCAAGGCTGCCCCAAAGAGGAGACCACAACCAGCCTGACACACTCTGGGCCCTGAGCCCCGCCAGTGCAAGTGAGGCCCAGGGGAGGGATGCGCTTTGCTCAACAACGCCCAGAAAGTGAACTTAACCTTTGTCACCCGGCCTGCAGGGTCAGGGCAGGTCTAAGGGGTGAGCCAGGTGGGACGGTGACATGCCCAGTCCCCTCACTGCTGCTGCCCCACCCACCTACACAGCATGGCCAGAGGACACCCCAGAAGAGACCAGCCCCGCGCAGCGCGTGAGGGTGCCCAGCTCCAGTCAGGTGCATGAGAAGGCAGGGCCCCGACCTCGGCCTGGACGCACTGCCTGAAACTATATCCCAACCTGAAAAGATCCAAACCAAAGAGAAACTTGATCCAAACAACTATTATGACGGTGCACTCTGCACATGCGCACGCGCGCACACACACACCTGTCCGAGTGCACGATGCACACCCTCACCAATGTCCTGTTACCAGTTACACATAAGCAGACACACATACATACGCGCGCACACACACGACACACACACACACACACCCTTGTCCATGTGCACAACGCACATCCCTACCAACGCCGTGATGACCGCACATCCACGGGGGGATACACACATCCCACACTCACACACTCGCTACAGCTCATCTCCCTCCAGGCAGGGCCCCGAGTGGCCGCTGCCTGGGACTCAGGGTCGGCTGCTGACGTGGAGGGTGTAGAAGGCCCAGGGCTCGGGGACGTAGATGACACCCGGGTACTTCTTCCTGAGCACGGGGTCGTTCCAGAGCCAGGTGACCCACAGGGCCACAAGCAGAAGGGTGAGAGCAAAGGAGTAGAAGAGGAAGAGGCCGTTGCTGTCCAGGAAGAGGCGCTTCCGCTTCTGGTGCAGGACAAGGGCCAGCATGGCGAAGAAGGTGAAGATGAAGAGGATGAAGATCTGGCCCTCGGTGACCAGGTACCTGGAGAGGCCAGCGGGTGAGGTGAGTCGGGGCCCATCACAGCTCTGTCCTGCCCGGCATCCCTCGCTGTACCCACGTACCGGGGTGCCCTCCCAGCCGGTCAGAGCAGCTCACATAACAGGGGGCTCAGGGAACCATACTACTCCGAGCCACAGCCCTGTGGGCAGCAGGTTAATTTGGCTTGTATAGCTGCCATTTTTTAAAACGTTGAGTTTGTTACCAATGTTTAAGTAACAGAGTAGCAGAAAGTAATGGATTTCTGGTTTCTTTGGTCACATTAGGCCTGTATTCCCAGATGACAACTGATTACAGAAGGCAGCCGTCCCCTCAAGAAAGAGCATGTGGCTACTGTTTGCCACACTCCCCACCACTCCCTATTGCTTCCTCGATGCCTCTCTGTTACCAGCCTGGCTCCTATAGGCATTTGAGTCTGGAAATGCAGTTGCAATTCATAGGGGTGGTCACTTCTGTCTCCTTGAGGGCTGGGACAGTCCCAGACCTCCCAGGGTTCTCTGCAGCTCCCGGGGCAGTGCTTAGCACATGGCCAGGAATCCAGTAACATGTGTTGTCTGGTCCACTCCCCTGCCTCCAGGGAGAGCCATGATGCTGACCATTCCACTCGAGGAATTATAGCTCTACAGCTCAGTGGCTGTGTGACCTTGGGGAATTTACAGGACATCCTGGAGCTTCCGTGTTCTCACTCAGAGAGGGCATAAATGGGCCAGGCTCTCCAGAGGTAAGACCTGCAGGAACTGTGTACATCTCTTACTCGGAAAAGCACGTGGCTTAAATGGCTGCAGCTCCTATCGTGGCCACCTCTGCGTTAACATGCTGTGGGTAAGAACTGCACAGAAAGCCCTGCCCATGTCGAACCACCTTCCTTCTTGCTGTGGGTGCCACTCATTCTTTCTCGCCCTGTCATCAGGGGGCATACCGATTGGCCCTGGTCCATCCTCTCCGCAGGGCAGGGGACAGACCCAGGGACGGACCCTAGGGATCTGGCTCCATGAAAAAAGACCCTTCTCATTCTGAGGCAAGCTTCCCATCAGAGAAGGGTCCGGTCCTTCCTATGACATCCCGGAGCCTGTCCCCGGGGCAGAAGTGACAGAGGAGAGGTAGGAGCCTGGCTGAGGCCGGAGTCGCCACGGACTTCCCCTTCTCTGTCCTTGTCACCTTCATAGTGCTTTACAGTTCACGAAGCCTCCTTCCGCCCTGCTAGATCCTCGCCATCTCCTGAGACGGAGACAAGCAAGGACTGTCCCACTTCGCACAGGTGGAAACTGAGGCCCACCAGGCTCTATGGGTTTGGTTTACAGGTGGATTCTGTGGGGCCCAAGTGGCACTGGGGTTCTGTGAGCTGGGGCAGAGGGGCGTGAGGGTGGAGAGGCCACACTCAGGCCTGGCCTCCTGGTGACAGAGAGGCTACCACACAGCACTGCCACCGTCCCCGCTAGACAGAGGGGGAAGCAGGAGCCCAGGGCACGTTTTTACTGCCTGGCTCACTCGGCGCCCCCGCTCGCCCCCCAGGTCCAGGTCCGCTCACCAATAGTAGAGGCCACTGGGCATGGCCAGGAGCAGGGCTGCCCCCGGCACTGAACTCTCCGCCTTGGTGGGAGTGAAGCAGCCACTGAAGTATATGAAGAGGATGAGGAAGAAGGGGACGTACCTGCAACAGGGAGCGTGCCTCAGGCCTGGGCACACCCTCCCGCTCAACCAGCGCTCTCCCCCACCTTGCACGAGCCGTCCTGGTGGGTCCTCCCCAGGCTGGGGGGGGGGCGGGCAGGCTGGGGTCTAGGCTGGGGCACATGCACATCAGAGGCCCACAGGCCGCCTATGCTGCGGGGGGCGCACCTCCCTGCGCAGGGAGGGGGTGTGAGGGGGTGCCCCCCACCTACTCCAGGGCTGGGGACCACAGGCTCCAGGTCCTGCAGGGGCTCTGTGAAGCCCCCTCACCGGTGCCCCCCCCCCCCCCCCCCCCGCCACCTGGGAGGGCTACACTCCCGGCCCGCCCCTCCTCCCTTCCCCGGGGCCCCCGGGGAGGCCAGGCCAGGACCCGGGACTGCCAGGTGGTGCCCGGATCCCGGACACGCAGGAAGCCCCAGCCCGCTCCCGGCGGCTCGTCCCGCGAGGTGGGGGGCTGCGCACAGCTGGGAGCCTTCCGCCGCCCTCGGGGTGCAGGGGGGCTCTCCCGGGACTTGCAGGAGCGGGCACGCAGCCGCGCCCCCCGGAGTCCAGCCAGCCCTCCTCGCCTTCACCCCGACCTGCCCCCCACCGCCCCCCCAGACCCCGGGGCTCCGGGAAGGGCTGGGGCCTCGGCCGCGCCCTCCCCGCGGCTCCGGGGCGCAGGGCTGGCTGCCCGCTGCCCTCTAGTGGCCGCCGCGGGCACTGCCGCGCCCCTCTCCCAGGGGCTCCCGCCCCCCCCCCCCCCCCCCCCCCGCGACCCCGGGCATCCCGGGACCCGGGCCCATCACTCACCACATGCAGTGGCCCAGGTACTCGTCGTAGTAGTAGAGCAGCTCGAAGGAGTCGATCTGAGGGCGGCAGGTGCACCGGGGGGTGCCGGGGTGGGCCTCCCCCAGCCGCCCTCATCCCCCCCCCTGCCGCCCCGCCCTCTCCCCAGGGGTCCCTCTCCCCAGCAGGGCGCCTCCAGCAGGTCAGGAGGGCAGGCGGCGGGGCTCTCCCGCCAGGACGGCCGACCCACAGGGCTTTGCATGCGTGGGGGGGGGGCCCTCACCAGCGTCTCAGGGTTCAGATTCTTGATGATGGGGTTCTCGCGGACAGACAGATGGTGCTGGTAGCCACTGAAGAGCAGGCGGTGGTTCACGGAGTCGCCCACCAGGTGGATGCTGGCACCCATGACAAAGGTGATGATGCTGACGTAGATCACAGAGCGGGGCAGGGTGCGAGGGGACCGCTCGATGAGCTGAGGTCACAGGGAGGCCATGGCTCAGCCTCCACCGCAACAGGAGACACCCCTGCGCCCCCCTCATGCCTGATCCATGACACCGGCTGAAAAGTCACTACGGAATTGGTGGGTCCCGTTAGCAGGCCAAGCCAGCCTCGAGTCTCAGGCGATCCCCGTGAAGCCGGCATGGGCTGGGAAACAGCACCCCCTTTTCCCAGGGAGCAGACTCAGAGGGACTAGCTGATTGCCCAAGGTCGCACACTAACCACGTGGTGGAAGTGACAGCCAGGCCTTCAACGCAGGCATCCAGGCACAATGCCCGGCCCTCTCCCTACCCCCAGGTGTGCCTCTGGGTGGCTGGGCTGGCTCACCAGTGGGACCCTCTGGTTTCTGAGCCACTGGCCCATGGAGGTAAGCACAAAGAAAATGTCAGGGAAGTGTGGTGTTGGGGGGGCGGGTGGCAGGGTGAGGGGAGAGCAGATGCTTTGGAAACCAAACTAAGATTCCTCTGAATTCTAGTATTATACCTTTCTTACTTTTGGAGATTAGAAGCATCTTTCTAGAAACAAAATGATGGGGATGGCACATGGCGATAGTTGTTTTAAGAGCCCTTACTTGCACCTGCCAAGCCGGCAGCCCTGGCTAGCTCTGTACTCCCAGATCTCCAGGCCAGAGTAAAGGTCGCCTCCATTGCTGCCACCTGAACCCTACCTGCCTTCCCAACTGGTCCCTGACTTCTCCCCCAGACAACCAGCCCAGTCACTCCTTCTGCTTCAGCTTCCCCAAAATTACTGTGGTTTCACAAGCATGGCCCTGTCTTCGGGTCCTTTTGCCTGAGCACCTCTTGCACATCATCCCCTGGCACACCAGGCTAAAGCCCAAATCAAACACCCCTCCTCGGGGAGGGCTTCTGCATCCCTCCTCGCCAGGCCCTTGGTGTGTCCCTCTGCCACAGCCTTCACCCCCCCAGGCTCAGGAAGGGTAGGCCTGCTTCTACTGGCCTCCATGACTCACAGGGCTTGGCACCAGCCTCCTGCCAGGGAGGAAGGATGAGGGTGAGAAGGGAGGGCAGGGAGGCTGGGGCTGTACCTTGAGCAGCAGGAAGGGCGTGATGATATTGTAGGCCATGTGGAAGTAGTCCCCTACGCTGGGCTTGTTGAGTGGAAACCATTCGAGTGGGAACACCAGCTGGGGAGCAAGGGAAGAAATGGTGTTCACCCAGGCCCAGAAGGCCCTCGGAGAGTTGGCCCCCACCTCCTCCACACATACTTAATTCTTTCTGTGATCTCTGGGGATCCTCCTGGCAGCCCTAGGGTACCCAGACAAACTGAGTCCCAAAGGAGGTATCCCCAGGCACACAAGTAGAGGCAAATCCAGAGCCTGACTCTGCGCCCCTCTCCTAGTGGGTACTAAATAAATGTCCCTGGGTATTGGTCTGGTAGTTAGAGACTACTTTGGGACTTCATGGTGCCACAAACTTTCTGGGTGACCCTTGGCAAGTCCTTCTCCTGTCTGGGCCTTGGTTTCCCCATCTGCAACATAAGAGATGTGGCCCAGTTGTTCTACTTGGGCCCTTAGGGGTCTGGCACTTTCCAGTCCTCTGATGATGAAAAGATCTCCTGACCTCTAGGCTCCATGCTCTAAGTACTGAGCATGGACCACTTCCAAAAGTATATGTCAGGAAACAAAGGAGAAAATAAGTGAGTTCTACAAAGTAGCTTCAGTTCTTTTTTTCTTACCTTCCCTGAGAAAGGAGGCAGGCCAGGGGCAGTTCCTCAGCCTGGCAAGCCCTCTCTTACTGGTCTACCCCAGTGAGTCCTGGCCTTGTTGGGGTCAGTGTGAAAACCCCTGTGCAAAGTCAAAACATGTTATGACCCCCCCAAACTGGACTTCCAGTATCTGTAGATTGAGGACACAGGCAATGACCACAAATTTCAATTGAAATCATAAAGTTTATCTCTTTTAATTCAGAAATGCCATGTTGGTTAAAACTAACCTGCACATATAAAACTCCCAGGATACAGGTCTCTGTTCCTCTCTTTTTCTCTTACTCGGTGTGTATCTCTGTATCTTCATCTATATCAAGATATATATGTTGGATATATACACCACATCTTCTTTATCCATTCAATTACTGATGGACACTTAGGATGCTTCCATAATTTGGCTATTGCAAATAATGCTGCAATGAACATAGGGGTGTATACATCTTTTCGAATTGGTGTTTTCATTTTCTTTGGGTAAATACACAGTAGTGGAGTTACTGGATTGTATGATATTTCTATTTTTAATTTTTTTTTTTTTTTTTAGGAAACTCCATACTGTTTTCCACAGTGGCTGTACTGATTTACATTTCCATCAACAGTGCACGAGGGTTACTCTTTCACCATGTGCTCACCAACACATTACTCAGCCATAAGAAGAATCTTCCCATTTTGCAATAACCTCTTGGTCTATTATGCTAAGTGAAATAAATCAGAGAAAGATAAATGCTGTATGATTTCACTTATATGTGGAATCTAAAAAAACAAATGAACAAACACAGAAACAGAATCATAAATACAGAGAACAAACTGGTGAGTCCCAGAGGGGAAGAAGTTGGGGGATGGGCAAAATAGGTGGAGGGGATTAGGAGGTACAAAATTCCAGTTATCAAATAAATAAGTCATGAGGCTGGAAAGTATGGCATAAGGAATATAGTAAATAATATTGTAATAATGCGGTGTGGCACCTACATTTAAGTGTGGCAAGCACAGCATAATGTATAGAATTGTTGGATCGCTATGTTATACACCTGAAACTAAAATAACACTGTATGTCAACCATACTTAAATTTCTTTAAAAAAAAAAAGATACATGTGATGGCTGAAATAGTCTTTATGATAGGAAAATATTAGAAACAGGCCGACTCCTCAACTAACCAGGACAAGCCGAATACGTTACAACACATCTTTACTCTAGCAGGTGAAGTAGCCATTATCAGAAATGACACCTTGTATGTACGGACATGAAAAGACAGCCATCGTATATTCTAAAGGAAAGCAAGTTGTAGAAAAAGGCATAAAGTAAGATCTCATTTTAATTAGAAAAGGAAAAAGAATGTGTGTTTGCAGGAGCAGAGAAAGGAGTGAGTAGCTGTGCCCCAAACTGTTCGAAGTGAGACTTATTTTTTTTTAATTTTTTATTTATTTATGATAGTCACAGAGAGAGAGAGAGAAAGAGAGGCAGAGACATAGGCAGAGGGAGAAACAGGCTCCATGCACCGGGAGCCCGACATGGGATTCGATCCCGGGTCTCCAGGACGCACCCTGGGCCAAAGGCAGGCGCCAAACCGCTGCGCCACCCAGGGATCCCCGAAGTGAGACTTAGAAGGGGAGAATCTGGGCAGCCTGGGTGGCTCAGCAGTTGGATGCCTGCCTTCAGCCCAGGGCATGATCCTGGAGACCCGGGATTGAGTCCCACGTCGGGCTCCCTGCATGGAGCCTGCTTCTCTCTCTCTCTCTCTCTCATGAATAAATAAATAAAATTTTTAAAAAAATAGAAAGGGAGAATCTAATATTTCTTCATACACCTGGGCATTAGTTGACCTGTTACAATTAACTACATACCACTTTTATGGCTTGTACGAGTTTGTTTTTCACTATCACAAATTTGGGGACGTCATGCCAACATTTCAAAAGCTCCAGTGTATATATGAGCTTTTCATATGTATACTCTCCTAACAAGCTCACTTAGGTGGCTGGGTGGGCTGAGGAAGTGATGTGGGCCACCACATGGGCCACCATGGCCAGTTGTGGCTGAGTCCTAAGGAGTGAGGGCAGAGGACAGCCATGAGCCTGCTCCCGTATTCACTTCCCCCCTCTCCTTAGCATCGGTTTGATGGGCAGCTCCTTTGGTCCCTAGTATGTGGAACCTTTGTGCGGGAAGGGAGCTCAGAGCAGCCAGGCCAACCAGCCTTCTTACAGATGAGAGAACCAAAGCCTAGCAGACAGTGACTTGCTTAAAGTCACCCACAAAGCTGACCAGGTACCCTGACTCTTGGCTCAGGCTCTCTTCTTTCTCCCACACTGAAAAAACATATAAATCTTACAGAGAGTCTGCAGGAAGGAGAAACGGTATCCACCCCAAGTCTGCCCCAACAGTGCTGCCAGAAAAGCTTTCTTTGTTGTTATGTTAAAGATTTATTTATTCTTTTATCAGAGAGAGAGAGAGAGAAAGGGAGAGAAAGAGAATGAGCAGGGGGAGGGGGCGAGGGAGAGGGAGAGAATCCCAAGGAGACTGTGCTGAGTTGCTGAGTGCAGAGTCTGACTCAGGGCTTGATCCCAGGACCCTGAGATCCTGACCTGAGCAGAAATCAAGAGTTGCCGCCTAACCAACTGGGCCACCCAGGTGCCCTAGAATTAAGAATTAAGCTTTTCTTAATTCCCTTCAAGTGTCTGACTCACGTATACAAGATGTTGAGATTGTCACTGACTTGCAATCCGGCACTATGCATGCCACCGCCACAACTTTTCTCCCAAACGACTCAGGCTGCTCCAGACTGTCCATGTTTAATGGCCAGATAATGTTCTCTATACCAGATACAGAAAGCTGATTTGCCCAGCACCTACTGCTGGACGCTGAAGTCACGTCCCAGGTAAGCAATGCTGCAGGGAACACCTTCGGGTATAGAGGCTGTTGTCTCCTTGCTGATTACATCTTCAGGGTAGATTCTTGGAAGGGGTCTTACTGGGTCAGGAGGGTTAGCGTATTAGAGTTCTGGATATATACAGGACAGGAAGGGGGTGAGTGCCTGGGTGCAGGTGCTGGCTCTTCCCCTTGCTATTTGGGCCACCCTGAGCTAGTTACCTGCCCTCTCTATCCTTGAGTCTTCCCATCTGTAAAATTGACATTAGTAAGAGTGGTGAGGTGAGGATCCAATAAATTTAAACACGTAAAGAGTTTAGAACAGAGCGAGCACTCAATGTATGTTAACCACTATTCCTACTTTCCTATTATTATCATTCCTTCAATAAGAGTGCATTGAGGGGCACCTGGGTGGCTCAGTCCGCTGAACGTCTGACTCTTGATTTCGGCTCAGGTCATGTGTGACCTCAGGGTCCTAAGATCAGCCCCAATTTGGGCTCTGTGCTGACTGTGGAGTCTGCTTGAGAGTCTCTCTCTCCCTCTCCCTCTGCCACTCCCCCTACCCACCTATGCAAGCACTCTCTAAAATAAATAAACCTTTAAAAAAATAATAAAAAGGGGCACCTGGGTGGCTCAGTGGTTGAGCATCTGCTGTCAGCTCAGGTCATGATCCTGGGGTCCTGGGATTGAGTCCCACATCGGGCTCCCTGCGGGGAGCCTGCTTCTCCCTCTGCCTGTGTCTCCACTACTCTCTCTGTGTCTCTCATGAATAAATAAATAAAATCTTTTAAAAAATAATAATAAAAATAAAAGTGCATCGAGCATTTATGCCAAGCACTTTTCTAGGCTCCCAGTTATCACTTGGACAAACTGCTTTCCAAAAGGGCTTTGCTAATTTGCATTTCCACTAGCATGTGCCAGGTGTCTGTTCCAGTATTGGATATAGTTATCTTTACCCCCCCACACACACACACACAAATTAACCACCTGGTACATGGTGCTACCTCACTCAATATATTCACATTCTGTTATCTATCTATCTATCTATCTATCTATCTATCTATCTATCTATCTATCTATCTATCATCTATCTACCTACCTACTTATTACAAGCCAGGAATTTCAGTGCTCTTCCTGCATTAATCTCTGTGGAGGCCACTACTGTACACTGATGCATGAAGTAGCCCTGGAGGGAAGGAGATGGTTTCACAGACAGCACTAAAAATTACCTGGGGCTCAGAGTCATGATACACAAAATCAACCTAGACTCTTTACCTCCAGAAAAATAATAATATTATGCCAAGGCTGTGGGGATGCTCTGCTTTCTTTCCCATACCCCACAGCACGGCTTGGTGATTTGGCTAAAGTCACTTGGCAAATTCAGGTCACACTGTGTGTCCTCACTGCTGGTAGGGGCTCTGTCCACGGCATCACACTCACCATGGCGATGGGGCGGCCAAAGTCCAGAACCCAGTTCTGCAGGGTGAAGTAGAACCAGAGGTCGAGGTGGAAGGGAGCTGTGCCAGTAGCTTCATCAGCCTTGCCAGAGCTGTGCCTGAGAAGCAACCAGACAAGAAGGGTCAGCTCTTCTCTGCTCCCATGGGAACCTTCCCCCTGAGATGAGCCACAGAAAGGTATGGGGACTCGAGGGTAGGGGTATTCATTGCCAGGAAGAGCTCTGCTGGAAACACTGGCTCTGAGGCCAAGGGGAATGCGTCCTGGGAATGGATTCCAGCTGCCCCCAACATTAGCTTAGCTTCTCCGTGATTCAGGAAGGAAACTGCTAAACTGGCAGTTTCTTTGGGGGCGTTCTCACCTATAGAATAATGGGGAAATGAAATCGGGCAAAGGATGCAATGTGGCTGGAAAATGCATCTCATGCTGATAGATGACAGCAGTGAACCTTTATTGAATACTTGCTGTATTCCACGCACATTCTCATCTAACTCTTTTAATCCTTACAGAAACCCTTTGAGGTTGGAATATTAGTCCCATTTTACAAGTGAAAAAGCTGAGGTCCAAGATGTTATGTAACCTGCCCAAAATTATAGACAAGTATTTTTTTAAGACTTTATTTATTCATGAGAGACTCGCAGAGAGAGAGAGGCAGAGACACAGGCAGAGCGAGAAGCAGGCTCCATGCAGGGAGCCTGATGTGGGACTTGATCCTGGATCCTGGGATCACATCCTGGGCCAAAGGCGGACGCTCAACCGCTGAGCCACCCAGGTGCCCCTATAGTTAAATATTTGCACCCAAATGATTAGGCTCCATAGCTTATATTTATGACCTCGCTGCCAGCATCATGTCCACAGGGATTGGGCCACCAGATGGGCATGTGACCTGAGCTGGAGCTATCAGAGCCCTCCAGTGAGACCTGCCTTATAGACCAAAGACTGGGACCAACAGGCCCTTTCCCTCAGATCCTGAACCAGGCAGGAGGAAGGAAGAATAAGGCCGCTGGTGTCACTCATCCACAGTGCAACCCTCCAGCAGGGACACCCTGCAAGGTGACACAAGAAACATGGCAAGAAGTGGAATGCCATCTGAAAACACATCTTTGGACACTTGTCCCTCCTGCAAAGCAGTTAGTCATCTGCTTTTCACAAATAAGCTGAAGCTCAAGGGCCAGTGAATATGCCACTTCCTCCAGGATGGCTTTCCTGATGAAGCTTTTCCCAAAGCCCCACCAGCCCCACTCCAGGGGTGCTTCATCTCTAACCCCCAGTCTCGCCATGACATTATGGGTCTGGAGTTTTGCTCTTACCGAGACCCTCAAGAAGATGAGTGACTTTTAAGGTTCTCTCAACTCATCAACTTCCTCATCAGAGTCGAAATCCTCTTCACAATGTCCCTGACACTACTTGCATGTCTCCGGTGACGACAAGCAGCCTGCTATTCCTAAGATGATTTGAGGTGTGAATTTTATTGCTCTATTTATGCCAAGAACAGGAGCTGTGTGAATGGTCCGGATCACCCAGAGTTCTCAGCTCAGTTCCTGGTTTGTGCTGAGAGATTACTAGATGATTTAAAACAATCTCAATTACCAGTTACTCATTCTTTTTACTGGCCAATATTAGCTTAGAGGCGACATGAAGGGTTTCCTCTTCTCTGCGCTGCTATTGCTTCTGTCACTTTCTGGGATTCCTTTCAGCCAATCTAAGCATGGCCCACAGTGGGCTGGTGGAGCAGCCCAGAGGCAGAGGGGCCAAGCTCCTGGAGGGGGAGGAGGGGAAGGTCTCATCATCCTCTGGTGGCAGGCAAGACAGGTGGATGGGGCCTCTCTTGGGTCAAGCCTTCTTGTCCCTTCTACTCAGCGTTCCCGTCCCCCACATTTATTGAGTGCTGGTGTGTGCTGTGCTAGGAGCTTCACCTGCACCATCTCACTGAATGCTGGCAGCAACCTGCACAAGGCTGTTCCCCTCTTGTGTTGCAGAAGAGGATACTGAGGCTTACAGGGGTTAAGTGCTCAGCCAAGATCACCCATGTAGTAAGGCACTGCAGCAACTACTACTTTTGTCAGCCAAGCTTCTTCTAGTAAGAGATGATGTTTCCTTGGCCAAAGGCAGGGCTGGTGACCTAAGCCAACCCAGTGGGGCTTTTCCAACTAGAGTTGGTGGAGAAAGTGTCTTCCCTTCTGGCACTGGGGTGCTAAGGCTGCAAGCCCAGGGCTGCCTGTGGCCAACGTGTGCCAACCTCAAAGGGCAGCAAGGCAAGAATGAAGCAACCCTGCAGAGAAGACCAGAGAAAAACATGAGGAAAAGCCTGAGAGTTCTAGGCAACCCCAAGCTAATGGTTTGGCCACATGAACCAATACACTCCTTTTTGCTAAGGGTACTAGAGTTCACACTAGCTTTATGTCACTTGTCCAGGAGCCCTGAACAGCATAAATCCAAACCTGTGTCTTTATGAACTCAAGACCTGTGCTCTAAATAGTTTCCTATTCTGTTTCTATTATAATAAACTATGTGACATATGAAGTGATCAGTATGCAAAGCCTGTATGAAGGAAGAGAGCCTGGAAGCATGAATAGGTGGATTTAAGTAGGCAGAAAAGCAGGAGAGCATGATCAAAGGCCTGGGGTGGAAGTGAGGAAGGCACTGCATGGAGTTGAATGCCTGGGCTTATTATCGGCTGAGATAAAGAGAAGTGAGGGACTGGCTGGGCTTCAGGCTGGGCAGATATTCAGAAATTCAATGTGACAATTGTTCAGAGATGAGTCTGAGATGAACAACTGGCTTAGAGGGTCCATGTGCCCTTCCCTTTAGTGACTATTAGTCAAGGACTCAAAAAGCAGATGGTGAGAACCTCCAGGCGTAAAGAACTTGGCAGGAGAGAGGATAAACTCTCAATGCTTTATTCTGGAAACCTCCAAAGTGGTCAAAGAGTAGGATGTTTGCTACAGAGAAGAAAGGTATTTTGAAAGCCTGGGGAAGCACTTACGAATGAGTCTCTGGAAGCTGTGGATACCTAGTATATACTAGGGGATCAGTAATTATTTCCTCTTCTACTGAAGGGGGCATCTCAGTTAATGAGGATCCCTGGTTTAGCAGGGCAGGAAAAAAGAGGCAGATACAGGACACTCAGCTTGGGAATCAAGACTGGTTAGCATCTGACTGGTTTTCTTTCGTTGGGACTGTGACTCCAGGTGGCAGATCACAGAGGGCATTGGCATCCTCTCCCCTAGTTCTTGTCCTGGGGATGAGCAACCTCAAGCCGGTCCCAAGTTCCTGACTCTACAGACTTCACACACTGAACCCCCAGCCTGTGCCAGCTCTAGATCTGTCATCAGAAACTACAGCTGAGAACACTAGTGAATGGCAGGTAACCCAAGACGAGGATAGCCTTTTCTCTCCTCCACAGCTTTACAAGTGTACCATATGAGGGAACTGATACCATGACAGGCAGGGACCACATAACATACAGCTGAAATATTCAAAGCAGTCAGCATGTGCAGGACTGCCTGGCATAAAAGGAAGGACCCAAAGCATGGTAAAGTCAAGCAGGGACCCATAAATGGGAACTACAGAGGGATTAATTTTGGTTCTATATAAAGAACAGTAAAATACCTGACATGATGGAAAGCTTGAACAAAAAATGAGAAAGTGAAGGCATATAATAAGAAGGGAAAAGAAAGGCAATTAGAAACCCCAGGAAAAACAAAAACAATATAAGAGAGCATATGGTACTATCAAACATTCCTTGGCTTTGCAGGGAATGTTTACATGGCTTGACTAATAAAATATTGTATACTGATTTTCAAAGTTTAGAATCCATTCACACACAAAACATGAAGGCAATTATGCCTAAAAAACAGCAAGTAAATACCATTACCCTTAAGAATATGAAAGTACCCGGGTGGCTCAGCGGTTTAGTGCCGCCTTCAGCCCAGGGTGTGATCCTGGAGACAGGGAATCAAGTCTCACATCGGGCTCCCTACATGGAGCCTGCTTCTCCCTCTGCCTGTGTCTCTGCCTCTCTCTCTCTCTCTGTGCCTCTCTTGAATAAATAGTCTTAAAAAAATAAATAAACATTATCTTAGAAGCTACACAAGATAAATCAAGAAATGGCAGTTGAGTACAGCTTTTAAGGACATGGACTTTGGAGACCACCTGGGTTCACATCCTAGCTTTGCCACCAGCCAGATCTTGAGCAAGTTACTTAATCTCTCTTGGGCCTCAATGTTCTCATCTGTAAAATGAATGATAATAGCAGATCCTATCTCAAGAGTTGCTATTGAATTATTATGTGCAAAACGTTAGAGCAGGATCTGGACCGCAGAAAGTGTTACATACTACTTGTTAATATTTTATTTATTTTTTTAAAGATTTTTATTTATTCATTCATGAGAGAGAGACAGAGGCAGAGAGACAGGCAGGGGGAGAAGCAGGCACATAGTAGGGAGCCCAGCATGAGACTTGATCCCGGGTCTCCAGGATCACACCCTGGGCTGAAGGCGATGCTAAACCACTGGGCCACCGGGGCTGCCCACTTGTTAATATTTTGAAATATGAATTTAATTGTGGTAAAAACAGCTAAAAGAAGCTACTGTTGTCTCTGGTGCCAGGGTAAGGAGGAAGAGAACCACTGTTTTTTACTCTAAGTCCATCTGTATTATTTAACAACAGGCATGTATTACTTTGATAGAAATACAAAAAGTGTCAACAGCACAGGCAGCTGGAATGGGCCACCCTGAAAGGTGTCATTAGAGGCGTGTAAGCAAAGCATGGGGGCAGCAGAGGAAATCTAAGCATTTTAGGAACTAGACAAGATGATTCTGTCTATTGTGTTCAGCAACAATGATACTGAAAATGGTCATAGAGGGTGGCAGTCAGTCCTCGTGCCATTCCCAGGGAGCACGGTGGCTGGTAGTGAGCTCATACAGGAGTAAAGGTGAACACTGATCCTCAGCAGCCCAAGTGGAAGTACAAGCAGAAGCCCTGGATTTAGATCCTGGTTCTTGCAGGCAAATGATGTAATCTCTCTGGGCCTCATATAAAAAAAATATGTTTCTGTGCAGACAGAAAATCTGTGTATGTTTCCATATAATACAAAATATAAAAAGACTAAGATACTGCATATGGAAGCCCCACACGGGAGTTAAAGTGGCGATCATATTTGATACCCACGACTGTTCTAATGGGGCTGCCACAGTTCAGGGCAGTCAAAGACCCCCAACTTGAAGGGGATCCAGAAGAGAGATGACCCTCAGTAGCAGAGGAAAGAGCTGCCCTCAGCCAAGTCTCTCAGACTCTCCCCTCATCCCAAATCATACCAGACTTTCTAAAATTGACTCTGAGCGCACTAGTGCTCAAAACCTTCCATGGCTCTCCTGTACTTGCAAAATGAAGGCCGTATTTTTAACCCGCCATTTAGGGCAGGAGCTAGGGTGAGGCAAGGGAGGCACACAGGGCTCAGCATTTAAGTAGGCACAGTTGCCTGAGGGTGACCGTCTCCTTAAATTTCCTTAAAATATGCAGTCTAGGGGATCCCCGGGTGGCTCCGCGGTTTAGCACCTGCCTTCAGGCCCAGGGTGTGATCCTGGAGACCTAGGATCGAGTCCCACGTCGGGCTCCCTGCATGGAGCCTGCCTCTCCCTCTGCCTGTGTCTCTGCCTCTCTCTGTGTGTCTCTCATGAATAAATAAATTAAATCTTAAAAAAAAAAATGCAGTCCAGGCTTCCACTCTAGTCCCAGCCCTGCGGCCAGGAAAGGCCCTTCCCATTCAGTCCACATCCTCTCGCTGCTGTGCACCGCTGATTTTCCCCAAACTTTCCACCACTCCTCCCCCGACTCGAACCTTCCCTCCCTAGTCGCCTACTGAATGCTGAGCCTCAGCTCGAGAGCCGCTTCCTCCACGAAGCTCTCCAAGACGACCTCAGCCCCTTGGGGCTTCACCTTACCCACCTCTTCAGGGCCCGCCGGGGCACCGGGCAAACCAAAGATGCCTCCTTAAAGCAAGGGATGTTTCCGGCCTGTACGACGGGATGAAGGCAAAACGGGGGGGGGGGGGAGGAGACTAAAAGGTGGTTCCCTTGCTCCCCCCCTACCCCTCCCGGTCTCAACTTCATAACCATGAACTGGAGAGAAGGGGACGGGAAACGAGTGAGAAAAGCCCTTCTCGCTCCTTCCTTCTCGGGAGACGAGCTTCCCCACGTCGCTCCCGGTTAACACCAAAGCCCCAGTCCTAGTCCGCTCAGGGGGACCCCGCGACCTGGGCCCCGCGGCGCGCAGGAGCGTCGGGGGCCGAGCGCCGCCGCCTCCCCACCCCGTTCTTGGGCCCCTGCCGGGTCTCCCGAGGGGCGACGGTCCTCGAGCCGCGCGGGCAGCGGGGGCGGCCCGGGGAGGGGAAGCGCGGCGGACACGGGGGGCAGCGCAGGGCCGCCCGCGCCGGCCCCACCGCCGCCCACCCCCGCCCCGCCAGCCCCGCCCGCCGCCCGCCCGCGTCACGTGGGGGCCGCGGCCTCGCTCCCCGCGCCGGCGCGCGCCCACCTGGCCTGCAGGAAGGAGGCGCCCGGCTGCGCGCCCGCACCGCCCGCCGCTCCCGGATGCTGCCGCCTCCGCGCCGCTGCCTCCATGGCTGCCCTGCCGGCGGCCGGCGCCTCCGCCCCGCTCTCCAAGTTGGGGGAAGCACTGTGCGGCCGGGCGGCGGCGGCGGCCAGAGCGGACACCCGGCGCGGGGCGGGCCGGCGGGGCGGAGGTGCGGGGGGCGGGGCCTGGGGCGGGGCCGGCGCCGCGGGGCGGGGGGCGGAGCCGAGGGCGGGGGCGGGGCCCGCGGGGTGGTGGGCGGGGCCTGGGGCGGGGCCGGCGCCGCGGGGGGGAGTGGGTGGGGCCTGGGGCGGGGGGCGGGGCCGCGGGGTGGTGGGCGGGGGCGGGGCCTGGGGCGGGGCCGGCGCCGCGGGGAGGTGAGCGGAGCCGGAGAATCGGGGGGCGGGGTCGGCGCCGCGGGGGGTGGGCGGAGCCGGAGAATCGGGGGGCGGGGTCGGCGCCGCGGGGAGGAAGAGGGGCCGCAGGGAGGTGGGCGGAGCCGGGCCAGGGCGGGGCCTGGGGCGGGGCTGGCGCCGCGGGGAGGTGGGCGGAGCCGGGGCGGGGGCGGGGCCTGGCGCGGGGCCGGCGCCGCGGGGAGTGGGCGGGGCCTGGGGCGGGGCTGGCGCCGCGGGAGGTGGGCGGAGCCGGGGGGCGGGGCGGTGCCGTGAGGAGGAAGAGGGGTCGCAGGGAGGTGGGCGGAGGCGGGGCGGGGCCTGGGGCGGGGTTGGCGCCGCGGGGAGGTGGGCGGAGCCGGAGAGGCGGGGCTTGCCGGGCCGGGGGGGAGGGGCGCGAGCGGGGCGGGGTCTCCCGCGGGGAGCGGGGAGCGGGGCACCGGCCTGCGCGCTCCACGCGGGGGGCCCTGTGGGGGGCTGGGCGTTGCTGGGGTCGTCGGCGACCTCCGGGCGGAGGCTTCGCGGAGCTGGCTGAGGCCCAGAGCCCGGCAGATGCTCCCCTGGGGAGGAGGCGACGCTGGATTTCCCTTGTCCTTGGGGAGACGGAGGGGCTGGGGCGAGGGGGCAGTTAAGGTCCTCCCCCCTGCGCTGTGCGCTCTCCTTTTCCAGATGGAAGATGTCGTTTCCTAAAATGTCACCTCCGTGGCTCTTGACGCAAGGAATTAAATAATGAACAGGATAAGAGGATAAGACGTCTTTCCAAGTCGGGGGGGCGTGGAGTAGGTTGATGCATTCGAATTCTGGATTTGTCACTCTCTTGGACGTTGTGGCTTTAGAAAGGTCACTTGCTCTCTCTTCCTCTCAAACGTATTAACTCCCTGCGGTGAGCAGCGCCCTGTGCGGGCAGGAATGGACAGGCCCTGCTCTAGTAAGGCGTACGTTTGGTGCTGGGAAAAGGGCCTTGGTAAAGGGTGTGAAGGGGGAGGTATCCTGCGTGGTGTGAGCAGAGACTTGGAGGGGGTGGGGTCAGACCGGGCTTCTGGAGGCGGGACATCCTACTTGTCACTTTGGATTTCGGAGCTGACCATGAAGTCTGAGCCGCAGTGGAGAGAACACAGTCAGTGTGGAACAGTGTTGCAGGCAGAGGGAACAGCCAGCCAGGAGGCGCAGCCTCCAGAAAGAAACCGGTGTTTGGAGGAAAGGGAAGTTCAGCGAGAGCAGCAGAGTACACACAGGAAGAGCAACAGGAGGTGGCCTGGGGAAGGGTACAGATGAAGAGGGCCTTTATCTTGGGAACAAGAGGAAGCCATTCAAGAGATCTGGGGCACGGAAGTGGCATCATCATGTTCGCATTTTAGCGTGGGGTGGAGGAGAGGAGGCAACACTGGACACCACCAGGCAAAGAATGTGGTGTGTATCTGTCCTAGTGAGGGTCCTGCCCTGCTAGCAGCCACTGTGGGAAGGAGAGAGATGATGACCTCAGTTGTATGGGGGATACCATGGCAGTGCCTTGGGTGTTGGGTGGGGAGAGAAGAGTCCAGGCTTCGGACGGGTTCTGCAGCTGGGTGGATGGCAGAGGTGCCCTCTGGGAAGTGGGTCAGAGCAAGTTTAGGGTAAATGAGAATTCTTCCTTGGATATATGCTTGAGGTGGGTCAGGAAGGCTATTGGGCCCATGGATCTGAAGCTTAGGGCAGACCTGGGAGTAGGGCAGACTGACGTAGGAATCGGGAATATAGATGACTGTCTGAACCTAACAGGCTGCCTGGGGAGACAGTGTCCCTGTGAGAAGAAAGAACAAGGGGCAAAGCCCAAGAACAATCAGCAAGCAGACTGCTGGGTTTCAATCCTGGTACTATTCCTGAATAACTGTGACACTTGGGTAAATTGCTCAACTGCTCCTAGCCTCAGTTTACTCATCTGCAATGAGCTGAAGTCTGTTGCATCTACTGCACTGAGGCTGTGATGATTCCATGAAGTAATGCATATGGAGCACTCTACACAGAGCCTGGCACTGGCGGGTTTGTTCTTTACCGTAGTCTGACCCTGGGCTCTGACCCTGGACCTGATGTTTCCTGCGAGATGTGCGGGGTTTGAGCCTAATTCCATTCTGTTTTCTTGCCTGTCCTCTCTTTTGGGAGACTTTTATTGAGTTTTATTCCTTCCCATTTTGATCAAAGCCCACATCCTATCTTGGCTGTGAGAGGTGACTACCTTGGGGTCATTTTCCATCAGCTCCTTCCTGGGGTCCAGCAACCCACAGGCCACACACCCTGGTGCCCACCCCAGCCCCACTAAAGGGCATGTTGGCTTTATAGTTTTTTACTTTCCTTTGCTCCTCATCATGTCATAAGCAGAGCTGGTGATGTCCCTATTTGCAGCAGAGAAAGTGCCCTGAGCTGATCCCTAAGGTGAGCCAACAACAATGCTCAGACTGGATCCCAGGTTTGATTTGGGAGAGTCTGATCTTCCTTCTACAGATTGCTCTCTATGTATATGCCAGAGAAGAAGGATGGAGGCTTCGGGCTCCGACCCCAATCTCTTATTCTCTGCTGGCTTTGCAAGCCTGCTGGGCTTCAAAGGAAGGGGCATGAAGTGCCTATGATGTAATACCAATTTAATAACACCCAGGGTTGGGCTTCCAGCCATGAGAGGATGAGGCTGTGTGGAGGAAGCTTCTCTGGCCCATTTAATCCTCCAGTCCCTTAAATATCACAAATCTACTTCCATCTGGAACTGGCAGCTGCCCCCCGAGTGGAGGGGAGCCCAGGCTGGCAGCGGGGCCTTCCTGAAAGAACATGATGAACAACCCCTGCACCCCCCTGTCCTCAGCCTTCTAGGATTATCAGTCACTCTTTCCTGTGACTGATCTTTAAGGACCCTTTAAGAACATCATCTTCGTGTGCTCTCAAATTGCACGGACATTTGGGGGCCAGGGGACAGAGCAAAATTGGCATCAACCCTTGGGCACTGGGGAGTATACGTTTCCAGAGATCTTGCTTGCAACTCTCTGGGGACATGGATCCTGCACACAGGAAGGGCAAGTGGTCTCAGCCCTGAGCTGCCATTCTACTGAGCCACATCAAGGAACTTTTCAGCTAGGAAGGTCCTTTGGGATTATCCAGCCCAGTGGCTTCACCTTTTATGTAGCAGATGTTCTCACTCTTTTTCAGCTATAGCCGTGTCAGCTACTTTTCTGATACAGCCATACCTGTCTTCCAGGTGTTTGCCACCTGTTTCATTCCAACATAAGCCAACTGCACCCACTTCCCCTCTGGACTTCTGGCCTCAGAAGTGCAGGGGTGTCAGACACTCTGTGGGGTGGACCTTTGACCAACAAGAGACAGGGATTGGCAGAGAAATCTTTGCTGCTTCTTTCTGGGTGAACTGTCCTAAGCTTCACAGAGCCTATTTTATTTTATTTTATTTATTTTATTTTATTTTATTTTTATTATTTTTTAAGTTAAATTCAATTAATTAACATACAGTGTATTATTAGTTTCAGAGGTAGGGGTCAGTGATTCGCCAGTCTTATATAACACCCTGTGCTCATTACATCATGTGTCCTCATTAATGCCCATCACCCAGTTACCCATCGCCCCACCCTCGTCCCCTCCAGTAACCCTCAGTTTGTTTTCTATGATTAACAATCTGTTATGATTTGTCTCCCTCTTTCACAGAGCCTCTTTAGAGAAGGTCTCACAGGATCTAGCATCGTTGCTGCTCGTGGTGGCCACCTCAGCAAAGCTCTCTGTCCTCCCCGCCTCACCTCCTTTCCCTCGCACTGCACTCCCTCATCAAGCGGCAGCACACACACTCTGCCTCGAGCTCTGCTTTTAGGGAACCTGGGCTAAGGCAGCATCTGGCAAGGATGTTCAGGGTAGAAAGTGGATACAAGTGGGGCCACTCTGGGTGGAGAGAAACTGGGCCCTACATGCCATCCCTTGTCCCTTGATAAGAGTTTCCAGGGTGATGACCCCGGCACCTCAACAGGGCTCCCTGGCAAGCCTTTGATCTCATCTATTTCTATCACTCAGCAGTGGAAGCAACTGAAACCTAAGGTCACACAGCAAGTTAGAAGCAGAGCCAGACCAGAATCCGGTCTCCTCCCTCCTAAGCCAGCACTCTTTCTTTCAAGTCCATTGAAGAACTTCTGAGAATGTTTCTTTTTCCCAACCATCTTCCTGCACAGGCTGCCTGGAGGAAGGCCCTGCTGCACTGCAGCCTCCACCTGGGGGGCCTGACACACAGAGCCTTGAATGCAGAAGCTGGGACCTGGGGAGCGGAGGCAGAGAAAGACGAACTGGGACAGGGGAGAAAGGCCATCCGAAAACACCTGGTCTGGAGGGCTCCTGGGTGGTTCCGTCAGTGAAGAGTCTGCTTTCAGCTCAGGTCATGATCCCAGGGTCCTGGGATGGAGCCCCGCATCGGGCTCCCTGCTCAGCGCAGAGGCTGCTGCTCCTTCTTCCTGTGCTTGTAGCTCTGCCTACTTGTGCTTTCTCTGTGCCAAATAAATAAATAAAATCTTTAAACTTAAAGAAAGAAAGAAAGAAAGAAAGAAAGAAAGAAAGAAAGAAAGAAAGAAAGAAAACACCTGGACTAAGGAGGTCTGCATGCAGGAAACAGGGATGAGGTATGGTTGGAAGGCTGCACCAGGACAGGCCCCAGGGAAAAGTGGGCATGCAGAAGGAGCCAGAGATTGGCCTCCGTGTCCACTGGTGGCGCCTGGGGGACACCTTGTCCAGGCTGAATTCGCCTTTCAGGAAGCAGAGAGGGTGACCGGCAGCCACACTTTGGGGAAAAGAGAAAGAGGTGTGTGCCTCAGGCTGCTTTCATGAAGATCCTTGGGGCTGAGACTCCTAGAAACAACCTGGGGACAGGTTGGTGACAAAAGGGGATTCTCTATTATAAGGATACAGGGACAACTTAGGAAATCTAAGCACAACGGTACAGCTTGGTCTTGGAGAACAGATGAGACCCAGGGTCTGGATTGGAGAATCCAGAGAGTCATTTTATTCATTTTTTTTGAAGGTTTTATTTATTCATTTGACAGAGAGAGCTCACAAGCAGGCGGAGCAGCAGGTTCCCTGTTGAGCAGGGAGCCCGACATGGGGCTCCATCCCAGGACCTGAGCTGTAGGCAGATGCTTCACCCACTGAACCACGCAGGCACCCCCAGAAAGTCACTTTGCTCCCACTCCCTTTCTGACCCTGTCTCCAGGAAGCATGCACTTACCTGCATCCTGGGGAATATGACAGCAAATGGCCTCAGCCAACAGCTTCCAAGTTCACCTCTCTTTCACGGTGCTACACAGGATGAGCCCGGACTCTTCCGGGCACAATTCTGAATGCTCAGGGAGGGATTCTGGTTGGCCTGGCTTGGGGCAGGTGCTCCCCTGGGCTGATCAGTGAGGCCAGGTGCTCTACCAGGGCTGCTCCCTCTCAACCGGCCAGGCAGGGGAAGGGGGCGCCAGGCCACTGCCTTGGGCTTGCACCTGGAACAAAAGCCCTGAGACAGGAGATTCTGTGCTCTTTCTCTACTCTTTAATGAAAGAGCTCCTGCTTCTCCCTCTGCCTGTGTCTCTGCCTCTCTCTCTCTGTGTGTCTCTCATGAATAAATAAATAAAATCTTAAAAAAAGAAAGAAAGAGCTCAGTCTCATCTACATGTGGCTATAAATTCAAACCTTGTGCATAAGCCTGCCTCCCCTCTCAGCCCAGAGCTGACCTGTGCTCAGCCAGCCCCCGAGCCCCCCATCTGTTGTTGAGAGATGGGGAAAGCTGAGAGGGCCTGAGCCCCCCATTCCCACCCCCCACCCCTCTACCACAGTCCTAATGTTACATCCTTAGCACTGAAACGAACACTAGTGGAGTTTATTTTGATTTGATTTTTAGACTCCTTTTTCAGGCAGGTCAGGGGCTTCAAAAGAATTCCCAGGGGCCTAGTTTCTGAGCCTGTGGTGGAAAGGCTGTTGCAGGCTTCTAGAACCAGAGTTTGGGTGGTGTTTTCTGCTTTAGGAGTCCATAGTTTCAAAGTTCAGAAAGGAATTCAGGGACCTTTTCTTTCGGTCGTAACTAACATGTATTACACAATTGCTGTGTGCTATGTCCTGATCTCAGGACTTCTAAAGATTAAAAAAAATTTTTTTAAAGATTTTATTTATTTATTCATGACAGACAGAGACAGAGAGAGAGGCAGAGACACAGGCAGAGGGAGAAGCAGGCTCCATGCAGGGAGCCCGATGTGGGACTCGATCCCAGGACTCCAAGATCACGCCCTGGGCCCAAGGTGGCGCTAAACCGCTGAGCCACCCAGGGATTCCCCCCCACACACACATTTTTTCCTAAATATTTATTTACTTGAGAGAAAGAGGTGTGAGAATGTGAGAGGGTGAGACAGCAGGAGCCAGATGGGGAAGAGCAGGGGGCAAGGGAGGAAGGGAAGGAGGATCAGAAGCAGATGCTGGGCAGGAAGCCAGACTCGGGCTCCATCCCAGGACCCTGGGACCATGACCTGAGCTGAAGGCAGATGCTTAATGGACTGAGCCACCCAGGCACCCCAAGGGGTTCATATATAAGATTTCATTTAATCCTCACAACCACCCTAAAGGGTAGGAATAACTTTTACCTCACTGACAGATGAGGAAACTCAAGCATAGAGAAACCGAGTCACCTGCCTAAGACCACATAGCCTGTCAGTAGTGTAGTCCTTCCTCTGGGACCTGAGTGGTTCAGAATCCTGCACAAACTGCGGGCACAGGCCCTGCAGGCCTGAGGGAGTTTTTCCTGTGGCCATAGCAAGCACTGAGTAAGATCTGCTTCTAAAAAGGGTTTAAGATGGGGCGCCTGGGTGGCTCAGGGGTTGAACGTCCGACTTCGGCTCAGGTCATGATCAAGTCCCACACTGGGCTTCCCGCAGGGAGCCTGCTTCTCTGCCTGTGTCTCTGCCTCTCTCTCTCGTGTCTCTCATGAATAAATAAATAAAAATCCTTAAAATAAAATAAAATAAAATAAAATAAAATAAAATAAAATAAAATAAAATAAAATAAAATAAAATAAAATAAAATAAAATAAAATCTTGGCTTCTCAAGGTATCTTCATAGGCCTGATCCTTCAAAAGTAGGATAACCATTCACCAGGTGGACAGCATGCTGCTGAAAGTGAGGGCTTTGAAGAGAGAAGCCTTATGTAGGATCTGGCCCTTTCCAGGTTGATTCAGGGCTGTGTGATCCTGGAACAGGCACCCAAGCTCTCTGAGTCCTGGTTTCTTCACCTGCAAAATGGAGACAATCACAACAGCCACCTTCCAAGGTCATTGGGAGGCTCAACAAAGGTGGGAGAAGCTTGACAACTTGTGATAATCATCCTGGTGGTAAGAAAAATGTTTCCTGAGAGGAAGCTCTGGGAAGGTGATGCTTAATCCACAGGAAGCACTGACTAGAAGATCACTGGGGCCTTGGTGGCTCAGTTGGTGAAGTGTCTGACTTGATTTCAGCTCAGGTCATGATCTCAGTCATGAGATCCAGCCCCAAGTCAGGCTCTACACTCAACAAGGAGTCTGCTTGAGGATTCTTGCTCTCTCTCTCTCTCCCTCAGCTACATCCCCTGCTTATGCTCCATAAGTAACTAACTTTTAAAAAAAGACTAGAAGATCAGCACCAACATGGAGGTCATCTGAAGGACTTTGGGGTCCCCTAGAGCTCTACCAGGTGGTTGGGTATCCTGTTCTATATCATAAGAATGACCTGAATTCCTCTCTGGGTTTTGAACCTGTGGATTTCAGAGCAGAAAGCACCACATAAGCTCAGTTCTAGAAGCCTGCAGCAGCCTTTGCTGCCACAGGCTCAGAATGAGGTATGAGGGAGTTCTTTTGAGGCCCACTGACCTGCCTGCAAAATGAGTCTGAGATCAAACTCAAGTAAGCTTCAGGTTTTACTGAGAGATAAACACAATAGCTTCAAGTCACATAATTTTTAAAAAAATCAGTTTCATTGAGGTCCAATTTACACACAATTAAATTCTTTAATTTTAAGCACAATTCAATGAGATTTGATATGTGAGATTTGATTACAATGAGATTTGATGTATTTTCATATAACCGCCACCATAGTCATGACACAGAATCATTATATCACCTGAGAAAATTCCCTTATGTCACTTTGTAGTCACTCCCTCCCACCCACCCCCAGCCCCTGACAACCACTGACCTTCTTTATGCCATTATAATTTTGCCTTTTCTTAAATCCTATATAAATACAAATCATCCAGCTATTTCCATCTGGATTCTTTCATTTAGTATGATACTTTTGAGATTCGTTTGCAGTTGTCCTATATATCAAGAGTTCAGTTCTTTTTATTACCGAGCAGAATTCTATTGTCTGGATGGACCAGTTTGGTAATTCATGCTCCAGTTGAAGGACATCTGAGCTCTTTCCAGTTTGGGGCTGTTTTGATAAAGCTGCTAGAACATTCACACTTAAGTCTTTGTGTGGGCCAATGTTCATTTCTCTTAGATAAGTACCTCTTTAGTAAATGGGATTGCTGAGTCATATGGTGAGTACATATTTTACTTATTAGAAATTGCAAATTGTTTTTGAAAGTAGCTGCACTCTGCCCAACAATAGCAGTTCAGAAAGATTACCTTCTGGATTGTAGCAGAGGTGACCATAGTGCATCATTGTGATGAATCAAGTTGTGCATTCATCCCTGATGGCCTGGAGGTTCCTCATCCCTGTAGAGTGAGAGGAAAGCTCTAAATTAGGTCATTCACCCCCACCCTCACCCTCATCTCCCCTACCCTTCCATGATCTTCCTGTGCTGGGTGCTGGCCTGAGTGCCAAGTGCAGAAGCAGGTCAAGGCAGTTTATTCATAATGTATAGATTGTCTGGGAATTAAGTTTCCACCCAAAGCAAAAAGCCCTAGTTGCCTGACTTTCAATTAACTATTCATTTGCTTGGCTACAGGATCCACCATTGAACAATGGGGAAGTCATAATTCTAAATGGACCCAGCAGACAAAGTTGGATCCCTTTTCCTAGCTAGACAATTAACCAGAACCAGTTCTCAGTTACAGTCAATAAACATTTGGTGAGCTGCACTAGGATAGTGTGCACGGAACCAATGTTTCTCGAAAGCTTACTGTTCTTGCGGAGGCACTCTGTGGGTATTGTCATTGTTCCTGGGCAGATGATTAAATGGAAATTTGGAGATGTGAATTAATTTGCCTGAGGCTTCCAGGCAGACGTCAGAGTGGACTCCCAGGTCTTTCTGCTGTGCCATTTCTCTCCTGGGAGAGGTGTAAGGTAGCCAGGGGTTGGGAGTGGTGGCAGGACTACACGCATGGAACAAGACAATCCGGTTTTTCACCCAGGGCATTCCTGAAAAACCCAACCGTTGCATAAAACTGTATTTTCCCCATAACAGCATTATTTGGGTTGGGAGCTTGTTCCTGATTAAGGCCTTGACATAAATGTAGTGACAAAAAGCTCATATAAGCAAAGTTATAACAAATAGAAACTCTTATAATATCTTATTAGTGAAACTATGCTCAGTCTTTGTGAAATAAGCATGAAGACAGTGTGGGCATTAATTACATAAGGGGGCCTAGGCCCCTGCACATTTTTTTACTGCCACATGAAAAACTCAACTATATCTTTGATGTAATTTCAAGCTAATATGCTAAAAATGATGAACAGTGGACATTTAATTAAAGATGCTTTTGTTTGTCTTTAGAAAAGCATTGGGAGAGAAATCCCAATGGCCTTGGCCTCTTTATGAAAGCTGGGTTGAGATTTTGTATGGGACCTTATTTCTCTTTGGTCAGATTTTTACTCTCCATGGCTAGGGGTCTGCAAATGGGCATCAGGGGTCTTTGAACCATGTGAAATCATACGCAGCATGTTTTGAGGATATGTTTTTTCTGTAGTTACAGCTTTCATCAGATCCTCAAAGGCCTCTGGGATACAGCCACAAGTCTGAATCACTTCTTTCTCAGTCTTTTTCTCTTGTCAGCAGTGGCATCAAAATTACTCCGCCAACTTGACGGGAGTGTTCAGAGTTGGAATCATTTTCTTTTAAAAAGTAGCCTGGATTGGGGCACCTGGGTGGTTCAGTCAGTTAAGTCTGGCTCTTGATTTCAGCTCAGATCTTCATCTCATCTTGAGTTCAAGCCCTGCATTGGCCTCCATGCTGGGCAAGGCACTGACTTTAATTGAATGAATATTCATGAATGAATGAATGCCTGGATCATCTGCTTTTGGCAGTGTGATAGACTAGATTCTCCGAAGGGCTTACTCCCTAAAAAACTGAAATCTCCAAGGTGCTTCAGCGCTCATCAAACAAAACATCCCAGACCTGAGATGTACAGGAAGCCCTGACAGGAGAGCAAAGGGAAGAGTGGGTGGCCCTGAGGGCAGATGCCCATTTCAGCGGCTGCTGGGGAGCCCCCTTTGGGCCAGTGACAACGTGGGGGAATCTGACTCAAGACTCCACTTTAGCTCAGGTCTCTAAGGGATTGTATATTGTTGCTCTCCCCACCTTCTGAGGTCTCCTCTGCAGTGCGGGGAAGCAGAAACTACACTTCCCAGAATCCTCTGCCCCGTGGGAGTCCAGTATTGTCTGCAAACCAGAGGCCTTTGTGAGAGGCCCTGAAGGTGAGCAAAAGAGAGAGGGTACAATTCTCCAGAGGTGTTGCAGGCTGACTTTATGGGGAGACATGGTTCACAGCAGCTTCTGGATGTGCTTGAGAATCACTAGCAATGGTGCTGCAGCTTGAGAGGGTGGGTGGGAGCTTCCAAGAGGCTGCCAAAGTCAGAGTAGACTCGGGACAAACCTTGAGAACCACCCTTGTGGGAGCCACCGATGGAAGTCACAGTTGAAATCCTCCTTCTCTTCCCCTAACTGATTAAATGGTTGTATAGACCTCTATTTCCCTGTGTTCAAAACTTAGATACTTGGTGTGCCAATCATCAATTTATTGACTCTCAGCTCCAAATTCACTCATCAGTACCAGTGTGGCAAAGGGCAACATTCCTTTAGACACATTGCCTTACAATGAAGATGGTGAATTTTTCCAAGAGGAGACATTGGAAGGACTTTGGGGGAGCAAGGGGCTTTTGGTGCTGTACCTTTGGAGGGTGGTATGGATGGGGGGACTTCCAGTGGTTTTCTGTCCCAGCCAGACACCCAGGATGCACAGTCTCAGTGAACTTGCAGTCCCTGTCCAGCCTAGTGATCACTTTCTGGTGGCCCTCTGATATGGATAATAGATGCTCCAGGCCTCCATCCAGCAGCGGCGCCTATGCTGCTTCTGCACACCTGCCTCCTCAACTAAGAGAAGCTCCCCTGTGATCTAGAAGGTTACTTCTTGCCTTTCCAGAGACTAAGGACAGCTCTGATCCATGCCACCTTCCAGTCTTCTCTGCCATCCAGTGGGCTGCAACCCAGCTTTGGGAAGGGAGCCCCTCCCCCACTTCAAAGTCTGTGTTCCTTGGGTACATTCTCTCAGCCTCATAGTTCTTTATATGTCTTATAGCATGATAATGTACATAAATGTTCATAGCAGCATCATTCATACTAGCCAAAAGCAGTAATAGCCCCAGATGTCCATCAACTAGTAAATTAATAAAGAAGATGTGGTATATTAATATAATGGACTGCTATTCAGTTATAAGCAGGAATGAAGTACTAATACTTGCAACAACATGGATGAATCTTAGAACCATTATGGAATGCCCAGAATATGGTCACTTGGGTGGCCAGTGGCTGAGCGTCTGTCCTTGGCTCAGGTCGTGATCCTGGGTCCTGGGATCAAGTCCCGCATTGGGCTCCCTGCAGGGAGCTGCTTCTCCCTCTGCCTATGTCTCTGCCTCTCTTGTGTCTCTCATGAACAAATAAATAAAATCTTCTTTAAAAAAGAAATTCCAGAATAGGCAAATCTATACAAACAGAAAATAGATTAGTGGTTTCTGGGGGATGGGGGTGGAGGGAAATTTGTAGTCACTGCTAATGAGCATAGAATTTATTTTGGGGGGTGACAGAAAAAATCTAGAATTAGACAGTGGTAATAGTATCAGAACTTCTGTGAATGTACTATAAAAGTGTATATTTTCAAAGGGTGAATCTTCTTGTTTGTGAATTATATCTCAATAAAGCTGTCGTTTAAAAAATAAGCAAAGTAAAGAGACTATTGCAATATCTGGAAAAGAAGCAAATGGAATTTAATTGCTGGCATTAAAAATTCAGTGGACAGGCTAAACACAGCAGAATAGTGAATTAATGAACTGGAAGATCAGTGAAATTACGTAGAGAGAAATATGAAGGAAGGATTAAGCTATATTTGTAAAACTAATAATGGCTGCAAATTTCCAGAACTGATGAAAGACATGAACCCCTGGACTGAGAAACACAACATACATCAAGTAGGTTAAAAAAAAAAAAAAAAACCCACACCTGGACATATTGTAGAGAAACCACAGAGCGCTGGAGGCAAAGATCTTAAAAGCAGCTGGAGATAAAATCTAAGTTACCTACAAAGAAACAATAATTAGATGGTGACAGCAATAGTGAATCTATAAGACAGAAAAATATCTTCCAAATATAAGAGAAAATAACCATGAACCCAGAAATGTGTACCCAGCATAGCTATCACTCAAGAGCGAGTGTGAGATAGAAACATGAAGGTGTACCAGAGATATTTTTAGGAAAAAACGGAGAATTTTACCATTAATAGACTTTCTTTAAAACAACGTCTAGAAGAGGTGCATTAGGAAGAAGGAAATGATCTAGAAGGAAGATCTAAAAATGCAAGAAGAAATGGTAGGCAAAGAAATTATAAACATGTAGATAATCGCAAACACAGACTGTATAAATCTACTAGTGGAAGATGATGATGATGTACAATATGTGGAGTTGACAGGGGTGGGAACAAGGTCTGGACAATAATGATGTGTCGGTGAGGAAAGGGGAGGTGAGGCTGATGACAGTCAAGTGAAGTTCCTTGTATTCTTCCTGAGAAGGTTCAGATACTGACTCACTTCAGAGTGTGTTAAATTCGCATGGCAAAATTTCAAGGGTAATCACTAAAAACAGAGAAGATATAATTTTCATGCCAGTAGAGGAGAAGCTAGAATAAGGGAAAAAAAAACCCAACTCAGTTTAAGAAAAAAAAAAAAAGGAAGAAAGAAGTAGAGAAGAACAAAAAGTAAAAATATGGTTGAAATGGAAATATTACCAGTAATCACAAGAAGTATAAGTAGACTAAACAATCAATTAAAAGACTGATTCTTAAAAAAAAAAAAAAAAAAAAAAAAGACTGATTCTCAGGAACACCTGGGTGGTGCAGTTGGTAAAGCATCTGACTTGGTTTCAGCTCAGGTCATAATCTCAGGGTTGTGGGATCAAGCTCTGTGTAGGGCTCCATGCTCAGCAGAGTCTGCTTGAAATTTCTCTCCCTTTCCCTCTGCTCCTCCCCCCGGTGCTCTCTCTCTAAAATAAATAAATTTTAAAAATCTTAAAAAAGGACTTGATTCGGGATCCCTGGGTGGCTCAGTGATTTAGCGCCTGGCTTCGGCTCAGGGTGTGACCCCTGAGTCCCGGGATGGAGTTCCACATCAGGCTCCCTGCAGGGAGCCTGCTTCTCCCTCTGCCTGTGTCTCTGTGTCTCTCTGTATGTCTCTCATTAATAAATAAATAAATAAAATCTTTAAAAAAAAAAAAAAGGACTTGATTCTCAGACCTAGATTTTTTTTTTTTTTTAAACTAGACACACCTAGGGGCACCTGGCTGACTTATCCAGTGGAGCATGCAACTCTTGATCTCAGGGTTGTGAGTTTGAGCCCTACATTGGGTGTAGAGCTCACTAAAATAAAATAAATAAATAGGAAAAAAGCCTTAGACACACCTAAAATAACAGGACATGGAAAAGATGAAAGTAAAAATGATGAAAAAAATGTACCAGCCATATACTAACTAAACGAGAGCTGGTATAATTATATTGATATGAGACAAAATAGACTATAAGGCAAAAAGTATCACTAGGGCCTTTTATCATTATGATAAAATGTTTAATTCATCGGGAAGATATCATAGTTCTAAAATTATGGGTGCCTTCTGAAATAGATCCAAATGAGTTAAATAAAAATTTATAGAACTGGGACGCCTGGGTGGCTCAGGGGTTGAGTAGGTCTACCTTTGGCTCAGGGCGTGATCCCGGACTCACGGGATTGAGTCCCGCATTGGGCTCCCTGCTTGGAGCCTGCTTCTCCCTCTGCCTGTGTCTCTGCCTCTCCCTCTCTCTCTCTCTCTCTCTCTATCTCTCATGAATAAATAAATAAATCTTTGAAAAAACGTATAGAACTATGGAGAGAAATGGACTGATCTGCTAATATAGTGGGAGATTTTGGTATAATACTTTCAATTATTGATAGATCAAGAAAGGTTTGACTAAGTAGTCAACCAGCCTGATTTAGTGGATGTTTATAAATTACTCTGCATCTGTCCATCAAGGAATAGACATTATTTTCAAGTACACATGATCATTTCTAAAAAGCAACCCTATAAAAGACCATAAAGCTAGTTTCAACAAATTTCAAATAACATGGTTTATGTAAATCACTTTTTATGACCTATGACCATAGATCTAAGTTATGCAATTAACTAGAAGTCTGAAACAGAAAGAAAATGACCTCCCTCCTCCAAGTTTTGGAAATTAGTTAGAAAGTACACTTCTAAATAATTTATGAGTCAAATAAGAATTCATAATAGAAATTGGACATTGTATAGAGACAGCTATATGATATGTGATAAAAATTCTACATATCAAAACTGGTGGAGGCAGCAAAAATGGTAGGGAAATTTATAGCTTTAGATGCTTACACTAGGAAAAAAAAGACTAAAAATTAGTGAGCTGGAGGAAGGCAGAGAGGAGGGAAAAGAAAGGAAAGAGGAAAAGAGGAAAGAAAAAATCCAACAGAATAAACTCAAATCATAAGGAAAAGGTAAAGATGAGAGCAAAAACTAATGCCAGTGACAATAAATGTACAATAGAGATGATCAGGAAACCAATGCCAGATAAAAAGACCCTCTGGTAAGATTCATTAAGAAAGAGGGCAAGTAGTGTGCATGAATAAGCAGTAATAGAGATAAGGAACAGAAGAAAGCTGCAAATACAGAAAGGGTTAAAAAGATAGGATGAACACACCATGGATAACATTACATCAGTGAATTTGAATACTTATTAGAAAGGGAAACATTTCTAGAAAAATATAACTTGTCAAAGTGGTAATAGAAAGAGTTTCTAATAGCATTGAAGAAATTGAATCAGTGGCTTAACAGAAAATCAAGTTTAGCTGATTTTTAGGCAAGTCCTCACAGGTTTTCATAGGATAAATTACTCTATTGTATTATTTTTTAATTTTAAAGATGTATTTATTTATTTTAGGGAGAGAGAGAGCATGCATGTGGTGGGGGGTGGCGAGGGAGAGAATCTCAAGCAGACTCCCTGCTGACCACAGAGCCTGATGCAGGGCTTAATCTCATGACCCTGAGATCATGACCTGAGCCAAAATCAAGAGTTGTATGCTTAATCGGCTGAGCCACCCAGGAGCCCCTTCTCTAATTTTATACCATTTTTAGAAAGAATATCAGAAGAAGCAATACTCCCCAACTCATATGAGGTTAGTACCAACTTGAAATAGAAGCAGCCAAGGACTGTATGAGAAAGAAAATAATAGACCAGAATCCCTCGTGAATATAGATGGAAATGTTATAAACAAAATATTAGCAAATCGAGTCCAACAGTGTATGATAAAGACAATGCATCATGACTAAGCTGGATTTATCCCAAGAATATTAGGATGATTTAACATAAAAACCCATAACTTTAACTCATCCCGTTAATGGGGTAAAGGAGAAGTTATATGATTGTCTCCACACAGGTAGTCAAGGCATTCGGTAAAAATCAAAGTCTAATCATGAAAAAAGCTCTTAGAGTGAAACTTCTTAACATTAAAAGGTTTTTTTTTTAAAGCCTACAGTAGTCATCATTCTTTTTTTTTTTGATATTTATCAAACTCGTATTTATTTATTATTTTATTTTATATATTTTTTAAGATTTTATTTATTTATTCATGAGAGACACAGAGAGAGAGAAAGAGGCAGAGGCACAGGCAGGGGAAGAAGCAGGCTCCATGTGGGAAGCCCGATGCGGGACTCGATCCCGGGACTTCAGGATCATACCCTGGGCTGAAGGCAGGTGCTAAACTGCTGAGCCACTCAGGGATCCCCCAGACTTTTTAAAAATAAATAAGAAAATATTGGAGAAGCATCTGGAATAAGCATTTTTATTCCAATGAGTTTTTTTCTAGAGTAAATTTTCTTTTCTTTTTAAAAATATTTTATTTAAATTCAATTTGCCAACATATAAAACCCAGTGCTCATTCCATCACAGTGCCCTCTTTAGTGCCCATCAGCTCCCCCCTTCCCCTTCTGCAACACTTTGTTTCCCAGAGTTAGGAATCTCTCATGGTTTGTCTTCTCTAATTAGTAGTCAGAGTTCTTAATAGTGAATCATTGAAAGCCACTGTTCCTTTAAGAGCAAAATAAGACAAAGGTGTCTACTCAATAGGGCAAGCATAGGACAGATAAAGGAGAAAGAAGGAAACAATACTGTTGTTAGTTGTTATTGTGTATGCAGAAAACAATAAAAGAATCTACAAATTAGATTATTTGAATTATTAGAATTGTAAATTGATAACTGAAGGACGCCTTGGCAATATTTTGTAAAATTGAACTAGATATATTAGAGAGAAATTCCTACTCATGCATGACAATATTCGTTGCAGTACTGTTTACAACAGCAAAAAATTGGAGGCTACCGAATGTTCATTGATAGGAGAATGTATAAACTAAAAAAGCAATATATTTAGCTAGTGAAGGAACTGCAGCTGCACACATAACCTGGTCAAATATCAAATATAATGTATGAAAAAGGCAAGTTGCATAAAAGTGCATAAAGTCATGATACCACATTTATAAAGCTCAAACAAGTAAACTAAATATTTTGTGTAGGGATGCATAAACATATGATAAAGCTACATATTTTAAAAAATTTTTTTAAAAAGGTCACCATAAAATTTAAGCTAATGTTCTCTCTGGTGAGGAGTCAGGATAAGATTTAAAAAAAAAAGAGTAATATGGGTGGATGAACCAATGTTCTAGTTCTTAAGTTGAATGCTGGGTTTCCAGGAGTTCATTTTATGCTGCATTTATTCTTTTGATGTATCGAACACTAGGCATTAAGCTTTTTATAGGGTGGCCTGTAGTTACCCTCTTTCACCACTGCATGACAGGCTAGTCCGTCAGTAAAGTCACTGCTAACAGGAGAATGCTGGTGAGAAAGGAGATGCTGCGTAATGGCAGCGTTCTAGTGGCCATTAGCTTACAGGGGAATTCTCTGTGTTTACATGTGCAACTGGGGCGGCTCTGGTGCACATTATTCTGGCTTGGATTTTGAAGCCAGGTGGCCAAGTTTCAGTTTTGTTTTTTTTTTTTTTTCCTTTCTTTTGGCCTAGTTATGTAACCATTTTGCAAACTTAAAAGTGTATTTGCTGGAATGTCTATTTTTATTTTTTTATTTTATTTTATTTTATTTTATTTATTTTTTTTAAAGATTTTATTTATATATTTTACAAAGAGAAAGAGAACACAAGCAGGGGAGCAGCCGGCAGAGGGAGAGGGAGAAGCAGGCTCTTAACTGAGTGGAAAGCCCACCTGGGGCTCAATCCCAGGACCTCAGAATCATGACCTGAGATGCAGGCAGACGCTTAACTGATTGAGCCATGCAGGCGCCCCTAGAATGTCGATTTTTTAGAATTTTCCAATATTTCCCAAGGTGATGGTTCCTAAATTAACAACATGGGGCATGAGGTTTATTAACTTGGTCTCCCTCATGGCAACAGACAAACGTAACTTCCCCTTCTGTGTTTATTGATGGGGGACTATGTTTTTCAGCAAAAACATTAGAACCACGGTTTAATGACTATCCAAGTGACACTGCTATAAACAGGAGTATTTAAATCTTCATAACCATCGATGTTAAAATAGCAACACAATAGTCATCAAACTTACAGAAATTGTGGTGTGCTCAATAGCTTAGTCATGTGATGTACTGGACAGATGTTGGTAGATACTTGTGTCAGCAGCCAGTGTTGTGCCACCAAGTGGCAACAGTACCCCAGCCATCCACTTCTCTTTTTATTCTCTAGACGGGTCCTGCTCACTACATTGGCCACCAGCCACATATGGCACTGAGCACTTGGAATGCCATGTGCCCTAAATGTAAAATACACCTGGATTTTTTTTGGGGGAAAAAAAAAGGTTGTATTAAAAAAAGATTAAATGTTAGTTGTTCATACTGATTACCGGTTGAAATGATATTTTAGATGTGTTAAGTTAAATGAAATATCCTGTTAAAATTAACTTCATGTTTCCTTTTACTTTATGTGGTTACTAGAAAATTTAAAATTACATACTCCGTGGCTCAGGTATGTGATTCATATGATTATTATTTCCATTGGATGGCCCTGCTTCAGATGTTACTAGTAGGGCTGGTGATGCCTGCATTGGCAGCCGGCCTCACGGCATGGGGCCCGGACAGGGTCCTGGGACCGGTGGGTCGTGGGGCCCCCCAGGGCAGGTGTCCTGCCCCTTCGGAACCAGGGGCGCAGCGCGATTGGCGAGGAGCTGACAGTAGAGGTTGCCAGTCTGCCTGGTTGGGGCGGCGGGGCCTTGGGAGGGCGAGCCTGGCCCTGCTCTCTCCAGACTGGGAGCTGGAACCCAACAGCACGCAGGTCCCAGCTGGAAAAGAAAGCATGCCCTAGTCCGGCTTTGAGCCTGGGGGAGAGATGGGGGCAGGGGGGTCTTCCTCCTTCCAACCTTCCTCAACCTTTCCTGTGTTTGTCTCTTCTGGACAGCTCAAGGCACTCCCTGGAGACAAGCCAAACCACCAAAATTCCTATGGAATTCCTATGATTCCACATCTGAGTTAAATACTAATGATAACTACATTTGAAACTGGCATTATGCAATACAAAGAATGGTAAAATTCATGCTAATCATTAAAATCTTAATTTTTTCCTTACAGCGGAGCCTGTGTGGCTAGATGGGTTGGGTGTCTGCCTTTGGCCCAGGTCTTGATCCTGGGGTCATGGGGGTGGAGCCCTGCATGAAGCTCCCTGCTCTCGGAGGGCTTCTCCCTCTGCTTGTGCACTGGCTCTTTCTCTTTGTCAAATGAATAAATCAAATATTAAAAAAAAAATTTTTCCCTTACATTTTCAAATGGTAGGAAAAAATTTTAAATTTGTAATTGTGGCAAAATACATAGCACATAAAATTTTAACATCTCAACCATTTTAACTGTACAGCTTAGCACCATCAAGTATATTCATATAGTTGTGTGACCAGTCTCTAAATTTAGTGTATGTGCTGCCAGAGAGAGCACTGTGTAAGTAGTCTCCAGAACTTTTTCATCTTGTAAAACTGGAATTCTATACCTATTAAACACCACCTTCCTTCCATTTCTTCCTCCTGCAACCACCATTCTGCTTTCCGATGAGTTTGACTGAAATTCTATAATCTTTGTTTTTTTGTGATTGGCTTTTTCACTTAGCATAATGTTCTTAAGAATCGCCCCATGTTGTGGCATGTGTTAGAATGTCCTTCCTTGTTAAGTTTGAATAATTTTCCATTATATGCATATACCACAATGTTCTTTATCCATTTACCCATGGAGGTGCATTTGGATTGCTTCCACCTTTTGGTTACTGTGAATAATGAACATGGTGTACAAATACCTCTTTCCAATTTTTGGCTAAAATAAACAAGAGCAATTAATGTATTTGTGTACAACCACTTTGCACACATGTGAGTGGCCAATGTATCTGTGGGATACACTCCTAAGAGTAATGAGTCAAAGGAAGTGTACATTTTATAATTTGTTAAAGATTGCCAAACTGCTGTCTATAGAGGTTGAACATTTTACAACAGCCTCACTGACACTGAATGTTTTTAAACAATGATCTTTGACAATGTGGTAGATTAGAAATGGAATTTTCTTCAACAAGAATAAATGGAAACTCGTATGTTGAGATCTATGAGTTTGTAATGACACCATAAAAATTCCCAAATTTTCAAAGTTTACTTCTGGAGGATGCTAGAGAAACAATTTACTATTTTGAAAGCAAACAAATGAAAGCAAAAGGAAGGAGTCAAATGTGACCTGCCTTTCCATGAAAACTGTGTACATCTGATATTGAGATAGCCAACTAGTTGATGAGAGGCAATTTCTCTTTATAAAAGTATTCTAAATAAATAAATGTGTTCTCATTGTTAAATGGAGAAGGAACGATGTAAGCACTGAAAAAAAAAAACAAAACAAAACCCATAGACAATGATCACCAATGGTTGCAAAAGAGAGACAAAGTAAGAAAGAGATAGACATCCTGTGCCTGCTGACAGGAGATGGTTGCACTGTCTCTGAGCTATATTTACCTAACTTCTGAACTTGAATCTGATCAAATCAACAGGGCTAATTGACAACTACTTAGTTACAGAAAAAATAGGGATAAGAACATGTTGAGCAACATATCCAGAGGATGGGATCAGCAAAATCCAGACTGTAAGGAAACTCAAGTGACCTAGTTTCTTCAATAAATAAATTAAAAGGAAAAAAAAAAGGAGGAAGGAGGAACCTCTAAATTAAAATAAACTGAAAGTTCATAGCAACTAAATAAATAAGGGCCTTTTTATTTTTATTTATTTTTTTAAAAAAAGATTTTATTTATTTATTCATGAGAGACACAGAGAGAGGCAGAGACACAGGCAGAGGGAGAAGCAGGTTCCTGGAAGGAAGCCCACGGTGGGACTCGATCCCAGGACCCTGGGATCATGACCTGAGCAGAAGACAGATGCTCAACCACTGAGCCACTCAGGTGTCCCTATATGGGCCTTTTTAGATCTTGATTCAAACAACAAAAAAATGTGCTATAATTTTAGACACAGTTGGGAATTTGAACCCAGATTGGATATTTCATTGTAATAAGGAATCATTGTTAATTTTAAGGTACTTTGGTATTATGCTATTTTATTGTATGATATTTTAGATATTAGGATATTATTTTGTAGTTTTGTAATATTATAGTTAAAAAGTCTTATCTTGGGCAGCCCCGGTGGCCCAGCGGTTTGGCGCCGCCTTTGGCCTGGGGTGTGATCCTGGACACCCGGGATCCAGTCCCGCATTAGGCTCCCTGCATGGAGCCTGCTTCTCTCCCTCTGCCTCTGTCTCTGCCTCTCTGTCTGTCATGAATAAATAAATAAAATCTTTTTTTTAAGTCTTATCTTTTGAAGATCTACTAAAATAATTATTGATGAGAGGCACTTAGGTGGCTCAGTGATTGAGTTCTGCCTTTGGCTTAGGTCATAATCCCAGGGTCCTGGGTTCAAGTCCTGCATCAGGCTCCCCACAGGAAGTCTGCTTCTCCCTCTGCCTGTGTCTCTGCCTCTCTCTGTGTGTCTCTCATGAATAAATAAATAAAATCTTAAAAAGATTATTGATGAAATGATACAATGTGGGGATCCCTGGGTGGCGCAGCGGTTTGGCGCTTGCCTTTGGCCCAGGGCGCGATCCTGGAGACCCGGGATCGAATCCCACGTCGGGCTCCCGGTGCATGGAGCCTGCTTCTCCCTCTGCCTGTGTCTCTGCCTCTCTCTCTCTATCTCTCTGTGACTATCATAAATAAATAAAAATTTAAAAAAAATTTGAAATGATACAATGAGATTTGCTTCAAAATAACACAGTGGCAATGTGTTTGGGATGGAGTGTGGATGAACCAAGATTGACTGTGAGCTTATGACTGTTGATGCATACTCTACAATTCTCTGTGCTTTTGTTCAGGTTTGAATTTTTCCAAATAAAAGAGTGTATTCAAAAAAAGAATGAAAACAGAGTAATTAGAAATAATAGGTACAAATAGCTCTTTGTAGCAATTTTAATGTAAAAAAAGGAGCAAAGGGGAAAAAGAATCAATAGCTAGGAGGGTCAACAGAAGGTGATTTTTTTTTTAAGTAATCTGTGCACAACATGGGGCTGGAACTCACAACCTGGAGATCAAGAGTCACATGCTCTACCAGCTGAGCCAGCCAGCTGTAGAATGGTATTTTTTTAAAAAAGCAAACTTATTCAAGTATTACATACATATGGAAAAGTGTACAACACAGAGCAACCTCACCAAGTGAATATTTCCAGTGTATGAAAAAAAGATTTTATGGTATTTTGGGGGGGGGGTTTGGTAAACATTTCAGTAAAGCACATAAACATTAAATTCAACTGATTTTAGAAATGAGGGTCTCCATATAATCAATCATCCAAGTCAAGAATAAAACATTTGTAAAATCCTAGAAACTTCCTGTCTCCTTCCTGCCAATAAATATCTCTTGCAAAAGGTAACTTCTCTTCTGATTTCTTTTTTTTTCTCTTCTGATTTCTATCATCAAAGACTAGTTTTGTTTTATTTTGTACTTCGTATATATGGAATTATACAGTAGTTACTCTTTTGTGTAGTTTCTTTGGCTCATATGTTTGTCAGAGAAGAAGGGAGAAAAAAGAAAAATTTTGAGAGAGCCATCGTACCAACCTGTATTGATTATAAACTATGGACTAAGGAGTATAATTTATTAATTCTCTGCACCTGAGTTCCAATTCAAAAAAGAAAGGAAGACAATACTTAATTTCAAAAATTAAATAAAATAGGCAACAAATATATGAAAAGATCTCAACATTTTTAGGACTCAAACAAATATATATCCATATAACAATGAGATATTAGTTATAGTATCAAGTTAGCAAATAAAAATATTAATATCCAGTGTTATAGAGAATTTGGTGAAAGAGGGTCCTTATATGTGGCTGGGAGGTGTTAGGCAAAAGTAGGCAGGTGTCCACTTTTGTGAGAAAGGGGATTTCAGGCTAAGAAGTTGGTCTTGTTGAGTAAGAACTGACACCACCCATATCAACATGACACAACTATTCCAGAAAATTCTTGCCCAGGAATATAAATAGATTAATTGCTAGCTCAAGAAATTAATTTATCTGGGCAAATTGTTTGCTCCTCTGGGACAGAACAGATGACAGCCCCTCCTATCAAGACCACAGACTACACACATTAGCAAAGAGTTCACCATTATGACAAAGCTTATTTATCAAGACTTGTTTCAAGACCCTTGCTTCTCTTGGTCTATGAATCCTAAACTGTCTTAAATATTGCAAACTGTGCCCAATCCCCATCAAGTTCTTGCTTTGAAAAACCACCTTAAACCAATTGAGTCCAGATCCTCAAATCCTGTAAATCTTCTTTTTTGAAATCCCCTTTCTGAGACACTAACAGATCTCTATCAAGCTGTCATTCTCCCTTGTTGCAGTAAATATCTAATAAACTAAGACTTACTTTGCTTGATTAACAGGCTTTGCTGGTGTTCTTTTGGGGAGTTGGCCATGGACAAGATCTATGAATTCGAATGAGAAAAAAAACCTGACATTTATTTTCATAAATCTGAAACTGAAATTTAGCATTTCCTTCATCTAGGAATATAAGCTAAGATGACAGTGACTATAGTCATGTCACCAGTAAAAATGATGACCATTTGTCACCAGTTAAAATTACAGGTACATTCGTTTTGCACTGCAGCTATTGCGTACATCTCAAAATATCATTTATGTCCCCCTGCTGCTTTAAAATTAAGTAGGGTCAGAGCTATGAAGGCTCTGAGATTTTGTCCGACTTGCAAGCTAACCAGTCAGCTTGCCACAGTTTCGTGGATCATGACAGAAGACACAAAACTTCTAGATCTGAGATAAAAGGCTTTATTACTTACAGCAAAAAGAGGTATCCAGGGTGTCAGTGTATTTGTGCAGCTCCCCTAATTTCTCTTTGCACAGGGCATGGTCAATGTGTAAGGGCAGGTCACAGGAACATGTGTAGCAGATTTTATGAAAAGACAGGAATTTAGGGCGGAGGACTGCCATACTTTTTGAGCAAGCAACAAATGTAGCAAGCAACAGATGAGCTAGTCTGGTTGCCTAAAGTGACTGGCTACTGATCGCTGCTCAGTTTCGAGAGATGGATAAGCCTTGCAGTCTGGCGCACTCAGCAAGAACAGCAAGAACGTTACAGGGACATTCAGGCCCCATGTGGCCTGCCTCTTCAACATGTAGTACTAGACGTTGTTACTAATGCATTTATAAAGGAGCAGATACATTGTCATATCATCATTTTGCTTTTATATTTTACTATAACTGGTTTCCTTTATAATTTTATTTAACAGATGCATATAAATGCATTATTCTGAGGGGGGGTGGATGGGGAGGCTTAACCAGATTGCCAAAGGAGTCTGTGGCACAAATAAGGTTGAGAAATAGAAGATTAAAAAAATATTTTCACCAAGTATTGGTATAAAAATTAATTGTTATACAACTCCATTACTCAGGAAAACCTGTTCAGAGCACTCCTTGTCAAAGAAGGCAGAGCGGGAAGGGCCCTGGTGCCAAATCCAAGAGACTAGAATTTGGGTCTCAGCTGTATGAAGTTGAGTTACTAAACTTTTTGTGTCCAGTTCTCAACTGTAATGTGAGAAACTTGTCACCTAATTCGCTGGCTCACTGGCTCAAAACAGAGACTGAGAGTGTACTCTCACATGTCGCCTGTGGGAGTGTAAACTAAATATATTTTCTGGAGAGTAACTTGGCTCTCTGTACTCAAAAACACTCAAATCCTTTGAGCTAGTAAATCCATTACTAGAAATTTATTATTATTAGGCATAATCAGCTGTACAAACATGTAATTAAAAGATGTTCATGGCAGCATTATTTATGATCATAGTATTTTTGTAAACATTTTGATTGTCCAATAATTAAGGTGTGGCTACAGGAATTGTGGCAGGTCTATGCCAATAAATGCAGTCATGAACTGTCATAGCAGAATATTTTGTAATATTAAAAAGTGCCCATGATTTTATGTTAAGTGAAAAAAAAATACAAAACTCTTTTGGAGGTGCCCCAAATTCTCTTTAGTGAATTACATATATGTATATAGGCTTGGAAAAAAAAAAGACTAGTTAGAAATTTACCAAAAATGTTATTGCTAGTGGTATAATACATATATATATATATATATATATATATATTTGACATTTAAAAATGTACATTAAAAATTTCCCCCTAAATTTCTCAATAAGCATATGCTGCTTTGTAATAAGAGAAGCAAACTATTTTATTTTATTTTTTATTTTTTTATTTTATTTTTTAAAAAGATTTTATGTACTCATTTGAGAGAGAGAGAGAGAGAGAGAGCATGAATGGGGGGTGGAGAGGCAGAGAGAGAGGAAAGGGAGAAGGAGAAGCAGACTGCCTGCTGAGCTGTGGGGCTCCATCCTAGGATCCCGAGATCACGACCTGAGCCGAAGACAGACACTTAACCATCTGAGCCACCCAGGTGCCCTGAGAAGCAAACTATTTTAAAAAGCATCTCAAAATTAAGGGTATTTGTGTGAAAGTGCTTTGACAATCATTTTATGCTACATCAATGTGTAATGATATTAGTGTTTTTCTGGAAATTTAGAAGCACAGTTGGATTCAGGTTTAAATCAATAAATCTGACTGCCAGGAAGATAAATCGGTCAGTGGGCGGCTATGTGTTGTGCAGCTCTGGAGTAGGCAGGCTCCCTCTGCTTCCTCCTGCTTCCCTCCCCCTACAGCCTGTCTCTCACTCCTGTTTGTTTTTCTTCCTCTTCGTGCACCATCCAGCCCTCCTTCCTCCGAAGGAGGCTGTCTGGTCTTGTCTCCTGGGCTGAATCATGCCTCAGAAATGGAAAAAGCCCCAAGGCCAGGGCCTGCTGTCTGCTTTGAAGAGCTGGGGCTCAGTTTTGAGTGTGACATCAAAGTGCATAATGAGGGTTCTGCTGCAGATTCCAGGCTAGAGGGCAGGTGTGGGTGGTACCATGGTTATAGGCTTCTGGGCTGTGGCCTGATGGAATGCCAAAGCTATATGGCTGGATATAGGTGAAGAAAAAGCTGCTTTTTCCTGTGTTCTGATTTAAGGGCATTCTGTGGAAGGACCCCCAGAGCTTCTGGTGCCAACTCACTGTCCTCTGCTCCTGGTGAAGACACCATTAATGAAGGCTCCTGTTGAAACATATAATGATCCTCTATTGGCAGCAACCTATCCCAATACTAGGATCGAGGCTCTGGAATTAGGCAGACTTAGTTAGATTTGGATCCCAACTCCACTGCAGTGTGAAATAGTCACTGGCTGCCTAGGAGCTGGGGGTCTCAACATCTGTAAGTGCTGACAAAAAGCACTAACATACACCAAGCATACAATGGGACCGGTTCTAGGTGCCTTACTTACATTAACTCATTTGACTTACCCAACCACCTTATGAGGCACCTGCTGTTATCATCATGCCCATCTTAGAGATGCAGAAACCAACCAACCTGGTTGGTTGATTAAACTGCTCAAGGCCTCGCGGGTTCAGTATCAGGATAAACCCAAGCAGTGTGACTTAAGAGTCTGCTTTTAACAGCTATGTTTGGGAACCTGACTGTAAGATGAGACAACAACAATAACTATGACTTATTAGGAGCTTCCTTAGTGCCAGGCACTGTGCCAAATGCTATACAGGAATTTCTCATTTGTTCATTCCAATGCCTGGATGAGGCAGGGACTATTGTTATGTGCCGACATTGACCTTCAGGACCGACCACTGTATCCAAGGCCCTCTCTTAAAGCCTGGGCCTGTAGCAGGTTGTTACAGTACAGAAGAGCTAAGATGTGTCCATAAATAAATATGATTCATTAGCTGGAAGAGAGCGAAGAGATGATCTGGTATAAACTCATTTTTACTGACGACAAGAACTGACTCGCTTTGTTTATTCCCATAGAGTTTAGAGGAGGATCCAGGGAGAGAACAATAGGCAACACTTAACTGAGTTCCCTGCTTGCTCTGCGTGTGTGTGTGTGTGTGTGTGTGTGTGTGTGTGTGTGTTTCTTTCATTCAACCCTCGCAGTCAGGCAGGAGAGGCCCTACCATTATCCCCATTTCACAGATGAGGAAATAGATGTGGAGAAGTTAATAAGCAACTCGTCCCTCCTCACACAGGTAGCAAGTGGCTGACCTGGGATGCTGGTGGAGCAGGTTCCAGAGCTAGGATGCTGAGCCACCATGCTCAGTGGCGCCCCACTTACAGAAGGTGGTTAAGACGCCTAGGCGGAGGTGGGTGGATAGGGTGGGTCAGGAAGTGTTTTGTAGACTACAAAGGGCAGTACAGACCTGGGTAATTATAGAAAGAAGAAAGGTTCCAAGAGAGGTATAAAGTGGTATAAAAGGGTGCCTGGGTGGCTCAGTCAGTTAAGGATCTGCATTTGGCTCGGGTCATGATCCCAGGGTCCTGGGATCTCCTGAAGCCCCATGTCAGGTTCCCTGCTCTGCAGGGGAGTCTGCTTCTCTCTCTCCCTCCCCTCTCTCGTGCTCTCTCTTTCTCAAATAAATGAATAAAATCTTAAAAAAAAATAAAGTAGCATGAAGCTCAGGGCAAAATCAAGGATGATTTCTTGGATGAGATTGGCTTTGCTTTGGATTTGGACCTGAGCTGAGTAGGAATGAAGAATGTTTAGGGTGCTATGGTGGTGGTAGGGGAGGTTTTCTCTAGTCCTCCCCCATTAGCTCAGGAGGGCTGATCAGATTAGCCGGTTGGCATGTTGGCCCAGGTGAAGTGGCGATTAGGACCAGAGAAAGCCTTGGGGACCTGCAGAAGGCAAGCTGGGTGGGGACCACTCAGAGGGGGATAAATGAAGGCACAGAAGGCTGGTAGCAGGGCCAGGGGTGGGGGGTGAGAGCGTGAGTTCAAATCCTGCCATCCTACCACACTCTGATGATGAGGCCATGGGCAAGCTACACAACATCTGTATCTCAGTTTCCTTATCTGAAGAATGGGAATGATAATGGTGCATCTTCAGAGGCTTATGCAAAGTTGACATTCTTGTTTGTTTCAAGAGTTCACTCTGAGTAAGCACTCGATAAAAGCTAGTCATTGTTATTTCTGTTATTATTGTCCTAGGATACCTGATTGGTGTCATGATTCAGGGAGGAAGGGCGTTAGAAGAAAAGCAGACACACTTGTCTACTGCAAACTGCTCCTGGTAAATCTAAATCTACTGGGGTGAATCGGATTACAAAACAGCACAGACTGGCTCCCCCCTTCCTCACCTTAGGGTTTGTTTCCGAGAATCATTGGTTCTGCTTTTCAGGGAAAGGTTAAGGAGTGAGAGGACAGGGAGCTAAAGGCGAATAGGCCACCAGTCCTCTGGGCTCACAGGGAAGGGTCATGGGTGGTTTCTTGGTTGTCACTTCCACTGATTTCTGATATCTTCCTTCCGCAGCTCTGTTGGAATTTCTGAACTCTTGTTAATTAGCCTCCTCATCCCTTTGCATACTGTGGGTTTACTTTCCATCCTTGCAAGTAGACTCATTCCTATGGGGAAAATGCAGATGAATGGGGAGTCCTTTCTCGAACAGATCAATGGCACAATAGGAAGATGACTGTTGTGTGGCGCCTAGGAGGAGAAAGACTAATAGTACTGACCTGCACTCCTTTGCAGGACCAGGCTGGGTGAAGCAGCTGGCATGTTGCCATCACACCAGCCCTGCAAGGAAAGTATTTCTTAACCCCATTGTCAAAACTTGTCCAAGGCCACAGCTAGCCCATGGAGAAGGGAATCCAACCGAGATTTATTCAGGGTCAGTTGGTCATCCTTTATACAAAATCTGAGAAACTCCACTGACTCGGATCTATCAGGCCAGGCCAACCTGGCTTAGGGAAAGGGCTGCTCCATGGAAGGAAGATATAGTTCATTCTTGCTGGTAGGTCTCCCTCCCAATCCCCACAAGTTGAAGCGCTGGAGGTCAGTCCTGTCTTTGGTCCAGGTGGAAGGCTGCGGTTTGTGGTCACCAGCAAATGGACCTCCATCAGGATATTACTAGTTGCAGTTACATTGTACTGTTGTTCAGTGGCTCAGTAGCTTGCTGTCATTGGCGTGGGGAAGAGGTCAGAAACTCAAGGAACTATTTCTGGGCTCTGGCCTTTGGGAAAGCAACTTTGTCCTGTTGACACATCCTCTCTCCAGATTTGCACAGCCTGACCACAGAAATGTCACCCTGTAAGCCCAGGTAAACAGAGGCAACCAAATAGTCTCCAGTTGGCCAATGGCTTTTTTTTTTTTTTTTTTTTTTTTGGCCAATGGCTATTGAGCAACCAAGGAAGCCCAGAACCTTATAGTTGGCAACTGTGGTAAATTTAGAAGACAAGAGCAGCCTAAGACTTCCGCCCTTGGACTGTTGGAGCAGAAACGTATTCCTATCAGGGGGAGGAGGTCACACAGTGCAAGTTCCGAGCCCCTCTCTCACACGACTCTTGATCCAGTCACCCTGCCTAGCAAACATGCAATGGCAGTACCAGGGTGAGCTGTTACGTGCTAGCACAAAGCCTAGATTATCTTGCAAAGGTGAGAGGAGGAAGAAGGAAGTCTCTTACTCAGCAATGGATAGTTGGGTGAATCAGGTCTCCCTTAGAAAACAAAACTTGAGGGGGATAAAGGGCCTATGTCTGGATCACCTTCCTCAAAAAGTTAGGTGGAAAAAAAATGACACAGGGCAAAAAGGCCGGGTTGGGGGGTGGGGGGTGGAGAGAAGGGGAGGGGAGCCTGATTGCTCTACAGAACCAGAGAAAGAAACCAGTTGGAAGGGAGGCCTCTGGTCACACATCTGAAGGTGTCACTGCCAAGTCCCCAAAGGTCGAGGAGGCCTCTGGTCACACATTTGAAGGTGTCACTGCCAAGTCCCCAAAGGTCAAGAAGCCTGGGTCAGCCTGTCGGCACCGGATATTGTGCCAATTCTGAAAGTTCAGAGTGAAACCAACCAGCTTCCTCCTCTTCCACCAGCTATTTCAGACTCTACCAGGAGAACCTTATGGTCAGCCCCCATTTTCAACATTGTTTTTGTTTCATATGGGAGAGGGGGGAGGAAACCATGTTTGTGTAGGGATCTGCTGATAGGTGAGACCCTGCTGCCCCAATGGAGGAGAGAATCTGAGAAGTGGCCAAACCTTACCAATAGCTCTGCCACTGAGGGGGAGCCTTCATCAACTAGGATTGGCATGGGCAGGGGGGAGTCAAACAAAATAATTTATGTGAACTTATTGAGTCCAGCCTGGTCCCTTGGGACCAAATATATGTATTTGTTCTTCCTCTGTGGGTAAGTATTGTCCTCTGGGGAGGTAAGCGGGAGACAGGAAAACCTTCCTGTTGAGCTTGTACATTTTGTGACCACCGTGGGAGCTTCATCACCTCCACCTCTACTACGCTAGTCCAGGACTTTCTCCCAAAGGGCCTGCCTGCTTCGACCATTGCCTCCTACAGTTCATTCTCCACAAAGCAGCCAGAGTGATCTTTTTTAAAATGTAAATTGTTATCTTGTCACTTTCCAGTTTAAGACCCTGCAGATAGGGCACCTGGGTGGCTCAGTCGTTGAGCGTCTGCCTCCGGCTCAGGGCGTGAATCCCGGGGTCCCGGATCGAGTCCTGCACCCGGCTCCCTGCAGGGAGCCTGCTTTTCCCTCTGCCTGGGTCTTTGCCTCTCTCTGTGTCTCTCATGAATAAATAAAACCCTTAAAAACAAAACAAAAAACCCTGCAAACACTCCCATCACACTTAGGAGTAGAATTGAAAACACTCCCTACAAGCTCTGGGGCACCAGGGTGACCTGCACCCTGCTGACTTTGCCTCCCATCATCTGCCTCTGGCCCGCCCTGTGGCAGCCCCTCCGACCTCTGTTTCTGACTCACCAAGCCTGTGACCTCCTTGGGCCTTCCCTACTGGCTCTTCCCTTTGCCCAGAATACCCTTTGTTCTTCTTACCTGACCACTCAAACAAATTAGCGAACCCCCTCCCCCATCACTCTATTTGCTTCCCAGTAAATGGTGAGGATACTCACTCAACCAGTCTCTCTATCCTTTACTTGCTTATTCTATTTTCCTCATAACCATCACAGGTTATGGTCCCCAGAAGGGAAGGCGCTCTGTCCATCTTGCCCATCACGGCATTGCCAGTGCCACGCAGAGCCTGGCGCCTAGTGGACCTCTAGTGTTCCTTAGATGAATGAGCTCTTCAAACTCCAACAATCTTTTTCTCTCTCTCTCTCTTTTAAAAGATTTTATTTATTTATTCATGAGAGACAGAGAGAGAGAGAGAGAGAGAGAGAGAGAGAGCAGAGACACATGCAGGGGGAGAAGCAGGCTCCCTGCGGGGAGGCCCATGCGGGACTCGATCCCACGACCCGGGGGTCATGAGCTGAGCTGAAGGCAGATGCTCAACCGTTGAGCCACGCAGGTGCCCCCAACCCTGACATCTTGAGGGGTTTGGAGGGAGGTGTGCGAGGACAGGGAGGTTGTGTCAGGCTGAGGCTGAGAGCCTGGGATGATACAGACCTCGCCCTCCTTGCAGACACCTCACCCCCACTCCCCCCGCAGCGCAGGTGCAGCCCCCCCCTTTGCACCCTGGGACCCCCCCAGCCCCCTCCAAGGAGGATAGGCCGGAATTCCAGTCCCTTCCCGAGGCTGGGGCCGGCCTCAGGTCCTCCCATGTTGCATATTTCCAGGGCTCAGGGACGCCGCCCTTTCCTTCAAAGGGACCCTCCCAGAGGAGAGCCACCCGTCCCCGCGCCCCCATTAGGGCCCAGAGCGGTCCCGCCGCGTCCACGGTAGAGTGGGCCGGGCTACCCGCCCACCCGAGGTATCGGCTCGGCTCCCCGCCTCTGCCCCCGGGCTAGCGAGCCCCGGGGCCGCGCGGGGACTCGGAGGACGGTGCAGGCGTCAAGGGCAACGAGGACATTCGGGCCCGAGCCGCGGACGGGCCCGCTGCGCTCCGGAGAACCTTTCTTCACCGAGGCCTCGTTTGCCGGCCGGGCGGCTTTGGCGGGGACACCCGGCTTAACCGTTCCTCCCGCTCGCACCCGCCCCCTCCCGGCCCAGTGTGCGGAGGCGCGCCTTCCTGTCCGCCCGGAGCTCGGGGGCTGCTGCGGCGGGAGCGTTCCGCCTGGCTGCGGAGGCGCCCGGGCGCGGAGCTGCGAGGCCATCGGCGGCGTCTGGCGCCTCTGAGCACCCGTGGGCGAGGCCCTGCGGGCTCCCTGCAGCCGAGGAGGCGGCGGCGCGGACGCGGAGGCCGTTTCAGGCCTTAGGCCCGGCGGGCCGGGCGCGGCGTGGTGGGGGGGCGGGCGGGAAGGCGCGCCCCGTCGTTCGCCATCCGGGGCGCGTGCGGCCCTCTTGAGACCCGGCCGGCGACTCGTAGCTCGGGCGCGCGCCTGTCGCAGCGCGCAGGAAGGAGGGGTCCGGCCGGAGGCCCGGGGCGGCGGCCGCCATGGAGATGCCCTCGGCCGGGGGCCGGCGCCTGGGGCCTCGGGGGCGGCCCTGACCGCCGTCCTCGCAGCGGCGCGGGCCGGGTCGCGGACGTGCCCCCCGCGGCGCGCAGCCGCCTCCGCGTCTGCGCCCTCGGCGGGCCGCGCTGCTGCCTGGGCGCGGCGGCGGCGGCGGCGCCCCGTTGAATGGGCTGCGAGGGCCCGGGTTGGAAGCGCTGGCGAACGCGGCCTCCGGGGGCGCCAGGCAGCAGCCGCGGTGGCGACCAAACGGGTGTTGGAGTTGGCGGCGGCCATGGAGGGCCTGGCCGGCTACGTCTACAAGGCGGCCAGCGAGGGCAAGGTGCTGACCCTGGCCGCCTTGCTTCTCAACCGCTCCGAAAGCGACATCCGCTACCTGCTGGGCTATGTCAGCCAGCAGGGAGGGCAGCGCTCCACGCCCCTCATCATCGCAGCCCGCAACGGCCACGCCAAGGTGGTGCGCTTGCTGCTGGAGCATTACCGGGTGCAGACGCAGCAGACGGGCACCGTCCGCTTCGACGGGTAGGTGCCCCCCCCCGACCCCGACCCCGACCCCTCCCGCCGCCGCCGCCGCCGCCGCCGCACGGATGCCCACCGCGTCTTCCAGGGGCTCCTCCTCCTGCATCCCGTGTTTTTTTTTTTTTTTTTTTTAAGATTTTATTTATTTATGCATGAGAGACACAGAGGCAGAGACACAGGCAGAGGGAGAAGCAGGCTCCACGCAGGGAGCCCTACGTGGGACTGGAGCCCGGGCCTCCAGGATCACGCCCCGGGGCAAAGGCAGATGCTCAACCGCTGGGCCCCCCGGGGATCCCCGATCCCGTGGTTCTGCTGCTCATCCTCACCGGCCCCTTTACCCACCGTCCTCGCTTCTGCGGGGGCTACGGAGCCACACCCTCTGCCTTGATCTGGAGCGGGTACTGGTACCCCCCCACACCCCCACCCACCCACGGAGGCCGTGAGCAGGTCGTCCGCAGGAGGTGCACCTTCCCAGCTTTTACCTTTGTGGCTCTGGGGGTTGCAAGCGGGATGACACATGAACGCGGTGGGCAGTGAACACTGAGGACCTCTGTTTGATGAGTTGTTTGGTCGGTTCTTGGTCCTTCCAAGTGACGGATCGCTCCCGACGGGTTGCGGGGAGGGGGATGGGGTGGTGAGGGGAGGGGGGTGGTGGGAGCCTTAATGTCCGAACGAGGCCTCGGGACTCCAGCCTCTCGAGGGATGGTCCAGCCTCTCGAGGGATGTTCCGGCCGCCAGACGTCCCAAGAGGTGGTCCTGACTCTTGCGCTTGGCTCCGGGGTAGGTGGGTTGGCTGCAGAAGCGGCCCTGGACCTGGACCAGGAGATAATGCCGTTGTTAATGCGTGTTATTCTGTGATATCGTGGAGAGACTTGAGAGTGCTATGTGTTTTATTCGAGGAAGGGAGTTCAAAAATTCATATTGTCATAGTTGAAATTTGTTGAGGTTTAAGTGCACGTTTTGGGGGGTAGGAATGAGTGTTTGAGGCAGAGGTGTCAGGTGTGCCATCTTTGCCCTGCTGGGCTATTTGTCATAAAGTGTCTAACAGATCAGGAACTTCTCCATTGATGGCATTTGTTTTCGTTGACTTGTGCGCCAGTGCCTAAGCTCTTTGGGCATTTCCCTCCGTCGGAGGTAGATGCAGTCCAAGCATAAAAAGATAGGCGTCTTCAGTTATGGTGATTGGAAACTGCTTGGTTAAACCCTCATTGAAAAAGTGCTTCTTGAAGATTGACTAGGGCGTTGTTGAATTTCGGTTCTTTTTTAGGTTTAAATAATAAAAGCTTTTTCTTCTGCTGTAGATGAGAGCAGAATAGAGTATTACGTTTTAATGAAACAATAGCCTGTGTTGGTGGTTAATCTCCTGTATCCTCTCTCAACACATCAAGGAGATGGTCTTTTTTTTTTTTTTTTTTTTTCCCTGTTGATTAAAGATGGCACCCTGATTGTGTCTGCTTTCTCTTACCGGTTTCTGTGTCCTTTCTGGAACTCCCTGCGTTCCCACAGCCTTTCCTATACCTAGACAAGGAGTGACACGGAATGACCCCTGAACTTCCAGCAGCATTCCAGTTGTATAGGCACATGCATTCATTGGAATAGGGATCTCAGGAACAGCTGCAGGGACACCCCGGCTAAGGAGCTTGTGGAGGCCTGTTTGGGTGAGGAGAGGGTAGTGGTGAGAAAAAATGGTCTCCTAAAGCATTTGTAAAGGCTTTGCTTATTGCCGTTTTTTTTTTTTTTTTAAGATTTTATTTATTTATTCATAAGACAGAGAGAAAGGGAGAGAGAGAGAGAGAGGCAGAGACACAGGCAGAGGGAGAAGCAGGCTCCATGCAGGGAGCCCGATGTGGGACTCAAGGCTGGGTCTCCAGGATCAGGCCCCAGGCCAAAGACAGATGCTCAACCGCTGAGCCACCCGGGCATCCCTTGCCATCTTTTTACTATCAAAGAGAAAGGTCTTTTGAGATGGAATTAAAAGAACTTGAAATTATTAGAAATGACTACAAATAAACATTGAGCCTATATACTTGCCCAGTATTCTGCGCTGGGCAGTGAAATTAAAGAGTTCAGGTGGCAAACACTTACGGAACTCCTACTGTGTGCTGGGCAATGCGGTGGGGATTGGGTATGCAGAGGTGAGTAACATACTGTTCCCACTGTGGACGAAGATGGTCTGTTGGGGGGAGACAGAGAAATAGATACATAAGTGAGTGATTGCAGATGCCATGCCATTCAGTTTTAGAAGTCTGTTGGACCTGCTGTGGGAGGATGGGAAGAGGAAGTGCTCCGCTTTGCCTGGGGGAATCAGGGAAGGCTTCTCCAGGGAGGTGATGTTTGAGTTGGGCCTTACAGGAAGTAAGGAGAAGGGGCAGCGAGCGGCATGGTGAACTTGCAGTGACAAGTAATTCATTGTGGTTGTAGGAAGAGATTCAAGCTGGGGAAATTAAGAAGGAGATTATAGGAGACTGGAGAGAGGTGGAGGCCAGATTTTGATGGTCCTTGTGTAAAATAATCAAGAATCCTATAGAGGTAACTGCATTGCAAATGGTTCAGTCACGCGTGATTTTGGCTGATCATTTTTCGATCTATGTTTTTTGTTTATGGATTATTATAATTATGAATTTATTGGCTGCTGTGTAAAGGTGGTTGAGAATTTTACTTAATAAATGCCTTCGATGGGCCTATCCCTCTTAAACCTTCTGTGGAGGATACAGAAAACAATGTAAGGAGGTCCCTACCTTTGAGAAGCTTACCAGTTAATTAACAGAGGAGAATTGAAGTTCATGGTCACCTTTCTGCCCACTCACACCACTCTGTGAGATTTTGCAGTTTATTCCAGTCATTTGGCATTTCAGAACTACATGAAAGAGTGTTATTTGCAAATGTCATGATTTTACTTTGCACTCATTCCAGACATTGTGAAAATAGTCCGAATGAGGTGTTAACAATATGAAGTTCAACTCACCCCTTGGGGGCCGGCTTTTGAGAGGTACTTAGCTAAATCTCCCTTTAGATTCCATTGGCACTTGAGAATCATGGCCAGGTGGGGACTAACAGGTTCTCTGTGTGTGAAGTAGATCAGTGTTTTCTAGTTTTTAGTCACTTATGTACACACATCTTCACAATTTTTTGTCACATTGTTCATTACCTATCCAGTTATTAACCTAACATTTCAAAAAAAGTTTCACTTCTTAGCTTTATCCTAAGCAGTGGTTATCTGTATAAGTCTTTTTTTTTTTTTTTTTTTTTTTTTTTTAATGATAGTCACAGAGAGAGAGAGAGGCAGAGACACAGGCAGAGGGATCCATGCACCGGGAGCCCGACGTGGGACTCGATCCCGGGTCTCCAGGATCGCGCCCTGGGCCAAAGGCAGGCGCCAAACCACTGCGCCACCCAGGGATTCCCTGGTTATCTGTATAATTATGGGTTTGGTACAGCATGTTTTGTGTGAGAGAGGAAGACATTCATAAAATAAATAGCTTATTAAAAATTTTGTAGAAGTGTATGTTCTGCCTAAAAATGTCTATAATATCCTAAGAAACTAAAGTGGATTCATAAGAGTCTCAAGGAGGAAGGGACTGCCTACCTAGGTCAAGCCCTATGGTGATAGTTGAGCCCTTGTTCATATTTTTAAGAGTAGCATTTGAGATCGTCTTACTTATGTCTTAATATGTGAAGACTAAGATTGACAGATGAGTGGGCAAGGAAAATTACTTGAGTAGAAATGAAAGAACCTTTAGTTGGAGAATGGGGAACTGTTGAGAATGTTACAGAAATGGAACAGAACAAAGGCGAGGTGTCATGTGACCATGGAATAGTGTGCTGGCCTGAGTTCCTAGGGCCTGACAGCTCTGTGCCAGAGCTTTTAAGGGAACCCTGGTCCTAAAAGAGGTTTGCTGACATGGATGGGAAGGAGAACAGGACCTCTGGGAATTCCGAAGCTTTTTGTTGAGTTCTCTTACTTTTAAAGTTGGCGCTAGTACTAATACTTTCAATGTTCAGGTAGAGGACAGGCATGAGGGGGGGCACATCATCATTTGGCTTCATTTAAAAATCATTGCCAGGCAGTATATATTTCAAGGAACTATATTTGATCTAATAAATGATTTTTTTAAGGACTTTGGCTAAAATAAAGTGTTGATCATTTACATTTAATGAATTTTATTTCCATTTCATATACTTGAATTAGACATTTTTATTTCAAATTGAACCAGGAAATAGTTTGAGCTTAGTTTTCTGATCAGAAATGTTATCTTTTATGTGAGGTGTTTCCATCATGTGATGTGTATGTTTTGTGTAAAAAGGTGAATATCAGATTATAGTTTATTTTTATTTTATTAATTTATGTAATTATTTTATGTTTTAATGTAATCTCAACACCCAGCATGGGGCTCAAACTTATGACCCCGAGATTGAGTGATACACTTTACCAATGGAAGCCAGCCAGGAACCTTGATTTCTTCATATTTTTGAAAAAGATTTTATTTATTTATTTATTTATTTATTTATTTATTTATTTATAGCACATGCACTCTCTAAATAAATAAATGGGGGTGGGGGAGGGGCAGGGAGAGGGGTAGAGAATCTCTAGCGGACTGTCCTGAGCCTGGAGCCCCATGGGGGGCTCAGTCTCACCACCCTGAGATCGTGACCTGAGCTGAAATCACAAGGGTCGCTGAGTCACCCAGGCACACCCCAATTTCTTGATTTTTAAAGTGAAATACATAATAGAGAGTTTGCATTGCCATGTTGGACTGCATCTAGAAAGATCATTGTTTTTTAATACTTCTCCAATAGGACTAGGTACACATTGCATTAATTTTATCATATTTTAATTTTCTGTAATAAATGTGTTTGGTATGTTGTTTTGAGGAAGTTTGCGCTCATTATTTCAGTTGAAGTCTACGGACAAAGGAATGTCATAGGTTTTAGGCTTATAATTTCCTTTAATCTGTTTAATGTTTTCATTTAGATATAGGAATTCAAAATTTGCTCAAGGCTAATGTTTCTGAAGGACTAGTCATTTTCTAATACATTCTGCAGTGAATATTTTTGTCCTAAAATATTTAAAAATTTTAATTGCCTCAATAAAAATAGATGGAGGCTTCTATCACATCACTATATGGAAAAGTGGAAATGATTAGGCTACATCATGAAAAGTATTAAACTGTTACAAAAACCGAGTGAAATATATACTTGTAATTTGATTTTTATTCCTAATCATTAACTTTGGAAAGTTTGAGGTGAGAAAAATATTTTAATCACTTTTTGTCTCTCTTTGTTCATCTTTAAAATGAGGACCATGTTTATCTTTTATGGTTTTTTTGAGACTTAAAGATAATGTATATGAATGCTATTTTAATCTAAAATTTTTGAGTTTTACATGGTTTAGGTTGATATTCCTGGCATATAACATTTTTATATTTTTAGAGTGCAAGGAAACATTTAACTATGTAAATGTAACTACATATTAACTGTGTATTAATTTTTTGATAGATCACTGTTATTAATTAGTTAAAAATGCTTTTTATTTTTAATTTTTAAAATTTTTTGAAAAAAATGTCTTTTAAATTGAAATAGTGTTTGAACAATGGCATGTATTATTTCCTTACATTTCATGCAGTTTGTAGTTTCTAGAGTACTTTTGTATTTTAATCTCATGTAAACCTTTTAGTTATATATCTGTAAAATGAACATAATGTGTCAATCTTGTAGGGTTATTGGGAGGTTATTATGAGGATTACATGAGATACATTGCATATTGAGCACTTAACACAGTGAGTCCCTAGCACATTGAAGGATATTTGTTAGCTATTTGTGTTCATTTTTGAGTATTTGTAATTTTTTTCTCATTTTTGCTTTGAATTATGATTCTTTTTAGTTAAGGTGTAACATCTAGTAAAGTGCATAATTTTAAGTGCACAATCTGATAAAATTTTAATATGTTTACATCCATGTAAACACTTTGTAGATCAGTATACAAGACGTTTTTATCACTCAATGTTTCCCTTTTGCCCCTTCTCAGTCAGTTCCTCTCCTTTCCCTTTCCAGAAGTAATGATTATCCTGGCTTCTATCACCATAGACTAGTTTTGCCTATCCTTGAACTTCCTATCAAGGAAATCACAGAATGTCCTCTTTTCTGTCTGGCTTTTCTTTTGCTTAACACATTGTGAGACTCATCTGTGCCGTTGTGTGTGTCCCTAGTTTATTTTTATGCTTTGTAGTATTCTGTTGTAGGAATATATGGCAATTTATTTATCCTGAACACAGGTATTTTAGTTATTTCAAGTGTTTGACTATTTATTATGGATAAAGCTGCTATGGACATTTTTATGTATACGTCTTCACTGGTGGGTATTTGTGTTCACTTCTCTTCAGTGTATGCTGAAGAGTGGAATTGCTGGGTCATGGGGTTTGGTGTATTTTTAACTTTAATAGTTGTTGCTAAACAGTTTTCCTGAAAGTGGTTGAAACAAATTACATTCCTACCAGCAATGAGAGTTTCGTTGCTTCACATCCTGGCCAACACTTAGTACTGTCATGTCAGTTAATTTGACCTATTCTGGTATCTGTGTATCCGGTAACTCCTGGTTTTAATTCGCATTCCCCTCTCAAGTAGTTACCTTGAACATCTTTTCATATGTTTATTGGTCACTTGAATTAATCTTTTGTGAAGTATACTTTAGTCTTTTCACCCATTTTTTAGTTGGGTTGTTTGCCTTTTATTGATATGTTAAGTACATTCAATGTAAATAAATATCTTCTCCCAGTGAGTGGATTGCATATTCACTTTCTTCATAACATCTTTTACTGAATTGAAATTCTTTAATTTTAATGAAGCCCAATAAATCCGTTTTTTCTATGATTAGCACTTTTTTAACATTCTGTTTAAGAAATAGTCATTAACTCCAAGGTCATGAAGATAGTCTACTTTTTTTTTAAAGAAATTTTATGGTTTGGTTCTTCACATAGATCTGTGCTACAATTTTTATGCATAGTGTGAAGTAGAAGTCAAAGTTAATTTTTTCCCATACAGATGCCTAGTTGCTTCAGGACCAGTTTTTTAAAATTTTATTTACTTATTTTAACTTTTTAAAAAAAACTTTTAAAAAATCTTATTTAAATTCAGTTAATTAATATATAATGTATTATTGGTTTCAGAGGTAGAACTCAGTGATTCATTAGTCTTATGTCACACCCTGTGCTCATTACATTACATGCCCTCCTTAATGTTCATCACCCAGTTACCCAGTCCCCCCCACCCGTCTACCCTCTAGCGACCCTCAGTTTGCTTCCTGTGATTAAGAGTCTCTTAAGGTTTGTCTCTCTCTCTGATTTTGTCTTATTTTCCCCCTCTCTTCCTCTAAGATTCTGTTTTGTTATTTAGATTTCACATCAGTGAGATCATATGATAATTGTCTTTCTCTGATTGACTTATTTCACTGAACATTATATCCTCAAGTTCCATCCACATTGTTGCAAATGGCAAGATTTCATTTTTTTGAGGACTGAATAGTATTCCATTGTTTGTATATATACCACATCTTCTTTATCCGTTCATCTGTTGATGGACATCTGGCTCTTTCCATAGTTTGGCTATTGTGGACATTACATTGGACCCATGTAAACATTGGGGTGTAGGTGCCCTTTTGGATCACTACATTTGTATCTTTGGGGTAAATACCCAGTAGTGCAGTTGTTGGGTTGTAGGATAGTTCTATTTTCAACTTTTTGCGGAACCTCCATACTGTTTTCTAGAGTGACTGTACCAGCTTGCATTCCCACCAACAGTGTACAAGGAATCCCCTTTCCCCATGTCCTCCCCAACATCTGTCCTTTCCTGACTTGTTCATTTTAGCCATTCTGACTGGTATGAGGTGATATCTCATTGTGGTTTTGATTTGTATTTCCCTGATGCCGAGTGATTTTAAGCATTTTTTCATGTTGTCCGTATGTCTTCTTTGGAGCAGGATCAGTTTTTAAAAAGACGACACTTGGGATCCCTGGGTGGCGCAGCGGTTTAGCGCCTGCCTTTGGCCGGGGCGCGATCCTGGAGACCCGGGATTGAATCCCACATCAGGCTCCCGGTGCATGGAGCCTGCTTCTCCCTCTGCCTGTGTCTCTGCCTCTCCCTCTCTCTCTGTGACTATCATAAATAAATAAATAAAAATTTTTTTAAATTTAAAAAAAATTACAAAAAAATAAAAAGACGACACTTTCTACGGTTTTCAGGGGAGCTTTTATTATAAATCAAAAGACTGTGTAAATCTATTTTTGGAGGTTTTTTTTAATTTTAGTGATATGTTTGCCCTTGTGCCAGTGACACATTATCTTAATTAACTGTAGTTTCTCCTTCAACTTTTTTTTCTTTCAAGATTATTTTGGTTATTCTAGGTCAATTGGATTTCTATATCATTTTAGAGTTGACTTGTCAGTCTCTACATATGTGGATGTGCCTGCATGCTCACACATGCATGCACACACACACCTGCCCCTGCTGAGATTTTGATTTGGATTGCATTGACTCTGTAGATCATTTTGGTAGAGAATTGACATCTTAACACTATTGAGTCTTCTAAACTATGAATATGGAATATTTCTCCATTTATTTAGGTCTTTAATTTGTCTCAGGAATGTTTTATAGTTTTCAGTTAAGAGGTCTTGCACAGTTTTCATTAGATTTATTACTAGATACTGTTATTTTCTAATGCTTTTGTAAATGGTATTTTTTTGGACAGTGAAAGAAAAATTTTTTTAACTTTGTATTATGGTGGCAATAAAAATGTTAATAAATGAGGGACGTCTGGGTGGGTTAGTGGTTGAGCTTCTGCCTTTGGCTCAGGGCATGATCCTGGGTTTGGGGATCATGGGGATGAAGTCCCACATCAGGCTCCCTGCGGGGAGCCTGCTTCTCCCTCTGTCTGTGTCTCCGCCTCTCTCTCTGTGTCTCTCTCACGAATGAATAAAGTCTTAAAAAAAATGTAAGTAAGTGAATTTTAATTGTTTGCAAAAGGTATAGTTGGCAACTGCTGAAAACTGTCACTGATGTAATGTCTTATTTTTTGGACTTTATTATTTATTTATTTACAAGATTTTATTTATTTATTCATGACAGACACAGAGAGAGAGACAGAGACACAGAGGGAGAAACTGACTCCCCACGGGGAGCCTGATGTGGGACTCCATTCCCGGACCTGGAATCATGCCCTGAGCTGAAGGCAGATGCTCAACCACTGAGCTACCTAGGTGTCTCTGGACTTACACTTTAGTTCAAAAAATCAATTAACAATTAAATGGGAGGACGCCTGGGTGGCTCAGCGGTTGAGTGCCTGCCTTCAGCCCAGGACATGATTCTAGAGTCCCAGGATCGAGTCCCACATCAGGCTCCCTGCATGGAGCCTGCATCTCTCTCTGACTATGTCTCTGCCTCTCTCTCTCTCTCTGTCTCTCATGAATAAATAAACAAAATATTAAAACAAACAAAAAAACCCACAATTAAATGGCATTTAAAAAAAGAAACTTTAGAAACCTGCTTTTTTCTTTCTTGAGGTTTGTCTTCCATACAATAGAATGCACAGATCTTAAGTGTGCAGTTTGAGGAGTAATTTTCCTAAATATCCACCCATGTAGGCACTACCCAGATCAAGATTTAGGACATTTCCAATAGTTTTAAGCTTCTTCCCAGGTAGTCCTACAGCCTTTCTCGTAGGCAGCTCCATAGGCACTTGTTAGAAGGCTTTTGCGTCATTTTGTGTCATTGTATGAAACCTTAGAAGTAATTGCTTGAATTATTATAAACTGGGTCTTTTGTTTTCAGCAGAAACCATGGAGAGTGGTATTTGAGGGGGGGGGGTGATTAATTGAGGTTAGCTATGATATTTATATTCTACCAGGGGGATTATATTCTTTAACTTCATGGAAGATACAGTTTGACCTGTGTTATAACATTAGATTGTATAGTGAGAAGCTCAGCAATGAGGTTTTTGGTATAAATATTTACTTGTTCTAGTAAATACTGCTTTTGATTGACCTTTTTCCTTAACACTTGCAAGTATACTTACTTCAGTGGTTCGGGCACAGTAGATCTAAGTATCTGCAGCAAAAATCTACTTTTTTATGTCTGATGGTCAGTAATAGGAAAAACAATTGAAAAATTGAGGTTGGGGAGAAATGGAAGGTAGAAACATGGGGAAAATTGGCCTTCTAGCAAGAGTCTAATTCTATATAAGTAGTGAATCTAGCACATACCAGTGAGTGATGACTGTGAAGCCAAAAAGTACAAACATGGGCTGAAGGTCAGGGAAGATGCTCAGTTGGTTTTAGGAAAGTGCTACTTGTTTCCTGCTGTTATTATTTTCCCCTAGTAGTTTAGTTGAGGAACGTACATAAACCCACAACACACACACACACACACACACACACACACACACACACGTTTTTAAGATTTAAATTGGAGTAGAACAGATGGAGAAAAATGCGCTAATTGAAATTGTATACAAACTTCACAAAGTGAATATATTTATTTACTAAAGTCCCTTTGTGCTTCCTCCTACTATCTATCCCCTTAAAAGTAAACAGTGTCCTGACTTCTAACACTACAGATAGATCTATAAATGTAGTAATATAATATGTACTATGTTTGGTTGACATCTTTTGCTCAGTATCATGTTTATGTGATCCTTTTGTATGGAGCAGGGATTTTTGCATTCTCATTGCTGTAGTAGACGTAGATTTGATTAGCTTAGATATAATCTTAGGGGAAAATTATCTGCTTAAATATTTTTTTTTTCCTAAAGGAGTTTCTAACACTCTTAATATGAGGACTAGGATAGCTTTCTTGCTGACCTTTTGGGAGAAACTGTAGGTACCTGGGGAATATTGGGAAGGAACAACAGGTTTTTCCTTAAGAGCCAGTGCATCAACTTGGTGGTAAAGAAGTTATGAACCTCCATACGTTTCCTCTGTTTTCTGAAATGTATTTACTTTTGTTAGTAGAAGGTTGGTTTATGGTTTTCTCTTTTTTAGGATTATATACGTCAGCAATAACGGCAATAACTAACATTTCCTGAGCTTCTACTTAGTATAAGTACAATGCAGAGTGTTTTACTTAAGTTACCCGATTTTATTTTCACCCAAACTAATGTTGTATTAATGTTTGGTAGATTGAAGTTTTGGTTGGTGCAAATGAATCTATTCTTGGCACTTAGGTTAGTGGCCTCTGTTTTCTGACTGTTGGTTCTCTTCACGAATAGGTACGTCATCGACGGGGCTACCGCTCTTTGGTGTGCAGCAGGAGCCGGACATTTTGAAGTTGTTAAACTTCTAGTCAGCCACGGAGCCAACGTGAACCACACCACAGTGACTAACTCAACCCCTCTGCGGGCAGCATGCTTTGATGGCAGGCTGGACATTGTGAAATACTTGGTTGAAAATAATGCCAACATCAGCATTGCCAACAAATACGACAACACCTGCCTGATGATTGCAGCATATAAGGGACACACTGATGTGGTAAGATACCTTTTAGAACAACGTGCCGATCCCAATGCTAAAGCACATTGTGGAGCCACCGCACTGCACTTTGCAGCAGAAGCCGGGCACATAGATATTGTGAAAGAGCTGATAAAATGGCGCGCTGCTATAGTGGTGAATGGCCATGGGATGACGCCATTAAAAGTAGCTGCCGAAAGCTGTAAAGCTGATGTCGTCGAACTGTTGCTCTCTCATGCTGATTGTGACCGAAGAAGTCGGATTGAAGCTTTGGAACTCTTGGGTGCCTCCTTTGCAAATGACCGTGAGAACTATGACATCATGAAGACGTACCACTATTTATATTTAGCCATGTTGGAGAGGTTTCAAGATGGTGATAACATTCTGGAGAAAGAGGTTCTCCCACCAATCCATGCTTATGGGAATAGAACTGAATGTAGAAATCCTCAGGAACTGGAATCCATTCGGCAAGACAGAGATGCTCTTCATATGGAAGGCCTTATAGTTCGGGAACGGATTTTAGGTGCTGACAATATTGATGTGTCCCATCCCATCATTTACAGGGGAGCTGTTTATGCAGATAACATGGAATTTGAACAGTGTATCAAACTGTGGCTGCACGCCTTGCACCTGAGACAGAAAGGCAACAGGAATACCCACAAGGATCTTCTTCGATTCGCTCAAGTTTTCTCACAGATGATACATTTGAATGAAACTGTGAAGGCCCCAGACATAGAATGTGTTTTGAGATGCAGCGTTTTGGAAATAGAACAGAGTATGAACAGGGTAAAAAATATTCCAGATGCTGATGTCCACAACGCTATGGACAATTATGAATGTAATCTCTATACCTTTCTGTATTTAGTGTGCATCTCCACCAAAACACAGTGTAGCGAAGAAGATCAGTGCAAAATTAACAAGCAGATCTACAACCTGATTCACCTTGATCCCAGAACTCGGGAAGGTTTCACCTTGCTGCATCTAGCTGTCAACTCCAATACCCCGGTTGATGATTTCCACACTAACGATGTCTGCAGCTTTCCAAACGCACTTGTCACAAAGCTGCTGCTGGACTGTGGTGCTGAGGTGAATGCTGTAGACAATGAGGGGAACAGTGCCCTTCACATTATTGTGCAGTACAACAGGCCCATCAGTGATTTTTTGACCTTGCACTCTATCATCATTAGCTTGGTTGAAGCCGGCGCTCACACTGACATGACAAATAAACAGAATAAGACTCCGCTAGACAAAAGTACCACTGGGGTATCTGAAATACTACTTAAAACTCAGATGAAGATGAGTCTCAAGTGCCTGGCTGCCCGAGCAGTTCGGGCTAATGACATTAACTACCAAGACCAGATCCCCAGAACTCTTGAAGAGTTTGTTGGATTTCATTAAGTGACTGGATATGTAAAATCGTTTAATGTGGTGCTAAAAAGTAAAGGACTTTAATCACAGACAATAGAATTATGTGTTCATAAATTCTACTTTTCTTTCCACTACCCTTCCTCCCTCCCCGTCCTTCCTTAGTTCTGTATTTGGTCTTTTTTGCCTCATAACGGTTATTGATTTCAAATACACTTTAAACAAAGCCACATTGTTTAGGTGTAACTATAATCTAAGGTGTCTGGATATTGGTCACTTAACTTTCTCTTTCTTTTTTTCTTCATTTATGTCTTTTGCTTTCCCAATCGAAGTATAATTGAGATACATTTTATCAGTTTCAGGTGTACAACATAATGATTGGACTATTTGTAATTTTTTTTTAAGGAACGAGTATAAGATATTTTGTTTATGTAACAAGAGACATTTATGATTTGAAGTTGATAATGTTTTAAGAAACTGCCTACAAAAGTATTTCTGTTAAGCCTGTGTCAGTGTGTTATCCTTGCAGCAGTTTTGAGGATTTCATGAAGCAAAACAACTAAAAAGGACCATAAAAAGTAACGGGATACCCAGGTGTTCTACATGTGCCAAACTGCTGTAGGTAGTTTTCTCTCTTAGATATTTATGTGGAGTGATACAACACATTATAACATCAGGAGGATTTAAAAAAATATAGCTGCAGATTAATCTGAAAATGTGCTCACTTAATAACAGTTAAGCATAAAGTTAAATCCATGGAAATTGTTGCATTATGCTGGGTGGTATATACAAAGTAGTAATAATCTTAAAGCAAATTTTCAGAGAATATTGATGGACTTACTTGCCTTTAGGGCTTAAATTCTCAAATTCTTTGAAGTCTGTTTTAATGTAATTTCTCTAAATTGCAGCAGTCTGCTTTTGACTCCGCTCACAGACATGTAAAAATTATGAATGCTGTGTTTTCTTATGAAACAAATTGTTATAATATAGTTATATGTTCTATTTTTGTCCCTTTCTCCCTTTCCTCCTCTGTGGTCTCTTTTAAAATTTGGAAATTACTTTTCCAGAGGGCATTGTCTGTGCCCCCCTAATAAGGTGTTTATGACAGATGAAAAGGAACCAGGATATTTGTAATTTGTAATTTTTTCGCTTTCTTAGTCTCCCTTATAACTAGTAGAAAAATCACTAGTGCGGTATAGGAAATTAAATGGTTTTGATGATGAAAATAATTTGCAATGCTCCTTTGAAAGATGTTTTTGTGAGAGCTGCAAGTTTTTCAACCACAAAGTGTCACAGATTCTGATAGGCTGTGCAGAGGTCTCTGTTTTTTCTGTTCTGTTTTAATGGCAGCGTTTTAACTGTTGGATTAAAAGAGTATTCTGTGATTATCTTTTAAGCATCACAGAAATTCAAGTAGAGGGTACACACCTATCGATGTTAAAAATGATAAAATTAGCTATATCTTTATTTTTCTCTTTAGTGTCAAATGAATGCCTTAGCTACTCATAGTGCATGGTACTGTAAGTGAAGACCTGCAGCTTTTTTTTTCTTTAATGAAAAGCATTATGATGACATAGTAACATCAGATATAAACTAAAACAACAAAAACAGAAAAACCCCCAAACTTGTACGGTTTCAGTGGTCATTGAATGTATGTGTACTGTTTTGTGAAGTATAAGAGAAGGGTTGCAGTTGGATCAGTATAAAATACAATGACCAAGCCAAAATTAGCACCTAGGGCCTTAAATAAAAGATACCCCATGAAATGAAATAGTTTGAAGGGTGGGAGGGAATGGAAGGTGGGAAGCTTAAAAACTTTCCCCCCCAAGAATGCAAGATACCTTTACAGCTACTGTAGTTAATTCTTCGTGTTCTTCTTGCTTCAGCTAGGAATGTTTTGATGGTAAATTCTGTCGTCGTAATATATTTCTATTTTCCCAACCTGAGGTATTTACAAGGAGGGCTTTTAGGATGGTTTAAAGGGTGGTATTTGAATGAGCCCTAATTTTAAAATTACCGGCCTTGCTCCTCCTGGCATAATCAAGGAAACCCTGTACCTTGCTCTTGGCAACTCTCATGGCCTGAAAGAGAAAATGCATGGCCTCAAGGTGAGTGAATCCCGCCTTTTCTGCAGCTTAGATCAGACTGTGTTTTTTAGATTTCAAGGCCTGCTTCTTTGACAGTCTGAGGAGTAGCTGTGATACTTGGTGTTCAGTTAGTTCCATTATTAATGCGTATGATTTTTAACACCAACACTTAAAATATCAGATAATGTTGCATGTTTTAAAAACCATTTCATCTCTTTGGCTATCCAGGACCAGCACTATTTTAGATATTGCTTATTTATAAAATGAGGATAATGATCACATGTACATATTCAGACATCAAAATTTAATGACTGTTTTTGAGAAGGGATGAATGCTGGAGAAAGTAGAGCTGCTGATTGAAATGCTGACAGAGTTGGAGAAGGAAGACAGTGGAATAAACTATGAACTCTGCTAATGGTAACAAATTTTTTACTATAGTGTAGTAGGACATTGTGCACTCTATTGCTAAGGATCTAATTTTGTCTTGTAAAATAAATCCAAATATGTATTGTGAAACATCTGTATAAAACCATTCTTGAAACAAGTGATTTACATGCCTGTTTTTTATTTGTTTTTGGTAGGATTATTTTAAACATGTTTAGCCAAATCCTTCCCAAGCTTAAGTTTTGTTTTGTTGTGTGTGTGTGTGTGTGTTTGTGTGTGTGTGTGTGTGTTTTAAGGAAAATAAATCGGTAATAATAGTTGAGTATCTCAGCTCACTTGAGAACTCTAGGCTGTCTCCATTTCCAGCCACTTTTGTCACTTTCTGTTTATTATTGGTAGAAGTATGCTTTGGATTATAAGTCTTCCTTGATGATATTACAGATGAAGTTAAAACTTGTCTTGCTCAGTAATTGTCCTATGAATTTGGCTGAACTAGAGGCCCAGGTGGATGAATACCTGGGCAAACCACGTGAAACTTTAGGTGGGTTTTACGCTTTTAATGGAGTTGGTGACCTTGAACTCTTGACCTTAGGTCTCTAACTCAAGGAATGGGCAGCAAACCCATTCCCCCAATTGATAAAGAAGGGGGAAATTTTTTATTTAAGAGCTCTGACACAACATAGTTTTTTTTCAGTCTACCCTGGATGGCTCTAGCAGGCCACAGTCCAACTACCTTAAGGTTCTTTACTGTGGGAACTTCAAACAAACCAACCAAAAAGCAAGCTTTGGTCTTGCTCATTTCTGGATTTCTGGGAAGAGTTTTATTTCATTATACTAATAATTGATTAGTAGCTGACAATTATGAGGAATTTAGATATGTATGATAGTCTGTTTGAAGTAACATATGATTTGGGGACAGCAGCTCCCTGAGTATCAACTCTGCATTTGGGAAGTGTCTTTAAAAATCCCAAATCCCAAGGGAACAACACCTGTCTCCAGTCTCCACTATAGTTTGAGGCAGTTACTTTATGGGTAAGACCGTTTTGGATTATTCATGCAGAAGCTTTTTTTTTTTTTTTTTTGGAATGGGACAGGGTGAGGAGTGAGTTGCTGGACCTCGGATTATAGTTTGCTGGGTTTAGAAGCAGCCAGTGATTGAACTAGTGAGTAGATGGATAAGAGTATAATAAAGGACTTGTTTTTATGGTAGATCTTCTGTAAAGATCTTAAATGTTCCTTTTTAGGCTAGCCATATGTATCTATGTACAGATGACTATTCTGTTTTCTTCACTGACTATGCTGTAACATGAAAATGAATTAAAGAAGACAAAACTCTGCCTTTCGCTCTATGAAAAGTTACTAGCCCATAAGATGTTAAGCTCTGTGTTTATTCCTGCTCTGGAAATGCGCAGTTCTGCTCTGGGTTCCTCCCTGGAAGGTAGAAAGCACCTGGTTATGTATGGCACATCGCAGGGCCTTCCTCATACATTTCTGGCAGATTTGCCCAAATCTTCAGATGGGCTCGGTTGTACCCACAGCATCCCCTCTCCCAAATATGGGATCTGAAATAAATACACTGATAGTGATGCTATATATATTAATTTTTAAAATTGTAAAGTAAATGTCTCTAGTCCTAGGTTTGTGGTGTGTTCATTTGTGTTAATGTGCAGGGAAGGGACATGGACTTGATGGTTATGGGGAGTGTATCTTGATGTGTGTGCAGGGGTGAGTATTGCTAAAGTATTAACAGCTTTTCATTTAGGGGTGAGTTATGTGACAAGTGGCCTAATCAGAAAAATGAAGGAGCGAAGATGCAAGCTTTGCCAAGTGATGAAGTAAACAAGATTTTGTATCTGTTTTTTTTAATCAGGTGTTGTAAAATTTGTGCATGGCTTTTTTTGTTGTGGCTTATTAGTAATTGGTAGAGGAGAAAAGAGGAGGAAAACCCCTCAGCTTTGCTAACCAGTCTTTTCAAAGGTACATAAGTTGGGGAGTAAAATCTGACTGGCCTAATGTGTTGAAAAGATCCTATCCTTTATAATATTCACCCCATCCTGTAATCCTCCATGTAGAGGAACTACATTGTTGTATTCTAGTAATTCACTGTGATTTATAACAAACCAGTGATGTCATTCTATTGTGCACTTTTGTCAAACCATTTACGTGACTTTAATAAACATAGTAAACTTGCTGACTGCACCAAAGGTCTGTTAGTGATTTATATATTGCATGACATTTTCTATTTGAGTTTGACATGTAGAATCATTTTTAATTTCGTGGCAAATGACAGTCCTAATAGCCCAGCTAATTTGAAACTAACAATATTGCTGTGTAAAAGGAAAAAAAAATGGTGTTTGTGTTCAGTAAATGTTTGAAAAAAAAAAAAAAACCTGCCTTGAAGTTTGTGTCTTTATTGTTCAGTGTGCCTTGGTGGAGATGATCTTTTGTTGAATTCATTTAAAAAAAAAAGGAGTTCAAAGTTTTCTGTGCCTGGGGAAAAATTCAGATAGTTAAAGAAAAATTCAAATAGTAAAAAAACAAAAAACCCCAAAGCCCTTTCCATCTCTACCTGCCTCCCATTTGGACTCTTAAGAGTCCACTATTTACTAGTTTTTAAAGTAGCTTCCCAGAATTTTTCTGGACATATATATATATATTTTTTTTCCTCCCATTCATTTTTCAAAAATGCAAATGGACTTTTTCCTATTCGATTCTGCATCTTGTATATTTCATTTATTTATTTTTTTTCATTTACTATATCTTAGGCTTTTTCAGATTGGTATGTATAGTTTCTTTTTGGTCTTTAAACAACTTTATAGATTTAATTCTGTGAGTGGACTTAGTGTTTATGTAACCAGACCTTGTGTGGGATATATTGATATTCTAGATAATGCTTTAGTGAACATCCTTATAGTCTCTATTCATAGCACTGGAATTTCTGGGTTGGTGGCTGAGTATTTAGAATTCTGATAGAGGGACGCCTGGGTGGCTCAGCGGTTGAGCGCTTGCTTTTGACTCAGGGCGGGGATGATTCCACTGTCCCAGTCTCAGGATTGAGTCCCACATCGGGCTCCCTGCATGAAGCCTGCTTCTCCGTCTGCCTACATCTCTGCCTCTCTGTGTCTCTCATGAATAAATAAATAAAATCTTTAAAAAAAATAAAATTTTGATAGAGATCATTAAGTTGCCTTCCACCTACCTACACTGTTACTGACATCAGCTATTATCTAATCATTTAGTTTTTGGCAAAGTGATTAATGAAAAATAGTATATCATAGTTTTGATTTGTGTTCCTTTATTATGAATGAAGTTGACACTCATACTTACATGTTGTATTTATTTGCTTTTGGGTTGTGGTCATTTTCTTGTTAGAAATTTTTTGGAAGTTTAGGGAAATTTTCCCTGTCATACGTCATGGTTTGTAGTTTGTTTTTTGACGTTGACTATAGAAGTTTTGTATCAGAAGTTTACATTTTTATGTAGCCAAATTTATCATAATTTTTAAAAAATGGATTCTGAGTTTTGTATCTTGTTTGTAAGGTTGTCTCTATTCCGAGATCATAACATCTTTTTTTATTCATGTTTTCTTCTAATGCTTTTATGGCTTTTCCCTTCCATGTCTCTTCTGCCTTCTTTTTCCCTTCTTCCCCCATCCCCCTGCTTCTTTTCTTTGGTTTACATTTTTTTTTAATTTTTTTAATTTTTTTTTAATTTTTATTTATGATAGTCACACACAGAGAGAGAGAGAGAGGCAGAGACATAGGCAGAGGGAGAAGCAGGCTCCATACACTGGGAGCTTGACGTGGGATTCGATCCCGGGTCTCCAGGATCGCGCCCTGGGCCAAAGGCAGGCGCCAAACCGCTGCGCCACCCAGGGTTCCCTACATTTTTTTATCTACCTGGAATTTATTTTATTTTTTATTTATTTAGAATTTATTTTCATGTAAGGATCCAGCTAGCTAAAGACTTACTTAATTATTTTTCACTGATTGCAATCATGAACCAAATTTCCATAATGTAATTGGATCTTTTTCTAGGTTCTTTGTTCTGTTGATCTGGCCGTGCAGTAGGGCTCTGGGGATTATTGTCAAGGCTAGCTCTGTGACCTTGGGCAAGTTACTTTTCTATCCAAGTTTTAGTTTCTGTAAATTGGGACAATAATATTTAACTTGGACTGTGATGAGCAAATGAGAGAATCAAGATGCTTACTTAGCAAAGTGCCTGACCCATAATAGTGAAATGCTGGTAAATGTTAAATATTAATACTAGTAGGGCTAATATGTTTTCATTTGTGTTCTTTTGTGGAGGGGATATAATTCCTTTATTATTGCATTTTTTTCCCAATGAATTTTGGTGACCTGTTATGTTGAAAGATGATTTTGTTTAGCATTGAGTTTAATAGATTAATTTAGGGAGACTTGCCTCTCAAGTCTGAGCCTTTATATCTGAGGGAAAGATAGTCCCATTTAGTGAAGTCTTCTGTCTCTCAGAGACATTTTTAAAGTTTTTTTTTTTTTTAATGAGGTTCCTACAAACATCTACCTTCTATTATCATGTTGTTTGTTTACATTGTGGATAGGATCTTCCATTATGTATACTTCTGAATGTTAAATGCTTTTACATAGGCATTTTAATAAATTTGCCTTTTCTTAAAAAATGAAATTTTCCAGTTGCTGTTTTTGGATGTCTCAGATACACATTATTTACAAGGAATGATTATTTTGCCTTTCCATTTCAGTATTCATGTTCTGTATTTCTTTCATTTGCCTAATTAACATTAGTTAAGGTTACCCGCAGAGTATTATTGTATGGTGGTATTACAGCACATTGTCTACACATGTTTTTTTTCAAATTTAGATTTAGGATAGCCTTCCAGTCCCTTTGTAGAGACCTGAGAACACCATTTAGTGCAAATCTCTTTTTATAGTTGAGGTTTTGGACTCGGAAAGAAGTGACTTGTCCATTCAAGGTCACACAGGGAATGAATGTTAGAGCCCAGGGTGAGCTCTGGGTCTTGACACAGTGAGTGGTGCTCTTTCACTATCAGACTATACAACAAAGCTTCCCTTAGCATCTCTGCCAGGTCTGTCCCTGGCTGCAGTATGCAGCTGGACTCTGGGAATCACCTAGACAAATTCCAAGTTTTATTTTTTTTTTCCTGTGTTTCAAGTAATGTCTGCTCTCTTGAAGGAACAGATATCCAGACTAAAGAAAATACTGGTAGTAATAGATTTCATCAGATGCTTGATCTAGAAAATGAGAAGCAAATTTCGGGTGGTTCATAAAGACTTAACATGTTGGCAAGCTTAGACAAAGTTTTCTATTCTAATTTCCCTGTATTTTGTACATTGAGTGTGTTTGGTCTCTCCTGAGAGCAGGACTGGGGTTTGTTCCTGCTTCTAACAGATGCACAGTACCACGAGTGTACGTAACAAAAATAAAGATGATCCCTGCCCTTGATAAGCTTGTCATCTAGCTAGATGGCCCTATTTGAAATCTGACTTTCTGTTTTTCCTCAGATTTTAATTTTAATTTCCCAAATAAAAGTTTGTGATGTTACCTTTTGACTCTGGCTTGGGCCATTTTCTGAGAACTTGTCATTTTTGTACGTAGTACCAGGGAGATGAAGGCAAGGAATGTGCACAACTGAGCAGCAAGGATGACTCCATTAAGGAATGATGTCCTCCTTTATGAGAAAATGTTCTGCTCATACCCTACTTTGAACCTTGTGAGTTTGCTCGGTGCGTTTTAGTCTGTATCTTATTGAAAAGTTTCAGAGCCCAGGTGCCAGGCTTCTAACCCTCTCTCCATGCTTAACCAGGAAAACTCTGTTCCTGTTTCAGTTTCTGCTTGGAACATGGTGTCCTACTTTAGTGTGATGTCAAAGCTAATGGAATAGATAGTGACACAAAAGCACTGGCATAATTTTAATGTGGGCAGCTAAGCTTAACTGCCCTTTGCATGGAGCCTAGCTGATGTTAATACTAATGTTAGGGTAATTTGGGGGGATTTCAAAAGAATAGTAAGAAGTAGTGCAGAATAAAGGGCTAACGATGATATCAACGGGAGGTAAAAACAGGCCAAAGTGGTGAAAACAGGAGACCACTCACCACTAATGGCGGTATCGAGTGAAGCTACCCAAGGCGGATCTGGTGGTGGAGAGACCTGGCCATTTACTGTTCGGGTGAGTGTGGTTAGAGTGAGTCATACCGGAAAAGGACCATGAGTAGGCTGGCTGTTTCTCTTACAGGATGCTTAGCATCTTGGGACTTGAAGCCAGGGGGACTGACTGAAGGTCAGTGTCATATTCTGTGGGAGCACTGACCCCCAAAACCCTTTACTGATGGAAATAACATGTCTTTTAAAGACCTCTAGGAAAGGCTAGTTCCATGCCGTCCGTCAAAAGCTCTTCCACATTTATTCTACTTCTCTCGGTGGTGTTTGTATTAGCACTTTGCCCCTTCCACCCGGTAGCTGTCTTGTTAAAAATACCAGCTTCCTTAACTAAAGGAAAACCCACAAACTCCACTGTTTGTGGTGGAAGGATACCCCTTGGGGTTTTTTGCTGATTATGGCTGCCACCAAGATAGACCCAAGGCAGCTGAGAAAGTCTACAGTGTTCAAGACACTGACACGGACGTCTACAATAAGAGTATCATGGCTCCAGATTGCTGGTTCATTTAACGAGCTTAAAATTACCTTACAGGTAGTGGATCTGTGAGGTCTGGGGTGGAACTTAAATCTCTGGTTCTGATCAGGGCGGCTCTCGGATCCCACTTTGAGAAGCTTGGCTCTGGATGGATAATGTGCTCTAAGAGGCACACTTCGCCCTGCAGGCTCACGTGTCCACACCATCTAATGCCAGAAAGAAGCAGCACTCTTGCCTGGATTTCTTTCCTTGCCCTCGGCTGGCCAGATCTGAGAGATCCAGAACCGATGCCCGCTTCCCTGCAGAACACTTGCGCGGTGACAGCACAGGGCTTGAGGCCTTTCTTGAGTCCATCCAAGGCCTGCCCATCAACTTCTGTATCTTTTCTGAGAGCCCCCATCCCACCTAGGGTCTCACCGTGTTAGGGCAGCAGTGAAACCTCACAGAACATCTTGCACAATTCATTTCACAACGTGTCTTTTTCCTCTACGAGACAGTGAGCCTAGAACTTAGGAAATCCAGGCAATCCATGGACCAGATTCTAAAACCATCATCCATTGGTATTTGGTTTATGAGAGACCTTGCCCCGTGTGTTTTTCTCCTATGCGCTTGTTTGCTATAGACTTGCTTAAACAAGTATCACGCGGCCACCTGAAAGTCAAAGCAGCTTGTTTACAGTAATGCCTAGGATGGCTGGTAATGCTTTTAAAAGATTGAACCATTTTCAGGTTAACACTCTTGAGTTCAGCCCTTAGCTCCATCATAAATAATTATTCTTAACTACAGAATAGAGCATTGCAAATAATATCCATCTATGAACCACAACATGAGTTTTATGTTGATTGAGGTCACATTTGGGGCTGCTTGCCACTAAATGCCAAAATTGCTTCAGGAACTGCTATTCGTCTCTCCTCCAGACGATAGCAAATGTGTTCAGCTTCTCCAGGAGTCCCCCTTGGGGCTCTGGGGACCCTGGAGAACTGAGTGAAATCTCCAGCGGATCTGACTCTGGAGACTTGCGGGGACAAGGAAGTCTTCCCAACTCCAGGCTGGAGTCAGGGTGACCTCACCATTACAATGGCATAGTTCCCACCCTTAATGGAAGGTCACCTGGGCTTGTTAACCCCTTATTTGTTTTCCAGCCTATATAGTCACCTGCCTGTTGACCTTGACTCTGCACATTAGTCACAGAGGGAACTCTGAAATAAAGATAGTGCCCCAGCCCCTCTCAGCCAATTAAATCTGAATCCCTGGGGTGGGCCTTTGCAAAGGTATCTTTCCAAACTCCTCAGGCCTGAGGAATGCTTGCTCCAGCATGAGCTTGGCGCCTTAGGAACTCTTCTCTGTGGCCCTACCAGGCACTCTTTAAGGCCAATCTTGAACGCTTATGCCCCAGAGCAGATAAATTCCAAAAGGGAGAATTGATAAGAGAAAGAGGAGAGACACGAAGGGAGGTCTGAAAACTTTGAAGTTACAAGTTTTCACCTTTCGACCATTTAGTTGTTCTTGGTTGTAGGGCTGGGGTGGGGCTGGAGGGACCATGGAGCACTGGGGGTAAAGGCTGTCTGAAGCCCCAGAGGTTGTAATTTGGTTATTTCTGGGCTGCATTCTGATCTGCAGATAACATTTTGTTTGGCCTGCAGTGTGGCTGCACATAGCAGTTTTTTTAAAAAATGTGAATACCAACCTCTAAAAGGCAGGTTTCACGTGAAAGCATTCTGAGAGTTGATGGTGCTTGACTCCGTGCTAAATCACATGACACACTTGTGAGTATGGGTTCCTCATGTTTCCTTTAGTCAGATGCTCCATTCATGAGGGTAACCAGTGAAACGTGATTGTAAATGTGTTCTGATTTGGGGTTCACCATTTGAGAAAAAATATTCCCATAGTTTGTATCAATACCTTCTCCTTCCATAAGCCCCCCCTTCTCCCCCAAGGCTGGGCTACAATGATGGCTTAAAAGAGCAATCCTGGGATGACTCTGGATTTTGCTGTGGAACCTAGGGCTGTCTCTTATCTAATCTGGTTCTGAGTGCCCTCATCTAGGGAACAACAAAAGGAAATCATTTCCAAGGTTCTCCAAGGTTCTCCTGGCCTCTTGGGGTTCCGGTGGCACAAGATTAGAATGGGGACCACTTGGTTTAACAGCAATCTGTGTGTGAAGGTGAAGACACTTTAAGTCAGGGTGTCAGGCGGGCGTCGAAATGCTAACCTGGAGAAGTCTGGGAGGTCAGAGAGGGAAGAGCTGGAACTAAGGCCTAGAAGCTTCAACCATCCAAAAAGGTCAAGATGGAGTTGGTGGTCTTGCGAGGGAGGACGTGCTCCATCACTGGAGATGTTCCTCCCAGACCACGCAGACATTTGGAGGGGATGTTGTCAAGAGCAAATGGTGGACAAGTCCCTTCTCAACATTTAGAGCTAATGGGAAGGAAGGAGGGGCCCCACATCTACCTCCTTTCTTCGAAGAGAAGAGGTTAGCTCCCCAGGACATGCCCTGCCCACAGAATGGGATGACAGCACCTTGGTTGTTTTCAACACTGTATTTTTTTTTTTAATTTCAAAAAATATTTACGACAGTAAAGGTCGTACTATGTGACAGGGGGGCAGATGCCTTTGATGCATCCCCCTTTCATTTCTACCTCAAAACAAGATTAAGGCATAAATTACTCGCTGGGCACCGGGCGTGCCTGTTGTCCTCAAGGCGCCGTCATTGGTGGTACCACTTGTCCCATGAGCCAGCGGATCAGATATTTGCCACTGAGGTTGCAGAGACTGGGGTGCCCCTACACCGGCTTTAACCAGTGCAGCGTTCAGGAGGGGACCCCTCAGCAGCACTGGCCGAGCCTTTCTCTCGTGCATGGTGGGCAGGAGGGACGGGAGGCTGTTTGGGTGGGGGTGGGGGTGTGTGTGCATGGGTGTGCTCACGCTCATGCACGGGAGGTGGGTGATGCATGAGGGGGCTCTGCACTGCTCCCCCTGCTGCGGGGCCTGCGGGGCAGGGCAGGGCAGGCAGGTGGGGAGACTGCGGGCTGGGACACGGGCCCCAGGGAGTGCCTGGTGCACCTGCTCCCGCGGGGGGGCGGGGGGCGGGCCCGCCTGCCTCCCCGGCTCCAGGTGGGCGCCCCTGTTCTGCATCCCAGCTGCCCATCCGTCCCAGTCTCCGCGTCCCAGGGTCCTTCGTCATCCCTGGCCAGCAGCTGTCACCATCCCGGGCCCCGGTTCATTCAGGGGCAGCTGCAGGGACCTATCTCCTGCCCGCGGAAGAGGCTGGTGGGACTCGGCGCCTTGGGCCACCCGGGGTGCAGGGTGCAGGGTGCAGGGGGTGGGAGGACAGCAAAGAATGCAGATCTGCTGCTCCACGGGGCCCTACTGGGACTTGAGGCCTGGAGTGTGCAGAGTGGCAGGCTTCCTCCCCCGGTGTCTTCCGAGGATGGGACGGGAAGGTTCTGAATTCCTAGCACCTTAGTGGCCCGGGCAGCAAATGCCCCCACAGAGCCTGGGGGAGCCTTTGGTGTGCTGCGGGAGGGGGCCCTCCAAATCACCAGGGCTCCGCGTTGGAGGTGTCCGGGCCTCCCAGGAGAGCGGTCCCTCTTGAAACCAGCTTGAGTTGCTTTCAGAGGGTGCAGGCTTGGTCTCTCAGGAGATGAGGTCAAGTGCAAAGCGAGCTGGTGTCTTCTCCACCCCAGCTCAGTGGGCCACGGGCCTGGGCCCGCAGGCTGCCTGGACCGGTGTCCTGGCCCCCATCAACTTGCAGCCTCCTCTAAGCCTCACTCCAGCCCTTTGGGGGTGGGGTCCAGGCCAGGCTCTCTCCTGCGCTTGGCACTTTTAAAGAAGCCGAGCTGCGGGAGGCAAAGGGGGATGTCTCAGCGGTGGGCAGGGAGGACAAGACCTGTCTCCCCTCCCTGCTTCCTGCCACTAACCCTCCTAAGGCTCCTTCGCCAATACCCCAGCTACCATGGAGTATCCCAACCCCCAGCCCAGCAGGACTCCCTTGGCAGGTGTGGGGGTGGCTGCAGTGGAGTGGATGGAGCTTGAATCAGGAGGCGAGAAGTCTGGCTGTATGGCCCTGCCCCAGTCAACACCCCTCCCTCCGCCTCCCTCACCGCATCTATGATAGGAGGTGGAGGCCAGGGGTTCTCAACCTGAGGTTCAAAGACAGAGAAAGGTTTGGCAGCTTGTTAACAGCCCGATTCTGCTGGAGAAATTTTGTGTTTATGTGTTTGCTTCTTTTTCTGATAAGAGGAGACCTAGATTTTATCAGGTTCTTAAAGGGACCCACAGAAGAGTCAGAGCCACAGGTGGAAGGTCCTCAGGTGGCCATAGCTAATCTGTCTGCTGCAGTGAGCGGCGGATGATTCCGTAGCAGGCAAGTTCTGGGGAGGGGGCTGAGTGGGTGGCAGCTCCCACAGGGAGGATACGGAGCCTAGAGGCTAGTGCCCCTGGCCTGGTTGCTGCTCTCTCCACCGCCTCCCTGCTGGGGCCTCACCTTCCATAGTGCCAGGACCAGCAGGGCCAGCAGCAGGAGGCCCCCCAGGGTGCTGCCCACAATGATCCAGATGGGGATCTGCGAGTCTTCTTGCTTGGAGATCTCAAATGTGATCTGCAAGGGGAGGAGTGCTCGAGGTCAACAGCATTACTGTTCTGAGGCCCCGGGGGACAGCCGGGTGACAGGCGATGGCCAGTGCCTGGTGGGATCTGCTGGCGGGATGGGTGGCACCCAGCCTGCAGAGTCTTCGGAGCACCCAGCCCTTGCACAATGGACAGGTGAGTTAAGTGACCCAGGTGATCCTGCCTCCTTTTTGAAACACTTTCCGCCTTTGGCTCGGGCCACTCTCACTCCTCCTGGATTATTCTATCACATGAGCTACTTTTTTCTTATTTTCTCTGCTGCTTCCTCATTAGCAATCTAAGCCAACAGAGGCTTAGATTCTGGGCTGCTGGAATCTCTAGAAGAGAAGTGAGATCTGAGAGGCCTCCTAACCTAAATTTTGGTGGTCCTTGTGCCTCTGTCCCTGGACCTCTGCTTTATGTAGAGTCACTTCCTGGAGAAGTTTACCTATAGTCTTATCTGGTGAGCACAGTGGGCCCAGGGCCCTTCGTGCTTTTAGGGGCCCACAAAGATATTCTAATTTCTTTTAAATTAGAAGAAGAAAAATATAATCTTGCTTGGATTATGTTTGTCTTTATAGGGACACTGTCATAAAATAATCATCTAAATTATTATTATTATTATTATTATTATTATTATTATTATTATTATTTAAAGATTTTATTTACTTCTTCATGAGAGACACAGAGGCAGAGACATAGGCAGAAGGAGAAGCAGGCTCCTTGGGGGGACCCGATGTGGGACTGGATCTCAGGACCCAGGGAATCAGGACCTGAGCCAAAGGCAGACGCTCAACCACTGAGCCATCCAGGCGCCCCTAAATTATTTTATTTATTTATTTATTTATTTATTTATGATAGTCAGAGAGAGAGAGAGAGAGAGAGAGAGAGAGAGAGAGAGAGGCAGAGACACAGGCAGAGGGAGAAGCAGGCTCCATGCACCGGGAGCCCGATGTGGGATTCGATCCCGGGTCTCCAGGATCGCGCCCTGGGCCAAAGGCAGGCGCCAAACCGCTGCGCCACCCAGGGATCCCCCCTAAATTATTTTTTAGGGAGGAAGGGGCTCCGAGGGTAAAAGTGCTCCAGGCCATGTAAGGCCTCACATAGCCCTGGGCAAGCTCACTCCATGGTGGGGCTTTACCATCTATACACAGACGGCTGTCACGTTTCTCCCCCTACCTGGCCTCTCTGCTAAATCCCAGACTCCTATCCTACCCTCTTCCTGGCCCACTTGGCATCTTTATTTTTTTTTTAATTTTTATTTATTTATGATAGTCACACACACACACACACACACACACACACAGAGAGAGAGAGAGAGAAAGAGAGAGAGAGAGGCAGAGACACAGGCAGAGGGAGAAGCAGGTTCCATGCAAGGAGCCCGATGTGGGACTCGATCCTGGTTCTCCAGGATCACACCCCAGGCTGCAGGTGGCGCTATTTGGGGCTGCCCCCACTTGGCATCTTTAACAGGTCCCCAAACACACTCCTGATCTCACTCCTCACCCTCAAACCGGCTTCCCCAAGAAAGCAAATAGCAGCCCTGTCCTTCCTTGCTGTTCTCAGGCCAGAAGCCTTGTACTGGGCGCTCTTACCTTCACGACCACATCGCCAGCAAAGCGTGTCCATTCTACCTTTGAAGCACCCAGAATGCGGCCAATCCTCCCGCCTCCAGGGCCGCCTCCTTGGAGTGAGAGCCCGCCGTCCTCTCCCCCAGAGACTGTAAGACCCTGAACTGCCTCCCGGCCTCCACCTCTGCAGTCTGTCCTCCGCATGGCAGCCGGAGGAAGGCAGATGTATTCTCTGCTCTGCTCCCAGCGCCCCCAGCTCGGAGTGGAAAATGAGCGTCCTTGTCCTGGCCACAAGGCCGCACACCCACTGGCCTCATCTCCTCCTCCCTCCACTCCAGCCCTCCTGCTACCCAGCCCCCGACGTGCCAAGCACACACCCACTGTGCAGTCTTTGCATTGCTGTCCCTTCTGTGAGCAGGGCTCCCCCACCCCAAGATAGCCACGTGATCTCCCCATGCTCCATGGCCTCTGTCTGATGTCAGTTTATCGGGGAGACTTTCCCCAATCTCCTTGTATAAAATAGCCCCCCCTCCCAAACCTCCATCCTTTTGCGCCTGTGTTTTTCTGGGCAGACCTCATCACCACTCAACACTGAACATATTCGAGTGTCTTGCCAGTCTTCCCATCTAGAATGTCAGCTCCAGGAGAGCAGGGCTTTATCTGCTCTGTTCACTGTTCTATCTTCAGTGCCTGGGACAGAGTAGGAGCTCTGTCAACATGCTGGATGACTGAATGAATGAACCCCCGAAGCAGCCCTGGCTTGGCCGCGGACACAGTGTTCAACAGGAAGCAAATCACAGCCCCCTCTCTGCCTTATCTCACACAGCCTCAGTTTCCACATCTGAAAAATAGGGGCAGGTGTACCTCACGGCGCCTTGAGGAGTGAGCCAGGTACAGTGCCCGGCTCAGAGTCAGGGCTCAGCAAATGGCTCAGGCCTTCTATGTTCTCTTTCCACCCAGGAAGGCTGGGACCTTCTCCACCTCCCCACCCCCGGCACCAAGCACGTAGCCAAGCCAACAGAGGCTTAGATTTGGGGCTGCTGGATTCTCTAGAAGAGAAGTGAGGCATCCAGAGAGTATTAGGGAGATCTGAGAGGCACCTGGGTGGCTTAGTGGTTGAGTGCCTGCCTTCGGCCCAAGGCGTGATCCTGGGGTCCTGGGATCGAGTCCTGCATCGGGCTCCCCGCAGGGAGACTGCTTCTCCCTCTGCCTGTGTCTCTGCCTCTATCTCTGTGTCTCTCATGAAAAAATAAATAAAATCTTAAGAAAACAGAGGGATTTGTGGGGAGGTGGGAGTGGAGAATTCACTTAGAAGACATGAGCTAGTTGTAGAGGGAGGGGTAATGTGTGCATGTGTGTGTATGCGCGTGTTGTGGCGGGGTGGTGAGCCTGTACAGCACCTCTTCTCTCTTGGTCACCTGCAAAATTCTGACACATGTCTTAAGATTCAGTCCAAGTGGACTGTCTCCAGAGAACTTTCCCTGGACATCCCTCCCCCAGGCCCAGCACCTGTGCTCACCCCCGGATTGCAGCCATGCTTTGTTATCCTCATCCCCTTGTCTGCTTAATTCATCTCTGCATCCCCTGGGGGCCTGAGTCATAGGAGGAACACCCAACAAATGCTGGATGAATGAACAAATAAAACTGCTTCTTAGCAGGGGGTCCTCTGCACCTGCTCCCCCTTTGCCTGGCAGCTCCCCAATCTGTTTATGAGTGATATTTGTGTGTTTTTAAGGTCTGGCTTCCAGTCCACGCTTACTGTGCTTTCCAGCATCTCCTGGGGCCGGGGCCGGGGGGTGTGGGGGGGTGTGGGGTGGCTGCTGGGGGTTAACTTGGCCTCTGGTACAGGACCACTCTCATGGACCCCAGGCCATGGACGGTTTAAACGGGGATGTGGCCAGTGGAGGGCAGCAGTGTCCCACGTCCCATGTCTCCTCTCTCCAAAGGTTTAGGCTTTTCTTCAAGACCCAACTTCTCATTTTCTCAGGAGAGCAGGGCACACAGGAAGAAGCCCCACTCCCTTCCTGGGCCCTGATTCAAGCCTGTCTGGTCTATGACAATCCAGCTTTATCCAATTCAAGAAAAGTCCCAGTACAGAGACATCTTGCATCCCTTGTTCTTCACGGATTCAGTTCACACCAGACTTCTAAAGCACGTTATATGCATTTCTTTAGATTTGAGGTGAGAATGGATAGGGAGGAGAGGGGTGGATGGTCACTCTAGGCTGCCAGGCTGCCCAAGACCCTGCCTCACTGCTGCTGGAGCCAATCAATGGGTCCCTCCCCTCCCCTCCCCCACCCTCCATGCCCCGCATGCCCCTGCCCCCTCTCCCCACCCCCAGGCAGGCAGGCCTGATGTCCAGTTCTTTCCTCTGGTGTAGAGTCCACAAGTTCCCCTCCTTCCTCTGCTTCCCTGGGGGTGCTGCGCTACGGAGCCTGCCCCCCCCCGCCCCCAGGCACTGGGTAAATGCCTGCTTCTAGCCCCCTCCCTACTTTGGCCCCTAAAGGCCTGATTGTCTTGCTTATCTCTTCTGATGCTGCACTAACTGCTGATGGACCCATCTCTCTCCTGCAGGAACACAGGAGGAGAGAGTATAGGAAACTCTAGGAGAAGGAGCTGGAAATAGGGCCGATTCCTTAGCTGGTCTGGCTCAAGCTCAGGCCTGCAGGGTTTCCAGGGGCTCACCTGGCGGCTGGGATCCTCCTCGCGGAAGATGAAGGGACTGTGGAACTGTCTCTGCAAAGCCGCATTGACAGTGATCCTCATCAACCTGTACCTGAGCTGTAGGATCAGAGGCCTGGTCAGAAGCGGAACCCTCCCCTGGAGGGAGACTCCCCAGCACCCACCGCCTGCCCTTTCTTCCTTGGAGTGGAGCCCAGGCGCCCTACTTACTGCTTTTAGGGACCTCAACCACAGGTGCCCCAGCAGGTGGAAATTGATTTCCTGGTTGGGGGCCAGCCTCACATTGCAGTTGATGGAGATGACATCAGAGGTGCTGTGATTCTGAAAGAGGAGATAGGTCTCAGGGTGAGCGACCAGGCTCTGGGGAAGCAGGGGAGGCAGCTAGCCCAGCCATGAGCCAAGCAGAGACTTGGGCCACCATTGAGATAGCTGAGCTGTGCGCCTTGCCCAAGTTTTGCTCCTGGAGGCGGGGGGTGGGGGGGTGGGGGGGTGGGGCAGAGGACCGGGGACCAGAGAGGTGGGGGGTGGGGGGGACACATGGGCTGCGGCAGCCAGGGGGTGGCCGGAGACAAGGTAAGGATGGTATATCCGATGCCAGTTGAAGTTGTGCGTAATCGCGTGTCTTCCAGGAGCAGAACTTTGGTTCGACGTGAGGGAGCCTATAAATGTCATCACCGCACAAACAGATTAAAGGAGACAGTTGTATGATTACTGTAACAGATGCAGAAAAAGCATTTTAGGAAATCCAACTTCTGTTTATGGTAAAAAAACACTCCCAAGGAATGCCCTGAATCTGAATAAAGACTATTACAAAACAACCTACGGCAACCTATCATATTTAATAATGAAAAAAACAATTTTTTTTAAAAGAGGTTCAAGACAAGACTGTCATCATTTCTATTTCCCACTGCCCTGGAGGTCCTACCCAGAGCCAGAAGATGAGAAGAACAGCTTACAAGGATCGAATGGTAAAGCTAACACAATTATTATTTACAGATGATACCATCTCGGCGGAAAACCCAAAGAAATCATCAACTAATCAGAATGTATTAGGTTAGACTTGTTTGTGTCCCTCTCTTGCAGCCACCTCAACCCCACCCAGGCTTGGTCTTCAGTGAAAGTACACTGCACTCCGAAACTACTTTGTGTCACGTACTCGTTTGGGGAGATAAAACCAAAACAGCCTTGATTTTGTTTGGGGGAAGAATAGTGAAAGTTTGCTCAGAAGCTGGTATCTGGGGACAGTGGCAGCCCTGGGAACCTAAAGCTGGCAACTATAAGCAGGTGTCTTGGGGAGGGGCTTTGGGAGGTGACATGAGCTCCTTCCATCTCTGGGGACAGGGAGGACCCAGCTGATGGGGTCAGTGTGTCCAATGCAAGCCGTGTAGGTCCTGGCCTCTGTCACCTCGCTCCGGTGGGGCTTCCCCTTCCCTCTGCTCCTCCGTATCCTGATGGCCCTTTAAGGCACAGGTGTCATTTCACTATCCCTGTTCCCTTACTGGAGGTCATCTGCTCTGCTGTCACTTTCTTGACACACCTGTCACAGCCTCGTCCCCTGGCTTCTTTGGCACTCACTCTCACGTGTCTTCCGAGATGGTGAGCTCATGAAGAGCAAGACGTGTTTTTCTCCATCCTGTTTCCTCTGGGTTCAAGGCTGGGCGCACTGTGCTCTGGGCAGCTCTAGTGCCACCGGATACGGAGAGGGGGTACCGCGCAGGACACTCACCAGCTGTGGGGCCCGGGTCAGGTCTTCCTCCGTCGGGGCGTGCCGGTACTCAGTGCTGTTTCCCCAGATGTTACAGGATGTGTTCACCTGCACAAGGGCCACGTGCAACCGGCCTCACCCCCAGCACCAGCACAACCCAGCATCCCAGAGATGGTCCTTTTCCTCTCTTCCCCGGGAAGGCCCTGCTGGCCCTGGTCCTGGCAGGAGGAGCTGAGGGCTGAGCACGCAGGGACACACCTGGGGGGCGGTCTCTCTCCAACTGGTCCCCTCCCGTAAGCAGGTTCCCTAGGCCCCTGGTACCTGGTCAGTGAGGAAGTCCCTCAGCATCAGCAGGCGGTTGCCCCCCCTGGTGGCAATGGGGACGGTGATCTTCATCATCACTCCATGGATGGGGAACAAGCCCAAGTTTTGGATCTGTGGCCAGAGAGGGGAGGAGTCAGTACTCCCAGCAGCTGCGGGGGAGGGGGAGGATGAGGTCCATCGGGGTGATCCCCACAGCCAGGCCTGGGAAGCAGGCCCCTTCATGCCCCCTGGGAGCATATTTCTTGTAGGAGCTCTAAAGCTCCGTGGAATCACAGTGGGGCGGGGGTGCGTGGGGGGTGGGCCGCACGGACAAAGTTGCATGAAAGTGCTGAAGGGGCCGGGTTCCTGGAGGTTGAGGACAAGTCAGTGGAGCCATGAGGCTGGGGAGCAAGGTCACGTCATTTTCCCTTGGCTGAACCACCTTGGGCTGTGGTCGGGGCGGAGATGCTGAGAGCAATGAGTTGATCATGAGGGAGAATCATGAATTAATGAAGGCTCTAACTGGCGAGCAAGTGGGGGTGCACATTCTAGCTGTGACCCATCCGGTGTCGGAGCAGCAGGGCTCTGGAATCAGAGGGGCCGCGACATGCCCAGGGCCGCGACCATGTCCGAGCTGTGTGGCCTCTGGCAGTGGCTAAACCCCTGCTGGACCAGCCTCCCAGGCGCCAGCGTATCTGAAGTGCAGTTCCCAGCGTCAGCCTGCCCCCAGCTCTCACGCAGGGTTCAGGGGGCGGGAGCCGGTGTGACCCACTGGGCGGACTGCTCGACTGCCTCCTCATTCTCCTTCTCGCTCCTTCCTTGCATGGAGACAGAGGGGAAAGCCACATTTCCCAGCCTCCCGAGGTAACTGGTAGGCTGAGGAACTGCCAAGGAGCTTCTTTAGCAGGGAGGGGCTTGCTCTTCTCTGCTTCCTCCTTCCCGGGATGAGAACGTGATGGCTGGAGCTACAGCTCTTTTGGACCATGAGGTGAACTTGAGAGGCTGGGAGCGATGTGTCGAGGATGGTGCAAAGGATAGAAGACCCAATCCTGAATGACTTTGTGAAGCTGCCAGCATGGACTTCTTTTACGGAGAGAACAGACCCTGGCCCATTTAGACCACCATTTTTTATATTTTTAAAATTCTATGCAGCCACACCTAAACTTCACTGATACATCTCTCAGTCCAGCTCTTTTTTATTTTTTTTCTTCCCTCTCTTTTTTTAAAAAATATTTATTTATTTATTTATTCATGGAAGACACACACACAGAGAGAAAGAGAGAGAGAGGCAGAGACACAGGCAGAGGGAGAAGCAGGCTCCATGCAGGGAGCCCCGATCCCGGGTCTCCAGGATCACATCCTGGGCTGAAGGCGGTGCTACACCCTGAGCCACCCAGGCTGCCCTTTTCTTTTCTTTTTTGTAAGATTTATTGATTTTTATTTGAGTAGGGGGAGAGGGGCAGAGGGAAAGAGAGAGAACCTCAAGCAGACTCCCTGCTGACCACAGAGCCTGATGCAGGGCTAGATCTCACGACTTTGAGGTTGTGACCTGAGTGTAAACCAAGAGTGGGATGCTTACCCACTGTGCCCTCCAGGTGTCCTCCATTATTTTCTAGATGAGGACTGAAAGCCTCAGAGAGGAGAAGGAACTTGCCTAAAATCACACAGTGAGTGGGTAGCAAGCAGGGCCGGGGCCGAACCCCAGGCACTAGCAATGACTTCAGACTCCTCCCCTCCCAAATGGGGGCTCCTCGGCTCTTGTCCCCTCTGCCAGCCTTACCTTGAAGACGCAGCTGAAGGGAGGCCCGATGCCATCGTACATCTCCAGTGAGCTGTTGGGCTTGACCTCGTAGTGGCTCAGGCTGCTGCTCCTGTGAGGACAGAGGACAGGGCTGCCGTGAGCCCAGTCGGCCTTGGCCAGTTGGGTAAGTGCATTTAAGAGGGTGTGGGCATGTGCCTGGCTCCCCTAGACCACAAAAAAGAGCTTTCCTCCTGTGTGCACGGACAGGAGGGCTGTGTCAGGGAGGATTCGGAGCCTCCGCAGGATTACAGCTGAGATCAAGTAGCGACCTGCCTCCTGCAGATGGGCAGGGACCAGAGAGCCCGTTGTTTGCTAGCCCTGTCCCGGCCCCTCTGCCCAGGGACGTGGTCTCTTTGGTGCATGAACTTGCCTCCTGGCCATGGCATGGGAAGGCCTGAGCTGGCTTTCTGTGTGGTTGCTGCCCTGCCTCCTCCAACCGCCTGGGACCCCCCAGGGGACAGGCTGGGGGCCAGCGGCCCAGGATGGGGAGGGGAGGTGGGAGCAGTTTGCCTCGAGGGGAGAAGCATTTTCTCACTTTCACTGTGTAGAGCTGCTGGTGCAAGGTGGTGATAATGAAAAGCAGATGGACTTTTAGTAGGGTATTAAACAGTAAAATAGTATTATTTAGTAAGATATTAAATAGTAAAATAGTATTTTACTATTTTACTAATAGTAAAATATTACTATTTTAAAATCCTCTCCGACCACACCCCCACTGATTGCCTGCCCTGGGGGCGGACACCTCCCAGGGGGGCCGCCCTGGGCCTCCCTCTTTGTCCCTGGCGGGAGTGCCCTGGAGGCCAAGTCTGTGTCTCCCCTGCAGCTATTTTGATACCACCCGCCCTGCATGGCTGGGGCTGCACTCCCCGACCCCTCAGGGACACACCAGCTCCGTGTTGTAGTCACTGGACACTGGAGCCCAACCCTTGAGACCTCGGGTCCTATTAGAGTCCCCCAGAGGGAGCTGCATCTTAGGCCTCACTTCTCTTGGGCATCCCCCAGCCTGGGGTCCTGGGCACCCCCCTGCCCACCTGGTGAAGAGGACATCAGCCTCATATTTGAGGTGGAAGCGCAGGAGGGCCGTGTTGTCTTCCTTGGTGCTCTCCTCCTCATCACTGTCACTGCAAGGAGAGCCACGCGGAGCGGTCAGCGGCTCCCGCAGCTGAGCCCGCACCCTGGACGGGCTCACTGCAGCGCCTTCACCCGGGCAGAGCGGGGCTGGCTCCCCCCACCTCCCAGCGTACAGGTGAGAAAAGGATGGCTCAGAAAGGTTGGGTCAACTTCCCACCGACACACAGCGTGTAAATAGTGCAACTGGGAGCAGAGCACTGGCTCCTCTCCTCCTTCTCCAGTGTTCTTTCTGCCCGGACTTCTCTCTTCTAGGACATTTTTCCATTTTAGAAGACCTTCCTTGGGGCACCTGGGTGGCTCAGTGGTTGAGCGTCCGCCTTTACCTCAGGGCGTGGTCCCGGGGTCCCGGGATTGAGTCCCGCATCAGGGTACCTGCAGGGAGCCTGTTCTCCCTCTGTCTCTGCCTCTCTGTGTGTCTCTCATGAATAAATACATAAAGGCTTTAAAAAAAATAAAAAGACCTTCCTTCCCCTACTCTGTGAGGATAAGCCCTGCTTTGCCTATCTTCAGGGGCTGCTGTGAGGCCTGACCATTTATCCATGGTGCTCTATAACTGGAGGTTGTAAAAATAGGTGCCATAGAAATCGCTATTTAAAGGTAAGGGTATGGGACGCCCGGGTGGCTCAGCGGTTGAGCATCTGCGCTCGGCTCAGGACGTGATCCTGGGGTCCCGGGATCGAGTCCCACATCGGGCTCCCTGCATGGAGCCTGCTTCTCCCTCTGCCTGTGTCTCTGCCTCTCTCTGTGTGTCTCTTATGAATAAATAAATAAAATAATTTAAAAATAAAGGTAAGGGTATTATTATTTATATCTGAGCGGCCACAGAAATGCAGCAGGTGTGTGCACACTTGGGGACTGATGGGGGGGACCGTCCCGGGTTGGGGCAGGGGGGGATGGCCTGGTGATGATTCCACTGGGCGCAGGGGGGCACAGTTGCTAGCAGCAGAGCAGGGTGGGAGAAGCAGTGAGCAGGGGTGGGGGGAAGGTTGGGGAGAAGGAGAAGGCGAGGCCCTGACCTGCCAGCGGTGAGCCGGATCTCCAGATGGTGCAGGAAGACGGATTTACTGAACTCAAAATCTAGCCGGAAAGCCACCTGCGAGGAAGAGGTCCAGTGGCAGGGTTCTGGGGGGCTGGGGGGCCTGGGAGGCTGGGGGGGGGCTGGGTGTGTGTCTGGGCATGGCCAGCCTGCCTCTCCCCGCCCCTGCTCTCATCCCCCTCTCCCTTCCCCCAGCCTTGCACACCCTGGTCCTGGGAACACGCTGCTGCTCTGACTGGCTCTTGCCTCAAGCCCCCCTCTGTCTGTCCGATCCCTGCTCTCCAAGCAACCTGGTCTCAGTAGGGTCTTCTCTTGCTCCAGAACCTTCAGTGGCTGCCCACTGCCCAGCGGTGATGGGCCTAGGGCCCACGACCTGGAGTCTGGGCTTTGGAGATTCTCCTTCCTGGAGAATTAGCTTCTCCCCTCACACCTTCTACCCACTTTCCACTTGCACTTTGAAGCACGTGATGGAGCGCTCACGGAATGGTCATGTTTCTCCCAATCTCTCCCCCTGCACTCAGCAGGATGACGGAGGCCAGACTTGGAAAAAATGTGTTAGGATAAAGGGCAGCAGGGATAATTGGCCAAGAGGTGGTGGGAGAGCGGTGGGTGGGTGGGAGGGGTGCCCCCCCGGGTGCCCCCTCCCCAGGTGAAGGGGCCGATGCTGTCTGGAAGTGGGCAGGTACCTTAGGTCATCCGAAAGCCATTTCCCGGGAGAGAAAACTAACATCCTTCAAAGCCACGTGCAGGCTTCTCCATCCCTCCTCCGTCTCCCCTCTGTTCACTTCCATTTCTCTGGCATCCCCAGTGCCTCCCAGGACCTGCCCTGGTCCCACCCAAACACCGTCCCCAGCCTCAACCTTGGCCTTGGCCCGGAAGAAGGGGTAGCTGACATTGCAGACTTTCTTGTGGAGTCTCCTCTCCTCGTTCACGCACTCGATGCTGCCGTCTGAGTTGTCCTGGGGATGGGAGGGGGGCACCGGGGGCAGCAGTTGGTGGACCAGGGACCCAGGTCTGCGGGCCACCTGTGCCGTCTCTGCCACCTGTACTGACACTGTAGCACAGGCCCTCGCAAGGGAGCTGGGACCACAAGGGCCCTGGAGACAGGGGTGGCGTGGCTCCGAGCTGGGGCCCCGCTGGGCTGGCCCGGGGCCGCTCCGCACAGGACCTAGGGAGGGACTGTCACACAGCACTCAGCTTGCTGCTGCTGGGTGCCTACTCGGCATTGGCCTGGGTTTCATCTGGCTTATCTGTGAAATGGGGATGGGAGTGCCGACCTCCTTTAGTTGCTGTGAGCATTAGGTGGCACAATGCCTGTGACGTGGTGCCTGGCAACACCCAGAACAGCGTAATCAGTCAGTAGGATGAAGCTCTGTCCCTAATGTGCTCTGCACCCTTGGGTGCTGGCTGGCCACATGCCTGTGTGTCTCGTTGGGCATGCACGTGCCCGTGTGGATGGAAAGGCAGGTTTGCGTCGACTCTGCACATGCGGGTCTGCATGAAGGCACGTGTGTGCACCTGTGCCCAGCTGCATGCGTGAGGAACAAGTGCATTTCCTCAGAGATACAGGTAGGTCCAGATGCTTCTGCGTGTGTGCGCGCATGTGTGTACAAAGTGCATGTGATCAGACTAATGCATTTGTATCTGGCTGGGGGGCTGCTTCCTCCACTAGAGCTCCCCTTGGACAGATGGGGTGCAGAGGGGCAAATTGGAGAGAGGAGTTCTCATCTCCCAGCCGGGAGCAGCTCCTGGGCTGGGGCTGAATGGGCAGCATCCTGTGAAGGAGCCAGGCTGCCGATTACCCCTCTACACCACCTGCCGTGTGTGTGTGTGTGTGTGTGTGTGTGTGCAGCACTTTATAGAACACACTGTCCTCTTCTCTTTGCCTCCCTCAGTTCCCGAAGCCCTTCTGTGTCACAGAGATGAAATCCCAGGATTCCTGCCCCTGGACTTATGAACAGGCTCCGCACTGTAAAGTCTGGGCCAGGGAAGCAGTGAAAGGTGGATGCAGGCTTGGGGTTCGGTTTCCCTTAAACACCCCAATTCAGGGGCACTTGGGTGGCATCTGCCTTCAACTCAGGGCATGATCTCAGGGTCCGGGGATCGAGTTCCACATCAGGCTCCCCGCAGGGAGCCTGCTTCTCCCTCTGCCTGTGCTTCTGCCTCTCTCTCTGTGTTTCTCATGAATAAATACATAAAAATCTTTTAAAAATAAAAAAAAACAATCTACATGCAAACATCACATGGGCTCCGCATCTTCACTTAGGGCTGTGGGGGGCTTGGCGGTGGGGCCCAGCCCTGCCCTGGGCCTGCTAGAGGGAAGGCCTGGTGGCAGTTCTGCAGGGCATGTGAGGACAGAGGGGCCCCCGCACCCGTGCCACCCTGCACTCTGGGCTCCGTGTTGATGCTCTGAGATCCCGGAGGGTGGAGATGGTGTCTGCAGGGACCTGGGACCCTCCAGCACCCATACATGATGGCGATGTCCTGGGTTTACTCAATCACCATGTCTTAGGGGCTTCTCCGTGCTTGTGCCCCGCGCGATTCGGGGTTACAACAGGCCAGCATGAGGCACTGTGTTTCCTCGGGGCACACACAGGGCTGTGCCAGGTGGGGGGCGTGCTGCGTGGGGCTGGAGGAGCCTGTGCGGCCTGCTGGGGCTTCAGGAGGCCACTGCAGAGCACGCGACACAAGGCCTAACTGCCATGAAGTGCTGGCTCAGGAAGCAGCCGCTGAGTAGGAACCCCATTCTGCTGCTCGTAGGCCCCTTCGCACCTCTCTGTGCCTCAGTCTCCTCCTCTGTAAGATGGTAACCAAGACGGCACAGGAGTTTGCCGGACAGGAGGGACCTTGGTGGGAAGGGCTGTCCTGGGAAACAGCTGTGGCTGGGGGCGCTAAGGGTGCGGGGGTGAGGGCACAGGGGGCAGGTGATGGACGGGGCATCAGGACGGGCCTTGAACGCCACAACAGTCTGGAATTTGTTGTGAGGGCAACAGGGCATGATAGGAAATTTTAAAGTGGGGAATAACCTTTCCTGGATCTTGTTAGAAGGGCCCTTTTGAGAAAGCCTGAAGGATGAACTGTAGGCAGAGGGTGTGAACGAGCTGGTGCGCTCACGTGGTGTGTGTGTGTGTGTGTGTGTGTGTGTGTGTGTGTGTGTGTACGCCTACTCATCTGTGTCCCTAACAGGCTGAAGGACATTCCTCCCCACAATCCTGAAGGGCTCAGGCCCTCCTCTACCGGTGGTTCTGCACCCTGGCTGCACACTGACGTTACCCAGGCCACCTTAGAGGCTCCTGCTGCAGGCCCCACCTGGCACCAGATCCACTGGAACCTCGAGGAGAAGCCCGCTGTGGGTATTTGTAACCCCCTCTTCCTGGGGTGATTTTACTGTGCAGCCAGCCAGGCCCTTGGCTGGACTCAGGCAGGCCCGGCAGGTCACCAAGGTTTTACCTTCTGGATCAAGCTGGCAAACTGCAGGTTTGTTGACTGCGAAATATTTAGGACGGTGCTATAGGCATTCTCGCCCCTGTTCTCCAGCATGGCCTCCACTGCGACCCTTCGGCGAGTGCTCTCGATGATGAAAACCGTGGTGTCAAAGGACAGGGTGTATGTGGAGCAGTCCTGCACGGGCTTCCTCAGCACTCGCTGGCAGTACTCCCTGCAGGACAGAGGCCCCGAGGGGCCAGGCAGGTGGAACGGGGGGGCAGGGGCTGTGCAGGGCCAGATCTCACTACTCATGTGTCACCTCTCTACTCAGCATGTTTCCCTTTTGGCTCTGGCTACCAGGAAGCTCAGGGCTCAATGCAGAGACAATCTTGATGAGTAGCCTAGATGGCTTGACCATTCACTTCTCCACCCTTCTACACAGTTTGCATGTGCTATTTCTATTTATTGTATATGTCTTCTATCTAATCACCTCATGGTTGGGTAAAAGTAGAGTATGGATTATTTGAAAATAAATGATGTAAACTGAAAATAGAACATTTTTCATGATTTTTCCTTGTGTGCTACTTTTTTTTTTTTTCCTTCTGGGATCAGGGAGCTCGTGGGCACCCTGCTAATCCTCTGCTAGCCTCCTTCGCGTTGAGCTCAAGCAGTCCATAATGGGCTGTACAGGTCACCCAGCTGGGGGCTTGGGGGATGAGCATCCAGGATCACAGGTCCTGGTCTCCACCTTTCATCTGTTTGGTACTAAAGACTCCAAAGAAAGGATTCCTTTTCCTAAGCAAAATTTGAGGAGGTTGGATAGATGAGTCCTTTTCATTTTGCAGAGGAAGTAACTGAGGCCCAGAAAGGAAAGGCCCAGACATGCCCGATGTCACACAGGGATAAAGAGGCAGAGCCTGGGCTAGACCCAGGGTCCAAGTTCAGTATTTGATCCATGCTGCCTATAAGAATGACGTGCAAGAAGTAATCGGGGGCCCTGGGAGCCCCAGATCTACTAGCAGGGAGGGAAAGGAGTCAGGGTGGGGGCGGGGAGGAGCCGACTCACATGGCTGTGGGCAGGTCACTGCGGGCATCCAGCAGGAGGTCAGGGACACAGTGCTCGTCCTCGTTGCAGCCGTTCCAGAAGGGCACCTGGGCCAGGGAAAGCCAGGGAGGGGTGGCTGGGTGGCCCCTCTGCTGCCGGCCATCCCTCACCCCCTCAGTACACCATCCTAGACATGGGCTTTGTCTTCTCTGCCCTCCTCAGACACCACCCTGCTGTTCCTCATGCTTTTGCAGAGACAACTCCCTTCTTTAAAATATGGTTAAAACTCGGCTTCTCCCGGGTCCCTTTCAGTTCTCAACTCTCTTCCTCCTTCGGCTGGTACCCACCCCCCCAGCAGGGCGATTGCAGTCCATGTTTACAGATCAGCTGTGCTGGGGGCAAGGTCTTAGGTAGTGGGGGTGCCGGAGGAGAAAGACATAGCTTCTGCTCTCAGCTCATGGGGAAGATTGGTACATGAATAAATAATCAGAGTGTGAAATGTGCAAAAAAATCTTAGAAATCTGTATGAGGAATAGGAGAGGCAGAGGGAGGAAACCGTCACTTTGGCCTGTACGTGGTCAGAGAAGCTTCAGGGAAGAGACAGTCATAGGTCAGAGTTCTGAAGGATGACCACGTTAGCTGCGTGACCAGAGGAACAGGGAAGTCGAACGGAAGGATGAGCCTGTGCAAAGGTCCTGAGGCATGAAGCAGCATGGTAAGTTTGGGAAATGATGGGTGGTTTAAGTGTTGCTGTATTTTGGGGTGGAGAGGATGGAGAGATGGGTGGGGTGTGTTCTTACAGAGCCTTGGGGAGTGCCTTGGAGCTGATGGGAAGCACTGACTGCTGCAGGCAGGGGAGTATCCTATCAGCCCTGCATATTGAAGGCTCCCTGTGGCTGCTGTGGGTGCGTGAACTGGAGGGATCAAGGCTAGAGTCAGGGAGCCCACTGAGGAGGCTGCAAGAGATGATGATGGCGTTGGAAGGGTCCTGGGTGTGGAGAGGAGACAACAGGTTAGGGGCGCACCAGCGGTGGGGTCCCTAGGACCTGGAGTTCATCAGAGCTACAGGGCCCAAGGCCCAGGACAGTGGACGGGTTCCTTCCTTAGCGTCTGGAAGGGTGGCCACACCATCCGTTTGGAAACACAAGGGTTATGTTGAGTCGGTTCTGGGGCACCATGACTTTGAAGGACTTGTGTCTTTCCAGGGCAAAGTGGTCAGCAAGCAGTTGAGTGTTTGGGTCTGGGGCTGAGGAGTACAACTGTCCCTCCCAAGGACACAGCCAAAAGCCAGGGCAGGGGGAAGAAGCCCGCACAGATCTGAAATCCATGGACTCTTCTCGAAGGGGAGCTCCTCAGTCTCATGAGATCCCCATGCGGCCCACGGCTTCCCCATTGCTTGGCCCATTTGCAGCTGGAAGCAGGCACGCGGCAGCCCTCAGAGAAGCAGCGCAGCCAGAGTGGATGGAGTGAGGCCTTCCGGCGAAGGGACATAGTGGGAAGGCCCGTGGTGGCCCCGAAGGGCTTCACTGAACCCCAGCACCCATGTTCCCACGCGACTGCGAGTCTCTGATAAGATACCCCACTCCCACCCAGCCTCCTGCTTAAAAAGGGAGAAAACTGGGACTCCGGGGTGGCTCAGTGATTGAGCGCCTGCCTTCGGCCCAGGGCATGACCCCAGGGTCCTGGGATTGAGTCCCGCATCAGGATCCCTGCATGGAGCCTGCTTCTCCCTCTGCCTGTGTCTCTGCCTCTCTCTCTCTCTCTCTCTCTCTCTCTCTCTCTCTCTCTCTCTGTATCTCATGAATAAATAAGCAAAATCTTTTTTAAAAAAACCATGCATTAGGGGTGCCTGGGCAGCTCAGTCAGTTAAGCATCTGCCTTCAGCTCAGGTCATGATCCCGGGGTCCTGGGATGGAGCCCCATAAGGGCTCCCTGCTCAGCGGCGAGCCTGCTTCTCCTGCCTCCCCTGCTCCCCTGGCTCGTGCTCTCTCTCTCTCTCTCTAATAAATAAAACCCTTAAAAAAAAGGGATGAAAACTATACTATAACCTTCAGAAACATTTCCATCCAGTTGATTAAAAGGAATAATTAATGTGATAAGCAACTGCTGCACTCAATTATATGGAACAGCTCATTCCCCCGGGAGGTGAGATACCGCAGTGCTTGAGCAGCTACACAGGAATCTGTCGACGAAGGGGATCCCTGGGTGGCTCAGTGGTTTAGCACCTGCCTTGGGCCCAGGGCGTGACCCCGGGGTCCTGGGATCAAGTCCCTTGTCGGGCTCCCTGCATGGAGCCTGCTTCTCCCTCTGCCTAGGTCTCTGCCTCTCTATGTCTCTCATGAATAAGTAAATAAAATAAAAAAAAAAGAATCTGTCAACGAGCACTGGGCAGAATGTTTCTAATTTGCTAGAAATCCAGATTAACAGGATTTTAGAAATTTAGCTGTTCCTTGCAGCTCTCAATAATATGATGCAGGTTCTTCCTCCTGAATGTTCTCTTCACGCATCCCTTCAGCCTGCCCTTCTCACTTCTATCCCTTACTTACAATGTCAACGCCCCTGGAGTAAAAGGCCACTCTGCCCACACCCGCAGAGCTGGGCCTGGCCTATTCCTTGAGGTCCAGCCGAAAGTCACCCTCTCCAGGAAGCCCTCCTGCCCTGGCATGAGCATCTGATTGCTCAGTTACGGCTCCTCTGAGCTCACTGCCGTCTTGGTCCTGGCCTACGGCCCTCCTGCCGGCTGGCACAGCTTCCAGCAGCATTGGGCAGAGCCAGCCCCACGCGTTAATCCGAATCATGGGCTTCGACACGCTCGCTCGTAGAACGAGTGGCAGCTTCCCATGGGTTTGCTGTCGTGGCTCTGTAATTACGGCAGTGGGGAAAACAGGGGGGACGCAGCGCACCGGCTCACCCAGGACTCTTGCTTTGCCAGTCCACTCCCCACCCCTTCTCGAACATTCGACAACCTCTCTGATATGTTTGTGATGCAGAAGCAGGAGAAAAGAGGGAAGAGGTGAGGGTCGAGGAGGGCTGGGTGGTGGAGTCGGAGAGAGGTTGGTGTCAGGGAATGCGGGGTGGGGGGTGGATGGGAGCAGAGGGGATCTCCAGGAGCCGTGCTGCTCCTTAAAGTCCAGGAACGGTTCACAAACTTCACCTGCTCCCCCTGCACAGTTCGGACAGAACTAAGCTGTGCTCTTTCCTTCGAGTGGGCTGTCGGCAGGAGGAGCACATGAGTGTTCAATACCAGAAAGTTCTGACGTCCCCAGAGCCGGGGATTGGGGGCCGTGGTCGAGAGGCTGGAGCAGAGCTGCAGAGCAGGCTCTGGCCTCCAGGGCCCTCACCCGTCCATGGGGGAGGCAGGTGGTAGAGACCCAAGGGTGTTTCTGGATCTGTGATCCTCCAGGACCCGTCCAGGGCTCACCCTATGCTGGCCAGACAGGGGGGTCCTCGACCTCGTTGACAAAGGAGGAGGGAAGGGGTCGTGCTATGGGTTCGCAGGGAAGGAGAGGGGAGGGTGCTGCAGGGGACTCGGGGGTGCACTCTGGATCTGGGCTTCGGGGAGCAGGTGGGGGCCAGGGGTACTGAGCGCCCGGGTCGTGTGCCCCGGGTGCTGGGATGTACCGAGACTCGGAGGGTGGTGGGCCAGCCGTCGTCCAGCACCGGGCCTTGGTCGGGGTCCTCCAGGGAGTACTCCACCCAGAAGGTCACCGGCTTCACGTAGTCAGCAGTGTCCTGAGGAGGAGATGGGACGGGGTGAGGGTGCGTGGAGCACCTGTTCCTGGGCCAGGACGCTGAGAAAACTTCTGCTTCCTGAGGCGGGAGGGCAGCCTTCCTGTCGGCATCAGGATGAGTCCAGGGTAGAGGAGCGTGCCAGGTGGCGGGAGGTGCAGCAAGCCCTCCTCCCGCTGAGCCTTCAAGGCCCGGCACCTGACCCCTAGTGCCTCGGCCTCTGGGGAGCCAGGTGCCCCCCGACCCCGTGCGCACACCCTGGCCAATTCCAATGGCCTCTGTATGCTGGTCTCACCCCCTCCTTCAGAAGCTCCTGGCACAGCCCCAGCGCCGTGACACGGCTTCAGGGGTGTGTGGACTCAATGAATGAACAAATGTGTGGATAAACAGGTTGTTCCAATGCGCCCAGGTGTAGATGGTCAAGAAGGGGACGCTTAGAGACGCCTACAAAGTCTCCCAGGTAGAACCCAAATCCTGATGCCACTGGCTTCTTTGTATCCAGGCCGTGGCTCTCCCCAGCTTGGGCTTGCATCAGAATCCCCAGGCGGGCCCAGCGACGCACTGAGGCCTGAGCCCACCTCCAGAATCTCGGATTCGGTGGGTCTGGCCTGGGGCTTGAACACCTGTGTTGTTAACAAGGTCCCCTGTGCCGGCGATGCTTCTGGTCCGGGGGAACCACACCTTAAGAATCAGTACGCCAACCATCAGAGGCGACCACACGTTAACAGACGTGAGGACTTCCCACATCTGCTCATCTTTCTGACTTCTGGCCTTTGAACTACAGGGGTCAGGTGGGCTCTGAGTGCCCCCTGCTTGCGTCTCCAAGGCTGGAGCGGTGGCATGGGTATCTGGAGCTTCTTGGGGGCCGACTCTTCATCTTCTTCCTTATTTGCAAAACCAGACACCGGGCCACTGTGGGTTCTCTACCTCTCCCAGGCTGCCCACTCTGGGTTCCTCCTCCCTGTCCGCCCCCACCATGGGCCCATCTTGCCTGGTCCTCATCTTCAGCCAATGCCTGCTTCCATTGCCTCCCTACAGACTGACCCCTGTTCCCTCTGTGCGACCTCATGGAGCCCATCTTCCTCCCCAGATTTCCTCCCCCGCTAAAGACACAAAGGGCGTCAGAGAGGTGGGGAAGAAGGGATTTCGCAGAGGGTACCACGAGGTGACAGGCAGTGTGTTCTAGTGGCCTTTGTTCCAGGGCATGAATATGGGGCGGCCAAGGTCCAGGACACCGCACCCTGACTCGCCTCCCGAGGCCTGCTGGGGGCTTGGAACCGGCCTGGCGCCAGCTGAGCTCTCTGCCTCCCCCGTGGCAGCCCCTCCTCCAGCTCTGTGTCCCCTTCCTGTCTGAGCTGGGTCCCTGCCGGCGGGGCTGCCGGGCGTCAGGCTCACCAGGACATGGAAGCTGATCCGCTCACAGTGCTCCTGGCCGGAGGAGAGCAGGACAGCTCTGTTGGTGTACCGGTCGCCGCCCTCATCCAGGTGGGCCCGCGGCGTGTACCGCCTCTCATCCATGGTAGCATTGTACCTGATGCCTGCAGGAGGGAGAGGGCAAAACCATGGAGGTGGAGCCACAGTTCCACCCAAGACTCTTGGCCTGTCTTTTAAGAGAGCCTCCTGAAAGCCAGCCTCCTCCAGGAAGCCCTCTAGCCTGGCCTGGGGAAAGCTGCTCTTCTCCCCTCGGGAGGCCTGGTGTGGGTGGGAAACTCCCAATGCAGGGATCGAGGGAAGCACTGAGAAAGGAGGAAAAGAAGGAACCAAGAGAAGAGAGGCAAAAGGAGGTGGGATGAAGAGGGGGGCTGATAGCAAAGGGAAAGAGAAAAAGGAAGAAACACAGGAGAAATGAATGAGGTAGAAGAGGACGCAGGACGAGGGGCCAGGCTGTTGCGCTCCTTTGAGCCCCCGCTAGAGTCCTGGACCCCCAAGCTCTCCTTCCACCTTCCAGGTTTTGCCCTGGCCTCCGGGATCCTGTCAGGCCTGGGTCAGAGCCTCTGCAGGCAGCAGTCCCCACCCCACGGGCCCCTGCTGCCAGCTTCTCAAACCTAAGACCCCGTTCTGGGGTTTAAGGCCTGCAGCCTTTAATGAGACTGATCTTTTACTAAATCCAGGAAAGCCTTCGTCTCCTCGCCTGTGCCCCAGCCAGCCCTCTGCGTGTGCCAGGTTCTTGACTTTTTTCCTTTTACAGATAAACGTTGAAAGAGGAGCACAGCTGCCCAGGCTGGCCCTGACCTCTCCCCCACCCCACCCCATCCTTCTGGGGGGCCCTGCTCCTTGGCTAAGAAGCTTTCAGAAATCCCAATTCGCTGCCCAGGGCCCAGTGCGATCCCAGAACCCGCAGCCACTACTTTGTGGAGCCAAGTGGGCCCAGGGCGGCTGTGAGCAGGTGTCTGGCTGCCACCCTGGCTGGAAGTGATGGTCCTCAGCAGGAAATGCCCTGCCGCAGATGCATACTCACTCTGCACGGTGACCACTGCACCTGGGGCCTTCGTCTGTCTGACCCTCTTGGTTCCTGCTCCCTCTCTGGGCTCAGATTCTTTCTCTGCATCCAGGCTGCCCCTGTTTGCTTCGCTGCTTCCAAGTCCCTGTTCTGAATCCAAATTTTGCACCCCAACTATTTCCTTCTTCCCCCGGCCTCTCCCTTGTTGGTCACTGCTGCAGACTGCCACTCTCACCCTGTCATATCTCCTTCTTGGCTCCTTGGAATTAGGTCATCAAATGTGGTCATTAAGGTGGCTCAAGGGGTGACCTGGCACTTGAAAACCATTTCAGTGAAAGCCCAGGTTTTAAAGCAGGGCAATCCCAAAGTCCACAGGGGAGACTGGGGCTGGCAGCAGGAGGTAGGAGGTGGGAGTGGGGAGGAGCCTGGTTTACCGACTGTGTCCTTCTCGAAATGGGGTGCCAGGAAAATGGGTGTGAAGCAGAGGAAGGCGGCCAGGCAGGTGGCGTCCCTGCCGCTGCGTTTGCAATCCCTGTGGAAGATGTTGATCTTGGATGGCTCAAAGTGGAGGCTGGCATTGATCTGAACCACCGGACGGGACCTGGAGCAGAAGAACACTTGGCTGGGGGTTGGGGTACTTGGCCGCCCCTGGAACCCAGGGAGAGGGAAGGGGGGAGATGTGGGGCAGCAGGCGGAAATGAATCTGTACACCTTTGGCGGAGGGCAGACAGGGCCCCAGATGTAAAAATATTGGGCAAAAAAGTGACGGGCAGGTGGAGGGCAGGCATGTAGCCCCAGAGCCGCCCTTCATCATCTCCTAGCGGTTGTACTTGCTGCAGACCACAATGACTGCCTCGTGTGTCCTCACCCCATCCCTGGAAATTCATTAGAATACTCTGGAGAGTTTTAAAAGAATCCTGATGCCCAATTTGCCCTCCAGGGCAAATCCGATCAGAATTGGCATCAAAATGTCTGAAAGCAGTGCTTCTTGAGTTTTGATGTTTGCACAACTGCAGGGGTGGGGTGGGGGTGGATCTTTAACGTGTAGATCCTGACTCCCCACAGGCCCACACGGATTCCACATTTCAAGTAAGTCCTCCACGATGCTTTTGCTGTTGGTCTGGGACCAAACTTTGAAGAGCAAGGAGTTAAAGCTCCCAGGTGATTGCCACGTGCAGCCAAAGTGGAGAGCCACTCCCTGTTCCAGAGATTCCCCACGTCTCCACTGGACACTACCCTAGGGGCAGTCACGGAAAAGCAAATTTAGTCTTCCATTGGCCTAAGAAAAACATAATCAGAGAAGGAAGTGTCCTGCGTCTCCACACCATGCATTTATATAAAAAGAGGTGAGTGTAGTGTGATTTAGATGTTTCTGAATTTTTGCACAATTATCTGTGCTGATGCTCTGCTCCTAGCATAAGGGGGCTGGGGCCTCCCCCCTGCGCTGTGCAGTGGCTGGGGTGGCTTGAGTCTTGGCTCTACTGGTTCCCCAGGCACCTTGGGCAGGTCCCATGATCTCTCTGAGGGGGATGTGGGAATCAAAGGAGGTCAGTGAGAGGAGCCCTTTGACAGTGTGGAGTGCTGTGTAAACATCCTAGCTTACACTGGTGCCTTTCAAACGTGGCTGCCCACGAGAGACAAACACTTGGGGATTCTTTCAAGCTTACTCCTACCCAGGCCCCTTCCCTAGAAACTCTGTTTTATGTGGTCTGGGTAAAGCCTGGGCTATGAGGGTTTGCAAAGCTGCCCAGTTTGTGACAACGTGGATGGACCTAGAAGGGTATGAGCTAAGCGAAATAAGCCCGACAGAGACAGACAAATACTGGGTGATTTCACTTATATGCGAAAAATCTAAAAAAAAAAAAAAAAAAAAAAAAAAAAAAACCTAAAAAAATTTAAAAACCAGAACAAATGAATAAACAAACAAAAACAGAATCAGACCTAGAAATACAGAGAACAAAGGGAAGGTTACCAGAGGGGAGGGGCTGGGGGGCTGGGCAAAATGGGTGGGTGGGGGGAAGGAAGGGGAGGAAAGAGGAGTGGGAGGTACAGGCTTCCAGCTGCGGAATGTGGGAGTCATGGGGATGAAAGGCACCCCGTAAGGAATACAGCCACTGACACTGTAATAGGGGATGGTGAGGGATGGGAGCTACCCTGTGGCCAGCACAGCATAACCTATAAACTTGCCGAATCACTATGTTGTACGCCTGAGATTAATGGAACATGTACATCACCTATACTTACATAAAAAGAAAGAATAAAAAAGGAGAAAAGCAGCCCTGGGAATCCTAATGGGGCAGTTTGAGGTCTGTGGGGTTTGATCACACAGTCTTCCCAGAAGGTTCCAGCTCACAATTTCAGCCCTAGGAACATAGCACTTAGGTTTAGACCTCAAAAGCTAGAGCTGGACTGGGTCCTTTCCACCAGATTGGCTCTCTTGGGGTGTGTGTGTGTGTGTGTCTTGTTTCCCGTAAAGCACTCAGTCTGTGTGTCACCCTACGCACCTGCTAGGTCAGGTCTACCTCCTACCCTGGGTCTTGGTCATCTGTTCTTGTTTCCTGGCTGGAACCAACCCAGTGAATACCTTTACCGCCCAAGCTGCTCTTGCTGCTGCTGCCACCCCCAAAGATCCATGAGCCCCCACATGTGGAGCAGACCTTCACCCCCAGGGCCGCCTTTAGAGGGCCAGGGGACACCCCCCCGGGGGTGTGGGGCAGCCGATGCTCTGGCCATGGCAAACAGAGGATACAAGGGGATATGAGGAACCCCCCCCCACAAGATACACTACACTCTTTCCACCCCTATAATGGTCTGTTGCAAGAAGCAGAGGTGCATCCTGCCTCACTGGAGATCCCATGAATGAGCAGCGGGTGCCAACTGGTTCAGTGATGCCCCCCCCACTCACATTGCTCCTCTTTTCTGCTCCAGGGTCCTTGGTCCCTACTTCTGCCTCTGGGATGAGGTCACTTGGGAAGCATTACTCATGAGCTCTAGTCTCGGGCTCTGTTTCCTAGGGTACCTGGGCTAAGACATCTCCCAACCAGGCTGTAATATTTTTGATGACTGAGGGCAGGTCCACTTTTTTACTGTCCCTGTGAAGTTGTAGGATACCTCTGTGTAATGCCTTTTTTAAGTTATATGAAAAACGCGATGGGGCGCCTGGGTGGCTCAGTGGTTGAGCGTCTGCCCTCAGCTCGGGGCATGATCCTGGAGTCCTGGGATCGAGTCCTGCATAGGGCTACCCTGCAGGACTCCTGCTTCTCCCTCTGCCTGTGTCTCTGCCTCTCTGTCTCTGTGTCTCTCATGAATAAAAAAATAAAATCTTAAACAACAACAACAACCCGGTGTCCATCATGATCCCCAGAAGAGCCGAGAGAAGCAGGAGAACCAACCACAAAATCACAGCGTTGCCCAGGGCGCCCACCGCCAGGTCGACGAGCCCATCCTCATTGAGGTCCAGTTGCCCATGGATGCTGCAGCCAAAATACTGGAGACCGGGAGCCAAGTCAGAGGCTGCGATTCTCTGCAGGGAGCGGGAAGAGAGAGCCCGGTGTGGGTGCTGTTAGCACAGGGCGGGGCGGGGCGGCCCTCAGGGAAGCCAGGATTGGGAGCATCAGAGAGAGCCCACATGGAACCATCAGGAATCGTCCCCAGCTCAAAGCTATGCCCTCTCCTGCTCCGTTATGTCACCTGCTGTCAAGTCCCGGCACCTCTGACCACACGTACTGGGCCACCTTAGTAGGAAAATACGTAGGCCAAAATGATGATCCTGGGGGGCACGGGACCTGAGATGGGTGCCTCTTGAGGGGAGCAAGGTTTCAGGGAGGAGCAAGCCCACGTGGGAATTCCCACTCGCGGTCCACGGCCTGCACGGGCGTGCAGGGGGAGTGAGGTCCGGGTCCCCGGGGAGGGGGCTTTGCTGTCGCAGGGGGGACACAGGTAAGCAGGCTGCCGGCAGCGGTGATGGGACCGTCCTGAAGACAAAAGCTCCCATTTGGAAATCCCGACCTGAGGTCAGCAGGGCTGGGATAGACTGGAGTCCCTTCCTGCAGGAGGACACGGCCTCCTGGGTGACCAGGACTCGGGGCAGCCCCAGCCGCTTGGCAGGGAGCCTCACCTGCTTCGGCGTCTTTAGGATGCTGGCCTGGAAGCCGTGGAAGACGTAGATGGCTCCTCCGTGGTTGTCCTCCAGGGGCGCTCCCACCACCACGTCGCTGTAGGAATCTTGATTGAGGTCCCGGACCGCGGCGATGCACGCCCCGAATCGGGCATTCTGGTAGCCGTGGGAATCCTCCAGCGTCCCGTTGTAAACAAACCGGTTCTGCAAAACACGGGTGGGAAAAGGCTCAGGGGGACGAGCAAGGGTGCTCAAGGACAGGTCCCCTCTGCCTGCAGCCCCCTGTCCCCCCCACCCCCATTTCCCCCGGGGAATCCTCTCTCCGGCTACCTGAGCCCCGTGGTGGCGGCAACAGAGGAGGGTCCTGCTCTCCCCGGCCTGGCTCCGCAGGTGGCCCAGTTCCCCCACCTGCGCCCAGTGAGGGCAGGGCCCAGGTGCCTGGGGGGACCCCAGCAGTACCTGTCTCAGGTTGTAGACGTAGACCCGGCCCCGCTCTCGGCCCTCGCTGAAGTACATGGGGGCGCCCACCAGCAGGACATCGGTCACCCCGTCGCTGTCGATGTCCACCGAGGTGATCTCACTCCCATAGTAGGAGCCTATCTGCAGCACAAGGGGAGGGTGGGCTGTGCTGTCCCGGGAGCCGGGGACAGCCTTCCTCCCGGAATCGGGGTGAACAAAGGAGGGGTCTTGTCCCTCTCGCCTCCTCTCCCCACCGTGGCGTGGGCTCACCTGTTTTCTTTTCTTTTTTTATTTTTTTGACTCACCTGTTTTCTTTCTTTTTTTTTTTTGACTCACCCGTTTTCACCTGGTCCCACCCTGCTGACTTTTCTCCTATCATCCACCGCCCCCCAAGCTCCTGCTTCCTTCTTTCAATTGGTTAATTGTATTGATTGCCATTGGTTCTGTTGGTAAGCCAGTATGATGGCAAAAATGAACAAGATAAGAAAAAGGTATGAAGAAGAAAATAAAAGTCACTCTTTGTCCCAACATCCAATTATAACTCCCACCAACATTTTAGTGCATTTTTGTTCAGTCTGTTTTGTCCAGGGTGTGTGTGGCTGGTTTGTGTGTGCGTATATGGTTTTATTTTTATAACCTGGGATCACAGTGTATATATATATATATATATATATATATATATATATATATATATATACACACATATAATTTAATATACAATTTAATATATACAGTGTATATATATAGCTTATATGATTTATTTTATTTTATATGTATATGATTTTATATGTATTTATATTTATATTTTATATGTATATGTATATGATTTATTTTATTTTATATGTATAATACATATACATATAATTAAATATACAATTTAATATATATAGTGTATATATATAGTTTTTTTATATATAGTTTATATATGATTTATTTTATTTTATTTTATACTTATATGATTTTATTTATTTATTTATTTATTTATTTATTTTTTAAGCATATTATTTATTTATTCATAGAGACACACAGAGAGAGAGGCAGAGACACAGGCAGAGGGAGGAGCAGGCTCCATGCAGGGAGCCTGATGTGGAACTCGATCCCGGGTCTCTGGGATCACGCCCTGGGCTGGAGGCGGTGCTAAACCCGCTGAGCCACCAGGGCTGCCCTACTTATATGATTTTATACGTATTTATATTTATATTTTATATGTATATGATTTATTTTATTTTATATGTATAATACATATACATATAATTAAATACACAATTTAATATATACAGTGTGTATATATATATAGTTTATATATGATTTATTTTATTTTTTAACATTTTATTTATTTATCCATGAGAAACACAGAGAGAAAGGCAGAGACATAGGCAGAGGGAGAAGCAGGCTCCCTGTGGGGAGCCCGATGTGGGACTGGATCTCAGGACCCTGGGATCATGACCTGAGCCAGAGGCAGACGCTCAACCGCTGAGCCACCCAGGTGTCCCTATATATGATTTTTAAATCAAACAATAGATCATGAGCAATTTCTCCATGATGTGTTATATTTTTTCCTACAATATGATCACTGGTGGTTCTATAATATTCTAATCACGCATATGCTGCATGTGTATAACCAATCCTCTTGTGGGACATTTGGCTTGTTTCAATTTTTTTTAAAGATTTTATTTATTTATTCATGAAAGGCACAGAGAGAGAGAGAGAGAGAGAGAGAGAGAGAGAGAGAGGCAGAGACACAGGCAGAGGAGAAGCAGGCTCCATGCAGGGAGCCCGATGTGGGACTCGATCCTGGAACTCTAGGATCACACCCTGGGCCGAAGGCAGGCGCCAAACCGCTGAGCCACCCAGGGATCCCCCTCGTTTCAATTTTTAATGTTACAAATAACTCTGGGATTAGCACCTGGGATGGGGGATTATGGTTTCTTTTCAGCATTTGAGCGCCCACTTTGTTCCCCTCCCCGCTTGGGTGCCCATGGCCCCCATTTCAATGAGGGTGACACCCACTTAGTCTGAAACCTGAGAGTCCTCCCTAGCTCCACCGCCCCCTCTCCCACGCACAGTCTCCCAGCAAGCCCTGCCTGGTCCACGCCAAACACGTCCTACTTCCCTCCTCTGCTGCGTCTTCTCCGGGTGAGGCACCTGCCGGAGGACCCCCTGCCTCACCCTCCAGTCTGCCCCCCTCCCTGGGCAACCAGAGTGGCTTCTAGCAGCTGACCACACCACTGCCTTGCTTTCAGAGGGGGTGCACGGGGAAGTCCACATTCTGCTCTGATGGACTCTGATGGACCCACCTCCCTCCCTATCCAGCCTCTGTGTCCTCCCCCACCCCCAAGCTCCCACACTCTCCCTTGACATTCCCAGTGATTTCTCCAAAAGCCAGGCTCTGGCTGGCTTCCAGGCTTCCCTCTGTACTTTACTCTTGTCTGCACTCCTCTCCTCTTCTCCCTCCTGGATAATGTCTAACATCCTCAGCTCACTTCCTGTTAGACTCTCGCCCTGCCCTGCCCTGCCTGCAATGGGTACCCCTCCTCCATCTGCCCCCCCCCCAGCCCCACACCAGCACCTGCTTCCCCCTACGGAGAGTGCTGTGTCCCCTCCACACCTGAGTATGATAATAATATAATACATATAATCAATATGTATTGAACAAATGGGTCACTTGGGAAGGATGAAGGAGCTCTTTGCATGGACAGACCCTGTGTGACATGCTTTATAGCCTCAGTTGGCTCATGTGAGCCTCTTGCTACCTTAGGAGAGATCACCCTCCTCATTTTACAGGGAATGAACTGAAATCACTCGCCCAAGGTCAGAAGGTTGGCCACAGCCAAACTGGGTTGAGACTCCAGTCTGACACCTGAGCCCATGACACTCCCTCCCCCGCTGCCTCCTGGCTCAGAGTGCTTTGAGGAGCAATCTATCTTCAAGTATTAAGAGCTTTTAACTGAGAAAAGAGAGAAATACAGAAGAGAGGAGAATGGAGATCTCAACACGGGGTGGGGGAGGGAAGAGCTATCCCCTCTGTAAAGTAATTAAGAGGCAGACAGTGCAAATAAGGGAGCAGGGAAGGGAGACTTTTGTCTAAATATGTAGCCTCAGCTATGTGGGTCACGGTGATTTGGAATCCACTTAATTTAGCTGCCTTCAGCGCTGCGGTTTCTCGTTCGGATGTTGGAGGCGGAACCGGGCAGTAAAAATGTTATAAATTCATCAGCAAATTCCCTCCAGCTCTCAAGGTCTAGCCCTGGATTCCCGAAAGAGCCGGCCCTGTGCAGAGTGTGGGCAGGCAGGATGGAGGCCGGGGGACGGAGCCATGCCCTGGGCTGCCAGTGCCCTTGAGGTGGGAAGAGGAACAGTGGCTGCCTGAGCCAGAGGGATTTAGGTTAGACCCAGCGAGGAGCTTGTCCTCATGGTGACAGGCCAAGGGCAGTAAAAGATGCAGGAGACAGGGCTGTTCCTGGGGGGACAGTTCTCCGCAGAGCTGAGGGTGAGCTGGGGATGATGGTATGGGCCTGGCTAGGGCCCAGGTCAGGCCCGGGATGCTGTGGATGCTGCGTGCAGCCAGGAGGGGTGTATGTGTGTGTGTGTGTGTGTGTGTGTGTGTGTGTGTGTGTGTGTGTATGTGTACGTGCGCACACACGCGTGCTGGCTTTGGGGTTGTCAGGGGTCAGGAGGTAGCATGAAGCTGAGCCACACCAAGAGTCCTCAGTTCTAAACCTGACCCAGCCTTGAATCCACCGGGTCACTTTGGAAAAGCTACGTGGCTTCTTGGGACCACTGTCTTCCTCGGCTATTGGAATGACTTGGATCAGAACCCTGTTTTCTGATCTTCCCACCACCAGTGCTCCTATCCTAGCTTCACAACTGGCACGCATGACCATCCAACACGGGACTCTGAGCAACACAGTGCCATTCCCAGGCGGCCTGGGCGGGGGTGGGGGGTGGCGCTGGCGGCTCTAGCCTTCTGCATTGTTCCCATTCCAGGGACAGGAAAGAAGCTGGTGTGCCCGTGAACCCAGGGGGCCTCATTGCAGCAGGGCCGGGGCGGGGTGGGGGGGGGGATGCTGCAGCTGCTCCCACTGTTGGCAGCGTGAAGGTGGCTTGAGGAATGTGACAGTCCCTCAGGATGCCCAGGGGCCCTGGCAGCCCGAGCTGGGGAGCCACAGCCGGGATCCTGCCTCTAACCTGAACCCTTTACATGAATGGAGAGAAGCTGGCTGTCGGGGACAAAGGTCTGGCCCCAGAAACAAGAGGTCCACGAAATGGAGATAAGCAAGCTCTCCTAGGTTTCCTTGCTGTAGCAAGGACCAGGGCCTGGCTTTCTGGAGAAGGGATAGTCCAGCTCCAAGGCTGGTATGCACCCCCCACCCCGACTGGAGTCACTCCACTCCGGAGTCCTCACCAGCCCAGCCTCCCCGCCTCCCCCCTGTGTATGCCCTCCCACGGCGCCCTACCTCCACCCCCAGACTCCCCCTTCATTACCTGCTCACCCCGCAGGGCCTGGTGGATGGTGAGACTCCTGTTGTTGTGCATGGTGAACAGGATGGCTTTGCCCGTGTGGTTGAACCGGGGTGCTCCTGCCACGTACACCCACCCCTGCCTGGAGGACATGACCGACGTGACGGTGTACCCTGCCACAGGAGGAAACAGGCTGGTCTCTGCCCCAGCTCCTCAGCTGTGCCTGAGCACAGGCCAGTCAGGGCAGGCTGAGCCGGTGCAGACCTGCAGGGTGGTCACTCCTAGGTACAACTGGGGAAGCCTGAAAGAGGCAGAGCTCAGGATGGGGCTTTGGAGGGTGAACAGAATTCAAGCACCCCGGCCCCAGCTGGAGGCACCAAGGCAGCCGGGTGAGGCTGCTGAAAGGCACTGTTGACCTGGAGGGTGCACCCCCTCCTTCACCGGAGTCCCGAGTCCCGCGTGTGTTGGGGAGCAGGGAGGAGGGAGACAGTGAACCCAAGCTGGGCTTCATTACATATTGGGCAGGCTTTGGTTTTGATCCCCACCAGTTGTCTGTCTGGGGACCAGCCGGTGTTGTCCTCATCAGTGTAACCTGCTGGAATGTGGTTCATGGAGAACCACAGCACTGGCGGCCAGGTGGAGGGAGCTGCCCCGGTGGGCATCGATGAGGGGTCCTTGCAGTCCCAGAACTTTGCAGACTCAAAGGTGCGCTCGAGCCCCTAGGCTCCTCTTAGTCCCAGACATACACTACGCAAGCAAGGAAGAAATGGAAGCCAGGGGATCTTCTGGAAAGGCCACCACTCCATGCCCTCGGGCTGGCTTTGCCGGTTGGCTGTGAATCTCAAGGCAGAGCCTAGAGCCCCCTTTCTGCCCGATGGCCTCGGGTACTGGATCCCAGTTTTTAGATGCGTTTGTTGGCAGTTCCTGGACCGTCTCTGGCAAATGGATGTCTCCCCCTGCCATGTGTGCGTGTGTGAGTGTGTGTGGGTAAGGGTGCCACCATGGTCCACTGGTTGCTCAGACAGAGGCTGCAGGATGCATAGACGAGTTCACTGAGTGGCTGGGAGTGCGGATGCAGGACGGTGAGCTACTCTGGTTCCAGACACACTTTTGACTCTTAGAGCTGTATCCTGGGGACTGGGGCTTGAAAGGTCAGTGAAGCAGGAGGTAGCACAGGCTGATATGGCTGTGTATTAGCACAATCATAAATATATGAGGGTATAAATATATGACCTCATGGTGTGGGGTCAGCTTGTTTGCTTGCTTGCTTTTTCTCTCTTTTCTCTTTATTTTTAGGAGGGGAGGGGCAAAGGGAGAGAGAATCTCCACACTCAACTTGGAGCCCGACTCAGGGCTCCATCTCCCAACCCCGAGGTCATGACCTGAGCCCAAATCAAGAGCCCAACGCTCAGCTGACCCAGGGGTGCCACCCAGGCACCCGCCAAGCTTTCTTTTGAGCTCCCAATGGCACTACTGAAAACGTTCTCAATTAGCCCCTGGCTCTGGGCTTCCTCAGAAGGGGGGACAGTGGATGTGGGAGGGGCTTGGGGGCCAAATGTCCTGGAAGCACGCGTGGGCCGCCTTTCAAAGCAGCATGAAGCATTGAGAGCTTCCTGCTTCCCACAGTCTGCTGGCTGTGGCTTCAGTTTCCGTGTGGTTCTTTGGCCAGCAGGCAGGGCCATCCTGACAGCTGGATCGACCTCCCAGAAGGCCTGACAAGATGACGGGGGAAGACCCGTGGCCAGAAGTCCACACAGCTTCCTTGTGTGGAGGCGGAGAGCCTGGCCTCCTGAGGTCCTTCCTCTAGAGTCCTGCTCTCTCTCCCTTGGGGCACATAGAAAGGAATCTTCCAGAGATCCCAGACACTGTCCTCGTGGCTGAGCCCCAGAGGGAGGAGAAGAGAGAGGCATTCCTTCAGGATTCCCACCCAAGATGGTTGGGCCTTGCAAGGGATTTGCAGCCTGGCTCTGCCCCACCAGGGTCTCCTGGGAGGAGGAAGACAGCTCTGCTGGGCCAGGAGAGACGGTGGCGGGAGACTCATCTTGCTACCCTCTCACTCAGATACCTTCACTGTCTCCCTACTGCTAGCATAAAAAAGCGCCAACTCCTCAACCCGGCATTCGAGGCCTCCAGCTACAGCCTGCCCTAACCTGCCTTCCCCTTCCTGCTGCAGCCCTCTGCCCCAGCCTGACCTGTCTACTTCCTGGGTCCTGAACCTGCTGAGCACTTTCCACACCTCCCTCCTTCTCTTGGACCTTTTTGGCTTCTTCAGTCTCTTCCTGCCCCAGGGACCTGGTGCAGACCCCAGCACAATCCCAGGAGTGGCCAGGGTGTGCGGCCACTGGAGTGTGATGACCCACAGCGTTTGTCTCAATCCCTTGGGCCCTGGGTGCTGATGTAATCTCCCTGATATTTAAGGCAACTGCACCACCATCCCTTACGTGGTGTCCCCACTTGTCTACACAGTGCTGAGCACGTGGGAGGAGCACAAGCCGTCGCGGTTGATTCGCACTGAATGAGCGCCAGCCTTCGTTCTTCTGACATCTCTTCTAGCGTCTGGGTATCTGCCAGGGCAGGGGCTCCGATCTCTCCCTTCTTTTCTATGCTCGCATCTGAACTCTGGCCCCATGTGCATTATAGTTTGTACCTGTGCACCTGTCTCTCCCCCACTGGCTGAGAAGCAGCTGGAAGGCAGACGCTGGGTCCCGCTTGCTATTGCGTTTGGAGGGCATAGGCCACAGGTGCGCTTTACGCAGTTGAGGTTTAATATCTGTTGAGTAAAGTGGAGCCCAGGCCCTGGGGCCAGGTAGTGCTGGGAAGTTTCTAGGGCCTTACACCTCTGTGTTTCCCAGGCAAGTCCTGATTCTAGCATTCTGTGGTCAGCTCAGGGTCCCAGAGTTGGAGATGGAGGATGGGGTGGCCACAGTGTGGGCAGCGTCACAGGCAAGGCGTGTGGTTGAAGTGCTGGGGGACAGAGGCAGGGATGACATGGACACGTGGACAGATGTGCCGATTCTGGGTGGCCCGGGCTCTTGGAGTGGGGTCCAAGGAGGCATTAATGATGAGGGACCTCACAGATGGCAGACGTGGCTCAGAGATCATGGGAGCCCCGGCCGTTCCCCGCCTGCTGCCCTTCGCTCTGGCTTGGCCTTTTCAGAAAGGAATCAGCCCTGGCAGCCTCAGCGTGGAGGCCCAGGGCCCCATTCTTCTAGAACTGGAGGTGACTGGGTTCCGTGGGTTAGGGCCTCACAGCTGGGGCCTATCACCATGGGGCCAACTATCTGTGGTTCTCTTTAATGTCTGCTTCCCAAGTGCTTAATGGGAAGTGAGTTGTGCCTTGATTGTGAATATTAGCACATAAAAATGAGGGTAGCTTTCTCCTCGACTTGCACCTTGGCCTTGGGAGGCAGCTCAGTGTGCTCAAACCCCAGTCAAGGCAGAAAGCTTTAAAGACACATGGACAGCTGGCCCAGTGTCTAGAAGCATCAGCTGAACGTCCAGTACAGGTGGCTTGCTTGTCACTAATTCTAACCTGTTGGTCTACAGGTACTGGGTGAAGGGGCAACGGTCCCCGACCTGTGGCTGGACGTTCACAGACTATGCAGACGGAACCCTCGGCTCGGGTGTGGGAGCCCCCGGGGCCCCCCCTGCCCACCACCCAGGAGCCAGGCTCAGCTCGGGCTCTTACCTAGATAGGCACCGTGGTTCTTGAGCTCCTCGGGGAATTCCTTCAGGTAGGACTCTCGGAGGGGGATGACCTTCCCGCCGCTGGTCTCCTTCAGCACAGCCCCGTTCCAGTCGTAGGCACCAACGGCTCCCAGCAGAATCCCGTCCTGACATGGGGGAGGGGCCGTCAGCTAGCATCTCCCGGGGACCCCCGGGGTTCTGCACAATGAGCCCCTACCAGCCACCTCGGGCACCAACCTGACCTGTGTCTCCTGTGTTCATTATTCAACTAACTTCCAGCCGGGATTCTGGACTTTTGAATGAGCCAAGGACCTTCCACCCCATCCTCAGCCTCAATGGGTCAAACAAAGGAATGTTCCAGAAATACATTCCACCTCTGGGACCCAGCCTCTGTTCCTCATTGGACTTCCATATCCCTATAGTCAATCTCCCGTGGCTCTCTCCTCCTCCTGGCCCTCCTTGAAGCCGTGCTCTTGGCCTTGGCCTTCTTCCCTGTTCCCTCATGGTGTCTGAGTTTCTTCCCCGTGTGTGAATCTTACTTCTTCATTTTTTCAGTAAGAATTCATCGTGGGTCTACTGTGTACCAGACACTTGCTTGGTGCTGGGATGCTACCTCTGCCCTCGCAGAGCTCCAAGTATAAACAAACGTCCAGACCAACATACTAGTTGCAAAGTGTGCTGGATGCTACAAGGAGATGTGTAAATACCAGAGGGAGGTGTAGGCTAGGCTGAAATGGGGGTCGGGGGAAGCGTTTTTGAATAAGTGATGCTCACCTGGACACCTGGTGGGGGAGGGGACAGGTGTGCCAAGGCCCTGAGGCTGGGAGGGAGTTTTGAGGCTTTGGTTTTAAGGGGCTGAAAGCTGTTGGATGGGCTGCAGCATGGAGTGAGGGGGGCCAGCACGACTCTGATGAGGCTGGACGGAGAAGCCAGGGCCACATCCGTGATGGCCTGTGCTCCAAGGAAGGGCGCTTGTCTTTAGCTGCAGGGGAAGTTGGTGCTGCAGTGCTTGGACAGGAAGGTGGGCATTCTGGCTCCCTGAGGGCCAGGCTCCCTCTTACTGACTCTAGGGTCCCCTCAATCTCTGGGGTGCCATCACCACCCCACCTCCTTAAATCATCCACAAAGCTAGCAAGTACAGGAAAGCAAACAGCCAGCCCTTAGAAGAGGAGGAGTGACTAGGGACAACAAATGCCTGAGGAGGTGGTGGGAGCAAGCAGGGCCACCTTCATGGGTGACCTTGATGATTCCGGGCTGGGCAGATGGTACCCCAGCTTTGGGCCGTGTGAGCGCTAGCAGGCGAAGTCACCTTTTTTCCCCACCGAACCTCCCTGATTCTGGCTGGGTGTCCTCCCACCACTTGGGGCCCAAGGCACTCCATCTCCCCTTCCCTCCAAAGCGATGGTGCCATTAGGAAAATGTGATTCTGGCCTTGGGATAGTCAGGGCCGTGAGTGACTGTGCAGGCAGGGTCACCAGGTGCCAGTCTCAGTGGAGGGGGCAGGACTCTGAGCCTGGAGCTGACTTTCCATTTCTCATTTCCCAGCGGTCACATTAAAGACAGAAGTTGATCATAGATAAGACTTAAAAAGTCTAATACCCTGGAAGTGGAACCCACCATTCAGACCGAATGTTTTTCCAGCCGTAAGTAAGCCGGTCTCTGGAGAGTCTAATATGCTTGGTTGTATTTAATGTCACACTTTCTAATTAGCTTCCTCCTCCTACTCTGTGTGAGCTGCAGTCTGGGAGCTCCTGATCTGCCAGCCTGGGGGATCAGGGCCAGGGCTTCAGGCTCGCTGCCCATGGCCACCGCCGGTGCTCCTGGTGCTCGTGGGCGTGCTCCCTCCTCGAAGAGTACTTTCTCATCAGCTACCCGTTTGTGAGAGGCCAGCAGGACGGATGTTCATTAATGGCACTTGACAGATGGCATTCAAGCTTCAGAGAGGGAAAGGGACTTGCCCGAGGCTGCACAGCAAGTTGGGGCAGGGCTCGGATTTTGAGCGGGGGGATGATTTGGGCAAGGGGGAAAACACCCACAGGCAGCCCCTGGATCCTGCTTCTCTGCCTTCCCATTGGAGCACCTTCTAGGAGGAGCGTGATGCACAGGCCTCGCCCCTCGCTGTCCCCCCCCATCTCTTTCAGCTGAGTCCAAGTTTGCAGGACCAGGCTCCTTCCTTCATGGAGAGGACTTGGAAGATGAGGTCTTGGCCTTGCAGATGACTGGAAGCCTCCAGGATGCACTGAGGAGGACTGGCTCAGTAGACGTGCCTGGGATTCCACTGGGGAGGCACCTGAGGCCGACCGTTGGAGTTTGGGGATTCCACAGGGACTTCTGCATTTGGCAGTACTGGGCCGGCTGATGGCTTTTGCGGGTTCTTGCCTTACACTCTTTGACCCTGGCAGGGGCTGCATGCTGGTGGTTCCAGGCGGTGGCCCTTTTCCGACAAGCGTCTGTTGCCAGGGAAGGCCTCGCCCAGGACTCTGGCCGAGGGCCGGCTGGGAGGGCAAGCGGAGGCCACCGGGGCACACCTCAGTATGGCACTATCTTTCCCCAGCTCGGGGAGCCTAGACATTTTGAACTTGGAAAAAATCTGGAAGGGCAGGGCCCACAAAGAGGGTTGAAGCCTTGACAGAGGAAGCCAGGCATGCAGGCCCAGCTGGAAAGCAAATGGCAGGGCGTTGCAGGGCAGAGGCTTGTCATCCCACACTCCAGGCCTGGCACCAGCTTCCTGATTTATGGCCTCCTCTCCCGTGGGGCCAGCTGAGCTCCCATCAGGTATTGCCCGGGTGTGCCTGGGTGGCCTCGCACACGGATCCTTGGCATAAGCTGACTTTTCTGGTGCCCTGCATAGAAATGAGGATGCAGGCATGGTGGCCCTCAGCAGGTCCAAGGCCAAGTCCGTGCCCTCCCTACAGACAACCCTTACCTGTATTCACTTGAGCGAAGCACCTGCCATGAGACTCTGCTAGCTCAGCTCTTAGCTGCCTTCTGCCCTGGCCTCTGCAGCAGTCTTGCCTTCCTAGCTGAGCCAAATGCTCCCTGGGCATGTGACCATATCTTCTCAAACTGTGTCCCAGCCAGTTCGTGTCCCCAGCTGGGGGTGAGGGAGGGGCAGGCATATCCCTAGCACTGGAAACAGCATAGTCTAGGGCAGTGGTTCCCAAATGGGGGCAGTTCAGCCCCCAGGCCATATTTGGCAATGTCTGGAAACAGTTTTGGTCGTCAGAGCTGGGGGTGATGTTGGGGTTGGTATGGCATCTCGTGGGTAGTGGCCAGTGCTGCTGCCTACAAAACACAGGATAGTCCCAAAGAATTGCCCTGCCTAAACTGTCAGTTGGGCTGAGGCTGAGAATCCCTGGTCTGGAGCTTAGAGCATGAAGACTCGAGTCAGACATTCCTGGGTTGCAGTTTCAGCTTCAGGTCTTCTAGCTGTGTGACCTTGGGCAAGCTTCTCTCTCTCTCCCTCCCTCCCTCTCTGGCTCTTTCTCTCTCTCTCTGGTGCTCTGTCTCAGCCTCAGCTGTAAATCGTTTTGTGGTGAGAATTAACATTTTTAATTCTTAGCATGGTGCTTGGCAGCCAATAAGGCCTCAGTATATAGTAGCTCTTCTCATCCTTTTATTCATCCATAAAACCCCGGGGAGGCAGGAGTCAAAGAAGCAGATCTCACAGTTAGGTTGGTGCTGCAGATGACTCATTACAGCTGCCCAAGGGGAGTGCCCTGTTGGGGGCAAGGGCAGCCTAACTGGGGGCTCTGCAGGAGGGGGGGCCAACTGAGGAGGTGGGTGGAATTAGGATCGGATTTTTAAGAAACCCTTACTTGATTTATTAGTAAGTCTCAAAAGGTTCACTTCCAGCTCCAAGCCTCAAGATTCAATATCAGCAAATATTTTTCAGACATCTGCTCAAAGATGGAGGTTCAGAGAGGTTAAATGATTTGTCTGAGGCCACACAGTCAGGCGGTGCTTTCTCCTTGCCCAGCAGTAATGGAATGAGAATAGCAGACGCAGGCAATTCTTCTTGGCTTTGGTTAGGTGGGATGGTGCAGGCAGGTGGAGGTGGCCACTGGTCGTCCTGTGCATTGGCGCACAGATCACCTCGAGGACACTGAGTACTGTCCTCCTCCCCAGGCTCTTGCAATGGCTCCCTGGTGCCTGCATGCCCATCATCAGAGTGACGAGACGGGCTAAGAGCCCCTTCTCAGGCAGATACATCATTAAGAGGATGGATTATACTGCCATTAATTGCTTGGATCCTGTCAGAAAATGATGTATTTTTAACAAGCCCAAAGTGGAGCCCGAGGGAGGGATGAGTGCCAGGAGGCTTAGGCAGGGTTGGGCAGGTGACCCCCCTCAGAAATAGGCCTCCAGTCTTTACGTAGAGGGAAGCCCTCCCTTCACCGTGCTGGAAATCCATAGCCAGTGTGGCAAGGAGGGGCTGTGGGGGGCAGGAGGTACACAGTACCCGACTACTCAGCCCCGATCGGGGGGTTGGTTGTCTCTGCTCAGAGCCTCCGATAATGGCCCAAGGCCTTAGCTCTTCAGCCTACAACCGTGGTGGGGAGGGGTGCTGCGGGAAGGGCACAGGCTGAAGAGGCAGCTGGTCGGGGAGGTGGGAGGCTGACCACCCTTGGCCTGTTCCAGACATAACCAAGGGCTGGTCCTGCTGGACCTAACCACGTGTAGGTTAAAGGAAAATAGTCTCTTCCCATCTCAGGTGAGTCAAGTATCTGTGTAGACAGGATCCACACTAATGAAACTGCTTCCTTCTGGAAACCTCCGGGGTTGGGGAGACATATGGACCGCAGGGTAGGAGGAGTGGGCATGGATTATTGGCTCCATCCACCGCCAGTGGGCATGGATTATTTATATATAGGTCCCTTGCTTCCTCCATACCTTCCCCTCCTGGCCTGTGGGCATTGCAGACTCTTAGAGTCTATGCCCCCTTGGGAGGTGTGGATCCCTTTGATAAGCTTCCTGGCAGACTCCTGCAGCTCCTTCTTGATTACCCAGCTCAACAGGGAGTCCACCACCTCAGCGGGCAGCCAGGACTAATGGAAGCCACTCCAGCTATTAGTGACCTTTGCATTCATTTCCAAAGGCTAATGGGGCCATTGGCTTAAAAAGCTGTTTCGAATTGGACCGGAGATCTGGAGATCCGTAGCTGGCCTTCCTGATGGTGATTTTCAGAATATCCTCTTTTTCCTTTTTGCAAATTGAGACTAGAGTTCCGTGGGTTGACTCTAGCTCTCTGGGTTTTCCCAGTGGCTCCGTCTGGGATGCAATGCCTGTGTCCTGGGGCCTTGGGCTCTTTGGGTGACCAGGTGGCATTTGGGGGTCTTCTCTCTTACCCTGGAAACTGGTCTCTCCTTCCTCTCATTGCTTTTATCTTTTTTCACTTGAAGGCTGGTTTCCTTGCTGGAAAGGCAGAAGCAGCCCAAGTGATGAGCTCCTGGGCTCATATTTGAGATATTCTCATATTTGAGAATATGCTATGGGGTCCTTCTTCCAGTGCTAGAGATCATTCTTTCTGGCATAGCTAAACAGGCCCAGGGTAACTGAAGGATCTTCGCACATTTGCAAGAAGCAGCTGTTTGTGGAACACTTGTGGGGGGGATGGAGCCTGATAGCTCACCCAGGACATGGACTCACTCAGGCTCAGCACCTGCTCTTGACAAGGCTGAAAGGCTGGACACATGCTCCCCATCCCCACAGAGGTCTGACCGACCCTGAGAGCTGTGGAACTGGACTCCCAGGGACAGAACGGCTGTGGCCAATTATGATGGCATCAGTGGTTGGCGCTGAGAAACCTCTGTGCCCTAAAATAGCAACCCAATGGCCAGTCACAGTGCCAGACAGACCACCATCCTTGCTCCATTCCTTTCGATTTGGAGGGATTTTTTTTTTCTTTTTAAGAATTAAAGAGTCTCAGATTCAAATTTAATCATCATCTCTTTAAGAGTCCTACCAGAAAAAAACCACTAGATGCCTGTCACTTGAAAAACAAGAGTCAGGGGATGAGAAGAGCTGGGGGTGGGGATGAGGATGGGGAGAGGCACCCTGGTCTCTCCAAGCAGGGGAATGAAAAGGAGTTGTATACGTGGAAGGATCTGCAGAGGGCAGTGCATGGCCTTGACCTAAATAGCAGGCCAGGGCTCTGAGCTCCTGGTCTCCCCTGTGTAGTTGGGGAGCAGTGGATCCTGCCAGGACTCGTCCCGCTTGAGCTGCGTGGGTCATTTTCAGGGCTCATTCCAGTGTTCTTGAATACCTGAACCTCATCATAACTTCCCTTTCTCTTCGGGTTCCCTGATTCCTGAGCATACACAGGCCACAGTATTTGAAGTGGGAGACGGCACCTTCCAGGACCCAGCGCAGGGCCCAGCACAGAGAAGGCACGGAAGAAATGTGCCCATCTGACTGCCTAAAAGGGACTATTCCCACCTGCCAACCCAGCAGGGCTGTGCTGAGCATGAAATGGAGCGCAGGAATTTCCTGGAAAAGTTTCAAGTGCTGTGTGCCTATAACATGACTGACTTGTTATTATAGGCAGTTCCATTTATACCTTGCTGGATTGGGGTGGGCATGAGCCTGTCCAGATGCAGCTCAGAAACAGCGGAGTGTGAGTCAGGTTTCCACCCTTCTGCCTGCTGCTGCCCACTGCACACATGTACCCGCCCCCAACTCCCCCATCCCCACCTCCGATTTGGGATTTCTGACTCAGACCCCCTTAGAGTCCATAAGCTTACAGGGAGCAGCTGCTTGGTGTGTGTGAGGGGGGACGAGTGTAAGCCTGGTGTTTTTCTCTATGTCCCTTCAGCAGGTCACTCAGACTTTGTGTGACTCAGTTTATTCATCTGGAGACTGGGAACAAGGAATCCTGCCCTATTTACTTCACAGAGGAGTTGGTGGTGGTGGTGGTGGTGGGAATTGGTGAGATACTGAAGGTGAAGTATAAGTAGGCAGGATCAATAGGTCCTTTCTAGCAAATGAGGAGGCACAAGCACACTCCCACGGTGCCCGCCTGAGAACACTTAGGACACCTGTCTGCCCAAAGCATGCCCACTGACGCAGACGACGGCCATACGGTCCTCCTGCCACCAGGGCGCCCAGGCGGGGCTCCAGTGATTTCTGAAACACTCTCCCAGATACTGACTCTCTGCCCCTCTGGCAATCCCGTGAGGTGTCAGCCCCGTCTCACCAATCAGAACCAGGTGAGGTATGTCGAGGGTGAGGGACACCCGGACCGACCCTCTGAGCCTGCATCTGACATCGTGGGCCCACCTGGGACCTCTGCCATCCGCGGCTGAGTCTGCACCGAGACCACATCTGGCACATCTGGCCCCCCTCCCCGCATGGGCGCTGGGCCACGGCCCCGCACGCACAGGCCGCCTGGGGCAAGGGTGCCATCAGGACAGTGCAATTGATTGGTTTCTCCCATGTTGACCGCATTTTTGCACAAGGCTCTGTGGACTGAACGGGACCTTTGGCCCTGGCGGAAATGTCCCCATCGGCACCCTGTGCAGGGAGCAGAGGCAAGGGGTGGCGGTGCTCATTACTTGCAGCCCACTCCCTGCTGGGAAGGGCTTGGGACAACCTACTGCAAGGTGGAGACCTTGGCTTCTGTCTTGCAGCCGCAGCGGATGGAGGCAGAGAGGCAGCCCAGGACAGGCGGGGTGACCACCTAGAGAGCCGGGGAGTGTGCGGGAGGGCGATTCCACCCCGGACCCACCTCCACCACGTGAGACGAAAAGCCGGTCTGTGACATCTCCAGCCCGAAGGAGGTCTCATTTTTGTTGGTGCCTGAAATGGAGGGACAGAAAGATCTGGGCTCCATGCCTGACCGCCTATTTGGTGCCACACACACACCTGCAGCTCCACCCACAGCCCCCGTGTCCTGGGGGCGCCTTCAGGGAGGGAAGACGGGGTCCCTGAGGCTGAGTCCAGCGGAGCTGCACCCCTGGGTAGTCCAGAGGCAGGCGGCCTGCCCAGGGAGGGCACCAGGCACCTTCCCGAGGTGCTGGCTTTACGACTAGTAGCCTGCTCACTGTCGAGGATGTGCTGGGACGGGTTATACGAGACAGCATGTATGCTATATGGCTGTCAAATAGGGGAAAGAGCAAGAAAAGTGCATGGAAAGAAACAGTCAACATTTTTGGCCAGAAATGGAAATTCCATCTCTTTCCCCATTTCTCTCATTCCTATTATTCACCAGTTTGGTTCCAGATGCCTCTGGATGACTCCCAAACATTGGATCGACCCTCGGGAGGGAGACCTGTCACCACCACAGCTTTGCACAAGAAACCCATGTGTGCTGAAAGCCCCTCCCCCACAAAGCCCCCCGACCCCGCACAGGGCCCTGGAGCCTATGTTCTCGACACCCAAAGTGACCATTTCTAGAAGAAGGATGCTCCTCTGGGTATTTAAGCCCTAGTGTGAGCACTCAGGCTACACTTTCTATTCCTTTATCCTTGTGGATCAGGCCTGCTTTCATCTCCACCTCTTCATGTGTCTGGAGCTCATCTTTTCCAATGCGCTCAGGCTCAAGGACTCTGTTTTCTGTCTCTGTTTGCAACCCTCCCATGTGGCCCAGCCCAGTGTTGCGAGGGCTGGCTGCAGCAATACATGGTGCAAAGGAGATCCGTGCACACAAAACTGGAGTTTAACAGTAAGGAGGGAGGTGATTGGAAGGAACCGTACACGGGGCACCTGGGTGGCTCATGGTTGAGCATCTGCCTTTGGCTTGAGGATCGAGTCTCACATCGGGATCCCCACAGGGAGCCTTCTTCTCCCTCTGCCTGTGTCTCTGCCTCTCTCTTTGTATCTCCCAAGAATAAATAAATAAAATCTTTTTTTTTTTAAAGGAGTGAACCCTACTCAAAGTGTTTTCGGGGGAACGGGAGGCAGCAAGACTCAGGGATGAAGCACTTCAGGCTATGGAGGCAGGTCCAGCTGCGTTCAAACTAGGCCAGATACACAAAGGACACCCAGTTCAATCTGAATTTCAGACACCAGCGGATAATTTCTTAGTATAGGTCAGTTTGCCACAAGTACCGTATTTTATATTTGCCAAATCTGGAGACACTGGTTCAGGCCCCGTCTCCTTCCCAGGCCGTGGAAGCTTTGGCAAGTCACTTGGCTCCCATAGGCTTATGGATCCTCAGAGGTAAAAGGGGAAGAATTTGAGCAAAGCCACTGTCTGGGGCTGTCTGTGAGGTGCACAGCCTCAGGTCCAGCACAGAATACCATGGAATTATCATGAAGGGATGGCTCCTGCTAGAGCATTCCATGTGGTAGGGCTGGATTTTGGGGGTTCACCTGGTGCAAGCCCAGGAGCACAGACCCCTCTTGGTAGGTATTGCTCACCTTCCAAGCTGAAGATCCTGTCCCCCAGGGCATCAACGATGTCCTTCAGGGCCGCCTCATCAGTCACGTTGAAGAAATGCTTGTCATCGGGGTCACTGGCGATGTATTTGATCTCATTTAGAAAAGTTTCTGGATTGATCCCCCTGCGGTTGTAGTAGCCCAGAACCTGCCAGGTAACAGGGGCAGGGCAACAAACCAGGACATAGCACAGACCTCTTCACATGCCCGAGGCCACTGGCCCCGAGTGGTGGGGGCCACCATTACAATCACAGAGAGAACTTGAGGTCCCACTTGTAGTTTGAAACAGGTTGTCTCGTAGAGGTCAGATAAGGCCCCTGTTCTAAGATAAGGTTCTGGGGGCTGGGTGGCTTGGGGTGTTTCCTAGAGTTTTGAGGTTTCAGAACCTTCCTGGTGATGGAGAACTACTCCTCCCCCAACCCCTACAACTGTTGTGGTCAGCCCCAGACAGTGCTGAAGGAAAATTCTCAAGATACTCTTTAGGAGAGGATGAAACAAGGAGAGGCCTATTGGAGGGCCTGGACAGCTTGTCCACTACCCAGAAAATGACCCAGGGAGTCCCCAGGGGTTTGATGGCAAAGCCTCTAGGGGCACAGGGTGGAACACATGGGGCAGGACTCACAGCCACAGCATATCTGGTCACGTTGTCTCTCTCGCTTTGCTGGATCACCTTCTCCAGGTCTGGGCTGTCATGGGACTCCCCATCTGTTATGACGATCATCACTTTCTTGGCTCCCTTCCTTCCGCCTTTCTGGAAAGCCTCGGAACTGAAACCAGAGCATAGGGAGAGGGTCACAAGAGCGATGTAGGGATGGAACAGCCCCCAGCACTCCTCCAGAGGGGCAGCCACAGAAGTAGGGCCAAGCCCACTCAACTCCTGCGGCAGGGGGGTGGTGGTGGGAGCAACCCAACAGGGTTGGGATCTTGAACCAGTGAATAAGCACTGGGTTGAGATACTCACACTACTTGTTCACCAGCTGCTCAGAAGGGTCATGTATCTGCTTGTCTTTTTTTTTTTTTAAGGATTTATTTATTTTAGAGAGAGAGAGAATGAGTACAAGCAGGAAGGGCAGAGGGAGAGGTAGAAACTCAAGCAGACTCTGCTGTGTGCAGAGCCTGACGCAGGGCTTGATCTGATGACTCTGAGATCGCGACCTGAGCCAAAACAAGGGTCAGATGCTGAATTGACTGTGTCACTCAGGCGCCCCTGCTTATATTTTTAAAATGACTTTTAAAAGTCCCTTTATAATCTTGATCATGCTGTTTGGGGTAAGCAAAGGGGGCAGGATGGGTTTGGGAAGAAAGTTCAAGGCCCGACGGAGACCTTTATATGCGCTAAGTTAGTGGTTCGAAAACCCAGCTGTACATTAGAATCACCTGGGGAATTTAAAAAATGATGCCCAGGCCCCACCTGGGCATGTAATCAGGAGCTCTGGGGGCATGGCCTGGGCATCAGTATTTTTCAAAAGATCTGATGAATACTGATGTTTAGACCCACTTCTCTACATTCTGAAAAGGTGGCGGGCCAGAGTAACTCAACACCCAAATGACACTCATCATAAAATACATGGAATGAAGCCTGCACGAGGTTCTGATTTTTCCCACAGGGACTATTTTGGTTCTATTTTGGGAACTATTAAAGTATCCAATTCCATGACAAATATTCCTCTTTCTTGCTTTTTATTTTGTTTTCAGTGCCTGGAGCAGGTGCTTGGCCTGCTTGTTGGGCCACCCAGCCAGGGGCAGGGGAGTCTGGTATGATGTCCTGCTGGCAACCCATCTCAGAAGCACACAAACTGGCTCTGGAAACATCACTAGCTCTTGGTGCTTCTGTGGTCAGCCCTCCTTTAGACTGTGAGGTTCTGAGTAGGAATGACACGGTCTGGACCAGATTTCTGGCCCAGCAGGTAGAATTTTCCAGTAAGGATCTGAAAATAAATGTTTCCATTAGGCTCCATAGTGACTCTTCTTGGGTCTCACCCATGGATTTAAGCTCCCCAAAGTGAGATTAAAGCTCGTCACCAGAAGTATCTCTTGTTACATGGCAAGCTGATGAACTGATGTGCACGATGTAGACGTTGAGGAATTCACAAAGCCTGGAATGAGTTAGTTCAGAGCATCTTCAAGCTCCCAGTTAAGAGAAACAGACCATCTGCCATTCTCTAGCTCTATGATATTGTGGATATACTGACTTAAAAAAAAAAAACCTCTAATTTTAATATGAGCTGTGAACTGAAGGAGGCCAGAGGTACACTTGATGTGACTACAGCAAATTTTGAGCTTAAGCCTGACCTCGTGGAGGGAGAACTCTACTAGTCCCTCAAAGGAGATTCTAGATATTTCTATAACCTCATCGAAGGGTCAGGCCCAGGCACAAAATTCCGCAAAAAAAAAAGTATGGCAGGGGAGAAATCAGGGTTCATTGTATATGGAGCCAAGAAAATTTTGGGGTTCATATTTTCATATAGTGGAATCGTGTGAATTTCTGTATGAATCTGTAATGGTGTGAATATTAACATGAATCATCAGATTTAAAACTGTGATCTTGTATTGTGTCAAAAGGCTTGGATTTGTTCCTTCGTAAATCAGAGTATAAGTCCCTTGAGAGCAGTGAGAGCTTTATACTCACAACTCACATTCTGGAAACCAGAATGATCTATGGAAAAGGAAGTCATATCATGTCTCCTTTCTGCTCAAAATCTGTACTGGCTCCCACTTCTTTCAGGTCCTGACAGTAGCCCACCAACCCATCATAATCTAGCCCAGTCATCCCTCTGAGCCCTTCCTCCTGTTTGCTCGCCTTAATAAGAAGGGTTAAGTCAACTAAGGTGGGATCCACATTGTACCCACAGCCTCCAAGCCATAGACCAGAATCACCTTTATGTGCATATCTGATGAAAACACTCCCGAGCCCAAGAGCCCTCAGTGGCCACTCATGGTTGTTTTAGCTATGACATTATCATCCCCAAAATCTGGCTCCAATATCCCCAAACACAACCCCCATTCCATTGTCAAAGCCTCCAAACATAATCATTCCTTAACTTTCCCTCTCTTCTGTTCTTGGCCAGGTTATGGTCTTCTTTCCACCTCTCCCTGATTGAATCCTGGGGTCTTCCTAGGACAAGCCAAATGCCAGCCCCTCTTAGCAATCCTCCCTTGGATCCTACCCTTTCATCCTCACTGAGTTAGGCTGATGCTCATCAGAGTTCCCTATTGGGCCAGGGGCCACAGGTAATCATCTTTGTAACCCCTCAAGTCCACGGTCTGGATCTTTATGCTTTTGCAGGTGCACACACACAAAAATGCATTGTGAATAACTGAATGAGGAGAGCCAACTTTTCACTTTAAAATGCACCTCCCTGTAGTTTGGTTCAAACCACTTGGTGGGTTCCACACTCGTAATTGGCCTGGGGTTGGTGGGCTGCATCCCTGAATGAGTCTGTTAGTTCACACCGAGGAAGCGATAGCGCAGCGGGCTTGGGCTTTCTCTGTTGCTGTGGCAATTTCATGAGGGCATGTTGGGGTCACAGGGGCTCATCCCAGTGACGGCAAAGCAGCAAAATGGCCCGTTCCTTGTGAGGATGAGTAAGAGCCATCTTCACATGGAGGGAGGTTCATTTAGGAAAAAAGTTTCAGTGAGTTTTATCAGCAAACAGAAGCATCTTGGTGGAGTCGTTGCTTAATTATAAAAAGTTGTAAAGTTGGAAAAAAAACCCTCATCATTTGACCATATGAAATCACGTTATTACTAAATTCTGTTAAATGCATGGGCTAATCCTATGTGAGGTGGGATTATGCGAGAAGGAGCCTGTGGTCTCAATGGGCAGAGCAGAACTTGTATTTGTAGATGTAGAATTTATATTTAAAATCTATATGCCTCAGACTATGTAGTCACCTTAGGGGTTTAGGCCGCAGCTTGAAAGATCTTGGGGAATTGCTCAAAATCGCTCCTCGATTTCAGTGGGGGGTGAGCACAATGTTGAGCAATGGTGGTGTCTCCAGAGCATGCATGGAGCCAGCTGCGAGGGCATGGTCCAGAGGTAACATTCATTATCATTGTGGGTGAGTTCTGGTGTGATTTTTAAGGACTTTAGGAGTCAGATTTAAGGATTTAAGGATCTTCCTCCCACTCCACTGACGACATGCACTCCACAGGAAGATCCTGCCCTCACGGAACCCACGTACTTTTTATTAGGGTCTCTGTGGCACAGCGCATTTTCCACAGCTAGTTGCAACAACACCTTCCCATTCCAAATGCTCTTCTGTGACGTGGCCTTGCCATTCCTCCCTCAAGAGGCAGAATCAAATTCTCTTCCCCTTGAGTCTAGACTGGCCCTAATGACTTGCTTGATCAACAGAATATGGCAAAAGTCATATGCGAGACTTTGGGGGGTAGGTCTCGGGCACTCTCAGAGTTCCTGTGTGGGCCTCCTGGAAAGCTCTCTTGGGACACTCCTTCTCAGAGCCTGGCTGCTACACCATGAGAAAACCGATTCATATGGCCACATGTGGGGGTTCTCAGGTCACCAGCCCACATTGAGCTCCCAACCAACAACAAGCAACAATTGCCAGTCACATGAGTGTGCCATTTTGGATGTCCATTCCAGTCAACCCCTCCCATGACAACAGCCCAGCAGGCACACCAAACTACAACCATAGGAGAGAACCCCAGAGAGAATGGACCAGCTGTGCCCAGCCTACCCCGTAACTTGTAGGGATTAAAAAATGATTGTCTCGAGGCACAGAATTTTGTGGAGGTTTGTTACACACAGCAATGTAGAACTAGAACAGTTATCTGAGATTTAAGTAAGTCATTATTATTATTTCTATTTTATTAGGGTTTTTTTTTTTCATTTTTTACCGAGCAAATTCGATGCCAAATGCCGTCCGGGTCTCTGTCCCTCCTCTCTGCTCAATATGGCTGGCAGCTTCCACTACATCTTTTACAGACCTGTAGTCATTGAGGTGAAATTCATGCACCACGTCTTCTCCGTACTGGACAACTCCAACCTGCGGGAGAGGGGAGAGGACAACAGAACATGCCGACCCCTGAAAACTGGACCCTCGGCGGTGAGGTTCCCTGGAGTCATCTCTGTCTGTGGCTGTTGGGGAGTACAGAGGATGGGGGACCATCCCGATGGTGAGTCACTGGGAAGGAAAACAGTTCAACAGGGCTCCAGAAATGAATGGGTGGCTTGGTGAGGCCCGTGGAAGGTTCATCTCCAGAGAGGAGAGTGTGAGTTAAAGAAAGACCCCACAACGGGTGCCTGGGTGGCTCACTCAGTTGAGCATCTGACTTTTGATTTTGGCTCGGGTCATGATCTGGGGGTCGTGGGATCGAGTTCCAGGTCATGCTCTACTCTGAGCCTGGAGTCTACTTAGGATTCTCTTCCTCCCTCACCCTCTGACCCTCCCAGCTTGCGCTCATGCTCTCTCTCTCTCAAAAATAAAATAAAATAAAATAAAATAAAATAAAATAAAATAAAATAAAAATAAAGAAAAGCCCAACAGATTATGTTTCTTGCTTGAGCACAGGATTGAAGCCTAAAATATTAGGAGCAGCATGCCTGGAAAGCCAGGCCATTTTTCATCAAATGTTGGAACCAAGGTTCCTGAAAATTTGGAAGAGAACCTTTTATTCCCAAGGTCAATAATATATAGACAATATTAATAGCCTCAAAACAAACAAAAATCCTTAAAGGCCTACAGTAGGACTAGAATAATAAAACCTTCCTGTTGGACGGACCTCAAGTTTATTTGGTGCCTTTTTAATGCCTGACTTTTGGCCAGTGATACCCTAAGGATAATCTTCCTGTCGTGGGGAAGTCATTACTTCTTGAGAAAGCCCACTCCCTTTTTAACTGCTCTAATTGTTCCAAAATAATTTCCTAGGGATGCCTGGTAGCTCAGTGGTTGAGTGTCTGCCTTTGGCTCAGGGCATGATCCCAGGGTCCTGGGATGGAGTCCCGCATCGGGCTCCTTGCAGGGAGTCTGCTTCTCCTTCTGCCGATGTCTCTGCCTCTCTGGGTGTTTCTCATGAATAAATAAATAAAATCTTTAAGAAAAATAATTTCCTAGATTGACTTGAAATCTGCCACCTTGTACTTCCTATATGTCAGTCCTCGCTTGGTCGGCCAAAACAATACAGTGTAAATATACCCCTCTTTAGCCAAGCGGTAGTTTGGACATGTGCTGGCAGCTATGAGCTCCCCACTCAGTCTTCTCTCAAGATCTAATTATCCCCCGTGCCTCACTCAGCAGGGATCCACTCAACCTTTCCTGCCTTCCTTCCTTCCTACTCTTCCTACTCAAAGTCATTCTTCATAGGGTAGCATCGACAGGTTTTACCGATGAAGTAGGGCCTCCCCTAGACTGTCCGCAGATGCACCCAGCAGAGATGGGTGTCCTGGGCTGCCGGGCCTCGGCCTGGCCCCTGCACCTATACCTTATTAGCATGTGCAAGGAGGCTTCTCCATGCCCCGGGGGCAGCGTCTTCCATAGGTCTGGGAAGCCCTGGTCAGAGGGGAAGAGTCCCAGAGACACTTACCTGGATCTGCCCAGGGCCAATGTAAAATTTCTTCAGGATGTTGATGAGGAAGTGTTGAACCTCCACCCAGGGGTAGATGCTGTTGGAGCCATCCAGGACAATGACGATGTCCATGTAGGTCTGGCATCCTGGGAAGTGGGGACACGCGGTCATGGCTGCCCAGTGACTCAGCATCTGCAATGAGTCTCTGATTCTACAGATGAGTGTCCAGATGAGTCTACTGGATGGGTGTCCAGATGAGTGTCCATAGGACAACAGAGGAAGGACCCTGTCATTCCCTGGGCTGGGCAGTTGTCCTTGGGCTAGTCATTTATTTGGACAACATGAATGATGAGCCCAGGAATTCTGGGCTCTGCTCAACCACTCTGAGCTGGCTGTTTGAACCAAGCTTAAATTCACCCTGACTGCCTCTGCTCTTCATCAGGGACCAACCTACCACCAGCTGGCTAATGTTCTGCGGCAGCCATCCTGCCCAGATCAGCAGCTCACAGTCATTTGTTTTACTGTCGTGGGCAGGATGCACTGACCACCTTCAGCCCAAATGAGTGAGTTTCATTTTTTAGGAGAGTGGTAAAGGGTGATGGCTTAGGACAAGGAATCTGGTATCAGACTGTTTGATTCCTGGCTTTGCCGAGCACTAGCTGTGTGACCTTACACCTGTTCCCTCTGCTGTAAAAACAGGCCTGGTGACAGGAGAGGACTGCCAGGAGGAATCAAGGAGATGAGGCTTCTAAATGGCTGAGCACAAAGTCAACTCTCAAGAAATCTTAGTGGATCCTCTTAGTTTTTTTTTCTTTTTTAAAGCAAATTACTTTGTTAATGTGACAAGAACATCATAAGGTCAAGCATTTATGCATTTACCTGTGCTCTGAACATAAACGTTTCTCTATTTCCCAATAATACTAGTATCAAGTTAAAATAAATGACAAAAAACAACAAAGAAACGTTGGTACTGTAACAAATGCAAAAAAACTTCTTTTAAAATCGAAGTAACTTGTTTCTATTGGTGAACAGTTGTGGTTACTTTGAAATTAGATGTCCCAGCGTGGTATGATACACACATACTGTATTATAGCATATCGTATTGATATATTGGTTATCTGCTGACTTTTACTGGAGAATTTTCACACTTGTTGTAAAATCTACTTTATAGCAGAAGCCTTTTTTCTGTTGACCATTCCAGTAACTCCTTTATCATGAAGGTGCCATTGGTTGAGGTCAGTGGTGATCAGAGATAAGAAAGTGGCAGCTTTGGGCCTGGGAGCCCATCGCAGGCTTTATGTTTGGGAGAGCATTTTAGAAGCATTTAGGTGACTTGGCAGCTCAGAATCACCTCTGCTTCTGGAGTCGTGTAGTGGTTCTTGTACCACCTCCATGCCATGTGTGGCAGGTGACGGCCCAATCCTTCTGGGCTGACAGCACCAGAGAGCTTTGTCCTTTCCCAGGCTGGTCTAGCTTAATGCCTGTGGACCGGGCAGCTGTGTGGTGCAGGTGGTCACGGAGGTGACTGAGACAGAAACTCCTTAGTTAGGGGTGAGGGGTTCCTAACCTAATGGTGGGGGACCAGGTTTCTTTTATTTTTAAGCCATGCTTATTATTAGAATGCATTCACTATTGCTAACTTCTTTCTTGCAACTTCACGTTTTTCTTTTGAAGCATCTTGGAAAGAGCTTTGCTTTAGATCTGTGGTTCCTAAACAGGGCTGCACACTCCAGTGAACACACACACACACACACACACACACACACACACATACACACACACACACACCGTAGGTGGGGCTTGTCCCAGATCTACTGAGTTAGAGACACCAAAGGGAGTGGCCCTGGGATCTGTGTCTGATAAGCCCCCAGCACACCGCTGCTGGTGAGCCAGATGGCAGGTCTCCCCCAGAGGAGTTCCTGGAGGCTTGGATGGTCATTTGTTGGCCTGAAGTGAGATTCCCTATTCACACCTCATGTGACTGAGATTGGGCCTCCTCCCCAGCCACAGCACCGCCTTTCCCTTGGCCACCTGGTGAGCATGGAAACAACACTTCCTCCTCACCCTTACAAGGATGACTTTTCCATCCCTGCTGTGCTGATGCTCCCTCTTCCTCTGCCCCAAGCACTGTCCTGTCCTTCAATCTCTGATTGGGCCTGTTGTTTGGGGGAAGCTGCTGCTAGCTAGAGGTGTGAATCCTCTCACCCTCAATGAAAGGGTTAGCAGCTGCTTGGGTGACGGTATTCAGCCCAGAGGAAATAGGCTTGGAGCCAAGTAGTCTGGGTGAGGTCAGTGGTGATCAGAGACCACTGCGGGAGACAAGGTCTGAACATTATTCCCCAGATTCACTTGGTGGGTGGGGAGTGGATGGGAGGTTTTGTGTTCCATGAGGGTCTGTGCAAGCTGGGCAGAGCTTCCTGATATTCAGGAACACCAGTTAGAGGGGATTGTTCCTGGGGATATTTCTGTTGTCCTTGGTCTTCCATCTACAAGGCAACTGCATTGCATAACATCAGAGGGCACCATTCACATTGTAGTCTAAGTGAACAACGTCCCCAGAGTTGTACTTTGCATAGCTTGCTTGCTGTACTCTGTGGCCCAGCAACCTCTTCCTCACTCACAGTGGGTTTGCAGTGAGCCTCTCTGACTGCCAGGATTGTCTTCATAACCTCAGTTCATTTGCCTCCCACCATTGCTCTGCCCCAGAGGTTCTGGAGGAGGGTGGCGCTGGAGTACAGGTGCTGCTTTGTAGCTGCAGGGTGGCAGTGATCAGAGCTGGGAGCCTCCCGTGACTGTTAGCATGGGTCTGCAGATTTGAAGCTACTTACTTTGGAGAGCTGGGGCTACCGTCTTGGAGAACCTGAAGTTGGAGTTGACTCTCGAACACATCCCTGTGGTGTAGTAGGAACTCCCACACTCATGAGACCAGAGTGGGCTGCAGGCCTGTGAAACACAGTGCAGACCCCCCAGCTGACTGGGGGGGGATCTCTGGGAGGGTCCAGGCCCAACAGCCTTTGGCCCAGCCCAACCTCCATGACCCAAGACAGACATTCTCTGAGTATTGGTACTCCAAGGATTTAGAGATTCTTCTTGGAGTCTAACTGAATTCTTTCTTGCTCTGATGTATTCTATCTAGTTCCCTTGGTTTCAGACGGAATGGAGAAAAACTAATCTTAGAGTCCTTGTATTTTCAAGGGTCCCATTCTTTGTCCCATCATCTAGAGTTGTGACGCTCCTTCACCCTACCTGCCCACACCACCCACCACACAGCATCATCCATGGGAGTGGACCCTTCAAGGTCACTAGAGGAGCCTCTCTGTCTGAAGAGGTCCCCTGAAGGTTCTTACTGGGAAAATTTCCAGGACTGGGCCCCAGCAACATACCCATGCCTCTTACTGGGGAAAGAAAAAAAAGAATGTTTCTGCTCTTTCTCTGAAACTTGCTACCAAATACATTGATGTCAGCTCCTCATTTAAAGATTGAGTGATGAGTCCCCCTCAGAGTCAGGGTCATTAAAAATTAAAACCTTGCCCCATGTCTCCATTTTTGTCTGACTGCCAGGAAGCCCAGGACTAAATTTTGTGCTGCAATTTCCTTTGGTTTGGAAAAATAATTATTCCATTTCTAATTCCTTTCTTTAATTAGCTTTCTTTTTTTTAGTCAGATTTTAAAGGTTTTGTTTTATCTGCATCCTTTATTGAAGCTGCAGTAAATTATTTCTGGAAGGAGGGGGAGAATGAAGAATAGGAGGGTGGATCATGGATGATGGATGATGGATGATGGATGGGTGGACAGATGATGGATGGATGGGTGGATAGATGGACAGATGATGGATGGATAGATAGATGGATAGATGATAGATGATAGATGGATGGATGAGTGGATAGATGACAGATGGATAGGTGCCTGGATAATGGATGGATGGATAGATGGATAGATGAATGGGTGGGTAGATGGATGTATGGATAGGTGGATAGATTATGGATGGATGGATGGATGGATGGGTAGGTGGATGGATGGATGAATGGATAAATGGATGATGGATGGACGGGGGATAGGTGGATAGATGATGGATGGGTGGGTGGATGGATAGTGGATGAATGGATGGATGGATGAATGGATGGATGGATATATGATGGATGGATGGGTGGGCAGACGGATGGGTGGATAGGTGTATAGATGATGGACGGATGACTGGATGGATGGATGGATGATGGATAATGGATGATGAATGGATATAGGAATGGATGGATGGAAGGATAAATGAATGAGTGGGTGAATAGATGAATGGAGAGATAAACAATTGGTTGGGGAATGGACAATAAGTGAATAGATGAACAAAAGTTGCCATTTATAAACCAGGGACTTAATTAACACATGGAAACCCCAGAGGGGGTATCATACCATCCTTCTTGGGCCTTCATCCTTGTGAAGTAGGTGGAATCAACTTGGTAGGAACATAATAAGGAGCCTTAGGAGGAAAAGGGAGTAGCAACAAGGGCCCCTGACAGGTCTGTGTATGGACAGTACCCAGCATCCTGTTTGTCTTGGTTGGGATGATGAAGGGCTGTGGGCTGGCCATAGATGGGGGCACCTATGGACTTTCCCTGGAAGGCCACTCTACTCTCTTCAGCCCCTGAGCATCCCACTCATCTTGTTGTCCTGGTGTCTGGTACTCCACACCCTGAATGTCCCATCTGTCCACAGAAATGTACTCTTGGATAAGAACAAAGAGTGATACAAGCCCTCCCTCCCATCTTAAAATGAGTAGCTCATTTTATTGGGCTTTCTGGGGTAATTTTTCTCTGAAATCATCTCCTGCAGCTGTTTCTAGAACTAGCAGTCCCAGCAGGATACTGTTTTGAATCTCTAGCATTGCCCAACTCATGGTGGCAAGGAGCAGGCCGTGCCTGCCACGAGGCCACCCGCGCTTGCTGACTGTGTGCAGAGTTTGCATGTGCTCGCCTGGGCAGGGTGCAGAGACCTCTGCGAGCAGGCCTTTTTTGCCTCAACATCACGTTTACGCTACTCATTGGCTTATCAGCTCAGCTCTCCCTCCACCAGAATTTAAGCCACAGCAGGCCAGGAGCTCTGTTGACTGCTGATACCCCAGTGTCTGGCATTGGGCTCAGCACATGGTAAGTGCTCAAAACGTTGTTTAAATGAATAAATGTCCCTACCAATTCAGCACAAGTACCCCTCCTCTTCCTTCCTTGCTGAGACCCGTTGTCTCTTCTTTAAAAGCAAATCAAAAGCGTCCTCCAGAAAGCCTTCCCATGCAACCCTGTGCAGCCTGGGTGGCCTGTCACTGTGTATCTCTTTCCTCGGTCATAGTAAATCCATGTTCTCTCATTTATGGCTTCCCTTCAGAGACTTCTTAGGGTGTGTGGTGTGTCCTGTTTCTTTGATCAAACCTGGAGCAGAGATTCGGTCTCTGCCTCAGAAATGTGGCTCTCCAGAAGGAGGGATAGGCCTCCTCCGCCCCATTGGTGCTCTTTATTTCTGTTCCTTTCAGGCTGTCCATCCCTCATCCCCAGGGTAGGCACACAAAAGAGCTCAATATGTCCTCCTGCCGGGGCTGCCCCCTTCAAAAGTTGAGGGCACCCGGCAGACAGAATGGCACAGAAAGGAAGCCAGTGGAGGAGCTGCTACGTGAGCATGTGGACAGGCAGCCTGGTGGACAGAGTGTGAGTGTCGTGTAAGGACATGTTAACTCACCCCCTGCCTCTCCTGGCCCTGAGCAGAGGGTCCATGGGGCAGGAGGGCCTGGGACTTAGAAAGACAGTGGGGTGGGCAGCTCTTACCAGGAAGCTGTTGTCCTTGGGGTTGGTGGCCAGGCTCAGGCCGAGACGCATGTTGTCCTTCCGCTCCGACACGTTAGACAGAGTGACCCTTCCTGGGGTGGGAGGGAGAAACTTAGCCCGCAGCCCTCTCCCGCCCACCCCACACCCCTCGGCCACCAGAGGTGCCTGTGGCAGGGTCGGGGCCCTGCAGAGTCCTCCCTGATTCCCCTGCCCATCATGCAGCCCTTCATGGTGTACCAAGGGCTTGCCCAGACATGTCTTATTCCTTCCCCACAGTTCCCTGTGAGATGAGGAAACTGAGTCTCAGAGAGGCCGAGCCACCTGCTCAAGGTCACCCCGTAAGCACACAGCAGAGCCCTGCATCGCCTAGTCTGGCGTTTTTTTCCTCCTCCAGACGTCTGACCGGTCCCTGGCACTCCTCACATGTCCCGTCCTGCACACGCCAGAGCGCAGGCCCTAGGCTGGCTTCCCCTGAGCTGTGTCCCCTCCACATTTCCCTTCAAGCCGCTCTTCTATCAGAACTCAGCAGTCCGTGTTCTACTCGGAGCCCAGGTCTCTGGTCATCTGGTAAACCGACGGACGCTAGCTGATTCTCCCATGGGTGGCCAGAGCCCTCTGCAGGTGTGTGAGTCTGGCGAGAACATCGCTCTGCGCTCGGCTGCTAGGAGGGCCGGTTAGCAGCAGGGTCATCAGTCAACCCGAGTGTCGGGAGAGGCTTGTGGCCAATTAGAATTGCTCAAAGGAGTTCTGTGAAGGTCTTACTAGAGCATCCCACTGGCCACGGAAAGGGAGGAAGCAGGCTCGACTTCCCCATCCGTGCGCCAGGGTGTACGTGGCTGCATGTCGGGGTGAACCCACGTGTGTGGGGGGGGCCTGTGGCAGGGGGCAGAGTTTAGGAGGAGGTGAGCCAGGCCTTCCATTACAGGCCCACCCTCACATACTGTGGGGGGCAAGTAGATGGCATCCTCAGCACCTTCCGAGGACCTGGGTGGCCCCCGAGAATGGTTTGCGTTTAGCTTCGTGGGCGGCTGGCAGGGTGAAGAGGGGCGCAGGTCAGGCAATAGCAGAGGCCCGAGCTTCGATGCCTAACTGTGCTGTGGTCTGCGGGGCAGGGGGCAGCTGGGTTGGTTGTTTTTTTTTTTCTCTCTGGGTTCCCTCAGTTGGTAGTAGGGCTTCTCTGGAAATCCAGCCCCTCTTGGCTGGAGGTTGTGAGGGACCGGGATTGTTTGGTTTTGTCTGTCCAAAGAAGCCAGAGAGAGAAAAGACTGGTAATAACCCTGTGTTTTTACAATGCCTATCACTTACATGCATCCCCCCAGGACCCCCCGTGGGTCCTGGGGGGCCCAGGGGTCAGCGTTTCCATTTCACAGATGAGAAAATTGAGATGCAGGGAGGGGCTTAGTGACTTCTAGAAGGTCAGTTGCTGATAAATGAGAGAGTGGAGACTTGAGGCCAGGCTGCACCTTCTGAGCTGTCCCGTCTGGTGGCGGGGCGGTGGTGGCAGTGGGGTGGTGGTGACAAATCCAGAGAGGAAGCTCCAAGCCCCGACTGGACAACCTCCACCCCTGAGCGTGTGGGGATTTCTTCCCTGTTTGTGTCGGGCACTCCGGCTGCCTCTCCTCACCCCACCGTGCGCCACCTCCTTCCCCCTGGTCTCAGAGCCCGGAGTCCTTAGTCAGACTGCTGGCCTGGAAACAGCTGAGCATGGCAGGGAGACTCGGGCTCGCGTCCTGCCTCATGGACTTGGGGCAGTCACCACCCTCTCTGGGCCTCGGTCTGCCGGTCTGCGACCAGGAGACACTGGCATCTTTCTCAGTGGGTCTGTGTGAGGACCATGGGCACGAGCCCCGGCTCACGCAGAGTCCACCCTCCTGAGTCGCATCCTCTGCTTGAGCCTCAGCCCTTCCCTAAAGCCCCGACTTCATCCTGGTGTCGGGAAGGAAGGCATCGGCTTTTTCACACTGAGTTGTGAATGGCTGCCACCCATCTAGCCTTCCCTGGAGAGAGAAGAAAGAACATTCCTGGCTCGGTGAGGCTCACAGGCTGGAAAGGCCATAGGAAAACCCAGGAGTCAGGTTTCCCAGCCTTGCGTTTTCCACTGTGGGGATAAGCCGACAGATGGTCTTCCTGCCGTGCACTTTCTCTCGGTGGGAAAGAAACCCTCTTCAAATGAAGAGCTTCCTGATTGGTTCATTTCCTCTGCCCTGACTCACGGGCTGCCCACCACCTCCCAGCTTATGCCCCAGCTCAGGAATGTTTTCCAGGGCCTGATGGCTCCATGGCTCTCACTGCCAGCAGGGGAAACTTTCTGCAGTAGAGGAAATTAAATGATGGGTCATGTGTCTGCGTCCCCACCTGGACCAGCAGCTTCTCTTGGTGGCCTCAGCCTTGAGCCCCTCAGGGCTCACCCCTCCCACCCCCCTCCTCGTGCCCTCTGCCCCAGCTGCATGGCCTTTCTTTCTGTCCTCCAACAGAGTAAGCTCATTCCTACTGCAGGGCCTTTGCACATGCTCTCCCACTGCCTGGCATGCTCTGGTCCCACCTGACTCTGCCATCAGACCTTTGCTTAAATGTTACCTGTTTAAAGAGGCCTCCCCTGACCACCTTGCTAAGGTACAATCCTGTTTCCACCTCCTCCCCACCCAGCCTCTCTTCTCACAGCTCTGTGGTTTATCACACAGTGTTTATCCCTACCTACAGCAGGATCCTTTTCTATCTCTACCTGCTTCCTAGTTTGCTTGCTTATTGTCCTCTCCCAGCAGAGCCCCTGGCTTCTTTTAATTTTTTTAATTTTTAATTTTTTACTTTTATTTATTTTTTTTTGAGCCCCTGGCTTCTTATTCCCTGCTGGATCCCCAGAGACTGGTGCAGTGCTTGGCACATACTAGGCACTCAGTAAAGGCTGGGGACGTATTAGACATGGAATGGATCCTAGAGTCCTCGAGTCCACCCTCCTCACTTTACACACGAGTGAACAGAGGTTCAGAGAGGGGATGTGAGCTCCCTATGGACGCGCAGCAAGGAAACTGTCCAGCTGGAAGGAGAAACCGAGCTTGGCTTGCTCCAGAAGCCTGTGCCTTCAGGGTGGTTGATTACTGGGTTCCGTGAGCCACAGCCAGGCTCCTGCCTCCCTCAGTGTTTCCTTACTGAAGTCTGGGCCCCGGCTGTGCCGGGGTTTGAACTTCCCACCCACAGTGCTGACGCAGATGTGGACAGCGGGAGCGTCCCGCACCATGTGATGATGGGACAGCTGGCCGCCCTGGGGATGTGGGTGCTTGGCTTTCTCTTTGATGTGGACCTTTTCATCCATCTGCTTATCTCTTGAAGCTCTGACACCTCCCCCACCAGGCCTGCACCCCCACTTCACCTCCCCAGGGAGCCCCACCCTGCTGCTGGAGGGCAGAGGCCGCCGTCCTAGAAGGCCAAGAGGCCTCTGGGCTCTGGGGAAGGCAGTCACTTACAGCAGGGCCGAGGTTGCAGTGTCTCAGCCCAAATGGAACTTTTGCTCCCTTCTGCAAGCAAAGCAATGGCCCAGCCACTGTCTGATGTTTAGGACAGAGTGGAAGTGTTTTAGCAGATTAGCGTGTGTGTGTTTTAACAGATGCACGTGTATGTGCACATGCACAGGCACACACTGATCCTATGGGGGTGAGGACAAGCCCTTCATTTCAGAAAGGCAGGGCTGCTTCCTGACTTTGGACCGCCCGGATTGGAACCTTGGGGGCTCTAGGCAGGTCCCCTCGCTTCCACATGTTGCCATTCCCTCCTTTGTTACATTAAATCTTGAATGGTCGTTGAAGGGATTGAATGAGTCAAAATCCCTGAAAGTGCTTAAACCAGTGCCTGGCACATGGTGAACATTATATAAGATATATGAACACTGGCTATTGTTATTATTCCCAAACTGGAAAGAAGACAGGAGATGTTTTTCTCCTGCTGGGAGAGTCTTGCGTTGAGGGCCAGTGGGGGGAGTCAGAACGAGCAACGGTCTGGAACCCTGGAGGCCTAGGTTTGCGTCCTGGCAGGCCCCTGACAAGCTAGTGTGACTCTGGGAAAGGTGCTTCCTCTCTCTGGCCTCAGGTTTCCCTTCTGTAAAATGGGGGCAGTGAAATCAGGGCAGCTGGGAGAAGGCAGTGTGAATGCGGGCATGGATATGCTCTCTGAAACCTGTCCCGCCCCAGATGGTGGTTGGCTTCATGGTGGAGAGGCCAGTGGCTCACGTTACCCAGGTTGAGCTTGGTACAGTTCCCGTGGTTCACTGGACACTTGTACACGTCTCCCGTCTTCTGGTGGCCGTTGGTTTCCAATGGAGCGCCCACGACCAGCCTGGGACAGAAAAGAAGATAAGTAAAGATATTCCTTCCTGGCAAAGGATGGAATCGGGTGAGGAAGGCAGGAGAAAATCCTGGAGGAGCAGCCGTGTGCAGACCCTCCAACTCAGACCTTTGTCTCCCAGGGAGAGGGACTCTGGGCATTCGGCATGACGCCATGGGGCCTGTGACTGGCTCCGGGCCCTTGCCAGGATCTAGAGCTACAGAGATGAAGACCACATGGCCCTGCTACAAATGAGATGGAGGTTGGTCCCTGGGAAAAGAGGGCAGGGCAGACGTCATGGAGGAAGTGTGCTTGGCTGGGGCTTAATGGATGATTACAAGTTTGTCAAATACTGGGAGGGTGGTAATCGAGGTCATTCAGGCAGAGGAGTGATGATTTTGGAGCCGTGGAGTCTTGGCCATGTGTCACGACCTGTGGACGGCCTCATGCCTCACCATATATGACAGTCTTTCAGCTGGGGAACCAGGAGCTGGGGCATGGTGCAGAGTGGTCATTTACTGCTGCTCCCCGTATCTTTGCTCAAGGTGGGCGAGGCAGCCAGCGGGGCTAAGAGTGTGGCCAGGGGCAGGCACCCAGCTGGGGCCTCCGCCTTGAGCCTGCCTATGCCTCTGTGACCTTATCTGGAAAGAGGGTCTTAGATAAGGGATCTCAAAATGAGGTCATCGGGGATTAGCCAGGTGGCCCTAAGTAGGAGAAACACAATGGAGAGACCCAGAGAGAAGAGAAAGCCATTGCAGATGGAGGCAGGGCTGGGAGGGATGCAGCCACAAGCCCAGGAATGCTGGGGCAACTGGAAGTTACGAGAGGCGGGGGAAGGGTCTCTCCTAGATGGTGCAGAGGAGCACGGCCCTGCCCACACCTTGATTTTCGATGCCTGGCCTCCAGAACTGTGAGAGCCGAGTTTCTGCCCGTGTAAGCTTTCTACTTTGTGCTGATGTGTTATGTACCCGCTGGAGATTAATACACCTTGCTTACATGCACACATATATCCAGAGAATGACAAGTGACCATTCCTTCCTGACCTGGGCAAGGCCTGGCAGGGCCACCTCCCCTGAGTCCAGAGAGGGTCCCACTCAGCCTGGATGGCCCATTAGAGATCCCCCAGACGTCCTCTGTGCCTCATCTCCAGCTCACCAGAGAGCAGCAACATTGGAGGTGGCCCAGAGTGTCCCGGGGAGGCAGCGGGAAGCCCAGTGCTGATGTGAGGTGCAGCCCTGAAAGCAGGCTGGGCTCCCTTCCGTGCCACCGGCTCACCCTGTCAGCGCCGCCTGCCCGCCTCTGGCGCAGCTGGGTCCTTTTAGGTCTCTAGTCCTGCTCTCGGCCAGCGGCCGCCTCCTCCGCTCAGGCCTGAGCGCTGAGAGTGACTCACAGGGACAGAAGGTGCCGGAGCTCACACAGCCCTAGAGGCCTCCCAGACTCTGAGGCCCAGGCCACAGATGGTGGTGGATCCTGGGACACAGGGGCAGGAGAGACACTGGGACAAAAAGATTGTCCTGGATCACTGTTCTCCCGGCAGCTCCCCACCCCTGGCAACGCTGCCCGAAGAAGCGGCCGTGTCTTCTGACTTCTGATGGTTGAGAGGGGACACCCAGGACTCCAGAGGCTTCCTGTGGTCAAATTACCCACCTGGCCCCCCAGCTCCTGCCCACCTCTTGCTGCTATCAGGGCAGTGTGTGAGGTCTTAAGCGGGGGTTAACAGGGCTCTGTTTGAAATTAGAGTTTATGAAATAAGAGCTGAGCTTTCTCCCCTGGGAACCAGATAATGATAGATTCTAAATATATCCACTTATTAAGCATGCCTATTTTTGACCAGCAGGAATTAATTGGACCCATAAAATCTGTTTGTCTAGACGACATGATTTTTGGCTACTTAATTCCATGAGCAATGGTGCGGTCAAGGCTGCTCCATTCTTTGCAGTGAGGGGGAGAGAGGGGGAGACAGAGACATGGAGAGAGACAGGAGAGAGGGAGGGAGGGAAGGAGAGGGAGCTACCAGTCAGTGAGGCTTGGGCTCCAGGCTTGCTTTTTTGGCTGCTCTAGTTTTCAAGGTCAACCTGATATGTGACCAAGTCTTCCAAAGGGATGTTCCCTGCAGGGCACCACTGCCTAATGGGGAGCGCTTGCTGGGAAGAGCGCCTTTGAGGAACGCCTCACAGGCTGCCTCTGGGAGAATGTGGCACACAGCAGGTTCCAGATCACAAAAACCATGGCCATCTGTTAAAAAAAGCTAACCCCATGTGTCTTCTAGGAAACACCCCAACAGCCTGACCAGGTGGACTCCTTACGACTCTATCCATTTTACGGAGTGGAACTGTGAGGCCTCAAGTGGACTTGGTGGGGCCCCCAACACAGGGAGAGGACTTCTAGCTGAGATTGTAGGGGCCTGGTCTTCATCCTGGTTTGGTGTGTAGCCTTGACAAGTCACTGAACTTTCCAGACCTTGGTTTCCTTGACTGTGAAATAGGGTTAGCCAGCCCTGTACTGTCTCTGTGGGAAGTCACAGATGTCAAAAGAAACAGAGGGACTGGACACCTGGGTGACTCAGCGGCTGAGCATCTACCTTCGGCTCAGGGCGTGATCCTGGGGTCCTGGGATCGAGTCCCACATCGGGCTCCCCGCATGGAGCCTGCTTCTCCCTCTGCCCGTGTCTCTGCCTCTCTCTCTGTGTCTCTCATAAATAAATAAATAAATAAATAAATAAATAAATAAATAAATAAATAAATAAAATCTTTAAAAAAGGAAAAAAGAAAGAAACAGAGGGGCTGTGTCTAAGTAAGCTATGCAGAAGGACTACGGTCATGTGTCCTGGCAATGTCTGGCATGTAGCAATCTGGCAGTTAAATCCACCAAGTCACTATGACTTCCAACTCATCTCAAGATCAGGCATCGTCCTTTTCAAAGAACAAGGGCCGGACCCTCCAGCCCATCTCCGTTCTCCAGACCGGATTTCCCTGGGGGACGTTGGCATCTCATGAGGTGGTGGGATGGGGCATCCTGTCCCCATAGTACGGATATAGAAGCTGAGGCCTCAGGAGGGGAGCTGACCCAGGCCCCACAGTTGTTCTGTGCCAGAGCCGGGACTAGTTTCTCCCGGGAACAGCTTTGTCTGTGTTGCCTCCAGTATTTCTTTGCCGTGAACCGAGGGCCTGGGTCAGCCCTGTTTGCCACTCTCGAGTCTTGGCAATACGTGCACCCATCAGGCTTGAGGTTTTGAGGATATGATTCAATCTCACTGCGAGGGAGTGACTGCCCAAGCCCAGGGAAAATGTTTGCGTCACCACCAGGACCAGCCAAATTGCTCCTGGGGCCTGGCAGGCTTGGCCATCCCCTGGGCCTCAGCCTTATGAGCCATCTGCGGCCTGAGGGCCCGCCGTGCCTCTGGGGGCAGGACACCGATCCCTGGGGTGTGGACAGCAGATGACAAGACAAACCCCAAAGGTCATGGTGAGCATCGGGCCCTTTCCATGGGCCATGTGCTGTGACTCACTGGCTGTGGGCTGCTGGCATTCCTTCGGGAGCAGGGCTGCATGGATGGCTTCAGCCACAGCCCTGGGGGACCCCTGCCTGGTGGCCGCCCTGGATAGCAGCAGGCCTTGCCAAGGGAGGAGGCTCACCGGAGGGAGAGCCCCCCCGAGGAGGGCAGGTGTGACCCCACTGGGTGTGGGGAGCCTTGACTCCCAGCAGGTCACAGGCTAAGACAAGGGGCCCTGGCTCTGGACCTCACACCCTGTCCGACGGGGCCTGGTGCGAACTCATCCTGACCTCCGCTTATCCTTGGCTCCATCTTTTGAGGCAACTGCAGTCTCTGAACCTTTTCAAATGCACCTTCCTATCAGAGAAAAAGGTAGCATGTACCCCCAGTGTGTGTAAATTTATATGTTAATTATACCAGCGGGAAATTGTCAGTCTGTACATTAAATATCGGTACTCTTGGTTTTTTTTTTCAGATAAAATATAAACTTAAATAGAACTTGAATCGTCTTATTTCCATGCTCCAGTATACTATTCCGCACGTGCCCAGTGGTGTGCACATCCCACCTGGCCACCAGCCCTTTAATATCTGGGAAAATGCCGACCTACTTCAGGAAGCCCCCCCCCCATAACCCCCAGGCTTTCCCAAATGAACTAGCGTGCATTCCCCTGCCACCTGCTGTGTTCGGTGTTTTAGTGTCAAAATTCCTTGAGGGCTGCGATGTCCTCATCTGCCTTGCTGCACGAGCACTGGGAGGTCTGGGAGCACTTGGGAGAGAGGCACCTATCGGCTGGCCTGACCTTGGGCTGACAGTCCCTAGCAGCAGCATCAGAAGCTTCAGGAGCTTTCAGCTTTGTCTCAGACCTAAGAGGAGCCCCAAGTTCAGTGCCCGGAAAAGGGGTTACTGAAGTTCAAAGGAGTGACCCAGCTTCCATTGAGAGTCAGTGTTGCTGGCTTCCCTGGTACCCATGTCTCTCTTCCCACAGTCCTCATTTTTGTTTGGGGGTCCAGGGAACCTGGCTCCATTCTCAGTTCTAGGGACTGAGCACACATCTCAGGCCAGGCCAATTTTATTCCCCCAGCTTCAGTGACTAAGGCTGGCTCACCCCAGTCAGAGTGAATCTCAAGATTTCTGCTTGGGACTTGGGGACCAGAGTAGTTCCTTTTCTCTGGATGCCATATATAGATGCAGGCCCTGGGTTGCTGGCAGCCACCTTGTGGCAATGGGAGTTGTGAGCTGCGGCATGGAGAGGAAGAGGGCTGAGAGAGAAGCATTAGGAGAAGGAGCTGAAGTCCTGATGATACTGTGATCAAACTATACCTGAGGCTACTAGATTTGCTGCTGGACTTTTCAGATATACAAGCAATAACTCCCCCCCCCCCCTTTTTTTTAACCATATAGGTCTATTTGGGTTGAGTTTTCAGGTATTTATAACCACAGACATCTAAGTAGAGTGTGTAAGGCCAAAAAACCCACATAGTTAAAATTGCTGTTAGAAATTTCATATCTTAAAAAAAAAGGAAAGAAATTCCATATATTAGCATGCTATAAGAGGAGCCTGACATCCAAGACCAATGAGAGAGGAGCAGACTCATATCCCTCAGCTCATGCTCCATCTGGGGCATATACTTACTTTGTCGTGAGTGGTGGGCAGACTCACAGACACCGTGTATATTATTTCTCTGGTTGTTTAGCTGAGTGCATAAAACCGTGTCCTGGCCCAGCCTTGTAGGAACAGAAATTCTTTTGTTCTAGGTGTATCACACTTACAGCAGCTACTTGGAAAGGGAGCCCCCCTCTCAGGTGTTTCTGGTTACCTGGTAACTGGCCTCGCAGGCCATCAGGGCTGAGAGGAAACCGGGAGGCTCCCTGGGTCAGCCTCATGACATAACAGTGAAGCCAGAGCAGGGAAGCACTCTGTCCGAGGTCTCAGAGCGGACAGTGGCAGAGCAGGACTGATGCATGGCAGCCTGATTCCCAGGGCAATGGTCCCCTAAAGCATGGAGGGTGGAGAGCATGGGGGCAGGGGCCGGGGCTCTAGGCGCAGTTCAGCCTTTTACCGGCTGGGTCTGGGGAGGCAGGTGTGAACAGCTTAGTTCCCCAGCAGATGAGGTCAGCGGAAGCCATGGGCACGTAAGGCCATCGAGGCCAGGGGAAGGAAAGAGGACACTTCCTGCTGATGCACCTGTCCGGGGAGGGGGTGCTGAGCCCAGAGATCAGTGCAGACTGCTGAGGAAAGGCAGGATGTGGGGTTTCATCCGCTCCCCGGGGGGAAGCCTCTTTGCCCCTCTCTGTAAGACCTGGCCCTCACATCCTAGGAAATCCAACAATCATTGATTATTATTATTATTTTTTTCATTTTCATGAATCCCTTTTGGTGTCATTGAGTTGCACTTGATTTTAATCACCAGAACAGCTTTGAGGCTGGAAGGGCAGTTATATCTGAGGCTCGGAAGGTGATTTGACAAGCCCTTGGAGAGACACCGGGACTCCAAGTCCAGTGCTCTTTCTGCCATTGTGAAAAAGTGGGCCAATTCAGAAGGCCCAGCATGGAGAGGGGCTGCCCCCTGGAGCCAGCTGGGCCTGTCCCCCAGGAGCCCCCTCCTCTCCTACCTATCCCATCCCTCCCTCACCTGCTCCTCTCTCCCAGCACCCCTCCTCCACTCAAAGCCACCCAGGCCCTTTGCTCCATTTCTTTCCTGGCTTCGTTTTCCTTCCCTGAAATCAGATAGGGGCATCAAGGAGGGGGGTCCACTGGAGGAGCAGACTGCTCAGGGGAACAAAGGAGAGACTATTCCTTTAGTGAGGTTTTTCCTCTCCCTCTCTCCATGGAAAATGTAATCTCCTCCAGCCAGCATGAATATGGTAGCTAATGTGTTCAAGATGGGGCTGGGGAAGTGCTGAGGGCAGCAAACCCCATGCGGGGGGTGGGAGGGTTGGGGCCCTGGGGCTGCACTGGCTGGGGGCAGGGTCTGGAGGGAGAGCCCACCTGGGACCTGCTGGAGGTGAGGTGTCAGCACCTGCCGGTCTTCCTGGTCTGGCCAGAGGGGCTTTGGCTCACTGTGGCTCAGACCCCTGGCAAGGCCTGGACTCCTGGGGGCCAGGAAAATGAGGACTCCTCCATTTGCCAGCACATCCCTAACTCTCCCTGCCTCTGTACCACCCTCATCAGACATGGGAATCCTTTGTGTGCATTTGGAACAAACGCATATGCCGTGCTGATGATTAATTTCCTGTGCCAATTCAGGCTGGGCCATGGGGTGTCCAGATACTTGGTCAAACAGTATTCTGGGTGTAACTATAGGGTGTTTGGGGTGAACATTTACATCTAAAGCCTGAGTAAAGCAGATTGTCCTCCCTAATGGGGGTGGGCCGCATTTAAACAGTGGAAGGCCTGAAGACAACAAAAGGGCTGGCCCTAGCCCCAGTAACAGAGAATCCTTCCTAATTGGCTGCCTTTGAACTGGGACATTGACTTTTTCTTATTTTTGGTCTCAAATTGAAGCATCAGCTCTCCTACATCTCCAGCCGGCTGTACTTCACATTGGAACTACCCGATCGGCAATTCTGGGTCTCCAGCTTGGGACTTCCCAGTCTCCATAATCATGTGAATCAACTCCCTATAATAAATCCCTTTATATGTATGTATATCTGTACATATTCATGTATAGACACACATATACACACACATCCTACTGGTTCTGTTTCTCTGGAGAACCCTAATACATTCACATGGTGCTTGCTATGTTCCAAGGGTTTTATATGTATTTGATGCTGCTCCCTCCCTCATTCATTCATTCATTCATTCGCTCATTCATTCATTCAATCAAAAGCATTTATTGAGCTCCTGCTAATGCGTCAAGCACTAGGGGCATGACGATGTATATGATGTCATCCTGCCTTCAGGAGGTCCCCAGAGAGCCTACCAGGTGAGACAGGCAGATTAACAGGCCATTACAGCAGTGGTTCTCAAAGTGGTTCCCAGACCAGCAGCAATCAGCGGAAATGCAACATCTTGCCCCACTGCCCCCCAGACTGATGGAATCAGAAACTAAAAGGGGGCCCCAGCATCTGTGCATTAACAAGCCCTCCAGGGGATGTCGATGCATGCTTAAGTTTGAGAAACATCATAATACATAAGGTGACCTACAACCCTAGCCAGGCTTAAAACCCCAAATCCATTCAACTACTATCTACCCTCTTCACTGTGCCTGTGAATGCTCTGTATTCGCTCACTGTTGCTCACCTGCCTGTCCCCACTTTTATCAGGGTGGCTCTGAATGTGGCATGGCTGCGTCTGTCACTTAGGGCTCACCTCCAATGTCACCTCTCCCAAGGGGCCTTTCCTGACCACCTCCCACTTGGGGCTTGGTCTTATGACAATGAGACAGGACCTGAGCCAAAACCAAGAATCAGACACCTAACCAATTGCACCACCCAGATGCCCCTTAAAGCTGCCTTCTTTCCCCCCATTCATCATCCTTATCTCCCAGTAGAATGTGAGCTGCAAGGGGCTGAGGACCTTGTTGGCCATGTTTGCATCTCTAGACACCCCAGTGCCCACAAGAGTGCCTGGCACCAAGTAGCTCCCCAAAATAGAATTGTGGGATAAATTAGCCAATCACCTTGTTCAGTAGGATGGCTACAATCCCTTAGCCTGCAAATTCGGGACCACTGACTAATAGGCCCTCTCTGCCCTCCCAGTACCTGTCAATCCAGCTGGGAGAATGGAAGAAGCTCCCTCGGAGGACCAAACACGCCAGATGAGGCTGTTAACTGCCCTGGGCCTCAGTGTTCTCATCTACCAAATGGGACTGAACACACCTAGCCTACTAGGGTTTCCAGGGTGGTGGGTCCCAGACCTTGCTGGTCATCAGAGTCACCTGGATAGTTACCAGTGCAGTTTCCTGGGCCTCACCTCCAGAAGGTTCTAATTCAGCCAGCTGGGGACAGGGCCTAGGAATCTATTCTTAGAAGCTCCCAGATGTTCAGGCAGGAAGCAGAAATGAGGCCCTTTGGACATGTGAAAAAGCACATGTGTCCCAGGAATTTTTACTACATCTGGGGATCATGACCACGGCAACCTTTCTCAGGAGTCCAGCAACGGTCCAGGAAATGGTTTCTTTAAAAAATTTGCTTTGTTTCTTTTGGTCACAAGAAAACACACCAGAAACACCTGCTTTAACACTTAAGTGAAGCATGCTTGCTGCCTAATGTTCATAGCGCAGAACCGTGCAAAGGAGATAACTACCGCCAGCAACAGGGGTGCAGAAAGCCTTCCAGGCATTTACAGAGCGAACTTGAAAAATGGAATATTCTACATACATGGTTCTGTAGTGCACTCTTTCCAATTAATTATTTTATATTAGAACAATTTTCCATGTCAGTGTATATCAATGCTGCAGTCAGACCTGGTCCCCGGGCCCCTGTCCTGGTCCCACTCTGACCTCCTCTGACCCGTGCTCCCTCCCACGGGGTAAGGAGCCGAGAGGGTCAAAGGAAAAGGATCCCTAGAGCCCACATCCCCCCAGCCTGGGTACCAGGCTGCTGAAATCTCTTGCCCAAACAGCTCAGGACAGGCCCTCTTCCCTGGATCTTTCTGATGGTGGATCCTACCTCCAACAGGGCTAGCCAAGGAGCGGCTGCTTGCTGGGGGTATGGCCAGAGCTTGGACGTGCAGCCCTTCATCACTACTAATGAATAAGCAAAGCTCCAAGCACAAGTAGCCACATGGGGCAGTGCAAGCGGTGGGTCCAGAGCCCACGTCTGTTCCTGTGTAGGCGAGCCCTGGAGCCGGTCCCTGTCGCCTTGGGCACAGAGACTGCTTGCCTAGCATCATCACAGCTGTTGACTTCACAAGCTTGGCTTTCCACTTTGTTCCTGGAAACTTCTGTGTCCACCTCAGGTGACATCCAAACAGCATTTTTTTCCTAAGTTGCAGAAGAGGGAAGAGTGAGGGAAGGTGACCGCAGAGGACAATCTCAGCCTGCTGGAAGGGAAAATGAGAACCTGACCCACTGACCGGAAAGAACAGAGTGGCTAGCCTGTGCCGTTGAGCTCAGCGCCACCCCCCGCTTCACACCTCCAGATGCCAGTCTCACAGGGCCACTTGTCCTATTTTTCACCAGACCTGGGATTCTCCTTCCTGCCTCTGCGAGGGCAGTTCCCTGATTCCAAACTCTTGAGCCTGCCCCCTTTCATCCACTCTTCAGTGCCTCCTCTTCTGTGATCTCTCAGCTGAAAGCTCTCTCTCACTTCCCACAAAGCTTTGTTTCTAATCCTCCTGTCTCCCCGCCCCCTCCTTTAGATAATTTGCTTCTAGAGAGCAGAGAGAGAGAGGAGACCCAAATCCACCTTTAATTTCCCCCTTTGGCACTGGTCAAAGTACCATGAACACCGTCTAGGCTTAATAATTGTTGAGTGAATGTGCAGATGGGCAGCTGGAGGCTGCTGCTCATTTTGCGAAGACAAGCTGAAGTCTTCACTCTGCTTCTTGGGGTGTAGCTAGGAGCAGAGCTGAGCTCTTCTGGGCCCCCTCTACAGCTGGGTGGGCCACCAACTTTGGACCCCCCCCCCCCCGGGGCTGGTGCTTCCCGGGAAGGTGGCTGCCGTCTGCTTTCTCTTCCAAGAGCCTGAGCGCGCAGCATGAGGATCCCCCTTCTCTTTTCAAAATGTTCGATGAACTTGCTTGTTTTTCCAAGTCATGCTCAGAGTTTCTCTCAACCCCTAGCTTTATAATAACTCTCCTCTGAAAATGAAACCTAAACACACCGATAGGTCGGGCAGATGTTGCACGGTGGAATGTATGGTTCCAATGTCATGGCATGTGCCCGTCTGACAGCTTCTCAGTGATTACTTGCTGGCGGGGCCAGTGGTCGTGGAAACTCCTGTTCTCTCTCCCGGGCCGGCCGGCTTCCTGGGGTTCACCGTCAGCATGGTGATATTCAAAATGTGAGCAGCATCCACACCCAATGGCTCATGGCTTTGCACCAGGGCCAGGGGAGGCAAGTGGACAAGAACTTATCCCCATCCGGGTGAGGAAGAAAGTGAGGCGCAGAGAATGTGAGACCCTCCAGGTGGAGGCCGAGGCACAGCCGGGATACTCGTTATTCCCACTGTGTGCTGCTCATTCCAGCAGCAGGACTTGGGTAATGGACATTGAGGGGAGAAGAGCCTAAACAACAGATGCTGTCTTTTAGTTTGGGGCCTGTTGACATGTTTACAGTTAATTCCTTTCTACTCCCAGGAGGGCTAAGTGACCTGGGGTGAGCCGCCTGCTCTCTCTGGGCCTGTGTCCTCACCTGTCAAATGAGAGCTTAGGCAGATTCGGTTTAAAGAAAGAGTCACTGAACACTTACTATGAGCTGGGTGCTGAGGATGGAAAGCTGAATGGAGCACAGTCCACACCCTTAATCTGGAGGGGGCCAAGAGGCCTGCACCTGATGATTTTGGCATAGAGGGCGATGCTAGGAGGGGCACCCCAGGTGCAGCGGAGCCACAGAGGAAGGGTACTTGCTTAGCCATCTGGGAAGCCTTCCCGGAGCAGGCAACTGCAAGATGGAACCTTGCAAGGTGGGTAGGTGTCACCCAAGTGAAGAGGGACCGGGCCCACGGGGCGGAAAGGCAACTGAGTCCTGATGGTGCCAGGCTTATGTGTGTGATTCTAATGCACCTGCTGTGGCAAAGGCTTCCATGGACCCAGAGAGACAAACAAGTCCCTGCCTTCACAGAGCTTGGAGCTTGGAGTGGGTCATCTTCAGGTGGGCTCATCCCATTCATCCTCCTTCTTCCTCCCCACCCACATCTCCTCGACACACCAAATTCCCATCGCCCTCCCCTCACTTGTGTAGAGAACTCTACCTAAAGTGGCCCACAGTGTAGACAGATGGTTAGATGCCTACATCCTTGGGGATCATTGCATTCCCCCCACCCTGATCAGATTAACCTCCCTGCTCCCCACTTTCCAGAGTCTCTAAATTCCTGCAATGGGCCACCCCTTTGGGTTCAGGCATTGAAGGTCACTCTCAAAGCAAGCCTGGAAAGGAGCTAACACACGAATCCATGAGAACTCACAGCCCCCTTAAATCAGTGGTTCCAGGACCTTGGCTGGGCATCCGACTTGTGTAGGGATGTTTAGAAGCATGGATTCCTACCCCAGAGGTTCTGATTTTGTCACTCTTGGACTGGGCTAAGGAATAGGTATTCTTTTTATACCTTCTGCAGGTAATTCTGTTCTGCCACTTTAGGAACCCCTGGATTATATCATCAGGTGATCACCAGGCTTTGAGATCATGGGAAACAGGCCACATAAGAATTCTGGGTGAGAGGCCCAATCAAGAACTTAACAAACACTACTTAACAAACATCAACTTTCAAAGCATTTTGTATGAACAAGCAAATAAGCTAACATATGCATAAATAAATGTTTGGGACAGTTTATTATGTGTCTGGGGTTGTGCTAGGTGCTTCTCGGACATTAACCCAAGCCACTCAGCTGGCTAAACGGCAGCTCCTTGGCCTCATTCTCCCTGTCTCTGGGCACAGGAGAGTGGGGCACACAGAAGCCAACCCTATGTCCCACCAGGGAGCCCTGAACTGCAGCAGGGAATTATTGGCTATGCAAAATCCTTCAAAGTACTTTCTGTGTGATTCAAGCTCAGATTCATTTTCCCCCTCTCCCTTCTGGATTGTGAGTAATGGCTCTTCTTACAGCATTATTATTGGAGAAGCCATGAAGAAGCAAGGAGCCTGTAGACTCACTTGAACCACTGGCGAGTAGAGTCTGTCATTACATCGTTGCAACCATCCTCCCCCTTGGGCTACAAAATCCCTGGCTCAGTGGTCAGAGAGAAGCAGAGGGGACAGTATGGAGACGAGGTGCTGCTACAAAGTGAGGTGCCCAGCATTGGCCCAGACCCCTCTCCACCACCCACCTGCTGCCTGCTTGACTCCCCTGCAGCTGGCTCTGCCCTCATACCTCAGCCTCTCACCATATGGGGCCACCGTCCCCAGGTTCTTTACCACCAGAACGTCCGGCTTAGGACTGCCCTGAGACTTAGATAGGTCACAGCCCGACTTCTAGAACCATTCTCCCCTTCACCTTCTGTGGGTATGTGCCAAGCAAAGACGAATCAAAGGCGAGCCCTACCTTTGGTGGCTCTTTGCTACTTCTCTTAATTGGCTTTTTTTTTTTTTTAACAACTCTCCATGTCTATCTGCATTATTGACTCAGGGTGACTCATCACAGCTAAACAAGGGATAAGTGATTCAAGGGGGAAAGTGGACAGGATTTAGAGATTCCACGGAAAGCAACAGTAGCCTTGTCGAGATGGTCTTGAGTCAACAACAAGCATTGCCATTGGCCGTGTGTCTGAGGGAAGCAGGTGTGTGGAAGAGAAGACGAGCCATTTGAAAGAGTTTGAAATCCCAAAGAGCCCTTGATTCTTCACGAAATAGTCAGGAAAAGCTAGAAGAAGGTATCGTATCCAAGCCTGGGGAAAGCAAAGTTTAGGTTAAGCAGTGGTCCAGCATAGCTGAGGTTAGTGAGAAAAAGCATGTATAGCACACTGACTTGTTTTTATAATTGAATACAACCTTAAAACATGTTTATTTCAATTGTGGTTTGCAATAAGGATTCTGTCTTTCGTATTTTATTTTATAGTCTAGCCCCAGGGGTAACATCTAAGGGAAGCCTAGATGATGGGCCTGAGGAGCCCTTACTGGGCTGTCTGGCTCCTCCTGGTGTTAGTTATGAGAATTGCAGGTAAAGTGCTAAGGTGCCACGGAGAACCAGTCTTAAAAATCCAAACCTCTGAAATTCTAGAAAGCCATTCTCAAGATGGAGTGAATTTCAGCATTGTTTTGTCCTCTGCTTCATATGAGGAGCCCTCCTTCCTTGTCCTGCACTGGACCCAGGAAGGCCGTTGGGGGTCCCCAGAAGGAGGGCTGCAGGCGGAGGAGCCAGGTGGGAGAGTCCCTAGGCCCCTGGGGCGAGGGGGTTGGTGGGTGGAGGAGATGCTGAGTTGGCAAATCCCTCTGCCTTCCCTGAACTGCCCGAATTAAATTTATTTTCTTTCATGGAGGTTAGTAACCAGGAGACTTTGCTTTCAATGTTTCCACTTACCCTCAAAGCATGCAATAGTTGGCTCCCTGCCTCTCTGAGCTCAGCGCTAAGCTTGTTCTGGGACCTAGAGGACCGGCCTTAATGCCTCTAGGGTTGACCAGTTGTGTGTGTGTGTGTGTGTGTGTGTGGTGGGGACGGGAAAGGAGGGGATGGGGAAGCGGGGGTGGTGGGAGGGGGTGGTGAGGCCTGGGGTTACCTAGGCCCTCGCTGACATATTCTTCAAGTCCTGGAACTTCCCTATGTGGTTCTGGCATTAAAAAAAGGAGAAGGAGATTAAAGAAAGGAGAGAAGAATAGAAAACAAGGCAAGAAGAGAATCCGTATCTGGAGATGCAAGATGCCTGGAAAACATTTGCCGGTGCCTGGCCCCAGTATGCCCGATGCAGACTCTCCCTGGTGGCTCTGAGCACTGCTCTGTGCCTTTGAGGGCCTGAAGGTGGCCCCTGCTCCTGTCTGGGGGGGACAATGGCCTGGGTTTCCACTCCTCCAGCCCCTGTGCTCATGCTCGGCTTGTGCAGGCGCTGCCTGCCTGCCCAGGTCTGCTGGGTGGCTGGGCCCCGGGGGGCCCTGAGCCAACATCTCCCCACCAGCACAGTTTTTCTCTTTCTCTTTCTTCCTCTCTCTGGTGCGTTGGGTGGTTTCATCCTACCCTGGGCTTTGCTTCCATAGTGATTTATCCTTTAACCAGAATGAGTCATGGTACCAGATTTTATTTGTTCCAGGAGAAAATAGCAGGGGGCACTGTGGTCTTGGAAGCCCAAGCCAGGAGAAGAGCTTATAGGCCACTCCTCGGTGCAATTTATTTTATTATTTTTTTAAGATTTTATTTATTTATTCATGAGAGACACACAGAGAGAGGCAGAAACACAGGCAGAGGGAGAAGCAGGCTCCCTGCAGGGAGTCCCATGAGGGACTTGATCCCAGGACCCCGGGATCATGCCCTGAGCTGAAGGCAGGCGCTCAGCCACTGAACCACCCAGATGCCCTCCTCAATGTGATTTCTACGCAGTGAAGGCTGAAGCTGCCCCAGGCCTGACGGCCTGCACCCCACATGAAGGAGGAAGGATGGATTTGGAGCAAACCTGATGTTTGGCCCAAACAACAGTCACTGGGGCCTTTTACTTCGAAACCTTTCCCTGGACACTGTATCTTTTGTGGAGGAGAGGCCAGTGCAGGGAACCAAGGCCAGCAAAATCTGCCCACAATAGATACCTCACACACCGTCCCCTATTTCTTCCTCATGAAAACCCTTTTGGGCTCACGTCGTGGTGCTCCTCTCACAGATGAAGGAACTGAGGTTCAGGAAGTGGCTGGCAGGTGCTCGCGTTCCCACAGCTGGGAAGTGACTGAGCAGGGAAGGGAGCGAAGGTCTGTGTGGCTCTGAAGCTCAGACATCTCCTGGGTGAAAAGCCACCTTGGTGTGCCTTCATTCATGTGCCCTGGTAGGACACCTGGGCCAGCTGTGGGACCTGCAGTGACCTGGAGGGCAGGGGCTGCAAGGGAGAGGCTAGAAATGCAGGGGCTGGAAGAAGACAGATGGCAGGGACAGAGGCCCCCCCCCGGGGGGGGGTTAGGCTTGACACTCAATTTTTGTGGATTTATTCCAGTCAACCCCAAATGCTGTCATGAGTGGGCCTCTTGTTATCTGAGAAGGTCCATGCAGAAAGGTGCTGTAAACCAGTCAGCACCCCCCACCTAAATTAGAATTTAGTTGAAATAGATATCACCTAGTAAGGAACAGAGTGGGAAGTCTAGAAACTAGGGAGAGGAAATGGGGCAAAGAAAAGAAAAAAAGAAAATTGAAAGGTAAGAGAAGGCAGAGGGGGCGTCTGCCTTCGGCTCAGGGCGTGATTCCCGGGGTCCTGGGATCGAGTCCCACATCGGGCTCCCTGGAGGAAGCCTGCTTCTCCCTCTGCCTCTGGCTCTGGCTCTCTCTCTCTCTGGGTCTCTCATGAATAAATAAATAAAATATTTAAAAAAAAAGGGCACCAGAGGGTGGGCTGAGAGAGATAAGAGGATGATGGGGGATGACAGTGAGGCATGAGCAGGGCTTCTCGAGCCCACCTGCAGCCCTATCCCCAGCTGGCTTTGGGCTCCCAAAGTCCCCAGCAGTACCCCCCACACGGGTGTGTTCAGGCGATTTTATATCTGTCTGTTGTCATCAGCCTCAGATACCGGGAACAGGAATCTCTGGGTTTGTGGTTCTCAGAGTCTGGCCCCCAAACCAACAGCACAGCTGCACCTGAGAACCTGCTGGATAAGTGAATTCTCAGATCCCACCCCAGGCCTACTGACTCTGAAGCTCTGGACGCGGGGCCCGGCAGCCCCATCGAACAAGCCTTCCAGGGGACTCCGGTGCCCGCTGAGGTTTGAGAGCCGCTTGCTCTGGAGCAGCAACTGCAGAAGTTACGGTGAGTGCCCGTGAGAGCTCGGGACTCACTCCGTGTGCATAAGGGCACGTCATGAGTGTTTCTCTCGGTCACCAGGGCTCCAGTTCTGTGGGGTTTGCCCAGCGCTGCAAGCTCCCCAGCTGGGCCCCTGGCTGGGCCCCCCCGGCTGCTTCTCGGGGCTGGGGGTACTCAGGGATAAGCCTTCAGGGTGCTGCCCCCCATCCCCTCCATCTCCCAATCCTCCCGTCCTCTGCCCTCTGGGACACTGCGCACCCCCTCCTGCCCCCACCTCTGGTGGTTCTCTCTCCTTCCTCCCCACTCACACCCACAGGCATCCTTGGGTCCTTTCCCAGCCCCCTCCTTCTCTCTAAATGCTCCTCTGTGAATGTAGTTCTCCCAGGGCACATCTGTGTCTTGGCCTCATCTCCCAACCAAGCTGAAGGTCTCTGGCCCCTGCTGCTGGCTGGCCACCTGCACCCGATGACCCTTGGACACTTCAAACCAATGGGACCAAAGCTTAGTTCCTATTCCCCCGAAGTCAGTCTCCTGTTGCTGGATTTTGCTTTCCTGCCTTTCCGTTATCCTCCCAGTCAGCAAGATCTGCCCTCACTCGTCCTTCCTCATGTTTCACCTGCCTCCTTCCGTTCTTGCTCTAGCTCATTCGACTACAGCCACATGCATTGTTCCTTTAACATTCCAAGCCCCTTCCTACCTCAGGGCCTTTGCACTTGCCATTCCCTCCACCTGGAATACTCTTTTCTCAGGTATCCATCATTGTCTCAGATTCTCTTTCCTTCCAGTCTCCGATTGCTGCCACCCTAACACTGAGGCCATTCTTGGCGGCCTGCAGAAGGTGACAGCACCCACGTCCCCCCAACCCCACCTGTAAGCCCCCTTAGCCTGCCCAATGCTTCTCCATTGCCCGGATCACCATCTCACAGATGATGGGCAAACTAGCCACGCCTCTTATCCCACTAGGAGAAGCGTTCCGTCGGGGTTGGGATTTTGCAACTTTGTTCACCATTGAATTCCCAACACCTAACAGCAGGTTCTCATTGACGAATGAATGAACTACTGACACTCACGAAGGAGGCCCCTTCCTCAAGACCTCCACTCATCTAGACTTCCACAGCCTTCCCACCAGCCTCCTCACCTCTAGGCTCTCCTCCTTCAGTTCCCTCCTCCACATAGTAGCCAGATTGAGCACCCTAAAAATTGCATCTCTGATGAACCACTCTCCAGCCCTAAAACCTCTATTGGCTCCCCATTGCCTTCAGACACAGTCCTCTTGCTCCGGGGTACTCCTCGCCCTCCCAGCCTTTGGCCTCCCTGCTCTGCTTTCTGCACCTTCTCCTCTAGCCACATGGGATGGGGTCCTTTCCCTAAACATGGCCTCTTCTTTTCCACCTCTGAACCCATGCTGTTCCCTCCATCTGTTACATGCTTCTCACCCAAGTCCATTCTGTCTGTGGCAATCCTACCCACCTGGAAGTGCCTTCCTCCACAGCCTCTTCCAAGCCCCTCTGCCTCCTAAATGAGAACTTTCTCCCTCACGTGAATTTTTGTGATCCTTTCTGTGTGCCCCTCTCTTGCTATTTATCATGGGACTGGAGTCCCGTAAGCATACGCCCTCCCTTCCTGGCTGGGCTCAGCATGTTTATGTGAATCTGCTGGTGTTGGGTCCTGGGGACACCATTGCCTCAGTTCTCACGGGGCCAGCAGTGTGGCTGGTGGGGAGAGGCACCCCCAAGGAAGCCCACATCTCCAGCTGGCCTCTGGGCTGGGGCTGCTTCTGCTCTGGGCCCCTCTGGGCCTAATGAAATCCGGGCTCCAGACCTAGCCTGGACTCTTACTAATTATGCCCTTTCTCAGTTGCCCCACCTGTAAAATGGGGACAAGCCTCCTTCTATTACAAGATGCTCATGTCCTTGAAGCTGCACCCCAGGGAACTCACACTGCCCTCTTGTTCATAAAGCCAAGTGAGTTCCAAAGCGGTCCCTTCGTGGGGCCCACCGGGGCTGTCCAGCTCCGGCTCCCCAATGCCCCAGAGGGGAGAGAGCCAGATGCTCTGCTTTGCTGAGAGCTGAGGCTTCTCTCTCCAGGGGTGAGAACTTCAATGACAAACTGGAAACTTGCGGGGCCCAGCTCTGTTTTTCCTCAGCACCAGGAAGCTTCCTGCTCCAGAGGACCAAAGGCTTGGCGAGGCCCTCCGCAAACCCTACACTGGAGCTTCTGGACATCAAATGGCCTTAAAACCCGACTGATTTAATGATTTCAATGTACATGCATTAGAGTCATATGGATTAAATTTCTCTGCAAACACACAAGGGCTTTCAAAGCAGGGGCCGAGGATGCACAGAACCAGAGGAGTTTGTTTTCTCTTCTTTTTGTGTGTCAGTGAGTGGTGGTGTTGTCACTAAAACTGAGGCATGTGGAAAACTGTTCAGGATGTCTGAAGCACTGGTGTCCACTGGTGCTTTGGTTGCCCAGTTTGAATTTGGAGCTGGGGGCGAAATGGGCCGGAGGTATAGGGTTAAGAAAATAAAGTGGCATCTCCACCAGGTCCTTCCCCTCCTTTTCCTGCTGTTTAAACCAAGCTCTGGTGGCCTTGATGGTCAAGGACGCCCCCTGGCCTGGTCAGTGGGGGCCAGACCTCATCAGTGCCTGTGGTGGAAGACAGGTGTGAGTCCTTCTCTGTGGCAGGGCTGGGGCCTGGGGTCTTTGGGCAGGGGCTGGGGAGTGACGTTGTTCCCCACTGGCATGTCCCTGCTGTCAGCAGAGCCTGTGATCCTCAGGAGCACCCCACCCCCTGCTTGAATCTCCTGGGGAGCTCCTTGGAACAGACTCCCTGGCCTCACTGCAGGTCCAGGAGATGCAGACCTAGGTGTGCCAATTCTGCCAAAAGGGCTGAGACAGGGTCCATGCTGGAAAGGCAGGAAGAGCCTGGGTCAGAGGGAGACTCTCAACCAAGTTGCCAGAGGCCCGATTTCAGGTTTGGCTGCTTGCTGGCTGCAAGCACCTCAATCTCCCATTTCCTGCTTCACACATTTGCATTTGGGGTATCCTTTGACATTGCCTAGCACCCCGAAATAGGTAAGTTCATACCCATTTTATACGTGAGCAAATAGAGGTGCAAGGAGGGAGAGAGAGAGCTTTTCCCAAGGTCTCCCTCCGAGCGGCAGTCTTTGGACTGCAAACCCCCACTTGCACTTGTCTTCCCTTTGAGGTGCCTCCTGGCATGGAGTTGAATCAACATGCACCAGTGGAGCCGTCCCCTGCATAATTTCCAGCCAGCGTCCTTCAAATGACACTGGCATCAACCACTTTTCCTATGATCAACATCCACAGGGACTTATGTCTAAATACTACTCTTGGGATGCTGCCTACAGGACAGGAAAAATGGGGACTTGGGGAGAAGCAGAGAGGGAAGCAAGTAAGTAGGATGAGCAAGGGTGTCCCTGCAATGAGGACCGGTTCCTGAAAGGTCCCGTGTGCCTTTGCTCCTTCTGCATGAGGTTCAGCTCCCTTGGACTCCAAGGCCTCTCTGTTTCTCCCAGCCTGACTGTGGCAGAAAACAAGCCAAGGCCAAGTGGCTGCAGTGCAGTACCATTCCCCTCCTGTGAGATTAGCAACAATGAGATTCTCTCCTCCCTTTCTGCTCATGTAGGCTCATCCTTTAAGACCCCACTCAAATGCCCCTCTTCTATGAAGCCTTCCCAGAGACCCCAAGCACAGGGATTTCTCCTTTCAAAATCTGGCTGAGTTCCTTCTATGAGCAAGACACTATGTTGGCGGCTCTCAGACACAGGGAGATACAGATGGTGTCCAGTAGGGAAGGTACGCCACAGGCCCAAGCGACCCCAACACAAGGTAGGAAGTGATATTGTCACCCGAGAGAGAGGGCTTGGGCAGGGTAAGGCCATTTTAGGCGAGGAGAAAGATCTGGAAACCTTAATGGAGAAAGTGGCCTCACAGAGATGAACATAATTAACACCAGCTTGTATTTCGTCTTGTATTATTTTTCAATTAGTTCAAGGATGTTAGTGTGGCCTCCGCAAATGGTTTGTGAGTTATTTGAGAGTGAAACCATATTTTACTCATACTAATATTTTGCAGAGTCTAGTAATAAACAGAAGCTTAATAAACAAATATTAGTTAAAACAAATGCAATGTTGTCAAAGCCAGTTCTATTTCATCCTTAACCCTTTGTACCATGTACAAAATATGAATATTGTGCATCTTACATTTGGGCTGATTGAGAGAGGTTTAAATCCTTCATTTAGCCTTTCACTGCATGTTCTTTCAAGCATCTACTAATTACCAGGGAATGTATCCCTTATTTTAGGAAAAAAAGACAATGAAACAGGCAATGGCTATCCAGTTTGATAAACAGTATGAAAAACAAAATATGGAATTCTATGGGGTAACTCATGTAGTCATGGGAAGGGATATGAAGTGAAATCTCACTTGGCAAAAGAGATAAAAGAGGACTTTCAATTCTAGCCATAAACCAACGACAAAAGCTACATAAAACACATGGAACAACTATTTTCAGACACTGGACGGCAATCAACAAAGGGCTTGGTACTTGAGAAAAGGAAAGCACAGCAGCTAAACCCACATTCAGCCTAGCTCTCTGCATGAAGGCATTTTCCTTATTTTGGCACAGGGGAATAGAATCCAGAGAGCAGCAGTCTTGCTGGGTGGAGGAAACAATGATTGGAATTGGGGCTGAAACTAGGATCTGGTGGGGGCAGGTAGAAAGGAGAAAGTCACAGGGAAAGAGCCCCCAAAACTCTGCTAAAATTTTTCCTGAGGATCCTTGGCTGACTCCTATCCTAATCTGTGTATGCATAATGGGAGATTCTAGAAAATCTACTAGAGGAAAGCCACTGGGGGAAGAGATTTTAGAGGCTGTCCCGTGCTTGGGAGATACTGGAGTACATGCTCAGTCTGAATAGAGAGACTTTAATGAATACTGTGGGCTTTCAGCTGAGATCTCAGAAAATCCATGCCCAGGAATAAAGACCACAGCCTAGGAGTAAAGACAAAACAAGATGATATCTGCTGTAACCAAGGCCCAAGCCAAGCCATGGTAAGATCTAGGTGATTTTGTCAGTATTTTAACTGCCTATCAGAACAAAATGTATAGTTCTTTATTTTTTTTAGGTTAGATTTTATTTATTTATTCTTGAGAGAGAGAGAGAGAGAGAGGCAGAGACACAGGCAGAGGGAGAGGCAGGCTCCATGCAGGGAGCCCGATGTGGGACTTGATCCCGGGCCTCCAGGATCACACCCTGGGCTGAAGGCGGTGCTAAACCGCTGAGCTACCCTGGCTGCCCTGTATAGTTCTTTAAAGGAAGGTAACATAACTATAGCCTCTAATGTGTACCATTCACAATGTTCAACATAGGGTATAACAAAAAAATCACTGAACAGGTAAAGAATCAGGAAAAAGTAACTCATAATCATAAGATGAAATGGTCACTAGAAGCAGACCCAGAGATGATCCAGATATTGGAGTTAGCCAAGGACTTCAAAATAACTATGATTAATATATAAAATAAAATAGAGTAAAAAATAAGCAAATGAGAGAAAGATGGTTCTAACTACTGGTTCTAGGGTGCCTGCTCCCTATGCTGTCACATAGCCTGCTACTTGGCTGTTTTTTTTTCCATTTTTCAGATGAGAAGATTGAGGGCCTGATATGGAATGCTTGAGGTTTCATAGTCTGGGGCAGACCCTATACAGCTGGGACAGGGACTCAAGTCCCTGGATGTTGGGGTGTCTATGTAGGAGGGCCACTTTGGGGAGCTGGTGAAGGGGCCAGGTGTGGGGAGGTCTGGGGCTGGGTGGGGGGGCAGCTCTCACTCACCACTTCTTGCCGCCGATGTCATGCTGCTGTACCGTGTAGCCGAAGAAGGCAGCTCTAGAGCCAGAGATGATTTGAGGCTTCCTGGTGTCCATGTTGAAGGTATCCGTGAACCCTGGGGTGGGGAGAAGAGGATAGTGAGGCAGGTGGAGGTTTGGGCCCCAGTGGCTTCGTGGGCCCCACTGGCAGGTCTTGGCTGTGGGAAGAGTATGTTTCCTGTCCTTGGGGAGCCCCCATAGGAAATGGAGCCCATCGTCTGTTGGGAGAAGGCCCCGCTCCTGCCCTGTGAGAGCCACAATCTGACAGGGGAGGCATAAAACCTGCTCTTAGACAGACCAGGTCTGACTGGGAGGACCAGGTCCCTCCCTCCGAGAATTCTCCATCTCATGGTAGAGGTGGAGACTTCTTTCCTCCTCCACCGCTCCTACCTCTAATCTTGCTTCTTCTAGTTCCTCTGTCCTCTTCCATTTTGTTCTCTCTTTTCCCTCCTTTCTTCTCCTCCTCTCCCTCCTGCTCCTCCCTCTCCTCTTTCGTCTCATCTCTGCTTGTTAAAGAGTTGAGGAAATGACTTCCCACCTGCCCCCAAGCCTGGAGTCCTAGTGGCCACAGCTCCAATTCTGCAGGCTCACTACCACCTTCTGAACCAATTTGCGAACCTCTGCCCACTTTCAGTGGGGTTCACTACTTGGCTGGGGCAGCTGATGCAAAGCAGAGAAACAGTCCCATAACTCTTTCACCCTGGCCTCTAAGGTCTTCCCTGTTTGGTAAGGTCATGTGCTAATTAGCCGATTCCACCTGCTGGAGAGCCTTGGTGTTGAACCTTTGGCATTCTTGTGCCAAATCACAAGAAACAACCACTCATATCTGCGTGGCAGCCTGGGTTTCTGGATCTCCTCACATCTGCCATCCTTTTCCTTCACAGGACCTTGGGAGAATGAGTAAGCGTCATCCACATTTGGCAGAGGGGGTTTCAGCCCCAGAGAGATTAAGAGGCTTATTCAAGAATGCACAGCAGATCAGTGGTAGCATCAAGACCTAGGATCTCAGATGCCTGCTCTTTGACTCCTTCCCTCCATGAGGAAGTTTCAGGGCATATCTGGCTTCCTTACACGTCATCACTAACAGGAACACCAAACCTGAGACACCTGGGATTTCAGGAGTGGGATCCTACCATCAGACCAAACTTTCAGATTAGTGAAATACAATCAGTAGAATAGAAAAGAACAGGATAGACAAATGTCATTAATACCTCTCTCCTGGGGATCCCTGGGTGGCGCAGCGGTTTAGCGCCTGCCTTTGGCCCAGGGCGCGATCCTGGAGACCCGGGATCGAATCCCACGTCAGGCTCCCGGTGCATGGAGCCTGCTTCTCCCTCTGCCTGTGTCTCTGCCTCTCTCTCTCTCTCTCTCTCTGTGACTATCATAAATAAATAAAAATTAAAAAAAATACCCCTCTCCTGTGTAGGGCACTTTATACATTTCAAAGAACATACATGTCACCATATGACCTCCATGGCAACTTCGTGATGCTCGTACCTTGAGCGCCCCACTCTCCTTCCCATGGACACTGAACTCTGGGCTGTATGGAACCAAGTGGTTTCTTCCATACTTTCTTATTTTTCTCTGCAAATGGATACCATTTCATCATTAGAGTCATTGAATCAGAGTTCCAGAGAGAACACTGGAACCCCTTAGAGTAGGGATAGGGGATGTATGTTATCGCACTTGTCCATGTCAATTGATTATTCGTGCTGCCTGGAGCACTGAGTTAAGAAAAATTCTGAGGTCAAGCGTGTGCTCAGGGGGCAAGACTACTGTGATCAATGCGTGGTGCCTGCTGTGGATGAGGACAGTGGTAAGTTGCTATGTAGCTGCCAATCCTGTCTTCACGATTCCTAATCTGCCACGTGAATTTGGTGTCATGGCCCAGAGTGGGGGTGGGGGAAGAGGAGTACCTAATTCTTTAGTGCTTGTTACAAGGCCCTTGAACAGACTTCTTGGCCTGGCTGGCAGCAGGCAGGCTCGGGGAGGAGGACCCCAGTCTGTGAGCATCGGGGGATGAAGGAGCACCGGTTCTCTGCCAGTAAGGGCATGCCATGGAGGAGGGAGGGACACTAGTGTCCCCTGTGCAGAGCCGGGGGGGGTAGAGAGAGGTAGAAAAAGTGGAGTTGCACATGAGGAACTCCAAACCCATGCCAGGAATGAACACACATGCTCGCATACATGCTCACACCCACGCACACACATGTGCGCACACAGACATGCTTGCACACACGAGTGCACACACACACATTTACATGCACAGGCCACGCACATTCCCCGATGGTGTGCAACACCTTATCTGGCTCCCTGGCACCCCTGGAGACACCCCATGGCAGTCCCGTGTCCTCCTCTTTCTGTATCTGACCTCAGCGGGGGGTGGGGGAGTGCCCTGGATAACAGGAAAGCACCTTGGTGCTGTTGGGACCCACCCACCACTTCCAGGCCTGCAGAAGGGTGAGGACTAGGGGGAAAAGAAGGCCATCAATGGTGTCTTTGGGGCTTTCCCACTACCAGTGCATCTTGTGTGAACACGGCCAGAGGGGTCCTTCCAAGACCTGTGAGATCCTGTCACCCCTCAGCCCTGTGCCCTCCACCAGGTCTCCACCCCACTCAATCAGGGCCAGACTCCTTCCCAGCAGGCCCTGTATGACTACCCCCAACCCCTTCCCCACGCTCTTCCCTCTGCCCCTAATTTCCTGTCCGCCCCCTCCATCCTTCTGCTCCAGCCATGCTTTGCCTTGTCCCTCCTGTAACATGTCAGACCACCTTCTGCTCAGCGTCTTTGCCCCGGCTCCTCCCTCTGCCTGGAAGGCTCCTCTCCTGGTTGTCCGCATGGCTCACCCCTTAAGTCCCTGGCCTCACTGTTCCAGTGCCATCTTGTCCACCACTAGGCCACCTCGTCACTCGCTATCCCCTTCTTCATTTTTCCTGATGGTACTTATCACAAACATATTAGATACTTTTCTGTTTTTTGTTATGTGGCTGATAGTCGAAATTATTCTTTTTTTTAAATAAAGATTTTATTCATTGATTTGAGAGATAGAGAGCAAGCAAGCATGAAGGGCAGAGAGAGAGGGAGAAGCAGACTCGCCACTTAGGGGGGAGTGAAACATGCAGGCTTGATCCCGGGGCCCTGAGATCATGACTTGAGCTGATGGCAAACTGAGCCACCCAGGTGCCCTGATAATATTCTCATGTTCTCTAAGTGGCACGAGACACTGCTGTACCCTCACCGCTCATCCTTCGAGCCTGAGTAGAGATCTAGCCCTTGGTGTGTGGTTGTAGGGATCAACTGATTGGGTGGTTGGGGACCAGGAGCCACCCTGGGGTCACATGTCCTCTTTCCTCCATGAGGAAAAGGAGAAAAAAAAAGGCTATTTATGGAGTGCTGAGATGTTCCAGGCACATTCTGGGTGTCTAACCATCAATTTCACATTAATTAGTTAAATCACACACCAACCCTGTGAGACGGGTACTATACCTCTGGGAGGTTAAATAATTTGCCCTAAATCACTCAGCTGGGAGAGATGAGAGCAAGTTCAAGATCAAATAGCTCAGGGCACTGGGGTGATGTGTTACTCCTGGGGGACCATAAGAAGGACCCACTAGGGAGGAGGGACTATTCTTTTCAGAGAAGGCGGTGTCTTTTCTGACCTCTGCCCTCAGGTGCCACGTCCTCTGCTTTTGGGGTCTACTGGGAGAAGCACATGGAGAGAAGGCGAGCGTCACCTAAGGGTCTGTCTAGGAGCAGTCCAGTCTCCCCCACACCCTTACCCTCAAACTCCTGGGGACAGGATGAGTGGAGCTGGCCACAGGTTAGAGGACAAAAGCCCTCAGCACTGGGGCATTGAGTTACAAAGTGCTGCTTTCTTCCCTGGCTCTGGCATTTGCTTCTGACCAAACGGAGTCTGAGAACGATTTCCTAAAAGTCATGTCCAGCCCGACGCTCTGACCTCACCTCCCAAAAAGATCTCTGGCCTGTTCCTCAGATGGGAGATGGATTTCACACTATTCTCAGAGATTTATGAACCCCAAGTACCAATAAAACAAAACAAAGTTGTTTTTGTTGGGAATCAGCAGGCCGATTGCAGAGACACCCGGAGCCCGGCTGGGCAGCTCACCGCTTCTCCGCCCTGGATATTGAGGACGGAGCGGGGAATCCACGACACTTGGGCTGCTCTCCTGTGGCTGTGGCCAAAGCTACATCAGCTCTTGCTCCCTTTTTCAGAAGCCTATCTGTCTTTTGAAAAAGCACCAGCCAGTCAATCCCAAGAAGGGATGGAAGCCACAGCACTGAGCTTGAGCACCCCTCCAGGCTAGGGAAGGCCACTGCCCTGCTACCAGGCGGGGCGGACCCAGTCCCAAACACCGGGGCACGCTGGCCAGGACGCGGTCACAGCTACTGTCAACCAACAGCTCCACGAGGAGCCCTCACTGGAGCCTAAGTGTCGCTGCCGAGAGTCTACACTGTGTCAATCCTTTTTCACTGCTCCTCCCACCCCCCCCCCCCCCAGCCCTGTCCCAAATCCTCCACGCAGTCCCAAGGCCCTGGGAGCCTCTGCAGACTCATCTTGTGTGAGTTTTCCTCTGGCTTCCTGCAGGGCAGTCACTGGGGGCCCCTTTCTGCTCCCCAGATCCCCTTGCTTCCTCCTGCCCTGGGGCCTTTGCACATGCCGCTTCCCCTACATGAGCTTCTCAGATGACCTTCATATCACCAGCAAATCTCAGCACAAATGCCACACCTCCCTTGCACCCCCAGAAGCCTCCCTGACCCCCGATTACCCCAGGCCTGGCCTGAGGATCTCATCACCTCTTGTACTCCCTAATAGGTGACTGGTGACTTCTTATCACCGTAATTAGACACAGTCATTTCCATCATTGGATCGCTCCCGTCTTCCCATGGGGATGGCAGCCCCGTGAAGGTTAGACGGGGTCTGTTCACTCACTGCTGGAGCCAGCACCCAGCCCAGGGGCTAGCCCCGAACACCGCTGAGGGGTGAGCCAGATGACAAGAGAGTAGGGAGCCCAGCAGCTGGGGAGAGGCATGTGGAGAGTAAGTGCAAGGCGGTGACCACAGGGCCATGGTTGTGGGCTGTGGCAGTGAGGAAGCTTCTGGAGCTGAGATCTCAGCTTGGAAAGGTGATGCATAAACATTGGTAAGGCGGTCCAAAGGTGGTAGGCAGGAGTCCCTCGAGCGGAGGGAAGGAGAAAAGGCGAGGCCAGGCAAGGAGAGGGCAAGACCTCTGAGTTCAGGGAAAGCTTGTTAGAAGCCCAGCTCCAGCATTTATTCACTAATGGGTGACCCAGGGTAACTTACTTCTTCTTTCTGGTTCTCAGTTTACTCATCTATAAAATGGAAATAATAATCCCCACCTGGAAGGGTGGTTACCAGTCCGAACGCAGTAACGAACCCTCAGCAGTGCCTGGCACGTGGGAAGCACTCAATACATCTTAGTTGAAGTGAATTGACTCAAGATTCCCCGTTCCCTGGGCTGCCAGAGTGCCTTTGCCCATGCTTGTTCATCCACCCTAGAAGGCCTTCCTTTCCTTCTCGAATATCAAGGCCCAGGTCTGAGGACATCTTGCTACATCATGGTCCTTCCTCTGGTTGCTCATAGCGACTTTCACACTCTTCCTTGGATCAGAGCAGTTTCTACCTCTGCCTTGCTCTCTTACTCATGTCCACACTATTCAGGGCCACATCCAGGAGTGGCTTTTTATCTCTACCCTGTGCCTGAAGGATGCAGGGAGCCTTGCCTGCTGGGGTTCTCACCTTCTGAGAATCTGTTCGCAGAACCAGTACCTGCTGGCTTCTTCCTGCCTTAGTTTACCTCCTAGCTCTCAGATCTAGGTACTAACAGTCCCCTGCCACTTAGATTAGGGTAACACCATGTATAATATTCACTAGGTGCCAAACTCTGTTCTAAATCTATTTCATCCTCACAATACCCTTTTGAAGTAAGTACATTATATTCTTCTCCTTTTACAGGCGAAGAAACGGAGGCGCTGTCTGAGAAAAGGCTGGGGTCACACAGCTAGGAATGGCAGGAGGTGCTCCGAGGCCTCAGCAGTCCAGCCCAGGCCCCCTGCCTCCATCCAGCCTCCATCCAGCCTCCTCTCCCTCATCAGCCCCACCGCCTCCCAGCTCTCGAATTCCTCACCTTAGAGCTCTCACCCTGGCCTGACCTCCTCCCACCCCCTGCTTCTTAAAAACTCCCCAGTCCTGGGTCCCTCACCCTAAATCCTGCTCACTAGAGAGCTGATCAGTGAATTCCTGACCCTAATAGGTATAATATGAGGGGACTAGCTATGCCAGAAGGGTGCAGCCAGAGTCCCAGGGACCTTGAAAGCACCAGACTGGTGGTGACAGCAAGAGGGGAGCCTGAGAGTGAACACCTCTCAGCGGCCCTCCCTCCGTGTGCCCGGACCCCAGCCTCGGCTCACTCCGTGGGCCCTGTTCCGGGCTGCAGATGCAACCGTGTAAGCAAACGCTTTTGTTTTCCTTAGGTGATATGAGCTGGGAGGGGGGTGAGGGAGGCGGAAATGTAACCCAAACCCTCTCGGACTGTCTCCCTCTTTTCAGTTTTACTGGGGCCCCAAGAATCTTCACGTCTAAAAGCCAACCACACAGATGGAGAAAGAGGGCAGGGAAAGACCCAGAAACTAACTCAAAGCAAAAGGAAACGGTAAAGTGGATCTCTTGCCTCCGGGGAAGACAAAATAACACATTTCCAAAGTGAGGCAGAAATGAGAATTCAATGCCTGGCTGTTTTGCACCGTCTGCACTGCTGTCCCCTCTGCCTGGGCAGAGCACAAAAGCACAGTGATTCTTGTTCTGCCACCAGCCACCTTTCCCTTCTGCCTGGAGGCTGTTGTCTCAAATCAGGCATCTAAGAAGGCGATGCCAGCTTTGGGGGCATGGCTGGCAAGGCCCCAGGGCTCTCTCTAGTCTTGGCCCCTGTCACAGGCACTAGTGAGGGGGGAAGGCCTATACTAGAGAGAAGATGGTCCCAGCTTGGGGTGCCCTCTGGTTCTGGGGAGAAGTGGGGACCCAGCCCCCAGGGGTCCCGCTGCCCTCATAGGAAACCTAGTAACTACACACTCCCTCAGGAAGCCCTCAGGAGGGTGGGGATCTGGGCTCTGCTCTTGGGAGCCCCTGGCAGGTGGGGAAAGTATGCAGTCCTTCCCCCGTGGGTAACTGCTCGAACAGCAGGGAAATCACACTGGCCTCCAAGCTTCTCTCGGGCAGCAGCTCCGTCGGCCGTGCATCCACTTCTGGAGGTGTCACGTGAAGACTTGTTAAGTGTGGGGTTCAATCTATATACACTGCTCCTAGACAGACCCTATATACGCTGAGTGGAGTGAATTTCCTACATCTTCTCCCAGGGCTGAGAGTCTGAGCAATAAGAGGACAAGGACTGGCTGGGTTCCATTTATTTCTTCGCCTAACACAGGGTTTGGGACACAGTAGGTACTCAGCAAAATGTGTTGAACTAAAGTCGAACATTTAGCTCTGCCTAACAACAATACATAACAAACACTGCTAAGCATTCCCACTTGACTTTGGGCTGGGCCATAGGAGGCAGAAATTAAAGTGAGCCAGTTCCCAGTGGAGCGGAGGTCTTAACGATGCTCTGTTTCTATTTGTTCACTTGCACTTTTGCCATCAATGTGAGAAGTATTTCACTCAGGCTAGCCCGCTGATGCCAGGAAAAGGATGAAGGATATTTGGAGCTGAGCAGCCCTAGCCAAACCCAGCTGAGATTAGCTGTCCTCAGCATGTAGGAGCAAGGCCAGGGAGACCAGCAGAGCCACTCAGGTGAGCTTAGTTTAGGTAAGCTGGTACCAGACACATGAACTACTTAATTATTGGCTGCCACTCAGGTTTTGGGGGTTATTTGTCATGCGGCATTATTGTAGCCATTGGTAACTGATTTGGTCTAGCTTTCTCTCTTTTCTTTTTAAAGACTTCATTTATTTATTTTATAGAGAGAACACAAGCAGAGGGAGCAGCAGGCAGAGGGAGCAGCAGACCCCCACTGAGCAGGGAGCCCAACGTACAGCTCGAACCCAGACCCCGGGATCATGCCCTAAGCCCAAGGCAGATGCTCAACCGACTGAGCCACCCAGGTGCCCCTGGTCTGGCTCTTAAAGGATGGGCAGTCAGGGAGGAGAAGGGAAGGTTTTACAGGGTGACTGACAAAGACATAAGGAGAGGGAGGCTGGGGATCTGTGGGGATTCAGCTTCTGGGGTAGCAATCCGATCGTTCCCTTCTCAAGGGCTCACAGGGAAGGCCAGAATGAGGAAGGGCTAGACCCGGTCCTAGCCTGTCAGGGAGCAGTGTGGCCCAGCCAGCAGATCACGACCTGAGCCGTGCACTCAGCCTTAGAGCTGTGCTATGGTGCCTCGTCAGGACACAGGATGGCAGACACAGGAGCAGCAGATGGACAGGCAGACAGACAGACCCTGAGCATCGATTTTGGGATCCATGTAGTATCTGAGCAGCCACAGACCCTCCACAGCACCAAGGCCCTCCTGTACCCCATTCCCTTTCCTCCCAGTTGCCAGGGCTTATGAACAATTACAGTGTCCCCCACCCCTGCCCGCCTCCCCAGACACTCGAACACTGGGCCAAAGGAGTAGCAAATCTGTTATCAGGGAAGGGTAACTTCTTCAGATTTTATTTTTCTGAGCAAGGAGGGATCTTGCCAGTTATTCTTTTTCTTGCCTAGCATCATTTTCCTGCAGCGAAGCGAAGCGCAATTTTTTTGAAGCCAGCCTACACATGAAATGCAGACACAAGAGGTTGAGGTGGGGTTAGGGGCGGGGAGCCAGGGAGTACCTCTTTATCCCCCAGGGAGAGTCCTAAGACAATCCCTGGGAATCCTAGCATGCCCTGGAACATAGTTTGAGAACCACCTGATCAGGCTTAAGCCCCTTACTGTCGGGAGAGAGCTAAGGCTAGGAGAGGGGTGGGGATTGGTGCAAAGTCACCAACTCTTCCTCATGCTCATCTTTATTCACCACCCGCCTTTCTGCATGACCTTCCTCTTTGGTCCTTGAATTCAATAAAAGTCTGTTTGGGTCTGCGATGCTTTAGGTTCCATGCTGGGCAGTGAGGACACAAGTCGTTAGACAAGATGTGCAGTCTTCAGAGTCAACAGTCATGTGGGTGGGCCACTGGACATGTAAGCTGGTCAGTAGAGCCCAAAGTGAGGCCGAGAGAATTTTGGGCCAGGCCAGTGCTCTCTGGCTTCTAATTTCACAATTGTCGCTAACTTGGCCGTGCATCTGCGGAGAGTCACCACGGCCTCAGTTTCCCCACCTGTAAAATGAGCCGGTTCTGCTCTCTGCCATGTAAGGCCCCATCCCCGCACACGTCAGTAGGGTTCTCTTGGGCAAACACACAGCCTGCTTCCAGCTGTCGGCACGCGAGCATCTGTCTTGAGTCTTTGCAAACAATTTAGAGTTGGAGGCCCGGCCGTGTGGAGGAATGCAAACTCATCTTAACGTTGGCCAGAGCCAAACACATTTAGGAAGAGGAACTCTCCAGGCAAAAGTGATCATATTTTGCATTTCCGAGCCAAAGGGAAGGACTGAAGAAAACTGTCACATAGGGCTCTGCAGTTTGCAGGCCCCACTTCCTCGCCCTGCCTGAACCCTGGAGATCAGGCCCTGGGGCCTCTCTTCCCTGGCTGCAGCTGCTGGACCCACCCAGCTGTCAGAGGGGTGGCGTTGGTGGGGGTCCAGGCAATGTGGTCACCTTTCCAGGAAAGCACAGCCCTGTCCCGTCGCTGGACAGTGCTGCTAAAACCCCAGTGAGGAGATCTGGGGCAAGTGGCAAGGGCACCGTGGCTCCCTTAGGACTTGTCTTACTTCAAAATTGTGGATGCCACGCTTCGTGCAGTAACTCCCTGAGTACATGGCTAAGTGGCCTTGGAAGCGCTGAAGCTTCTCTTTCCCTGGTTCCTCCAGGGGTGGGAGCAATGACCCCTTCACTGGGGAGAAGTGGCTGGAGGACCACCACCAAGGCCAACAGAACATAATTCCCACCTCCTGAGAGCTAGGACTGCTGCGGTAAGTAGAATGAGGCTGGGCGTCAGGAGACCTGGGTTCTCCCCTGGCTTCTGTCACTGATTGGCTAATTTTTTAAAAAAAATGTCATTTATTTATTCAAGAGAGACACAGAGAGGGGCAGAGACACAGGCAGAGGGAGAAGCAGGCTCTGTGTGGGGAGCCTGATGTGGGACTCGATCCCAGGACCCCGGGATCATGACCTGAGCCGAAGGTAGACACTCAACCACTGAGCCACTCAGATGTCCCAAACTTGGGTCTTTACTCTTACAAAAGACCACCTGTTCTCCATCATCTCTGATCAACTCCTCACATCTTACTCCTTTACAAATGACTGCCCTTGTGGATGGACTTTATGTCGGTCCGCTAACCAGTCATTATCCCACTGCCTTTTGCTTGGAAAGAAGCACTATGGAGTCCACCCTACTTCATATTCCTCCGACCACTAGTATTGCCAGCCAACCCCCTACCTTCCTTTTCCTTCCCTCCACTGAAGCAGCAGGAGGGAACCTTATCTCTGCACAGAATCTCAAATCCTTGGCTCCCTCCATCCCCTGGTGCAGGTCAGAACAGGCCCACTGAGGGAGCCTAGTGTATGCTCGTGCATGTGTAGCCAAGGCATTAGCCAGAGAGGAGAAGCTGCGGAGTGGTAATGACAGGCGGGGGTGATTTTACCTGACTGAGTGCAGAGGAAGGAGAGCACTCAGAGGACAGGGTGCCATCCCTCTGAAGTGTCATCCCTCCCTGCCAACTGGTAGATAAGGGATGGGAGAGCCTTTTGTGCAGAGGCTCCATGGAAGTGCATCATCCCTCCCCACGGAATGAGCACACCACTCATTTTTGGGGGGAATCTCACAGGGAAGTGATCTCATCCGGGAACCACGTGCCCACAGCCTGCATCCCCTGCTTCATCTGGCAGAGGGAGGAGCCCCAGGTCAATATGTACTTGCACGTCCTCGTGGATGTTGCATGTATGAAAAAGGGCACCCGAGAATCAGACAGCTTCCCCGCAGGTACTGTGAAGGAATCCGGCCGCTCTCGCCTCCCCCGATTTGCTCCCCGTTGCCTCCCTGTGGTGGAGAGTCCAGGGGCAGGAAGCAAGCCCTTGGTGCCTAGTGTTTCAAGCAGCAGTCACTCAACAAACATGAAGTGAGCACACACCCCAAGGGTGGGCTTGGGCCTCTCCCACCAAGGGGAATTGGCACATGTTTAGAGCAGAGATCCCAAGGCAGCGCTCTCGTTCCACTCCTTCTCTGACATCTCCCAGTGGGATTCGGCTGCCGCTCTTGGAGCACCCATACCAAATGCCAGGGATGGGCCAGGTGTCTCAGGACAGTATTTCATTGAACCCTAACACGTGATTAGGGATTTGATCCCCACTGGACAGGCGGGGAAGTGAAGGCTCCGAGTGCCTTGCCTGCCTGCTTCCCAGGTGACATATCCTTGACCCCTGTCGAGTGTCTCTTCCAGGTCAGTTGTGTCCGTGCTCGGAGAACAGGCAGGGTGGGGTTGGGTGAGACCCTCTACTCATGCCCAAAGGGGATGCCACCCCCCGCCCCCGCATTCCTGGACCAGAGATAGCTCTGTTTTTGAAGCTTTCACTTGGGTTGAGACACTGCAGACCCCCTGTGCTAACCCAACCTTTGGTGCCAAAAGGGAGGCTACTATCACCAAGTCAAGGGGGGCTTCTGTCCCTCTTCAGCCTTGTGCCCTGCACAGTGTCTGGAACACAACAGGATCTCAATAAAGTTGACTGAACAAACTCATGAATGAACTCATGAATGGACAAGCACGGAGCTTATTGAATTAGCTTGATAGTCATCTAAGAAGGACCTACGCTTGATGGGACCCAGGGCAGCCTTGGCTGTGCCCACCGCCTTCTCAATGCACCCTCAGCTCTCGCCAGCCAGACTCTGTTCTGCCCTCATGCTACACGCCGGGTGCCCACGGCCTCCGAGCCCTTCTGCCCCGGCCGGTCTACCTCTCTCCCCTATTCCAGCCTGCTGGTCTCATCCAAAAGCTCAGCTGTTCTCTCTCTTACTCCCACAGTGTGCTGGTTGGTGCTTGCTGCCATGTGACTTGTCACAAATCAATCCCCTAAATCAGAGGCCACCAGACACGGGTTAGGTGCCTGTATGGAGTGGTGAGGCCCCGCCACTGGGGGTTCTGGAGGAGACCAAACAACTTGCCGGGGCTGACACCGAGACTGTTGCATAAGCATCCAGAAAGGGGAGATGGAGAGAAGGAGCCAGTGCTGGCAAGCGCCTGGGCTCTCCTTTTTATTTTTTATTTTTTTGAGAAATCTGGAGTTTGCCAATGTGCTGGTTAAGCAGATGTCAAGCTCATGGAAAACAGGCCTAAAAATTGAAAACAGCAAACACCGAACTGAAATTTGCTGTAATTAACATTGTTTTCGCTCCCAGCCTTGGACACCCAGCTCGGGCCTTCAGGCAACACGTGGATCGCCTCCTTCGGGAGTAAGATTCACAATTTCATGAAAGCCAGTGCATTTTCCTGCCTTACATCACTTACTCCCTTTTCTGGCCAGGGAAAGTGATCAAAATGAACTTCTTTCCTTAGGTTTTCAAAAACTGCTGTGATGGAGATATAAAAACACACCAGTGTCAGTATTAAGAATCACTGCTTTGCAAGTTCATTTAAGTACAATAGAGCCTCGGTCCACTAACCCTCTCCCCCCAGTGCACACACCTCAAGCTGCCTGGAAGACCAGAGTCAAGAGATGTGACCCCAAAATAACCCTGTACGACTCCCAAGAGTGTGGGCCTTGGGCTCTCACTTTTCTCTACTCATCCCAAAGTGGCCCAGGGTCCTGGGATCCCACCCCCACCCCCACCCCCAGCTAGATCACACCAGTCCAGCCCAGACTTGCCCTGTGAGCCCCACAGTCAATGCCCAGCTCCCCACAGACATTTTTATTCGGATATCTCCTGGCATCTTGCTTCACACAATCAAAAAGTTGCCTTCGGTTTTCCCTCCCCGACAGGCTTTCCCCAAGACTCCCCATTTCAGGGCCTAGAGTTACCAGCCACCTGACTGCTCAGTCAGAGGCTTGGAGGTTGATGCTCAGGATTTTCCTTCACCTCCTGTCAGCAAATCCTGCAGGCTCCACCCCCTTGATGCTTCTGGAATGTGTCCCCTCTTCCCCATTTCGTCTGATGCCACCCACACCAAGTCATTCGCATCCTTTTGTGCCTGGACCTTTGTGAGAGTCTTCTGATAGGTCCCTCACTTCTACTTTTGCTCCAAGCTACACTCTTCCCTGGCAGTTAGAGCGAGCCTGGCACTCTCCTGCTGAAAACCTTCCCAGGTCCTCCCATTGCCTGTAGGGTAGATTCCAGGCTTTTCTCCAGGGCTCGCCCGGGCCCCACAGGCTCTGTGTGTCCTTGTGTCACCATCCTCATCGCTTCCTCCTTCCTGCTCCTCAAGCTTCATGCTATAGAGAATCATTATTCTCCCTCAAAACATCTTCCTTATGTCTGTTACGAATAAAGATAATTATAGTCAGTTATAAGAGCTATTTGCTCCCCTGGACACGGTCTCCTCTCCCCCTGGGGTTTCAGTTCCACAAGGAAAGGGACCAGTGGTGTGCTGGTGAGGCACACAGAGAGCTGAATGTGTGCGATCTTCCCTTTTGGTGATGTCATGGTGGTGGCTTTTAACTGACCACAGTGGGAGGATTTACACTGCGGCGTTGGGCAAATGCTACAAATAGGGACTCTTCCCATCTCATCCCAGGAGCCAGAACTAGTTGTGAAACATTTATCAGCACTCTCCTGGAAGGGACCGTGTCTGTCTGTCTCCCTACCTTATCCACAGCATCTGGAGCAATGCCTAGCACGCAGCAAGTACTCACTATGCATTTGTTAAAAGAGATGGGGTGGGGGAGAAAAAGGAATAAAAGCATTCAGGCCTCCAAGAGTCTCATACTCTAACCTGCCAATAAGGAGTAGGAGGGAAATGTGAGACTTGGAGCCGCAGAGACGGAGAAAACTTCAGAGTACTGAATTTGGCTCCAGAAGCTCTGGTTCTAATCCCGGCACAGCTTTTAACTTGTTTCACAACTTGGACAAGTTTCTCCTCCTTCCTGAACCTGCTCTCTTGTCTGTGAAAGGCACACACGGGACTGGATGCTCTATCTCAAAGTCCCTGTGTAGGATTTAGTGAAACCTGACGGTGTACCCTGTTGCCTCTTTGCCCCCTCCAGTCCCCCAGTCACTGCACTGCGCCCACTACTGCAGAGGGAGCTGTTTACACTACAGTCGATTGGGTTATGCAGTGTACAGTTTGCACAGCTGTACGTGGCGGCCCTGCCCACTCTGATCCTGGCCACTGGCCATTTCAAAGGGAGCTGAATTGGACAGTGAGTTCCTCCCTTTCCTGACATACTAACCAGCTCAAATTGCTCAGACAGTTTGGTTTTGGTTTTCTAGTTCCTAAGATTATTTCCTGCTTGTCATGGGTGTGGGGATCAAGAGCCCTGTGCATCCAGAGTTAGCCCCAGCCCAGGGAGTGTTTGGGCAAAGTAAGAGCAAGACAAGGCTTAGGATATGCAATTTGTGGCAGGGCTTTCCCTCGGAGGAGAGGAAGCAGAGCAGTGGGACCCAGAGAACTGCTGTGCCTGTCTGCCCTGGTCTTTGAATACAAACTAAAAAAAGGAATTGTGGGGGCCTTCCCTCCCAAGCCTGCAGGGCCCGCCCTACAGTGGACGCACCCACACCCATCTGAAAAGTTCTCTGGCTGCACAAGCTCAACACAGACCCAGCAGAACCCAAGTTAAGCTGGATGCTCTTGGCTAGGCTTGACGGAGATGGAGGATACCAGGGAGTGGAAGAGTTTCAGTTCCCAGAAGCCCTTTGGGTTTTGGCATATTATGGTTCCTTATGGTTTCAAAATGATCTCAAATGTCTATTGTCACTTTTAGGTCTTCAGTAGAGTCAAGGGTTCATGATTCTATCTGTCTTTGCGGGAAAACAAAGGCCTGCCTTATGAGGTGGTGAACTCTCTGTCACTGGAGGGATGCAAGCCAAGGATGGCCACTTGTCTGGGATATTCAGGCTCCAAGTTTCTTCTCAGGCAGATACTTGGTAATGAGGCCTTGTAAGAGACCCCTGAGGCCCAGGACTGCTCAGGGACCTGTGGATAAGGAAGGGCCACCCACGCTCTCGACCCAGTTCTTTAAAAATAGAGTCCCTGTTGTCAACTTTCGCATGTTACATGTGGCCTTTATAGTCAAAGGTGACCTTCTGGCTCAGGAATTGGTCACAGGAGCATGGAAGAAGAGCCCTCAAGGAGTTGTTAGCATCATGGAGGCCAAACACTTACTTTAGAAGTGACTGAATGGAAGGCTCAAGACGATATATGGCTCATTCAAGTTTAATACTAGAGCCCGAACTCGCTCAGAGGTCATCACCTGCGGGCCAAGGCTTCTTCATTACCTCTGACTCAGAGGGGGAGTGAGAGTTGTAATCCAGCCCTAGGGGTTGGTTTCCACATCTGTAACACTCAGGGTTGGTTCAGACTGGTCCATTTGGGCCAAGTCACAGCTGGTTTCAAGCAGCCTCTCCTAAATAATCAGTAAGGAGTGGGGTAAGCCTAATGCTCTATCAGCCATGAACCCCTCTGTGTGAATTAGTTCACGCTTGTTCTACTGTCCAGCGGGCTGAGCAGAGCCACGGTTGGGAGAAAAGGGGGCACTGGCTGGTGTGACCTGCCTGAGGTAGTGTCACCCCCTTGAGCAGGGTGTGTGTTGGCACTGGGAAGATGGTGTGATGCTATGTAGAGGAGGATGGAGTAAGAGAGAAGCCGGTGAACAGTGCCCACTGCCCCAGGGGCCAGGCAACCTTGTAGAGAGTGGAGGTACTGCTGCTAAACAGAGAAGCCCACCGAGATGCCACTTTGGCAGTGGCCCAAGAGGGTACTGGAAGAGGAGGTCACTTTGGAACTCCTAGAGCCCAGAGAAGCAGAAGCATCAAGTTCTTCTCTATATTAATCTATATCTACTAAGGACACTTGGTTTGGAAAGGACTGGGGGTTTCCTCTTGTTTCATGGGGGCCAAAGATTTAGTTGGACTGTCCCCTCTGTGGTTTCTTGCTCCCTCGCCACATCCCACTCCCCCCCCCACCCATCCCTGCACCAATTCCAGACTAGCCCCAGGCTCAGCAAAGCTTTGACCTGGGCTCTGGTTCCACATAAAGCTCCCTTCTCCTTCATGAGTAGGGCCCCCTGGGTAGACCTCTCTTCCCTGGCCCATCCCCATCAGCAGTGGGGACCAGCCCAGGGGGGCCTCTGCCAAGTCAAGCAGCCCCGCAGAAGCCCTGGGGTGGGCTGAGCACAAGGGCAAACAGCCACCCCTGTGCCTGGACACACCTCTAGACTTCTCCCAGAGAACACCATGGGGTCCTGGCCCTTGACAAAGCCTTGATCAAACCTCCTAGGCGAGAGAGCCAGGGCAAATCATGCCACAGATGAACAGAGTCCAGATCTGTTTCATAAAAATCCCCCAGTCAAACCTAACCTGGTCCCACTTCAGCTCTGCATAAGTAGGGACGGGGGCATCTGTCCTTCCTGAGCACTGCACAGTATAACCCGGTGGCCCCCATGGCGTCGTGGGTGAGAAACGTTTACTTGGGACAAGAGTGAACTTTACAGCTTGACTACTCATGCTTTTATTTAATGGGTATTAAAAAGTTATGAGCCAATGAAAGCTTAGGTTTCATAGCAATTATTGCTTAGGATTGGGGTAAATAAAAAATCAAACTGATTTAAAGTCAATTTAAAGAACATTATTAAGTGAAAACAGTCAGTGTGTTGCACAGACACGGCCAAGGTCATGTGGGCAGTACATGGAAAGAAGGAAAGAGGTGGGCTCTGAAATGATCCAACCTGGGTTTGGATCCTGGTTCTCTTGTTTGGTGGTGGTTGTGTGACCTTGGGCAAGTCACATAAACCTCTCGGGATTGCAGTCACTGGAGTCAGGCTGCCTTGGGTTCAAATCCCAGGCTGTGACTTTATATCCTGGGTGATCTTGGACAAGCTACTTAAACAGCACTCCTTTAATAGGATTATTGAGAAGATGAGTGCTTGGAACAAAGCCTGATTCACAGAAGCCCTTGATGAATGTATCGATATTGCTAAATATAATACAAGAACCTTTACTCAGCAACTCATCCAGGCCTGACATTTTGGGATAGTCGGTATTACTTCTAACTTTTCATACTAACCCTACCTGGGAGGCATTACAATTTCCATCACACATTCTAAAGAGAAGAAGGGACTTGCTCAAGGTCACATGCTTCCTAAGTGTCAGGGCCAGAACTCACACCCCAAGTCACTGCAACATGCCCCTTATATGAACCTCATTGGGCTCAGACTCAGTGTCTCTACCTGTAAAATGGGTTCCGTGGCACCTCCCAAGCCCCCCGGGGCCATTCTGGTCTGGTGGTGCCCAGGGATTGGACCGTAACCTGGGGTCTACTGTTAAGTCCCTGCCATCTTCTCTGAGCATTTCCAGCTCCTCCTCGGGGACTAAATGACATGGTCGCATCCTGCGGTACATGGATGATGTCTGAATCACCACCCTTTTGTGGGAAACGAAGCATTTTGAACTTGTCCTCCACCCGCCTTGTTTCCTGGGAAGTCCCATCATATACGTGGGGTTGTACTGTGTAGAAACAAGGCCTTTCCCAGGTCTCCTCGTGTCCTGCTGGAGTCACAGTAATAATGCTGAACAGCACGGGGCCAGCTGGGCCAACCTGGGCTGCCTGCTGTGAACTGCTGGGCCCCTTTCAAGGCCCTCCTCCCTTTAACAGGCCCTCTTCCACCTCCTTGGCCAGCCCTCCTACGAATGCCACTGGCCTGTTCTTGTCTGGAAAGAAAGCTTTTATTTATTTTTAAGGATTTTATTTATTCACGAGACACACACAGAGAGGCAGAGACATAGGCAGAAGGAAAAGCAGACTCCCTGCTGGGAGCTCCCAGGACCCCAGGACCCCAGGACCCCGGGATCACCACCCGACCTGAAGGCAGCTGCTCGACTGCTGAGCCACCCGGGTGCCCCTGGAAGGAAAGCTTTTAACAGGATAACAAATGGCCTTGGGAGGGTCAGGTGGAGCGCCCTACCCAGGGGCCTGGCATTCTAAGGCAGGTGATTGGAAAGAGAGTGATTGTAACCTCGGAAGGGACTCATTGAGGGGATTTCAGGTGATGGGGAGTGGGCCTGGGCGAGTCTTCATTGATTAGTTCATTCATTCCACAATTATTTGTGGCTTGCCTCCTCCACCAGACACTGCTCTGGAGCTCAGGCTACAGCAAAACACAGCATAAGAGAATCCTTGCTCTCATGATTACATTCTGTTGGAGGAGACAGACCATAGACAAGGTGGAGAAACTGTTACGTAGGTAACAATTAACGGATGAGAAATAGCCTCCGAGAGGTTGAGGCAGGGAAGGGTGTTCTTGTCAGCAGGAGCACACAGGGGGAGGTTGAACGTTTCACTGGGGGTGCCACCAAAGGCCTCCATGGGAGGGTGGTGTTGGGGTGAAAGCCTGAAGGAAGAGACAGGAGCCCTTTGGTGAGGAGCATTCCGGGCAGAAGGAAGGGCAAGTGCAAAGCCTGAGATGCTCGGTGTGTGCAAGAACCTTCCAGAGACTGTGGAGGTGGAGCAGAAGGAGCAAGTGGGGGAGGAGTCGAGGATGAGGTCAGGAAGGCAGGGGAAGCCAGATCACAAGGGGCCTCTTACTCAGAGGAAGAAGCGAGCCCTGGAGGGCCTGGGGCAGAGCAGGGACGTGACATGATCTGACCTACATTCTAGCCGCATCCCTTGGCCAACTGTCCCCTCGAGGGACAAGGCGGATGCCAGGAGACCAGCCAGGTGGCTGTTGCCACAAGCCATGGGAGCCTTTCTGGGTGCCCCCCAGTGGCCCCCCGGGCCCCTGCCCTTCTCCTGGGCTCAGTCCTCCAGGCCGAATGAGTGGAGATGGGTAGGCGGAGGGCAGCCCGGAGCTTTCACAGCACGGGTGATGTGGGACCAGTGGAACTCTCTAGGCTGGGGTGTGGCAGGGGAGACAAGTCTTAGGATGAGCTAGAAGGCAGCTGAAAAGAGAAAAGAGCCGGGATGATCTTGGTGACAATGTGGCTACATTCGGGACCATCGGTGAGGCCTCTTCCCGAGCCTGCCAGCGTCTCTGCCCCTGGCTGGCCTCACCGTCAGCAGCAAGCACATTCCACAGCTGATGCTTGGCTTGTGGTCTGGCCTGGCCCTCTCCTTGGTTTATTCTGCTCTGAAAGGCTTTTAAAATAAAAATCTGGGTTCTCTTTAAGTTTGGGGCATGAATCACTGCTTCTGGGCCCGGGAAGGGGATGGAAGGTGGGAGGCCCCATCTGCGGGTGCTCCGTCTCACTTGGGGCCTGTGTGTCACTAAGCACAATTATGTGAGCGGCTCCCAGTCAAAGCTCTCGGGATATGGACACCCTTCCAAGCTCCCAGCCAACCTTTCCAGCTGCCTGGGGGCCCCCTCCACCTGCCCCAAGAGCCCCATGAGGTCGACCTGTCTAGATCAGACTTGACTTCCCCTCCTCCAACCTCTTCTGCTCAGGCCAGCGACATCACTCCTCTTCCTCCATCTCACTGCACATAAACCCATTGAAGGACAGGATGCATCTCCTGTCTTTTACTCACTAGAGCCTAGCACGGGGCCTGGCTCATACAGGCTACTGTGTTAGGACCTCCTGGGTTGTGTGTGGGGGAATCATGTGCAGAGAAACGGAAGACATCTATCTTGCCCTTACATATCTGTTTCCTTGGAGAGGCGGTGCTTCCATATTTGATACATATGAACCGAGCACCTGCTATGACACTGTGTGAGGGCAGGGGACACAGGGGCCCTCAGTCCAGTGGGGGAAGGTGTTCAAGCAATGGCAATACTGTGTGGTGCATGAAGTGCAGGGTGTCTTGAGATCGTATGGATCTCCAAGGTCAGATTGAGGGGATAAGGTGAGGCTGCCAGGAGGAATTGGTGCCCCAGTAGAGACCCAAAGAATGAGTAACAGGCAGCCAGGAGAAAGGAGGAGAGGGGATGGGAACTAAGGAACCACATGAGTGAGGCCAGAGAGAGTTGGTGTGTCAGAAAATCTAAGAAGCTCAGTCTGGTGGGGTGCTATAGGAGTGTGCAGGTGTGGGTGCATATGATGCTGCTTGAGGTGAGTCCTGAGCACAGGCCAGGGCTGGCTCCTCAGGATCTGGTTAGCTCTATTACAGTCTGGACTCGACCTAATGGCAATAGGGAGCCATTGAAGGTTCTTAGCAGGAGAGTCACACTACTTTGTGTTTTAGCTTTACTCTGGCTGCTGCTGAGAAAGATCTGATGGATGTAAACAAGAGAGACAATACACCTGAGCTGGGCTGGAGCCTCAGGGAGCTCCCAGGGCCCTCCTGCTTTGCTTACAGGTCCCTCTTCCTGATGGAGCATCCTCTCCCATCCCACCTGGGCTTCGCTTGGGCTTTACCTGGGCCCCATCTGGAAATGCTGGCTTCTTGGGTGTGCCACCTGTGCAATTGCTCAGGGCCTGACACTCAGAAGGGCCTTCGCTTGGTCTAATGCTCTGCTGTGGCCATCCTGGAATTCTTCATCTTTTTAAACAAGGAGCCCTATGTTTTCATTTTGTACTGGGCTCCATAGATTATGTAGCTGGTCCTGTAGGTGTGGAAAATGGTATAAATAAACTCAGAGAAGAGCCCTATCTACAGATTATTTATGGGACTTTATGATTGCCACCAATTACTGGATCTGAGGGGCTATCACCTCCAGGGAAGGACAAATTCTGGTAAAGGAAGGGAAGATGGGCATTGCTTTGTGACCTTTCTGGCAGGAGGAGGAGGCAGTGGTCTGAGGTTCTGGGGGTGGCCAGGCTGAGAGGGAGAACTGTGGAGACTGGGGACATACCCAGATGTCTATAGGGAATGACTTCAATGATCTTATCTCACTTGCCTACCAGAGATAATAGAAATTCTACCATTAGAACTTCATTCCTTTGGCTGAAGCACTGGTTGCTCCTTAAATTAGGTGCAGCAGATTAGATTCTTAACGTCCTCTTTGGCCAGAAGACCTGCCCGAGTTCCCATGTGACCTTGGGAAAACCTTGAAAAGCCTCAATTTCTCCATCTATCTAATGGACATAACCCCCTTGGCAGGGCTGCTAAGCCTCATCTGGCCCCCCTCTTGATAGAATGAACATATGGGAATGCTCATCAGGATCTGCACCCACTAGCTCATTTTATGTTTTTTTTTTTTCCAAGACCTTCCTGAAGCACAGTATTCCCAATCTGCAAAGAAGTAGACCCAGGAAATCTGCAGGGTCAGGATTTCTGATAGCCTGGTGATGCTGCTGGAGGAAGAAAGCTGTCAGCCCCAGCTGCAGAGGCAGGAGCCCCTTCTCTGTGTCATCCTGTTTGGAATCCTGGAGTACGTTGCTATAGCAACTTGCCTAACTCACCCCACATGCCACGTGGAAAAACCTCTGTCTGCTTTAGCACATCACCCAAGCCACAGACTGGCTTCTCCTAAGTTATAGGATGAGGCCGCCATCATCCACAAGGGCTGGAGTAGGATGCCTCTGAGAGGCAATGGACTAGCGGGCTGAGTGGCTATATCATGCGAAGGGCAGGTCCCCTGGCTCATATAAATGGTCTGCTTGGTTGGTCTCTGTGCCTGACATTCCACCAAGAGCCCTTGGCTTCTAAAGAAGGTGCAGCCCGGTTAAAATGTAGATCCCAGGATCCCTGGGTGGCTCAGCGGTTTAGCACCTGCCTTCAGCCCGGGGTGTGATCCTGGAGTCCCAGGATCAAGTCCCGCATCGGGCTCCCTGCATGGAACCTACTTCTCCCTCTGCCTGTGTCTCTGCCTCTCTTTCTTTCTCTCTGTCTCTCATGAATAAATAAATAAAATCTTTAAAAAAAATGTAGATCCCTTCTGGTAGGACACATGAAGTTGTCATCACTCACCAGTGCTCTTTAGCATGAATTACCTCATTAGGTCTGGGGTTCAGAGGGTTTGATTGGGGAATAGGAGCAGAGATTTGCTCAGCCTGGATCCTCAGGCTGGACTAGAGAGGGAGCCCAGGGACCGGTGGAGTGTGGTCCAGAGTAGTGGGCACCTGGGGACAGGAAGTAGAGCCTCTCTTGGCCCCAAGCTGGGAGGTAAGGGAGGGAGAGCAGCTCCCACCTTCCGAAGCACCACGTGAGCACTGCTTCTCATCAAGCCAGCATCCTGACTGACAAGTCAGTGGCTAGCAAGTTTGAAGAAGGGAGTTGCCACTCCCAAGCTGGTGTCCCTGTGCGGGTGGCCAACCGAGTGCTGGTCTCATTTTCCCTGAAGATCGCTCTTTCAACAAGAGTATCTTACTCATCTTTCTATGCTTTCCAGGCCCATTTCCCGAAGAAATCATGAATGGATTAAGTAAGAGCTGCGGCTTTGATGTCAGACGATCCTGACGCTACCTCTTACTCTATTGGCATGACCTTGGATGAGCCGTTAACTTCTGATGTGTAACCTGGTGATCGCGGTAGTGACCTCATGCAGCAGTAGCCAGGCCTGAGATGGGAGAGGGTGGCTCACACAGCGGCTGGCATCAATCAGATAATAATAAGTGATGGGAAGGGTAATAACTGGGACTGTTAGCTGAGGGCTGACCCGGTGCCACCAGGTGCTGTTCTAAGCACTTGATAGGAATGAATCATGTACAGATCATCTAACATCTAGCGCATGTCAGCATGTGAAGTCATTGTTCTCCCCATTTTACAGATGAAGGAAAATGAGGCCCAGAGGGGCTTCTCCAGGATCACTCACGGAGAAAGGATTTGGATCCAGGCAGTCGGCTGCACATGGTGATTATTACTGCTGCTCAGGAAGCATGCAGGTGAAGAAAGAAATGAGGGACAGAGACAGGGAGGCAGTGTGATCACCCTGACTTTTTCCTCCAGGTCAGACTTTATTCATGTTGTGACTCAGGTCATAAGAACACAGTACAAAAGCCCTACATGGGATGTTTTGGGAGCTTATTCGTTTGGGGGTTACAAGATAACCAACTGCAGTCTCTCTCCTCTCCTTCTCTCCTCACTGGTAACAAATGTCTGGGCTTTCAGCTGCTTCCACTAAGAACTTGTACAGTTAGGATTTACATGATGGAGGTTGGGTATGGTCCCCACCTGGATCACAGTTCCCTACAGCAAGCACTCCATACTGAAAGCATGTGGGTGTCTTTGGAGCTCTCAATTGTTTGGGGGAAGATAGTTCCAAATGGTTTTCAATTCTTGATGATAGCCTGCAGTTTGGTGGTAGTGGCGGGGGGTAGGGGCATTAAGTGATGAGGATCAGCAGAAGTACCATTTTGAAATGTGTTAGCGCATGTTTAAAGCTTGTTTTGTAGCTGACTTTCTCTGAGTCTGCTAGATGCCATCACATACCACAACATGATAAAGGTCACATATAACAAACCCACAGCCAACCTCTTACCCAACAGTGGAAAGCTTTCCCTCTAAGATTAGAAACAAGACAAGGGTGCCCAACTTTGCCACCCTTATCCAACATAGCACCCACAATCCTAGCTATGGTAATCAGACAAGAAAAAGAAATAAAAGGCATCCCAGCTGATAAAGAAGTAAAGCTGTCACTATTTGCAAATGACATGATACATATAGAAAACCATAAAGAGTCCACCAAAAAATCTAGTAGAGCTAATAAATGAATTTAGCAAAGTTGCAGGATATAAAATTAATAATCAGAAATCTGTTGCATTTCTGTGAACTAATAATGAACCAGCCAAAAGAGAAATTAAGAAAATTATCCCATTTGTAATTGTATCATATAGATTAAAATACCTAGGAATAAATTTAACCAAGGAGGTGACAGAACTGTACTCTGACAGCTCTAAGACATGGGATGACAGAGATTGAGGATTGGGGCACCTGAGTGGCTCAGTCGATTAAGCATCTTACTCTTGATTTTGGCTCAGGTCATGACCTCAGGGTCGTGAGATTGAGCCCTGTGTTGGGCTCCATGCTGGGCATGGAGCTTGCTTAAGATTCACTCTTCTCACACTGTTAGTGGGAATGAAAATTGGTGTAGCCACCCTGGAAAACAGTATGGAGGTTCCTCAAAGAGTTAAAAATAGAACCACCCTGCAATCCGGCCATTGCACTACTAGGTTTTTATCCAAAGTATACAAAAATAGTGATTCAAAAGGGCACATTCATGCCAATGTTTATGGCACCAATGACCAGAACAGCCAGAGCCAGACTATGGAAAGAGTCCAGGTGTCCTTTGACAGATGAATGGATAAAGAAGATGTGGTATAGATAGATAGATAGATAGATAGATAGATAGATAGATAGATATAGAGATATATATATTACTCAGTCATCAAAAAGAATGAAATCTCGCCATTTTCAACGACATGGATGGAACTACAGGTTATTATGCTAAGTGAAATAAATCAGTCAGAAAAAGACAAATATCATATGATTTCACTCACATGTGGAATTTAAGAAACAAAACAGATGAACATAGGGGAAGGGAAGGAAAAATAAAATAAGATAAAAACGGAGACAGAGGCAAACCAAGAGACTCTTAACTTTAGGAAGCAAACTCAGGGTTGCTGGAGGGGGGGTGGGTGGGGGGACAGGGTAACTGGGTGATGGTCATTAAGGAGGGCACTTGATGGAATGAGCACTGGGTGTTATGTGCAACTGATGAATCACTAAGTTCTACTCTGAACTAACAATACCAATAATAAATACTAATAAATAATACTAATAAAACTAATAGTACACTGTGTGTTAACTAAATTGAATTTAAATAAAAAATTATAATAATAAACAAAAAAATTCTCCTTCTCTCTCTGCCCTTCCCCTCTTTTTCTCTCCCTCTCTCAAAATAAAAAAGAGAGAGAGAGATTGAGGATGACACAAGTAAGTGGAAAGATATAGCATATTCATGAATTGGAAGAATTAATATTTCTAAAATGCTCATACTACCCAAAGCGATCTATAGTTTCAGTGTAATCCCTATCAAAATACCACTAGCATTTTTCACAGAACTAGAATAATCCTAAAATCTGTATGGAGCCACAAAAGACACAAAAAACAAAGCAATCTTGAGAGAGAAGAGCAAAGATTCAGGCATCACAATGCCAATTTCAAACTAGACTACAAAGCTGTAATGATAAAAACCGTATAGTACTGGCACAAAGATAGACACATAGATCAATGGGACAGAACAGAAATAAACCCATACTTATATGGTCAATTAATCTATGACAAAGGAGGCAAGAATATACAATGAGGGAAAAGATAGTTTCTTTAATAAACGGTGTTGGGAAAACTGGAGAGCTATATGAAAGAAAGAAGGAAAGAAAGAAAGAGAAAGAAAGAAAGAAAGAAAAAAGGAAGAATGAAAGAAAAAGAATGAAAGAAGAAAGAGACAGAGAAAGAGGGAGGGAGGGAGGTAGAGAGGAACTATACCACTTTCTTACACCATATACAAAACAAACTTATAATGGATTAAATGTAAGACCTGAAACCATAAAACTCCTAAAGAAAAACATAGGCAGTAAACTCCCCACATCGGTCTTAGCAATATTTTGGGGGATCTGTCTCCCAAGGCAAGGACAACAAAAGCAAAAATAAATAATTGGGACTACATCAAACCAGAAACTTTTGCACAGTGAAGGAAACCATCAATGAAATGAAAACTACCAACATCTACCAACTGGGAGAAAATATTTGCAAATGATATATCTGACAAGGGATTAATACTCAAAATATATATGGAGTCATACAACTCAATATTCAGAAAAACCAAACAGTCTGATTTTAAAATGGGCAGAGAAACGGAATAGACACTTTTCCAAAAAAGGCATCCAGATGGCCAATGGGCACGTGAAAAAATGCTCAGCATCACTCATTGTCAGGGAAATGCAAATCAAAACCACACTGAGCTATCACCTCACACCTGTCAGAATGGCCAGCATTAAAAAGACATGAAATAACAAATGTTGGTGAGGATGTGAAGAAAAAGGAACCTTCGTGCCCTGTTGGTGGGAATGCCAACTGGTGCAGTCACTGTGGAAGACAGTACAGAAGTTCCTCAAAAACTTAAAAATAGAGCTACCCTATGACTCAGTAATTCGACTATTGGGTATTTACTCCCTGAAAATGAAAACATTAATTCAAAAAGATAAATGCCCTCCCATGTTCATTGCAGCATTATTTACAATAACCAAGACATGGAAGCACCCTAAGGTCCATTGATGGATGAATGGATAAGGAAAAGGTAGCAGATGCACACGCTGGAGTATCTCTCAACCATAAAAAATAATGAAACCCTGCCATTCACAACAACATGGATGATACCTAGGGGGTGTTGCACTAAAGGGAAATAAGTCAGGCAGACACCAACACCTTATTTTTTCATTTGCAGGTGGAGTCTAGAAAAAGCAACGAACAAACAACATAAAATGGAAACAGACTTATAAATAATAACAGAGAATAAGCTGGTTTGCCAGAGGGGAAGGGGCAGGAGGGGTGGACGAAAGAGGTAAATGGTATTAAGAGGTACAAGCTTCCAGTTATAAAATAAGTAAGTCATGAAGATGGAAAGTACAGCACAGGGAATCTCATCAATAGTATTGCAGCAACTTTGAGTGGTGACAGGTGGCAACTATTTACCTCCATGGGCATTTCCTACTGTATATATATTGAATCACTATGTCCCAACCTGGAGCTAATATTGTATATCAGTTCTACTTCTAGTTAGAAAACAATCCCTACCATTAAAAAAAAAAAAAAAGCCAAGCCAGCTCAGAAGAAAGTTTTGTCCTAAGCAATGAGGGGAGAGGATGGAAAGGAAGTTCCCTGCTGCTGGAAGAAGCTTCCATTACAGAAAGAGCTTCAGAGAGGTCAAAATGAAGGTGAGTCACCGTCTGAGTGCCTTAAGGCCCATGGTGCCCGCCGTGTGTGTAGGCTGGGACAAGGACAACAGCAAGGAGACAGCCAATGTTTGTGGTTCCATGGTGGGGTAGAGATGGGCTCTGATGTATAAAGAGAAAGAAGGTGAGACTCCACTCTTGTCCCACCAGCGCCCCCAGGGCTTCTACATGGAAGGATCCAGAAGCTCCTCAGCTAAAGGTAGTTGAGAGGTTTGGTTGACAAACTCCCAGCAGGGTGGGCAGTGGGGGGAGGCAGAGTGACAAGCTTCATCTCTTTCTCTGCTCTTCCAAAGCCGAAGAGCAGGGCTTGGACCTTTTTAGGCTTTGCACACTCATGGTGCCCTAATACGGTACTTTCTCCAGACAAGGTTTTCCTGCTGAATAAGACTCCTACTCACAGGGAAACATGAGGGCCATGCTGCACGGTATGGTTCTTATGTGCTCCACAAGATGCCATAAGACACTCACTCTGAGATCCCATTGGTTTCATGACAGCCTCAGTGGCAGAAAACATCTCTGAGTTCCATTATGACCAAGTCTTGGGGCCAGGTCTTTGGGAGAGGAGCTGGAAAAGTTTGGGTTTATTGGGGCCTAGGCATGTATGCCCCTCCTGGGCCTCCCATACCCCAGCACTTCCTTTATGCTTCTCTTAGGGACTTGGGTTTGACAGTTACATCTTCCTGCATCCTTACATCCCTTAGTTGAGTACTGCTGTTGCTGATGATGATGGAGAAGAGAGACAACCTCCTTGAATGCTTAATACGCCCTGGAGCTTTCCAAGCACTTTATTTGCACTGATTCATTTAGTCTTTGGATAACTGTAAGTTATCCAAAGTCTGTAAGTTTCATTATTTTCATCCCCATTTTGCAGGTGAGAAAGCTGAGGCACAGAACCATTTAGTAATTAGCCAAGAGCACAGAGTCCAGGCAGTGAGACCCCCCAGGGCCTTCACCCCTACCCTGTGCATGATGTCACCCTATGCCTTTATGGAGGCTGGCAGCTTACAGGCGCTCAGTAAAGACTGAGTTTTTAAAGAATCATCACTCACCTGGACACCTGGGTGGCTCAGTCACTTAAATGTCCCACTCTTGGTTTCAGCTCAGAGTCCTGAGACTGAGCCTCGTGTGGGGCCCTGTGCTCAGTAGAGAATCTGCTTTCCCTTCTCCTCTCCTTCTGCCCCCCCCACTCCCACCCACTTACTCTCTCTCTCTAAAATAAATAAAACCTTAAAAAAAAAAAAGAATCATCATTCATCAACCCTAACTACAGTTGTGTTATGATAGAAACTTCCTATCAATGGATCTGCTTTCTCTGATGTCAGCTACAAAAGTCTCTGGATTTGTCTATTTCTTTTTCTTTTTTTCTTGCTTTCTTGATAGTTTTGCTCACCTACCACCCTGACCAGCCTGTAGCAGAAGCTCTGGCAAGACAGGGGCTCTGAACTCATAATGGCTTCAATGCAGACTCACTCCCAACTTGGCCTGTGACAGGTCCCCTGTTCCCCTGCTCAGCCAAACCGTACCGTCACCGGCAAGCAAGCTTCCTGGTAATCCTCACATTGAATCCATGTGATACAGTTGGGAGACTGACATAAGTCTTGCTCTGAAGCCAGGGGAATGGGCCCATCGACATCGAGACCTTTCCAATTTTCAGAGTCCAAACTAGGTCACCCTTGTGGTTTTGAAATATCCACCTCTTTGTTCTTTAATTTGTCCCCGGAAATAACACTCTAACTTACAAACCATCCTACTGGTAGAGCCTTTCCACACTCCTACAAGACCCTGTTGAAAGGATACCTCCTCCTTCAGGAAGCCTCCCTTGCTAATCCAAGTGAAACTGAACGTCTCTTGTTTGAACCACAGCCCTTAGACTTCTCTGCGTCTTTCACTCTCTGATCCTTCTATTTTGCTTGCCCTGGACTTGCCTTATTCCCGGCTCCAGGCAGGGCCCAGATTGCACACATACTTGGTCCCCACCCCCAGTTCCTTGCAAGCAGATGTCGTTCCAACATTGATTGATATGTTTAATGAATCCCATACTTTAAGAACCCAAACTGACCAGACATAACTCAAGGGTGGTTTTCTCCATATAAAGGGAATTCTGAGTCACAGATCCTGTCCCTGTCCCTCACCCCCACTCCCCTAGCACACACACCCCCACCCCCATTCCTGCTTGAGTAACAACAACATTAGCAACCATTGCCTCTGTCCTGCTGTGCACCAAGCCCTGCGTTAAGGACTGTTCCGACAGGGCCTCGCTTTATTATCTGGAGAACTTTATGAACTCCGTCTGAATTTCTATCTCCCTTCCGCAGAGAAGGAAACCTGTGGAGGGATTGCATAATGCACCCAAGGTTGTACAGCTAGTGGGCAGCAGAGCCAGCAGGGGAGCTTCGCTCTGATTCCAAAGACTTCACTCTGAGCTTCCTGAGGTCCCACTGACTCCAGCCCCTAAGGCAGCCACTCCAGCTCAGGCTCTGGTGGGGTGGTTCCTCTGTTGGAGTCACACGGGAGTGCATTTCCCTTTCCTAGGGTTGGATCTCCTGATCTGAAGACAGCTCCTGGAGCTTCCCTCCCAAGTGGTCTGGAGTGGGCTTCACGCCCTCCTGCAGCTGGTTTCTAGACGTCTACTGGCCTGGTGGCAGCCCTCCCCTTGCCCTCCCCAACGCCCCCTTCCCCCAACAATTTAAAGCGTTAATGTTTATTTTGTGGCTCTAGAATCTGGACTGAACTCCAGCAGCCAGAGACTCTTTCAACTACAGGCCCTCCCAGAAGCTCAGCTGTAGACCGTGGGAGCGGGGTGGGGGGGGGTGCACTTGTTTCCGGGGTACCCGGGACCAGGAGGGAGTCAGCCCGGGCTGGGGGGTCGCCACCTGTGCTCCCCGACGGCTCCTCTCCAGCTGCCTCCACATCTGCCCCTCGGTACTGGCCGCAGCCCCAGCCCCAGCCCCAGCCTGGAACTCAGGCGGAAGGGGAGGCCAGGCCGGGCTGCCGGTCCCCGCGGCGGGCGCTGGTCATCCCCCCACCCCCCAGGCCCTCGGCTGCGCAAAGGGGAGGCCCCAAAGCTGTCGCCGCGGGGAGAACCGAGCCGCCCGAAGCTGCGGGTGCGGGCCGGGCCGGCGGGCGGGGAGCGGAGAAGCCCAGGCTGGGCGCCCCGGGGCGCGGAGCGCAGGACTGGCCTCCAGCTGCCCGTCGTGCGCCCCGCGGGACCCGGGTCCCCGCCGCGCCCCGACACCTGGATTGCATTAGGCGGGCGGCGCGCGTCTCGGCCACGGCGGCTTCCCCAGGGTTATTGAATAATTGCATAAATCCGAGCGCGGGTTGCCCGTCCCTACCCCAAGGGTCAGGTACCGGGGTGGGGGGGGGGCCGTCGGGCGACCGCTCGCCACCGCCTGGGGGCCGCCGCCCTGGGGCTTCGTGCGTCCCCGGCCCAAGGGACTCAGCTCAGCTCGCGGCGCCCAGGTTCCCCCCCCGCCCCCGGCCGGCGCCCCGGGGCCGCAGTGTCAGGCCCCCCACACTTCAGGCGGCGCCCTCCGCGCGTCCGGCCCCCGCCAGCCCGGGCCACGCGCCCTCCGCGCTCCCGGGACGCCCGAGTGTGGCCAACCCCCCGGGGGTGGCCAGCCCCGCGCGCGGCTCTTCCCAGCTCTTCCCCCCGCGCCCAACTCCCGGCTCCCAGTCCCCGGGCGCGCCTCCCTCTCCGCGGAGCCACGTCCCGGGGGACCCCGTGCGCCCCGCGGCCGAGCTCCGACACGGCCAGGGGCGCCCACGGGCACGCAGAGGCAGAGGGGCACGTACCTGGCCCCAGGCTGAGCGCCCAGGCCACCAGCAGGGCCCTGGGCAGGTCCATGGCGCGGGGCGCGGGGCGCGGGCGGGGGGCGGGCGGCGGCTCCTCGCGGGCGCCCCGAGGCTGCACTGCGCCGCGCGCCCGGCTCCCTGACAGCCCGGCTCCCGGAGGAAGTGGGAGGGCTCGCGCGCGGGGAGGGGCGCGGACACGCTCGCTCGCGGGCTCCCGGCCAGTCCCGGCCCCTCCGCCACCTGGGCCGGCGCCCCACCGCGCCCCCGCCGCCCCGGAGACCCCCCGCCCAGAGCCACCGCGGCGCCCCCTCCACGCTGCACCGCCAAACCCCAAGCCTCTGCAGGAAAAGTGGTTTCTGTTCCCATGTCCTGGAGGGAAGAGCTTCACGGAGCTCGGAGGGGTATCTCAGGGGACCCCGGGGACCCCGGCCACGACTCCGGTCTCACTTGGCCCAGGGGAGCGGATGTCCCTCCAGTGTCAATTCTGAGACGTCCCCCTGCCTGGCCGCACCCAGGGGGCTTGGAATGGAAAGGCCCCAGGGCTTCTTCCGACCCTAGAATACATGCAGAGAATCCCCGCAACGCCACCCTGTCTGCCCTTCCTACCCGAGGAGCCTCAACACAACCAGGAGGATGGGGTGCCGGCTCCTACAACGGCAAAGCTCTGCTTTGGAACGCAGCCACCTTCCTTCCCAGTAGCTCTAACCTCTGACAAAGAAATCCGATGCACATTTGTTGCACAGACTTTAAATCAGGTCTTGGACCCCAATGGGTGACTGTGGAGGCTGGCCTTGTCCGGCAAGGGAGAGAGCTGAGGTAGAGGGTGGGGTGGCTCGGGTGAGGAAAGCTAGAGCGCAGGCCCCACATCACCATGTCAGGAAGGCCTTCCTTCACCGCTTTCCCAAATCCGGATCCGTACCAGGGTGCGTGCTCGCTCACTCTCTTTCCATCTCTTTCTCTCCTTCATTGTGCTTAGTAGAGAAACTATACATCCGCTAGTATAATCATTTGATAAACTTTTCTTTCCTTGTCCAGACCAAAAACCCCATTAAGGTCAAAATCCCTGTTAGGTTCACAACAGAGCACTCAGCCCTCAGCGCCCAGGGACATAGTAAGTGGATCGATGACCAGGCAGGTGAGCACAGGAGACGGGAGGTGCACAGAACCAAGAATCTCCTGTCTGAGAGGGACTGGAAGGATTTCCTAGAGGGGTTGACATTCAGGCTGGGTCCTGGAGGATGAGGTGGGCTTTGAGAAGGCCCAGGTTCATGCAAGTATAAAAATGGGTGTTGCACCTGCCTCCCCAACATTGCTCTCTTCTTGCTAGCTACCCTGGTTTTCATTTTGGTAACCTCACCTCTCCCACTCAGCCACAGACTTTGGGGAAAGCTGATTCCATCTCTGGGAGGGGTGTGTGTGTGTGTGTGTGTGTGTGTGTTTTGGGGGAGGCATGTGGTTTAGGCTGAAGTGCATCAGTGTATTGTCATCCCCTGGCCATAGTTTAAGAAAAGGAAACGTGACAAAAGAAAAAGGTTTTCTAGGAAACAAGCTTTTTGGATCTTCTTCTTCTTTTTTTTTTTTTTTTTTAAGATTTTATTTATTTATTCATGAGAGACACACGGAGAGAGAGGCAGAGACATAGGCAGAGGGAGAAGCAGGCTCCCTGCAAGGAGCCTGAAGCGGAACTGGATCCCAGAACCCCAGGATCACGCCCTGAGCCAGAGACAGACTCTCAACTGCTGAGCCACCCAGGTGTCCCTTGGCTCTTCTAAAAGGACCCCAAGAGTGAATGAAGGGAGGAATATGAATTCACTAACTCATCCTCCCTTCTACTCCCACATCCCCTCCCAGGCTGAGACAAAGGATCATGAAAGCCCACAAGCTGATAAGGGGTTAGTGTGGGGAAGTGAGAGCTGGCCTTGGGATGATGAGGCCGACAGTGCTGGATGGCAGAACAAAGCACCCAAGTCCAGGAAGGTCTTGTTGAGCCCCTGAATCATGCCACCCCATCAGCCTGTTCCCTGGAGGATTTTCCAGTCCTATGACCTTTATTGTGGAAGCGGGCCTGAGTCAGGATGCCTTGAACTCAGAGCATCCTAACAGGTAAGAGCTACCCCCCACAGCCACAAACTACTTCCTCGCCTCACAAAAATTCGGGCTTTCTCTGGGGGTTCTCAAACTCCAGGTGTATGGGGATTCCCTGGAGCACCTGTCAAGGCCAAACACTACTTGCCAAAGGGGCTCTAGCAGTGGGTGTGCTGTTGAGGGTTTCCGGAGAGCAGCAGTGATTCTCCCCTTCATTAGCTCCCTTTGTCTTCATCAGGGGCTTGGGGCTCCCGAAGACAACAGGTGTGCCTTTGTCTAATCGGGCAGGGTGGGGAGGGAAGAGGTATGCCCTCCCTCTTTCAACCTGCAGACACACTAGAGGAGCCCATGCTGGAGGAGCTAGGGATGGGGCTGAGAAGACAAGACATAACCTCGTATTTATTGAAGAAATTATTATTATTTAATCCTTCATTTTAATAATGTATTATTTAATGATTATTAAACGTTGTCGAAATCACACAGGACAGCAGTGTCTGGGTGACAGATGCATGATCCAGATTCGGTCTGGAGAAGCTCAAAGAATTGCATGAAGGGCTTTGTCGAAGCTGGGATTTGAGCTGAGCAGTGATAATAATAATAATACTAAGCCTTGACGTGTATGTAGCATATTTATTTTTCTCGAAGTAATTCACATACCATAGAATTTGCCAAACTTGCTTACAATTCAGCAAGTTTTAGTTTATTCACAAGGTTCAATATTATGCAGCTATTACCACTAATTTCATTGTCATGACCCTCCTGAAGGAGGGGTCTTCTTTAGCAGCTACTCTCCATTCCCTCACCCCAATCCCTGGCAACCACGAATCTACTTTTTGTCTGTATGGATTTGTCTATTCTAGACATTTCCTGTGAATGGATTCATACAATATGGGGCCTTTTGGGGTTTTTTTAATTTATTTTTTATTGGTGTTCAATTTGCCAACATATAGAATAACACCCAGTGCTCATCCCATCAAGTGCCCCCCTCAGTGCCCGTCACCCATTCACCCCCACCCCCTGCCCACCTTCCTTTCTACCACCCCTTGTTCGTTTCCCAGAGTTAGGAGTCTCTCATGTTCTGTCTCCCTTTCTGATATTTCAATATGGGGCCTTTTGTGTCTGGCTTCTATCACTTAGCATAACTTAGTATCCGAGGTTCGTCTCTACTGTAGCAAGCATCAGCATTTCATTCCTTTTTATTGATGAGTAGCATTCTGTTGCACGGATATACTGCATTTTATTTATCCATTCATCAGGTGATAGATATTTGCTTGTTTCCACTTTTTGGCTATTATGAATCATGGTGCTAGGAGTGGAATTCTGAGTAGTATGGTAACTCTATGCTTAATCAGAAGAAGAACTAACAAACTGTTTCCACTGAGGCTGCACCATTATACATTTCTATCAGTGATGTATAGGGTCGGGGGGGGGGCGGTACCTGCGCTCTAATTTAATGCTCACAAGGGTCCTGCAAGGAATTATATTCACTTTTTATAGATAAAAAGGCTGTATTGATGAGGCTTCTTTCAGTTGCAAGTGACAGAAACTCTACCCAACGTGACTCAAGCAGAAGAGGCAGTGTACGAGCTTATGTAGACAGGAAGTGCACGGGGATTGCTCAGGTATGGCTGGATCAAGAGTCTCAAGTGAAACTCCCATTTTTTGCTCTCTATCTTCTCTAAGTTTGGCTTCACACTGGTCTCCTTTCCTGCGGCAGACAGGATTTCTCTGCCTGCTAGGAAGATGTAGCCAGCAGACCCAAGCTTCTACTTTATAGATTCTAAAGGGAGAGAGACAGCCTTCCCTCCTAGAACCAGCAGAAGAGTCTAGGGTTTTGATTCATGTCCATACCGGAACCAATCAGTATCTGGAGAATATGGTATTGTAACTGGCTCAGTCTAAGGCACATGCCCAGTCCCGAGGAGTTGGGAAGAGAAGGGTGTGATAACCGACAGCCCCGCCAAGACCACGTAGCATAGAAGAGTTCCCTAAAGGAAACAGAAAAAAAAAAAAAAAAGAATGACAAAGTGTGCTGGACAGACAAAATCCAGAGTCATTGAGTCCACTTCAGAAATCTAAGCTCAAAGCAGGAAGGGATTCACCCAAGATCCCACAGCACCTACATGGCCGAACTGGGATTCAAATCCGGGTGTTTTGCCAAGAGACTCAGAACTCATCACTGCACCCCAGCCGGATGGGGGAAGCAGGTGTTTCAGACCAGGACTGTATGAGAATGGTTAGTCCAGAGAGGTCCTGGGACTGGGATCTCTGGCTCCCAAGCTTTCAGTCTGGGGCGGGGGAGCTCTGGCTTCTCTAAAAGGGACAGGTGGGTCGATGCCATCCCTCTGAAGGAACCCAGCCATTCCTGGGCACTGCTTCAGCTAGGACTTCCACACTCTTCTTCCAGAGAAGTACTTGAGGCAACCCGGTCTGCTTTCATTTTGAAGGGCACCTTTCTCTTTCTCTTTTTTTTACATTTTCACCTCTGTGATCTAGTGTGATCAACTAGTTTGCCTGGGACTGAGAGGTTTCCTGGGATGTTGGACTTTCAGTATCAAAATTGGAGCCATCCCTGGCCAAGTGGGACAGATGGGTCCCCTGTCTTCATCTCTTGGACCTTTCGCCTCCCTTTCTCTAACTTTCCTTTCCAATATTCTTCTCCTCCAGCTCCCCTCACCAGGTGTCATCCCCTACTCTCTTCCGTTCTCTGCTCCCAGGTACCTACAGTGCCTCCACTCACCCTGCCAGCGTGGGGTGGGAGTGTGGGGGGGTCCGCCTTGGGAGGCACCCTGACTCCTGGATCCCTCTCTGCCCCCTCAGGCCCGGGCTTTGTCTGTTGGTCTGTGCTTAGGATATGCAGGCTCTCTTTTTAAAATGAAGATAAACTTCAGCTAACTTAGTCACTGGGAAGGCACATCATCTGCCAAAAACATGATATAATAAATTCCAAGGAAGACAACAAAGTAGAAGCAAGCTACAGGGCTGTTTTTGTTATCTGCTGCTTGAATGGCATGTGTCAGTGTCCTAGGCCAATAATGGGGATGATGAGAAGATGATTGGGTCACACATAAATGGCCTTAGGTTTCAGTTTGTCATGTCAAGTCTCATCCTGGCCAAAAGCATGAAGGAGGTTAGCTTTGAATAAATGCATTTATCCCAATAGCTTATGTTTGCTCCCCAGCACCCCCTGTCCTCATGCCACTTTCCACTTGAAATAGAAAGTCCGATCCAAAATGCCAGAGCGGGGTGGATGCTCCCATCTTCCAAATGCTCAGCTGAGCCTTGATCTTGGTCCTATCGCCGAAGGTCAGGGACCGGGGTTCCTCCTGGGATCAAGCCCTGTGTACAACCTATGCCGAATCCAGGAAGTTATTTTCTGATTTCCATTTCTCAAGCCACAAGTATGTACAGTATTTTGCAGTAAAGATATCAAAGGGAAGGCGTATGGTCACAACACAAACAGACACGCAGGATGGATGAAGAAACATCCTTTTGAAGAAAAACATGTCAGAGGGTGCGAGATAATACAAACTGCCTTAAAAGTCTCGAGGTAGCAGTCAGCATGCTAATTGAAAGGCTATTCCTGATGCAGCTTAGATGAGTGAAGGCCCTGACCATGGACCAGGCAGGAGAAGTGATGTCAGGAACAAACATTACAGTGACAACAGTAGAACACCTGCCTTAGGTGGAGCACCCAGTATGGACGAACTGGAACTCCTGCCTCTGTTCCTGTAGTTCCTTCCTCTGCACCACCCAGGTGGTTGTTCAGACTTTCATCCTGGCCCCAACCCAGCTGAAATATCAGGGAGAAGGCATGAAAGTTAAGAGTCTGGGGGGAATGAACCAAATCAAGATGGGCCTACGGAGGGCTTCCAGGACAGTCTCAAACAAAGAAGTGGAGCAGAGAAAGGGATTCTCAGTTGTGCACATGACCCAGGGACCAGGAACTGGGCTATTCTATAAGCACATTCTAGTGGGTATGATTGGGCCAAACATGCAGGTTTATGCGCATACACATGGTCGCATGCACGCATGCGCATCCATACCGACAATAAACATACCTTTCCATCTAGTACCATCCACATCCATGTTAAAGAAGAGAAACATTTCTCCAAGTAAACCTCAAATGTACAGGTTACCCTGTGCATTTTGGGGTGAGCATTTTCCATGATTTTTCAGATCAGTGTTGGTTCCTCATCGTTCTTCTCCCACTTTGGGATGAAATCTAAGAGTTATGAGTCACTGCATCTGTGGCTCAAATGCCAGGGACAGAGCTCCCGGAGGACATCCTTTGGCTCTAAAAAGGCCCAGATAAAGCGTTTACAGTCTAGCCTTTATTTTGGAGGCAGATCAAACTCGGGGGACAGGGGATAAATCCTAGGAATTCTTGGGGGGAGTGGTTAAAAGATAAGGGTGGAAATAATTTTGGTCCTTTTGTGGGATATTTTTAATCAGCCTTCATTTGATAGATAATGAGAAGGCTTCAGAGGTTTTTGAGTGAGATTGGGGAAGGACAGGGAGGTCTGTATTCAAACAAGTCAGGGGGACAGAAGCTTGTAGCCTTTGGCCAACTCAGGAAGGTTCTATGAAGAAGGGAAGGGACCAACACTTTCCAGATCATCTTTCAGATATCCCCTCATGCTTCCCCAAGACATTGTGGGCTTTCATGAGCATTGCTTGAGCTCCCACAAAGACTCTTTTCTGACGTTGGCCTTGGTAGGTACTGTTCTCTGTGCTCACTATGGAACCTTGCACTCCTCCCAGCCCTTCCTACTGGGTCAAACCTGTGCCCTGAGTGCCCTTCAAAGCCTGAGTAATGGGACATTTTCCTGCCTTCCTTATTGTGTTTCCTACCTCTCTCCAAAACACACCATGTACTCTGCCTGGTGGCTACTAATTAGCATGCCCAGAACATGAATAATAGGACCAACAATAATCACTGAGCATTGCTGACCATGGACCAGATACTCTGCCAAGCAACCTACACCATCTCATCCCATCCCTTGGCCTGCAGTGGGTCTTCTGTTCCCACAGAATGGGTAGCATAGCCGTCACTATCAATATTCCAACGTAGTCCCTTGGCCCTCGCCATTCCCGTGAAATGCCATATCTTGAGGTTTTCCTACGTCTCTGTTTTCTCTGGCCCCTGGAGCTCAGTCAGCAGGCTGGGAGTGCTGGGGAATTGGTGGGAGCAGTCCCCAACCAATGACTGATGGGAGCTGGTGGATGACTACCCCAGCTCCCATAGTCCTCACTGTGAGCTGAATGTTTGTCTCCCCATCCCCAGATTCATAGGTTGAATCCTAATCCCAAAGGTGATAGTATTGGGATGTGGGACCTTTGGAAGAAGATTAGGTCACAAGGGTGGAACCCTCAAGAATGGGATTAGTGTGCTTACAATAAAAGACGTCCCCTAGCCTCTCCTGCCATTAGAGGTTACAGTCAGGAGATGCTGTCTATGGACCAGAAAGCAGGATTCATGAGCTACTCAATCTGTTAGCACCTTCATCTTGGACTTCTCGGCCTCCAGAACTCTGAGAAATACATACCTATTATTCATAAGCCACCCAGTCTAGGGTATTTTTGTTACAGCAGACCAGACAAAGACATCCCTCCCGAGGGACCACTTTGAGGTATATTCTGCAGTGCCCTGGGGAGCCTGGTGGAATTGAGCCCTATTTGCCCACAATGGCCACCAGCTCACTACTGCACCCAGTACTGGCTTCCTTCCCTTCTCTGTGTTGTCATTCCCTTGACTATGCTTCCTGGGATCACCTCTCCTCTACCCCCCTCCACTCCAGAACACTTGTATTTAAATTCTTGTATCAGGGTCTACTTCCAGGTTTAGAGGAGTAAAGCAACTGGACCCAAGTTTCTGTAGCCAGAAAGTGGAAGAGTAAGCACTTGAACCCAGGGGATCTGAGCGGGACACTGAGAGAGGCTCCAAACCACTCTAATGATCCTGCCTCCGGTCTTTCTCATACCGGTCCAAGCACCTGGGATGTCTGGGAATGCCGGATATCCTACTGTTTAAGTTTCTGGCTGTAGGTACACTCTTTGAAAGAGCAAATTCCACTTGGGAAGGTAGGTGAACCTATACAGCGAATGTCAGCCATTCACTCAGAGTCTGAACTTAACTGACTACATCATTTTCTTCTCCAAGGTCCTGAACACAGTAGGAGCTTTAAGAGGGAGAGGATAGGGATATAATTTTGCAACAACTGTGGGTCAGGAGCATCAGCCCTCAGGCAGCTGGAGGCCCTGGGTGGATAAAGCAGACCCTCAGGAAGGTGGGTGAGAGGGTGGGGAGAAGTAGCCTGTCCTGTTTCCCAATTTAGCAGAGAGTTGGTCCTAGCCCTTAGCTGATGTCCTCAGCCTGGAGGGGCATGCAGAGATTTCTGAACCTCACAAGTTATATACAGGTATATACTCTTGGAAGTCCAAGAGAAGAGATAGGCGAGCACAGCCCAAGACAAAACAAAACAAAACAAAAAAATGTTCATAAAATGTGACCAATGACGAAACCCTCTGATCTCTGCTTCCAGCCAGCCTCACTAAACCCAGTGATCAGAATTTTAAAAGGATGCTACCTCCCTCAACCTCCCATTCTGCTCCAGGCTTGAGGGGCTGGCCTCTTCCCTGTGATCTCACACCTGCCAGGCTGGGGCAGCCACCAGAGGGTGCTTGCTTGGAGACTGCTTGTGTTCGCATAGTTCTGGAAAGAGGATCCACCTCCTGTACTGCCAAGGGAGGTTGTCCCCAGACTTTCCCAGCTGCTGCTGTTCATCCTAAAGCATGTACCAGAAATAAACATCTCCCAGGCAATTTGCAGCTGGGGGCAGAGGCTAAGTGGTGGTGGTTGCAGAACTGGGGAGAGGTACAAGGAGTGTAGATGTTTTAGTTGACATTTGGGTAGCAAATGCCTCTGTGAGCCCCCACCCCTTTTTTTATCCTCTGCTGAGCATTAGTGAGAAAAATGGGGGAGAAAAAGCGGGGTGTAAGTCCTCTTAACTCCACCTCCCTCCGTGTAAGCCAAAAGTTAAGCATCCTGTGGAGGATTATTGCAAGGAAAGGGACTGTAAGCTTCCTTCGTGTTTGCAGAGCTTCAGACAGGTTCTGTGAATGGCTGGGGACCCTGACATTGCTGATGAGGTTGTAGGGGATAGGGAGCATAGTGGTTACACCTGTGTGTGCTCTGGGCCCAGAGAGACCCGGGTTAGAATCCCAGCCTGGCCCTGCATCAGCTGGGTGACCTGCCACTTACAACCATTTCACTGTCTATAAAGTGGAGATGATAAAACAAACTCCAATAAACCACTTAACAAGTGCCAGACACAGTTCTCAGCACTTACAGATGAGAAAACTGAGACACAAAGGGGAGCCATCACCTGCTCAAGGACACTCAGCTGGTGAGTGGTGGAGGCTGGAGATGGCCGTAGGCTACCTGGCTGGACCACTCTGCCTCTTGGGTTGCCGTGAGGCATGGATGAAACGCAGCCTATAAAGGGTTTGGCACAGTGCCTGCCACATGGCAAGCTCTCAATAAATGTTAGTTTTTATTATTAACAACATATGAAACAGCGTAAAACAGACTAGTCAAGCTATCCGCACCATTTGAGGTTCTTAACAATGCCTGACATTTGTTTAGCCTCATATATAATTGAAAAGGCTTCCCTGATTTGGTCTCTGAGAACCCTCCTTGAAGTCCTGCGGGGGCCGTGGGGCAGTTTCGAGCGGGCATGATCACTGGATGAACAAGGACATGGAGGCCCAAGGTCAGCAACGTGCATAAGGTCCCACGCTGGCCCTCCTGTCATACCATCCTCCAGCGAGCCCATGTTGGTATCTCAGAGACTGACTCACACACCAGTGGACTGCAAAAAATACCAAAGAACTGGCATGTAGTTTGTTAGTATGTTTCACTCAGATTCTATTTACACATTTTCATACCCAACTGTATAAACTGTGATACAGCAATAACAACTTATTGGTTGTTTATACTCTAACTTTATAATTAGGATCTGAAGAGATTATAATTTAAAAACCTGCAACAATAGAAGACCAGGAGTCAAACAATGGAACTAATATTAGTACAGTGTTTTCCTTTTATTTTTTTTAAAGATTTTTATTTATTTACTCATGAGACAGACAGACACACACACACACACACACAGAGGCAGAGACACAGGCAGAGGGAGAAGCAGGCCCCATGCAGGGAACCTGACGTGGGACTCGATCCCTGGTCTCCAGGATCACACCCTGGGCCGAAGGCAGCTCTAAACTGCTGAGCCACCTGGGCTGCCCTGTTTTCCATTTATAAACATGTGTGATCTCATATCAACCTCCCGACAACCCACTGGTGGACATCACTGTGCCATAAAACTTGGGCCGAGCAGAGCTCCTGTAACAGAGAGCCTCACAGCCATGTTCAGATCTCCGAATCTCGTAGATTTTGGCTGCAAGTTTTTTCAGTTATGGAGAGAGAAGTATTAGTGTCTCCCCCTATGTTTCATCAAGACTCTGGAGCTAGAATGCCTGGTTTTAAATCTCAGCCCTGACACTTAATTCTGTGACTTTGAGCAAGTGCTTTAAGCTCTTGGTTTTTCAGAATCTAACCTATTAAGCATACCTGTCTTACGTGATGATTGTTAGGATTGAATGAGTTAACACATGCCAAGTGTTTGGAAAGGTGCCCGGCACAGAATAAGTGCTATTTGCTTCCACAAAAGTAAAACTCAAAATAATCTCCAATGAAGATTGTAGAATCACGTCTCTCCTTTATAGTTGTCAATTTTGGCATCATAGGCTTTGAAGCTAAGTCACCAGGTGCATGTTAAGTGTAGAATTGTCACATCTTCTTAGTGACTTGAACCTTTCAGTGCTACAAAAGGTCTATTTTTAGAGGCCTTTTAGTGACATCTACTTTTTGATACTAACATAGTTACACTGGCTTTCTTTTGGTTGGTGTTTGCATGCAATATCATTTTCCATTTTATTTGCTTTCAACTTTTTCTATCTTTGTATTTTAGACCTGTCTCACGTAAACAGCATTTAATTGTTTTAAAATTTAACCTCTTGAACTGTAATTGAGGCACACAGTCCATTTATATTTAATTTGTCACTGTGTTTGGGTTTAGATCTACCATCTCAGTATTTTCTATTTGTCCTGCCTGATGCATGTGCTCCCTTTCTCCTCTTTTCTTGCTTTCTTTCGGATAGATCATTTGTAATTATTCTTTTCCCCACTCTGTTGGGTGGGAAGTAATAAAAGAACTTGCTATGCGTTAATGATTCCCTAGAGATTCCAGCATGCATCTTTAATTTATGAAAACCAAATATGAAAAAGTGCTTTTATCTTCTCCCAGACAATGCAAAGAGCATTTGCACTGCAGTTTCTACCCTCATGATTTATATACAATTGTTTGTGTTTATTTTAATTCTCTCCATATTTAAAAAGTCATGATACTTTATTATTTTCTTATAGCCAGTCAATATTTGGATTTCTCCACATATTTAGCATTTTTGTTGATTTTCCTGTATCTTTGACTTTCCACATAGGATCATTTTCCTTCTGCCAGAATAATACCATTTAACATTTCCTTTAGGATTGGATTCTCTGGTGACAAATTCTCTCAATTCTTGTTTGTATGAAAATGGTATTATTTCATTTTTATTCCTGAAGGATGTTTTCTCTGAGCATTATAGTTTTTCTTTCATCACATTGAAATGATCATTCTATTGTCTTCTGATTCTTGTTATTTCTGATGAGAAGTCAATTGTCAGTTTAATCATTATTCCTTTGAAGGTAAAATGTCTAATTTTCCTATAGCTGCCTTTAAGCATTTTTTTCTTTTGGTTTCAAGAAATTTTGCTATGATGTAGATTTTTTTTATTTATCCTACTGAGATCACTTTGGTTTCCTTTACCTGTGAATTCAAGTTCTTTAGCCCTTACCTCTTCAAATTTTGTATGTGTCCCATTTTATCTCTCCTCTACCACTGGGACTCCACTAAACGTTTATTAGGATTTATCACTGTATCTGTCATGGACCAAATGTTTGTATTGCCTCAACATTCATATGCTGAGAGCCTAACCCCCAATATGTCAGAATTAGGAGGTGGGGCCTTTGGGAGGTGAGTATGTCATGACAACGGTGGCCTCATGAATAGGATTTATGTCCTTACAAAAGACACTTCAGAGACCTCTATCCCTGCTTCTGCCACATGAGGACATGGTGAGAAATGGCCAGGAAGCAGACCTTCACCAGAAGCCAATCTCTGGCCTTTTGATCTTGGACTTCCCAGCTGTGAGAAATAAATGTTTTCTATTTAAGCATCTAGTCTATGATATTTTTGTTATAGCAGCCTGAATGGACTAAGACAGTATCCTTCCTGCCTCTCATCTTTGCATTTTTCAATTATTTTTTTTCTTCCTAAATTTCATTCTAGATATTTTTTTCCTGCCTTATCTTCCAATTTATTAGGTCTTTCCCCAGCTGACTCAAACTTCTTCTTTAAGTTTTAAGTTCTTTTTTTTTAAGATTTTACTTATTTATTCATGAGAGGCACACAGAGAGAGGCAGAGACATAGGTAGAGGGAGAAGCAGGCTCCCTGGACTTGATCCCGGGACTCCAGGATCACACCCTGGGCCAAAGGGAGATGCTTAACCACTGAACCACCCAAGTGTCCCTCTTCTTTAAGTTCTTAATTTTGGTTATTTAATTTTTTATTTTGAGAATAAAATAATATTTGGTTCTTTACAGTCTTCTTTTAAAATTTTAAATCTTGTCTTTTATCTTCCCAAACACAGGAAACATCATTATTTTAAACTCTGGGTCTAATCGATTGGAGTCATTATGATCTGCTTCTATTGTATGTTATTTCTCCTGATCTTCATATATGATGCCTTATCTCCTTATGGGTCTGGCTGTCTTTGTGCATAAATCATAAAAATAAATTGAGAGCTTGAAGTTTACCTTCTAAAAAGGATTATTTGCTTCTGCTAGGCTCCCAATGTCATTCAGAGCACTTGGATACTGTTAATAGTGAGATTGAGACTTTCTTGGGTATGCAAATGTCTAAGAGCTGAATTTCAGTCTATATAAGGGCTGTTTTACTGACCATTCACCTTTACTTTTAAGGTATAGCCCTTCAGGGCTTAAAAATGCTAGAGATTTGATCTCTACATTCACAGATCACAGAAGTACAATTTTTTTCTTACCGGCAAATATTGTCAAAAATGTTTCCCAGTTTCTCAGCTGCATCCTTTGAATTTGCAAATGCTCCCAGGGCAATGGCAGCCCAAATGCCAAGCTCTCCTCTCTGGGCTTCCTTCCTCTTTCAGACTTCAGTTTAGTAATTTTTTACTACCTTGATAGCTTTCCCACCCTTTCAAGCTGATTTTTGGAAAATATTTTGTCCAGTTTTTTTAGTTTTCCTCAGAGGGAAACTTGTCTACATTACTCAATCTGCCAACATTGGAGGTGTAATCCAAAATATGACAATATCATTTCCTCAAGATGACCTTTAATATCTCATAAAACTCAGCAAGAATTTTCTAGTAAACCTTCTAGAATTTTCTTTTTAAAAATTTTTTTTAATTTTTAATTTTTTATTTATTCAGAGGCAGAGAGAGAGAGAGAGGCAGGCAGAGAGGCAGAGACACAGGCAGAGGGAGAAGCAGGCTCCATGCAGGGAGCCAGACGTGGACGTGGGACTTGATCCTGGGTCTCCAGGATCACACCCCTGGCTGCAGGCGGTGCTAAACTGCTGCGCCACTGGGGCTGTCCCCCTTCTAGAATTTTCTGTTCAAAACCAAGTACATCTGGTATAGTGATTTTATCTAGTCTTATCTAATAATAATTCAAGGACTAGGGAATTCATTTATTTATTCTTTCAACAAATATTAAGTGTCTGCTCTGTTCCAGGCACTGACCTAGACCCTAGGGATACAATGGTAAGCAGAGCAGACACTTTCTCTCCTGTCCCTAAGTTTATAGTCTAGAGAGAGAGGGAGTGAAGCGACACATAAAAAAATCAGCTACACTCAGATGTGATGAGAGATTGAGAGAAAAATCGATCGAAAACAATCGATTGCGATAGAAAGAGTATGAGGATGCCAAGTACAAGAAGAATTACATTAATTGTGATACTCTGTCTGCCAGCATCAGAACATTGGACCCAAATGGTCTTGAATAAGGACTGAATGTATTATCATTCACAAAATAATAAGCCTAGATGTGGAGGAAACTCAGACAGAGGTCATCAGAACTTTAACTGCTCCTCTGCTTCTTCCCTCTCATTGTCCTCAAGCTGGCAAAAGATGGCAGCTGAAGTTCCATTGGTCTATTCCAGCCACTGAAACATCCAGAGGAAAAATAGGAAGACCCTAATACACCTCCCTTCATCTCTCCTTGAAGATGTTTTTCATCAGGCAAGATTGGGTCACATGCCCTCTCCTATACCAATCACTGGCAAAGGAAATAAAATTATCTCAATGAAGTAGACTAGCCATGATCTGCTTTTAGCTGGGAAAGGGACCATCTTCCCTTGAGTCATGTGTGGGAAAGGCCAATTCTTCAACAAAATTTGGGTTCTATTAGGAAGGAAAAAGGAAGGAATAGAATGGTTTCTGGGTAGTATTCACCACAGGGGATTTGTAGTAAGGGTTGGGACATCACCAAAGACAAACCACCCATTCAACAACTCTCCTTAAGTCTGTACATACACATTCTAACATGTTCTTCACAATAAGCACATAAATCAGTAGTAATTAAGCTAACATTATTGAGTGCTCATATATGTGAACCCATTTAGACCTTACAGCAAGGTCTAAATGTCAGTGAGGTAGGTCCTATTATTATTTTCATTTTATAATGGCAAAACTGAATCACAGAGTGTTCAGGAGCTTGTGCAAGGTTACATGATTGGTGAAACCTGGATTTAAATCCAAGTCATCTGGTTCCAAAGCTACAGATTTTACCACCTTTGAAAAACTATCTGTAGTGAAGTAAAGGGAAATTATTATTCTAATATTTTAAATGAAGAAACTGAAGTTCAGAAATATGAGGTTTGTCTATCTGCTTATTCACTTAAAAAACTTTACTGAATTATCCTTTAATACTATCGGTGCTATGCTAGACTCTGGGGATGCAGTTCTGAAAAAGACATGGCCCTTGACCTTATGTTACTTACAGACTAGGAACATAATTATTATTGAATGCTAACTGTGAAAAAATTGGCACAAATAGAGGCTGTAGGCTCTAGCATCCGATGCTACAGTTCAAGTCCCAGCTTCATGGCACATTAGCTGTGATCTTGGGTAAGTATCTGTTTTGATGACCTCTTCACCCCATTGGTGAGGGAGAGATTACCACTCAAGGGTATGGGGATGGCTGAACACACACTAGACAGATGAGACCAATAGTAGTTTATTAGTTATCTATTCTCACAGCCTAGGGAGGAGGACACCACCATCATGCAGGACCACAGGGGGGTCTCACCCGGGAGCAGTGTAAACAGTTGGGGGCTGAGGGAGGCAGGCTTTGTAGCATCAAGAGGGTATGGTGCCTCCTTGTTCACAACGATTGGCTTGTTTGTATAATTCTGTGGTCCAGCAAGGAACTGAATCGTGCTATTCAGAGACAAGTAAGAATTGCACCTGGCCTGTCTGATAAAAAGAGTAGCCTAGTAGGCTGTTTGAGGTCCCCTTAATTTCATCAGATATCAAGCAGCACATGATGCTGAACCTTAATTTCAAGCTTTATGTCACTGTTTCTTAATCAGGTTGCACCTTTGTTTCTTCATCTTAAAATAGGAATAACAGTGCTTAATTCATCAGTTATTTATGAGTTTTGAGTGAGGCAATGTGAGATGAGCATTTAATACAGGGATTGGCACTTGGTGAGTCCAGCTGTTGCCAAGTGCTAGGCATGGGTTGAATAGACCTGCAGAAAGTCATATGGCTGATAAGCAGTGAACTCAGGTTTAACCATCCACCTTTTGTTTCTAGATGCTGGAAACTTTCTATAACACTTAACTGAAATCTTGTTCACTGGGAAAATACCAGTTGGTTTATCCATCCATCCATCTAAACACACATGTACCCATCCACTTATCTGCTCATTCAGGCAACAAACATTTGTTGAGCACCTAATATGTGTGTGGGCCTGGCACTATGAAGATGGCTTTTAGAAGCTCACAGTCTGATGGAGGAGACAAACATGGGATGGGTGCTTTACAATGTGATGGATGCTATGCCACAAGTGGTCAATGCCAAGGACAAACCAAGGAAGAACCACTGGAATTGGGATGTGGGTTATAGAGACCTTGGGAATATGCCCCAAAGCAGCCCTTTGAAATATCTTCTGTTCCCTCCCCCATGACGGTAGGGGCTGATGACCCCTGTGATCCACATTGGAGAGGAGTTTCCCATTGGGGTTCCTGGCTGACAATTGACAGACTTCAAAAAAAAAAAAAAACCCAAGACTTTCCATTTCTGGCTCCTAAACTATAGCTGCCACTCTCTGGTGGTGGGATCCCAGGCTTCCCCATACCAGGTCTCAGTTTCTTTATTTGTAGAACAAGAGTGTTGGGCTAGCTGGCCTGGGGAGGTTCCTTCCAGCTCTACCCAAAAATATTGTTTGTAAACACTGTGTCTCATGAGACCCCTACTCCATGGGACTACCATTGTTCCCTAACAGACCCCTACTTGCCCTCTCTCACCCCGTATACACACTACACCCATCATTCTGGTCTACACTACACACGCTCCTCTAGGCGGGGAATGGCTTCCTCAGATATTTTCCTCCAGGAAGAAAATAATATGAAACAATAGCAATACAAATAACAAAACCCAGGAGAAAAGAAAAGTTGTAGCTTGCCTCTTTGTCTTTGGAAAATGTTGTAACTAGCTCCATTGTCTGTCGTTGACATACCTCATTCACTTGTCCTCAAATAAGGCTCTCATTTTAAATTAGATTGTGCCATAGCTTGGCAGTTCTGTTTTTTATTTCATGCCTCGTGCTCCACAGGATATCAGAAAGGAGAGCCAACCTTGCAGTTTTCTCTGAATCTGCTTGCTGCCCAAAGATCTGGGAGGGGGCTTTACAAGGCTGGTCAGGAAGATGGAAACCCAGCAACATGCAATACTTCCCAGGCTGGCCTGACCACAGCGCTGTGGGTAGGTGGCAGACAGGCAGCTGGGCTCTCAGTGGGGGGAGTATTGAAAGAACTAGTCAGAGAATTTGCCTCCTCCTCCAGCTTGGTGTTTAGGAGATGTGAAGGAGCTCCTGGTGCTGGGCTCTCTCGATACTGTGTCTAGAGTTTGTCTGGGGCCAAGGTTTCACAAGGGGCAATGTTGTGAGATTCTCTCCTAAGCTGTGCTCTCCCTTCTCTCTGGAGGAAAACTAGGTTCTTTTCATCAGTAAAAGCATCCAAGTTCTGCTTCACTTATTTGGGGGATATTTCATAAGAGGAAAACCATGTAAGCCTGGCACTGCCACTGGCAAGCTGTGTGACCTTGGGCCAATTGTTTTCTTCCCTGAGTCTCAGTTCCCTCTTCTGCAATATAAAAGGATTGTATCCAATTATCCAAAAGATCACTTCAGGTCAGGAATCAGACAGTTTGACTCAGTTTGAATCCCAGCACCATTTTCCAAGAGCAGACCTTGGGTAAGGGCATTGCTCTCTTAACTCCAGGGTTGCTTGAGAATTAGATGAATTAGTGCATGCCAGAGTGTAGCACAGGGCCTAATGTAAAGGAAGCACCCAGTAAATAAGTTATGAGCTCTCAAGAAGATGAAGATAATGGGCCTGTGTACTCAACTCTGCTCAACTTTCTTTCCTCTACTTGCTCTTTCTGGGGCAGAGACTGGAAAGCAATGTAGTGGAGCGTTCAGGAGCCAAAGCTGGCACTTCACTCCCCAAGGCTGGTATTTCCTCCCCAGGCACCCAGGCCAGTATCTTGCTGGCTATTAGAGGACCAAAGCTAGACATTAGGTAGCTGCTGCTCAGTGTGAGGTAGGGAATCAAGGGAGGCCAGCCAAAACCCAGCAAGTCCCAATGGATGATATTAGAAGGGGGCAGAGAGAATTTTCTGGGGTGGACCCTAATTGGAAAGAAGCTCTTGATCCCATCTCCAGCTAGACTGGCCTTAGCTTTCTGTTGTGTTCCATGCCATCCTCTTATGAAGTGGAAGATGATGGTGTGTACAGTGGGACACAAGTATGATAAGGAAAGAGGATAGAAGGGTGCCAGGGACCCTTGCCCCCCCTTGCCCAAAAATCAGAGGCTTCTAGTGACCACACTGCCCACAATGGCCATGGTGAGTAATTTTCCAGGTTAGCCCTGGTCCCAGTGATCCTTCCGAGTAGTACTCTCAGTGGATTCATTTAGCTCCTCTGACAATGCCAGCTTCTGTATGGCTGTGAACTGGCTTCTTTTCTCTAGACCTTAGCTCCTCTTTTGTGAGGTGATGGAAACTTCTTTTACCTGTATGATGGCAGACCATGATCCACTCCACCAAATGAAAGAGTGCACAATGCTATGTAAAGAAGAAAAAAATATTTTCAACTTCATCGCCAAGCTGGTGTAAAGATAAAGAATCACGAATGAGGTGAAGCCCTAAATCCTTGAATGTAAATTGGTGCCAATGCTCTCCTTTGAATTGTGGGTTTCTGTCAAAATTCGGGGATCTTGAGCTTCTGTTTTATGGTTTTACAGAAGCAGGGAACAGAACAAGAGGCCTAGGGGCCACCCAAGGTAGAATATCTAATAGGAAATTTCTTTGCATAAAACTAAGACACCCCTAAAAAGCTTTATCTTCAGTGGAAGTGAGTCAGAAATGAACTCTGCGAAGAGGGCAAAGTGTGGACACCAGTCTTTAAAAAATCTCAACTATGGGGATCCCTGAGTGGCGCAGCAGTTTGGCGCCTGCCTTTGGCCCAGGGCGCGATCCTGGAGACCCGGGATCGAATCCCACATCAGGCTCCTGGTGCATGGAGCCTGCTTCTCCCTCTGCCTGTGTCTCTGCCTCTCTCTCTCTCTGTGTGACTATCATAAATAAAAATTAAAAACAAAACAAAACTATAAAAAAAAATCTTAACTATGGATGGACGGGTGGGGGGAAGACTCTAAAAATTCAAAAGTATAAGCTGACCTTCATGTGAGTTTCCAGTCCAAGTTCATACTCAGTGTGGTCCAAAAACCTCAAGTGGAGAATTTAACTTTAAGTGATCCTACATTGGAAGAAACAAATATAAATAATTTCTGGAGGAACAAATTTAAATCCAACCCTCAAAGAATTCTACAAATAAACTTCCAAGGAAATGGAGCAACTCACAGTAAAAACAAAATGAAGCTAAGCACACAAGGAAATAAGATACCAAAAGGAAGGGTCAATGGAAACAACAAAAATCACATCTGCAAAGACTTCATATCTGGAATTAGCAGATGGAAAAACTAGGTTTTGCATATTGAAAGAAATAAAAAATATCTTATGAATATGAGCAAGAAATAAGCAGGTTTGAAATAGAGTCAAGTGGATTGAAGATCGAAAAATATAAGAACTAAAACTAAAAACCCAAATGAATTGGTTAATGAGTAGATTGGACACTGAGCAGAAAATTTGTAAATTGGAAAATGGTTTCAAAGAACTAGCCAAATGTAGGCACAAAGAGCTAGAAAACACGAGAGAGAAGGAGGTGTTAAGAGACATGAAAGAGTGAAATGTTTTAATATATTTTAAATTGATTTCCAGGAAGAAGTAAAGAGAAAATGCAGAGGAGATGTTTTAAGAAATAAATACTAATAATCTCCCAGAGTTGTTGAAAGCTTCTGAACCATATATCCAGAAAACCTAGAAAATTTCAAGAGTAAACACATACACACACACATGCACACACCTAGACATACAGTAAATATAGTCAAAGCAGTCAGAGACAAAAGACAATTAGATGGATTGCTGATGTTTTAACAGAAAAGCAATGAGTTGAAAGAAAATAACCACCAATATGGAATTCTATATCTAGCAAAACTATCCTCAAAGAATCAGAATAAAATAAGACATTTTCTGACAAACACTGTGTTTATCCCCAAAAAATCTTCCCTAAAGGCAATGATAAAGCGTGTGCTTCAGGCAGGAAGGAAAATAGTCCCAGAAGGAAGATTGAAGGTGCAAGAGGTAATGATGGACAAAGATACCTGAAAGATGCAGACAAATAGAAAATAACTCTCTGCATAAAATATCAATAATATTGACTAATTTATGTAGAGGAAGAAACAAGGTAAAACTAGAATACTGAACAATAAGAGCAAATTAATTGGGAGGAGATCATTGGAATTAAAGCATTCTAAGATCTTTATATTGGTAGGAAGGCTGATAATATCTTCGGCACATGTTAAGCTCAATCTGCATTTCACAATAACTAGGACAGTCACTAAACAAACAGACAAACAATATACAACTTCTAATAAAGTAAACAGAAGAGGAAAAACCCAATAAATGGGAAGGAAGACCAAAAACGGCAGTGGAAAAAGATTTAAAAAGGAGGGAAAAGAAATAGTAAATAATGAAATATTAGAAATAAATTCAAATATATCAGTAAACAGAATAAGGGTAAAACGACAAAGCCCACGGTAAAAGAGAAAAGTTGTCAGACCTGGTTAAAAGGAAAATGTCAGTCATAAGGTGTTTATTACAGTCATATTTAAAACAAATAAGCAAAGAATAATGGAAGATTGAAAGTCTCCAGCATGGAAAAAAACGTGTGCTAGGCAAATAAATACTAAACAAACTAAATCTGGAATGTTTGTAGTAACAAAAAAATGAACTTTAAGATAAAAAATATTTTACAATTAAAGAGGGAAAGTATATAATGATAAGTAGACAAATTTATCAACAAAATATGAAATTCTAATTTTGTATGCATATAACATCCTCAAAAGATAAAGGCTAAAATTAATATATCTACAGTGAAAAAATAGACAAATAGACCTTATAGTGAAAGATTTTTAACACACATTTTCTACTACCTATAGATTAATAAAATGTTAAAAATCAGTAGAAGCACAATATGCAAATTTTGGTCTAACGGGTATATATAGATCATTATACCCACCAATCAAAGAAGACAAGAATTGTTAAGCACACATAGGAGAAACATTTATGATAACTTTATAGGAGGTTGCAAAACTCATCCTAAAAAGTTTCAAAAAATTGGTACCATACGGCTCATATTTTCTAAATACAATGCAATTGAGTTAGAAATATATAACCAAAAGTTTATTAGAAAAAAACCCACACATTGAATTTAAACCTCAATATACCACTCTACTAAGTAATTCATGGTTCAATGACACAATCACAACAGAAATGAAAATATGTATAACTGAACAATAATGAGACTATTATGTACAAAATTTTTAATTTCTAGCTTTAAACTATTTCCTTAGAAAAAAAAACAAAAAAGTCTCAAATTTAATATGCTGTGTCTAACATAGATATTAAAAAGTTCAGCAGGATGATCTTAAATAGAGCAGATGGAAAAACTAAAGGTAAAGGCAGAGGTCAATAAAATAGAAAGTTAACTGACAATAGAAAAAAACAACAAACCCTACTTTGTTTTTTGAAAAGATTAATACATTGATAACCCCTTAGCAAGTCTGATCAAGAAAAAAAAAGGAGAAGACACAATTGCCAATATCAGAAATGAAAATATAGACACTCTGAAGGATCTTATAGATGTCAAAAAATAATATATTATGAACAATTTTATTTGGACAAATTAGAAAATGTAGAAGACAATGATTTTGAAAAATACAGTTTATCAACACTGGTGAAAAATGTAAAATTGGAATAGCCTAATATCTAGTAAAGACTTTTTATAAAAAAGATTTTATTTATTTATTTGAAATAGCACAAGTGCACGCATGAGACAGGGGTGGGGTGGAGGGAGAGGAAGAGGGCTCCCAACTGAGCAGGGAGCCCACCTCAGGGCTCAAGATCTCAATCCCAGGACCCCCCATCATGACCTGAGCTGAAGGCAAACAAACGCTTAGCCGGATGCTTAACCAGACACTTAACCAACTGAGCCACCCAAGCACCCCTCTATTAAAGACATTTAATTGATGATCAAAAACTTCCCTAGAAAGAAAACTCTAGAAATAAATGGATTTACAAGTGAATTCTTCCAAACACTTAAGGAAGAAAGAACACCAATTTCACAAATCTTCCAGAAAATATCAAGATAAGGAACACTTCCTAACACTTTTTGTAAGGCCAGCATCACTTTCATATTGCAACCGGGCGGAGATAACAAAAAATGAAAAGCAAAAATCAGCATCTCTTATGAATACATTTGCAAAAATCCTTATCAAAATTCTAGTCAATAAAATCTGGCAACATATTTAAGAAGCTAGCACATTGTATTTGGGATTTACTCTGGGAATGCAAGTTTGGGTTAACATTAGAAAATCAATTAATATAATTCACAATATTAACAAAAGAAAGGAAAAAATAATACAATCATCTTGATAGATTCAGAAAATGCATTTGATAAAAGTTAACATCCATTAATCATAAAATCTCATATCAAACTATAAATAGAAGAGAACGTCATTAAACCATTAAGGAATATCTACAAAAAAATCTTTAGGAAACATCATGCTTACTATCTTGCTATTACACAATTGCTTAATATATTTCTAATATTGATATGATAATACTAATATAAAATAATGACAACTTTCCACCTGAAATTAGGAAGAAGACAAGGATGCCTGCTATTACACATCTTCAACATTGTACTGAAAATTCTACCAAGTGCAATGAGGCAAGAAAAAGAAATAAAAGACACAGATCAGAAAGGAAGAAATAAAACATTTCTTATTCACAAATAACATTAATTTGTGTCTAGAAAATCTGAGAATAATATACATACTGCTGGAATTAATAAATGACTTTCACTAGGTCATTGTACACAAAGTTAGTACTAAAAATTGTTATTTTTCTGTACCAAAAATAAGTAGGAAATAAAGAATTAAAAGACAATTTATAATAATCCCAAGAAATATTAGTATCTAGGAATAAACCTCACAACATACATATGAATTTCCCATGGGGGAAGTTACAGATTATTACTGAGGAAAAATCTTTAAAAGGGGATATACTCCTAAAAAGGGAAGAGGAATAAACTACGTTTATGGATTGAAATATTTAATATTGTAAAAATGTCAATTTTCTCAAAGTAGCCTATAAAGTCAATGTAATTCCAGTCAAAATCTTTGTGTCTATGTATGCATATTTGGTGAGCATAGACAAATTAATTCTAAAATTTATATGAAAATGTAAAAGATCAGGGCACCTGGGTGACTCCGTGGTTGAGCGCCTTTGCCTTTGGCTCAGGTCATAATCCCGGGATCCTTGGATCAAGTTCCACATCAGGTTCCCCTGCAGGGAGCCTGCTTCTTCTACCTGTGTCTGTGCCTCTTGCTGTATCTCTCATGAATAAATAAATAAAATCTTTAAAAAAATATGTAAAAAATCTAAAATATTTAAACACGAAAAACTGGAATACTTTCATTACTAGCTAACAAGACCTGTCATAAAGCTATGGTGGTTAAAACAACATGGTTCACATACAAACAGAATAACGAATCTGTTAACCGATCCACCCATATTGTGTCACCTGATTTGATAAAGGTAACTCTCTAATGTGGTATAAGAATGGATTGTCCTCTCCCTGTGTGTCTCCCATGAATAAATAAAATCTTTTTTTTTTTAAAAAAAAGAATGGATTGTTTTTTCACAAATGGTGGGAGTTTGATGGAGAAATCTTGCCCTACATGTGGCTATTCACATGTAGAAAAATATATTTGGTCCGCTAGCTGAAATGCAAAAACCAAATCCAGAGGGATTACGGATCTAAATGTGAAAAGCAAAAGTTTAAAAATGACAAACTAATAGAAGAAAACACTAGAGAACATTTTCATGACCTTGAAATAGGCAACAGTTTCTTAAACAGGTTACAAACAGCATTAGCTATAAAAGAAACAATAATAATCACAATTTCATGATGTTAGTTCTTTTAAATTGGTACGTAAATTCAATATAATTCAAATTCAAATCTCAAAAGTATTTTTTTTTAGAATTTAACAATCTGATTCTCAAATTTATAGATAGAGCAAAATAAGGCAAGACTAGCCAAGACACTCTGATTTTAAAATCCCCAACAAACCTGATGGTGGACTTATTATGCCAGATATCAGGATTTATCATAATGATATGGTAACTAAGACAATGTGAAATTAGCATAGAGATGAAACAGAATAGAGGGCCCAGAAATAAGCCCTCACATATGCAGAAACTTGATTTACAATAGACCAGACATTGCAGATCTGTGGTTTTAGGACAATTGGTTATCCATATGGAAAAAAATGAAATTAGATCCCCCAACTTACACAATACACAAAAATCAACTCCAGATGGAATAAAGGCTTAAACATAAAATGAAAAACTATAAAACTATTGGAAGATAATGTAAGAGAATATCTTCATGACCTCAGAGTAGGGCAAGATTTCTCCATCAAAACACAGTAAGTACAAACCATAAAGACAAAGATTGATAAATTTAACTACATTAAAATTAAGAATTTTTGTTCATTGAAAGACACTATAAAGAGAGTTAAAAGACAAACTACAAACCAGCAGAAGGTAATTGCAACAAGTAAAACTAACAAGGTATTGAATAGCATCAAGAATATATAATTATAAATCAAGAAACACATGACAAACGATTGAAAATGGGGCAAAAAAAATATGAACTGGGATGTCATACACAGAGAAATATAAATGGTGTATGAGTGTAGGAAAAGAGGCTCAGCCTCTTGCAAGCTAAAGCAAGATACAATTATATATTCATAAAACAGGCAAAAAGTAAAAAGTCTGATGGTACCAAGTATTGATAAGGATAGAGAGCCATGAAGCCCTCTGCCACTGCGGGTGGGCATATAAGTTGATGAAACTATTTGGAAACAGTTTACCATTACCTAGTAGGGTTGAACATGTGGAAACCCTATAACTGGAATTCCATTGTTAGATAAAGACATTTTTTGTGTTGTGCACCAGGGAACGTTTTAAAGAACGTTCATAGCAGAACTCTTTCTAATGGCCCCAAATTGGAAACAACTCAAATGGTTGTTGATAGAAGATTCAGGTCCTTTGTCTGTTTTGAGTTTTATTTTTTTAAAGATTTATTTATTTATTTGAGAGACAGAGAGAGTGCGGGGTTGAGGAGAGGGGCAGAGGGAGAGGGACAGAGAAACCAAGCTGACTCCACACTGAGCATGAAGCCAGACTCTGGGATTGATCTCACCACCCTGAGAACATGAACCTAGCCAAAACCAAGTCGGATGCTCAATGGACTGAGCCACCCAGATGCCCCAACTTTGCCTGTTTTAATCATTATCTTTTTGTTATTGAATTGCAATAGGTCTTTACATCTTCCAGAGGCAAGTTTTTTGTCAAACACAGAATTTGTAAAAGTTTTCTCTCATATGTAGGTGGCCTTTTCACTTTCTTGACGGTGTCCTGGGAAGCACAAAAATGTTTAATCTTGGTTATGTTCAGTGTCTCTATTCCTTCCTTTGTTGCCTGTACTTTTGGTGTCACATCTAAGAAATCATTTTCTAAGGCCATTCCAAGGTCATGAAGATCTACACTTTTGTTTTCTTCTAAGAGTTTTCTTCTAAGAGTTTTATAGTTCGAGCTCTTATTTTAGATCATTGATCCATTTTGAGTTAATTTCTGCATGCGGTGTGAGACAGGAGCGCAACTTCATTCTTTTGCATGTGGAAATTCATTCTTTAAAAAGACATATCATCCAGGATGCCTGGGTGGCTCAGTCGGTTAGATGTCTGACTCTCAATTTCAGCTCAGCTCATGATCTCGCGTCATGAGATCGAGCCCTGCTCCATGCTGCCCTTTCCCTCTGCTCATTCTCTAAAAAAGAAAAAAAAATAGGAAAAGAAAAAGAAAAATACATATTGCCCAATTAAAAAAGGAACACAGGATTGGAGTAGATATCTCTCCAAAGAAGATATACACATGACCAATAAGTACATGAAAAGATGCTCAACGTCTATAGTTATTAAGAGAATATAGATCAAAGTCATGAAATACTAAAAACAAAAACAAAAACAAAAGTCATGAAATACTGCTTCACATGTACTAGGATGGCTGTAATGAGGAAGACAGACGTTGTTAGAAGAGATGGAGAGAAATTAAAATACACACACCGTTGGTGGTATAATGCTGCAGACACTTTGTAAGCCAGTTTGGCAGATCCTCAAATGATTAAACACAGGATTACCATGTGACCCAGAAATCCCACTTCTAGGTGTGTATCAAAAAGAATTGAAAACAGATGTTCGCACAAAAACTTGTACACACATGTTCATAACCGCATCACTCGCAATAGCCATAAAGAGCAAACAACGCAAACATCCACGACCACCTGATGGACAGATAAACAGAATGTGATATATCCATACAATGGGATATTGTTCACCCATAAAAAGAAGTGAATTACTGACACATGCTACAACATGGATAAACCTTGAGAACCTTATGCTGAGTGGAAAAAGCCAGGCATAAAATGACACTTATTGTACAAATTCCATTTAGACAAAATATCCAGAATAGAAAAATCTATAGAGATGGAAAGCAGGTTAAAGGTTTCTAGGGGGTGATGAGAGGCTGGAATGGGGAGTGACTGCTAACTTGGTAGGGGGTTTCTTTGGGGACTAGTAAAAATATTCTGCAGTCAGATAGTGGTGACAGCTGCACAACCATGTAAATACACTAAACTGTATCATTAATGTTAAAGGGCAAACCGTATGCTATGTGAATTACAACTCAATAATAAAAATACATATTATGTGGTAAAATCACTTATCTTTTTTGAGATTTTATTTATTTATTTGAGAGAGAGCGTGTGTGTGTGCGCACACACACACAAACACACATATGCGTGAGTGGGGGAGGGGCAGAGGGAGAGGAAGAAGGAGGCTCCCCGCTGAGTAGGAAGCCCCATGTGGAGCTCTATCCCAGGCCATGAGATCATGACCCGAGCCAAAGGCAGACGCTTAACCGACTGAGCTACCCAGGTGCCATTGTAAAACTATCTTCAAAAGTAGAGATTGGCTAACCCCAAATCAAGACACGCTCACCTCTAGTGTGTGTGTTAATGGGGGCATTACTATAGGAAATGGGGGTGGGCAGTTCTACAGCGTTGGTAATGTCTTATCTCTTAATTTGGATGGTGTGGACACGGTGTTCACTTTTATGATTCTATAAACTAAATGCACATATCTCTTGTGCACTCCTGGCTAAATGATCTATGCCATCATAAAAAGAAATAAACTGAGGGAGTTGGATGAGGTGATCTCCCAGAGACCTCTTTGCCCAGGGGGTCTCCAGCTCTATGGAAATGACAGAGGAGTAGAAGCTGGTCTTAGGCACAGAATCAATGATGCTCCAGAACTGGGACACCTGTTGTGGACTCTCATGTGAAAAGGAGGTCTCCCAGGCTAACTCTGAAGGAGGCCTTTGGGGAGACCAGGTCGGCCATCTCCTCAAGGCCTCAAGGTGGTGCTCATCGCATTGACTCTAGGCCAGGCACACCAGACACTCGCAACTTTCGGCTTCATTTGGGCTCCTACCCATCTGATCTTAGTGGAGGAGGGGCAGGTTCTCATGGATAAAACATACCAATTTCATGGATACGCTCGAATCCTACACTGTTAATTTGCGAGTATATCTAAGTACTCACATCAATGTGTCCACATTCTCCTCTCCCTCAGGAAGTGGCTCAGGTGCTCACTGGTGAAGACAGAGGGACCATCCCTCTCACACCTGGATAGCCTTGCCAGTGACATTGGAATCCTCACTGCATATTGATACAATTTCCTGCATCCCTTGTCTCAACAGGGATGACATGTCCTGCATTCAGCCAATACACATTTATCAAGTGCCATGGCGAGTGCCGGGGATGCAGCATTGAACACAACAGAGTTGATGGTCTCATTGCGGAAGCAGGACATAAACAGCTAAGCACGCAGCTAGAATTCAGATTATAAATTGTGATAAATGCCACTGAACCTCACGTTCTTTTCACCAGTGAATCCCAGAGCCCAGAGGAGTGTCTGGCACAGGTGTGTTTGATGCATAAATGAATGACTAGAGATTGAATGAAATGAATTTGTCCTGTGCATGAAGGTCCTTCCAGTTCTCAAAGGCCAGGCCTGCCTCTCCCTGTATTCCCTGGCACCGCCAGGATCCATCTGGGCACGTCACCTTCCACCACTCCTCTGTCTTTGGCCAGGCTCTTCCCCATCTGACCTACACAGTCTTTGTTTAGACCTTGCCACTAGGATGTGGCTCAGTCTTGCTGACAGGGGAGCCATTCTGTCTCTGAGGGTAACCTTGCTTATTCCTACCCTGCTCTCAGTTCTCGGGGAGCATGTCCGGGAGGCCACCAGCACCCTCCGTGCCTCCAGGGCTATCACAGAGCAGCCCGGGGTGGTCACGTCATAGTGTGATGGTAAGATGCTGATCACATCCCATCTGGGGAAATACTCAGGATGCTGGGAGAGGCCACTTCCTCTCCATAGCAGGCACGAGCCTGTTTCCAGTGCCAGCCAGACTCACAGACAGGAGCGGGGGTTCTGGGCCCCAGGCAGTGAGGAGTTGGTGATTTCGGAGAAGACAGCAGAGTGGGGTCCCTGGGAATGTTGGAGGGGATGAGGGAGTGGGAATGCAATGGAGGAGGAAAGAAAAGGAGGGGGTTCCACAGACAGCTGACCACGTGCACTTTCACTGCGCTGGAAGGGGGGAGTGCGCTTACTCTGCTACTGACAAAATGACCCTCTCTTCCAGCAACACAGGGAGCCGTCTAGTGGAGGGGCCTGGCTGACCTGTCGGGCCGTCTCCCAGCAGCACAGAGGCGGGAAGATGAGGCAAGTAAGGATGGTCTCCTCTGAGACCTAACTCTGCCTATGGCTCCCAGAGCCAGGGAGTGAAATGAACAGGTGTTTACGGGTTCTTGCCTCGAGGGGTCCCCATCTAGCTGGTCAGAACAGACTGCCTACCAGAAACGGATAGCACCCAGATGGGCTGTTGGAAGCTGCCTGGAGCCCCATCCTCTGATGCAGTGTAGTTGGATGGTGAGAGCGAGGTTCTGGGGCCAACGGCCCCCCTCTCACAGACAAGTCCTATAGCCTCGTACAAGTTGCCTCAACTATCCAGATGCTTGTATCCTCGTTCCCTTCAAGATGGGGATGAAAATGAGCAATAATGCATGAGGATTTACCTGAGGTGATCTCTTAGCATAGCACTCAGTAGGTACTAAACTTCAGGGAACCTTGGGGTACCATAGGAATGATTATTATCCTGGTTCAGAGAAGGGAGAGAGAGGGCGAGAGAGCCCGGGATTAGCTTCATGGAATAAGAAGAATGAAGCCCTTAAGAGAAGAAGAGAAATTTGTTACGTGGAAGGATGGCAGCAGTGGTGGGGGGGGGGGACTGAGGCAGGAGATCAGGAGGGTTGAGAGGATGTGCTGGCTGGCTATGAGGAGCCCACTTGGCCAGAGCGCAAAGATGGAGCTGGGGAGATGAAGGATCATTGAAGAGGAGCTTGAAGGATGAGGATGGATAGTTGATGGGCCCCCCAGGGTGAATGTGGGCCTTGAATCTCTGTCCACGCGGCTCTAAGAGCCTTCACAGGGACAAGTCCCTTATAACTTGCTGAAGGGCTACTTCAAAGTGTCACCTCTCACTTCCTGAGATCAGCTGGTCACTTCTGATGAATTCACAGGCAGCTGATAGTTTGGAAAAATCATCGTGTGGAGTCAAGGGGAGACTCAAGGTTTCCTCCTACCTTTGCATCTTCTTCCTTTTTTTTTTTTTTTTTAAGATTTCGTTTATTTAACAGACAGAGAGGGGGGAGAGCCAGAGAGAGCAAGAGACCACCAATGAGGGAGAGAGGCAGAGGGAGAAGCAGGCTCCCTGCTGAGCAGTGAGAGCCCGATGTGGGGCTCGATCCCAGGACCCTGGAATCCTGACCTGAGCCACAGGCAGACGCTTAACCAACTGAGCCACCCAGGTATACCCTAGCTCTGCCTCTAATCAGACTAGTGATGACACTGTGCTGGTCCCTCCCTCCCTGGCACCCACTGACCTCATCTGCAAGATGAGAGTGGGGAAAATACCTCATCTCTCAAGTTCCTGCCACTTGGTGAGCTCTGCAAAAAACAAAAAAAAAAAAACAAAAAAAAAAAAAAAAAAAACCACCCTGCTCTAACCTTGCTGCTCCTATTTCTAGGATTTGTGTGCTCTAACCTTGCTGCTCCTATTTCTAGGATTTGTGGGGACAAATCTCCAGATATTTCATTTGGTTGGAGTTCACGGAGAAGTTGCTCTGAGCTGATCCTTACAATTTTGCTCACTTTTTTAAATCTGAAAATTAACAAGGCTACTGTTGTCTCTGGTTCTGAATTCCAGGGCTCATATTTTAAAAAAAAAACAAAAAACTCTTTAAATGCAAAAGGCTCCTGAGGAACCCACAGGCAGCTGTGAGGCTGGGAAGGAAGCCTTGGTCTTCCGGTAGGTGACTGTGGCTGGAATGCTGGCTCAGCCCCTCAACATCCAACCTGGTCTCAGGGGGACACTTCAGCTCCCCGAGCCTCCGAGCCTCCGCTTCCTTGTCTCTGAGATAGGGTGAAGGTTCCTTTACTCACAAGGTGAAGGGCAGATGGGATGTCATCATCGTGTTGACATTCATTCTTATCTTGCTTTTCTTTCTGTTTTTTTTTTTTAAGATTTTATTTCTTTATTCATGACAGACACACAGAGAGAGAGGCAGAGACACAGGCCGAGGGAGAAGCAGGCTCCATGCAGGGAGCCCCCTGCGGGACTCAATCCCAGGACCCCAGGATCATGCCCTGAGCCCAAGGCAGATACTCAAGCCCCCCAGGCACCCCTTTATCTCCCTTTTCTTCCAAGTGTTGAACTTTGGCCATCACAACTGTCCTGTCAGCCAACGCAGATACTTCTGCCTCCGTTTCCAGGTTGGAAACTGAGGCTCAGAAGGGGGAACTGGGTTGCCCAAAGCCGCACAGCACAAGCAAAGCTGGGATGAGGAAGCCCCTGCCCATCTCCTTCATACTGTGTCCCCACAAGCACCGTGAACGGGGGCAGAAGCTACCGTCCTCGTCTCGTCGGCCCTGGACGAGGCCAGGCCAATCTTTGCAGTGGGCCGCTCTTTGACCTCTGTGCTGCCGGGTGACCCTGGCCAGGGCCCTCCTGGTTGCAGCTCTCTAGCGGGGCGCCAGGAGAGAGACACCCCCCTCTCGGCCCCAGTCGATGACCATGGCCCAGGAAGGCGAGGCAGGGCCCTGTGGCTGCAACCACAATCACCAGCAGGCCCCCGATTCCAGTAGCCGTCCCGGAAGCTACAAGCCAGGGCTGTAATTTCCAGGTTGGGCCCGGACCAAGAGCAACCCCGCTGCTGAATCAGTCACCCAATCAGTCCTATCTTATTTCTTGGCTTTCTGGAGGAGCGGCTTCACCTCCAGGAAGGGGTGCCTGGGAGCCCCCCTCCTGCGTGGCACACCTGGGGCGCCGGCTGGCTTCCCTCTGGCCTCCTCACTGTCTCTTTCCAGGTCCCCCCAGCTCTCTTGCCTGGAGGAGCCCATGCCCCTCATTCCTCACCCCTTGCCCCCAGCCTCCCTCATCGATTGCAGACCTTCCTGGCTCCACCCCACTGGCTGAATCATGCATTTCTTCTCCCCAAAGGGCCCCAGCTGGGGTTTCTGCCAGATGAGCTGACAATCTGTGCAGATAAGTGCAGGGGACTTTCCCACAAAAAATGGGAAAATGGCCCAGAAATTAAAGAACTTGCCTCCCTTCCTTGCCCTCCTCCACTCCCCCGTCATTTTGCAAAATGCCTGAGCTAAGCCAAAAAGGAGATGGTTCTTAGAGGGAGAAAGCAGGGACTTCTTGCCACTTCCGAGGCCGGTGTTGTTCTTAGCTGGGCCAATGAGCTGAGCATCCTCTCCTGAACCCCAGTGCTGTGCAGCAGAGGCTAAGGACTCTGGGGCTGGGGAAGGCCTGTTCATTCCTAAAGGATTTTAGGATTTGTCCCCACAGTCTCTGCTGGTGATGGTTCTGAACCATGCAGTCAGCTCCTGGTGGGGCTATCTGCATCCCTGCTGGTCCTGTCTCTTTTCCACAGGACGCCAGGGTCCCCTTTCTGAAATGTAAATGTGTCCTCTGTCCAACTCCTTCATGTCCCCTCTTTAAAACCAATCAATGGCAAAACGAATCACTCCAAAGCCCTGCCTGGTCTTCCCACTTACCCTCCCGTTTCCACCCTCTTCATTACCCAGGCCACACCAGCCTGCCTTCAGGTCCCCATGGCCACACACTCTCCCACCACAGCACCTTTGTACCTGCTTTTCCTTCTGCCTGGAGTGCTCTTCTTTGTCTGTTACCTGACAACACCTGCTTATCCTCAGACCTCAGTCCTTGTGTCCCCAAACCCAGCTCAATCCTCATCACTCAGGGTACCCCCTTGTAGCCCTACAGACCTCCCCACCACAGCAGAGTCACAGTACGTTGTACGTTTGCCTTTGTGGCCATTTGGTTAATAATGTCTGTCTCCCCCGAGAACCAGGAGCTTGTCTGGTTTCACTCACCACTGTATCCTCAGGGCCTAGTACCCTGCCTGGCACAGGGCACCCAATCATTATTTGTAGAGTGGAGGAAGCAAATACTGAATCTTCCTAGTGCCAAAGTTCTGTGACCCAGGAGCACTGGGTGGAGGTCCCACGGGGTTCGGAGAAAAGATAGGATGGGGTATGAGGGCTGTGGATGGTTCAGTCCATTTGTAAACATGGGAAAGACACACATGTGCATCCTCAGAAAGTGTGTGTGTGTGTGTGTGTGTGTGTGTGTGTGTATGTTCAAATCCAATGTAGTCATGGGCAAGTATAATTTCATGGCCCAAATTATTGTCACTGTAGTGGTCCCTCTACCTCTGAAGCTCATAGGACAAGTCCTCAAATACTGACATTAATTCCACTTAGGAATTATCCCTCCACTTATCCTGGTCTTCAGCTTTGTCAAGAATCCCCCATCATGCTTTTGCATTTCTTCCTGGCTGTGTGTCTGTCAGCCTTTTCAGAGTCCAGGCATGCCCTTTCCCAGCTGTGGCTCATAGAGGGTCTGAGGCCGCCATATTGGGTTAATCAACCAACACCCTCTTAATCTCCTTTGTGTCAGATCTCATCGGACTACAGTCAGCTGAATTTTAATTTGCTATAATAAACTCTATGACAGAGTCTCTCAAAATGAGATTTAAGAGCCACTTGCCTCTAAGTTGTTCCAGGAGATTGCTAAAATGCAGTTTCCGGGCTTCATCGCAGGCCTACTAAAACCAAGCCCCTGAGAAAAGGATGCAGGAATAATGTTGTAAGCAAACTTCTCAGGAATTATGATGCATGATTAAAATTGCAAACTGCAGCTCTAAGGAAACTGGAGATGTACCTAGTAGAAGTGGGACCCCTTGCACACTCTATTGCTCTTACTCCCCAAGTGGATTTGTCTAAAAAAGGGTGGAATTCTCAACAGGGTTGGTGGCAGGGAGGACAGAAGTGGTGGTCTTCTTTTTCTTCTTCTTTTTTTTTTTCTTTGACGAGAGAAGGCTGTTTACCATGTAATAGAATGTTCCTTTCCTGGGGCCTTAGTAATACCATTTCTGGAGCTATTCGGGTTTCCAAAAATGCCTCAGAAGTTGCTGAACTGAGCTAGTTCCAAATTCATTGTCCAGTTGCTCAAACATACTATGCATGTATTTGTGTTCAGTAGTATTTATTGAGTGCCTACCTTGTGCCTGACATGGGATAATTTTATGAAGAAAACAGACAAACACCCTGTCCTCATAGAGCTTGCTTTCTAGTGGAAAAGAATAAGCTCACAGGAACACAGAAGAAGAAAGGAGACAACAGCAGCCAGGGAGTGATGTTAGCTCTCCTTTGGAGGGAGAGCATGCAGTGAGATATGGGGTTGAGACATAATAGTTAAAGGTGACCCAGGAGGAGGTCTTAAAGGTGATGTCCAAGGGTGGAAGAGGGACAAAGGATATGGGGGAGAAGATGATTAGGGACTGTGTCAAGATGAGACTGAATCTTGGGCAGCCTGGGTGGCTCAGCGGTTTAGCGCCTCCTTCAGCCCAGGGCGTAATCCTGGAGACCCAGGATCGAGTCCCACGTCAGGCTCCCTGCATGGAGCCTGCTTCTCCCTCTACCTGTGTCTGTCTCTGCCTCTCTCTCTCTCTCTCTCTCTCTCTCTCCTCTCTGTGTTTCTCATGAATTTATTTATTCATAAAATCTTTTTTTAAAAAAAAGATGAGATTGAATCTTATGTTGGACTAGGAGGGGCCAGGACCAATGCAGTAGACTAACAACCTATAGACCGATAGTTGCTATAGATTGGGTATGTGGGAAGAAAGAGAGAAAGTGAATGTCAAAGTGAGAAAAGTATGAGCCTGATAAGTTGGAAAGCATGCTATAAAGCTGGGTATACAGAAAGATGAAGTTTCAGTGTGGGTCCGGGCAAACTAGACAGGGCTGGAAAGCCTCCAAGCAGAAAATTTATAGGTTGGGCTCATCCCTAGGTGATTCCATGACCACTGAACGTGGGGCACTAACGCCTTTCCTGACAAATAAAACATGACAGAGCGGAGGGCCTGGCTCCAGGGCTCCCCAGATATACAAACGAAGCACGCATGTTGAGCACCTGACAGGGGCAAGAGATGTCAGGTACAGACTCACGTATAAACACATACACACACATATTCACACACACGTGTACACACAGTCACCCTCCTTCCCTTATTACAACAAGATTGATCAGTGTGGGATGGGGATGAGGTCAGTGCTACAAAGGCTGCTGGGGTCATTGGGGGGACATCTGAAGTATTGGGGTCAAAAAGGGGGAGTGCGTGCTGCTTTCTGACTCTGAGCAGAAAATCTGCGACCATCTAGTGCCGCCAGTTCAGCTCTCGGCTTCTCCCCGTCCGCAATTGAACTTTTCACAGTGAGTTAGTAATAATAGTATCAACGAAGGAGAGAGCTCTTCAAATAGCACCCAGTTGGCATTGATCCTCCTGAAGAATGGAAAACACATTTTTGAGGTCAATTTTTTTTATAGTCGGGAAGTCAGTTTAACCAAAGCAACTAGCCTAGTGCTGTGTCATTTTGACAGTACGATCTCATGTTCATTATATTTTCTGAGGGTAATCTTTCCCTCTATCCTTTGATAAATACTCGTCTTGTACCACTACGTGCCAGGGAACTGGCCTCGATGCTCAGTGGCAATAAGGACCGGCCCTGGCCCTCATGGAGCTTACACTCTCATGTAAGATCTGGCCCAGGGAGCAAAGAGGTTTTGCGGTGACCAAAAGGCCTGGGTGTCCGTACTGAGCCCTCTGTGGACTTTCTAGATGTGCAGCCTCCTCCACTCACCCAGATGATGCTCCTGGGCTGGCACCACCATCACTCACAGAGAATGAAGTCATGAGTGTGCAGAGGCTGCTGAGAGGTGAGGCACAAAGCAGAGCTCTGAGTCCAGCACAGTCTGCTCCCAAAGACCAGAGGACACTGCGTCCTTCACCCCCTCCCTCTCTCCTCTGGAGACTTCTCCCTGCTTTCTGCACCAGGATTCCTCATAGTCCAGGGGGTGGACAGGAGGGAGATCCACTTTGGATGTGGCCAATTTCCTGGGAGACATCAACAAAATCCCGCAGATCCCAGTCTAAGGCAGCGCTCAAGTTCAAGTCCAATTTCCTTCCACCAGGCTCCTTTGGAACATGCCTTCCAGTCGACCCTCCCTGGGAACCGTGTTTACCCAGCTCCATTCAACGCTGACTCCAATTGTGTGCTGAGCGGCTTGTGGGGTGCTGGGGACCTAGAAATGGATGAACCAACATACCCAGTGTGCATGGAACAGATGTAGGGTAGCTTGACGGAGGAAGAGCAGTGGCCCGAGAAGGCCAGAGTTGGGGACAGTTAACCCTGAAGGAGGTGTGCCCAGACTTAAACTGATTCCATCTTCTCTGTAGAGGAGCTCCCCAGTGCAGGTCCACCATGGTACCCCAGAGCCTAGCACAGAGCCTGGCACATAGTAAATGCTCGCTAAATTTTGGTTGAGTAAATGACTAACTACAGCCAAGCAGTAAACATGGGTGAGGCCATGGATGTTGCCTCTCTTGTGCCCTAGCTGTTGTGGCCAAGCTGTTTCCTCTCCAGAGGAGCTCTGGAGAGGTGTGGCAATCAGCACTGCTTCGGGCCTGGAGGATCACCTTATTAGTGACCCCTGAGGGGCAGAGTGGATTACTTACTCTGGAGTAAGTAAGTGGATTACTTACTCAAGCCTTGGCCTCAGGGGCATGGACAGTGGAGCTGATGCAGGTGAAGCTCCAGGGCTCCCTCTGACATGGGCCCTTCCAAGGCAAGGTGTTCTTTGGATGGATGTCTGTGAACCTGTGCCCTGGTGGTGTGAGCTCCATCCCCCAGGCTTAGAGCTCTCCTGGGGGATGTCATTGAGAGTGCAGGCCCTGCTTTGAAAGCCCATGGAGAAAAATCTGAAGGAGATAGCACTAAGATGCTCACTTTACCCTTACCCTGCTCTGTGGGTACCTGTCCAGCAGGTGGGGGTGACTGTGATGAGTGGGCAGGGCTGAGCCAGGTGCCCAGGCACGACCCTTAGGCATAAAGCACCAGGTAAGCAAGAAACTTCAGGGGAAGAGAAGCAAGAAACTTCAGGGTAAGCTTTATGTGTGGTATTACCAGTACAAGCCATGAAGCCAACTTTTCCAAACCATCAATGGCACAAAACGCATTTTGATAACCCATGCCAGAGGGAGGGCCGAATTATCTTTCTTTCCCCTCTTTAGAAAAAAAAGATTTTATGAAATTCTTATTGTGTAAGAAGGTAATCAAAGTGTATGTAGTCAGAAATGCTAAAATAGAGGTAAGAAAATATCACCATCCTTGAGGTGTGGTAGGTTGTCCATTACTACCAATAATAAAAGCATTATGGAATTCTTCTGGAGTTTGTGCTGTTCGTGTTATTTGCCATATTTAAAAAATTTTCATTTGTGATTTCTAATTCTGAAAAAAATTCACTTTTGTACCTGATTTTATGTTTGTATTTTGTGTGTTTTTTTCTTGAAGAGTCTCCCTTCACCTAAATTGTGTAAGATTCTGGATCAACACAATGTGGAAATGTCTGTATGGTTCATGACATATGCTCATGCACCTTGTCTGTTTTTTAAATGTTTAATAAACACCCTTGAACCTACCACCCAATACCAAGAAATAGAGGACTGGTAAATTATTTTGTCCTATCCCATTTTCCTGCCTCCTCCTGCTGAGATAACCAGTGTCCTGAAACTTGCATTCATGGTTCTCTTACTTTAAAAAGGTATTTACCAAATATATGTGTTTAGCTTTAGTGTGGTTTTGTTTTTAAGCTTTATAAAAATGCTGTTTGTGTTTGTGGATTGATGACTCGATAAAGATGTCAGTTCTCCCCAAATTTAATGCGCTACCAAAATCTCGGAAGATACTTTGTAGATATAGACAAGATTGTTCTAAAATTCATATAGAAAGACAAAAGAACTAGAAAAGCTTAAATAATTTTTAAAAAGAAAAATAAGGGGCGTCTAAGTGGCCCAGTTAAGCCTCCAACTCTTGATCTCAGCTCAGGTCTTGATCTCAGGGTCATGAGTTCAAGTCCCGAGTTGGACTCTGCTCTGGGCATGGAGCCTACTTAAAAAAAAAAAAAAAAGGAAAGAAAGAAAAATGAATTGGGAGAAATCAGTCTACACAATGTCAAGACTTACTAAGTAGCTACAGCAATCAAGATCGTGTAGTATGGGTGGAGGGACAGACATGCAGATAGATAGAACAGTTGGAAAACTCAGAAACAGATCCACACAAATGTATCTAACTTATTTTTAACAAAGGTGCAAAAGCAATTCAACAGAAAAAAAGGTAACTTTTTCAACAAACGGTGCTGGTATAATTGCACAACCATAGACAGAAAAATGAACCTGATCCAAACCTCACACCTTATACAAAAATTAATCCAAACTGAATGACAGACTTTAATGTAAAGCATAAAACTATAAAACTTCCAGAAAAAAAAAAAACAGGAAAATCTTTTTGATGGAGGACTAGACAAAATTATTAGACTTGACATCAAGAGAATGAGCCATAAAAGGGAGAATTTATAAGTTGGACCTCATCAAAATTAAAAATTTTTATTCTGAAAAATACTTTGTTAGACCCTGTGAATAGAAAACGAGCTACAGACAGAGGGAAAATATTTTCAAACCACATAACTGACAAAGGGCTAGTATTTAAAATATCTGAAGAGGGATCCCTGGGTGGCGCAGTGGTTTGGTGCCTGCCTTTGGCCCAGGGCGCGATCCTGGAGACCCGGGATCGAATCCCACGTCGGGCTCCCAGTGCATGGAGCCTGCTTCTCCCTCTGCCTGTGTGTCTCTGCCTCTCTCTCTCTCTGTGACTATCATAAATAAATAAAAAAATTAAAAAAAATAAAAATAAAATAAAATATCTGAAGAGTTCCCCAAACTCAACAGTAAAAAATCCAAACAATCCAATTAAGAAAAGGACAAAAGACGTGCCCAGACAGTTCACCGGGAAGGATGTGCAGATGACAAATAATCACAGAAAGAGATGTTCATCATCATTAGCCACTAAGGTAACGCAAACTGAAATTCTACACCGAGATGTCACTAGGCTCAGGATAGTCCAATTAAAAAATAGTGTCAGAAAACAAAACAAAACAAAATAGTGTCGGTACGCAGACTGGATCGCTCTCATTGCTGGTAGGAATGTAGAAAGGTGCCGTTGCTCAGGAAAACAGCTTTGGCCGTTTCTTTAAAAACTAACCGTGCAACTACCGTGTGACTCATCAATTGTGCTCTTGGGCATTTTACTCCAGAGAAATGAAGACTTTTATGTTCCCATAGAAACCCGCACATGAACGTTAAGAAGAGTTTTATTTGTAATAACCAAAACCTGGAACCAACTGAGACATCCTTTGACAGGTGAATGGTTCAGTGAACCGTGGTACGTCCACACCATGGCATGCTACTTAGCAATAAAAGGAAATGAGCTTGGAGCAATCATGCCGCATCTCCAGAAATCATGCCCAGGGAGAAAAGCCAACCCCAAAGGGTTACAGCCTGTATGATTGCACTTATACGACATTCTTTTTTTTTTTTAAGATTTTATTTATTTATTCATGAGAGACACAGAGAGAGAGGCAGAGACACAGGCAGAGGGAGAAGCAGGCCCCATGTGGGACTCGATCCTGGGACTCCGGGATCACGCCCTGAACCAAAGGCAGACGCTCAACTACTGAGCCACCCAGGCATCCGTACGACATTCTTTAAAGGACAAAATTATGGAAAGAGAGGACGTACAGGTCTCCAGTGGTTGCCAGGGTTAAGGAGGAGATGGGAACAGGAAAGAGATAAATGTGGTTGTAAAAGGGCACCATGGGAAATCCTTGTGGAAATGATCTTTTAGATTGTATCAATGTCAGCATCCTGGTTGTGATATTGTACTATGATTTTACAAGGTGTTATATGGGGAACACTGGGTGTATTGGTTCTCACAACAGTATATAAATCTACAATTAGTCTACCTGTCTTGCAGTTTCCTGGGGATGGGGGAAAAAGAAGTATTGGTCAAGGTAATTTGAAAAGTTAAAGGTGCCCTTTGGATTGAACAGCTGATGTTGACCATGACAAGGCTTCTGGCCCTGGCTAAGTATGTTGGATCCTAAACACAGTGGTATAAAGGAACCAACCCTTGGCATCAAGACGAAAGACCTGGGTTCAAATCTCAGCTTAACCACTTACTAAGCCCTTGACCTTTGGCAGGTCATTTGTGGCTCAGTCCTTTGCTCTGCCCTGATCCTTCTCTCACTCCCTGTGGATCGGATAGGACTAACCTGTCTTTACCGGCGAGGGGTGGGCATAGAGATGAGGTCTGGCCATTCAAGATCTCATCAACTGAGCCCAAATGGTTGCTTGTGGTGTCAGGCTGTGACCAAGACAGGACCGATTAGATCTTCCTTAAGCCTTATTTTCCTTTCTTTCTTTTTTTCCCCCAAGAGCTTTTTATAAAGGGTACTTTCTTCTCCTCTGGGACCGTGATTCTAAGAATGACATGGGAACTGCTTAGGATCTTCTTCCCTTACCACATGGAAGAAGCAATAACCGGATATTGTTAGAGTTCCTAGATCTAGCCAGACCTGAAGCTAGCTACCTCAATAAGTATCCTTTTTTATTTATGCTAATTTGAGGGAGGTTTCTATCACTGGCACTTAAAAGAGCACCATGGTTATCATTTCATTTTACTACTTTGAGCCTGTTATATTATCTATTTATAGATAAATATATTCATCTATCTATTATAAAAGTAGATATAATAATAATAAAAAATCTCATCAATGTACTTAAAGAGATCATATACATAAATCTTTGTCCCTTTCCTCCATCCTTAATCAGTTGATTAAATTGGGTAGAGTCAGGGAGAGGGTTTTTTTTTTAAAACATTTTACTTATTTATTCATGAGAGACACACAGAAAGAGGCTGAGACACAGGCAGAGGGAGAAGCAGGCTCCCTGCAGCGAGCCTGATGCGGGATTCTATCTGGGGACCTCAGGACCCCAGGATGATGATCAGAGCCAAAGGCAGGCACTCAACCCCTGAGCCACCCAGGTGCCCCATAGGGAGGGATTTAAAACAGAAAACCCTAAAAGGTTAGAGAGGCCTTAAAGGTCATCCTGAGCACTCATTTGTCCTTGAATCTTTTTTAGCCCTCCCATTTAATTTCCTGAGTCTTGTTTGCTTGGGTTTTTTGTTTTTGGGGTTTTGTTTTTTTTAATAAGGATGACATAACTACTTTTTTTTTTTTGGCACATGGTGTGGTTGGGAGGATAAAATGGCTTGATGCACATCAAAGCATTTTGCACAAAATGGAAGAAACTAGTTACTATCTAACAAGGAGCTTGTAGTCTGGCAAGAGATAAGGAATGTTCCAAGAGTCTTCTAGGCAGAGGTTCTGAAAATACAGTGTGTACAAGAATAACCTGAGGAGTAAGGCGGGCCGATCAGAACACTGGCCTCTTCCTTCTGACAACCCTTGGATCCTTCTGGTGCCACGGTCTGAGGATCGTTGCCCTAGTGACTAGAGAAAAGGACGAGAGCACGAGGAATGGGAACATTAAATGCTTGCTGCTGACAACCAGAGAAGGAGTCTGTAGGAAAGTGAAGAAAAGACAGCTCGTCTGGAGTCAGGATGGGTTCCTGGAAGAAGGACTTCCTAGGTGGGCTTCTCCCAGCAGTGGACTCAGAACCAAGGATCCAGATGCCATGGACTGGTCAAGGGTGTGCTCCCATGGGAAAGTGGTAAGGGAGTGGATGAAGCAGGACGTGCCAGCAGAAGAAGCCAAGCTGGGTGCACCTGCAGGTGGAAGCCTGGTCGCCAGGGGCGGGGGCTCTGAAGCGACAATTCTACGTCCATCTTGCTGCACAACCGGCCCTGGCCTATGGGGCAGGAAGGTGGAGACCCCTTCCACCCATCCAGCTCCCCCTGTGCAGAGGCTGTTCCAGTGTCCAAGGTCACAGGTGCCGGGCGGTAGCAGGGAGAGGCTGAGGAATGGGAGGGGGAGCATCTGGGCAGGGCGTGGGCAGGGGCCCCCTCTCGGGTCTGGGACAGCCCCTTGAGGCTGGATGCGTGGCCTCGCAGGAGGAGAAAGAGGACCCCGCAGAATCCTGGAATGAAAGCCCCGCAGGATGGATTCGGCGAGGCCCCTCTTCTTATTTCTTGTATTCCCAACAAGCGCAGATAAGAAGAATCCAGAGCATTTGGGAATGTGACCCACCTTCGCCGGGCCCCTCCTTCTCAGCCCCCCACCACACACTTTAAAATGAAATATTTTTAGCTGTGCTCATTTGCTGTCTGTCTCTCCAGACAGGATTGCATAAGAAGGGGCTGTTTTCCTACTCACAGGACTGCAGGGGGATGGTTAAGTAGCACACGGATGGTAAAGCCATTTACACGTGGAGAAGCAGCCAGTGTGGCTTGGGGGGTTGGCAGGTCCCAAGCCTCTCGGCACATAAAGGGAAACCTGACCAAAGCCGGGGAGGGCGGGTGACTTCATACGGATGCTGATTTACTGCAAAGAATAATACCCGAGCCCTCCCACCGCCCCTGCCTTTTCAGATTTCTGGAATCAGAAAATGCTACAACTGGAGCCTTTGCAAGCGGATCATCTGGCCTGAATGGGTCATTCGAAACATGAGAAAGCTGACTTATGAGAAAGGGACTTATCCCTGTAAAACAGAGCCACTATTTGGCCCAGGGGCCGTGGTGGACACTTTACAGATTGTTCCATTTTAGGGGCACCTGGGTGGCTCGGTGGTTGAGCATCTGCCTTTGGCTTGGGTCATGATCCCAGGATCGTGGGATCTAGTCCCAAGTTGAGCTCCTTGCAGGGAACCTGCTTCTCCCTCTGCCTGTGTCCCTGCCTCTCTCTGTGTGTCTCTCATGAATAATAAATAAAATCTTTTTTTTTTAAAAAAAAAAAGGATTGTTCCATTTTAGCCCCACAGTGGGGTGGGATTATGAACACCATTTTTATAAACAAGGACACAACGTCAGAGAGGCAACACGGCTTTCTCCAAATCTCACAGCAAAGGAGGGAGCTGAGATTCAAACCTAGGCCTGCTTGGTGTCCACCCAGAGCTCTTGTTTGTTTTTCTTAATCTTCAGGGTCAGTCAGGGAATGATTTTCTTTTTTTTGGGGGGGGGGGGATGATTTTCTAGCATGCCACGAAAGAGCCTGTGCCTGCAGTGCCTCACTGGCAGTGCCACAGGGCAGGGTACTGTCTCTTCTGTTCACTCTTATATCCCACTGCCTGGAACAGAGCCTGTAGGTGCTCAATAAACATCCACGGGATGAATGAGTTGAAGCGAGTAAGCATTTACTGCACCCCCTCTTCACGCAGCTACCTGTTTTTCTTTTTTCTATTTTTTTTTTTTTTAGCTACCTGTTTTCTGCAAGGAAATAGCACCGTCCCTTGGGGTGCTCATGCTAGAGTTGATAGGATGGGACATACACATGGAAAATGCTGGAAAATAGACTTATGTGACCCGGCCACATGTGAGCTCGTGTTGTGCAGGTGAGTCTGGGTTCAGGGCAGCTTTGGGGGGGTGTGTATTTCACGGCCGCTCTACCTCCACCCCACCTATGCTCTCTGGCCATGAAGAGCTAGTCCTCATGCTTTCACAGCCGGAGCCTTGGTCTGAAATAAGCTCCTTCAGATTTCCCAGGTCCCACCAGTTTTCACGGATCAGCTTGAGTTACACCATCTCCTACGGGACGCCTTTTCTGATCCCTTCAGCTGGAGGGGATTTCTCTCCAGCCCTGAGTTCCTGTAACACTTCCCCGGCCCTCTCTTGAGGCACACGACTTCTCTCCCCTACTGACCCCCGAGACAGGCATCAGGGTCACCACTGTAGGTCCAAACACCTGACAAAGACACTGGACACACTGGTGCTCCCTAAGAGTGTGTCAAGTATCAAATGGAGGAATGGATGGGGAGATAGATCCAGACAGACAGGGGAGCCTGGGGGTTCTGGAGTAGGCGGTTGTGTCTCTGATGTGATCCTGACACTCCTCAGCGTGGCGCCGCCCCTCACATTAATGGGAAGCAGACACTGCTTTGGATTAAGGCAGAGGGGCACCTGGGTGGCTCAGTCCATTAAGCGTCTGACCCTTGCTTTCAGCTCAGGTCATGATCTTGGGGTTCTGAGATTGAGCTGCATGTCAGGCTCCATGCTCAGCGTGGAGTCTGCTTGAGATTCTCTCCCTCTCCCACTGCCCTTCCCCTGCTCTCATGCGTGCTTTCTCTCTCTCTCAAATAAATAAATAATCTTGTTTTTTAAAGGCTTTGAATTAGGGTGGAGGTAGGAGACCTCTGTCCCCCCAGCTAAGTGAAACCCTTGGCTTAATTTCAACTCCTGTATGGAACAGGTAGCAACAAGTGAGGTCCCTATTTGGCACTTAGAGTTGCAAAAAGGCATATGGCTCTAAATATAGAGCTTTATATTTATTATTATACCAAATTATTATTATACCAAATTATACCAAAGCCAGGTATAATATCCTAGAGAGGTGGTTTTCAAACTATGCTCTGAGTCACCCCCAGGGTTCCATTAACAACTTATTTCTATCTCTCATTGGTTTTATGTTTCTGTCACTCATTTTTTTTTAAATGAATCTCACATTAAGAAGTTTATGGACGAAGGGAGGGGCAAGATGGCGGAAGAGCAGGGTCCCCAAATCACCTGTCCCCACCAAATTACCTAGATAACCTTCAAATCATCCTGAAAATCTACGAATTCGGCCTGAGATGTAAAGAGAGACCAGCTGGAATGCTACAGTGAGAAGAGTTCGCGCTTCTATCAAGGTAGGAAGACGGGGAAAAAGAAATAAAGAAACAAAAGGCCTCCGAGGCGGAGGGGCCCCACGAGGAGCCGGGCTGAGGCCGGGGCGAGTGTCCCCAGGACAGGAGAGCCCCGTCCCGGAGGAGCAGGAGCTGCACCAACCTTCCCGGGCGGAAAGGGGCTCGCAGGAAGTTGGAGCAGGACCCAGGAGGGCGGGGATGCCCTCGGGCTCCCGGGGACACTAACAGACACCTGCGAGCGCAGGAGAGTGCGCTGAGCTCCCTAAGGGCTGCAGCGCTCATGGCGGGACCGACCGGAGCAGCTCGGAGGGGCTCGAGCGGGGGCTCCGCGGAGGGGGCTGCGGGGCGGGAGCGCGAATCCCACAGCGCAGGCCCCGGAGCACAGGGCGCCGGGACACAGCCCAGGATCCCGCCTCCCCCTGGGACAGGCAGAGGCCGGGAGGGCCCAGGACAGCGAGGACGCTCCTGCCCCGAGCTGAGCAGATCAGCGGCCCCGCCCCGGAGCCTCCAGGCCCTGCAGACGGAGAACCGAGAGCCCCGAGCCCCGTTGTTCCTGCGGAGGCTGAATCCAGGCTTCCAGAGTTGCCATAGCAACTGCGGCTGATCCTCCCGGGGCCCCACGGGGTGAACAACCCCCGCTGAGCCCTGCAGCAGGCAGGGGCAGAGCAGCTCCCCCAAGTGCTAACACCTGAGAATCAGCACAGCAGGCCCCTCCCCCAGAAGACCAGCTGGACGGACCAGTGATACTCCCCCGTGTTCCAATACAACTTGTTTTTGGCCACTCTGCACTGAGCAAAATGACTAGAAGGAAAACCTCACCTCAAAAGAAAGAATCAGAAACAGTCCTCTCTCCCACAGAGTTACAAAATCTGGATTACACTTCAATGTCAGAAAGCCAATTCAGAAGCACTATTCTACAGCTACTGGTGGCTCTAGAAAAAAGCATTAAGGACTCACGAGACTTCATGACTGCAGAATTTAGATCCAATCAGGCAGAAATTAAAAATCAATTGAATGAGATGCAATCCAAACTAGAAGTCCTAACGACGAGGGTTAACGAGGTGGAAGAACGAGTGAGTGACATAGAAGACAAGTTGATGGCAAGGAGGGAAACTGAGGAAAAAAGAGATAAACAATTAAAGAACCATGAAGACAGATTAAGGCAAATAAATGACACTCTAAGGAGGAAAAACCTACGTTTAATTGGGGTTCCCGAGGGCGCCGAAAGGGACAGAGGGCCAGAATATGTATTTGAACAAATCCTAGCTGAAAACTTTCCCAATCTGGGAAGGGAAACTGGCATTCAGATCCAGGAAATAGAGAGATCCCCCCCTAAAATCAATAAAAACCGTTCAACACCTCGACATCTAATAGTGAAGCTTGCAAATTCCAAAGATAAAGAGAAGATCCTTAAAGCAGCAAGAGACAAGAAGTCCCTGACTTTCATGGGGAGGAATATTAGGGTAACAGCAGACCTCTCCACAGAGACGTGGCAGGCCAGAAAGGGCTGGCAGGATATATTCAGGGTCCTAAATGAGAAGAACCTGCAACCAAGAATACTTTATCCAGCAAGGCTCTCATTCAAAATGGAAGGAGAGATAAAGAGCTTCCAAGACAGGCAGGAACTGAAAGAATATGTGACCTCCAAACCAGCTCTGCAAGAAATTTTAAGGGGGACTCTTAAAACTCCCCTTTAAGAAGAAGTTCAGTGGAACAATCCACAAAAACAAGGACTAAATAGATATCATGATGACACTAAACTCATATCTGTCAATAGTAACTCTGAACGTGAATGGGCTTAATGACCCCATCAAAAGGCGCAGGGTTTCAGACTGGATAAAAAAGCAGGACCCATCTATTTGCTGTCTACAAGAGACTCATTTTAGACAGAAGGACACCTACAACCTGAAAATAAAAGGTTAGAGAACCATTTACCATTCAAATGGTTCTCAAAAAATACCCTAAAAACTATAGAACACTTCTGAAAGAAATTGAGGAAGACACAAAGAGATGGAAAAATATTCCATGCTCATGGATTGGCAGAATTAATATTGTGAAAATGTCAATGTTACCCAGGGCAATTTACACGTATAATGCAATCCCTATCAAAATACCATGGACTTTCTTCAGAGACTTAGAACAAATTATTTTAAGATTTGTGTGGAATCAGAAAAAACCCCAAACAGCCAGGGGAATTTTAAAAAAGAAAACCGTATCTGGGGGCATCACAATGCCAGATTTCAGGTTGTACTACAAAGCTGTGTTCATCAAGACAGTGTGGTACTGGCACAAAAACAGACATATAGATCAACGGAACAGAACAGAGAACCCAGAAGTGGACCCTGAACTTTATGGTCAACTAATATACGATAAAGGAGGAAAGACGATCCACTGGAAGAAAGACAGTCTCTTCAATAAATGGTGCTGGGAAAATTGGACATCCACATGCAGAAGAATGAAACTGGACCACTCTCTTGCACCATACACAAAGATAAACTCAAAATAGATGAAAGATCTAAATGTGAGACAAGATTCCATCAAAATCCCAGAGGAGAACTCAGGCAACACCCTTTTTGAACTTGGCCACAGTAACCGGAGAAGGACAGTGTATGTTCTCATTCATTTGGGGAATATGAATAATAGTGAAAGGGAATATAAGGGAAGGGAGAAGAAATGTGTGAGAAATATCAGAAAGGGAGACAGAACATAAAGACTTCTAACTCTGGGAAATGAACTAGGGGTGGTGGAGGGGGAGGAGGGCGGGGGGTGGGGGTGAATGGGTGACGGCCACTGAGGGGGACACTTGACGGGATGAGCACTGGGTGTTATTCTGTATGTTGGTAAATTGAACACCAATAAAAATTAATTTATAAAAAAAAAAAAGAAGTTTATGGACCTAAAAGACAGAAACATCACACCCTGGGTCCCACCTGCCTGTCTTTCTCTGGCTCTCTGGGTCCCTGCCAGTCACTGTGGGTGCCTGGACCTGCATAGCATTCAGTTATCTGCCTCAAAGCCCATGTTTCCAGATCGCAAGCTTCCGTAGGACAAGCACTGTGGCTTGCTTATTGAGTATTCGGCCAGCACCTGGCAGGTGCCCTGCACTCAGAAGGTGGTAAGTGTTTCTTTAGATTCTTCACCAAATGGGGGAAAAAGAAAGGATGGATTAAATGATTAGAGGTATTGGAGCACTTGGTAAAACTATCAATGAATAATTGACAGGTAATTTTGGAACACTACAGAGAAATGGCTATGGGAATATAGAAAAACTGGGGGACAGGAAGGAAGCCATTATTAATCTAATCCTGCCCCTGACTGAGCCCTGCCTCTACATCCTGCCACGTGAGTGCATGGCTGGGTGGACATGCAGCCTTCATGTCCGTGTTCCGTCTGCAGCCCTCCAGAAAGCATCCACCCTTGGCCACCCCCAGGGGCTAGGATCCTCCTTGGAGAGAAAGTTCTGGGGAAGACTCCCTGGAAGTGGGTGTGGGGGCATTTAACCAGAAAATTCTGCACTCCCGGGAACCCAAAGCATGGTCTAGAGGGGAGGGGTCCTTCCAGAGAGAGGTAGTCAGAAGAAAACCAGCGTGGAGCCCAGGGCAGGCACCCCAAGGCCTGGGTCTAAGGGACAAACTCTAGCAAAATAGAAATATGCCAGTATGCCAAAGGAAGTAAACACGGTCACTACCTGACCCATCAGGAGCAGTTTCTACAGAGGTGTCATAATGTGAACACTGCCTACTGGTTTAACAAAAAACTGAAAACTGTGCTGTTGAACAGGGATGGCTGGGTGTCTCAGTGGTTGAGCATCTGCCTTCGGCTCAGGTCGTGATCCCGGGGTCCTTGGATCCAGTCCCGCGTCAGGCTCCCTGCATGGAGCCAGCTTCTCCCTCTGCCTGTGTGTCTCTGCCTCTCTATCTCTCTGTGTCTCTCATGAATAAATAAATAAAATATTTGTTTAAAAGAAGGAAATATGGGAACACGAAGGTGGAAGAGTTGCAGGTGAAAGTATTAAATCCCCAACTACTGCGGCAGGAGGCCAACAGATTCTGCTGAAAACAAACAGCTCAAGAAATTGCAGGATAAATGCACATCTATTTCTTTTTAAAAACCAGAAAGTCAAAACCAGAAGAAAGAGCTAAGAGAACGCAAAGCTGATGCCCTAGGGAGAGCAACCAAGGGTAGAGGCAGAGGGTGACAGCCTTTTGAGGTTTAGCGCTACCTTCTAAAATAATGTGTGTGTGCTACCTTTATTAAATAAGAACTAAAAAATTAAAAGAGGGCTTTGGTAGCCCTGGGGAGGTTAGACCCCCCCCCCCGCCCCGGGTCTATGATGAGACTGAGGCAGTGAGGTTAGGGGAGGTTGGGCCAGAGGAGAAGTAGGACAGGGCCTGAGTGGGGAGCTGCAGGTCTGGGTCCCCAGAAGACCCAGTGTTGGGGACTGAGGGGTCAGTTGAGGACAGGAACAGCAGGGGGCAGATGAGGCAGGCGTCCTGGGCTGGCCAGAGAATGAGGCGTGGGGTGTGGAAGTTCAGAGCTCTGGCTGTGGCTGCTGCGGTGGCCTGCGAGCCTCTCCATCACCCCCCTGGCCGTCCAGCAGGCATCTTCATGACAGCTTGGGAGGGGGCCCCCTCGGCGTTCCTATGAGCAGGGGGCAAAGAATCCTAGGAAAGGAGAAGGAAAACGATGAAATCGAATCTGGCCCTGAAATAAAAATAGCCAATAGCTGAGATTTTTAAGAAAATGGAAAAACAAAAACAGCATTTGGTACATGAGTCACTTCAACTTCTCCCAATTACCAGCTTTTAGGTTCCAAAGAAAGCTTCCGACAGAGGAGCCTTGGAATGTGGGTGGTGGTGAGGACGCGGAGCTCTGACCCGTCCTGCCAACCTCACGTTTGGCTCTTTGCAGTGGAAGCCTAGAGCCAAATGCCTCCTCTGGCAGCCGGGTGCTGGAGAAAGACCGGTGGGCTGGGAGCCAGGAGAGCTGGTGCAAGTCGTGTGCCTCAGTTTCCGCTCTGCCAAGAAAGAGGCTGGGCTGCATGGTGCGAAGGCCTGTCTGGCCTCCATGCAGCCCATGGTGCTGCCATGTGGCAGGCACTGCGAGGTCGCTGTGGCTGTCCCCCTGGTGCTTAGACCACTTCCCTATGTTTCAGGGGCCACACACTATAGACAGACTGGAACCCCAGGGCTCCCATTCGGAAGATGGGGTCGAACTTGCAGGGAAAATCCATCCACACTGGGAGGCTGGAGGAGGAAGGGAGTGCTGTGTATGGGCTCACCTGGGCTGGCCCGGGAGGCTTCTGGAGGTGGTCTCCAGCTTGGAGCGTCAGATGGGTGACCACAGTCTCGGGCTGGCTCGGGGAAGGGTGCCGGATGCAGGCGGTGGGCCAGATGACTTCTACAGAACCCGGTCCCCGACTCCCAGCCAAGCTTCCTCCCCCCGGGTCTGCACCACCTTCTCGACGAAGCAGGTGCTTTATCACTTCCAAGGATTGATGCACGCAGCCTTGGGTGGCTGGCCCTGAGAGAGAAGTTCAGTTCTCGGGGAGGTGGTGGCTGGCATTTCGGTCTGTCAGGGCCGAGCAATAGAGGAGTGGCAGCCACGTCCTGGATCCGCAGTCTCCACGAATCTCACTTGGGGAGAGCATCGCGCGGAGCCCAGCACCCCTGGCAGGCCTGATTTACCCGCACAAGGACCCCTGGGCCTGCAGGGTTCCATTCTGCAGACCCTTACGTGCTGCGGCCTTTGTTGCTGAGAGGAGCCTATAGCCTGCAGCCTGTGCCTCTTTACTAGAAGGGTGATCTTGAGCCGCCGGGAACAGATGGCCCCTCACAGGATCCAACTGAGCAGAGCTTGCAGAAGGGGCGACTCCCAGAGGTGTGCACAGGGGTGACGGTGTGCCCCAGGGGCTCTTGCAGAGGGCTTGTCCCACTGTAGGTGAACTTCTCGGGGCACAGAGCAGCGGAGAGAAAGGTGGAGGGTGTATCTGGAGGGCAAAGACTAGCTCATGGGACCTTTCTGTGCCTCAGTTTCCTCATTTGTAAGATGGTGGTGATAACACCTGCGCCATAGAGCTATTGTCAGAATTAAACAGATCAATCAGTGTCTGGATCTGTACTGATTGTTCAGAGCAGTGCCTGGCACTGTGTTTGCTGTTAGCTGTGTTGGTACCATGCTCCCACACACATGGGTTCTCTTCTTCTAGGCCCCCGAGTTTCCTTTTCTTTTATCCAAATCCAGCTCCTGCCACCTTGGCTATTGGTTGGCTCACACTAAGGTGTACACAACTGATAGGCTTCAGGAGTTCTCTCTGCCCGGGGGCATTCACATGTTATAGGAGGCTCTGCATCCTCCTGAGCTTAAGGCTCTAATTCCAGACCCCAGGTCTTTGGTAACTGATGTGAAGGCAGGAGAATGGCCTCCTCTTCCTACACTGAATAGTAACAACCAGCAGGGAGATATTGGGGTGAACGCCAGCTTCCTGTGGCCCCTGCCCAGTAACTGAGCTGTGAGCATCCGACAGGAGGAAGTGGTTGAGCTCCACAGTTGGGCACTTGCCAGCTCCTGGGAAGCCAGCCTTGACCCTGAGCTAGCAGAAAGCCCCGTAAATGAGACCCCTGCCTTCAAAGCTGGAGAGAACACTAGTGGCACCCAGACAGTGAGGCACCCAGAGAGTGATGACCTAGCCATGTCACCCTTAGGAGGCTGATGGCGAGGCCAGGATTTGAACTGAGAGTCCTGATCCCCAGGCTAAGGTCCTTCTTTCAGCCCACACCAGCCATTCTCAAGTGCACGCCCTTGAGTGGCCAGAGACATCCCCGGGCAGCCTTCTGAACTCATCAATTGGCCCCGGAGCTTGGCCTTTTCAGCCAGAGGGGTATGTGTGACCCAGGAGAGGCTCCAAGTGTGACTCAGGCTGAGAATGTGGACTCCTTGCGGGTGCTGAAGCTTCTCCTGTTTTCAGTGCCATCAGTGATTGGGACCCTCTGTCCTGGGCATGTGGCCTTGGCATTGACTCCCTGCTCCCACCTATAGAGATGTCCCTTAAGTGAGACTTCTGTGGACCTCAGAGCACCCCCTCCCCACCCTCCCGGCCATTGGTCACATGCTCTGGGACAGCCTGAGTTGATTGTTTATGCAGTGTTTGCTCACAATAGCAACAAGCCCCTTCCTTCTGCAGCCCTTTGAACATAAAATGCCGTCACACTAGGAGGAGCTATAAAGTAGCTGGCAGCAGAAAGCATCCAAACAACAAGCTCATGAAAGCTCTGGAAAACAAGCTCAGACTCAAGAAAGCATCCCAACAGCACCACACTTGGGTTCAAGTCCTCTCCCCAGCTCCTGACTCACATGCACAGTCCTAGGCCTTGCTCCTTGGTGACGGTGTCCCTCCTCCTCTGCCACATTACAGCTCCCAACCAGCATCATGATCACACCCACATGGCCCCACTTCCAAGGCTGAGAAGAGGAGGCTGTGGGGCATTGAGGATCTTAGAGACACAGGTGAAATTTTACAACATTAAAGTTGAAAGGTTCTTAATTTAACGTGAATGTGCAATTTTCCTGCGGTCCCAGCTTTCAACAGGTTCCCAAAGGGACCCTGTGTTAGTCAGGAGAGACTGGGTAATGCTTTAGTAACAAACAGTCCCAAGATCTCAGTGGCTGATGGCAATAGTGAATTTTCAGAGAGCCTTGTTAGTGTCTATTTCCTGTCTCTATTTTCCTTCCCTAACACCCAGCTACCTGCTATGTGAGGACAAACTGAACAATGAAAGACAAACATAACCACGCAGTTTTAATAGATTATCCTTCGTGTGGTGGGCACACAGAGAACTGGTGTCTTATGAGAGGCTGTCTCATTTGATCTTATGAAGTGAAGGAGGAAACAGGCCCACAGAGGGGAACTGACTTGTCCAAAGTCAACCAGGTGGTTGTATAGCCAGAAACTAGGTTGGGGTTTAAACCCAAGAAGACCCCAGTAGCTACAGTGACTGAAGCCAACCACATACAACCTTCCCAACCACAATGCTACTAGTCCTGGGGTCTGTATTGGGCCTTCAAGTTTACATAGCATCTTCATTTATTTGGCAACTATTTATCAGCACCTCCCGCGTGCTGGGGACTGTTCTAGGTGCTAGGGTTCAAGTGGTGAATAAAACTGGCACAGGGCACAGGCAAGGGGAAGGAATGGATTGGGAATGATAAGGAGAGAATAGCAGGATCAGAGGCTGATATGAAGACAAATCTTGAACTGGAAGGAACAGCACCCCATGGGGGATTGAGGTTCCATATAGATTAGCCGGAGCTATTCACCAGCTTTCCATGGCAAACCAAGCCACCGTATCTCCAGCGTGGGGATACAGCTGCCCAGAAGGCATTCTAGGGATTGCTTCTATGCCACTGAGTCTCAGCTAATTGCTTTTTTTCTTTCAACTGTGGAAACACATTCATCATTTTGTCTCCAACAGCATGGGACCTGCTTTAGAGAAAATGTTCCCCAAATGGTTATTGAATGAATGAATGATCAAATGAATGAATGAATGATGACCCACAGTGGGCAAGTGCTTTCCATCCTCTAGGTCTCGGGCTCCTCATCTGTCCTCTGACATGTTGTCTAAGGGTCCCATGACGGTTGGCATCTGATGATAAATGTCTACGTGGTTGGAAGCTCTGCTTGCCCTATCGAGGCCTGTGTGTCAGTCCCCGGAGCTGACTTAAGGGTGATCTTGCCTCGGAGACAAGACTCACAAGACTAGCATGGGAATGAGCCCCCCAGTAGTGTCCTTGTGGGGTTGGTGAGGAAGGCTAGGGGAGCCGGACTCCAGGGCTCCATGGCCAAGGTTCACAGTCAGACGGGTGTGACTCCAGAAGCACAGACAGGAAATGTCTTTCCCCAAATACCTCTTCTGCTAGTGCCTGGAATTCCACCGTTTGTGATTTATTCCATTGGGTTCAGCATTGTGTTTTGTTTTGTTTTGTTTTGCTTTTGGTGAGTCCTCTTTGTAAATGCTAAAAACTTTGGCAGAGTGATAGGGCTTTTACATAAAATTCCGTTCTTGAATGCCTTTTATGTGCCAGCCTCTAGGGGGAAGGGGACTGGGTGGTGGTGGGGGCAGTACAAAGGTAATAATAAAGACTTTAATATAATTTATTGAGCATTTACTACGTGACCTGCTCTGCGTATATTGCTTACTTAAGCACTTACCACAATTCTGTGAACATAAATTTGGGGCCTCATTTTAAAAATAAGGGGATTGAGGGATCCCTGGGTGGCGCAGCGGTTTGGCGCCTGCCTTTGGCCCAGGGCGCGATCTTGGAGATCCGGGATCGAGTCCCACGTCGGGCTCCCGGTGCATGGAGCCTGCTTCTCCCTCTGCCTGTGTCTCTGCCCCTCTCTCTCTCTCTCTCTCTCTCTCTCTCTGTCTCTCTCTGTGACTATCATAAATAAAAATAAAAATAAAAGAAAAAAAATAAGGGGATTGAGTCACAGGGAAACTAAGACATTAGTCTAATGTAACATAGCTGGGTCGGCTCTTCCTGTTTAACCTACACTACAAACCCCCTGGTTGTTGGGACTTATGTGTGATGGGAGAAAGATACAGAAATTAAACAGAATCAGTGCTAAACAGACGCGTCAACAGTCAGCCATTGGAGGAGCCATACGTGGGTGATCAGAAAGGCTGAGATTTTATTCCAGCTCTTTCTTGAAGGATAAGAAGGATTTTCATAGATTACGAAGGAAAGAGAACAATAAAGCCCTGGAGAATTGCCTGGCCACTCTGCCTGACTATTGTGCTAGGATGTGGTCTTCTGCCCTTGGGGCTGGAATTACACCATGGGCTCTTCTGGACCCCAGGCCCTCGGATTCCGACTGCCTCGCCACACCCAGAGCTGTCTGCTGGTTGGTGTTAGGATGGTTGGAGAATACAACAGTGGAAGAAGAGGGTGACTAGAGTGGGCCAAGCCATGGAAGGTCATGGAATCTGGCAATGGGGAGGTTATTGCACGGTCAGATCCCATGAAGTTCATTTTCAAATACTCTATCTGCTGAGAAACTGATGCAGACCAGAGGTGGCTAAGAGTATCCCATTCCTAAATGTAATGAGGTGGCATAGCATAGAGAGGCACCTGGAACAGAAAAAGGGCATCAATGAACAACCAATGACATCCAGACAGGTGTGGACTTTAGTGACTAGTAAGTAATGTGCCAATAATAGTAAGTAATAGTAATATATCTTCGCAAACATTGGTTGTGATGAATATCTCCTAGGATGTTAGCAATAGAGAGAGCTGGGTGAGAGCATAAGAAAATTCTGTATGCAACCTTTGCAACCTTTCTGCAAGTCTGAAACTATTCTCAGATAAAAAGCTCATTTAAATAAATTGAAGGGCACCTGGGTGGCTCAGTGGTTGAGCATCTATCTGCCTTTGGCTCAGGGCATGATCCCAGGGTCCTAGGATCAAGTCTCGCATTAGGCTCCCCATGGGGAGACTGCCTCTCCTTCTGCCTGTGTGTGTGTGTCTCTCTCTGTGTCTTTCATGAATAAATAAATGAAGTCTTAAAAATTAATAAATAAATAAAAATAACTCCCTCTGCAAGCACTGTGGAGGATGGAGTTGAATGGGGAAGGCCACAGTAGCTTAGCGTCATAAAGACCTGAGCTCTGCTGGTGGCTTGACAACTGGCTGGATATGAGAGCTGAGCTGGAGGCATGAGTCAGAGGCCCAGTGCCAGGCCTGGAGGAGCCCCGAGAAAGGAGGGTGGGTTGCATCTACCAACCTCGGGCAGTTGAGAGCAAGGGAAGCCCCCGAACACCAGTCCACTCTGAGTACCACCCCACTCTGATCGTGACGGCGTGTCCTGGGGAGCCAGATCCTGTACAGCGGTGCTTCGCAAGATACTGGTAACAAAGGACCAGGTTTTTGGTTTTGTTTTTAAAAATATACGTCCAGTCCAGTGAAGATCCATATTTTGGTCTACACGCTACGCAGAGGCCAGTCCACTGATCACGTGCGTGGACGTCAGGCAGTTTCAAAGCCTTATACACATTTCTGAACGCTTCCCCTCTGTTTTCACCTCCCCAGTAAAAACACAGTTTGTGGACCGTACTGTCCACTTTAACCCTCATGACCACCCAAGAGTTAGGATCTATGATTCTCATTGTACAGATGAGAAAACAGACTCCAAGAGATTTATAACCTCTCTGAGGTCACGCAGAACCAGTAAATTGCAGTGAGCAGAGATGTCATCTGTCCCCACGTGGGTCATGCAACCCCATCAGGCAGCCCTGTGGCTTGACCTCTTCCCCTCAAGTCCTTCAGGTTGTTTTCACTGCTCTTCACTCCTTTTCCCTGGAGGCTGAATCATGTGTTGCTTTGACTCAAGACAAGAAGGATGCAGAGGGAGAGCCTTTGCCAGAGGTGACCTCACAGCCCGTGTCCCCAGGGCAGCGGCTGGAGTATGCAAAGAGCTCAGAGCCAGTGGGGACCTTCCCAAAGTGGCCAGGAGCACCGATCCTGACCCAGGCATCATTCCTAGGGCTCTGAGGCCAACCTGGGGTTGGGAAGAGAAGGAGGAAGGGTCCCCTGGCGGCCTGAGCAGCTGGAGGCAAGGACGGTCCCCTTCATGACCCCAAGGGGCATTTCACAGTTGCTATTAGCAACAACAGAACATTGGGGTACCTGCCAGGCATAGGGCAACGTGTGGAGACGTTTATTTGTGTTTACTTTTGCTTTGTGGAAGGATCGAAAAGATGAGATCTTTAGTTTTTTTTCTTTTCTGCATCAAGTTCTTTCCCACTCTGAGACCAAGGCTGGGCTTTCGGGTTCCCTCTCCTCAGGAATCTTTGCAGACACAATAGAGAATAGATTTGGAACAGTCTCCTTTCCAGGTTTCTGGGAAAGCCTGCGCTCACAAGGGGATGATGCCAGCAAAGGGGATAGACAGGGCCTGGGGCAGGGCCTGGGGGTGGGGGTGGTGACAGTGGGAGATTCCAAGTTGTCCGGGGAAGGGCTGGAAGCTGGCAGGTTTGTCGGGAGGGGGAGCTGAGGTCCACTTCCTGGGGCAACAGCTGAGCTGTGGGCCTAGGGATTCATTCATTTGTCAAATATTCACCAAAAACCCACTAGTGCATACACCTGTCTAGGTTTAGGGCACAGGCCCGTCTAGGTTCTCCGGCAAATAAGACAGACTTTAGGAAAATAACGATACACTTGTTTAATAGAGTAGGAGTCTCTTCTCCGGCCCCCGGCTGTGATCATCCCTCCAGGTTCTGATTGCTCACCCTGTCCTCACAGCAGGACACTCTTGCTCGAAACTCTGATACTCTGTGGCTCTGTTTCAGCAAAGGATATAAAGTGTGCATTCCTTGCCAGAGCACACAAAGTCGTTAGAATGGAATAAACTAGACCTGCATGTGACCACCACTTGTGCACGCTCCTTGGCCCCCACATATGCACTCCTCCCCCCCACCCTCCATATCCAGGCGAGCTCATCCCCAGCACACCCTTTCCACATGTCACAAGCTCTGGCAACATGCAGCCAGCCACGCCTTACAATTCACTTGCAGGTCTCTGCTCCCATTCTTATACTATTTCCTTTGCCCTAAATGATGTTTGGATTTCCCACTCCCCATCACATTGAAATCTTATTAATCGCCCGAGGCCCAGCTCCCATGTCACCTCCACTGGGAAGCCTTCTCTGATTTCCCTGGTCAGGAGACGTGCCTGGTACTCCCCGTCCCCAGCCCTGGGGACGTCCCCCGAGCCAGCCTGACACAATGCTCATTATGCCCTCCTCACTCTCCAGCCGACACCTGTGTTTCTTCTGCACAGCACACTGCTGTCGGCCACTCTCTGGTTGGCCCACACGCTCTGCTCCCACCAGGGTAGAGTCCACAGACCACGGCAATTGTCCTCAAACCTGTGTACCTACCCTGTCCTTGTTATAGGATGGGTGACAGATGTACACAGGCTCAGCAAGCCCAGAGTTCAGACGGGAGCAGAGGCACATGGGCCCCGAAGGGGATGGCCCAGGACAAGGCTCAGCTTAGGAGGTCCGTTGAGCGTGCAGCAGGAATGTTCCCAGTTTAGAAGGTTAGGGGCTGAATCACTCATAGGTTCATGGGAAGCAAACAAATGAAAGGGGAAAAGCGATTATTGACTTCTGAAAAAGACAAAAGCTGTTCCAAAGAAACGTAATTGTGGTCCACTGCGCGTGTTATTTATACAGTCATAATCCTATCAGTACTGAACAGAGACTTAGGTGACTTAGGTAAAAATTGTGATGCAATTATGTCGGGAAATGTGTGTTTAGGAAATGTGTGTGCCTCTGTGTGCATGCCTGGTACATGTGTGTGCTTGTGTGCCTGGTGCATGTGCATATGTGTCCGTGTGTATCTGTAGGTGTGTGCACACACGTGTGCGCATAGGTTAGCGCTGAGAGGCAGGACTAAGAGAGCCGAGCTGTCCTCTTTGACAGTTAATGGCCAACATTAAAAAAAAAATCAAGAATTGGAATTACAAGTTTGTTATATAGAAATAGGAAGGCAAATGCACTCCAGAAAGTATTGCAAATGGTTGTTGCCTCATTTCCAAAATCAGGATAACTGCTGTTTGTTATAAATTGATGGGACTATGTGACGTCGTGAAACTAAGCACATGTATGTATTGCTTCTGTTGGAATTCAAATTTCAATTAAGCAATTTAAATGCAGGTAAAAGACAAGATGACTGCTACACTTCCTCCCCCATAGCGGGCCCTGCCCTCTGTGCCCCTGCCCCTGGGGAAATAGTGGTGCAGAAAGTGAGCCCCCCCCCCCGCCGGGGGAAGCTGGCTCCCTAGGGGAGGGGTGTGGGGCAATCTGCTGGGCCCCAGCTGCTGTGTCTGGTTGCATTTTATTGTCATGCCTCAGAAGCATGGGGTAAGCTACTCCTCATTAACCGGCATGCCTCCTGGTAGGTGGAGGCGACAGCAGAAGGCATTAGGTACAAGGATGTTTTGGGAAACACTTGGAAGCCCGGGACGGGGTGTTTGTTTTCCCTCTGAGACCCAGACACTTCTGGTAACCATTGTTCCCAAGTGTGGTTTTTTGAAAACTTATTCTTTTCAAATTCCATGGGCAGCCCAGACTGATTCGTCCGTCTAGGAATTTGAGGAGCCAAGAGCAGAAATAACATTTTATGAGAGAAGGGGGATCAAAGCCAGCAAGCTTTCTGCAGAACCCACTCAGGTCTTGCACTTTGGGGATCACACCTCATTAATGGCCCCCCGGCCTCACCAGGTTGGTTTTTTAACAAGCTGCCCTCCTGCGTGCTTTGGCTTTTTGTCAGCATTTTCCAGGCAAACTGCTGTTTCTCCTGGTGCTGGGACAAGTCCCCAGTGACCCCAAAGCAGGACCCAGACCCCACCACACAAGGGGTCTTGTGCTTTGTCTGACAACGTATCTGGATTTTCCTTCTTGATGTTCTTTTCGCCCTTAAAGCAATCCCTTAGACTTCTAATGCTTTACGGTTCAACATGATAAGGGCAAGGATTATTGTTTCTATTTTACAGGTGGGGAAACTGAGGCCCACGTTGGTTAAGGGATTTGCCCGGATCACACAGCTAGAAAGGGCGGAGTTGGGAATTGAACCTGGGTTGCCTGAGGCCTCCGCCAGAACACTGCCCAGTGTGAAGGGCTCTAAAGCGGTAGTGGGTGCACCCTCACCACGGCATAGCCCCTGGGCTGCCCACCTGCCTGCCTGCTGTAGGTGGGACCAGCTCTCCAGGCCGCTCAAGTTCCTGTCCCTTCCCCAACCACAGGCCTGCATTTCAACTGTGGCCACCACTTGGACAGTGTGAAGCTAAATCACACAAAAGGGTGAGTGGATGCCATCAGCCCCTCCCAGGTCAGAGAAGACGGCGCCAGGGCTGGATGGCAGGTGGAAATCCCAGCTCTGTCCCTGGACGGCTGTGGCCTTGGGCAAAGCTTAAGACATGCGGGACTCAGGATCCTCTTCTCTAAAATGGAGGCAGTAACTTCTATCTCAATAGGGTTTTATAGGGCAGCCCGGATGGCTCAGCAGTTTAACGCCTACCTTCAGCCCAGGGAATGATCCTGGAGACCCGGGATCGAGTCCCGCATCAGGCTCCCTGCATGGAGCCTGCTTCTCCCTCTGCCTGTGTCTCTGCCACTCTCTCTCTCTGTGCCTCTCATGAACAAATAAATAAAATTGTTTTAAAAAATAGGGTTTTATAGATCAGAAAACCAGAATCACTTATCATCTGTACAAAGGAAAAGGATTATTAGTATCAGGTGTAACTATTACAACTGCCATAGATCCCATGCCTTTTCTATGAGGGCTCTGTCATTCTCCCCGTTTCACAGATGGGAATACTAACACTCAGCTGGTCTTTGAGTTGCCCAAGGTCACACAGTGAGTTAGTAGGAGTTTTAGGTCTGACCTTAGCTCTGCTGACTCTAAATTCAATATTCTTCTACCTGCCAGAAGCCAAATATCTGCCTCCCCACATAAATACCCATCTTGTACCTGCATCAGTTCACATGGCTCCGTTTGCAGAGAGTAGCTGGCTCATAAATTCTTTCATTTAAAACCAACATATGAAGTTGTACCTGGGTGGCAAAGTTGGTTAAGCATCCAACTCCTGGTTTCAGCTCAGGTCCTGATCTCAGGGTCATGAGATTGAGCCCCGGTAGGTCTCCACACTCAGCAGGGAGTCTGCTTGAGATTCTCTCTCCTTCTCCCTGTCCCACCCACTTGTGCACTCTCTCTCTCCCTCTAAAATAAATAAATAAATCTTAAAACACACACACACACACAGAACTGTCATGTGTGTTAGGATGCGTTTGGCTGCAAGTAACAATTCATAACTAAAACATGAGGAAAATATCTGACATCATACAACCAGCAGTCCAGTGCCCCCAAGAGCGGGTGAGTTCAGGCTTCTTGACACAGCCAGCACGTGGCAGGACAGATGCGGCATTTCCAGGGGATTCACATAGGCAGAATGGAGCTCATGGAAGAAGCTTATTAGTGTGAAAGATGTTCCAGAAGCTACCCCTCCTCCCCAAGCAGAATTCCCCTTGTGTCTCATTGGCCAAAGCTGCATCACAGGCCAGGACTAAGCCCACCACTGACAAGGAATAGGGAATTGCAGAGATTGGCTCAGGCTAATCAACACCCACCCTTGGCTGTCACCTTCCAAAACACACGGGAAGGTGGGTGCCTAAGCAAGAGCAGGGTTCTGGGGAGAACCTAGAGCTGCGCTGGGAGGTAGAACTTTCTGCGATGGTGGAAACAGTCTGTGTCCGCACCGTACAACACGGAATGGATGCCTGCCATTTGGGGCTTGGCAGGTCTAGAGGGTGTAAGTGAGTGTGCGGGTGGGCACATGCGTGTGTCTGTCTGTTGGTTAGGTAGCCAAGGGTCTGCTGCAGAGTTAATGAGCTTTCCTGGGAATACTCAGATTCTCTTTCCCCCCAAACGGAAAGAGAGGCTGATTGCAGGTCATAAACTGGTGGGTAAAGGTGGAAGATGAGGAGCTCCCAGCAGCCCCCGGTCCAACGGTAAGTGAGGACCCCAGAATCTAGGAGGAGAAGCCCCCACGGAGCAGCACTGGCTGTCCCCCCCCCCACCGCCCACCACCAGGACCCCCTGGACAGAGGGCAAGCAGAGATTCCCCAGACCCGCCCTCCTCACTTGCCTTCTGTCTCCAGCCCCCCTCTCTCTGTTCTCCCTTCCGCCATCCCTACCCCTGGTTCCCGCCCTCCTGCCCCTGCTCCCCTCCTTTCTGGCCTCTCTGCCTCTTCTTTCCTCCCCCTCACTTCCTGCTCTCGTTCTTACCTTTACTCTTTCTCCTTTGTGTCTCATCATCCCACCAGATTTTATTTTTTTATTTTTTTAAAGATTTTATTTATTTATTCATGAGAAACAGAGAGAGAGAGAGAGGCAGAGACACAGGCAGAGGGAGAAGCAGGCTCCCTGCGGGGAGCCCGACGTGGGACTTGATCCCTGGTCTCCAGGATCCCACCCTGGGCCGCTGAGCCACCAGGGCTGCCCCATCCCACCAGATTTTAAATTCTTGTCAAACACTTTCTCCAAGCCCCTTGTCTTTCTTGGGTTTGCCAAAGCCTGCCCCACCCCCCATCTCCTCTGCCCGGCTCCCTGTTCCTGATTCATCCATACTTTTCCTAGCATGTGATGCTCACTTGCAAGCAGAGCCTCCTGGGGACACAACACGGTCCCTGGTCCCCAAGTGATAAATCTGACCTTGGCAATGCCTGGGCCTCAGAGCAGGACTATGGCAGGGTTGGAGGAGCAACCTGGAAAAGAAAAGAGGCTTCCCGGAGCCCCTCAAATCACAAAGTGCAATAGGAAGTGGGGACAGCTTGGCGTGTGCTCGGGCAGGGATCCAGGTGCTAGAGGTCACCCATCTCTCTGCATGGCCTGGGATTCTGGGCGGCACATGGAGGTGTGGGGGATGAGGTAGGGCCTTAAATCCGGGCCTGGGAGTCAAGATAGCCATGCGTCTTCCTAAGGAGGGTGGAAGCAGCTTGAATCTCTCCTCTGTGGCCCCTGCCCCTGGTGCCCTGAAGCTCTTTCAGCAGATGCGACACAGCATGAGCACAAGGCCTCAGAGCCCAGCTGGCCCATCAGGCCCATCGTCCATCTCCTTCCGTGGCTGGAGCACCCAGGCCAGACTATGTGGGCCGGGACCTGGAGACCCCCTCCCTGTTTCCGGCAGGCTGGCCTGGTGCTGGGGTACCACAGGTCCCCTTGCCCTGAATGGCTGCTGTTCCTGACTGAAACTGCTACTCTCTGAGGGCTGCCCATGTTTCTAAAAAACCTGGGAATCCTGTTCAGGCCTAAGCAGCTCTCTGGAAGGAGGGATGACTCCATCAGAATTCTTTCCAGTTTCTGGTCTTTGCCATATTTTTAAGGGCAAAATGCCATCACCCAGATCCTTTCAAAAGGCCCAAATGGCTTTGAGACGGGACAGAAAGGGGCTTCTGCTCTCCAGGAAAATCCTCCATCCCAAGTCATAAACAGCCTGGGTAGCCCTACCCCAGAGCGCCCGCGCCCTAAATGCTGGCTTTGTTCAGGGAAGGGGCCTGGGAGAGGTAGCAAGTCTGAGCACAGTGACTGCTTTCCCTCCTGGGGTCTGTGCGGGTGGGGAGGGCCAGTGCCCTGTGCCGAGCGGCGCAGCCCACCCAGGTGACGGTGGATGGAGCTGTGACCTGCCTGGGCCCTGAGTGCAGAGACGAGGGGGTGGGGAGCATGGCCCGGCTACAGGGCTTTCTTATAAACCCTCCTCTTGGGCTACCAGGCCGACCACCTCTCGAAGCAAACATGCCCAAATTCCTGGGGCCCTGCCTCACTCCTACCCCTCCCTCCATACCTCCTGAACCTTCTGTTGCAGTACTGACCCTCTAGCCTCATGCCAGGACCCCACACCTTCCTTATCTCTTTGCCTCTGTTCACAATGCCTCCTCTTCATCTGCCTACCTGGTCCTGGGCTTCTATCAAGGTCTAAGTCAAAAGCTGCCCCTTCCTTGAAGCCCTCCCAGATTTCTACTGAGAGTCGAACAACTTCCCCTCCATCTCTGAACACAAGTCTGTCAAGTATATTAGAAAGAACCCTAGTCTGCCTTATTTTAGTGTTTGCTGTACATGTCTGTTGTCCTACCTACATATCCCTGGGTCTATCCCTCCTTCCTGTACCCCGCCCAAGGCCAAACACAATGTCCCATTTGAACTGGGTCCTCAGCCCCTTGGTGGAAGACTGACTCTTTTTCAAGACTGCATCAGTGTAATACTAATAGCTAGAGTTTACGGAGCACTTACTATGTGCCTGGCTGAAGTCGAAGTATTTTATGAGCATTAGCTCATGTACCCTTATAACAGCCCTACGAAGTAGGTGATGAAATTATCCCACTGTGCAGGTGAGGATGCTAAGGCACAGAGACGTTGTGTAACCTGCTCAGAGCCACACAGCCAAGATGTCTGGGTCCAGGATCTGTGCCCTTTCACCTCGTGCTTCCCCGCTCAATGTGGTTGAGGACATGGGGTCTGACGGGTGGCTTTGGATCAGGGCTGCACCTTCTCTATCTGGGTGGCATCGATGAGGTGGAAACTCCTGTGGGAAACAGGGCAACGACAGTACCTATATTGCAATGTTGTTACAAGAGTTCAGTGAAAGAACATGCGCAAAAGTCTTTGCGTGGCACTTGTCACATGGAGCTTGCTGGGCAAAGTGCACTGTGTTTATTACTATCCATGCCACGATCACTTAGCTTAAAGAAGGATCCTGGCCATCTGCTCATAGGCTGCCCAGGCATTGAGAACCAGCCCAGAGAAGGACTCACACAGGATGACCCCAAGTATAAGGATCAGCCCAGGCCGGCCTGTGTGGCATGGGGAGGAGGTGGGGGGGGGGGGGTTGGCCAGGGCCAGCACTGCCACCTGGTATTTCCCAGTCTTGCCACCCAGCACCCCAGAAACCAGCCACCCTCATTTCCACAGAGCTATAAGTGCAAAATTCCAAACATCAGAAAACCAACGGACCAAACAATCAGCAAACCCAGAACAGTCTGGGAATGATAGGATTGAGGTTAGAGGCCAAGAGTGATATGATTCCTTTGTATCTTTTATGAAAGCAGCCAGCCACACTGTCTCCAGGCCATCATTTCTCTAGGTCTTTTTTGCAGATGGAGGATCTACTGTTTCTTTTTTTTTTTTAATTTTTATTTATTTATGATAGTCACAGAGAGAGAGAGAGAGGCGCAGAGACACAGGCAGAGGGAGAAGCAGGCTCCATGCACCAGGAGCCCGATGTGGGACTCGATCCCGGGTCTCCAGGATCGCGCCCTGGGCCAAAGGCAGGCGCCAAACCGCTGCGCCACCCAGGGATCCCGGATCTACTGTTTCAAAGATGTATGTGGGTGGACAATAATACCAATATCTGGAGGTAATAAGCAAGAGCAAATAGGGTTGTAATGTTTGGTGTGGCTTGGCCAGGGAGGGGAGGTTGTTTCCAGAACATCCTTTAAGGATGCTGTTATATCCCCTCGCCCCCATTAAAACACATTGGAGGTAAATAATGCTATTTCACACGCAATTGTTGTCCTTGCCTGTGGAGCACCTGTTCCCTTGTCTTCTGGGCAAATGTCCTTTCTTCCCACTCCCAAGTCCTGGGGTCATGATGTTCTGATTCCAGGCCTAGCTCCCAGGTGGGTCCTGTGACCCAACTCTGGCTTTTTTAGAGTATCAGATGCCTTGGGCCACAAAGAGTGGCTCAGAAGTGAACCTATGAGACTCCTTTCTGGGATTTTCATTAGAATAGTTGGGGGCAAGTAGGCCTCAGCTGCTGGTGGCCTCGTGAAAAGGCATGAGACTGGAAGCAACACCAACAGTCAGCTGAGAAACAGGAGAGTGTGGCCTGGTGAAACCAAGCTTTTGGGTGCAGGCCCACTTCAAGGAAGATTTTCCACTCGGCAGGAGTCAGGATGGGCTCTGGGGTGAGACTGCCTGGGCCAAATCTTGGTTCTACCGCCTGCCAGGAGAGGGACCTTGGTCCACTCTCCGCCTCGTACTCCTCATCTGTCAATGGAGAAAAGAACATGTAGCTCGAGGTTGTGGTGAGGACTGGGGAGTCCTGTGCAGAGCAAACACAAGCTGTAAATACATGTTGGTTATCATCAGCATTGAGCTGGTTTCTGAAAAAGTCCTCACTGCCTCATGGTGCCAGGGTGGGAATGTGTCTTTTTCTTTCTTTTTTTTTTTTAAGATTTTATTTATTTATTCATGAGAAACAGAGGGAGAGGCAGAGACACAGGCAGAGGGAGGAGCAGGCTCCATGTGGGGAGCCCGATGTGGGACTCGATCCCAGGACCCCGGGATCACGACCTGAGCCGAAGGCAGATGCTCAACCACTGAGCCACCCAGGTGCCCCATGGGGACTTTTCCTGAAGCTGGCGTGGAGGAAGGCTGGTCAATGCCCTGCCACGGCAGACATGCCCATTGGCCTGGATTCTACGGGTATCAGGCCCCTCTCTGCTCGACCACAGCCCCTCAGTTCCCTTTTCCCAGAGTGTGAGCCAGTTCTGACCAGGCAGCGTGTCCCGAGGACTGGAACCAACTGCCCTGGGCATTCGGGGACCTGGTGAGCCTAGTGTGCCCACTGACCAGGCCATACCCCTTTTCTTCCCAGACTCATTGTCACTTGGAAGACAGGCCACGGACCCGCTGCCCTCGTCCCTGCAGTACCTTGTACAACCAACATCTGCCTCGCTCAGCCCGTGGCAGCCTCATCCCCAGCAATGGATTCTGTCCATGCAAATGAGGCTTGCTCCAAACAGCTGGATCTTCTGGAACTTGCAAAACCTGACATCTGCCTACAAAAGGAAATCCCCGGTGGGGCCCAAAACAAGAGCATGACACAGAAAAAGGATTCGGGGAAGAGTGCATTTCAGGTTCAATGGAATTTAGAGCTGTGAATGGTGACAGTAGTATTTCAGTTGCACTAAGTTCTCACCCAAGAGACTTCAATTGCAAGGAGGACCACAGAGCCCGTGGCCTGGGCTGACGTCCTGGCAGGAGCAGGATGGAGAGTGGGATCCCACTCTGAGTAGCGGAGGGTGGGGGTGTCTGGGGATCTGGGAAGACAGTGGGGTTGCGCCTGAAGCTCCTGGCGGGTCTGGGCAGGCGTCCCCCGGGCTATGCAGGCCGTCCATCTGCTTGTGCGTGCGGGGACCCTCGCTGGGCGGCCTGTGGGGAGAGTCTGGGGAGGAGACGGGAGGAGACAGGTCTCCTTCGGGAGGGGAAGCTTGTGAGGAGTGCCTTCAAGGAAGGGAAGGATGTCATCAGGAAGAGGCAGCGAGGACATGGGAGCAGAAGGAAAGGCTGGAGAGAGGGGAACAGCAGTTAGTTGGAAGATCCAAACCTGCCTGTCATCCTTGCTGCCCACCTGGGCCTGGCTCACCAGCCCCGGTCACCTCTCCCCCTCCTTTCGCCCGGCCACATTTTAGGTTTCTGCAGCTGGCCAGCCAGGGTTCTTTTTTTTTAAATATTTTTATTTATTTATTCATGACAGAGAGAGAGAGAGCGAGGCAGAGACACAGGCAGAGGGAGAAGCAGGCTCCATGCAGGGAGCCCAATGCGGGACTCGATCCCAGGTCTCCAGGATCACACCCCAGGCTGAAGGCAGCGCTAAACCGCTAAGCCACTGGGGCTGCCCCAGCCAGGGTTCTTATTGATCTTTTCCCTAGATGTCAGTGTCTGCTCTGAGCCCCTGGAGCCTGTCCGCGCAGCTCAGAGGGTTTGCTCCAGCCCCGTCTGGCCTGCTCACCTTGCACTACCCTCTCACCACCCGCAGGCTCATCTCCAGCTGCCCACATCTGGCCTGGTTCTGCTGGAAACTCCGTCCCCAAGGAAGCAGGGGGACTAGGTTGCTCCAGAGCCAGCCAGCAAATTCCTGAAGTGTTAACAGGTTGGTTTTCATTAAAGACTTGAAAGTTCTGGACAGCCAAGCACGTCTCTTTGGGGTAATGATATTTGCAGGCCCCAGGGCCAGACTTCCAGCTCCTGGGAACAGCAAGCTCTCTGCCTCCCAAAGTCTATCAGTTTGGGTCCTAGAATCCCCGAAGCCCTTTCTACCCTTCTAGAAAACTCCAGAGCCTGGGAGTTAGACAACCAGCCAGGAGGGACTAGGGGGGACTGCAGGCCCCAGAAAATGCAGCCCAGCCTTAGGCTTGAGTTTCCAGCATGGCCAGCATCTCCTTCTGCCTTCTGCCCTTGGGGTTCCCCCCATCCTGAGTACAGTTCCTGCCCTCTCACCTCACAAGGCTGCTGAGCAGGTGACTGGATGAGATTATGTAACCGTCAAGTGTTGGGTGCTGCTTCCCCAGTTCTTTGCAGGAGTTTGTGCTTCTTCGGTCTGAGGCTTTTATCTTTGTACAGAATTCCATTCAGGCCACCCCCTCAGCACCTCCCACCATGTAATTTAAAGGGAGGATCAGCAGGAATCATCATGGTTCTGACATTTGTGATGCCACAGAAGAGCCCCAGGTCCCCTCATGTGAACCCACGTGGGGCAGGCCTACTGCTCCCTTGCCCCGAGTGCCCCTTTCATGCCCCATGGGTGACAGCAACCAGGAGAGTCCACATTTCTCAAGGAGAACCGGGTCAAAGGGATTGGCTTTTGCACATTTTCCCCTCCTGCATCCTCCTGCCCATCCCCTCCGACACTGGTGAGGAAGTTCTCAGATGAGGCATCAAGAGGCCTGTTTTGGGGTGCTGGTGGTAGGGCGTCCCGCCCCCTGCCCTGAGCGGTGAGTCTGTGCAGTGGGGGGCACTGGAGCTGGCCTGTGGCACTGGCTGCAGCCTCCAAGTAGATATACAGGCGGGCCGATTTGGGGATGAGCATGCAGCACTCACCTTTGCAGCCTCTGCCCCTGGGTTGTGGCCGGGGGACGGAGGTCGCAGGAGTGCTCTGTGACTGCTAGTGTCCACTCCCTTCAGACTAAGACTCCTCTGTGGTGCTGAGTGGGGGGGTCTGGCAGATGCAGTCAAGTCCAGGCAGGCCACTAGGGCAAGAAGGAGTGGGTGGGTATGGGAAGTGAAGGAATCTGTTTACTCACTAGATCAGCATTCATGCATTCAAGAAATATTCTCTGCACCATGTGCCAGGTCCTGGGGATGGAATGGGGAGCCTGACTGTGCTGGTTCCGCTCCCCCTTCCTGGTAGGGGAGTAGACGGGAAGACCAGCAATTGCCATATACAACTACATACATGCACCATGGGAGCCCATGACAGGGGCACTGCTATGGGTTGAATCATGTCCCCCTAAAGAAGATCTGTTGAAACCCTAACACCTGGGACCTGTGAATGTGCCTCTATTTGAGAATAGGGTCTTTGCAGATGTGATCAAGTCGAGGTCATAAGGGTGGGTCCTAATCCATCATGACTGTGTCCTTCTAAGAAGAGAAGAGACAGACACAGAGACACCCAGAGAGGATACCATGTGGTAAGGGATGACAACACCAGAAGCTAAGAGAAAGGCATGGCACACATTCTCTCCAGAGCCTTCGGAGAGAGAGTGGCCCTGCTGACACCTCGAGGCTGGACTCCAAGTCTCCAAAACAGAGAATACTTTCCTGTTCTTTAGAGCTACTGGGTTGATGGTACCTGGTTACAGTGGCTCTAAGAAACTAATACAGGCAGGTCACCTGTCTGGAGATAGCAATTTGGAAGTCTTTCACCTGGGAAGAATAACGGAAGCTGAGGACGTGGCTTCCAGAGAGCATTTGTGTGGAGAGAAAGGAAAAAGTGGCCGTGGACAGAGCCCCTAGAAGCATCCAACTATAAGGAGCCATTGGAGGAAAGAAATCTGTAGAGAAGAAGGGAGGCAGTAAGCAGAGAGGGAGGAGGGAAACCACAGGAGAGGTTGCACGGAAGTCACACAAAGAGTACATGACAAGGTGGACACGGCAGCAGTGTCAAATGTCAAGTAAGATGAGAAAAGAAATATATTTACCCAATTTATTGACAAGGAGGTCACTGATTATCTTGGCAAAAGCCATTTCATTACGAGAGGTAGGGGCAAGCCCAGATAGCCATGGCCAGGGAGGGGGTGAGTGCTGTGTGCATGGACAACTCTTTCCAGAAATTGGGCTACAGAGGAAAGGAGAGAGTGCATTAGATGAGAGTGAGGAAGGAGGAATAGAGGAAGGTTGGTTGGTTGGTTGGTTGGTTGGTTGGTTTCTTGTCTTCGAGATGGGAATTATGTGGCCGTGTTACATCCCCAACAGCATGCGGAGCAGAGACGGAGAACAGGAAAGATGGATGACAAAGGTGCCAGTCCTTGAGAAGGGAAGAGGGACTGGGACCCAGAGCCCACAGAGAGGGTCACCCCAGGAGGAGGAAGAGGAGGAAAAATGGAGGAGGTGGCTCCTGCAGTAAGGGTCCATGGCCCAGCATCGGGGACAGAGTGCAGGAGCACACTGTAACAGAAGAGGCCCGGTGCCAGCATCCTCCAGACCCTCCTCCTCCTCACCGCCTTGGCCTGCTAAATGTCTGCATGCCCCTCCAAGGTCTGCTCAAGCATCACATCTCCGGGAAAGCCACCCAAGCCTTCCAAGAGGGACACAGCACCGGCAATGTACACCCTCCCCGCACTCCACACTTCCTCCCAGCACTTTTCTAGAAACCGTGAATTACAGAGAGTTGAGAAATTACTCTCTCTGACTCATGGGATTCTGACATCATCTATCCATGCAAAGTCCCTGTGGCAGGCGGGGTAATGATCCTGTGAATATGTCGCCTGAAAATGTTGGGACAGAGTTTATAGATGTGATTAAGGTAATAATCTTGAGATAAGGGATGCCTGAGTGGCTCAGTGGTTAAGCGTCTGTCTGCCTTTGGCTCAGCGCATGATCCCAGGATACTGGGATCAAGTCCCGCATCGGGCTCCCTGCAGGGAGTCTACTTCTCCCTCTGCCTGTGTCTCTGCCTCTCTCTCTCCATGTCTTTCATGAATAAATAAATAAAATCTTAAAAAAAGAGAATCTTGAGATAGATTATTCTGGATCATCTGGATGGGGGCCAATGTAATCACAAGGGTCCATGTTAGGGCAGCCCGGATGGCTCAGCTGTTTAGCGCTGCCTTCAGCCCAGGGCGTGATCCTAGAGACCCAGGATCGAGTCCCACGTCGGGCTCCCTTCATGGAGCCTGCTTCTCCCTCTGCCTGTGTCTCTGCCTCTCTCTCTCTCTCCCCATCTCTCATGAATAAATAAATAAAATCTTAAAAAAAAAAAAAACAAGAGTCCATGTTAGAAGGAGGCAGGAGGGCCAGAGTCAAAAAAGCAATGTGATAGTGGAAGCAGAGTGAGGGAGCGAGATCCAGAGATGCCATGCTGCTGGCCTCAAAGAGGAGGTAGCCGTGAGCCAGGGAATGCAAGCAGCCCCCAGAAGGAAAGGCAGAGGCAAAGAAACAGGTTTTTCCCTAGGGTTTCCAGAAGGAACCAATGCTACTGACACCATGACTTCAGCCCCATGAGGCTGATTTTGGCCTCTGATAATAAATGTATACTGTTTTAAGCCACTAGGTTTGTAGAAATTTGTTACCAGCAGTAAGAAATTAATACAACCTTCGTTTTGTTTCAGTTTTAGCTTCCACCCACCAAAATGAACACAGTTCCCAGCCCCCACATTAGCCTCCACCCCAGCATGGGTGCTATGTGTCATATGCGTGTGTCTTGGGGAACCTACAGAGCTCCTTCATGCGTATATGTTTTAAATTTTCATAAATGTTATTGTGCTTTAGCTCTCACACTTCCTTACATTTCTTTCTGTCAATTCTGCATTTTTACAAGCCTATCCCTATGGCTCTGTGCACATGCAGGCTGTCACACTTGCCTGTTATACAGGTTCCAGAGGACACATCGATAACAATCAACTTAGCACACCAAGATTTCTGCAGTTGCTCTGTTGCCACCAGCTTTCCTGGAGTGAATGTCCTCCTATATCTTCCTTATGGATGTGTGAGAGTGTTTCTGGATTGTATACCCAGTGGTGTGATCACTGGCCCATGAGAACGGCACAAAATTTATTCACTAAGTGTGGCCAGATGGCTCTTCAGATTAGATGCTCCCACCTAGGTAAGTGGCTCCTGCTCCTCTGCTTCTGAACCATTTTTGATATTCTCTGACTTTCTGCTTTTTGCCAGGATTATGGGTGTCATAGTTGTTTAAGGGTCATGAGCTTGCATGTCCCTTCACCAACTTTGTAGCCATTGATATTATTCTTCCGTGAACAGCTTGTTTATTTCCTTTCCTAATTTATTAATTGGCATTGGGTTATGTGTTAATTTGTACATTTGCAAGAGTTTCTTTTGTGTCATTCTATATCCATAGCCCATTTTAGCCATTGAAAAATATTACCTCCCAGATTATCATTGTTCAACTTATACATTATGTCCTTTTTTTTATTATGTTCTTTATTGAACAAAAATTGTCAATTTTGACATAGACAAATCATCTCTTTTCTTTTTAAGTTTCTGTGTTTGGTGCCTTGCATAAGAAATCATTTGCCATCCCCAGATGAAAGATATGCTTCTAGTGTGTCTTCTCTAAATTTGCTTTTTTTGTTTTGTTTTGTTTTCGAATTTTTTTTTTATCTATACACCCAGCTTGGGATTTGAATTCACCATCCCAAGATCAACCGTTGTTTGATCGACCAACTGTGACAGGCGGGTGCCCCTAGAAGTTTTTAGATTGACCTTTTGCATCCAATTGGTGTTTACCTTTGCTATAAAGTTTTACAATCTGATCCATGAATGTTTTACTAATATTTTACTCGGTTCATCTCTAGATGATTCATAAATTCATAGCTATTGTAAATAGGAGTTTATTTTCTAATTGATTATTGATACTTAAAGGGAATGCTAATGAATTTTGTAGGCTGATCTTATATCCAGCCATCCTGAAGAACTATTTATTTTAGTTCTATTAGTTTGCCTGCTGAATATTACCTTTTATTTGAAGATAATTCGAGTTTAATGCTTTCTATTACAATTTTCATATTATAATTTTTATTTCTTTTCTTCATTTGATTGCCTTGGCTGGGCCCGCCAGTGTTATATCGAGTAATACTAGTCACGGTGGGCATCCCTGCCTTATATCCTCACAGAAGAGGAATATATCTGAACTCAAAAAAAAATTTTTTTTGTCGAGTATATTTGCTGTAGCATGTAAGTAGAGAAACTTTCTAAAGTTAAGTAGGTCCCCGTCTATTTTAGCCTCTAAAGATGTTTATCCTAAAAAGATGATGAACTTTTCAAATACTCTGTGTTCATCTGTTGAGACCTCCTGTGATTTTTCTCCCTTAGTTTATTAATGCAGTAAAATATATGGATAGATTCTCTGATCCTGGAGCATCCTTACATTCCTGAGATAAAACATTCTTAGTCATGATGTGCTATTTTAAAATAATTTGCTAATGGTTTTTAAAAATTTATTTACTTATCTGAGAGAGAGAGACTATGCATGCATGTGGGGCCTGTGTGCAGGGGGGCAGGCGGAGAAAGAGAGAATCCCCAACTGACTCTGTGCGGAGCGTGGAGCCCAATGTGGGGCTCGATCCCACGACCCTGAGATCACGACCTGAGCCAAATCAAGAGTTGGATGCTCAACCAACTAAGCCATCCGGGCACCCCATTTGCTGTTTCATGAAGAATTACCACGATGCCAATAAGTGGAATTGTCTGAAATTCTCTTCCTGTCCTGTCCTTACCAAGTTTTGCAAGCAATGCAATAGGGGTCTCTCTCTTTCTGTTAGGATTTCTGTGAGCCTGGGCTCTTACGCTGCCGAGGCCTAGGGAGTTGGCTGAGATAATCTCACCATGTGTTTTCCTCAAATCAAGGTTTTCCCCAGAGAATACTGGTGACATATGTGCCTATAGAGACTGACCCTGACCACTCCCTTCCCCAACCTTATGGGGGTCTAAGGATTCCACAGTGAAGATGTACTGGGCAGACCCACCGGCCCTTTGTACTTGTGTGACCAATGACACTTGCTCTAGATCAGGCTGTGCCAGGGTCAGACTGGCCATGATGCAGTAGGTCAGTCTGGCACTGGGGTTAAAGGTCAGTCTGTGGGCAGTAAGTAACTAGTTCACTGCAGTTAGGGGCAGCCCTTCAAGGGCTGCGGTCAGTGTTCAAGGATGGTTCATGCTAACAGTTAGTCTTCTGGTAGGGTAACTGGGATTAGGTTTGAGGTCAGCCTGTGATGAGCTTGGAGCCATTTTGTGCCTGGTTTTAAGTATCTTTGTGTGGTCAGGCTTGGCGTCAGTCCTGGCGAGGGTTAGGAGTCAGTGTACGGCTGGAGCCATGGGCCAGAGAGTGGCTCCCATGGGCCTGAGACTGGCCTGGGCTCCATGAGCAGCCCTTGCTCCCCTCTGCACTGCAGGGAACCCCAGGTCTTATCGCTGCTGTTGAATGAACAGCCTCTGCTCTGGGCATCTGTACAGCATATGCTCTGGCCAGATCCTCCTTAGCAGCCTGGACCATGGCAAACCTTGGCCTCACCCCCTCCCAGGGGCTCCCCTCAGCTCTGGGGATGGCCAGTTACTCTGCTTCCAACACAGCCAGGTGGCTCTCCTGTGAGATGGCACTGTCCTGGTCCCCCAGAGCCCGCAGAGAAGCTGGAGGCCAACCTAGAAAGAGAGGAACAGGCCGTGGGGGAAAATGGGGCTGCCTCAGGCAAGCCCAAAGCTACAGGGACAGGCTACCCAGTTATACTGCTGTGTGGAGGAAAGGGTTCTGGGTTCAAACCCTGCCTCGCCTACTATGAAGGGAGCAATCTTGGGTAAGTCATCCCTTTCTCCAAACTTTGGTTTTTCTGTTTGTAAAGGGGAATCAGAATATCTGATGAAATGAGACAGAATGTAGAAATTTATAGTTAAAACTATAGTGTGCAGGGCACCTGGATGGCTCAGTCGGTCAGGCATCTGCCTTTAGCTCCAGTCAGGATCTCAGGGTCCTGGGATCGAGCCCCATGTCTGACTTCTTGCTCAGTGGGGAGTCTGCCTCCCTCTCTCCCTCTACCCCTTCCCCCTGTTTGTGTGTGCTCTCTCTCTCTGTTTCTTAAATAAATATATAGAATATATTTTTAAAGATTTTATTTATTTGAGTAGTACATGCTCAGTAAAATGGTAGTTTTCTTCAGTGTCAGTATTTAAGCCTAAAGATCCCAGGAGAAGTGTCTGTGGGACCCAAGTGTCTGTGGCACTGAATTCATGCCCAAATCCTCTGTCCTGAAACTATAAGGGCAGCCATCCACCCTTGACAAAGCCCTGCCACACACGAGAGTTCATCTGATCCTCAGGGCCCCTCTGTGTTGGAAGGTATGTTAGTCAGGCCAAGTTAGACATGCTGAGGTAACGAATAATCCCCTAACCTCTGTGACCTCACAGCAAACACTTTCCTCCCTCTCACCTCAGGTCAGGTGACTCTGTTTTGTGTCGGGCCTCAAAGCCACCAGGTCTCTTGTATCCTATAGCTATACCCTCTTTGTGTCCTCAGAAGAAGAAAATGGGCCTTCTGGAACACATGAATATCTGTAAGGCCAGGACTGGAATAACTTACATCCCTTGTCCCTACTTTCCACTGGGAAGAACTCTGTTACAGGGCCCTGGATCTGACTGCAAGGGAGCTGTGAAGCTAGGAAGAAGAAATGGTAGGGTGAACACATAGCATTGTCTCAGCCACACAAGGTATTATCAGCCCCATCTTACAGACAAGAATACTGAGACTTAAAGATCAGGTGAATTTCCCCAAATCACATGACTCAGAGGACCACTGACTCCTATTTTGGGACTCGTGCCATGAGGCCGCCAGCCTCAGTGTGGAGTGTTCTCAATGGCTTCTTTGTCCTTGCATCTCCAGCAACGTCCTCCCATGGGGCTCGATCTCACAATGCTGAGCTCATGACCTGAGCCGAAATCAAGAGCTGGATGCTCAACCGACTGAGCCACCCAGGTGCCCCCCCATGACGACCTTTAAAAGTGAGATCTATTTAAGGCTGAAGATCCCGGGAGACAAACTGAGGCTCAGAGTGGGGTCCTAGTTTCCCACTTGCCTGTAAGTGGCTGAGCCAAGACTTCTCTGGGGCCTCTCTGACTCCCAAGCCTGCTCCCATCATCTGTGTTGTACTGAAACTCGGCCAGGCTGGGAATCGAACATCTGACCCCTAGGCCTTATGTGACCCGGCAGGCAACACCTTTGTGTCACCTTAGACTTGCCTAGCATTGCCATCTGGAGAATATGCAGACCCTGCCAGGCCTGCTTCCCAGGGGGGAGTCCAGGAGCAAACCAGTAGCAGAATCTATTAAAAAGGTCAAAATGTTGCATGAATGGAAGAGCTTTTTAATGCCCTACAAACTCTGCTTTTCTTCATTTTTCCTTCCTGACTTCCTCACTCCTCCTCAGTAGTAGAGTTAGGACAAAAGTCATGATTATTTGAGGGGCATAATCAGGGTCTGTCCCTCGGAAATGCCTCTCCTCCCAGCCTCCTGGGGTTTTTCCAGTTTGAGGGCTGTTCCCAGGGACCCCCAAGAAGACTGCCTCCATTTCCTTCTTCATGCTGGAAATAGCCCCTTTCTTCCTATTTGGATGGTCATGCTTAGTTGGGCTCTTAAATACGATCTTTGTTTGCAGTGCATTTTCAACCCCTCGCAGGTTCTATTTTTACTTCTCCAGCCAGAGGAGCTCTGGGAAGGCGATTCCAGCACAAAGGGCCCTAATTAATTTCCCCTGCCTTTAAATATTTTTTCAAAGTATGTGTTTAAAAAGGACATTAAAAAAAAATTTCCATGACTCTGGAGGCAGATTCCAACATACTTCTCACCACTTTCCACTTGGAAAGCAACCTCCCTTGCCAGCGGTGGCCTGGCGTGTGTGCTCTGTTCCGCAGCTGGTAGTGCTCTTTCTCCTCCCCACCGAGCGGACAGACCGCCTTCTCCATCCATCTTTCAGGCCACAAGCCGCCTTCGGTTCCAGAGTCTGGGGGCCCAGGGAGGAGATGGTCCTGGCTAAGGGCTGGGCAGAGGTAGACGGGGGGCCTCTGAGGGCCAGAATCATGGAAGCGCAGGACTGGGCCTTTGGAAAAACCATCAGGGAGATTCTTTTGCCCTGAATCCCCATTCCCAGAAGGGCCAAGGAGCCAAACCATACATGTGGGATGGTGATTTATTATCGATCTGGCCATCCCATGCTTTGAAATGACACTCCTCACGCTGGCCCATGTGCTCACAAGGCCATGGAGAGTCTGAGCACATGATCCCAAGGGTGACAGAGAAGCTTCTGGGATCTAGAACATGGGCTTGGAGGGAGGCCGGTTTATGCTTGGGGAGAGATTCTGGTGTTCAAACTTCTCACTGAAAAGTTGTTTTGAAAGAGCAGAGACTTTTTGAAAACACACGAGAAAGACCTCCCATTTCCAGCGCTCAGTTGCCAGGGTTGGGTTCCAGCTTCACGGGATGAATCCTCAATCTCGGCAGGGAAGTCAGCCTCGCAGACAGAGAGGCATCTCAAGTATTTGAGAACCCTGGGTATGAAATCTCACCTTTAGTGCTTCTCACTGTGGGATCTTAGGTACCATCTCTGGCAAAGTACAAGTCCTCTTGAGTCAGCCTATGGAAAGTGCAAGTGACCATGACCTAGGGACAGGTTCTTATTATCCCCTGTCCCTCCATTCTCTGTCCTCTTCTGCACCCCCTCTGCCTCTCCTCTCTCCAGGCCCCACTCCCTCCCCTCTGTCTGGTCCCACCCCACCCCCTTTCCTGCTCCCTCCCAATTTCCTTGACCCCTCTCTCCTGCCTAGGGGCTCTCCTCTCCTCCTCCCAGGAGGCAGCCTCTAGACCCCATCCTCCCTGCGGTCTTGCTATGAGAATCCGACTCATCTGAGCATACACTTCAGCTACAGCTGGAGAAACACACTCTGGGATGGTCTCCACCCTAGGACTTCCCAGGGGCTCCCTCATAACCCCATGATGACCTTTCCTTCTCCTTTCAGACAGAGCCAGGGGAGGCAGGAGTTGGGGGCTGGTCAGAGGGAAAAACTGGTCTTGTCTTCATGGCTGTAAACACTGAGAAGTCAAGGGGCCCTCAAAGACATGAGTGAGCCAGACGGGCTTGGTCCCTCAGACCCTGGGTCTCCAGACCCTTAGTTCAGCACCCTGGAATGACCTCCAGTCTAGCATGAGGAGCTTGGGCTGGGCCTATGTTCTCTGGTCCCTTATTCCAGACAGCACGCCCCAGCTGTCCAGCTCCAGGCCCAAACCTGCATAGACAGGAACAAAGGTAGAGTATGCAGGGCTCGGGGAGCCCCTCACACTTGGGGATGTAGGGTCTTGGAAATGCAGAGCATCCTCACATTTGAGGACCTAGCCCCTCCCACTTGGGGATGCAGAGCATGCAGGGTCTCAGGGAGCCTCTCACATCTGGGGAAACCCTCACACTTATAGATGCACATAGCTGGGCAACATACATGTGTGCATGGGGGCTGTGCTGTGTGATGGTGCCCCGTGCCACCCCCCACCCCGCAGGACAGAAATATCCTACAGAGGACTCCTTGGGAGACACCCAGTCCCAGTAGCCTGCAGAAAATGTGACCAGGGCAGACAAGCGTCAAGGAGATCTGACTTCAGAAAGGTGTGCAGACACACAGAAGCGACATCCATAAGCATGTGTGATTGGAGTCTCAGAAGAAGAAAAATCAGGAAATGGGGCAAACGCCTTATTAGAAAAGACAATGGCCAAGAATTTTCCAAAACTGTTAGGTAGGTTAATTCTACATTGTTAATTCTTGGTAATTCTATTCTATTTCACTTTTGTCCAGATTTATTGAGATAGGATTGACATACAACACTGTATAAGTGTAAGGTGTACACTGTGTCGGTTTGACACACTTACATATTGCAAAATGGTTACACTGCAGCGTTAGCTAACACCAGCGTCACGTCACATAATGACCATTGCTTTTCTATGATGAGAACCTTCAAGATCCACTTTCAAGTATATAATATAGGATTCTCATCACCAGGCTGTACATTCCATCCCCAGAACTTATCCATCTTATAACTGGAAGTTTGTACCCTTTGACCAACATCTTCCCTGTGCCCTCATCCTCAAGCTCCTGGTAACTACCACTCTAGATTCTAGGGTGTGTTTCTATAAGTTCAGCTTTTATGAATGGATAAAGAAGATGTGGTCTATGTATATAATGGAATACTCCTCAGCCATTAGAAACGACAAATACCCACCATTTGCTTCGATGTGGATGGAACTGGAGGGTATGATGCTGAGTGAAATGAGTCAATCGGAGAAGGACAAACATTATATGGTCTCATTCATTTGGGGAATATAAAAAATAGTGAAAGGGAATAAAGGAGGAAAGGAGAAAAAATGAGTGGGAAATATCAGAAAGGGAGACAGAACATGAAAGACTCCTAACTCTGGGAAACGAACTAGGGGGTGGTGGAAGGGGAGGTGGGCGGGGGGTTGGGATGACTGGGTGACGGGCACTGAGGGGGGCACTTGACGGGATGAACACTGGGTGTTATTCTATATGTTGGCAAATTGAACACCAATAAAAAATAAATTTATTAAAAAAAGTTCAGCTTTTTTTGCATTTCACAAATAAGTGATATCTTACAGTATTTGTCTTTCTCTGTCTTTGAACTCAGCATAATGCTGTCAAATTTCATCCATGTTGTTGTAAACAACAGGATATCCTTTCTCATGTTTGGAGAATATTCCAGTGTGTGTGTGTGTGTGTGTGTGTGTGTGTGTGTGTGTGTGTGTGTATACATCATATCTTTATCCATCATCCGTTGAAGGACAGTTTCCTTATCTTGCTGTCATTAATATGAATAATATTAATTCTATTTTAAACCTGAAAGACCTAAGCATTCTGGTTTTAGAAGTTCTTAACTACTCTGCTTATGGCCCATATAAATGCAGTGTGAATATTTATCTTTTCATCATCAATATTGACAATTTGTGCCCTCTCCTTTTATTCTTGATTTGTCTTTCTACAGGCTTCTCAATGTCATTAGTCTTTCAAACAACTAACTTCTGGCTTTGTTGATTTTCTTTTAGTATTTATGTTCTATTTCTTATATCTACTGTTTCCTTCCGACTATTTTCTTTTTTTTTCCTACTATTTTCTTTAGGTATAATTTGCGATTTTTCTAACTTCTTGAGTTGAAAAAAAAACTTCTAGAGTTGAATACTTACATAACGGATTTTCAGCCTTCTTTTCATATGTGCATAAGGTCATACATTTCTCTCTAATCACAATCTCTCCAATCACATATGTTTACGGATGTAGCTTCAGCTGTATCTTTAGGTGAATATTAGATAAATTGATTGGAGCCCTTCTTCTTTTCTGATACATGCATTTTAAGGCTATGAATTTTCCTCTGAGCATGGCTTTAGCTTCATACATTTTGATATGTCATATTTGCCATATCATTCAGTTCTAATTTCTCCTGTGTGTTTTCCATCTGTATGAGCATGGTTAATTTTCAAATATCTGGGAATTTTCAAGCTATCTTTGTCTTCCTGATTTTTAGATTGAGTACACTATGGTCAAAGGACATATTTTGAATCATTCCTACCATTTGAAATTTGTTGAGATTTGCTTTATGGATTAGCACGTGGCCAACGTTGATAAATGTTTTGTGCATGCTTGAAATGAATCTGTTTTCCACGGATGCTAAGTGCAGGTTTTGTGTATGCAAATTAGGGAATTTTGTCAACTGCGTCATCCTAATTTCTATCCTTATAGATTTTTGTTGCTTATTGCATCAATTACTGAAAAAGATATATTAGAGTCTCTCCTTATATTTGTGATTGTGCCTGTTTCCCATTAGCCCTGTTTATTTTTACTTCATATTTATTTTTATAAATATTAATCAGTTATTTTAAAGTTAGTGTCTGTCAACCCTAATAGCTAGGTGCTTGTGGGTTTGTTTTCCCTGTTTTTCTTGTCTGTTTTTTTCTCTTGGTCCTAAAGTGGTACACTTAATCTTTCTGATTGAATGAGCTTATATGAAACTGTGTGGGCTCTGGATGGTGTCATCTTCCTCTGTAAGGGATTCACCCTATCCTCCAGTAGCTAGGATAGGGGCTGCCTGTCTGCCTCAATTAAGTCAAGGACTGAATGGACCTGAGGCCTGGTTTCAGACTTTGTTAAGACTTGGTCTTCCTCTAGATGGTCTTTCCTTCCCAGTTATAGCCCTCCAGTGGTCCCAGCTGAGAACCTATGATCATTCTTGGGTCCTTTACCCTTGGCAAATCCTAAATTTTGCTTGACTTCTTGCCCTGCATAGCTAAGAATTGGCAAATATCTCAAGGAGAAAGATATCACTGCCAAGTTCACTCCTCTGTGTCTCTACTGTCTCTTGGATCTTGACTCCTTGAGATCTTGGAAGCCCAGAACTGTGCTTTGTATTTCCCTGCTCTGTGAGACAACTAAAATCTCTGCAGGCTTCTATACCTCCTCCTTGGTGACCAGAGGCCTTCAGCCTCTCACCCTACACCAAATGTCCCAAGGGAAAAGTCAGGACCAGATGTCCTTATATTTCAAAGAGTTTTTTTTTTTTTCCTCCAAAATCTTGGCCCCTTGAATTGTGGCTACCTTGAGAGTCTTAAACCTCTACCAAGAAATTTAAATAAACACTTTATCCAGCTTTTTCAGTTCGTCTCAATGAAAACCTCCATTTGACACAAGCTTCTGCATCATAACCTGGAGTGATATCTTGTTATCCTTTAAAATCTTGCTTTAATGATTTTTGAGTCGATCAAAACTATTTCCCCCCAATCCATTTTTGTTATTTTGTGAAGTCACATACAAATAAAGCATATATACTTTCATACACTTTTCACTGAGTCACCTTAGGCTGATTTCCCCAATCATATTCTAATAAATGAACTTTACAACTTTATTGCATGTGTAGTTTATAAACTGACCTCTTAAGCATTATCATCTGTGAACTTCACCTTAATCCAGTAGAGTACACAGAGATACAATTTCCCATTTTGAAAATCATGACACCTTAACTCATAAAATTCATTTAGTGGAGAAGTTAAGGAGCATTCTTGAATGAATGCTACTAATAAAGTGGAGGAATTCTAGCAAAAATTTAGTTATTTTCAATCCAAGTCCAGCCACCATTCATGCTCCTTTTTAAATTGTGAGCTCCCTGAAGCCAGAACCTTCTTCTGTATGTTCCATCAGGCTCACCAGGGGTTGGAGTACACAACAGATGCTCTAGGGATGCTTGCTGAATTGATTTATATTGTGTTGCAGCCGCTGATGAGGAAGGGAGGCTCCCAGCCTGACCCTGGCTCTAACTATTGCATCAGATTTTTATTTAAAAGGAACTGAGAATAATAAATTAATTTCTGGTGCCAAAAGAAACCCACAGGAATTTATGAGAACTACAACAAATTCACTAAAATTCCTACTCAGTATTTGTTTTCTCTATCTTATATTTAGGCACATCTGGTGATAACTAAATCAGATAAATCTGCCCTTTCTCAGACAGGCAGCTTAACCCAGCAAAAAACCCCAGTAACCATCCCCCCCACAGCTCGCCCTCCCTCCTGCAAATAAAGCAAGCTGACATCATTTAACCATTAAACGGGTCCTGTTATGGTTGAAAATGACAGGCATATAAATTGAAGCCATTTCTGAAATAATTCATTCAGAATTCCAGGGGTGGAGAGAATACAACCTTTATTTTCAACATAGATTCTGAAGCATTTTGAAAAGGGAAGAAGAACTGTCTATGAAACCTTCCCGAACCAGTCAGGAAAGACTACAAATATGTTGAAGCAGATTACTGGTTAGCTTGTCAAAATTTGGAAAAAGATTGTGTCCCCTCAGTCTGGGTCATGGAATTCAAGCAGGCTTGATGAGTTACCAAGTTGAGACAAACACAATTCTCGACAGAGGCTTTGACAGGGTTTGAGGAAAATATTCTTCATTTGTTAAAAAGTAGAAATGCAATTTCTGTTGTTTGCTCACTCAATGAAAATTTCTAAACTCCTGTCTCAAATTCAGCCTGATTCACATCTGTCCCGAGCACAAAACCGCAATCCATGAAGGAGGTCAAAATTGTCAACATTGTTTAGAAAATGGGCTGCCAGGCAGACTCAAGCTTGGCTTGCTGGATTTTTAAAATTGTTTTAATCAACTTTATTGAGGCACTATTTATACATATGTGCATACATGCTCACATGTGTATATGCATATATACAGTAAAAGGAACCTATTTAAACTACGTAGTACAAAGAGTTTTAACAAATGTATACATTCACGTAAACACCATCAAAGTCAAAATGAAGAACTTTCCTCACCCCCTCCCCCAAAGTGTGCTTGTGCCCTGTCCCGGTCCATCAGAGTGATTGACAACCAGCCCTAGGCAACCACTGATCAGCTTTTTGTCACTGTAGCAAAAGATTTGTTTCTGGAGTTTCTAGCATTTCAAATGAATGGAATTCTTAGTATGTGTTCTTTTATAACTGGCTGCTTTCACACAGCATAATTATTTTGGTATCCATCCATGTGGTTGTATGTTTCAATAGTCATTCCTTTTTATTGCAGATTAATAGTCCATATGCATAAACCACAATTTATTTATCCACTCACTACTTTATGGACATTTTGGTTATTTTTAGTTTGGGGCTTTTATTAAGCTGCTAGTAAACATTTATGGATGAGTCTTTCATGGACTGGGGTCTTCATGATTCTTAAGAAGTGCCTACAAGTAGGATTGCTGGATCATGTGCTAGATGCATGCTCAACTTTATAAAAACTGCCAAAATTTTCTAACGAGGCTATACCATTTTACACTAACACCACTATTCCCCAAGCTCTACATCTTTCCAATTCCTGAAATTGTCAGGTTTTTAGTACTAACCACTCTGGGGGCTGTGTAGTTGTAACCCACGGTGGTTTTTAATTTTCCTGTCCCTGATGACAAATGATGTCAGGCATCTTTTCACATGCTTTTTGGCCACTCATTTACATTTTCTTTTGTAAAGTGTCTCTCCCAATCCATTGAACATTTTTAGGTCGATTTTCTGTTGTTATTGGGTTATGGCAGTTCTTCCTATATTCAGGATGGAAGTCCTCTGTCAGATAGATGATTTGTCAAGTGAATATTTTCTTCCAGCCTGTGGCTTGTCTTTTAATTTATTAAAGATGTTTTTCAAAGAGCAGAAATTTTTAGTTTTGGTAGAGACTGTTCTGAACTGAATTCTCATTCTCCTAAAATTCACAGTTTGAAGCCCTCACCCCCAAGTGAAGCCCCATGCCTCCCCCCCCCCCATATTTGGAGAGGAGGCTCTTCATCTGATAGAACTGGCGTTTTAGAAAAAGAGAAAGAGCCACCAGGGCAAATAAAAGGCCATGTGAGGATAAGGCAGCCATCTGCAAGCCAAGGAGATTCATCACTAGAAACCAACCTACCAGCACCTTGATGTTGGGCTTCTAGCCTCCAGAATCCTGAGGAAATCCAATTCTGTTCCTTCAGCGCCCCCAACCTGTGGAGGAAGCCCTTGCCGACCAATACACAGACCAAGGGCTCCATTTTTTTCTTTCATGGTTTTTACTTTTTAATTACTAGCTAAGAAATGCTTGCCTACCCCAAAGTTGCAAATTTTTTCTCCTATTTTTTTTCCTGTAAGTCTTATAATTTTACCTTTAGGTCTCTTACCTATTTGGGCTCATTTCTATGCGTGGTGTTCAGGAGGGATGGATGTTCATTTATCACCTCCACCCCATACAGACATCGAGCTACTCCAGCACCATGTGTTAAAAGACTGTCCTTTCCTTTATTGAAATATGTCAAAAATCAATGGAGCATGTATCTGAGTTATCTTCACTCTTTATTCTGTTCCACAGTGACTAGTTTAGTGCCAGCACCACAACTCTCTTGGGCTTTATAATAAGCACTGAACTCGGGTAATATGAGTCTTTCAATGTTTTTTTTTTTCATCTAGCTTGTCTTTCGTGTATTCCATATACATTGCATATTCCATATGCCTTCCATACTTTCCATGTACATTCCAGAATATGTTTGTCAATTTTTAAAAAAGAAGTGGAGGCCTGTTGGGATTTCATTGGGATTGCTTTGAATCTATTGGTCAATATGGAGTGGATTAATATTTTAACAGTATTTCAATCCACAAACAGAATATAGTTCTCTGTTTATTTGGGTCCTCTTTGATTTCTCTCAGCGATGATTTATAGAGTACGGGGCTTGCCTATATTTTGTCAAAGTTATCCTCCAAATATTTCTTATTACTGGATGACACCATGAATGTTCTTTTGTTAAGTTTTGCTTTCTAGCTGTTGTTGCTAGAGAAAAGTAGTTGATTTTTGCATATTGGCCTTGCATTCCCTCATCTTGCCAAAGTCGCTCAGTAGTTCTAATAGCCTTTCTTAAGAAGATTCCTTAGGATTTTCTGTGTACACAATCAGATCATCTATGAATGAAGACATTTTTGCTCCTTGCTTTCCAATTCAAGGAGAACCTTTGTTTCTCTCTCTTGAATTATTGCACTAGGTAGGATCTCTAGGACAAAGTTGAACAGAAGTGGTAAAAGCAGACATTTGTCTTATTTCTCACATTATTAGGAAAGCACACAGACCTTTATCATTAACTGATCCTCTTCATCAAAATAGAAAGTTCTTTCTATTGAGAAGTTTTATCACAAATTACTGTTGAATTTCCTCAAATACCTTCTCTGCATCTATTGAGATGGTCATACAATTTTTATTCTTCATTCTACTACAGTGGTGAATTACATTGATTTTTTTAATATTAAAATATTACAGTTAATGATTGTCTTCCTGAGATAAACTCTATTTTTGCCTTTGTATTATCCCTTAAGATATCACTAGTACTATTTTGTAAGGATTTATTTAAGGATTAATAATCTATTTATGTAAGTTGTATTTTGTTTATATTTTGTAAAGGGTTTTAAGTATATGTTCATGAAGGATACTGGTCTAGAGTTGTTTTTTTTAAATAATGTCTTTAGGTAGTTCCAGTATCAGGATATGATGATCTCATAAAGAGTGGACCGTGTTCTCTCCTCCTTTTTCTAAAATAATTCATTTAAAATTGGTATTATCTCTTTCTTAAATGTTTGCTGGAATTCACTTGGCGAAGCCATCTCGATCTGGAATGTTTGGTTTGGTCTTGGAAGGAAGCTTTTAAATTATTAATCCAATTTTAAAATGAACTATGTGTTGTGCTTAAGTTTCCAACTTCAGTTTCAATTTCAACGTTACTCAGATTTTAGCAAAAACTATATGCAGAAGCAGAACTAAGAGACCCTCAAGTGACTTAATTAAACACCATACATTCAAACAATTATTTCTTTTAAAAGCTAAATGGCAAAAGCAAACCTAAAAGGTGTAATGGGATAGACAACCTGAATCCTGAATCAATCTTTTTCTCTTCCTAAATCAAGATCAGGTGTCCTTTGATCTCTGACATTCCAGGGTTTCTTGGAGAAATACAGACAGCCAAACACATGGGTTGCCCAATGGAAAGTGGCTTGATGATGGTGTGACCAACTGGCATCTTGTTCTCTGGCTCTCCCTGGTCAGAAGATACAGTATTCATCATCAGCATGCTTCCATAGTTAGCGTCTTGGTGAGCATAACTCTATTTACTGCTTTTTGCTCTATGTGTGCTTATCAGTTTAGGGGGAAGTAACCAAACATTTTATTTGCTTATGTTCTTTACATGGTGCCAGCCATATTAGTCAAAGCAGGCGATCATAGGTAATACAAATAGCTCTAAGTATGAGAGGTATCACTCACAAAGTTCGAGACACGTTCAAAGCACACATCAGTCTATGATGGGTTTCTTCTTCTTCTTTTTTTAAAATATTTTATTTATTTATTTGTGAGAGATACAGAAGAGAGGCAGAGACATAGGCAGAGGGAGAAGCAGACTCCCTACGGGAAGCCCAATGTTGTACTCGATCCCAGGACCCTGGGATCACACCTGAGCCAAAGGCAGCCGCTCAACCACTGAGCCACCCAGGTACCTCCCTTTTTTTTTTCTTCTTGAGTAAGTTGTGTTTTAAGCAATTGGTCATTTCATCCAATTTGTTGATTTTATTGGCATGAAGTTGTTCATCACATTCCCTTACTATTCTGTTATTTACTGTCTCTAGATTCTGTGGCTAGCTTCTTTCATTCATTACATTAGTAATTTCTCCTCTCTCTCTCTCTCTCTCTCTCTCTCTCTCTCTCTCTCCCCCTCTCATCTATATCTCTATCTCTATCTCTATCTCTTTTATTCTCTAAAAATCTTGCCATAAGTTTTTCAATTTATTGGCCTTTTCCGAAGCCTGCTTTTGATTTTGTTGAAGTCCTTAATTATTTGTCCATTTTCTATTTCTACTCCTTATTCTTTCTTTCCTAATCATTTACTTTGGGTGTCATTTGCTCTTCTTTTCCTAGTCTTTTTTCCCCCAGAATGAACCTAGAAATATTGATAAAATACCTTTCTAAAATAAACATTTAAAGGCAAAAACTTTTCATCAAGTAATATCCCACAAATTTTATGTTGAGTTTTCATAATCACTTACTAAGGTATCTTTGTAAATATCCCTTATGATTTAATTTTTGAATCAAGGGCTTTTGAATCAAGAAGTGTGTAGTTTGGGGGACCTGGGTGGCTCATTCGATTGAGTGTCTGACTCTTGATTTTGACCCAGATCATGATCTCAGGGTTGTGAGGTGGATCCCCACAGAAGGCCCCCACAATCAGCTGGGAGTGCGCTTTCCCTCTCCTTCTCCCTCTGCTCCTCCCCATGCTCTCTCTCCCTCTCTCTCTCTCAAATAAATAAATAAATCTTTTTTTTTTTAAAAAAAGAAATGGATTGTTTAATTTCTACATATCTGGGGGGTCTTAGATATCTTTCTGTTACTGATTTTTGGCTTATTTCCATTTTGTTGAAATTAAACAGACTTTGTTTGTAGTCCTCCAGATATACTGAGATTTATTCTATGGCATTCTCGTACATGCTCCATGTGCACTTTAAAAAATTGTGCGTGCTGTCGATAAGTGGATGCTCAATAAATGTCAATTAGGTCAAATTGGCTCAAAGTGTTGTTCAGGTGTTTTTTATGTTTACTGATTTTTTTGATTTTTGTTCTATCAGTAATTGAGAGGAAAGAATTGAAATCTCCAACAATAAGTATGGGTCCACCTATTTATGGGTTCCATAAATTTGGTTTCATTAACTTTGAAGTTATCTTAGTAAAAGTATGTGCATTTAGGATTTTGTATTTCTCAATGAGTAGTGCTTTATTATAATTAAATATTCATTTTTATCTCTGATCATATCTCTTTTCTCAATACCACGTTTTCTTTCCTTTTTTAAGTTGCAGATTTTATTAATCAGTGTAAACCCCAACACAATATAGCAACATGATTTTATGCATTTAGAGGGGACAAGTGGACAATTGTGCAGATGGCTTCTGGAAGACCTTTTTTCTAAGCAGCATTCTAGTGAAACATTTCACTTGTGCAACACAATATAGCAACATGATTTTATGCATTTCCTGGACAAGTGGACAATTGTGCAGATGGCTTCTGGAAGACCTTTTTTCTAAGCAGCATTCTAGTGAAACATTTCACTTACAAGTCTGGACCTTCCATCTTCACTTTGCCATAGTCTACACTCATTGAATGGAACTTGTATTGCTCATGCGGATCCCATTTGTTCCAAGGTTCTGGGTTATTCTTCCTATCCTAAATGACATTGGGATTGAACAATGCCAAGTGTAAGACATACAATGATGCTCCAGTACCTCCTGCCCTAATAAATATGAAGAGGAGGATCAAGCTCAGGTGTGTTTTGGCCTGACCCAGGATCTGGTGTAACATAATTGTGGCAGAGGCCTCTGATCCACAAGGAGAAAAGATCAAATCTGCAAGGCCTGGCACTAAGTGGTCCTATACCAAGATGAACAGGTGTCCAAAGCCATCCAGCTATTTTTTCTGATAATAATACAGTCACACATGTCTTCTTATTTTTGTCATGGTGTATCTGATTCCATCCTTTTACTTGCAAACTATCTGTGACTTTACGTTTAAAGTAGATTTCTTGTAGACAGCATATAATTGGATCTACCTTTTTATTCTGATAGTTTTGATTTTTAAATTGGAGTATTTAGACCATTTATACTTAATGTAAGTTTTGGTGTGAACCTATCACCTTGTTTCTTTCTTTTTTTTTTTTAAGATTTTACCTATTTATTCATGAGAGACACACAGAGAAAGAGGCAGAGACATAGGCAGAGGGAGAAGCAGGCTCCCCACAAGGACCCCGATATGGGACTCAATCTCAAGACCCCAGGACCATGACCCGAGTAAAAAGCAGATGCCCCAACACTGAGCCACCCAGATGCCCCTACCATCTTGTTTCTTGTTTCCTATTTGTCCCACCTGTTCTTTGCTTCTTTTCCTTCTTTCTCTGCCTTCCTTTGGGTTAATTAGGTGTCATTTTCATTTCATTCAGTCTCCACTATTGACTAATTAGATACACTTTATTTTTTTTAGCAGCTCCTCCGCAGCTTACACTAGAAATCTTTAGTTCATTGCAGTTCCCCTTTAAATCAAATTATATCCTTTCAAGTGCAGTTTTTGACTCTTATAACACTATACATTCATTTCTGCCTTCTATCCTTTATTTTATTATCATCAAACATTTATTCCATTTTCTTTTAAAGAACTTAAAGAATAAGGAAAACATTTACTAACATAGTTATACATTTTTTGATGCTCTTTACTTCTTTCAATAGATCCAAATTTATAGTTGGTACCATTTTTTAATTCCTGAAGAATTTCCTTTAATCTTTCTTGTTGTGTGGTTCTGCCAGTAATGAATCTATCAGCCTTTGTTGCCTGAAAAAGTCTTTAGTTTGTTTTCATTTTTAAAGAATACTTTCTCTAACTATAGAATTCTATATTGACAGAGTATTTCTTTTTTTTCTTTCAGCACCTCAAAGGTCTCTTTTCTTGTTTTCTGGTTTGCACAGCTTGTGACAAAAAGTCTGTGGTATTGTTATCTTTTATTCTTTGACATAGAGTGCTTTTTTTTCTTTAGATGTTTTTAATAATTTCATTATTGGTTTTCAACAATTTGATCATGATGTGCCTTTGTCTGGCTTTCCTTATTTTTGTTCTGCTTGGGATTTATTGAAGTTCTTGGATCTACAGGTTTACATTTTTTCATCAAATATGGAAAAGTTTTGCTAATAGTTCTTTAAATATTTTTCTGTCCCTTTTCCTCTCCTCTGGGACTTTAGCAACATATATGTTAGATTGTTTATGCTGTCCCATAGGTCACTGTGGCTCTTTATTTATTGGTCAGTCTTTTTAAAAACTTCTAAGCTTGAGTTTAGACAGTTTCTATTGCTATGTCTTTAAGTTCATTGATGCTTTAATCTATTCTTAATTTAATCTACTCTTAACCCCATCTAGTGAATTTTTCATTTCACATATTGTATTTTTGCCTCTAAAAACTCTATGTAGGATTTTTTATCTTCTGTTTTTCATCATTATATTCATATTTTTCATTAGGGCCTTGAACATACTGAGCATTTTTTAAAGTTTATTTATTTATTTAGTAATCTCTATACCCAGTTTGGGGCTTGAACTCATGACCCTGAGATCAAGAATCACGCACATGTTCTACTGACTAGGCCAGCCAGATGCCTCTTGAGCACATTTATAGCAGCTTTTATTTATTTGTTTAAGATTTCATTTATTTATCCATGAGAGACACAGAGATTGGCAGAGACACAGGCTGAAGGAGAAGCAGGCTCCGCACAGGGAACCCAATGCAGAACTCAATCCCAGGACCCCAGGATTATGACCAGAGCCAAAGGCAGACGTTCAACCACTGAGCCACCCAGTCGTCCCTATAATAGCCCTTTAAAGAGTCAGTCTTTATCAGTCTAGTCTTTAACGAGTCTAACCAGTCTACTGACTGATTTTCCTCCTCACTTTGAGTCATGTTATCCTGTTTCTTGGTGTGTCTAGTGATTTTGAGTTAAATTTTTTATTTCATTGTGAATATTATGCTGTCAACTATTTTGTTGCCTTCCAGTAAAGAGTGTTGGAATATTTACATCAGAATATTCAATTGCCAAGGATTAGCTTACCCCTTTCAAGACTTTCTTAAACTTTTGTTAGGGCAGGTCTGGAGCTGAATGCCCTGGATGATCAATATAAAATTTCCACTCTGGTTGGAGCTTAACATCACCTCCCCTGTATGAATTTTGGGAATGGTGCAACTGACAAATCCCATTGTTCCTTGCTTGGAGTCATGATGTTTCAGGCTTCACATTCAGGGCTTAAAATTCAGCAAGCATTCCAGGGAACCCGTGTGCAATCTGGGGGATTTCTTCTTCTGCATAGCTCCTTCTCTCCAGAGCTCTAGCTATCTTTCCAGCTATTTCAGCAACCCTGGACACTGAGCTCCACCTTCTCAATTCAATGAGGCCTCTGTGCTCTGCTTGAGATTTCTTCTGTATATCACAATGTGCCTCTAGAGATCATTGGGCTCCTCTTATCTGTTTCCCTTCTCTCAGGAATCATATTCCTATGCAGTCTATTAGCCAGTGTCTGAAAATAGTTGTTTAATATATTCTGATCCTTTTCCTGGTTTGTTATGGTGGGAAAATAAGCCTGAATTCTGCTACTCCAGCATGGTCAGAAATGGAAATCCTGGGATCCGTGGGTGGCGCAGCGTTTTGGCGCCTGCATTTGGCCTAGGGCGCGATCCTGGAGACCCTGAGTCGAGTCCCACATCGGGCTCCCGGTGCATGGAGCCTGCTTCTCCCTCTGCCTGTGTCTCTGCCTCTCTCTCTCTCTCTGTGACTATCATAAGTAAATAAAACTTAAAAAAAGAAATGGAAATCCTGGGTGCTGAATTTTAATTCAGAAACTCTCAGCTGGGCTGAGGAAAGCAGAGGTGGGTTAGCAGGTTTGCAGATTATACAGACATATAATATATATTCAAAAATATTGGTGACAGTATGAACAAATAGGCAGATAAACCTGACCAAGAGGGACCTGGGGTAGACTCAGCAATAGGTAGATAGACTAGACCTGGAACCAGTGGGGCTGTATCATCTGATGTTAGCCAATTAGTGATAACTCTGCTCTGCCCTAAAGCTCAAGGGATCTCCCTGTACCTCTGGAACCAACAACCAGAACCAACAACCAGTCACAATTTTGAATAGATTTCATAGTTGCATGACCGTAGATGAATTTGATCATCTTTAAAATGAGGATATTGATAATAATTATTAATGATGTTAGTCAAAGTGATAATTCTATCATAGGGTTGCTGGGATGATGAAATGAAATCAAATATGTCAAGAATAGTATGATGCACATAATAGGTATTCGATAAATGTTGTTATTATTATTATTAACGCTTCATACACAGATGATGCCACCTCTCACTCTGGCCTTCCTGCCTCTCACAAATATAGAAACATTTCTGAGATCTGTTATAGGTTATGCAACAGCTGGAGGAGATGAGCAAGAGGAAGAGTGTCTGCCACTGGCCCTATAAGAGGGTGATGTATAAGTCCTAACTTGAGACAGACAAAATTTCAAATGCCAGCTCAGTGGAGACTAAGGAGCCGGAGAACCAGAAGGTCATCTACAAGCACTGTGTGGGACTCCAGAACACAGGTCATTTAAGAACACAGTAAGATTTGGAAATTTGGTCTGTGAGACTTGTATGGGTTTATGGAACCCTGGGCTCTAGGAACTCTGTATTATTCTAGATCAAATGGCTTAAAAGAGCTTTGAGGGATCCCTGGGTGGCGCAGTGGTTTGGCGCCTGCCTTTGGCCCAGGGCGCGATCCTGGAGACCCGGGATCGAATCCCACATTGGGCTTCTGGTGCATGGAGCCTGCTTCTCCCTCTGCCTGTGTCTCTGCCTCTCTCTCTCTCTCTCTGTGACTATCATAAATAAATAAAAAAAAAATTAAAAAAAAGAGCTTTGAGTCATTCTGAAGCATTAACCTGTAATAACGTTATATGATTTACAATTTTGGCTTATGATAATGTTATGCCATTTCATAATGTTTTGTGAAACATGACCTGCAATAAACATACATGACTGAAAACTTCATTTATGAAAATGTTATGTGATTCTCAAAACTTGGCCTGAAAAAATTAGTATACTTGATTCCAGGATCTTGGCTATGAGAATATTACTGTAATAACACTGTTATTTCAGAAACTTGCTATACAAGAATATGTGATTTGGAAGCTTGGTCTATAAAAAATTAAGTGTGATTCTGGAGTCTTGGTCTCCATGTGCCTTAGCCTATAGAACTCTTCCATGAGTCTGAAAACTTGTTTTGTAGGAATTTCAGATAATTCTGAATGCTTGATCAAGAGAATTCCATGTGATTTAGGAAGGATTTATTGGATTTTGCTTCTGAATCTTGGCTTGTAAGAAATTTATGTGAATTTGGAATTTTAGCCTGAGTGAATTTTATCTAATTCTAGAGCATTGGCCAAAGAAAACTTTATGTGATTCTAAATCCTGGCATATAATAGCACAGCAGCTCAGCACTTTGGCCAATAAGAATGTGATGCAAGTAACCTGGCCTGTAGTAACATGGTATGGTTTCAGAAACTTCATCTTTAGGAAGTGTGATCGATATGCTTGGCATATCAAAGACCGTTAGTTGTCTCTTGATATCTGTTCTTCCTTGGTTACAAGCCACCTAATTTTTAGCTGAGCACATGGTCACCTGAAATAATAATTAAATTTCTCATCCTCTCTTGCAGGTTTATAATGTCCTTATAACTGAACTCAGGTCAGTGACATGTGAACAGAAGAAGCATACATACTTTTTAGGAAATGACCATATATGGAGAGTTGGCCTTCCACCCATCCTGCTTCCTGTTGGCTGTAGTTTGGACCTGGCTCCAGCAGCCACCCTGAATGATAAAGTGACCTTGGCAGGGAAGTTATGATTGATGAGACACTGAGATCAAATTAGCTTGAGCTCCTAACACTGGGGAGCACTATCCCAGACCTATATAACATGAAAGGGAACTTAACTGCCTCCTTTAAGCAAGCTGAATTCACTATTTTAATTCAAAGAACAATAGATGATTCTAAAAACTTGGTTTCTGTCATTCTGGCACCATGGCCTATAAATCGCCTGTGATTCTGATACCTTGGTGTGCTGGATTATCTGTTGCCAATAAGCATCACTGCTACCCTCTTGAAGAGGAGAAACTATGAACCACATTTCCCAGAATTCACTTCAGAATGGTTCTGGATTAGTTTGCCTAGGAGAGGGCTTCATATGAGATTTAGAAGAGAGAAGAAGAGAGGCCCTTAGTCTCCAAAGACAGCAATAGACAAGATCTTGGGGACACTCTGGCTACTATACTTTAGAACAGAAGCTAACAAACTATAGATAGCCCAAAAGCAAAGGTAGCATATTGCATGTTTTTGGTAAATAAAGTTTTATTGGAATGCAGTTTTGTTTACTTTTATCTATGTTTGCTTTCATACTACAACAGCAAAGCTGAGTAGTTGCTAAAGGGACCTACAAAGTCTTAAATACTTAAAAGTCTTCAAGTCTTAAATAAGTACTATCTGGCCCAGCACAGGAAAAGCTTCTGACTCCTTCTGTAGAATGCAGGAAGTATTCCATAACTTCAATTTAATGAGTATGCATGGACTATCAGATGTCTGGCATGAGGGAGAGGGAAAATCCTGTTCATAGGAAGGGCACCATTTAGGGGAGCAAGATAAAGTATATCCAGGTAGCAGGGTCTCAAACTCACTTATGCCATCTTCAGATGTTCAGAGAAATATATAATTTTATCTTTCTTTCCCAATAATTGATCTGATATCCTTCAAGTCACTATCCCATTGGGTAACACAGGGAAGAAACATTATAATTTAATCTACCCCAATCATTTTAAATTGCATAAAATAATTTAGTCTTTTTAAAACAATGCTTCATTTCATTAGGTAAAAATGTACAAGGTATGGCATCTGGGAGAGAGATGGCTATTTGGACTTGTGCATTGTCCCCTAAATGCTGAGTCCAGCTGCAGAGGGGCTAGTCTAGAGTGCTCCTCACGCTGGTGATGGGGAGGAGGTCCCGGGGGTGGCCCTGGCATCTGCTGCTGAAGTCCGTGGTTGCTAAAACTCATGGATTGCACTCCCCCTTCCTCTGCATGGTCAGATCACCTCAACTGATTTGGCCCCACTTCAGTTCTGGTTATTATTTTGATTAAACCCTGGTCTTCAAATTTACTCTAAGCAAATAGGTATCTCCCTAGAGAAAGGAAGCTCACTATGCTGTGAATACAACAACAATAAAACATCAGCTTCGTGGTTATCTCCCAACCTCCTTAGACCCAGTGGGAGAAAAAAGGGATTCCTGGACCCATCAGGACTTCTTGCACCCTGGGCAGGGCACTTGAACCCCTAAGGAGGGGAACGGGTGTCATTATAGCAGCCTGTAGGTTCTCACAGACCTGGGTCTCACTTTGTCCCATCAGGGAAGGACACATAGCCAAGGTCTTCATTTCTGTTAGGCAAGCTCACTAAGGCCCTGAGGCACTGATGGTTTGGAAATCTATTAATTTTTTTAATTATTACATAACACTCCTATTTATTTCTTATTTATTTATTTATTCATGAAAAACACAGAGAGAGAGAGGCAGAGATATAGGCAGAGGGAGAAGCAGACTCCCTGCAAGGAGCCTGATGCAGGACTTGATCCCAGGACCTCAGGATTATGACCTGAGCCAAAGGCAGATGCTCAACCCCTGAGCCACCCAGATGCCCTTATATCACACTCTCTTAAAAAAATATTTTATTTATTTATTTATTTATTTATTTATTTATTTAAGCATGAATGAGCAGGAAGAGAGGCAGAGGGAGAGGGAGAAGGAGAATCTTTAGCAGGTTCCATGCCCAGCATGGAGGTTGAAAAGGGGCTCGATCTCACAACTCTGAGATCACGACCTGAGCTAAAATCAAGAGTCAGACCTTTAACCAACTGCACCACCCAGGCACCCCTTTGGCAATCCCACTCTTCTGTTTCAGTTTTTGGGTCTAAATTCAAGCATTCACATTACATTTGAATTTCATTATGCTACTTAACATCCACAGGCTGCTACAGCAGAAGGGATAGTTCAGGGATCAAGAGCAAATGTAGTCAGAGTAACAAAATCAGGCACTGCCAAGAGCCTGCCAAGAGAGGGCACTGAACCAGAAAGGAAAGCCCCTTCCTCCTGCAATGCCTATAGCACCCTCTACTGACCAAGCTTAGCCTTGTGCCTGCTAGCAAAAGAAAAAAATATTTAAAGGGTTCGGCTCCATTTTTGCAGAGTTGGCAGTGAAGGATGAATTTAGAACTGATGGTCAATAAATTGATAACTGGAACACACAGGCAATGTCTATAATTCCCTTCTAGAAAGTTGGAGAAATGTTTGTAATGTGAATTTATTCTAAAATAACGATGATCAACATTATGCATTGTAAGAAAATAACCATTTTTTCCAAAACAAATAAAATTAGTGAAAAGAATGGCATTACTTTACATGTTTGGAGCCTCTCTTTGATGTTTGATCTAATGAAAGACAGCTGGATTCTTCTTTCTGCCCCTGCTGTCCATCTATTTTGATATGTTGTTTTGGTTGAAGTATCCAAAGAAATTCTGCTTCTCAACACACACACACACACACACACACACACACACACACACACCGTGATAACTATGTAAAGTGATAGATATGTTAGATTATGGTGATCTTTCCACGATATGTATGTGTATCAAACAGTTGTGCACCATAAATATATATAGTCTTTATATGCCAGTGATATCACAATAAAGCTGCTTTTGAAAGCTTTTATTTTATTTTATTTTATTTATTTTTAAAGATTTTATTTATTTATGCATGAGACACACAGAGAGAGAGAGAGAGGCAGAGACACAGGCAGAGGGAAAAAGCAGGCCCCATGCAGGGAGCCAGATGCAAGACTTGATCCTGCGTCTCCAGGATCACACCCTGGGCTGAAGGCGGCGCTAAACCACTGAGTCACCCAGGGATCCCCAGAAGGCTTTTATTTTAAAGAAAATCTGGTGTCACACACACACATGTAGTTGGAAAAGGGAGGAGGATTTCAAGTTTTTAAGATGACTGAATATTCTGCTTTGACAATGCACCAAAGCTCAGCAAATCGTAGTTTCTTAAAGGGTAGTTGCAACGAGGGGCACCTGGCTGGCTTAGTTGGGAGAGTGTGTGACTCTTCATTTCAGGGCCATGAGTTTGGGCCCTACATTGGGCTTAGAGCTTATTTAAAAACAAACAAACAAAAAAAAAAAAAACAACGGCTTAGTTGCAATGAGGAATCTGAAATCATAGTAGTGAACTTTTCATACTCTGTTACATGAAGATCCACTTGTCAACCTTGCACTTTCAATGCATCTTTTGCCTATGCCTGGTCTTAAAACATCATGCCCTGAGCATTTGGAAAATACTGGTTCACTGAGTTATTTAGATCTTCCAAATGTTGATACATTTCGTTATACAATATAAAAAAAAAACATTCCTCAATATTATGACCAATCACAATGTATTGGGAAGGTGTCGATCTCACAGTGGCAGATACAAATTTTCCAAAATTCTAATTTGCACTTGAAAGCCTGAGTGTTATAATCGGCAACAATTATTGTCAATCCTTTTCCTTGAAGTGGTGGGCTTATTTCATTCATTTTCAAGATTGTGTCTGCCAAATACACAAGCCTGGGGAACTATACTTTATCTGTCTTTCAAGTAAAAATGGTGTTCCATGAAAAAATCTAAGTTTAGCTCATAATTCAATCAATCACACAGTCCCTGTCCTCTAGATAACCCTCATACTTTCGTATGCAGCAGAAGTACTTGATGCATTTTTCCCATTTTGCCACACAGAACCAGCATATTAAAAAGGCAGGTACTCAAGTTTCCATATTTAATAAAATGAATAATTTTTACTGCTTAATCAAGGGCATTCTTAAGCCGAACCAACTTCCCGCCCCCCCCCCCCCCAGTGCAACTGTATAGTGGTGAAAACCAAAATCAGTGACCACTACCAGAGCCTGGTGCTACTACCCTAATGTATGCTAAAGTACCAGCAGTGTTACCTACCTTTGATTTTGCTCCATCGGTGCAAATTCCAACACAGTCAAAGGAAAATAATGCCTTAGTACTATTATGAGAATAGTTTTTAACTTTGTAGAGCCCCAGAGAGTGCTCAGGAAGCTCCTAGGGGGCCGACACCTTGAAAATCATGGATTTATTTAAATATTTGATAATTAAGTATCATCGTGTGCTTTCAGGGCCCTAATTTTCATTTGAATTGAGAGTCATGTTGGCACCAAGCAGTGCTACTTCATTTTCAAGGGCTCACGAGGCTAGGAAGAAGCAGAGCACAAAGATGACAAGTTCACACCGAGTCACGTCAGGCTGTGTGAACAAAGGTTTTAGAGTAGTTTGGATAGAGGGAAAAGTGACGGAGGAGTTGGATCATTACATGAGATCATAATATGCCAAACCCAAAGGAATCCATCTCACTACAGTGAGTACCATAGTTATAGTGCCAGTGGTGAGTTAGTTTTATCAAAATAACTCCTTTTAGAGCTAACGCTCCCCGACTTCTGAAGCAAGATCCTTCTGAGTGCTTTGTCTGGTGCCCTGTGAATGATGAGATTGTTCAGTCTGGCTGGAGAACATTCCTCCTGGCCCTGGGTGAGTCCTACTGTTCCTTCTAATTCTTCCAATGCTTTCTCCGCTGGTCCCCATGTCATTTCCTCCCTACATGGGCTTCTCAGTACTCTCTGAAGACTTGAGGGGGACCCTCTGGGGATCTCTGGAGTTCTTTCTCTCTGAGGCTCTCTTAGCTGTCATCTGTGCCCTGTGAATTCCACCTGCCTTGGGGTCCCTAAATTCAGTTCTATCTTCTCAACTCAGGGCTGGAATTGGAAGACCCCAAATGTTCCACATCCTATCCTACCATAGGCACCCATGTATTAACCTGGCCCGTCCTTAACCACATGATTTCTGAGCTCATCACTTTTTTGCAGCCAACACTAAGAATATCACACTATTCACTTTCTGTCTTCAAACTTCTTTCCCTAGAGTACATTCCAAGTGACCGCAGGTAATAGTTTTACCAAATGCTTCCCCACTACCTGGGTCACCAGCTGGCCAGCCTCCAACAGCAGTTTTCTCACTGCCTGCCACTCAACCTCTAAAAAACTAAAAGATCTAAAAAAACTAAACATCTTTTAGTTTTTTGTTTGTTTCAGTAACACCCCACTTGCAAATACAAATGTCTGTGTCAGTCAGAGTAGGCTAGTCTAAACAATGCGAGCAACAAATGAACAAGAGTTTATTTCTGGCTCATACTACACGTGTAGTGTGGGCCAGAAGGAAAGAGCCTCACTCGGATTAGTCACTCAGCAACCAGGCCCATCTATCTCAACATCTACTCTCCTAGTTGCCATGCAGGAAGAACACCTGACTGAAACTGCACTGGCTCTTAGAGCCTCCCAGAAGGGTCATACATCACTCCGTTGACATCTCAAAGGCCAGGTCCGGGTATATGGCTTCCTTTAACTTTCCAAAGAGAGACATGCAGTCCTGCCTACCATACACCAAGGAGGAGGGACATGGGAATACTGTTGACCAGTCCTAGTGCCTGCTCATGTATTGCGTAGGCTCCCTCTTTGATAACCAGTGGTCAGCTTGGGGTTTGTTAAGTAATGCTTCATCACCTGGTGTATTTAACAAGAAACACCTTGCTGCAGACTTCTCCTGGGTTGTCAGAATTTATTGTAGAACAAGGGACTTGCCTCACCTCCAACGAGTGCCAATTCTGAAAGCATCACGTTAGACTGGCGGAGATAACTCAGGAAGGCTTCCAGCAGGGGGAGGCATTGTGAGCCAGAAATGGCCACAGGCACAGTGGCGCTGGGCTTGGGTCCTAATGGGGAGACATTCTCCAATACTGACTCTGCTGCTGACTGGCTATGTGACCTTGAACAAGCCCTGTCCCCTCTGTAGCCCTCAGCTTTCTCCCTTCTAAAAGGACGATAATATGAGTGGAAATTTCTAGAACAGTTGGTGGTTTGTTCCCTTCCCGCTGGCTGGGAAACGTCTCTGTCCTGGACTGGAGCCGGGGGCTGATTCACAGGCCCTATCAGCATCATTCTCAGGCCTGGGCCAGGTCAAGTGGCTGTTTATCTTGGTGTCTGAGACCATTGCTGACATGGCAGAGACACAGAGACCACAAGCATCCAAGGGCTGGTGGATCCCCACCCCCACCTTTCCACCCCAGGGGCTTGTGGGAGTCACTAAAAATGCAACTGGAAGGCCAGCAAGGCCAGTTTCCCAGAGGTGGAGTGCATCGTTCCCATGGAGACTTTCCCCCTGCTTCCAAGGAGCCTTCCCTTGAACTGACTCTTGAATCTCTGCCTTCTTTCCAGTCCCTGGGCCTGGTCTGAGCTCAGGACTTCCATTCCTCCTCCCTGGGACAACTGTAGAAATCTCCCCTCCATCCTGCCCTGGTCTCTCCGCAGCTGTCCTGCTTGTGGTTGCCAACCAGGTGTTCCCAGCCTTGCCTTTGCAGTCCCCTGCCCAGTGGCCATTCAGGTGAGGGCACAAAGCCTCCCTGCAACTTGGGATCATTTCCCTTCCTTCTCCCCACCCTCCATCTGACAGCCTGTTGGATGAGTCACCTGCTTTCCTCCTGGAAAATCCTCCCCATGCCTTTCTCTGCGGGCTACGCGGCCCACAGCCTGCTGACCACACCAGCCCAGACAGGCACTTCGCCCCCCACTGAACACAGCCCATTGTGGAGGGCGGTGGCTGAGAGCAGAGGTGAGACCTACACCCTGGCTCTCCCCTTTCTGAGCAAGCGGCTGGACCACTCTGTGGCTCAGTTTCCCCATCTGTAGAGGGTAGATAAAGATGGTGCCTTCCTCAGAGGATTATTAAGAAGAGCAATTGAGAGATAATATGTAACAACACGCAGTGTGCGTGTGTGTGCGTGTGTGCGCGCATGCACGTGTGTTGCTTGTGAGCCCTGGCACTAGTCACCATTTAATCCACTGATTGAGGGACACCTGGGTGGTTCAGTGGTTGAGCGTCTGCCTTCAGCCCAGGGCATGGTCCCAGGGTCCTGGGATTGAGTCCTACGTTGGGGTCCCCGCAGGGAGCCTGCTTCTCCCTCTGCCTGTGTCTCTGCCTCTCTCTGTGTGTCTCTCATGAATAAATCAATCTTTAAAATTTAAAATAAATAGTCCATTGATTGACCCATCTACCTGGCATACATGCCCTGAACCCCTCATTTTTCCCAGCCTCTGAGCTCGTTGCTGGGGACACTCAGGCTATGCCCTTGAGAAGCCCTCTTTCAAAGGGGGGAGAGAACTGGGGAAACAAATGAGTAGATACCGTGTGGCATACGTGTACAGAACAGTGTCCACGCCATGGGCACAGAAAGCAGGAGTGGTCCTTCCACCTGGAGGAGAGCCGCTGAGCTCTCCCAGGTGAACGAGGGGGCGGGCATCACACCCCACCATGACCCTTAACACTTAGGATGGGGGTGACATCGTAGACCTATCTGTGCTCCCTCTGGCGCCTGGCACAGCGCCCTGCACTGCAGAGACTGAGCGATATTCCTTAAGGTGACGCAGCACAGACAGCCTGAAACATCTGCTGGTTCTCGAACCTTCCTGTGACCCATTTTGTGCCTCCTGTGAAGTGGTGGCCGTCCTAGGCCTGCTTTCACAGGACGTTGTGTGGATTGAAGGAGTCCTGATCCAAGTTACAATGCCGGGCACAGATGGGCTCTTTGATCATTGAGGAAGGCCCAAAGAGGTGAAACCAAGCCTCTGCGGGTCCCCTCCCTCTAACTTTTCAATCTGGGGGAGTCAATTCACTTGTTTGCACCTTTTCATTGTTTTGATATGCAAAAGCGTTTGCGGCTGTAAGGGTTAGATCTCCAGTTTGCAAGACCTTCCTACCCTACCCACCTGAGCCCCTGGCACACGTTAGGGGGTAAATTCCATTCCTTGAATTGAATTGTGAATCCGATTAGAATAGGAGAGAATTGCGTGCCTGTGTGGGGATGACTGCTCTCTGCATTTTAAAGTTCTTGAGATAGGGGCCCCTGGGTGATTCAGTTTTTTAGGCTTCTGACTTGATTTCAGCGCAGGTCATGATCTCAAGGTCCTGGGATTGGGCCCCACATGGGGCTCCAGGCTCTTCCCTCTTCCTCTGCCCCTCCCCCTGCTCATGCTCCCAAGCTCTTTCTCTGTCATAAATAAATACATCTTTAAAAAATAAATAAATAAAATTAAAAAATAAAGTTCTTGAGATAAAGAATGGGGTTATTCTACTGGCCTTTCCCACCACCCCCAAAGCTCCCTGAGGTGAAGGCCTAGTGCTCCAGACCAGGCTCGTGCCCTCCTCCATTTGGAGCCTGCTGGAACAGGCAAGGAGGTGGTAATGCTGGGAGAGGGGAGCAGAGCAATAGCTAGGGCTGCATTTGAAGGAGCCATGGAGGCTTCCTCATCCTAGGCCCTGGCCAAAACATTCCTTTCTCAGGAGAGAAACATCCCCTGATCCAGTTCAGTAGGATAAAGAGCCAAGTTAAATGTGGCCTGTCTGGGAGACTGTGAGCACCCCATGGGGGTGGCAGGAGCCAAGGTTGCCTCCTGAGCTCAGGCCCAGATGTCCCCAGGCCTCAGCCTCAAGGCTATGGTTGGGAAAATGGGGCATGGCCATGTCAAGGTCAGTGGCCACCCAGAGACTTGGCATTTCTCACTTTCTCAACACATGGTCTCCCACACCCCAGGCCTCACCCCACGAGCTCTCCCATTCTCTGCCAACTCATGTCACTCATTTTCCAGTGCAGAATGCCAACAGCAAACTGTGCTCACCGCCCTCCATTTCTGGGCAGAGAATGGACTCAAGGCTCTTTTCTGTTGATTGTTCATTATTTTCCAAGACTCTCCTCCTTTGCATTTCCTGCCAGGAGGTTGGCGGGACAAGAAACTGTGGCGTTCATCTCGCAGACGAGGAAACCCACCTCAGAGACATTGAGCCACTTGCTCTAAGACCTCCCAGGACCTGGCTTTGAGATTCAGCCATCCAATTACAATTTCCCTTCTTTCCTCACTTGTCCAGTACTACATGCCTATTCGGGTTGTATGTGGAATGAATTTCTGTAGAGAGAATCCTGGCTCAGCTCTCCCCAGGACTTCCGGGGGTTCCAAGGACCAGGAAGAGTCCTGTCGAGATGGAAACAATGGCCATCCCCAGCCCAGATCCTCTGGGTGCCCCTTGTTGGTTTCCCAAGCTGGGCTTTGGTAATTCTGGAGCTGGGGTCTCTAGATGGGCCACCAGGAGCTGTTGGCCTCCTGCCTGGCCCACCTTCACTGCCCGGTGCGGTGTGTTTTCTTCCTCCCCAGCAGACCACCTGCTTCTGCTCCAGTGCCTGGTGCTTAATAGTTTATTGAATGAATGATTAAATGAGGGAACTAAAGGATGTTGCCTTGTATTGTCCTTCATCTAGACTTGTTCCTGCCCCTCTCTGGTGTTAGGCTGATCTTTGCCTCCACTGACCTTGACCTCAGCTAGCGTTGGCCTTGCATCCACTCCATCACCCAGTCCTTTAGTCCAGGACCAAAAAAAAAAAAAAAAAAGCCACAAATATGAGCTAATATTTCCAGCAACTACTCAGGACCCTTTCTTTCTGTCTTGTTGGATTACATCTTATTTACCTATTGGATTTGAAAATAAATTCATTTATAACCTGCCTCGTTCCAAAAAAAAAAAAAAAAAGACTTCAATCAGCTTATAAGTTTAAAATACAATACAAAATGAAGTAAATTACAAAACAGACGCTGAACTGACAGCAGAAAAAAAAAGAAGATAGAATTAAACATGAGATGTGGTTGAAATGGATATTTTGTTGCCTTTTTTTTAGTTTAAATAAATGGAATTTAAAAAACATAAAATTGTTTCCATGTAATTTCCTAGAACAAAGCTTAAACACATCTATAGTTGTACAAAAATAAGCAGCACCCAACAGGGTAAAATGCACAATATCTGGCATCTAATAAAAAATGAACAGTCGTGGGGCACGTGGGTGGCTCAGTGGTTGAGCATCTACCTTCAAGTCAGGCTGTGATCCCTGGAGTCCTGGGATCGAGTCCTGCATCAGGCTTCCCTGCAGGGAGCCTGCTTCTCCCTCTGCTATGTCTCTATCTTTTTCTGTGTCTCTCATGAATAAATAAATAAAATCTTAAAAAAAAAAAAGGACGGGCATGCAAAGAAGCAGGAAAATATGACCCTTAATGAGAAGAAAGATCAGTCAATAGAAATAGATCCAGAAATGATACGGGTGATAAACTTAGCAGACAACGACAGTAGAATAGTTATTATATCTGCATTCCATATGTTCAAGATGGTAAAGAAAAAATCAAGTATGTTAAGTAGAGACATGGAAGATACAAAAAGGGACAAACCAAACTTTTCTCTCTCTTAAAGATTTTATTTATTTATTTATTTATTTATTTATTTATTTATTGTGAGCAAGGGGAGGAGTAGAAGGAGAGGGCGAGAGAGAGAATCTCAAGCAGACTCCACAGCTAAGCAAGGAGCCTGACATGGGGCTCGATCTTATGACCCTGAGATCATGACCTGAGCCAAAATCAAGAGTCCGACACTTAACTGACTGAGCTACCCAGGCGCCCCAGGGACAAAGCAAACTCCTAGACATGAAAAAAATAATGTCTAAGATGAAAAATATACCTGATGGGATTAGCAGCCCACTTGATACTGCAGAAGAAAAGGACTCGTAAATTTAAAAGCATAATAATAGAAATTGAATGAATGGAGAATAAAAGAAAAAAATGAACAGACCCTCAGTGATCTGTGAGGAACCCCCAGCAGCCTTCTGCACCTGTAACTAGAGTCTCTGAAGGACTCCTCCCATAGACATATGTCCCATGCATAATATTGATTATTGTTTTTAATCTCCAGAGCTATATCCTACTGAATGTTTCATTTAGTCACCTGTTGTTTTTAGCTTAACCGTATGTTTTTTTTAAGATCAGTCCATGATGATACATAAATCCGATTCTTTTCATTTCTGTGCATTATTCCATAGGATAAGTATACCACATTTTATTTATCTACTCTTCTGTTAATGGGCATGTAAATTAGCCAATGTTTTTTCTATTGAAATCAAAGCTGCAAAAAAACATATTTGTGGGGTTTGCTGGTGAATGTTTAACCATCAGTCTCCAGGAAAAAAAAAAAAAAGGAGCCTTATTTGTAGTGTTTGTTAACTCTCACATTGTGAATACTCCAGCCATGACCGATTTCAAGCTACTGACATGATGTCACCCAATGCAAAACTGTGGAGAATTGGCCATCCTAGGGTCCTGCGAGCCGGCACAAGTGGGTTCCAGCACACCACCATGCACACGCCTCCCTGTGCGTATATGTGAACCTTTCTCTAGCCATATATGTCAAAATGAAGCTGTTGTGGGCGTTCTCAGATTTACCACTTACTGCCCAGTCGCTGTCCAAAGTGGCCTTCCTCATTTATACTCCTCCCAGGTGCAAATGAGAGTATTCGTGTCTCCCCATCTTTCCCAGTACTCACTACATTCAGACTTGCATTTCTGTCCCTGTGATAAATGAGAAATATTCCAACCAGTGAGGCTGAACACCTCTTTGTGTGTTTATTGATGACTTGGGCGTCCTCATCTGCAAACTGCCTCTCATATTCTCAGCCCATTTTTATCTTGGATTATTTACCTTTTTCTTAATGATTGCTAGGAGTTCTTCCTATATCATCCCCTCATCCCTTGTTTGCCGTATGAGTGGCAAATATTTTTAGGCCACCTTGCTAATATTTTCTTTATTGGTTTATGGGTTTTGTAGTTTGTTTAAGAAATTCTTCCTCTCCTTCCTCAAGTCATAGAGATATCCTCCTCCATGCTTCCTTTCTACATATCTTTTTTTTTTTTTGCCTTATTAACAGGAGCAATACAAATTCTTTGCAGAAAAAAATAGAAATCTCTCTCTCTCTCTCTGTGACTATCATAAATAAATAAAAAAAAAATTAAAAAAAAAAAAGGGATCCCTGGGTGGCGCAGCGGTTTGGCGCCTGCCTTTGGCCCAGGGCGCGATCCTGGAGACCCGGGATCGAATCCCACGTCGGGCTCCCGGTGCATGGAGCCTGCTTCTCCCTCTGCCTGTGTCTCTGCCTCTCTCTCTCTCTCTGTGACTATCATAAATAAATAAAAAAATTTAAAATAAAGAAAAAAATAGAAAATAAATAAAATCAAGGAAAAGAAAAATCACTTGCAATCCTACTACCCAGAAATAACCATTTTCAGTATGTTGGCCCGGCATATATATGTAATATGAGTGAATATACCAGATGTATAGGTAAATCTGTCCTGGAGGTGGGCCTGTGATGTCACCCCACTGAGGGACCTTGCTGGGTGCTGTGTGCATCCCCCTGAGGGTTTGGTTGCACTTCTTAATCTGTCAGTTTTCCTTTCTAGAATTTTTCATCTAGACCTCTCATGCTTGTTTTTTTATTTTTTTTATTTTTTGTCTTTTTAATTGGTTTGTTGATAGGTTAGCAGACTGTCCTAATGTGTCTGCACTTATGGCACCAAAAGTTCTTACAACTTGGGCAAGGATTTCCAGTCCCTTCCATCCTATTCCCATTCTGGCCCTGGCCAGCCTCCAGCTGAACCTGCTTGGGCCTTCTGGGGGGCAGGGTGAAGGTGTCACAGGAAGGAGGCAATGGAGAAAGCCCTGAGCTGGCAATTGGGCCGTGACCATGGAACTTCTGGTAACAAGTCAGGGACCAGTCACTTAGCTGCACTGTCTTGGTGAGCTCCTTGCTCCCTGCTCCCTGGAGGGGGAACACTACACTTGTTAGGTTTTCCACACCCAAGAGGAGGTAGAGTCAGCCAGGATGTGGATGGGAGAGATGCCAGGCCCCAGGTGTGTTTGAGGCTGGCAGTTGTCCGTGAAGAACACTGCTCAGTTGAGGTAGATTTGAAGCTACTTCTTTCTCCCCAGCATGAAGATGCTGAGTTGCTCAGACAAGCCCCAAATAAACTTGGAGGAGCCCCCAAGGGATGTAATGTTCCTTCTTGTTGACTTTGGTTTCTTCCCAACTTTGTCATTGACTCGCAGTCGTGTGGCTTTGGCAGGTCACTCAGCCTCAGGCTAGGGCCCCTTCTGGAAACTCCCCTACAAGGTAGTGATGTGAGGGGCTATAGGGCCACACGGCAGCGTTGAATTCCACCCCAACCCCTGACCAACTTAGGCGACTTATTTAACGTTTCTGAAGCTCGGTTTCGGATCTGTAAAATTGGAACACGATAACGTCTATCTTGAATAATGTATTGATTCCGGCAAAGTAAGCCTCAACAGGTACATTTTAATATAAGGCAGAGTTCTAGGATTGCGGGGTCTCCGGAGAAGGGATGGATGTCATACCCAGAAGGGCCAGCAGGTGGTGCTGTCTCAGAGCAAATCTCGCAGCTGCTGGTGGAAAGGTTTTCTCCAGCAGGCGGGGAATGAGGTCCCTTTCGGGCCAGAGGACACTGAGGGGACCCAGGCTGCCTACCCCTTGGATGACCTTGAACAGAGTTCCCCACTCAGCCTTTCTCAAGGGTCATTGGCCAAGGTGGGTGGGGAAGGTGCAATTAGGAGAAATTGGGGCATGACCTGCAAGAGGCAGCTCAGAGGGCACAGAGCCGGGATGTCCTCTGCTCCCTAGGGACTCATTCCAGGTGAGTGCCTGACCCCCAGCCCAAGCTATCAAGTAGCTCACTCTCAGGGTTTGGGAGCTGAGAAACCCAGCAAATGACTCCCAGGAGCTCAAGGCACAACCTGCAGGCTCAAGGCACAACCTAACACAAAAGGTGGCTCCTCTCCCCTTGGAGATCGTTACCCCCGGGTCCCTGCATGAGCTGGGCACAAGGCTGTGCTGTCTCTGGCCTTGTTTGCAGCTCTAGGAGCAGAGGGAACAGAGATAGCCTCTCTCCCAGGTCTGCCTCCCCAGCCTCCTTTCCTCCCCAATGCTAGCCCCCTACTGCACCCCCAACAGATCTGGACCTTGACCAGACACCTCACTCCTTCTGCAGGTCCCGCATCGTCTCCAGGCAGCCCAGACCCCCCAGAGCTCCTGGGAGAGGAGCTGAGTGGCTGAGCCCCTGGAGCCAAGGAGCCAGGACCTTCGCGGAGGGATGGAGGCCTGGGCCGCTTCCATTTCTTCAGACCATGGTCTATTTGAAAAATGAAAAGGAGTTACGAAGACTGCAGCTTATTTTAAATACTTATGATTCCAGATGAACAGTTTCCACTTATAAAACATGACAGTGACTGTAACTTCTCTGGTATGACATCTAAAGTCTAGATTTGGGGCCCTTGGTGAATGCAAGGCCCAGAGCCAGGTGGCTGTCCTTCCTTCTCCCTCCCATAAACCAAGACCGGCTGCTATGGGTTGGGCAGGTGGCTGTGCAGAGATCCGGCTGGAACTTGGGGCCTGGTGTCAGCTCCATCTCTACCTCTGAAGTTCTAGGATCACAAAATGTCAGACCCAGAAAGGACCCACTGGCTTAAATCCTCCTCTTATGGGTGGAGAAACTGAGAACCAACAAGAGGTCCCTTGCTCAAAACATTCAGCAAGTAAGAAGCAGAATCAGGCCATGACTCCAGGTCTCCTGACTCCCAGGTTGGTGTTCTTCCTGCTTCGTTTAAGTAAAAATGGAAAAAGAAAAAACCCCAGGAGCGATTGAGGCTGAAACACTCCCTGGTCTCCTCTCCTGCCCTAGGCTGACTCAGCCCACCTTTCTCCCAATGCCAAATCCATGACCCTGAGCACAACCATCACAAGACGAGCCCCTTTCATCTGCAACCCTTGGGATTTGGACACAGAAAGAATTTGGTTCCATCAAAACACCAGAGCAATCTAGAAAGGGCACAAAGCTCTCGAGGGGCAGAAATGGCCCTCAGAGGGATGGGGGAGGTGGGCCTCGTTGCTGGGCAACCGGCTTCATCTGTTGCCTCGGTGACAGCCCCATCAGAGGGAGGCTGTGTGCGAGTGTGTGCCTGTGAGTCTCCAGTCTTCTCAACACCAGCTGGCTGGAACCACCTCCTCCCCCATTGCAGACTGCCTCCTGTACATATTTGAGCCCCCCCCCCGACCAAACATGATTAAGACCCTGTCCTGCCTCATTTCCTGCCTGTTCCCCCTTGCTCATCACAGCCACCCCAAATTGTCAGCCTCTCCAATTACAACAGCATCCTTGATCTTGCCTCCAGACCTGAGTTCAAGTGGGTCTCCCAACCTAGTGGCTGGCTGGGTCACTGTCTCACGGGAGCAGAGGGGGCAAGAAACAGGGATGCTTGCTGCTTCATCAGGATGCTTGGTGGTTGCAGAGCCAGGCCCCCTGCCATCGGCCTTTGGGTGACTGAAGAAGCCAGACAGGTAGCCACTGATACACTTAAACATTCAGTGAGCACTGCTGGCACGCCAGGCACATTGCCAGGCCCCGGGAACACAAAAGGGGGGTGCATAGGACAGCCCAGTCCCTGCAGCTCAGCCTGGCAAAGGAGTCAGAGAAGGAAACAGAGTCATCCAGGTGGGTGTGCTTATACAGAGGAGATCTCAGGGAGCTGCACAAGCACAAAGAAAAGCATCTCACCCATAGCTGCGGGAAAGGGGACTGTGGTAGGCTGAATGAGGTGCCCCCCCCCAAAGATGTCCATGTTCTAAATCTCAGAACCTGTGAATGTCACTTTATCTTGCAAATGTTTACAGATGTGATGAAATTAAGAATCGTGCAATGGGTGGATTACCCTGGGTTATCTGGGCAGGCCCAATGTATTCACCATAGTCCTTATGGGAGGGAGACAGGAATGTCAGAGGGGCTGGAGTCATCTGAGGCAGGGCCACGAAGCAAGGAAGGCGGGCGGCCTCAGATGCCAAGAAAGGCAAAGATCAGATGTGCCACTGAGCCCTCTGGAAGGAATACAGCCATGCTGACACCTTGATTTGAGTCCCCTAAGACTCTTTTTGGACTTCTGACCTCCAGAAGTAGAAGAGAATAAATTTTTCTTGCTTTTAAACTGCGGAGTTCGTGGTAGTTGGTTACAGAAGCCATGGGAACCCAATGTCAAGGTGAAGGCTGCTTGGAGGAAGTGATGTCTAGCAGGGTTTTGAAGAGTTAGTAGGAGTGAATTCCGCAAAGGGGCAGAGGAATAGCTTGGGCAAGGGCCAAGGGCCAGAAAGCAAGAGGGCTCCTGCCACTCCTGTGCCCCATTCATGGTGTTATGAGGATTTGGAGAGGGGAGCATGCTGTCAGGGATGAGGAGGGAAACCAGGGCAGGGGCCAGACCCCCCAGGGCCTTACGAGCAACGGGGAGCCTTTGCGGCATAAGCCTCATAAGCAGGGGGTGGCTGGGTCATATTGGAATCCTAGAAAGGTCCTTCTGGCTTCGAAATGGAGAACGGATTGCAGAGGACAAAAAGAAGAGGTGGGAGACCTGGCTGGAAGCTGAGTGGCAGTCTAGCAGGAAATGAGCATGGCAGTGACAGGTTGGAGAGAGCCACCGGGTGAAAGGAGCTCAGCTGCTGACTGTTGGCCTATGAGGAAGTCAAATAACATGGAGGGTTTGGCTTTGCCAGTAGGTGGTGCCATGGGTCACATTTGGAACACAGGTGAGTGGCTGGCCAAGAGGCCAAGAGGGACAGGGCTTATCCACAGGGGAGGATGGGCCACCCAGGGGTGCATGCCTCAGGACTTGGGGCGAGCAGGTGGACTCCTGGACTCATCTGGGCTCTGCCGAGGGCTTCAAGTGAAACAAAAAGCCCTCAGGAGGCCTGGAGATGCCTACGTGGAAGCCCTGGGAGTCCCACCTGGAGAAGCTGTGGCTGCTGGGGCCTGAACAGATCTTAACCTCCTCCCCTCAGGCAGCCCTCCAGCCCAGGCCCCTTCGTCTTTGCAGACCTGGCGACTGAAGCATATCAGTTCAAAGGCCCTATGACTTGGGCTGGGGCAGCCAGCTAGTTTCCTGGCTTTTCACCCCCTTCGTTCCTAATTCCCTGATAAACCACAGAATCAGCCCCGGTCTTTGTGGGGTGGGGGGGTGTCTGGGAATCATTGACTTCCCCCGCTGTCAAGGAGAGTTGGGGCTATCGTGTCCACTAGACACCCTGCGGGGCCCCGGTCTCGGGGTAGGGCCTATGAAGGCTCCATCAGCAAATGACTAGGAAATATATGGAGAAAGAGGCTCACCTTTATGAAAAATCAAAGAAATAGCTATTCAACAGAAGAACGTCCTCAGAGATCACCAGGGTGGCCGGGTTGGAGGGGACACTGGGGTGGGGGGGTGAAGTGGTGTGTCTGGAGAGCAGCTTCGGAAGCTCTAGCTTGGAAAATGCTCCTTTGCTTTTACTCAGTGGTTTCCCTTCTGGGAACGGGTCCTAAGGAAATAAGCAGAGATGTGGAGAAAAGATTTATGTACAGAGCTGTATCTCATGGCCGTGTTATCATTGGGGAAATGAAAACAATCTAATGAACAACAGGGCGATGGTTAGGAATTCAGGGTTCCCAGTAGGAAGATTGTGAGACCCCCAAAAAAGATGCTTGAAAAAAAATGTAATGATGTAGGAAACTATGTGTAAGATAAAATACTTATATCAAGCACAACTGTCTTAATGGTATAAACAACTCCACCAAGAAAATTGCAAAGAAAGAAATTTGAAAGCAATATGCTAAAGTGAAACCTTGATTGGTATAAATCTGAGACTTTGGGTTTTTTTGTTTTTGTGATTTTATTTTTTTCTTTTCTTGCTTCTCTATAATTTTCTACATTAAATAGACAATAAATTTCTTTTTCTTAAGATTTTATTTATTTATTCATGAGAGACACATAGAGAGAGAGGCAGAGACAAAGGCAGAGGGAGAAGCAGGCCCCATGCAGGGAGCCCGATGTGGGACTCCATCCCAGGATCCCAGGTTTCCAGGATTCCAGGATCATGCCCTGGGCTGAAGGCAGTGCTAAACCGTTGAGCCACCTGGGCTGCCCTAGACCATAAATTTCTACAATAAATAGACACAGCTTTCACAAAAAGAAAAAAATAATAGGGGCTCCTGGGTGGCTCAGGCGATTAAACGTCTGACTCTTGATTTTGGCTCAGGTCATGACCTCAAGGTCGTGACATTGAGCCCTGGGTCGGGCTGGGTGTAGAGCCTGCTGGAGATTCTCTCTCCATTTCCCTCTGCCCCTCCCCCTGCTCACACTCTCTAAGTAAGTAAGTAAGTAAATAAATAAATATATATATATATATATATTTTTTTTTTTTTAATGATAAAAAGAAAAAAAAAGATAAACCAAAAAGTCTATTGGAAATCAGGAGCTGGTCTGCGTCCAGAGCCTGAGGCTTCCCCAGAACAGATCGGAGTCTGGCCCTCACCCCACCATAGTCCTGAGGCCCAGAGGGGCTGTGAGCCACCTGGTGCTCCCCGCTGTGACTCGAAGTCACCGGGTGCCCGAAGGAAGAGAGCATCCTGTGTGGAATGCGGGGTGTCCCCCCAGCCCACTCCCCACATGCCCGATGCAGCCCCAGCGCTTTTACCCTTCTCATCCGCCCCACTGAGAGGGTATTGCTCTCAATCGTGGGTCAGGAAACCAGGGTGAGCCAGGCTGAGTGGGGTGACAGGTGAGGGGGAGGGGTGGCACCAGGGTTCAACACCAAATCCCCCGGTGTTGGGGGCCAAAGTCAGACAAGGCACCCTGACAGCAAAGGCAGAGCTGGGATGGGAACCCAGGCCTGTCTGATACCTGGGGCGGGGGGTGGGGGGGCTCTAACTGGAAGGAGCAGCCCGGATCGGACAGCATGATGCTTTCCAGCCCTGGGTACAGTGTTTTAAAAATTCAGATGCTGATGGGGCACCTGGCCTGCTCGGTAGTTAGGGCACGTGACCCTTGATCTCAGGGCTGAGTCTGAACCCCACATTGTGGATCAAGTTTACTTTTAAAAAATTAATTGACTAGGGGCACCTGGGTGGCTCAGTGCTTGAGCATCTGCCTTGGGCTCGGGTCATGATTCCTGGATCCCGGGATCGAGTCCCGCATCGGGCTCCCTGCACAGAGCCTGCTTCTCTTTCTACCTGTGTCTCTGCCTCTCTCTGTGTGTCTCTCATGAATCAATAAATAAAATTTTTTTAAAAAAAATAATTAACTAAGCACTTTTTTAAGTAATAAAGGCACAGATGCTGAGGCCTTGCATCCAAGCCGATTAAACCAGATTCTCTGCGGTGAGGCCCCGGGCATCTGCATTTGTAGGGTCCTCGGCGGGGGGGGGGGGGGGGGGGGGGTCTCAGTGTGCACTCAGGATTCTCTCTAAAGTCCCTTCCAACTTGAACTTTGCCAGAGGCTGTCTTGTCCAAGGTCACACAGCTGGTCAGAGATGGGATGAGAAAGTGGGCCCAGACCTCTGGACGCCCACGCAGGGCTCTATCTGCCCCCTGCCCACTCTGGAGCCTGGGTTCGAAGAGCCACAGCCCCTGTGCTATTTCTGGAAACAGAGGGATGGCTGTTTCGGCTGGCCCTTTGTCAGTCCCAGTCCTCCCTTCCAGACATCTCCGAGGCCTCCCTCCCGGGCCTGGGACCCAGCCCAGCACACACCCGAACCTGCTCCACAGTGGGGACTGGGCGGTGGGGAGGCCCCTTCCTATGCTGCCCAGCCTCCGGCAAGCCAAGCTGTCCCTCTTCACAGGTACTTGTCCTCACTGTCACTGAAGACTGTTGTGTCAGGAAGGCCCCCATGGCACTGTCTGTGTCCAGGGAGCATCTGTGGCTTCCCTGTGAGCTCGCAGAACAGATTTGTTGGCCAATGGATGATGCGTAACTCTTGGAGGCTGTGAGCCTAGCTGCCTTTCCCCACCTGCCCCGGGGTTGTGATCCTCCCAGCCTGTCCCCAACTGTCATCCCAGTTCAGCCCTGCTCCTCACTTCCTGCTCCCCGTCCTGGGGCAGCCACTTGACCCTAAGCCCATGGGGTCTTTCCACCGCGTGTGAAACTGGGTCCTCCAACCAGCCTTGAGTCCTCCTGGATTGCTGGGAGGGTCACAGTGGCTGACACCCAGTGACGTGGCCTCCACGCTGGGTGACTTCCGACTCCCAGGAGTACTAATTGCTCCCACGCAGGTGGCCAGGAAGTCAGGGCGGGAGGACACTGGGCGGTCCCACCTGGAACAATACCAGGTGGCTGCCCACAAACAGTTTCTTCCCTTCCTCTCGCATTCCCCTCCCCCCACCGCCCCCCAAACTAGAGCAGGTTCTAGGCCAGGCCCCACCTTTAATGCAAATGAGCAGAGGGACTTGGAGAACAAACAAGCTCTGCTGTAGGTGACCCAACCCAGTTATGTCAGAACAACTCACAGCCCTGCTCCCGTCAGTGCTCCCCCCACCCCAGGGTGCAGTGGGGGGTGGCCAGTGGAGAGGGTGGGCGGTGGCAGCGCCCAGCTCTGGGCCTCACCTGCCTGCTCCCTGGGTTGCCTCCCAAGTCTGGGCTCCAGAAATCTGTGAGCACCATGTTGGGAGAGGGGCCCACATGCCCTGGTCATGGTGGTGAGCTCTTGCTTTCCATCGTGATGAAATTTCTCTGCTAGGACATTGTCAGACATAAGAGAAAGACTTGGCTCCCAGCTGATGGTTTTCCCAGCTCTGCAGTCTGGAAAGTGGCCCCCTCCTCTCTCCAGTGTTCTTCTGATTACACGTGGCAGAGTCTGGAAGGAGGGGAGCTGGGACTGGGTTCCCTCAGGGGAATCTGTGTGGAGGGCCAGGGGTCAGGGTCCGTCGGGTCAGTCTCAAGGTCACAGACCACCATCCGGCCCTCCCTCCATGACCTGAGTGCTGGGGGGAGAGGGTTGGGGCGAGTTAGAACCAGAAGGGGTATAGGTAGGTGTAGATGAGGGCAGGCTCTGAAGAGGAAAGAAGAGAAAGCTTACCTCCCTCTGGACCCCTGGAAGGGGGGGGCCCCGAGGGATGAGAGGGGGTTCAGGGGCTAAAAAGAAGAAAAGTTCAGAAGAAGGGGAACCCACTCATCTTAACTCTCTTCCCACAAATGCCTACTGGCAACAGGGATGCAGGACAGGAAGAAAGATGGGGTGACAAGAGCTGGGGCCATCAGGGAAAGAGCAAAGCTCTTGCCTCCTGAGCGCCACAGGGAACCAGGTGGCAGGGCTCCCCCAGGCTTCTGGTCAGGTGGGTCATCTCTGGGAGCCACGTCTCCCCTTCCCACACTAGCCACTGGCTCCCCCCACTCTTCCACACACAAGCGGTCAGTTGTTACCTTTTGTGATGCAAATACAAGTATAGTTGGGTGTTGGCCCCCCCTCTATAAGGCCACTGGGCTCACAAAGTACACAAATGGAAAGTTTAGAAAGCCCAGGCCGACGTGGCTCAGGCCAGAGATGTAGAGGTCAAACGGACCCCCAAGTGCCTCCCCCCAAGAGCCAAAGCACTTGGTTTGTGGAGCAAGGCGAGCCCCAGTCCATACCCTCGGGTACATCTGGGGTGCTCTTTACCTCCCTGAGATCGTGTTCCTTCTGCAGGGAGCTTGTCCCGCCAGGTTGGTAAGGAGTCCTTCGGGGTTATCGGGGGTCTTCTCTCCCACCCGGGGTTGCACCAGAACAGGAGGCGCTCACTCTGGCCCGGGCTGCCCCCTTCACTGTCCAAGTCCCCGTGATCCTTGGCCCAAGCCACCTCGCAGGGGTCTGGCCACCTCCTGGAGCCCACTCCTGGGGCCTGTGGGCCTCTTCTCCCTGCATCTCAGAATCACCCCCTGCGGACCTCTCTCAGGGACTCTTGGCACATGACTCAGGCTTCCAGCTCTTGGAAGCTCTTGGAAACAAATGGCTCTTGTTGGCTGTGAACGTCCCCGGGAAGGGAAAGGCAAAGCTTAGCTGCCTCACTGAAAGGAGACGACAGGAACACAGAGCCCCACACGAGGTCTGTCCCACTTACATCCTCGCCAGGGCTCAGAGGGGGACACGCAGAGCATTACCCTATAGGGTTCCAACCTCAACAGGAGCCTGGGAGAGATGCTGATGAGGAAGCTGAGGGTCAGGGCCGATCCATCTGAGGTGGTACCTCTGGAAAATGGGGGTGCAGGGGAGCAGAACCCAGACCTGCACATGGCAGGCCCAGCTTTTCAAAAATAAGGCCACTTCATACCCATAACTGCATCTTCTCTGAGGGCTTCCTAGGAGCCAGGCTCTGGTCTCAGTGCTTTACATGGAACCCTTCGAGGTAGGTACCATTGTTTTCATTCTCACTTTGAAGCCTAGAGAGGCTAAGTGACTGTCCGAGGTCACAGAGCTGATGGGTGGCAAAGCTGAGACTTGATGCTGGGCGGTCAGCCCTCAGAGTCTGCACTGCTCACTGGGACTCCATAGGCAAGGACGGGGTGCAGGGAACGATGGATGACAAAATTGCCTGGCATCACACTTACCCACCTCCCAGCAGTGTCTTCCCTCTGTTCAGTTAGACTGGGCTTGCCTCTGGAAGGCCCCAAAGACACACTTCAAGTGGTGGGCATCTGGGTGCTGTGATTGGCCTTTGGTGGGGGAGGAGGGGAGCCCCGGCAGTCGAGGGAGGTCTTAACCCCATGGCAGGCAGGCAACCTCCCAGAATGGGGTGGCAGGGATGGCAGAGGAGGCACAGGGGCTTCTGCAGGGGCCAGTGAGTGCCCTGGTGGGCCAGTGGCCTGGGGCAGCACAGGAGAAGCTGCCAGGTGACACTCGTTCCTGACTCGCTTTGGGGATACCCCAGTGGGGACCTCCCTTGCAACATGCACCTCTCAGCTAAACCCAGCCTCTCTGGAAACTCCTGCTGCCACTGCCTGGCAGGCCCAGGGGTTCTGCTGGAGCTCCAGAGAGCTGGGAGGGTGGGGGTGAGGAGGAGAAAGCAACTGCCCTCCCCTGGACTCCAGACAGGATGTGGTCTGCAAGAGAAAAGGAGGAGGAGGACATGGGGCCACCAGCCTCCCCACTAGCTCCTTGCTGGGGGCTGCAGGAGAGGTAGGTGTGAGGAGCTGGGCAGATCTTGGGGCAAATCCCAGCTCTGCCTTAACTTGCTGTGTGACGTTGGGCCAGTTAATTCCCCTCTCGGAGCCTCTGGTCCCTGTCTACAGGTCCTGATACCCACCCCACTGAGGAGTTGTGGGGAATAAAATGACATAACGATGAGGAACTGGTCCACGCAGGATACAGAGCGAGCGTGTTTCTGTTTCACTGCCGTATCATCTCATCTCAGTAAATATTTCCTGAGCACATTACATGCTGGACACTATTGTGCTCGCTAAGCAGGAAGGGTGGGGAGGCAGATGTGTAAGACACGGCCGTGCTTTACCGCAACCGCAGTCCTGGGGGGCAAGGAACAATGATAACTCAGTGGCAGCCCTGCTAGTTAAAAGTGCCAAGGTGCTTCATTAAGAATTTTATTAAGGTAGAAATTACCCTGTGCTTCATCATCTTAGAGGTTCAGCCCATCTTTCTCAAAGTGTGGTCAGAAGACCCCCCAAACCAGATCCCTGGCTCCCACTCCCACTGTGCTGCAGCAGCATCTCCGGTGACAGGGCCCAGGAGTCTGTATTTTAGCAAGCTGCCCACAAGATTTGGAGCAGGCAAGGATCTGAGAAATCCTGCCAGGCCGCTGGCAGGGCAGGCTGGGTGGCACCAAATGGGTGCTGGGTGTTGTGGGCATTGAGGGCTGGAGGGGGAAGTGGGCCTGCCTGGGGAGGTCAGAGGTCAGGCCACACAGAGTGCCCTGGGGGACAAGCGATGAGCTGGGAGGCCTTGCAGCCTGGCAGGGATGGGGGGGGTGAGGGTGGGGGGATGTGGTCCGTGCAGTGGGACCCTGCTGGAGAGGGTATCTCTGCTCCCTGTCCCCTTCAGCCCCTCTCAGGGAGGCAGGGGCAGGTCCAGGCAGGGATGTGATGCCGCTGAAGTTGCTTCTTGAAGCAGAACACGAGACTAAGACAGTTCCCATCCTGTGTTAAACAGAGTCCAAGAGGAAACGACTCCGTGACTTGCTCCGGGAATGGGAAGATTGTGCGCTAATGGACTAGTCAACTAAGTACCAGAGGCAGACCCACTTCGCGCCCCCTCTACCCGCCCCCGCCCCCTCGGGTCCCTGTGCACTGTCCTCTGTCCCAGCAATTTCCCGGTGCTTCAAGCAAGTGGAGACCCTCAAATCATATCAGTGCTCTTCGCCCCCCCCACCCCCCGCCGCCTGCTCCCCATTTTGGACACTTGCTGACAGCCTGTCAGAGCTGCAAGAGGTCTAGGAAACTCAGCTTTACTTCATCAGTGGATTTCTGGAGTCTAGGGAAATGCATGGTCGACTTCTTGCCAACAACTTTGGTTGGTGCCTGTGATGTAAAAAGAAATGTATATGTGATCGGGGTGCCTAGGTGGCTCAGTCAGTTGGGCATCTGCCTTGGGCTCAGGTCCTGGGATTGAGGCCCATGTTGGGCTCCCTGCTCAGCTGTGAACCTGCTTCTCCCTCTCCCTCTGCCTGCTTCTCCCCCTGCTTGTGCTCTTTCTCTCAAATAAAACCTAAAAAAGGGGAAATGTATATGATCTTTGTCCCCTGACTCTGGAACAGAGCTCTTAAAACCCTTGGAATTTCCCAAAGTATTAGGAGTGTCATTCATCAGGAGCCCCTTTTGAGCACACCTGAATGTAGGCTGATGGGGTGACTTAGGACGGAGCCCCTAGATTGCCTCGGGATGGGGCTAGCCACCAGAAACACTGAGTAATTAGAGAGTTGGAACATTCAGACCCAGACAAGGACCTCCTGGAAAGGGGAAGGGAGGTAATGGCCACGCATGAAGCTCTATAGAGACCATCAAACAGCAGGTGGCCACGTGGAGATTTGGGGAGAGGGCATGCTTGGAGCATCTGGAAGCTCCAGACCCTTTCCCACATATCTTCCCCTGTGTATCTCTTCCACTTGGCTGTTCCTGACCTTTATCCCTTATAAGAAACTGGTAAATGTAAGTAAATGCTCCTCTGAATTCTGTGAACCACTTTAGCAAATAGATCAAACCCAAGGAGGGGGTCGTGGGAACCTCTGATCCACAGCCAGTGGGTCAGAAGCCCAGGTGAACAACATAGGGACTTGGGATTGACATCTGAATGAGGGGATAATCCTATAGTACTGGGCCCTTATCCTTTGGTATCTGATAGAGAGTGTCTGAACTGAGTTAAATTTGTGGGATACCCGGGCACCTAGGTGGCTCAGTGGTTGAGCGTCTGCCTTGGGCTCAGGTCATGATCCTGGGGTCCTGGGATCAAGTCCCGCATCAGCTGCCCGCAGGGAGCCTGCTTCTCCCTCTGCCTGTGTCTCTGCCTCTCTCTGTGTCTCTCACGAATAAACAAAGAAAATCTTTTAAAGATTTGTTGTGGGACACCCGGTCAGTGTCCACGGAGAATTGCAGAACTGTTTGGTGGTATGAGAAAAAATATATGCATCAGAGGTCATTTTGGCTTAAGAAAATAAAGACCCGTCCCCCTTCTTACACTCTGAATGCACAGATTGAACCTTGCCTACTGAGTAGTGGCCTCAATAGGTTTGCAGAATAACAAGCCTCCAGAAGGAGCCAGCCCTGCTCACACCCTGACTTTAGCCCAGCGAGACTGATTTTGGACTTCTGACTTTCTGTGAGAGAACAAACTTGTGTGGTGGTGAAGTCACTAGGCTTGCGGTAATTTGTTTTAACAGCAATAAGGGACTCTTACACCTGCCAAGAAAGCCTCTGAGACCGGCTGTGGGTGCAGGGCGCTCAGTCCACGTGGCGGAAACAACTGCACCTGGGCCGGGGGATGTGGGGCTTCTGCGGGGCTCAGGTGCTCAGTGACAGTTGGGTGAGGGTGGGGAGCAGCCAGATGGGAGGAGGGACCACGGTACAGAGGCCGGGCTGCCACGTAGGCTTGTTTCAGGAAGGTCGCTGGGCTGCAGGGAGGTGGGGGGCAGTTACAGGGGCTCGGGGAGCAGGGGTAGTGCAGAAGGCCCGTGTAAGAAAGGACACACGTGTGTGGGATTGGCTCCCAAAGGAAGAAGAGGGCAAGGTTGACGGCACCAGCCGGCGCCCAGAAGAGGGGGCAGCAGAGGAAACAGGTTTGGTGGTGACAAGATGTTGTCACTTGCAGGGCCTTTTATTTTTATTATTATTATTTTTAATAAATTTATTTTTTATTGGTGTTCAATTTGCCAACATATAGAATAACACCCAGTGCTCATCCCATCGCAGGGCCTTTTATGTCACTAATCCTTTCTCTCCCTGGACCTCAGTTTCCCTGTTAGTAAAGTGAACCCTGCGAACAGTCAGTGAACCTGAGGCCACAAGGAGAGACCGTTCCCCGTGGCCCACCTGCCTCCGCTCGGGGAGCGTGGTTCCAGGCGGTGTCCACCAGAGGCCCGGGCGGCCTGCCGCCTCCTTAACTCCAGGGTGTCATGACCACCCTATGCTTCCACGCGCTCGCGTGTGGGCCATTGTGGCTCTTGGCATCTGTGTCACTTTGGGTCCTGCGGGAGGAGCTAGGGGTGCAGGAGGTTTGTTGAGGCTTAAACTTGTGGCAGACAGGGAGGGGAAGATGCGGAGCAGGCCCCGGCACAAGCCTCACAAAGTCCCCCCGAGCCCCCACCCAGCAGGGACCCCTGGAGCACAGACCGCCAGTCTGAGGGGTCCTCCACTTTCACCTGCACACGGGGAGGCACCTGAAACCTGCTACGCTCACACATATTGGCTGAGGGCTGCTGATGGAAGGTGCTGGAAGCTGTCCTCTGGCTGCACTCCCTGGAGGGGGTCTGCAAATACTTTCCTGGAGACAGACGGGACAGGCCGCAGCCTCCCCTTCTTTCAAAGCGATGTGCTCCACAAACACCCCGTTTCCTCATCAACCTTTGCCGGTTGGTCTCCTTGAGTAGCCCAGTGTAGACCCTCCCTTGCACATGTGGTTTTCAGGGCCTGGGGCCAGTCTGCACGACGGCAGAGCCTGGACAACCCGAGGCACCCAGAGGAATCAGAACTCAGGCCTCCTCGCCCTGCTGGGAGGTTTGCACAAATTAGCACCCACTCCTTGGGTTTCATATGGCACACCAGCAGCCCCAGGGAGAGGATCCAAAATGTGAATGGAGGAGGGGCCACACGGCCCCCAGGGGAACGGCAACCGAAGGACGAAGGACGGAGAGCCCTGGTGGTTTGCAGGGGCCTGGCCGCCCCACCACACACTCCCAGCACAGCTCCACCTCTCAGTACCGGCAGGGTCCCAGGGTACTTTGGAAGGTGTTTTTCCAAAATCTGTGAGGCTGAGATTGTCAGGGAGGACTGGGCTGCAGACGCTCTGCTGGGCTGTCTCCCTCCCCCCTGCCTCTCAGGCACCATCATGCCCATCTGCCATGGTGGAGCACTTGGGCAGGGCCTGCAGCTCCGCTCTCCTGGGTCCAGATGGCCGTCCCGGGCCGTCCTCCCCACTCTCCCCACTGCCCTCGTCCCCAGCCCCCCTCAGAGCCAGGGCCTGGGCAGAAGCCAGCACTGCTTCCCAGCACCTTCTCCTTCCCAGGTAGAGGGTCCTCGGTTGTCATGGAGACCGGGCCTACCCACCCTCCCTCAGCCTTCCCTGCAGGGAGGGGGAGGACGGCTGGGTTGGAAGACAGGAGGCTAAACGGATACCCAGATAGGGATCGAAGGAGAAAAAGCCCCCCCACACACACACACACGAGTGCCTGAGAAAGGATGAGCAGAGTATATGAGGTTTGTTGTGACTGTCCCTGTTGGGTACAGGGTCGACAGGGTGTAAACACGTATGCAAATGTGTCCAGGGCCAGGTGTCTGTGTCAGTGGAACATGTTTCAGGGACCTGAGAGGACGAGAATGTGTTTATCCGGCGGTGTGTTGGGTGATCCTGTGTGTACCGTAGTGCATGGGAATGTGTATCTAGTGACTGGTATGCTGGTAAGAGCGTGTTTATGAGCTGTGGTGACTGTGCATGTGTCTAGGAGAATGCACATGTTGTGGGGTTTGCAAGTGCTCTGGTCTCCCACATGCCTTGTCCCTAAAAGCAGGCTGACTAGGACTCCTCAGCTCCTACCCACTGGATGAAAAGGTGGACTTTGGGTGCTAGACACTGGGTGGTCAATGAACAGTGGGTGAGGGAACCTTGGAAGAACCAAGAAGGAGCAGGGACCTTGGTGCGAAGGCCTGCCTAGCCCCTTTTGCCTTCATAGTGAGATCGTGCTGCCTTCCCCCTTCCTCATCTCCTTCAGATGGTGAGCCGCCTGGACAAGGATTATGTTTCCCCCTTGAAGTAAGTAACTGTCCAAGCTAGGCCCTGATTTTTTCCCTTAAATCAGAAGTTTCCAGAGCATAGGTCTGTGTCCTTACATTCTTATTGGAATTAGGTTCTCAGATAAAATACAGGATGCTTAGTTAAATTTGAATTTCAGATAAAAAGTGAATATTTTTTTTTAGTAAAATGCATCCCAAAGAGTACATGGAATATACTTATACTAAAAAATTACTCATTGTGTCTTGAAATTCAAATTTAACTGAATGTCCTATATTTTTATTTGCTAAATCTGGCAACCCTATACTGGAAGCCCCCCAAAGACACAAATAGGTTGGAATGAAAGGATGGAAAAAGATATCCTATGCAAAGATAGACCAAAATAAGACAGAGTGGCCATACATACTAATACCAGGCAAAAGAGATTTAAAATAAAAAATTGTTACCAGAGACAAGAATATTATATATTCATAAAAGAGTCCATCCAACAAGAAGATGTAAGGACATAAACAAATGTGCACTTAGCAACAGAGTCCTGAAATACATGAAGCAACCATTGACAGAATTGAAAAGAGAAGTACACAGTTCTGCAATTATAACAAAAGGCTTTAATACTTCACTTTCAATAATGCATAGGACAACTATGAGAAAGATCAACAAGGAAATAAAGGACTTGAACAGAGTTATAAACCATAGAACTGAAAGGCATATACAGAACTTTCCATCCAACAACAGCAGAATACATATTCTTCCCCAGTGCACATGGAAGTTTCTCCAGGATAGATCATATGTTAGGTCATAAAACAATTCTCAGTGAATCTTGGAAATGTACCTCATCCAAACTATCTTCTCCAACCACTATCTTCTCTAATTTCTAGTGGGGTGAAACTAGAAACCAACAAAGAAGGAAAACTGGAAAATTCACAAATATGTGAAATCAAACAGCACAGTCTTAAGTAACCAGTGGGTAAAAGAAGAAATCACAAGGGAAATGAGGAAGTTAGAAAACACTTTTATACAATACAAACAAAAACACAACATACCAGAACTTCTAGGATTCAGGGAAAGCAGTGCCGGGAGGGAAATTTGTAGTGGTAAATGCCTACATTATAAAAGGAGAAAGTTCTCAAATTAGTACCATAACTTTACACCTTAAGAAACCAGAGAGAAGAGAAGCACCTGGCTGGCTCAGTCGGTGGAGCATGAGACTCTTCATCTTGGGGTTGTTAGTTCCCCACATTGGGCCTAGAGCTTAATTAAAAATAAAATCTTTAGGGACACCTGGGTGGCTCAGTGGTTGAGCGTCTACCTTTGGTTCAGGTCATGATCCTGAGGTCCTGGGATCGAGTGCCGTATTGGGCTCCCTGCAGGAAGCCTGCTTCTTCCTCTGCGTATGTCTCTGCCTCTCTCTGTGTGTCTCTCATGACTGAATAAATATAATAAAATCGTTCAAAAAATTAAAAAATAATAAAAAATAAAATCTTAAATAAATTAATAAAAAGAGCAATCTGAACCAAAGCAAGCAGAAGGGAGGACTTAATAATGACTAGAGCAGAGATAAAACCAAATAGACATTAGAAAAGCAGAGAAAGCTGATGAAACCAAAAGTTGTTTCTTCGGGAAGTTTACAAAATTGACGTAACATTAAGGAAAGACTTGCTCAAGCAACTAAGGTTGGAAATGATACTGGAGGCATTACTAGCAACTCTACAGAAATTTTAAAAGGTTACGAGAGTACAAACAACTAACTGAAAGCCAAAAAACTGGAGGACCCGGATAAAATGCACAAATTCTTAGAAAGACACAAACTACCAAACTTGACTCCAGCAGAAAATGAAAATCTGGACAGAACTGTAAGAAGTAAAGAGATTGAATCTGTAATGAAAAATCTCCCAACAAAGCCAAGCCCAGAACTGGATGGCCTCCCTGGTGAATTCCACCAATCATTTAAAGAAGAATTGACCCCCATCTTTCCTAAACTCTTCCAAAAAACAGAAGAGGAAGGACTCCTTCTCACTCATTCTCGGAGGCCAGCATTACCATCATACCAAACCCAGATGAAGATGTTACAATATCCGTTGAGAACATTAGAGGGTTTAAGCTCTACATAACTACTGTATTTATTGTTAAGTGTGTGTGTATGTGTGTGTGTGTGTGTGTGTGTGTGTGTGTGTGGACTGGGTAGGGGGGTATTATAAGTCAGTTTTTACTTACTCTTTAATAAACGGTGTTTTCAACATGAGTCAATTTAGAGGACTGCCAATCATACAGAGGGCTTCATCACACCAAAACTAAGCTTCTACACAGCATTGTTTGGAGAACGCTTCAATTACAGTGAATTCTTTCAAGCTTTGGGCATCCTTTGTGTCTCCATAGATTCAAAATCATCAGTGACTACAGGGTCATTGTAAAAATGAAGAAACAGAACTTGAACTGGTCGACTGTCATCTCTCTAAAGCAATGGGTCAAGATCATGTCAATAACCTCTTTCAGCCATTTTCTCTGATTTTTGGAGAAAAAAAAACTTGAGGTTTTACCAAGTGGAGTGAAAGTTTTCTGGCAAAGATCTTTTACTGGAAGTTTTTGGCTATGGAAACATTTGAAAACCACTGTAATCAATACTAAAGAAACAAAGAAATAAATGCATTGTAATTTCTAGATTTTGTTGTGTAATAATCTCGACCAAATTTATCCTTATATTTAAGACTTTTCCTACTTATATATCTGTTGCTCCATGTGGAAGAAAGTTTTCGAGGTTAAAATTAATCATTGTTATTTCATGAATTATGAGCAAACATGGATGGGCAACTCTGGCTGCAGTGTCATGAACTGAATGTGATTTGGGAAGATTAATTCAGATGTATTTCCATATTTGCAGATGCTGTAATGTGATTATTTGCTACCTCAACAGGCTGCTATGGAGATACAAGTTTTTTTTTGTGTGTTTTCAAATATATATTAATGTAACTAAAAAGTATTAATCATCACTATTTTCCTTTTTTGTACTTATAAATTTTTTATTGGCATATATATATATATATATATCTTTTAAAAGCATTCTCATTGTCTGCATCTCTTCCAGCCATTTTTATTACTCCTGTCTTCTTTTATTTTATTATCTTATTTTTATCTTATTTTTTAAGAATTTTTATTTATTTATTCATGAAAGACCCAGAGAAAGGCAGAGATACCAGCAGAGGGAGAAGCAGGCTCCCCATGAGGAACCCAATGCAGACTCGATCCCAGGACCCTGGGATCACAACCTGAGCCAAAGGCAGATGCTCAACCACTGAGCCACTCAGGTGCTCCTGATTATTTCTTTCATTGCAGGATTATAGCTACTAGTAAGTTCCTTGTACAGGGGAATGAATGACCCTCACTCTAGGAGCCAGATGCACTAGAAAGGGTCACTGCCTGGGAGAGCAGTTGCCTATGACCTTGAGACCAGGCCTACCTGATACTGTATGCCCACTTCACCCCTTTCTGGAACCTGGAATAATACCTGCTGAGGTGCCCAGTCTTAGATGGTGTTTCCACAGCATGCCTCTCGCCCCGCCCCAGGCCTGGCTGCTTTGTCTGCCATGTGCTCCTAGGCCCCGAGCCAGCAGGGAGGCAGACCAGGGTGAGAGCAGAAGGGAGCCTCACGGTGTTAATTGGTGCTAACGAATTCCTGCAGCCCCATCTTTACTCCACCACTATAGGGAGGCAGCTGAACCTACTGCTAGCTTTGTACTTTGCACCCTAAAGTCAAGCAGCCCCATTCCCCTGCCTTAGGTTCCCTGAACACGTGAGAAGGGGGAGGAGGAAAAAGGGTGGTTTTATTTGTTTGTTTGTTTTTAAGATTTTACTTATTTATTCATGAGAGACACAGAAAAAGAGGCAGAGACACAGGCAGAGGGAGAAGCAGGCTCCCTGCAGGAGCCCGATGTGGGATTCCGTCGCAGGACCCTGGGATCACAACCTGAGCTAAAAGCAGATGCTCAACCACTGAGCCACCTAGGTGCCCCAAGAGGGTATTAATATTAAAAATAGTCACTGCCTTCTTTGTGCCAGGATCCCTCCTATGCACTTTTCATATATGTGACTCATTTTACCTTCATGGCAAAGCAGATATTACTAGGAATCCCAATAGACTGCTGATAAGTAGCTAATATGTTCTGAGTCCTTACCCCTTCCAGGCCCCATCCCGGGCCAGATACAGACTTTGCCGCAGTAGGTGGGTGCGATCCCCCTTTATCCCTAGCTGATAGCATAAGAAACTAGGGCCCAGAGAGGCTAAGGAATTCAACCAAGGTCATACAGCCAGCAAGTAGCAGAGAGGGGATTTGGACTCAGATCGGACTGATTCTAAAGTCTTATGCTCCTGATGGCCACACAAAACATCCTCTCTGGGGGGCTCCTACTTAAAATCCTGTCTCTATCCCGTGGATACAGGAGGGCCCTACAGGGACACCAGCCCCTCCCCTCCAGCCTTGGGGAGCACACCTGTGGGGAGTCAGCACACTCTACAGGGACTTGTTTCCAGCCATAGATGCTTTACTTTCCCCCGGGCTACTACCTGCCCCCTCCCTGCATGGTGACCCATCCCTGCTCCAAGGGCCTCCTCCATGTTTAAAGCTTTCCTCTGCTGGCCTGAAATATGGGGTCAGAAGTCAAAAGGGCAAAGGGCTTGTACCACCAGGTGCTCCTGGAGGGAATGCGGCAGGAGCCAAGGCTTTGGAGGCCCAGGTTTGGCCTCTCTTGGCTATTGATTTGGTGGGTCTCAAAAGGAAGGATTACAGCAAAAGCACACACACACACACTTGCTCACTCGTGCCTGACTCAACTGACCTCACAGCAGCTCAGGGACCCGAGGGGGCCAGTGCAAAATGTGCAATAAAAAACTTGAACCAGCTGCTCCCCACACTCCTTCTTGGGTCTGACATTTTCTGCTCTTTGACGTCTATGCTTCAAATTTCTCATCTTAAAGTAGGCATTAAAACTACCTATTCCACAGAGTTATTGTAAGAAATAAATGAAACGGTGTGTGTCATGTGCCTGAGGTTGGTCTGGGCTCACACTAAGTCCTGCAGAAATGTTGGCTATGATCATCACTTGTTATTATGAAGCCAGTCCCCAGTGATCAGGCATTGGGACCAACCCCTGGGGCTTGGTCAGCCTGAAAAGCATGGTGATAAAACAGGAGGTTGGATACAAGCATTAGGCCTTCTAGAAACTTCTTTGCCACTGACCGACTGGGCGACCCAGGGCAAGTTGCTTGTTCCCTACTCCACCTGCTGCTACCCCTTCTCTGCCAAGTCCATGCTTTTGTTTCTCATCTATAAAGTCAGGATGGGAGTAAGAATTAAATGAAATCGTGTGTACAGAGTGCTTAACACAGTGCCTAGACATAAATGGTGCCTATTATCATCATTATCACTACTCACTCTCTGAGGGGTTGTCATGGGGATGGGAACAAAAGAACAAGTATTCTTTTTCTTGGTTCGTAATGAAGGATATTGGGACCCAAAAAAGTCAAAATGACCGACCTGAACTCCACCGCCCATTTCTGGTGCAGCTGGGATTTAATAACATAATATCACCGATCCCTCATACCAATAAACCAACTTGCTGTCTACAAACGATCTCCATGGTCACAAGCGTGTTTATCCTAGTCTCAGACCTGGGTCATTTTGCTTCTGGTTTTTAAGATAGATTTTTATTCTTTAGGGCAGCTTTAGGTTCACAGTGAAACAGAGCAGAAAATATAGAATTCCCGCACACCCCTCACCCCTTCTATAGACAGAGCCTCTGTCTCTATCAGCATCCTGCATGCACCAGAGTGGGACATTTGTTACCATCCACAAACCTGCATTGACACATGGTTGTCACCCAAAGTCCATAGTTTACATTTAAGGTTCCTGCTTGGTGTGGGTTTTGACAAATGTGTGATGTTGTGTGTCCACCATTACAGGAGCATACAGGATGGTTTCACTGCTCTGAAATCCTCAGTCTGTCTATTAAGGCATCCCTTCTCCCCCTTAACCCCTGGCAATCTCTGATCTTGTTACCGTCAACACAGTCTTGCCTTTTCCAGAATGTCCTGTGGTTGGAATCATACTGTATGTAGCCTTTGCAGAGTGGCTTCTTTCACTTCGTAATATGCACTTAAGTTTCCTCCATGACTTTTCATGGCTTCAAGGCTCACGTCCTTTTAGTGCCGAACACTATTCCATGGTTTATCCGTTCACCTGCTGAATGACGTCACGGTTGCTTCCAAGTTTGGGCAATGATGAATAAGGCTGTTTACTGCTGTAAACACCACACGCAGGTCTTGTATAGACGCAAGCTTTCAACCCCTTTGGGTAAATGCCAAGGAGCACAGTTGCTGGATTGTATGGTACGAGTATGTTTAGTTTTGTAAGACACTGCCAAACTGTCTTCCAAAGTGGCTGTGCCACCTTGTGTTCCCACCAGCAATGAACGAGATGCCCTGTCGCGCCACATCCTGACCAGCATTTGCTGTCATCAGTGTTTGGGAAATTTGCCCCCATTTTGCAGGTGGGGGGACTGAGGTGCAGAGAGGTAAAGGCTTCGCTCCGGCAGTGACAGATTGTCCTCCCACTCCACCTTCTCCCTGTGCACATAGCTCTCACGGCATGTAGGCTGCTGCGTGTTCTTTGGCTAAGGAGTCGTTTTCTAGTGGGCTCTGTGCCCTTCCCAGCAAGCTGCAGAGGGGAGAGTCTCACCTGCAGGGAGAAACTACTTTGGTGAGTCACCTGAGTGAGCATCGCTGCAGAGGCGATCCTGTGCAAAGGGCAGACCTGCTGGGTGGGCTGTTTCTCTTTCCCTCTGTGGACGGCTGGGTGGTGCTGCAGGAAGAGCTGTCTTGCTTACAGTTGCAAATGAGTCTGTATCCCAGTTCTGCCTCTCAGTAGCTGTGCGGCTGTGAGTTCGAGTCACCTGCCCTCCGAGACTTAGTTTTCCCACCTGAAAAAGGAGTGCCACTCCGTGGGGTTGTTGGTAGGGTCAAAGCAGACTGTGCAGGTAAAGTGCTGACAGGTAACACACCAATTACTTAGACCTTAGACCATCTATATTCAGCAATGATATTGCTCTATATCTTCTTTTCTTGCGATGTCATTGTCTGGATTTGGTGTCAGGGCAATTCTGGCCCCATAGAATGAGTTAGGGGCTATTAAGGGTCTTAATCATGAAATTGTAAGACATTGGAGGAAACTTCTGGGTGGTGACTGGGTGTCAGGGGTATCCTTGGAATGGAAGGGCTTTATGCTGAGCCAGCCCGGAGGAGAATGCATGGAGCATTCCTTGGGTGCCAAAGGGGGGACCAGGCACGGAGAGGCAAAGGGAGCAGGACCTGGGGGGAGGGGGGCCACTGTCAGGGACTGGGCTAGCTGAAGGGCATCTGGGACGGGCAGCCCTGCTGTGAGTGTATCACTAAGACCAAGTCTCTGAGGCCTCACCCCTGCCTTCCAACTTGAGAAGCTTCTCTCCCATGAGGCAATCAGGATACTTGCCATTCCTACTCCTGGGGGCGTCTTCAGGATCAGCCTATGGGAGCTAAGGGGGGCTAACTCTGGGCAGTACCCGGGGCCACTGAGTCTGCACATGTTATTTCAAGCTAAAGTACAAAAATCCAGAGCCATGGCCCCCTCTCTGGAGCTGCAGCAGGCTGACTCACCTCACCCCTTCCTGCTCCCTATCAAGCCTGTAATCTCCATGTCTTCAGTGGAAAGATCTTAAAAGCTTCCAGCTATGAATTTGAAGCCCAGGTTAAAATGCAGCACCACTGCCGGAGGGATGGGAGGTAAAACAGCCCCTTCCTACTGGTTCTGCGTGGTTTGTAAAGCACCTTCCCATCAGCTGGCCCACTGGGTGCCCACCGGACTCTGCAGAAAACCGGTGCTTCTCGGAATCCCAGGAGGACTTATTTAAACACAACCTGGACCTACTCCAGAATCTCTGTGTCAGTAAGCCTGGTATGAGGCCCAAGAACCTATGTTTAGAGCAGCTTCCAGGTGAAGCTGCTGCTGCTCTGGGACCCAGACTTCCAGAACCACCGATGTAAGGTGTTACCAAAGTTGAAATGCAAAAGGAGCTCAAGGCTGGTAATCTGGTTCCGCGTCCCAGGTGGCTCTGTACCAGCGACTGCTCACACCCTCTGTTGGTGGCTGGCGGCATGGCGGGCTTTTCTTCCCCTTTCTTTTCTCTTTTGAACATTTTTCATTTTTTCTTTTTTAAGATTCTATTTATTTAGAGAGAGAGAGAGACAGAGAGAGTAACAGAGATAACGAGAGAGAGCACGAGCAGGGAGGAGAGGGAGAGGCAGGCTCCCCGCTGAGCAGAGAGCCCCATGCTCGGCTCCATCCCAGGACCCCAGAATCATGACCTGAGCCGAAGGCAGACCACCAACCCACTGAATCCCCCAAGCACCCTATTTTTCATCTTTAATAAATGTTTGCCAATGGATAGTTCTAGAGTAGATGGGTTCTGTTATCTCATTCTACAAAGGAGTACGCTGTGCCTGGCAAGGCTATAGTGCTTTGATAAACCACAGGATCACGGGTGGCAAAGCTTGAGCTAGAACTCAGATCTCCTGAATTCCCTTCCCGGTGCCCTGGAGGAGTCCTAATCCACAGGCTGCTCGGGCAGATACATGGCCCCCAGTGCTCTCTCACTGAGATCCCGTGCCAGCTCTCTGGGCCAACATTATTACCTCCACGTTGGAGAGGAGGAGATGGGGTACGAGGAGGTCAAACTAGTGTCCTGATCACACAGATAATGGAGGCGGTGGGGGTGGCGGGGGTGGGCAGTGCAGAATTTGAGCCCAGGCATTGCAGCCCTCGAGCACAGCACCCAAGCACTGCGTTGTTTCTGGAGCACATCTGTCTCTGGGCTGCATGTGCAATGCCTGAGAGGGAGCCCTGCAGGGCAACCCATCCTCCCCGCCTGTGGCTGAATGTGCCTGTTGGCCACCAGGGCCCGAGGGAGAGCTGCGGGAGCAGACAGGGCTAGGGGGAGCTGACCCCGGCTTCCCTCACTGCGCCCCGTTATGCAGCTCCTCCTCCTTCATCCGTTTCCGTACATCCCACATATACACGACATGCCCATACCACATATACACACACGCCCATACTCACACACACGAGCTCACAGAGGCACAGAGTGGGTCATGGATGAACAGCCTGTAGCCCAGCTGATGGCGTCCCCAGCGAAGGACGCAGATGTGTCTGCTTTCAGGAGGCTCACCGACCACCACCCCTCTGATATGGGGTGAAGGATGACACCCCAGAACAGCACCCCTCCCTCCCCAAATCAGCATTATGTGTGTTCTATAGGGACCATGGAGAAAAAGGGTGAGGGACAAGGAGAGAGAGTGGGTGAGAGAAAGAGCAAGACAGAGACAGGGACATGGAGATAAAAACAGAGATGAGAGGGCAAGAGAGTGGAGCTGGAGGAGAGAGAGGAGACAGAGAGAGGGCATGAACGTCCAGCGGCGGGGAGGAGAGAGGAGAGCCCCTACCTGGGCATGAAGAGCAGTGGAGGGCCTGAGGAGGTGGAGGGCAGAGTGGGAAATGCAGGCATGAGGGGTGTGTGTCGGTGAAGAAGTGTGGAGAGGACATAGTCATGCAGATTGGAAGCCAGGAGGGCGGGGGCAGCACAGACACGGGGTGGAGAGCACCCAGGAACTGAGGCATGTAGCAGGGGAGAGAGATTGGGGCAACAGGGAAAAAAAGACAAGAACGGAGAAATGGAACCCATGAGAATTGTACAGAGGGAAGGGGATGAAGCAGGGTGCTGGAGTTGCTGTGTGCTGGAATCACCGAAGCAAGGAGCAGCTCCTGTCCTCAAGCGTGTCCTACTGCACATGCCAAACACACAAATAGGAAACGACAAAACAATGCGCAAGCTCAGAAGGAAATTCTGGGAGTATGGAAAGTAACACTGAGGCTGGGCGGCTACCGTCCTGCTCATACATAGTCCAGGAAGGCTTCCTGGGGGAGGCAACATCTCAGGAGAGCATGAGGAAGACTCTGATAAGTACTGAGGGGGAGAGATGGGCAAGAGTATGATGAGACAGGAAGCCTGAAGATTAAAGGGGCTGGAGCAGGTCTTGGGGAATCCTGTTCGGGCTTCATCCTGAAGGCCCGGGGAGCCCCTGATAAGTTTCAGGGAGGCAGATCTGTGTGTGTTTGTTCAGGAGGGCATGGGCTGCTGGGTAGAGAAAGGATTGGTGGGCATAAGACAGGAGGTGGGAGGACCAGGTGGAGTGGCCCAAGCGAAGCAGAAGGCTGTATTAGGGCAATAATAGTGGAGGCAGAAGGAGGGGAAGGACTGACGGGCAGTGAGGCCTGCAGGCCCTGTGGACTCAGTACCCAGGGCAGGTGTGCGTGTGTCCTGAGATGGCATGAATGAGGCAGCCAGGGAGCATAGGAGGAGCACCTCCCTCCTCTGGGGCTCCATGGCTTTGGCCATCTCCCCTGATACCCTGATACTGGGTAGCGCTCATGCCTGGTCTCGGACGTGTCCCCATGTCTGTGGGCAGGTGGCACCCAGCACGGTGCCGGGGTGCATGAACCCACTAGGCAGGGCACAGCCTGCAGTTGAGAGCACCGATGCCTCCCTCCAGGGTGCTGGGACTGGAGCCAGGGGGTCACTAAGGCGGAAGCTAAACGTGCCGGCTTCCTGGATCGGCTGACCAGTTACCCAGCATCTGCGTGCCAGCTACTCCTTGTGATGAGAAAGAGAGAACACATGGTCATAGCCCATCCAAAGAGACAGGTCAAATCTACTTAGTTAGGATAATTATCAGGCAGTTCGAATCAGGCCACCGTGGAGGTGGTGTCAGTAGAGCCGCATAGAGGAGGGGCCATTTGAGCTGGGCTTTGAAGGGTGAACAGGAGTTTGCCATGCAGTGAAAGAGGTGGTAGAGGCATCCGAGGCCAAGGAGAGAGCATAGAGCAAAGCACCAAGGCATGAAAGCGTCTAGAGGAGACCAGAGCTGCTACTGTACACTCTACTCCACGGATTCTTTTTGTTTTGGGATTTTTTAAAAAAGATTTTATTTTTTTATTCATGAGAGACACAGAGAGAGAGAGGTAGAGACACAGGCAGAGGGAGAAGCAGGCTCCATGCAGGGAACCCGATGTGGGACTTGATCCCAGGACTCTAGGATCAGGCCCTGGGCTGAAGGCAGGTGCTCAACCGCTGAGCCACCCAGGGATCCCCTACTCCATGGATTGTAGCACATTCCCTCAGCCTCCCTGTCTGTAAAGGCCTGCTGATTGACTCCTAGCAAGCATTGCAGGACACATCCCAGAGGACCCTGGGGAAATGGGGCCCCCTGGATGCCAGCAGTGACCTTGAGAACACACAATATAAAATTAATCTTTTTTTAAGATTTTATTTATTTATTCATGAGAGACGCAGAGAGAGAGAGGCAGAGACACAGGCAGAGGGAGAAGCAGCCTCCACACAAGGAGCCCAATGCGGGACTCGATCCCGGAACCCCGGGATCATGCCCTGAGCCAAAGGCAGACGCTCAACCGCTGAGCCACCCAGGTGCCCCATAATACCATCTTATATTGGCATCTCTTCCTTCCCAGACTCACTACTCACCCCCGTCCCCTCTGTCCCACTCCTACTTGCTGGGATCACTTTCCAAGTAAACCACCTGCACCCAACTTTCTCAGGCTCTGCTTTGCGGAGAATGCAAACTAAGATGAGCCCAGGAGCCCAGGACATTGCTGGAGCCCAGGGCAGGAGGAGTTGGGGTATAGACAACTGCACCACAGAAGATGCATATCTGAATATCTTCGATGGGCCAAACCCTTGACTTGACAAAGGGATGCAGAGCTCTCTGAGAGGGTCCGCGCTCTCCCAGACCTCCGTCCTGGCGGGGAGATGAGACAAGAGGGGTGAGCCACCAGCTCGTGAGGGATCAAAAACGTTCTCTGTCTGCCTTTGGAGCATGTCACGTGGGTTGTGGGCAGCAGATTGATGTTCCTAATTACATTTGGCTCAAGCTGATATTAAGTATTTGTCTCATTCCCAGAGCCCACAATGCCGGCGGATGGTGGGGAAGGTGCCAAGAGCCATGCTGGCGAGCTGAGGCTAACAATCTGGGATTTTAAATATCCATGAGAGATAAAAGTGGACAAGTACAGCCATGGGGGAAGGGTGATTGGTGTTTTGGGGTTGTCCTTTAACGTCTTCCAAGAAGGGCTGGAGGGGCCCCAGAAAGGTCTTGAGGTCCATCTTCCTGTCTCCAAGACTGACCTACCCAGACAATCCAGACGGGGAATGTGACCCACTTCTGATGCAGGACAGCTCGCTGAGGGGAAATGCTTTTGTGAGTCTAATTTAAATTTCTGCTGCTGCACATCCAAGGTTTGTTTGCTTGATTCATTGTTAATGGCATTAAATATTCACTGAGCACCTACTGTTTGCCCAGGGGTACACGGCAAGAGAAACCATGCCCTTGTGCTCGAGACACTTGACAGCTCACCATCTATGCCAACAGAAGCTCATGAAGACAAGACCAGGCACCCGGACCCAAATGCAACAGGGGGAGCAGGGGGGCTGGACTTGTCAGGGACGGGTACAGCAAGGAGATAGGGCCCCTGAGAGGTGGGGGAGTGTTTGGGTTAGTGCATAAACATGAAGAGAGCATTCTAGGCAGGGGAGCGGTGTGGTCAAAGGCATGAGGTCCAACCTGGGAACGGGAAGAGTGTGTACGGAAAAGATGGAGAACAGCATCGACATTTGCTCCCCAGGAGAAACAGTAAGCCATCCAAACTCCTCATGAGTGGAAGCAGGGCTGGCAGCTTACCTGTCCATCTATCTCCCAGAACAAGGGTGAAGCTCAAATAAGGCAGCAGGTTGGGCAGCCCGGGTGGCTCAGCAGTTTAGCGCTGCCTCCAGCCCAGGGCCTGATCCTGGAGACCCAGGATCGAGTCCCACGTCAGGCTCCCTGCATGGAGCCTGCTTCTCCCTCTGCCTGTGTCTCTGCCTCTCTCTCTCTCTCTCTCTCTCTCCCCATCTCTCATGAATAAATAAATAAAATCTTTAAAAAAAAAATAAGGCAGCAGGCATGAGTACACCCTGGAATCCACAGAGCCAAGGCACAGCGTTGTGCTCCATTTAAAAAGACCTCTGTTCCAGTGCCTGCGTGGCTCAGCAGTTGAGTGTCTGTCTTGGGCTCAGGGCCTGATCCTAGGGCCCTGGGATCGAATCCCACATTGGGCTTCCCGGCGGGGGAGCCTGCTTCTCCCTCTACCTATGTCTTTGCCTCTCTCTCTCTCTCTCTCATGAATAAATAAATCATATATATATATATATATATATATATATATATATATATATATAGTCCTGGCTCTGTCACCCTGTGATCTTGGGCAGGTCCCCTCCCCTCTCTGAGTGTGTTCACTCATCAGCAAAATGAAGATGGTAATTCCTGCCTCATACTTTTGCATGTGGGATTACTGGAAAAAAGTGAAAATAAAAATAGCAGGTGGATCCACAAAGCGCTCTACAGATGCTGATTACTTGGCCAGGGGACTCCGTGCGCTCCCTGAAGGCAGGTAACTGATCTCCCCTCTTCCTCCAGCACCTTCCACAGAGCAGGTGTCCACACACCACCTGGTCCATTTGGTTTAGTTCACTGCTTTGTGCAGTCGCGGTGGAGCAGGAAGCCAGCATTTCCGGGCTTGCAGAGGGGGTGCCCCCCCTCCCCAAAGATCCCTCAGCCTCGGTTTCCACTAATCCCTCCTCTTCTGAGTCTCAGCGGTTCAGTATCTGCCAAAACCGGTTCTGCTCAGGTGCTCAGGAAGGAGGAGACCTGCGGGGTCACCTTCAGGTGGTTGCCTCTCAAGTCCAGGAGCAGCTCCCCTGTGTGTGTACACACACACACACACACACACACACACACACACACACACACACACGATGTGACCCGGGTCAGGAGTCGTGCACCGACAGGTCACACCCATGCTCCTCCAGGCAGCGCTGCACCCAAGCGCAGTGTGCACACCTAGGGCACGGATCGGCCGCTTTTGCACCAAGGGGCTCCGCAGAGAGCAGAGAGCGCGAGGCGACGTGGACAGAGCGGGCGCCAGGAGAACGGCCCGGCCCGGCGGGGTGCGCCTGCCCAAGTCGCTGGGCGCGCGCGGCCTCAGAGTCTTTCCCTGTGAATTGGCCACGGAGCCCGCGGGCCCAGCCCCCCGCGGCGGGAGTTAGGCTCCGGGACTGCAGGCGCAACCCCCCCACCCCCCCCACCCCCCGCCACCCCGCGCGCGGTCGGACGAGGCAGGGCCTGAGGCCGCCACGCCCCTCTCCGGCCCGGGCCGACGTCGCCAACCTCCAGGGGGCGAGCCCGGCGGGCTCCTCGGCCCACGCGGCGCCCCGGCCGTCCAGCGCAGGACTTCAGCCGCGTCCCCGGGCCCCCGAGCGCCGCGGTGGCCGCGCGCGCCCGCAGCCGGCAGGTGCCAGGACAGGGCCTCGCCGGGACGCGTGGCATCCGCGGGCGCGAGGGGGTTAAGGCCGCGGGCCTGGGCGCCGGGCCGGGGCTCCGGGAGCTGCGGTGCCCGGAGAAGGGCTAGCGAGCCCGGGGCGCGGGGCAGGGCAGCCCGCGGGCGTGCGCTTCCTCCCCCTCCTCCTCCTCCCCCTCCTCCCCTCTTCCTCCCCCTCCTCCCCCTCCTCCTCCTCTTCCTCCTCCCCCTCCTCCCCTCTTCTTCCCCCTCTTCCTCCTCCTCCCCCTCCTCCTCCTCTTCCTCCTCCCCCCTCCCCCCTCCTCCCCTCTTCTTCCCCCTCCTCCTCCTCCTCTTCCTCCTCCCCCCTCCCCCTCCTCCCCCTCCTCCTCCTCCCTCCGCCTCCTCCTTTGTAGCGAGTTCCCGGCCCCCCTTCCTCCCCCCGCCCCCCAGCCTGGGCCCTCTCCCCCTCTCCCTTTCTTCCTGCCTCGCCTTCCTGCGGCGAAGGAGGCTCATCTATTATAAATGCACATTCGGGGCTGACATCAGCGGAGCGGCGGGAGAGCGCCGACGAGCGGCCCCTGCGCGCTGCCCGCCCGGAGCGCGGCCCCCAGGCTCAGCCGAGCGGCCCGCGGGGCTGGGGCGCGGGGCACGGGGAGCGCGCCCAGGGCTGCCCGCGCCGCGCCCGGCCGCCTCCCGCCTCCCGCCGCCGCCCCCGCACCGCCCCGGACTTCCTGCATGACTGTCACAAAGGTAAGCGCCGCTCGCCCGCCCGCCGCGCCCGGGACCCGGCCCCCGGCCCCCGGCCCCCGGCCCCCGGGACCCGGACCCGCCGGCGCCTGCAGCCCCCGGGCTGGGCGGCGGGGGGCGCGGGGGTGTGGGCGCGGGGAGGGGGCCCGGGCCCGGGGAGGGGCGGCGCGCGCCTCCTGGGTGCCCCCGGGCCCTCGGGTCGCTCGCGCCCCCGGGACTGCGGAGGGAAGGGGGAGGATTGGCCCACATCCCTCCGCGCCGGCCCGCCCCGCGCCTGCATTTTTAACCCTTGTTTGGGGGAGCTGCATTTTTAACCCCTGGAGAGCAGTGTGGGGCAGCTGCGCGGCGTCCCCCGTCGGAGCGCGCCGCGGGGAGCGCCGCCCGCAGCACAGTGGATGGGGGAATGGGCTTGTCGCCCCGGGGAGCCGCCGCACCTGCCGGCCTCCGCCGCCCACCCCACGAACTCCGGCCCCACTCCGGAGCTGCTCCCCGGGGGAGGCGCTCCCCCAGCCCAGGAGCTGCTGCCACCAGGGATAGGACAGCCCCCGTGGTGACCTGCTCCGAGATATGGGGAGGGAATGTGACAGGCAAGGGGGAGATGCGCATTCCCGCAGCCAGAGTTCTTGGGCTCTGGCACGGGGGCCCGGGTTTATTGGAGACACTTTGAGGGAACACTCTCTGCTATGGAAAGCAGACCGAGGTAGCTGCGCAAAGTGCCCGGCGTTAGGAGACCTGAGTTCACTCCCCAGCTCTACCCCAAACCCCGCGGGTGACCTTGGCTGGGCCCTTCCTCTCGTGGAATATGAGGATGAGAACATGGGTCCTGGGGATGGTGACAGTTGGAGAACCAGTAAGAAGATCCAAGGTGGTGAACCCACACTTTTCAGAGGGCTCTGTTAGGGTAAGGAGTTCACGGCCTGGTCCATGATCCTTGGGGGTCCACACACCCAAGGCCAGATTCCAACAGCTGCCCACCTGGCTCTTGGAACTGGAGAGTTGGAGGCTGGTGGGGAGAGGGCAGCTTGCTTGTGGTCAGAGCAGTGGACCAGATGGAGGGTCAGCTATGGAGGTGATGGGAGGGGTGGTTCTGGTTCCTCCTGATAAGCCAGGGGCTACCAGTCCCCCACCGGGAGATTTGCCTGCCATCAGACAACGTGTCTGACCCGGGTCTTGGGCTCAGTGCCAGAATTGGGACTTAGGGGCGTTTTGGGAGAATGTGCCTGGGGGCTGAGGGTCTGCCTCAGTTTTAACTACTACTGGCAGAGCTGCTGTGGCCCACAGTGGGGAGGATGCTCAGTGTTTTGAAATGATGCAAATGCTCTTTGGCTGGGGAGGATTATTATCGTTAAGGTTATTAACGTCAAAGACGCAAGCAGGCCGAGGCAGAAGAGTAATGGATGGGCCTGGATGAGAGATAAAGCATACGAGATTTGTAGTAATAGCACTTAGGTTTGACTCAATGTCTCCCCTGTGTCTCTTTATGCACATGAGCTCAGGCAGCCTTGCTTCCCAGAAGGCCTGCAAGGAAGGTGTGTTCGGTCCCCCTTAAAAGAGGAGGAAGCTGAGGCTCAGAGAGGTAGAGGGACTTGCCTAAGGTCACACAGCAAGTAAGTAGCAGAGCTGGAGTTTGCCCCCAGATCTGTCTCAACCTATGGCCTGTGATCTTTGCAGTGCTCTGCACTATGGAGTACCCCAGTGACTGGGTTATTCCCATGAGAGGGGGTCACTGCTTGGAGGCTCAGGCCCTGAGTGGAGAGAGCCCACGAGGGTCAGTACTCGTCTACCAAATTCATTGACAGGCTGGCCTCTTGATATCTAGTGATTACTCCCTAATGCCCTCCCCTTGGCCCCCATCCCCTACCAAGCCCTTCTGTATGTCCCGCCTGTCCTAACCAATGTGGCATCAGTTTAAGCCAGCTCAGAGGATTAAATAAAATCCCTACCTTAACCCTAGCTTCTCTCCCCTTGCCAGGCCTTCCCAGACCGGCAGTGTGCATCACGGGGAGGCCTAGAAGAGCAAAAGAAATGCAGGAGAGGGCCTGGGGGCCCTCCCGCTGCCTGAAAGCCGGCTGGAAGAAGCTTCTCCATGAGTCCTAAGGAGAACCACAGTGATCTGGGAGTCTGAAGGCCAGGCCTCTGGTCCTCAACCAGCCAGGAATAGGTTGTGTGACCTTGGACTAGTCACTTCCATCCTCTGTTTTCCCATCTGTGAGGTGCAGCAATTGGTTTCCTTGATGTGTTGGGTCCCTTCTGTTGGGCCTTGGCTCAGCTCTGCAAGGAAGTTGGCTCTGATGGAGACATAACTTTCTGTTCTGGAATAGGGGTTGGTCTAGTTACAAGACAGATATGAAGGGGAGCCCTGAAGGGGGAACTGGGAGGTGGAGTGACAGGTAGTGGAGAGCAAGGTTAGAGGGTGAGACCCCAGTCCTTGCTGCTGCTCCTCACCCCTTTCTGGTGACCCCCAGCTGCCTGCCCCCTTAGGGTCCTCTGGGCCAGGGTCCATTGTGGGTTGCATGGAGGTTCTTGTTAGCTCAGAGGGCCTGGAAAGTGGAGAAGAGGAAATCTGATGACAAGCTGCTAGATCTTCAGTAGCACTTCCTGAGAATACATGGGTCTCCAGTTTCTATTTACCATCTCCCGCCTCTCGTGCACGTACCCCAGCCCCCTTCCTTGTGAGGCACAGCTTCTAAAGTCCCACATAAAGCCTGGGCTCAACAGCACTGGAGATAAAGAGCAGTGCAGGTCTCTTCCTGGAGTGGAACCTTCCAGCCAGATGCCATGACTCCTGGGTGTGACGCTTTAAACTCTTGCTTTATTGTGTGTAATTTCATAAGCTGTCTTAGTTTCTTTATGTAACGAGGAGGAGAAGAAAGAGAGAAGAAGGGATGCAGCTGCCCAGACCATACACATCCACAGGAGGTTAAGGCCCCACCTCCTCCTCCCAGTTTCAATCCAGTATCCGTCCAGAGGGCAAGTGAGGGCTGAGGGAGCAAAGGCTGCTTTCTCAGGAACAGGGTGCTTTGATTCTTCGAGCCCTTCTGCTCGCTCTCTACACGTTTTCTCTCTCTCTCTACGCCATTTCAGCCATATGCCAGACTACCAGCACTTCTCTGCTTCTGAATATGTTTCTAAACTGCCATGAGCTACGAAAACAGAACAAAATGCATTAGAATTGTGTGTAGAGTACAAGTCAATAGGCTATAAGAAAAGTCTGCCCACTATAATGCAGGACTGCAGGCATCTGCAAACTCCTTTTGCTGCTTTGAGGTCCTTCAGGGTGACTTCATGGCTTTTGTCTGGATGCGGCCAGAGGTGGGGACCAGAGGTGGGGCTCGTAAGTAAGGAAGGTGATGGCCTTCAGTGACTGGGCTGCCTTGTTCTCAGGTGTGCCTTGTTACATTAGATGCCAGCTGAGCGCTTTCCGCGGTCCCAAGGCCAGCTCAGGGGGTCAGCAGCCCAGGAACAGTACCCTGAGCAACCTGTGGGAATGCCCGTGGTGCCTCAGGTCTTAAGAGAAGGAGTGTGGGCCACCAGTTCCAGATTCACAAGTGGCATCATCAATTGCGCCCTGGCACCTCCCGCTGCACGTCAACCTTTGCTCTCCTGCCGCTGGCCCAGCAGAGCCCCGCTCGTCGCATAGGAACCTCTGGCTCCTGCTAAGTGTGATGGGACAGAGGACAGTGTTGCCTTGTCCAGGTCGTCACTAACAGGCTTCGGCTTGGCGAGGTCACCTAAGAGCGGCCTCAGGGAATAAGACGTTTGAGTCAAAAAATCCAGATCTCTCTCTTGACAAATAATGGATCTGAGACCCAGAAAATGAGCCATGACTTACCGAAAGTCCCTCAGCAAGTTTGATGCCAGAGGGTCCAGAACCTGGGTCCTCCTCACTCCCAGTCAGTGCTCCTGCCACCTGGCTGTCCTGCGAGGGGGACCTCAGGCAGCCTGCGCAGGGACAGGGGTTTGGGGTCCACTCCAGTTACCCTACTGGACCCCTGGTGTCAGAGTTGCCCTCTGCTGGGCAGCCCTCTTCTCTTGTTGAAAAAGCATCGGCGGAGGAGTGGGGGGGCACCTGGGTGGCTCAGCGGTTGAGCATCTGCCTTCTTTCAGGTCATGATCCCCTGGGATCATGTCCCGCATCAGGCTCCTTACAGGGACCCTGCATCTCCCTCTGCCTGTGTCCCTGCCTCTCTGTGTGTGTCCTTCATGAATAAATAAATAAAATCTTAAAAAAAATAAAAAGAAAAGAAAAAACACAGGGCTAAGGCGTAGAGGAGCCCTTGCTACACCCAGAGTCGGGATAGGAAGGAAGGGGTACGAAGCCCTTCTGGCTCCAACTCCCGGACATCCAGGACCTGGCCCACCCAGGAGATGCCTGGACTCCCAGACATTCCACTTCCCAGCACCTCTTTCCTGTCTGGCTCTTACTGGGAGAAGAGATGAGCGAGCAAGCCTATGACAGAGCCAGTTCAAGGGCGGAGACGTTACCACACAGACCCAACTTCCAGAAACCTGAAGGGGGGGGGGGTGCTTCTGCTGCCTTCTCTGCTGTGTGCACCCTTTCTACCTCCTCCCTCCACTCCGTTCTTCCTCCGGATACCCAGCATTCTCATGCAGAAGGTATGTGGCTAAAATTCACGGACTCTAGGGCCAGCGCCCTCCGAGCTCCTACTCATAGCCAGGCCGTGTGTTAGGCATTAGGGCCACAGAACGCCGAAGCCACAGCCCCTGCTGTCCAGATGAGGGAGGAGATGTGCCAAAGTCCTGAGTTAAGAGTCTCAAGGTCCAGGGGGCACAAGCCAGGAGAGGTCTGTCTTCTCCACACTGTAAGTGCTCAAAACTTCGAGATCCTTCCTTCCATACTGTCTTTCCCTCTCGAAGAACTCTGATGAGTTACTTTCTTCCCAGATGTGCCCCCGCTGCCCTGTGTTCTCTTGGCCTGGGGGCCTTGCCACCTAAGCGCCTATGGCAGCAGGCAGAGGCGTCTGGGAAGGACTGCGAGGCTCCCCAGGGCCCCAGAAGCTGGCCCTGCGGAATCAGCATAGACTTGAGCTTGGCGGGTTTGGGAGTGTGGACACTGGCTAGACCAACGGCCTGGCAGCCCCGGTCCCTGGCAGCTCAGGGATGGAGTGAGTTTTTCCATCTCTCTCCCGGGTTGGCTAGCTTGGAGCAGACATGGCCTCAGCCACCGCCGGCTCCTGGCACTGGGGCAGATTCTGATTTGTATATGCTAGCCACAGAATTTGTCTGGTGTCCAGGAGATGAGAGAATGTGCAGATTCCCTGGGCGCCCAGCCCCCTCGCCTTCCCTCTTCGCCTGATCGGCTTGTTCCGTGTCCTGCCTTCCCTGCCCGTGTCCTGCCTTCCCTGCCCGTGGGCCCTATAGGCTCAGGCCCCGTGCAGCCCGTAGCCTGGGAAGCTTGGAGCAGCTGGCGCGGAGCAGGCCCTGCCAGGCCAGGCCAGATGCAAATCCAGTGGCTTCCACATGAAAAGAAGCTGTTGAGAATGAGCCTCTCCTTTGTGGGCCTGGAGTGGGGGACCAGCTGCAGAGGAGGCACCAGGCAGTGGGTTGGGGACAATGGAGGAGGAGCTGCCCCTCCCCCTGCCTTTCCTTGCCCACCCACCCCCTCCCCCAAGAGGCCCCTAGAGGACTGACTGCCTAATTGGTTTCTGGCTGCCACCCTCCTTCCAATTAATTAACCCAGCAATGGGAGGCACCCAGGCCGGCTCAGGACAGTCCCTTTTACACAAAACAAACACGAATCCTTTGGGGGGTCCCACAGTGAAGAGGGATCCCCCTATTTACAGCCGAATAAACAGAGTCTCTGAGTGAAAACATGGCCACACCCTAATCCCAGAGCTAATGTGGGTCAGAGCTGGGATGCACACCCAGATCTTCTGACTGGGAGCCAGAACCTTCTCAATCCAGTCGCTAATGGTCCGCATCCTGTGAAGATTAATCACCATCCCCTCAAGAATAACAGTTATTAAGCGGGCACTGGGCACACACGCTCGCACTGACTCTGCGCAACCATGAGGTGGATTCTGTTAGCAGACCATCCCACTTTCCAGAGGCTCAGTGAGGGTAAGTGGACTGCTCTGGGTTGCAGGTTTAGTGGATGGGGGAATGTGGGTGGGGATCTGTGCCCAGGCTGTCAGACCCCAGAGCGCTCGCTGGGTGGGTCGGTGGGTCGTCTAACTTGCAGGGCCCTATTCTGACCCCCCACCCCCACCCCCAGAGAGGGCTCTCTCTCTGCGTCTGGGGCCCTGGCACCCAACGTGTGCTCGCCCTTGCCCTGAGGGTGATGACACCCGTGGATGTGTTCTGCTTCGGCTTCCTGTGGCCTTTGCTGGAGCTGAGCACCACGTATTAATTTAAGGGGTGGGGGGAACAGTGTGAGCTGAGTGAGAAGGAAGGCATCCTGCACAGGGTGTGTGCCATCAGACAGGGCAGCCAGCCCCCAGGTGTGAGAACAGGTGTAACGGAAGCACACCTTCTCCACGTCCACGAAGCAAGCTTTGTGTAGGGAACACAGGTCTGCAGTCCAGCCCTGCAGGCCTAACCCTTTTGAATGTTTACACTCACTCTGTGCCCCGGTGGGTGGCCCTCTCGAGATGGCCCCCGTTTCCCAGAGGGTGCTGGTGGCTTAGAATGCCAGCTTTAGAGTCAGACAGATGGCCCCGTATCATTTACTTGCTGTTTGTTCTTGGGCAAGTTGCCTAACCTCTCTGAACATCTGTTTCCCCATCCATTAATTGGGATTGGTAATAGTAGCACTTAGAAGGATTATTATAAAGATTAAATGAGCTGATCCGTGTGAAGCACTTACCACACGCCTGGCAGTTAGTGTTGGCTATTAACGTCGGGAAGACAGAAAATTAAACAAATGCTTACAACGAGCGTCCTGGGGCTCGTGAAATGAGGAGTACAGGGAACTCTGAGGATAAGAGCAGAGGACCTGACCTAGTCAGAGGGGTGGGGAGGGGACTTTTAAGCTGATTCACGGGAGGATGAGTAGGAGGCAGCAGGTAAAAGGAGAGGAGCTCAGGTGAGGGGAGGAGGCAGAGACAGGAGCGCAGGGCGATGCCCGGAGTCAGAGGCAGTTCAGCGGGAGCACTTCCTGCGTGCCAGGGTCTGAGAGCTTGGCACGGGTGTGCACTCTATGCACCAGAGTGACTCCATGGTGTCATTCCCGCTTCAGGAAGGAGGAAATGGGCACAGAGAGGCCGAGGATGCTGCAAGACGTTGTCCCGCGAGGCACAGTAGAGGCTGGTCCAGCCCCGGGCCTCCTGACTCTGGCACTGTTTTTCTCCTCCTCTCTGCGGCTTCCTGATGGTGGGAGGTTGGCCCTTCGTGGGCCGCTTTTTCTATCTGACCTGGGCAAGAGGGCTATGGAAGTGCCACGTTCTGTTGTCCAGCCTCTGCCGCCCCTCGGCCTCCCTGGGCTGCGTTCGGGAGGGCAGGGCCTCTCCTGGCTGGCAGGCAGCGCCAGGGAGGGGTCATTTATTTTTTCCAAAAGGAAACTTTGCCCTGGCAGGGAAATTTCCACCTTATATTTTTACCGGGCCCAATTATAATGATTTTTAGTCCTTAAATCTTTCCAATGACCTGGACAGGGCTTTGGTCTTTAAAATAAAACTCTAGGGGGAGGGGGACGCCTGGCTGGCTCAGTGGTTGAGTGTCTGCCTTTGGTTCAGGGCGCGATTGCGGGGGGGTCCTTGGATCCAGTCCCACATCGGGTTCCCTGCAGGGAGCCTGTTTCTTCCTCTGCCTGTGTCTCTGCCTCTCTCTCAGTGTCTCTCATGAAAAAAAAAAATAATAATAAATCTTAAAGAAAACTAAACTAGGGATCCCTGGGTGACTCAGCGGTTTAGCACCTGCCTTTGGTCCAGGGCGTGATCCTGTAGTCCCAGGATCGAGTCCTGCGTTGGGCTCCCTGCATGGAGCCTGCTTTTCCCTCGGCCTGTGTCTCTGCCTCTCTCCTCTCTCCCTCTCTCATGAATAAATAAATAAAATCTTTTAAAAAAATTAAAAATGAAAAAAAACTAAAATAAAATAAAACTCTAGGGATAGAGAGAGTGAACTTCCTGGTTCCCTGGTGAGACAGAGGAGAACACCCGTGGTGGCTCTAGCTGCCCAGACGGGCGATGTAGGGAGGCTCTCCGGGTGGGCACTCACATGCACTCAAGGTTCAACTTTGGAGCTGTCCGAGGCCCTCTGGTCCAGCCCCCGTCTCCGTGGCCCTCCACACTTTCTAGGAACATGAGAATGACTCCTGATCTTAATCTAGATCCGTTTAATAAATACTGGTTTGTTAGAAGGCAGAGCCTAGCCTTTCACCAGGTATTAGATCCCCGCTTTCAGGAAGCTGACCGCAGAAGGAGCTGACCTTTCTAGAGTCTTCGTTGATACGAGGCTCCCACAAAGTATATCATACTTATTTCCTCATTTGCTCTTCATGTCCTCTTACCATTTCCCTGCCCCTCGGTGCAGAAACAGAGGGCTGGGGAGGGAAGGGAGCTAACTTCCCAAGACCACAAAGCTGGTGAGTGGCTGAGCCTGCCTTCCATGCCTTTCTTGCCACCTGGTCAGGCTGGTAGGAATGACCCTGAGACCTATGGCCAGAGCGGGGAATCCGGAGGCAAAAGACTCAGACTCTGCTCTTGGCTTTGCGCCTCCCTGTGTGACCTTGAGCTAGTCCCTTATGTCTCTGATTCTCTGTTTTCACAGCTATGGAAAGGGAGTTGGTGCTTCGCCTGCTAGGGCTCTGTGCTGTGTCACCCGGGGTGCGGCTCGTTGTAATTCACACCCCTCTTGCCTCCTGCCACCACCGGGGTCCCACGGCCCTGGGAGTTGGGCAGCGCATCCAACGACAGCTAACCCTCTTCTCCCCTGCGGTTGTCCTGACTGCAGAGCTGTCTCACACTGGGCAGAAGAGACCAGCCTCCATCTGCTTGTACTCTGTCAGGGTGGTTTGGGCCAGATGAAAAGTTGCTTTTCCCTCTTCCTGTTCTATTTCGGCTGCTTTAGGATGCTTGGGACAAATGATCTGGCTATATGAATCGGATGTCCTGCTTTCGTCTGAAAAGTGAGACAAATAAAGCATCTAAACGTTGATCTGTATCATCCTGGATCCCCACAGGCCTGAGCTCCCTGCAGGACGTGGGGGAGGCTTGATCCCAAAGCACAGTCTTGCCCAAAGTCTCCTGGCAGAGAGACCCAGCCCCCACTGGCTAAGGACCTTGACCTTTGCTCCAGATACACCCTGGCACCCCTGAGGCTCAGACCCACTTTTCCTTTGAGTTTATGGAAGGGAATATCCTCTACTAGCTTGAGGGATTTGCAGCAAGCCACTTAATAAACACCTTGAGTATGACTTCAGAGCTCCCGGGGTTGTGATCAGGGCTCTGCGGGAGTTTCCAGGACGTCAAACAGCTGATGGAAAGGAAGGTGTTGGGGGAAGGGGACAAGAGGATTTCATTTCTGCTGGGCTTCAGGCTTCGTGAAGAAAATGCTGTTGGTGCCTGCCCTGCTGACCCCCAGGTGAAAGGTCACTTTGCAGGAATGCCTGGGGGAAATTTGGGATTCCGAGAAGTTTGGAATTCTGGGAAAGGGGATTTCTGTGTACCTGAGGGTCCATCTGATAACTTTTCATAATCTCACATGTGTCCTCTACAGACCCCAGGGCTGCTTTCCTGCCATAGTCATTAGAGTGTGAGAACAAACTCAGGTTGTTTTGGTCGCAGGCTATTTCAGGGCCCCGATCGTCCTGTGAAATTGGCCTTTCCAGGGTTAATTCCCTGTTCTGGGAGCTCCTGTCCTGCCCGGTCTCCACCACACCAGCCACAGGTAAAGGTCCACCGCATTATGTTGTATGGGGATTGTTTTAGGAGCTTGAACTTTGACTCCTTGACTTGATTGTGAGCTCACTGAGGCCAGGGATAATATCTGATTTGGGGGGTATCTTTCCCAGCACTTGTCAAAGGTGTGGTGTAGACTTTGGGGGTACTCGGTGTGAAACACAAGGTTGGGCGGGATTTTGAGGAAGCCGGAGCTACTCCTTGTATGTTGCTGCCTGGGCTAAATAAATCCTTGCTCCCCTACATGCGTGGACTGCGAGAGCTGGATGGAATTCTAAAGAGATGCAATGGGATCGCCTATGTTGCAAAGGAGAAAATCCAGGCCCTGGAAGGTTTGTCAAGGTGGGGGGCACACGTGGCCGAGCAGGAAGCGGGGATCCCTCTGGTTGATGGCAGGCTCTAGTTGGGTGAGTTTCAGTTCAGTGGGTTTTTCTAGGTTTTTGGTAGAAATCAGGTTAAGGACTGATTCAGAGTAGGTGGTGGGGGATGTTCTAGAAACAGAACTTCGCCTAGATGGCAGGGGGCACCCGAATGGAGAGGCTGAGCTCCCCAGGTAGCCAGCCAGGAGCACCCCCCCCCCCCCGCCCCGAGTCGTGGCCCTGGCCCTGGCCGAGGTGGGAGGAGAGAGTTCTGAGACACCTTCTGCTCGGCCACGGGGCTGTGATTTCTGAGATCTGGCAGCCAGGTGCCCTATCTGCCGGGCTGCCACCCTGGCTGCCAAAGGGGGGACCCATGAACCCCACTCTCCCTCCTGGAAGCGAGCCCTTCTGGCACGCTGGGCTGCAGGCAATCGTTCCCTCCTTTGTTTCTCTGAAACCATTAGAAGGGCCTCTGGGTTGGGAGCCTGGGTTGCTAAGAGCTTTCCTCTGGCCAGACCTTATCAGGGCTTGAGAAGCCTCCCGGCAAAGTTTTCCCTGGATCTCTGGCTTGGAGAGGGAGGGCGGGAGGGAGAGTGGGCGGAGGGAAGAGGGGGGCTCAGGAGCCTCACACAAAGCCACCCCTCTGCGCCCCTGGTTCGGAGAACCCGAGTGCTAGACAGCATCCTCTGTGGGCCTTTGCTTTAGAAAAGCAGCAGGAGCGATGGTCTCCCCTGAGCCTGAGCTCCATGCCAAGGATGTCAGATCCATTATCTTATGTACCCCACGACTCTAGCATTACCCCCACTTTACAGAGGGGTAGAGCAAGCCTCAGAGAGGGTGGCACACACCCTGGCTCCCACCGCGGGGGGGACCTGGCCCCTATGTGCCCGATTTCACTGCCCCATGGACGTGCAGAAACTGAGCGGCCTGCGGGCCAAATGGGGAGTGGGGGGGGGGGCGTTGGTCATGCTGTGTGATTGTCTTTCTATGCTCACCCTCCCAGCACCGTTTCCAGGACTCAGTTCCTTTGGGCCTTTTAAATGTTATTAAAATATAAATTCCCCCAGGAGGAGTAATACCTGACTTAAGTGGCTGTCACTGACAGCGCCCAGCCTGCAGACCCCGCGGATAATGAGACTCCAGCTGGGGAGAGGTTGCAGAGGAGGAAAGTGAGGCAGCAGTGGGGGCTGGTGAGCCAGACGTCCCGGGGGATGGCCGTTGTTCTGTGTACCTGTCCACCCTGGCTGCCCTGCTATCCTGACCACTGACCACCCTCCCTCCCCTCGCCCCTAAATAAAATGAGGCCCTAGCTAAGTTCAAAAAGCATTTGCCCTTGAGTGCTAGGCCCAAGGCTCATGCACCAAGCATGCAGGGATGCACCCATGCAGCCCTCTTGTCAAGGGATCCCCGTCCAGTGGGGCAGACAGGCTGCCCAGAACACACACTGTGGAAGGAGCAGGGATGTGTGCACAGAGCTTTGGAGCCCGGGGCACAGAGCAGGGAGGCCAGGCAGGGTCTCCGGAGGGAGAGATCGTAGCTCGCCTCCAAGGATGAGAAGGCAGAGGCAGGTGGAGGGAAGGGCATTCTGGGGAGAGGGAACAGCATGAACCACACCATGGAGGGAGGCGCAGGAGTCGGGTGTGGCTGGGTGGGTAAGGTAGGGAGTGGTGAGTCAATGCTGGAGGGGCAGGTGGGAGCAGTGGCGGGGCTTTGGGTGCACCTTGGGGAGGCATGAGGTGGTGAGTCAACGCTGGAGGGGCAGGTGGGAGCTGGTGGCGGGCTTTGGCTGCACCTTGGGGAGGCACGAGGTGCCCTGGCAGGGTTTTAAAGGGGTGACACGATCCGACTTGCCCTTTAGGGGGTCTACTCCAACCCGACCTACAGGCAGAGAGTGAGTGGACATCCCAAAGCCCACGCGCCGCCAGGTGGGGGCAGGGGTTTCGGGCCCCCAGCCCGGATCCCCTACAGGTATCTCCCTGGGCCTAGGAGTGAGCACAGCCGGTGCAGCCCCCCGCCCCCCCCCCCCCCCAGGGAGATACCCCCTCGGTGGCATTCCTGGTACTGGGCTTTCCACCTGCCTGGGGCTACCAGAAAGGCTGGTCCTGGGAGTTGAGAAAACAGAAGCAGGGCCCAGAGGGCCATAAGTCTCCTGCTGGGAAGACGGGGTTGTGGCGTGGAGAGAAGACCAGTGCAGGGGGCTTCTGGCAGCTTGAGCCTCAACCCCAGCTCTGATGCTGTGTGACCTTGGCTCAGTCATTTCCCCCTCTGGTTGGGACTTTTTTTTTTCTTTGCATTATTTTTATTAAACTTAGACAAATGTTACATCTTTTCATTGTACATTTTGCTTTTTTCCTCTCAGTATTATATATTGTGATCTATGTAACTATACGTCAAATTTGTACCTTCTTCCTAAATACTGTATTCCTATCATAGCAATTACATGGTATTAATCTATCCTTCTACTGATGAAAATGTAGTATGTATGTCCAATTTAGTGTCATACAAACCTCAAGGCAGTGATGAACATAGAGATGTGTATCTGTGTGCCCACAGGTGCATGCCTCTGAAGGCAATACACCAAAATAGAAGTGACTGTTTCATATTTGTGTTCTCAGAGTGATCCTGTTACTCTAAAGTAATAAATCTAGTTTATTTTCATCGTAGTTTTAAACATTTGCTTTTTATGTTCTGATCTTCAGTCTTGCTAGATTTTATTTTTGTATATCGTGTAAAATAGAGACTTATCATTTTTTGTTCCTATGACTCTTCCATTTACTGAATAGGCCATTCTAGCTATCTTAGGATAAAATCACCTGGTCCAAGGCTGGGTGCGGGAGGAGCTTACGGATATACTTACTCCCCGTTGCTGCCCAGCCTCAGACCCTGCCCCATCCGCCTCCCTCTGAGCCACACATCCTCTAGGGCGGGCACACACACGCACCCCCGTGCACATGCGTGTGCACACACACTCCGGACTGCCAAGGTCGTGAAAAGCTAACAAAACTTGGGGGTTGAGGATCAGAGTTTGAGTCCTGGCTCTGACACAACTTGCCCCGTGACTTTGAGCAAGTGGCTGAGCCGGTCCGAAACTTTGTGCTTATTCCCTCTCATTCCGTATAAACACCAGCCCTTCCCGCACCAGGAACTCTATCAGTCAGCCTTTTCTGCATCTTTTCCATACAGCCTCCTCCAGCCAGAGAGCCCTTCTCTGATGAACATTCTATTCACTTTTTATTGGTGACCCAGGGTGAGGTGGGGTATAGTATTAACTGGGATAGGGCGCAAGAGAACCATCTGGAGGGATGGGAGTCAGGTGATTGTTAGCAGGTGTAAAAATTTTTCAAGCTGAACACTTAAGACCTGTGCACTATGGGCATGTTGAATGTGTTTTAGTATATTAATATTAAACTATGAATATTTTATTTTTTATACAAAACCATTATTGACTTATATTGACTTGTTAATAATACAGTATTAATATTTAATATATTTGATTTTTTAAAGCAAGTGGGAAAAAGATCCTTCCCAGCTTTCTAGTTCAAGCTTCATTTCCCTCCATCCGTTCATATATAAATTCCTTCGACAAATATTTGTGCTCCAGGCAACCCAGGCATGCAGAGGCGCGTTACTGCCGTGGGAGCTCAGAGGTGCAGAACCCTCAGTGGCCCCACATTGTCATGACTGGTGGCTCTCAAGGCTGGTGCACATCCCCTGGGGAAGTTTAAATAGTTGCCCCCAGGACCAGCTTCGTGGGATTGTGACCTGTGTGACGCTTGATGTTCTGCGGATACTATCTTGAAATTCTTTATAATTTTTGATCAAGGGCCTCTACAGATGATGTAGTTGGTCCTCTCTGCCCCCTTCAGCCAGAACCATAGAATCAGATTCTCCGGGAAGTAGAGTCCAGGCATGAAGATCTCTTTAAAGCTGAATTTCCTTCTGGAGTCATGTCCAGGGCCAGCCCTCATCCTCCAGATACCTGGCTGAAACAGAAGCTGGCACCTGGCTCTCTAGACACTTGTAACTGAGTCGGAACGATAAGACCTCACACATGAGGGTGTCACAGGAGCAGGTCCCAGGTGGCAGTGGCGACGGCGATCCATGAGGAAGCTCAGGGAGGCAGGGGGATCCTCGTGGGGTAGGAATGGTCAAGGAAGGCTTCAGGGAGGAGGTGGCTCATTTGCCATCCTGAAAATGGTGAGAGTAAAGAATGAGAGAGGGGAAGAGGCAGAGGCAGCTGGCATTTAGGAGAGGGAAGGACTCATCTCGGGCAAGGGAGCAAGCAGGCTAACCAACCGTGGTGTGCGGTGTGACTGAGTGGAGGGAGTTGTGGCTGGGAAGCCGGAGTGGGGCGGGATTGGGAAGCACAGGAAATGACAGTCTGAGAAGTCAAAATCCGGTTGGCAATGGGGAGCCGATGAATGTTCTTGGCCCAAGAGTAATGTGCTCTGTGAACGGCAATGAATAAACAAAAAGAGGGTGTGGGGGAGCCATGGGGGGGCTGGCCCGCTAAATTGCCAGGGTTTCCAGCCAGAGCTGTGGTCCACCTGCCCTTGGAGGCTCTGCACCCCCTCCCTGTAGGAGGTGCCTGTCTGTGCAGGAACTCCATGTCCCCTCCGCTGTGGTCCTGGGCAGCAGCGATTGATGCATCCCCAAGAACAACAGACACCCAGCAGGCCCTGTGCTCCCATTTCTAGGAACGGCAAGCGGTAGGTGGGTGGGCCGGGGGGTGCCTCTGGTAAAAAGCGGGGCTGTACTCTCCCACTCCTACCAGGTTCCCCCGCCCCGGTGGGCCACCCCCCACAGGAAGGCAGCTGTCCCTGCCATCCTGTATTTCCCATGGCCTGGGGGACACTGCGGGGGGCCGTTGGTGAGGGTCCTGCCGGAGTCACAGGAGCCCCCATTTCTGAGTAGCCGGCAGCAGAGCAAATGCAGATCTGTTTGTTTCTCAGCCTCCTGAAATATGTATGCAGGAAGATGAGAAAGGGGTTCTGTTTATTGAACGCATCCTCCAGGGAAGAAGCCACAGGGAATGGGCTGCTTCCCCTGTCTGAGAGCCAATGAGCAGAGAAGGAATTTCTTTGGATTTAAAGCCAGACAGAGCCTGTGTGCTTGCAGAAGGAAGGGGGAGATGGGATTTCTGGAGGGGACCGAAAGCCCTCTCAACCCCCTGCCTCCGGTCCCAGGAAAGCCTTTCGGCACACGCTTTCCTAGTGACTCCAAATAATAACTGAAATCTCAGCCTAGCTCTGTTCTGGGCTCTGCCTCTACTGTGCTGTGTGACCTTGGGCAAGTTACTTGACTTCTCTGGGTCTTTGTTTCCAGCTCTGAAAAGAGAGAGGTATCAGTCCAGTTCTGTCTGTCTCTTGCCAGTGTTTGGAGAGTCAGGGGGGCTGTGGGATGGGGAGCAGTGGAGGGGGAGGAAGGGGCACAGGGAGCATTATACCACGCAGAAGTCCCTGCTATGCAGTGCTCGAGGCCAGAGAACTGACCGGAGGCAGGACTGGATGGCCAGCCCAGCCGGCAGCCTCAGCTGTGGCCTGCGAGGTCAGGCCACAGGGAAGGCTCCCAGGCCCGAGGCCCCCCCGGGACCCCTTCCCTCCTTCCTCCTCCAGCTGAGTCCCGCTGCATGTGTCCCTGAGAACTCGGGCAGGATTTCCTCCCAGGAAGGGGACACTGCTGTCCGGTTTAGACCCCCCGGGAGTCGTAGGCACCAAGGAGCACGGCTGCGGGGCTGGCCTTGTCTTCAGATGTGAAAGTCTGCGCTCTGGGCCCCGAGCGTCCCAGCAGGCCACGCTGCACCCCGTCCTGTTTGGCCCCTGGGGCAGGGCAGCAGAGGCTTCTCTGGGGGCCAAGGTTCGGTTCCCAGCGACATCACTGGCTCGCTGTTCCCGGATCCACGGTGGACCTTGTAGGAGGTGAAGGTCAATAACGGTGTGAGTGTCAGAAGCACCTGAGTCTTGATCCAGGAAGCACCAGCTCCAAGCCAGGCACTGCTCAGAGAGGGGACAGAGGGGACAGGGGTCCCCCACCATTGAGGAAGCTGAGTTCTGCCTGGGAGGCTGACACTGATACCGAGACGTGATTGGGGCAGCACCGACTGCAGGTCCTGAAGGCCGGGGGCGTGAGGGAGACTGGACGAGGCCCGCAGGAGGAGGTGATGTTCAAGTCTGACGTGTAGGGTAAGCAGGATTCCGAAAGGTGCCGAGCAGGGCATGTGGTGCGAGTGGAGACAGGACAGTGGTGCTGCTGGGGCATCCAGAGCTTTGGGGTGGCCCAGAGAGGATCAAGTGTGGGGGGCAGGGGCTGGGAGCTGGGGCGGGGGCCACGGGAGGAGCCAGAGAAGTGCAGATTGAGGCTGGGGCCAGTAGCGGATCAGCCAGTCCAGAGCTTTTCATAGAGAAGAAAGATGATGGAGTCAATAGATCCCATGACGATAAATATTCATCAAGCACATACTCCGCGGGCCACCGTTCTAGGTGACAGGGCACAGCAACATCTCTGAACAAAAGATTCCCCCCTGCCCTCAAGGGACTGGCTCTGGAGGCTCAGGAGACAGGAGAGAAGAGAAATACATAAATATTAGGATGTCAGGGTGTCAGGGGGTGGTAAAGACTGTTGAGACAAATGCATAGGGGCGCCTGGGTGGCTCAGCGGTTGAGCGTCTGCCTTTGGCTCAGGGTGTGATCCCGGGGTCCTGGGATCAAGTCCCACGTCGGGCTCCCAGCATGGAGGCTGCTTCTCCCTCTCCTCTGTCTCTGTGTCTCTCATGAATAAATAAATTAAATCTTTAAAAGAAAAAGAAAAGGAAAAGTGCATTGGGGCTGGGGGTGGGGCAATAGGCGAGCAAAGGGCCGGGCTATTTTAGATAAGGTGGCTCTGGAAGGGGGATGTGGAGGCCCAGAGTGGAATGAGGGGAGGGATGGAGCCACGTGGAGTCTGGGAAGCCCTTGCGAGCCGAGAGCAGCAAGCTCAAGTCTCCGAGTGGGGAAGGCCTCCTGTCCCTGAAGGTGCAGCCAGAGGCCCTGGTCCAGGGCAGTGTGAGGGCAGAGGGTCAGAAAGGAGGCTGAGTCCTCCTCCTTCCCACGGGCTGGCACCTGCTTCCTGCTCACTACTGTTTGTTGACTGACTGCTTGAGAACGACGGCTCAGAGCAGTGGGGAGAGGAGGCAGAAGAGACTGGAGGTCGAGCGCCCAGCAGCCACGTTGAGCTGATGAGGCGTTGACCCAGGGCAGAGGCTGGGGCACAGGGAAGAGGATTCTCCAGGCCCGGTGACTGGGTGGGAGGAGAGGCAGATGGCAGCCAGGTATTCCCGGAGCTGGATCCACAGATCCGTGGGGCATTACCACACTCCCCGCCGCAACCGGTCACCTGAGCCAGCCCAGCCCCTGGCCGGTACCCGTGGCGCAAAACCAGAGCTTCCCACCCCACTTGTCCTTTTGAGGATGCTCCAAACTGGGCTGCGTGCTCCCGCAGGGCCGGCTGGGCTCGGCAGAAGTCCTCGGGGGCGGCCTCCCCTGCCAGCCTCACCTGGCGTCCAACCTCATTAGTATTTTGAGCAGAAGCATATTTATTTTTTCCTGCGGGGAATTGGTGCCCTGCTCATTTCAAATGGAGTAAAACCAAAGAGCAATTAAGAAGAGGCCCAGCCTTCTCGGGTCAAGGAGAAGAAGGGAGGAGGGAAGTGCTATTGCTACGTTGCGGGCCGCTGGGCACCCACCTCTGTTCCGGGTTGGCCAGGGTTTGGGTGGCAAGGAGGGAGGTGCTGTAGGATTTGAATTCGCCAGTAACAAAATACTAATGATCAACGTTTACCTGGCACTGAGCATGTGCCAGGGACTATGCTAACTGTTCTACACGCATCTCATTCTTTCAACAGCCTGTGAGGAAAGAGGGTGGGTGGCACGGGGTGTGTTGTGTCCATTTTATGATTGAGAAAACTGAGGCTCAGAGAGTTAAGTAGCGTGTCCCGGGTCCCACAGCTGGTAAGCTGGTGGAGCCAGGGTCCTAGCCCATGCCCGATGCACTGTGGAGCCCATGCCCTTTAGCTACCTGGCCATTTTTGAAATGTCCCTCAAAAGTATTGCATTTAACCCATAGCTTCCCTCTAATTTCTGTTTCCCTCTCATCAAGGGGGAAAATGGGCCAAACAAAAAGTTCTCGCTGGGCTGGCACACGGAGGCTTTAGTGGAGTTATTGAGGCGCACAGGACAGAGAGGGGGCTCAGCCAACCTCTGGTCCAGGCTGTGGGGCTGGCCCTGCCCCTCTCCCTGGGGCCTGCAGTTACACCCATTGCTCTTGGTGAGCCGGGGGGCAGCAGGCCTGTCAGGGGCCATGTGGTGGTTGGGACAGGAGGCCTGAGCCGGCCAGGTGGAAACAGTGAGGGCTGGAGAGGGAACAGGACATGGGCTGACAATTTGGAAGCAAGGGGGCCGGTGGGGACACATAAGAGAAAGCAGTCAGTGGGGCACTGGGGTTCCTGGGGCACAAAGGAGGGGCTGGCTCCGGTCAGCGGCCGTGTCCCAGATCCAAGCCCCCCTCAACCGAACCATCTACCTGTTCCACAGGCTTGGCTCTGAGAGCATTTCCAACTTTCAGAAAATCAGCTCCCCCAGAGGCTGAAGCTCAGGAGAAGAGGGTCGACGGCTGGCCGGAATTGGGGTGTCCTGGATCCCGGGCCCCTGAGCTGGGTTGCTGGCCAGAGAGAGGGCTGGGGGTGGGGTCTGGGGGGGAGAGAGAGAGAGAACAAACAGGAAGTTTTGCCATCTCTGCTTCTCTGTCTTGCAGGGTCAGTGATTTTGCTAATAGCAACCTCCTGGAAAAAAATTGATCCCATTTTCTCAGGATAGGAAGCCTGCTTTCTAAAAAAGTCTGGACCTCAGAGAAGCCAGGGGAAGGCAAGTCCTTGGCAAGCGTCCCCCCATTTCACCCCCAACCTGCCCCGCCCAGCCCACCAGACGCTGGGGGCCTCTCTGCCTTCTCTCCCCAACTCCTTACTTCCCACTCGTGGCTCTGCAGCCAACCTTAGCCCTCCCTGCTCCCTTCCTCTCTCTACGCCGGGCTCTTCTCTGGGCAGCAAGGGGCTTATCTGTCACTTGGTCTGTGTCTGGGGCGCTGCGGGTTTGGTGCAGAAACCTTGCCAGGAAAAAGCGCCCATTCTGCCTGGAAATTCTGGAAGTCTCGCAAGGGTGATGCTGCTTGAGGGAAGCTGGGGGTCGGGAGCTAGGGGGACACGAGCTGGGCTGCCCTGCTCTGAGCCTGTCCTGGCTTTAGGCCTAAGCTGGCCTGGGCTGCCCTGGATTAGGGGAGGGGGCAGGAAGGAAGTCCTACCAGCCTGTGCACCTGGAGTCCGTTGTCCACCTGGGCAGCAATATTCTTTGGCTTCCCCCTGCCCAGGCCGCTTCGCTAGGTGTTCAAAGCCTTCCCTCTCCGACCACGTTTACCTCCATGGCTCCTGCCCACACCCCGCCCTCTAGCCACACTGGTGTGCTTGCTGCCCCCAGATTCAACGTGTGCTTTTCAGGAGGCCTCCTGCCCCCTGCTTTCAGGGTCCAGCCAAAACGCCACCTCCTCCACGGAGCCTCCTCTGATCTCTCCTCAAGTCCCAATTCTGTCCTTCTCCTGTCACTACTGTGCTAAGAGGGTTATAGCTGAAGATGCCCTACCTCCCCTGCCAGAGGGCAAGCCCCGCGTCCTGAGTGGGAGGGAGCATGCGATGCCACAGATCCCGTGATGCATTTCTCGTGCCTGGCCCCGTATATGTTCGAGTAGAGATGTTTGAATGACGTATTTGTCTTTTGCACGGACAGAAGAAGCTATTCTGTGCCTGCAGCATGGTTTCAGCCATGTGAGATGCATTTGTCGGCAAATCTATCAAAGGGTACAGGATAGAGCTCCCCAGCCCTGACCCTGGAAGGGCCTGGGACAGATATAGGGAGCCTATTCTTCTTTCTCGCACTCCCCCCCCAACACTGCTATCGGCTGTGCTGCCCTTGAAGAATTCTAAAGGGGGGGAAGTGTTCCCCAGTGCCTCCCAGACCTCCCGCCCAAGAGAGGCGGTGGCCTGGTGACCTTCTAACAGCAGTGGGCTCTGCTAGGGCTCTCCTGTCCCCTGGGCGGCTGCCATATGCTCTCCGGACGTCCGGGTCTCATTATGCTCCAGCTCAAAAATTCATCTTGGCTAATTGTGCTTGAGGCCTGAGTGAATTCAGGAACTCTCACCCAGCCTCTGTGGGCCCGGAGTTTCCATGGCAACGAGGGAGGTGTTCTAATGAACTGCATCCTTGGAGACCGGCTAGGGGACCCTTGCCTGTCCCTCCGCATAGACTATTGGTGCTGCTGGACTGGGGGCCCCCCTCCACACGGGGCCTGGGGCTGGGGAGAGGGGATGCAGGCAACCTCAGCAGATCCCCCCCCGGGGGGAGAATCCACAATCCACCCCAACACTGTGCCGCAAGGGATAAAAGACACTCCGATGATCTCAATCTCAGCCTCATTGCAGGTCACGGAGTTTCCCTTCCTCCACAAACAACTAAACAAATACCCTTTCATCTACAACACACACACATACTCCGAATTCCATTGCTTTGAGTGCCATCTCTCTGTGGAAGTTGCCCTCCTCCTTGAAGGTCTGGCTCAAATGCTACCTCCTCCAGGAAGCCTTCCTGGAATCTCTCTTTCTCCCAGCCCCCTTTGCCACTGTGCTTGGTCTGTGCTTCACGATTGTTTTTCAGCACAGTTGCCCAGAAGTGGACTTTGCCAAGTGTACACCAGGTTCATTTCATACCAGGTAACAAGCTCCTCCAAGATAGGTAACTCCCTGACTACCTCTCCGGAGCCTCAGATGTGGTGGCCTCATAGGGCTCAGAAGGAGAAAAGGGGTCTTTGCTAGAAGCCTCTCTCGGCACTCGGTCCTACCCTAAGGCCCAGGCCTGGGAGCTTCTCTGTCAGTGTGGCCCCCAGGGCCTCTGGAGACCCTCTTCCTCCCACGACCGCATGATGACCAGGAGACAGCTCTTTGTCTTTCCCATCCCTGAGGAAGAAGGGATGCCCAGGTTTTTGGGGGAAAGAGTGGGAACGAAAAAGAGACTAGAAGAAATGAAGACAGCAAGAGGGGGCAGCCCTGGCCCAGGGCCCAGCCTCCTGGCTGCTGGGCCCTTCAGGCCTGTGCCTGGTCCCCCACAGGGGAAGACGAGAGTGTGGGAGGAGGGTCGGGGTTGGGGGGAAGAGAGATGCAAACCCAGCGATTTCTCCACATCCACCGCACTTCCTTCTCATCTGTCCTGCTGACTCTTAGTCTCCAGAAGTGACCTGGAGACAGAGGAATGAGAGGGGAGGAGGCCGCCTGTCTGGCTTTTAATTAAAAGGGACAGGATACCTCCCAGCCAGCCTTTTGGGCAGTGGCACCCTGCAATGTGTGTGTCTCCCTCAAGGGATGGGGTGGTGGGCGAGTTTCTGGGTGTGTGAACGGCTGACAGAGAGGAGAGATTTGAAAAGCCATCCGGAAAGCGGAGTCGTCTTCTTGCTCCCCCATGCCCTCTCCCCTTTAAGGCCACCAACTGTCCTTGAACACCTGCTGTGTGCCAAGCCCTGGGCCGGGCCCTGGGGATGCAGTGATGGATGAGATGCCTCCCTGGCCACCAGGGCAGCAGGGAGGGCGGGAAGGGTGTTGGGACCCACCTGTCACTGGGCCTTCCTTCACCCGACATCCCCCAACATCCCCCGAGTGCTGCCTTTTTGTAAGCACTGAGGATAAAGCGAGGGACCTGGCAGCTTGACGGTCAAGGACAGGTGCAAGGAAGTGCAGGGTGTGGGGCCTGATGCTCACAGCGCTGGGTGAGGAACCCAAGGCAGAGGGAAGTACAAGGAGGCCTGGGGCAGGAGCAGCTAACATAGTGGAGGGGAATCGGAAGGCTGGCCTGAGGAGTGGCCCTGGAGCAGAAACCCAAAGGAGGAGGAGGATTTGACCAAGTTAGGAAACGTGGCCGAGAGGGAGGAAACTAGCATGTGCAAAGGTCCGGAGAAGGGAAACAGACTCTGTGGGCCAGGAAGAAGCTGAGTGCATTCAGGGCTTCCGTGTGCCGTGCCGGGTGCAGGCCGAAGAGGGGGCCTCCAGTATCCAATGTGCAAGGACCACAGACTTGTTCCTGAGGGCAGAGGAGGGGGCTGTTTACTGGCTTTACACAGGGGAATGACACTGGATTTAGGTTTAAAAGGGTCATTCGAGTGTGTATTCTTTTGTGATGAAAAAATTAAAAGATTCCTGGGTTTTTTTTTTAAGATTTTATTTATTTATTCATGAGAGACACAGAGAGAGGCAGAGACACAGGCAGAGGGAGAAGCAGGCTTCATGCAGGGAGCCCGATGTGGGACTCGATCCCAGGACCCCGGGACCACGCCCTGAGCTGAAGGTGGGTGCTCAACCCACCTCAGCCACCCAGGAGTCCCAGATTCCCAATTTTTCATGGAAGATCACTCTTGGTGCCGTGAAGGGAAGCTAGCGAGAGGCAAGGAGGGTATCGCAGCAATTGGGATATTTGGCTCACGTTAGGGTCTGACTCTGACACACGCATACTTTACGTAGACGTTTTCATTCACCTTGATACAGACATTTCAGGCCACTAAAGAGAAAGATGAGAACAAGGGCCCTCGCTGGTTTTCTAACATGTGTCTTCAACTCCTGTCTGTCTCTGTTGTGTCCCCAAGTTAAACAGGATCCAGCGATCATCTCCATGGTTCCCGGGGCTCTTATTGCCCTGGTTGGTGGGGGTCCCGTAGTTTGCCTGCTTTGGGGCGTCTCCTCTTTTATTGCCCCTTGTGGGGGAAGGATGGTAGCTGTGGGTTTCATAGCTCTCCACCCCAGTGAAGGGAAGTTCAGCGAGATAAGCAAAGCCCACTTTCTTCCCCACTAAGAACACAAAGAAGTAATTCCTTTCTTTCTTTCTTTTTTTAAAAGATTTTATTTATTTATTCATGAGAGACACAGAGAGAGAAAGTCAGAGACGCAGGCAGAGGGAGAAGCAGGCTCCTCAAGGGGAGCCCAATGTGGGACTCGATCCCAGGACCCGGGATCACACCCTGAGCCGAAGGCCAGATGCTCAACCACTGAGCCACCCAGGTGTCTTGAAGTAATTCCATTCTGCTCTTTTAATAGAAGTATTTCATGGAAGCAGATCTGTTTTGTGGGCAAAGAGAGACTGCTTGTACGAGTCATGCACACACACATAGTTATTTCTCTTATTGGGATGCGTGCAATTTTATTTTAGAGGAGGGGGCACAGAGCTTTGCAACCCCATGCTTGGAAACAGCTGTCCCATGGGATTAATGCCTGTTTCCCCCTGAGCTGGAAGGTGCTAGAGAGCCCCCTGCCCAGTTTGGGTTTGGGAGGGCAGGTGACAGATATCAGGTGGCCCCTGGCTTAGGGAGAGAGTAGTCAGGTCGGCTGCTTTCAGATGCAGAATTGTCCCTGTCCTGTGCACTCATGGACCATCAAAGTCCCAGGGCTGGCAAGTGCCCGGCTTCTAGCAGGTGACTGGTTTACTAAACTAGGTGCTGGGTGGCTGAGTGGCTGACCAAAGCAATGACTGAGTTGAATGAATGGATGGGAAGATAGCAGAGAGGAGGGGATGTTGGCCTGGAACCTCTAAATAATCATGATCCAGTACACACAAGGATGCTAAGGTGAGGCATGGTGACAGAAGGGCCTTCATGGAGGGTGAGCCACGGGGACAGTGCGAGGTCACCCAGTAGACGCCAGCAGTCTGCATCTCCCAGAGCAGAGCCAGGTGCACCCGGTGTCTTGAAGAGGTTGTCCCCGCCTCCCTCCCCATTCATATGTTGAAGCCTTAGCCCCCCAGTGGTGACTGTATTTGGAGATGGGGTCTTTGAGGAGATGATTCAGGTTGAACCAGGGAAGAAAGGTGGAGCCCTAATCCTGTAGGACTGAAGTCCTTATGAGAGAAGCAAGAGACACAGGAGTGTGCGGTACGCAGAGGAAAAGCCATGTGAGCACCAGGAAAGGGAGGGCTCCCCGGAAACCAATCCTGCCGGCACCTTGATCTCATCGGAACTGTGGGGGGGTTTAAGGCAGCCAGCCTGTGGTGCCCTGTCACGGCAGCCCTAGCAGAGGAGCATGCATGGAGACGCTGGAACTCAGCTAGGAGGTCAAGGTGGACAGAGCATGGGGGTGGGGGGGACAGGAATTCAGAAGGGCAGCTGGTCTCCTTCGGAGACTCATTCTAGAACGTGCACAACCCTGGAGATTCTGAACAAGAGGCCGGCTGTGGGGTCAGACTGGTGGGGCCCAGATCCCGGCCTCTTCCACCCTCCAGCTATGAGGTCCAGGACGGGTTTTAACCCTTCAGTTTCCCCATCTGTAAATGGGGATAGTAAGAGTAGTCACTTCGGTCACCCCCTTGTACAAGAAGCATCCTGAGCATCAAGTTTCGTCACCTACAAAAGGAGTGAACACAGAGCCTGGTGCACAGTAAGCCCCCGCAGCCCGGAAACATACCCGCCCCTCTTCATCCCCACTGTGTTTGCTGGCCCACGATGTCACTTAGATGTCCCCTCATGTCACACGAATTCCAGGGGCTCCAGCCATTGCTCAGAATGTGTTGAGACCTACTTGGGAGCATCTTTCAACACCAGCTTCTAAGTAAGGTCAGGAAATCATTTGGAGCTTCGTGGCCAGCCTCCCCCCCACTCCCTCACCAAACCATCATCCCCACCTTGAAAAGACCAAGCTTGTGTCTACATAACTCCGCTTGTGGCTAAGGAGAGGAACCCTATTAGTGAGGGGCAAAGCTATGTCCTCACTGAGGCCATCCCTAGCCAGTCCTAAGTGGGATTTCACTCCGGGAATTTAAAAAGTAAATTTTTGGTGTTTGTTTAAAGAAAAAAAAAAAAGTGTTGATTTGCTTTCCACGATGTGGTTAGAATATGTGCATGTCCTTCCCAGGGGGCTACTCCCCGGAAGGCCAGCTCTCTGTATGTATCAGGCCTAACTTAAAGCAACCATTTCACTTCTGTGTAAATCCAGTGAGTTCTTTGTGCTAGCATCCCAACAATCAGAGGTCCTGGGAACCTGTGCAAAAGTGAGATTATAGGTGCCTTCGTTATATTTGGTTATATGTCTCCTTTCGGCTTTTTCTATTATTTATTATCTTGATCGTTTGGAGAAAATTAAGCAAACTTTTAAGAAGCCTTCTAAAAAAGAAAGAAACTCCAAACCTCCAGCTGCCCTGGATTGTCCTCGGTCCTGTGGCAGTGTGTTCCAACGCTGTAGGAGCCGTTATCAAGGACGCATAAAAGTAAAGGAGTATCAGCCTTTTGCAAAGCAGTTTGGCAACATGCATCACAAGCCACAAAAATGTCCATATCCTGTGACCTAGTAGTAATCCCGCTTCTGGGAATCTGTCCAAAAGAAATAATCCAAAGGCGCAGAAAGGCTCTATGCATCAAAATGCTCATCATGGCATTATTTATAACAACAAAAGATGGGAAGCAAAATAAAGGCCTCGCAATATGAGACTTGCTAAGTAAATTAGGCAGCATTTATTCAATAGAACATTTTGCAGCCATTAAAAATTCTAATACCAAAATGATATGGCAATGTGGAAAAATGTTCATGCTGAGTGAAAAGGAAAGGATGCGGAGTTTTTCTGCACACCGTGATTATTGCTGTGTAAAACCAAATGGAGGGAAAGTGGACAGGACTTAGAGGCGGGCCAGGGGAGAAGGGATGGGGGGGGGATTCACAGATGCTCTGAGGTTTGAGGGTTGATCTTCTTGGTAGATGGAAGTCCCACTTACTGGGAGTCACGGTGGCCGGGAGCAGATAGGGGTGGGGAGAGGATCAGTAATCTGTGTCCACGTGTTAAGCCAAGCATGCATGGGAAAATCCAAATGGATGGGATGAACACTCAGGAATGAGGCCCAGGGCCAGGGTGGAAATTGCAGAGCCGTCAGCTTGTAGATGGTGTGAAATCCCTGAGTGTGGATGACCCGAGGCAGGGCAGTGGGTCTCAGCCATGACACAGCACCAACGGAGGTCCCTCCGGGCATTGAATCAGAATCCCTAGGTAGATCGTATCAGTGTTTGTTCAGAGCTCCTAGGTAACCCAGGGGTGGGGGCAGCTGGGTCAAGGTGAGAGAAGGGGGTGGCCGGGCTTGAACCTTGCTGAGATTAAGGACAGGAAAAGCCCCCAGAGGTGACTGAGGAGGTGTGGCCAAGAGAACGTCAAGGAGAGGGAATGGTCATCCGTACCAACTAGCACCCAACTGCAAGAGTTTTGAGCTGCTTCTGGGTGGAAGAAGCCATGTGGAAAGTGCAGTTTGGATACAGAAATGTTGAACTGATGGGGATGTTTTGCTAGCTCATGGGTATAGCAGGGCAGAGAAACTGGAACAGACAGAAAAATCTGGAACATAACTTAGCACAGAGTTGCATATGCCCCAGTATCTCTGGTCAGCCTCTGATGGCTCCAGATAGGGGCTGGTTCTTGAGCAGAGCGGTGGGCATGGAAGACATTTTTGGCATCCCCTGGAGCTGCTGGCACAGGACTGGCACTTTGTAGGTGTTCGATACAGCCTTCATTAACTGTTGGTGATTCAGAGCCGAGGAAAGGGTGTCCCATACGGGGGGGGGGGGCACTACAAAAAGGAGCCTTCTCTCATGTTCTGAGTGTCTCCTGGCTTTCTCTCTGGCTCGCCAGGATAAAGACAGACATTGGGGTCTTTTGGAGTCGATGGAGGGGTTAGCAAGGAGTCTCATGTGTTCTGTGGTCAGACGATCATGGGTTCTGTGGGTCAGACGATCATGGGTTCTGTGGGTCAGACGCAGAACAAAGACAATAGCTTGTCCCCCTTCCACAATGTCTGGGGTCCTAGGTAGGATAATGCAAATGATGAGGAGTGACTTGAAGAGCTAAGGGGCTTGAATCATCTGGAAGTTTCTTCGCTCCCTTGTCTGGTGCCTGAACTAAGGTGACGTGACTGACAGCAGGCTCATCTGGGACTGGGGACTGGAGCATCTATATGTGACAGCGCTGTGTGGCTTGGGCTTCCTCATGACATGGTGGCCTAGAGTAGTCAGATTTTTTTTTTTTTTTACATCATGACTCGGGGCTTCAGAAGCAAGCATTCCAGCAAACAAGATAAAGAGGCACGGCTTCTTATGACCTAGTGTCACTTCCACACCTGGATTCAAGGGGACCGGACATGGAACCCACCTCCAAATCTTCTTAAAATGGTACTTCTCTGGCTTTCTCGAAGGTGGGTCAGACTAGATCTCCAGGAGTGGGCACCATCCCGTGTTCATGTGGCTGGCTTTTCTGAGAGCCCACAGCCTTTATCATCTTCCAGTCAAAACTCAGGCTCTGCCTCTGGGCAAACCTCTCCTCTCTCTGCAGCCACCCCCAAACCTGGTGGCCTCCCCAGGGGTGCCTGCGGGTCCAGAGCCAGAAGCCAGAGGCTGTCCCGTGACCTGAGCTGTGCAGTCCCCAGGGTCAGTCTCCTACGGCAGCTACCACGGCCAGACCCCAGCGGTGGTGGTCACAGTCTCCAGGCCTCCTGGGGAAATAGCCAGCAAGGCCGGCTCTCCATCCCCATGCTCTGCTCCCCTGGCCAGGCCAATCTGAGCAGGCTGACCTTCTGGCTGGCAGGGAGCCTGGCTCTCTCCACCTTCTCAGGTGTGTGTGCGTGTGCACATGGCAGGGCACACTTCTGTTTTTCAAGGATTTAGAGGGGAATGAACTTTTGGAGAATGACATGAAGACCCAAGTCAGAGAAATGCCCCCCAACTTCTTCCCCCTTCCTTCTAGCCTAGAGAGGAACCACCCCCCTGGAACCAGAACCCAAACCCTGAGTAGTTGGGGCCCCCAGGCTTCGTTCTCCACCCCTCCCCTGCCAGACTCCTGGTGACCCTTTCTCAAGAGTGAGGGGGCTGCAGGAGGGTACTTGGAGTTCTTCCTCTTGTCATCATCATCACCATCGTTATTCGCCACCTCCTGGGTGCACGATTCCAGCCCCCCACCCATCCATTCAAGTGTTGCAGCAGTATTTACTAAAGCTGCAGGAGCAAGAAGTCCAGTCCAGCTGTCCTCAGGTGGCAGCAATGGAAAGGACCGAGGGCATGGGTGCTAGCACAGTGTGCCTGGGGAGCAGGGAAGGGGTCACAGACGAGCAGTGTTGACCTGTGCCCCTGGAGGGCGGGGGGGGGGGCACAGGGGCTGGGATGTGGTCCCAGCAGGTGGGGAACGGAGAGGGGGAGGAAGCTATAGGTGACTGGAGTGACCTGAGTGTGGGGCCTTGTCCCAGGGTGCAGGCACCCTGCAGGGGCACGTTTGCTGCATGGAGAGAATTAGCCCTCACCTGCCAGCATTCCGCTCTTGAGCCTTTCCTAGCAGAGGGGAAGAGGGTTTGGTGACCTGGCTCACACACACTGGGTGGTAGGAATGGGCTTTCATCCCTCTCCTGGCAGGGGTCTATGTTTAAGGAGGCGCTGGCTGTGTGAGCTCTGGGATGAGGGGATCCCCACAATGAGCATCTAGTAGGTGGTAATAGGCATCTGAACCATCGTGGGGTCAATGGAAAGAAGAAGTGCATGCGGAGTTGGGGAGTATCCAGGGCTCCAGCTTCTCCCTGCTGCTGGCCACCCCCAGCTCCTTCCCATGCCTGGCCTAACACTCAGGTGCTGCTGGCCCTTGGCCTCGTCACTCCCATTCTTTACCCGGAGTGTCCTATGTGACTTAACCAAAGGTCTAAGAGCTACTGGTAGAAGGCTGCTGCTCGAGCTACCCCGGGGTGAGCTGGGGTCAGTTGGTGAGGACGTGGGATTGAGAGCCGCTTTGCACCGCACGCGGTGTGGATGGGCCTTCTGGGCCTCATCACTGGCTGTGATGGCAGACGGGATGGAATGGGGCGGGGGAACCCAGAGATCCCACTGGGTACACTGGCTTGACCTGGAATCCACATGAGTCATCCACATTGGCCCCCTAGCCCATCCCCGAGGGGCCCCATCATTGTGCAACCAGCCTCTCCCCTCCACCCACCAGTTTTCTTAGTGGAAACCCGGCCAGAGACTCAGGCACAGAGAGAAAATTGGATGTGGTGATTATTCCATTTGTTAGTCAAAATTAACTAGGTGACTATTTACTGAGCACCCCCTACAAGGTGAGCCTTGGAGATGTGTCAGAAATGGACCCTGTCCTCAGGGAGCCAGCTGCACTCAGTAAATGTAAACGGGTAGAGACCAGAAGAGGAGCTAGGGCCCCGCAGGAAAGCACATGGTCTCCAGTGCCCGGCTTAGGAAGCAGGCGCTGAGCCACTCCCTGACCCCGTGGGGGATGAGCTGGAGGCAGGCTCAGATCCTGGGTGCACCCCTTCACTGCCTACCCTAGATCTGACATCCCAGACCAGTCGCTGCCTGACCCCATCTTCCCAGGCTGGTCCCCTGCCCTGATCTCCAGACGCCCTGTTCCAGCAACAAGCTCCCTGCTCGTTCCCAAGTGGCCCATGAACTTCACCCGCTGTCCACTCATGCCTTTGCTCCTCTACGCCAAATGCCACGCTTCCCTCCCTTGCCCCTGGTTCTGTATTCCGAATCTGGAATCTGAGTTAAGCTTCAGGCAGATTCCCATGGTCGCTTTTCCTCAAATCCTTCCCCATCTTTCTATTGGAATTAATCAGTCATTGTCCCGCCTCCTGCCCAGCATGGCAGTTAGTTGTCCAGCTCAGTCAGGCTCTTACTGGATTGTGAGCAAAAGTAGTGCTTTTTTTTTTTTTTTAAGAGGGAAGATGAGACATAGTGGGTTAACCTGAGTTAGGCTCTCAACTCAACTACTTACTAACTTATGTCCTTGCATAGATGACCTAATAAGCCTGAACCTCAGTTCTGTTGTCTGTAGAATGGGGACAATATAGTACCTGCCTCCTAGGATTGTCACTAATGATCGGGGCAGCTTGGTGCCTGATGAGTTATTGTATGTTCTGTAGGTGTGTCCCCCCTCCCATTCTGCTTTGCAGTCCTTTGGTCCTAATGCTGTGCCTTGCATAGATAATATGTTCAGTAATCGTTTGATGAATAAAATGAGTGGCTTGAGCCCAGAAAAAAACCCCAAAGCATATACAGTCAGCTAATTTTTGATAAGGACGCCAAGAATGTACACAGTGGGAAAGACAGTCTCTTCAGTGGTGTTGGGAAAACTGGGTATCCACATGCCAAACAATGAAATTGGACCCTTATCTTGAAGCACACATAAAAATCAACTCAAAATGAATTTAAAGACTTAAATGTAAGACATGAAACTGTAAACATCCTGGAAAAAAAAAAAGAGGGAGAAAGCTCCTTTACGTTGGCCTTGGCAGTGATGTTTTTGGATATGACACCAAAGCTCAGACAACCAAAGCAAAAATAAACAATTGGGATTACATCAAACTAAAAAATCCTGCAAAGCAAAGGAAACCGTCTACAAAATGAAAAGGCAGTCTACAGACTGGGAGAAAAAACTTTCAAACCATATATCTGATAAGAGGTTAATGTGCAAAAATATACAAGGGACTCATACAACTCAATAGCAAAAAGACAAACAGCCTCATTTTAAAAATTGAGCAAAGAATTTGAAGAGACGTCTTTTCCAAGAGCAATCTACAAATGGCCAACAGGTACATGAAAAGGTGCTCACCATGACTCATCATCAGAGGAATGCAAATCAGAACCATAATGAGATATCACCTCACACCTGTTCAGATGGCTAGTGTCAGATAATAAAATAAAAGATAACAAAACAAAACAAAAAAGATAACATGTGTTGGCTTGGATGGAGACAAGAGGAAACACTTGGGCATGTTGGTGGGAATGTAAATGGGTCCAGCCACTATGAAGAATAGCATGGAAGTTCCTCAAAAAACTAAAAATAGAAATCCCATATGATCCAGCAATTCCTCTTCTGGGTATACAGCCAAAGGAAATGAAGTCAGTACTTTGAATAGATCTCTGCACCCCCATGTTCACATCATTATATACAATAGCCAAGATATGGAAGCCACCTAAGTTTCCATTAGGGGTGAAGGGATACAGAAATTGCGACATGTTTGATATGTGTGTGTGTGTGTGTGTGTGTGTGTATGGAACCAGACCAAGACTCCACCTTAAAGAAGGAGATCCTGCCATTTGTGACAACACAGATGAACCTGGAGGGCCTTGCACTATGTGAAATAAGCCAGGCACAGGATGAAAAAAAAAATGCATGATCTCACTTACATGTAGAGTCTAAAGAGCCAAATTCATAAAGGCAGAGAGCGGAATAGTGGTTACGACGGGTAGGGATGGGATGGGGTGGGGGGCATGTAACGGGGAGATGTTGGTCAAAGGGTACAAAGTGGCAGTTCTATGGGATGAATAAGTCTAAAGATAGCATGGTGACTATAGTTAATCATATTGTATTAAGACCTGGAAATTTGTTAAGAGTAGATTTCAGGTGCTCTCCCCATATGCGAGAGTGCACACACACATGCACACACACAGTAACTGTAGAAAGATGCTAATTAGCTTGGCTTTGGTGACCATTTCACTACACACACACACACACACACACACACACAAAATCATTATGTTGTACACCTTAAATATATACAACTATTTTTTAAAAATAAAATAATTTTCTTTAATGAGCTACTTGATTGAGTTGCATCTGTTTCGGAACCATAAGATGTCCAAGTCAGAAGCGACCTTAAAGATCACTTGGGTTCTGCTCTCCATTCATATTTCCTGAAACTGACCACTGGAGAGCACATGATGATGTACTGAAGGTCACTTTAAAGAGTCGCAATGTGAATCTTAGTCTCCTGGTCCTCGTCCAAGACTCTGACCATTCCTGATATTTGGCTGGTCCCTTGGGGCCACTGAGCATGGGCATTACCAGGAGACATCCCGAGAGGGATGTGGATCCTTTGTTATAATCCTGCATCTTCATGCTCCTCTGCTGTTCCCCACCCCACCCTTTTGTCCTACTCATCCAAATACCTCTAGGAGGTTTGGCACAACATCCAAAGATGGTAGAGACCTGGCTTTCCCTGGCTCTGCAGGGATGCAGGTTTGCTCTAGCTTGCTGATTCCTCTGAGAAAACTTGTGCCCTTTGCTTTGGTCTCACGTCCCTTCTGCATTTTCCCTTATGTCCCCTCCTCACATACATCCCCCTTACTTGCCCATCCCTCCCTATCCCTTTGCCTCCTCCCAAAGCACCCTGTGCCTTTAAGTTCTGTTGAAAGAAACCTGGCCTCAGGCTAGATCCTATGTCCATCTTCTATACCTGAGAGTATGTCTCTCCCAGAGTCCCATCTCTCAGGGAACTTTTCATTTTCCTTATTCAAATGGCTTATCACCTTGCAGAGTATGATACTCTACTCCCCAGTAGAAGGATTCCAGCTTCTATGAGGCAGCTTTGGGAGGCCAACATGGCATCAGGCTAGTCCAGAATGTTCACATCTAGAAACAGAGCGTCAGAGTGAAAATGGTCTTTCGACCATCCTGTCCCTTGACTACAACAGAGATACCAACCAACACCCAGACATGTCAGGTAGCACCTTTCATTCGACACCCTGGAAGGGGCCAAGGAAAAACCCCAAGAGGGAGGACAAAAGAAGCATTTTGCACAAGGCTTTATTTGTGTTGGCAAAAAAAATTGGGAAATATTCCACGTACATCCATGAACGTTTCATGAATAACCACCAAGCTAAACCAACTGTGGTTCTTCAACGCAAGGATATGCACCCCAGGCACTGAGTACGACTTGTGGGAACAGTCTCTGTATAGACGTGTGTGTGCTCACCATGGTTCTATCTGTTCCACTGTATTCATTTCTACATTGACTTTTAAAATTCCAATATCTTTTTTAGATTATACAAGTGACGTTTGCTCATTCTGGAAATTCGGAAAATCAGAACACCGTAAAGATGGAAATAAAATATCACCCTTTAGCCTACTCTCTCAGGGTACTACCCTTTGTATTTTAGGCCTTCTCCTTTCACTTAGATTTTTTTTTTCCTCTGAGTGTATGTGAGCTTATCCTACCCTGTGCATTTATTATTATGATATTGTATCGAGAGCATTCCTCCATGGTATTATTTACACCATATTTCATTGATTATAATATTTTTTTTACATTTTGTGATCCCTGAAATTGCAATTGTATTTTCAATTGATAGCATGTTGCAGTTAATGACTTCATTTTTTTTTCCTCTGAAGAATATAAAGTAATGGTCAGTCCTAGAAGTGGTTGATTTAGATTTGATGAAATGTGGTATATCCTTTTTATGTTTGTGTAACAGTCTATCCTATAAACGTGAACATACTTGATTTTTTTTAAGATTTTTTATTTATCATTTGAGAGAGAGCAAGAGAGAGCATGAGCAGGTGGGGAGAGGCAGAGGAAGAGGGAGGAGCAGACCTCCCCGCCCCCCCCGAGCACGGACCCCGATGTGGGGCTCGATCCCAGGTCATGAGATCATGACCTGAGCCGAATGCAGACACTTAATGGACTGAGCCACCCAGGCGCCCCAACATAGTTGATTTTATCAGCCTCTTATTATTGGACATTTAGGTGGGTCCAATTTTCGACTTTTAAGAAATATCCAATATGTGAAATGCATCCCATTGATCGTTGTTTATTGGGGTGGATTCTTAAGAATAGATACAATGAGACAAAATGAATGAAGATTTTAAAGGCTCTTGATGTCTTTTCCATATACATGTTGACAAGGACCAAAAGTGAATATAGAGGGGTAAAGATGGGCATTGAATTTAGCAAGTTCTTATTTTCTATGCAGTTCTTTGTGTGCAGACATCGAAATGATGATCATAAGGCCAAATCAGCAGTAACTCCACTTATTTATGGGGGTAGTGTGCAAGGAGGAGGAAGAGAGAATGGGAGAGAGCCTAGGAGACTGAGAAATGCCCAGCACTGCAGGGGAGCCCTCAAATCCTGGAATGGATGATGGAGGAGGGAGTGCTCTGATCTGAGGTCTGGGGTGGGCAGGAGAGCTGTGGGGATGAGGGGAGGTCGTTTGGTCGGATTTTGCATACTGCTAATTTCTGGGAGCCAGGCTCTCCCACTAGCTGGAGCACAACATCTAGAAAGCCCATTAACGGAGTAGGGCCAGGAAACCCGGGTTCCAGCCGTGGCCTGCTGGTAATTGCTCTCTAGCTGCTGACCTTGAACACACATGACTTGTTTCCCCCTCCGTAAATGAGGGAGTGGGATTGGATGATTCGGGGATTCCTCCAGTGTGTAGATCGATAGCTTGGGAGTGCCCAACATGCGGGGAGAGACAGATGGCAGCGCCTGGTTTATAACCCACCTCGGCCCTCCCCAACCCTGTGGTGACCCACTTGTTCCTTGGGGCCTAGAACAACTTCCTTGGCATCTCTTACCAAGGCAGAACAACAGAGCCATTAACCACCCCCGGGCCTGCACAGGGAATTGGCATGGCCGGGCTGAGCACGACATGGGACTCCCCTCCCTAACTGCACCAACACTGATGACTCCTCAGAGAAACCCATCATCTTCTCTTCTTGCCCAGAATTTCCAGGAGAGGCCATGGGATTGACAAGACTCTAGTCCTGGCTCGTGTGCTGTGTCTTCCCTGGCTTCTCTGAAGCACAAGACAGACACCCCCCCGACCCCCACCAGCACCCCTGGAGTCATGAAAGAGTGAGAAATAGGATCAGAAACAGGATTTCGGTTTGGGCTGGTCTTTAAAGGCCATAAACATGGCATAAAGTGGCATAAACAAAATTGAAGTTGATTTCTCTCTCACATTGCATCTAGATAGAAGAATCTGGGCTGTTAAGGCGGCTCTCCTTTCCAGAGGGTTCAGGGCCCAGGTTCCTTCTGTCTTTTAGCTCTGTCATCCAACATGGCTCACCCCATGTCCCTGTTTCTACCTAGGGGGAGGGGGAAGCGGGGAAGGACTCCCCCTTCCTTTACAGGAAGGTACCTGGAGTTGCCACTGTGGCACTATTGCTCATATCCTATTGACCAGAACTTTCATCACATGATTACACATTTGGCTGCAAAGATGGCTGGGAAATGTAGTCTTTTTCCCTGCTAAAAATTGACACTCTTATTATAAGAATAGGACAGAACTGGGGTGGGGGTGAGGGTGCGGGTGGGGGGGGTGGTGAGCAAGCTCTGGGGAAAAAAACAGATCTTAAAGCCTGGAGCTTCAGGGGCTCCAAATAGCTGCAGGATGGCGGCAGCAGCAGCTTATTAAAATGGCTTACCAAATTGAGATTTATCAAAATAGATTGAAACTGGCTCTTCCCCTTCTCAACCTCCACACTCCTCCTTTATCTCTATGCAGCAAATCTTGGAGGACTAGTCTTCAGTCCGCTGGTGAGTGGCAAGGTGCTCCCTGAACGGGTTGAGAACGGATTCAGAATTGCCAGCTTTTTCTTGGATTCTTAAGATCCAGGGAAGCCCAATTCCACAGATTTGTATTTTAACACACAACCAAAGACTGCTTACAAATATCCCCCTGTATGCGGGGCACCTGGGTGGCTCAGTGGTTGGGTGTCTGTCTTTGCCTCAGGTCGTGATCCTGGGGCCCTGGGATCGAGTCCCACATCGGGCTCCCCACAGGGATCCTGGTTCTCCCTCTGCCTGTGTCTCTTTCTCTGTGTCCGTCATGAATAAATAAATAAAATCTTTTAAAAACCCAACCAAATATCCTCCTGTATCAAACAAGGATGATCAAACCATGGTATTTGTAAACCCATGTTGTTACATTTGCAGAGTTTATTGGGGCCTTCTGGGCTCTCACCCAGACATCCTGAATCAGCATCTCTGGGAGCAGGCCCCAGAATAAACATCTCCATGCTGGTGAGAGCCTCTGAACACATTTTGAATGTGTTTCTTTGATGGATCAACGACAAATCTCATGGACTCTTATTGCTAAAGCATCTATACATGTAAATTGCCCAATTCTGCTTATATGAGTTGGGCTGCATGTGGATTTATCCACTGAAGTACTTTGCAACAGAAAGGGTGCTGTTTTAGCACATAAAATTGTGCTTCTTTTAAGTGTAGATGATTCATAACTCCCCTCTCTTATTTTCTGTTATCCCCACTTTGCTCTTCCACTGATATGTGGGCATGTTAATGTGAGGGGCCTCTGTGCCAGCCAAAATCAGAAGCCATTGCCCGAGAAAGACCCCAAGAAGCACAATGAACCCTGATGGATGGTAACACCTGATGGAGAAACTCTTTTAAAGAAGAAAACATGAGGACCAAGACAAAGAGGGGTGCTAGATGGTTCTTTGTAGGTCACAAGGGAGAAGTGGCTAAGCCTGTGAGTTAAGATGGGGCTGGAGGCTGCACTTGAAGGCAGTTGGGAGGATTTCAGGACTCCCGGGGCTCTCTGGGGACTGCCTTCCTCTCCACCCTTGCACTGACTTTTGGGGGAAGGGCTGCTTCCAGGGCCCCAGCAGGCCCCAGCAGGACCTTTATCCGCTGCCCTCAGCTCTGACTGGGGCATTGTGTCCTGGCTGTGTCCCTCACAGCCTCTTAGTGACGGGCCTGTTGTCCAAGATGGGCCTGCGGCTGGTCCGGGCCTGCGCCCATGTATTATGCATCAACAACTCAGACAAAGCTTCTGTGTGTGGGAGCCTGGTAGGGTGGGGGCTTGGCCCCCCACAGAGTCCTGTTTACCAGGCACTGGATGCCCAGAGGGTGGGATGGTGTGTACAGGAGGTGGGATCTGCAGAGAGGAGAGAGGTGTGGCATCATGGATGGCAGTACAGGCCTTCCTGGCTGCAGCAGGAGGGATGGCCTCCTTCTAGTTCAGGCCAGCCAGGGAAACCATCCCTCCACCACCAGGGCTCCCAGGCCTGCTGTGTATACACTGCTAGGTCATTGACAGAGGCAGTCCGGCTAACCCTGGCCCAACTAGCCAGTAATTTCCTGGGGTACCTGTGGTGTGGCCTGAGAGCATCAGCATCCAGGAGGCAGGACTAATGCCAACCTTCTTAATCAGAGTGGCTAGAGAATCAGTCATTCCCCCTGGGAGGGGAGCCTTCTTGAGGGGGTCAGGCAGGTTTTGCTCCTCTCCGTATCATTAACTTGGGGCTCTGGTGCATGGCAACAACGCAGTAGGTGTTTGTGAACTAAGAAAGGGTTTTTGAGCTTTCATGGTGGACTCAAGAGTTCAGGCTCAGAGGAAAAGCAGAGGGAAGATGAGTAGCCCTCCTTTATATGCTGATCTAGCCTGATGGAAGACATAAACCCGACCTAGATGAGGAGGGAGATGGCATTTTCTTTCTTTTTACAGATTTACTTATTTCTTTGAGAGGCGGAGGGGCAGAGGGCGAGGGAGAGAGTCTTAAGCAGACTCTGCGCTGAGCACGGAGCCCGACGGGGGCTCAGTCTCACGACCCTGGGATCAGGACCTGAGCCGCAACCAAGAGGCAGATGCTTCACCGCCTGCACCACTGAGAGCCAGACCCGCCGGGGGGTTAACACACAGGGTTTGCTCCCTCCTGTGGGGCCCTGTCCAGAGAGACCTGTTCTCCATTCTGTGCTGGAAGGACCCCTCGTCCGCTGCCCACAGCTCTGACTGCAGCGCATCGCCTTGTGCCTCAGACCGGTTGAACTGGGCTTGGTTAGGGACTGTCCCCTGACCGAGACTGCTCAAGGGCGACTCTACAACTTGCGCATTGGTAGCACACAGTGCCATGATGGGCGTACCTGGGTTGCTGCTGGGGACGTGACTAATCAGAATGAGCTCTGAAGCCTTTTCAAAATAAGACATGCCCCTCTTCTCTACCACCCAGATGCTGATGTACATTTATAAGGGGGAGGAGGGTTACAAATCTTGGGCAGGATGTATAAAGCTTGAAAAAGCTTCCCTTTTGTCCTAGTTCCTCCTCAGACAGGTATTTAGCCTTATTTTTAGTGTTATTTATAGATTTTCGAATTTGACTGTGACTCCAACAAAAGAACAAGGCTTTTGCTCAAGGTCACCCAGCCCCCAAGGGGGGCTTGCTGCCTGGCCCGCTGGCCTCTCTGCTATGCCTCACTCCCTTAGAAGCAGGTGTTGCCCTGGATCCAGATTCAAACCTCCAGCTGGAAGCCGTGGGCAATTGGGTGAGTCTCCCAGGCCGTGGCTGGGATGATTGTGATGAGCTGTAAGCGTGGCCGGTCAGCACGTGGGCCAGAACCACGCAGGGAAGCCCATGCTCTGGCGTCTGTGCGATTCCCATGTGTCAGGGCCTAGCACTACCCAGGGCCCAAGGTCTGGGTCTTGTCTCCTGGGCACTGGTGGCGGTGTCATGGGCACACACAGGGAACAATTACAGTTTGCTGACATGCATTGGGTTCTGGAACCAAACACACAGGCCGGCTATTTCCAATTGCATGGATCCGAGAAGGCTTTCAGGACAGGGGTTTGAAAGGAGGATCAGGAGAGGCCAGCCTGAGGGGAGAGTGCCGTGCGTGTGTGCATGTGAGTGTGTGTATGCTTATCCGTAGATGTGTGTGCATGTGTGCACGTGCGTGTGTATGCATGCACATGTGCAGAAGTGTGTGCTGTGTGCATGCATGTGTGTTCATTCACAGCAAATTCTGCAATCCCAGATGACAGATGACTGGATGACTGGCCCATCTTGTTGATGGACAAAGACTGAAGAGATAAAGAAATAGGATCGAATCCTTGAGGGATTTGAGTGTTGGGCTGGGGAGGGTGGACGTTATTCTCCTGGTGGAAGGATATTGAAAGTGTCAGAGCAGAAGATATGGTCAGAGGTGTTGTGTTTTTGCTTGGAAGAACTCTCCAAGGGTGAAATAAAGGGTGTCAGGGAGAGGGGAAGGGAAGGGATGAGCGTATGCACACAGTTACTTAACTTACCTTCTCGTTTGGATGTGGAGAGCTGTAACCATGGTTACCAGATGAGGCTCCAGGGCTCTGAGGGGTTAGGAAAACCGCCCAGGAATCATTGGGACTGAGTCACATCTGGCCTGTGCTTCCCCACGACATCAGCTCCCTCCCGTTCTGCAAAGCAGGACAGGTCTCCATCCCAGCACAGGTGGCCCCGGGGAAGTGGCATCAGAAATGGGGACAGAGGGGGAGGAGAGGCATGTCGGCCACTGTGATCTCTTGTCTCTGCAGGTCCTGGAACTGGGCCCGACACCACCTCTCAGTCTTGAAAGGGACCTTTCGTGCTTTTCCAGACCCTTTCTCCCGTCTAATGGGGTATTTGGCCTCTCTTCTCTCTTGGTCTTGGAACCAAGGGACTTGGTTCTAGTCCCAGTTCGGCCACTAGCCTGCTGTGTGACCTTGAGCGAGTCACTTGCCCTCACTGGGCCTCCACGTTGCCACCTATGGAATGAAGAGCGGCGTGCATGCATATCTGGGGGGGGTGGCTGTGTGTATACGGGCGTCAGTGTGCTCGTTCTCAGCTGGACCAGATGCACTCTAGGTCTTTCCACACCGTGTTCCATCCCAATGGGGTCGGCGATGCTGGCATAATCACTCCCATTTTCTAGAAGATGATAGTGGAGTCTTGGGAGAGGATCCTCAGTAAGTGGGGACTAAGCCATACTGTTATTTTCCACCCACACCCGACAGCCTCAATTCGGAAATCCATCCCAGGGTGATCACCATCCTGCTGGTGGGTCCTGTGGCTGAACACAGGGGTTTATACTTGAACCTCAGGTACCTGGGTTGCCCTAGTAAATATGCTATTCTGAATTACTGGATTTTCAGTTCACTTCAGTAATCTTTATTGAGAGGCACCTGAGTGGCTCAGTCGGTTAAGCGTCTGTCTTCGGCTCAGGTCATGATCCCAGGGTCCCAGGATGGAGCCCTACATTGAGACTTTTTGCTCAGTGGGGAACCTGCTTCTCCCTCTCCCTCTACCACTCTCCCGGCTTGTGCTCTCTCTCTCTCTCTCTCTCAAATAAATAAATGAAATCTTTAAAATAATAATAATATTTATTGAAAAACAAAAACAAACAAAATAATGTTAATTGAGTATCTACTATGTGCCAGGCTCTGTGCTAAGTACGGGGACAGGAGTGAACCTGGCTTGCTCCCTGGCCTCTGGGAACCCACAATGAGTGCTGTAGCATCCAGACATTTTTGGGCTATGACTCGTAGATGGAGAATCACTTTATGTTGTGACCACGAGTGCACACACGCACATGCACACGCAGATATATATTATATATATCAAACCGAAGCAAGAGGCAGGCCATGTACTCTGATGTTTTTTGATCTTTTCTACTCCGTCTCATTTTTTTTCCAGTGCTGGTAACATCTTACCACTTTGATTTCATGATCTGCTGGTAGGAGGTGACCTTCTGGGGTGAGAAACATGGATTGAGTGTTGTGTATAGTGCATATATGGTATTGCATGTAAATTATGTGCTGTGGGAAAAGAGAACAAGGATGGGTTCTTTTGACTGGAAAAATCAAGGAAGGCCCCCAGTTCGAATGGCACTTGGGCAAGGTCTGGATGAATGATAGGATTTCAGTCAACAGAGAAAGGGGAAAGCCAGCTGGGCCACAGCAACAGCCCAAGCACAGGCCAGGAGACAGGAGTGCACCAGTGCAGAGCTCACATTGAAGCACCTGGCAGGCACTTTGCCTGGCTTTACCACACTCAGTTCTCATAATAAGTCTAGGAGACAAGAACTCTCTATACCTTCATGTCATGGATGAGGAAATTGAGACTCAAATAAGTACTGGAACACATGGCTACTAAGCAGTAGAACCCAGCTTTGAACTCAGGCAGTTCTAAATATGAAGTTCCTAAAGATATGACCCTGCAGATATATGGGGGCTAATTCATGGGGATGATTGAATACAAGCCTGAGAATGTTTCATTTCATTCTAGAAGTAAGAGAAAAAAAAATTATACGTTTTCCAAAAGGGAAAGTGACATGATCAAAGCTTTATTTGTGGGAAGACCACGAGCATAGGAGATGGGCTCAAGGAAAGACAGGGACATGGGTCATGAGACAGGAGCAGCATCTTCCTGTTCAGGTCAGCAGCCCCAGGGACCATTATGTCATATTTATCTCAGTGTAGTTAAGGACATGGCTCATATATCACAGAAAAGGAGAATAAATCATGTTTCCCTTTTTACTTTGGCTGCTAGGAAGCTCAGAGTTCCAATCCATGGTGCTCTTCCATGGAGCATTCCAAGGGCTCCAGTGAGCCTTTTATGTATTCGTTTTGCCTTGTCTTAATTCTCTTACTCTCTCTTTCATCACCACTTGATTTTTCACCCCACTGTAACGTATGCATTTTGGTATGCCTTAAAGCAGTCCTTCAATGAAATAAAAAGAAAACACAGGTGTAATCAGAGAGGTGTTTTGGTTTTGGGGGGTTTTTTGGTTTTTTGGTCTTTGGTTTTGATTTTTGGTTTTTGGTTTGGTTTGGTTTTTGTTTTTGAGACAAGATTGGAAGCTTCTGGAGAGTAGGGACTGGCTTACCAGCTCCTGGATCCCAGGGCTGGGTGCCAGGTGAGTGCATCAGGTTGCTGTAAGCTTTGGGCTCTCAGAGGTGAGAGGGGCCCGAAGGTGCCTTTCTCCCTCTGTTTCTCAAGTACTGACATGAACCACCAGTGATGTACAAGATGTTTCCACTAGGGCCCTGATGAATGTGGTTTGGTTTAATCATCACCTATTTATTTAATGTGTATTAGAAAAACACCTCGAATCATTTCCATCATGAATAAAATGACTTAGAATGAGGCTAAGCAGATACTTAAATTTCTCAACTTTAAGGGTCACTGTAAACAATATTCTTTATTAATCTTTTAAAAAATTTTAAGTGATCTCTACACCCAACGTGGGGCTTGAACACAAAACCCCAAGATCAAGCCTGAGCAGGCCAGGCGCCCCTAAACAAAATTATCTTTTTTTTTTTTTTAATTCTTAAATAAATACGGTTTAGGTGATTTCTAGAGATGGCAAAACAGCGTTGGCAGTGGTACATAAAATCAGGAAGTTTGGTGAACATGGATTCATTTTAACCCCTCATCTAACAAATGACCAAACAGAAGCCCAGAAAACCCTCATCCTGGGGTCCTATAGGAGTGAAGAGAGGCTTCCCCTTCTCATCAGGCCCCACACCGTGTGTCGAATCATTTTTATGTTTCCAAAATACCTTCTGTCTTCTACTTACTTACTCTTTTTACCCCAGCCCTACAGGGCAGACAGAGCAGGAGTTATAGTTTCTCCCATTTTGTGGATGAACAAACTGAGCCCCAGCACGAGGAGGGGCCTGCCGTCACCCAGCCAGCTGTGGGGGGACTGGGGTTAGAATAGTTCTGGGCCTTCCCACCGTGTGTCAGGCACAGCCAGGTGGGGAGCCAGCTTCTGTGTTGAAATCCCCCAACCAATGATAGAAAGTCGAGCAGGGTGAAGACAAGCAGTCCCCTGGCCTGTCTCTCCCGGGAGCAGCCTGAGCCATACCTCACTGCAGAGTCCACCCTGCTCCACTAACGGGAAGGTACTGCTTTCCAGAGGATGTCCCCGCTTGCTCACTGGTGGGCTTGGTGGCTCTGCTCGGTGTGGACAGATGACCAAGGGGCAGTGAGTGCACCCTGCTGTGACCACAGCAGGCACGCACCCTGTGTGGGACCCCCCTGGCCACAAGTAACGAGACCACAGCATTTATTGGCCGTCTTTGCCTTGCTAGGCCCTGTGCTCACAGACGGACGCTCACGTTGAATGAGACACTGCCCTGGTCCCTGGAGACTCAGTCTCGGGAGGGAGGCACACGTGCACATTGCCAGAGAACAATGCAGTAAGTGCTGCAGTGGAGGAGTGCGCCAAGTGTTACGGAGGGGGGCCCAGCCCTGCCTCCCCGGGAGCAGAGAGGCTCCGCAGAGCAGGAGTCATCCAAACTGACCCGTGCCCTTGGGCAGGGCTTGCCAGGAGCAGAGGAGAAGGCACTCCCAACCAGGGGCCAGCCTGAGCAAAGGCCCAGAGTTGACCGGGAAGGGTCCTGTTTGGCTGGGGTACCCTGCAGAGGGAGGCCGTAGTGGAGACCAGCGACAAAGGGGAGTTGGACGCATTTGGAAGCTGGGGCCCACATGCTGCTCAGGCCCAAGCAGGAACCCATGAGTGGCCAGTGCCACTCGCTTGCATGGACCTGGAGACCAGCACCAGTGCAGCTGAGGTGAGAATGGCTGGGCTGGGAGCAGCCTTTAGGAGAATTCAGTGAGACCCCAAGTAAGTCCTCCTCTGGCTTGTAGTGAGTGCTCAGTATGTGAGGTGCTACCGTGTCCAGTGATGGTGGTGGTGACTACTCAGTGGGTGGCTGTGTATGTACAGTGTGTCCAAGTGTGGACTTGAGTGTGTTTTTGAGACAGTCCATCTGAGTGGAGCACGGGACCACAGTGTGAGAATGCAAGCTCTGGTTTTACATGCACTTGAGTGTGAGTCGACGTAGACAACATTTGGCTGAGGCTGCTGGTAGCTAGAAGGATGGGATGAGTGAGCCTGTCATTCTCTCTGGGTTGGAAAGGACCCTTGAGGTGTCATCCAGTTCGACATGACCCTCATGTGGGAATCCCATCTCCGACACCTGTGCCAAAGGGCCTTCCAATTTCATCAATTGCCTCCAGCGATGGGGAACTCACCCCTTGCAAATAATCCATTCTGTCATTGGACATCATTGGCTATTCATTAGAAGCAAGAGCATCACCCCTGTGGAGTACCTGCCGAGTCACAAGATGCATCCCCATCTTTCTCTCCTTCTTCCCCTCCTTCCTTCCTTTTTTCATAGATATTTGCTGAGCACCTACTATTGCCAAGCACTGTTCTAAATCCTGGAAGGGCATCAGGGAAACAAGGCAGACGTAGGCTTTGTCCTCATGGAGTTTACAATTTTGTTTACCTTATGTCCCAGTATCTCCGGACCTAGAAATGGTGAGATTAGAATTGTACCCATTTAACAGATGGGGAAACTGAAGATGGCAGTGGCGATGGAGACAGCAAAGATGATAGAGGTCTGGAATGTGTCAGGGGCTTTATATACTTTATGGACTCTAATCTTCGCATCAGCCTTCTGTAGTGAGCACTATTAATATCATCCCTGTGTCATACTTAAAGAAACGGGCTTAAAGAAGCTGAGGCTAGAAACCACATGCCCAGGATCACACAGCCAGGAGGCGGCCCACCTGTCCTGCCTATGGAAAGAAGGCCTGACACTTGCTGGAGCAGCAGAGCTGAGACCCCGAACTGAAGCAGCTGGACTGAGACCCCAGGCCCTTTGCACACCATTGGAAGATCATTCAGGAACCCTGGCAGCCTCCACTGTGAGCAAGCTCCCCACCCACTGCCGTGTTCCCCCCGCCCTGCTTCACCCCAAGGGGACAGAAGTGATGAGATCAGCCTCTCCCAGCAGTGGTGTATATGCACTGAAGCCATTCCTCATAATGTCCAAGAGTCATCATGGGCAGTGGGATGGATTCTGGATGGGGGCGAGGGGTGGAGGTGGATGCCAAGCTCAGCCTGCAGATTCCTTTGCTCCAGAAATCCCTTTGGGCTTCTCCATCCCGGGCCCTGGGAGCCTGGAGCACAGATTCCAGCAGCCCCTCTGCGGTGGGGCACAAGGAGTGCGAACGGGCTTCTCAGTGGCCGATGACTCTTCCCTCTGTGCCCACCCCCTTCCTCAGCTCGGCCTCCAGTGAGGCAGGAGAGATGGACCCATGGACCTGGTCTCCGGTCCTGCCCCGGCTGCATCCTAGATGGCGACCTCCCTTCACTCTCTGACTCTGTTATCTCATCCGATAAATGGGGATTAAGGAAGCCAGCTGCCTGGTTTAGATCAAGTAATCCCTGTCACGGCGCTCTGTAAGCCTGAAGCACTGTACCAAGGTTACACAGAATCACCAATGAACACAATCACCAACACGAATAGTAATGGGGATGCACAGATCATCAGAATCTTTTAAAGGTACCATTCGCAGTGTTTTCCCCAGCCCGGACTCTTTAGGAACCACAGTCTCCAGGGCCCGAGCCCATAGACTGCATATCTCAAATATATAGTGTTACATTGGAATCACTCGAGAGGCCTTTTTTTTTTTAAAGATTTTATTTTATTTATTTGATAGAGCGAGAGTATACAGGCAGGGGGAGCGGCAGGCAGAAGGAGAGGGGGAAGCAGGCCCTCCCACTGAGCAGGGAGTCCCGACGACATGGAGCTCGATCCGATCCGAGGACCCTGGGATCATGACCTGAGCTGAAAGCAGACACTTAAATGACTGAGCCACCCAGGCGCCCCTCAAGGGGCTTTTTAAACATCAGACTAGTAGGTTCCTGGGTCTGCCCCAGAAATTCTAATTCGGTGCACCTGGGGGGTGGAGGGCTGGTGGGGGGGGGTCTCTGTTTCTCCTACAGTGTTAGTGGTTGAAGGTCACACCTACCCAGAGTGGGGGGCACCGCAGGACAAGTGGCAATGCCTAAGGACGCTTCCTCTGTGCTACACTAACCAAGGCTGCTCTCAGGGGGTGTCCAGAGTCCAGAGCATGCCACTGCTTGTGTGAAGGGACCTGGGTCTCTTCAGTACACCACCCAGGGCTTAGGAATCTCTAAACTTGAAGTGTTTTTGTAGTTTCTTGTGTGCAACTTAATGTATCAAGAAGCAGGACAGAAATGTCTTCGAGAAATCTTTTTAAAAGTTGGGTGCAGGGACGCCTGGGTGGCTTAGCGGTTTAGCACCTGCCTTCAGCCCAGGGTGTGATCCTGGAGACCAGGGATAAATAAATAATCTTTTGAAAAAAAAAAAGAATAAAAGTTGGGTGCATCAAGGTACTATTTCTATGCAATAAAAATCATCCTATACAGTGTACAGTGCCACGTATTTCAAAAATGTCATACGGAGTGTGGCCGCTAGCAGCTATGACATGGGACATTTCCATCGCCCCCTCCCCCAAACTCCGCCCTGCTGCTTTGTAGTCAGCCCCTTTTCCCACTTGCCATGGATCTGTGTTCTATCTTTATCATTTTGCCTTTTCCAGAATATCATATAAATCCAGTGTTTGTGTCTGGCTTGCTTGGCTCAGCATCACGTATTTGAGATTCATCCCTTCTTATCGCCGGGTAGGACTCCATTGTACAGACGGGCCACGATCCATCTTCCCGGGGTAACTTAATTGTCCCTCGCTTTCGTCCGGAAATGCTATCCAGCCAGAAATACAATTTGTTTGGTTCACATGCAGACCTTTCTGCTCTGGCTGCTTCAATAGTCAAAGTAGACTCATTCTTAAATTAGTTCCTACCTGCCTCTTTCGGAGAACATAGTTCCAGTGTGTACAAGAGTTACAAGAATCATAATGAGGGGTGGCTGGGGAATAATTAGTACACCCCGCTTCCCTTCGGAAGGAGCAGCAGTGGGAATGAGGACTCAGAGTCGGCCAGATCTTCTGATTTCTGTTTTTGTTTGTTTTTTTTTTTTTTTTCAAGAAAAGGAGTCTGAATTTTTATATGAAGTATCTTGATTTTTTAAAAAATATTGGCAAGTAATTCAGAACGGTTTTAATCGCTATGCCCTTAAGCCCCACATCTGCAGGCCAGATTGAATCTGTAGGTCTCTGTCTTGTGGCCTGTGGCTTTTGCTTGTGCTTAGGCTAGGGATGCAAAGAGAAAGAATTTTTGTCTCCGAGCTGATCATATGCCAGTGGGAGAACCCAGACTTGCCGAGCGGTAATCATACACTGGGATAAGGGTCCCCTGAGCCATGTAAAAAGATCTTTTAGGAAGATAGCATTTTGTACCCAGTACTCAGGACTGTCAGGAAAGACTCCCCACCCAAAGTGACCTTGAAGTGGGCCTTGATGAACGAGTAGGAGTTTGCCCATAGAGGGGACATGCCATTTGGAAGGGTCGGCCTGGGCCAGGGCTGTGGGCGCAGAGGAAGCTGGACCCTGCAGAGAATGGCAGGTCAGCAGGTGCGAGTGAGCGTTTTGGGCACAGTGGTTGATTTATTCTGAATTTCTTTCATGGACCTGACCCTGAAATATTGGTTTTTCAAATCAGGAAGTCGGCACTGCCCCAGATTGTTTAGCTCTTGTAACACATTCCACCAAAGACCCGACTGTCCACTGTCCTGGAAATCTTGCCACGTCGTTTGGTGGACAAGTTGTGGCGCCGTGTCCAACAGCCCGCCCCTTTCCCTCAGAGGCCTGGGGCCCTGGGGCTTTCTGGCCCTTTCTTCCAGATGTGCTTGGAGGCCCAAAGCCAGCTCCCAGGAGGGACTGAAGACCAAATTGCACAAAAATGGAAATAGCTGAGAAATGGCACCAGTGGCCAGGGAGTTGGAACGATGTCACTAAGTCCTAAGGTTGGAGACACGGCGGGGGAACGCTCAGCGCCCTCACATTCATATTCAGAGGCCGCTCTGGCACCAGGTGTGAGGCACCATGACCCTGGGCTTCCCCTGACATGTGGGGTGTGGTGTGGGCTGTGGGGGACATGGGCAGGAAGTGGGCAGGAGGGAGAGGGGCCTAGTCAGACCCCGGCGGGGCCCCACCTCAGAGGATGACAGATGCTGGTGAAGGAAGGGCAGCCCTCCTCTGGGTGACACAGAGCCTCTGTGGCTGGGGGGAAGGAGTGGCACCATCCCCCCTCACCCTCCACATCCACCTGGGCCCTCACGTGGTACACCTCCCACCAACTCTGGCATCTCAGTGGTTGCTCTGTACTGACAAGATCACAGCAAAGAGAGGCCTGAGGTGGGCAGGAGCGGTGTGCCATTCGTTCACTTAACCACTCAGCAAGTGTTTGTGAGGCTTCCAGAGTCCCTAAGGCCACCAGGGGATGCCACCATTCCAAGCCTGCTCCTTGCTCTGCAGAAGCCTACAGTCGGAGAGACCCTGGCCTCGCTGGGCTGGAGCTTTAACACAAAGTAGGCATAATACGGGCAGGACTGGGCTAGAAATATAAGGTGTTCTGAAGGCACAGGCAAGGAAGGCGTTGATCTGCCCAGGTGACCTAGAAAGGCTTCCGGGAGGAAGTGGCCTTGGGATCTTTTTAGGCAGCTCATTTATCATTTGCTGAGTTGAACCTTGCAGGGGCAGCCTGGTCCCCTTCATCTGCTTCCCTAGCGCTGTTTACCTCCAGCCTCCCCCGCAGTGCAGCCAACTTGATTCGCCGTGTGTTGGATGTACTGTGGGTTCCGGGGGCTCTGGGCCGAGGGGTCTTATTCACCCTCCCCTTGGTACCCGCAGTGTTTCTCCCTGCCCCCAAACTGGAAACCCAGCAAGTGACCTTCTAGAAAGAGTGCCAAGACTCCTGCTCACCACCTGCAGGGTGCAGCAACATCAGCACTGGAGGGAGGGAGAAAGGGCGAGAAGGGGCCCCTTGATTTCCGCGGGCGCTTTCACGTACTAACCAGTGGTCAACATTCCGCAATAGCAGTACATTAACGTGATGACCAATATTGACGGCTTTCTGCGCACCAAGCATGTTGCATGCAGTATCTTATTTAATTCTCACGACAGCCACCACCAAGCCCTATGACCTGCTTATTGAGCATACACCCAGTGGAGCTGGAAGGCTTGGGTTCAAATCTCAACTCCACCTCCTCCCATCTGGGACCTTGGGCAAGTTACTGAACCTCTGTGCCCCAGTCTCCTCCCCTGTAATAAGGGGAAGTTTATGGCATCTACCACAGCCCTCAGTTGCTATGAGGATTAAATTAATATTTGCAAAATTCTTAGAATGGTGCCTAACACATAGCAGGTACGACACTGTGTCAAATACCTTACACATGAGTTCTGCTGCTTTGCCCAAGTTAGAAACAAAGAACCAAGAACAGCTGAATCAAGGGACTTTATAGCAGCTAAGCGTATTGAGCACATAGTACATGCTGGGTAAGGTCAGGAGCATTCTACATGCATTTTCTCACTTAATCCTCACATCAAACCACCTCTTGTGGTTTGAGGAAGCACCACTGATAGCTTGTGACAGTAGCTGGTTAGTGGTAGAGAAAGACCTCCAACCGGGGTGGGATGAGAACACGGGAGGGTAGGACCCTGCATGTCTCCCAGGAGGGCTGTGTGGTCCCCCTCCCATCGGGACAGGAGGCATGGATTGTAATCGGGGGCCACAGAGGTGCTATGACATTAACTAGCCTTCACAGGTAAGAGCCCAGGGAGTGAGACCTACCGGGAGGTGCTGGGTGAGCTGTGGGATTGTGCTGGGGAATACTAACTAAGTAGGTCTTGACGTTTTGTGAAGTTGTTGCCTCCTGAGGTGGTCTGGCCCACATCGGAAGTTCTGGAGTAGTCAACGTCTGAGAATAGCATTTAGGTCAGAAACACAGGAGGGTAATTGGAAAGGCTCCATGCATGGCCACCATGTACAGTTGTGCACGTTGTGCCTTGCACAAGGGCACCTGGCAGAGGAGCCGGTCCAGTTCATGTTTCACTCACCAAGCTGTGGGCTCTGATCTAGGTCCGCAGCTGCCTAGAGGAAGGAGCACCGTTTTCTATTTTTGCAAAAGTGTCCTACGGACTGGGATGGTCTTGACTCCATGGGAGGGGTGAGTAGAGAGATTTTATCTGCAGAGATGAGCCCGGGACCATGTTGATGGAAGGCTGAGCATTGAGCAACTTCTAGGGCTTCCTGACGTGCTCATGAAGGGGATGGGGACCAGCAGAAGTGTCAGTGGGAACAGATCGGGAAGGTTTGGGTGCAACTGAAGAAGACGCTAACCCTGTGACGCTCACCCCAACTCACTGCGGAGTCAGGAAGGTTAGGCTCTCTTGAGCCAAGAGTGTGTGTGTGTGTCATGTGTGTCACTACCACGAGAGAAAGGAAAAAGAGTACTTCAAAATGAACAAATCCCAACGGACAGTGGGAGGGTATCTACCAGAGGCACCGCCACCCTTTTAGAGCTGCCTGGTGACCATGTTTTGTCACCTGCTTTGCCATAGTGTTAGAAGGGAGATGGAAGGGTGCTGGTGTTTGTTTGCTCATTGCCCACCAGGGCCGTGCCAGATGTTTTATACACATGACCTCATTTCCCCTCCACCCCATTTCCTCATGATTTGTGCAGCAATGACAACTCTCAGTGGAATTAAAAAAAAGGGGGGGTGAAGGGGATCTCCTTTCAAGACTTCACAGCTTGCTGGACTTTGGACGTGCCGTGCGGGTTTGGCTGTATAGCAATAGGCAGCATGAATCAGTCTCTTGTTCCCCGCCCCCCACCACGATCATCGCTGTTACCATCCCCCTCACCACCACCACCATCCATGCGACTTTTCCAGCGAGCACATAGGAAGAAGAGGCAGCTGCCTCAGCCTACCCCAAGGAACTCTGCTGGGAGAGGAGAGAAAACCTGGAAGGGGAATGGAGGGGCTCTTGGTTCTCTTCGCCCTGTAGCAGAGGCCTGGGTTGGGTAATGTCTGGGCCCCCTCAATCTCTGGGTTTTTTGACCATGGGGGCAGAGCCTCTGAGACTTAGAGACCTCATGGAGACAGGACTTAGGCTGTGTCCAAAGACTCAGACATCTGTTACCCCCTGCCCTTTCTTCTATCCGCTGGGATGCTTTGGGCTGCAAGTAGCAAAAAAGATCAACCAAGAATGACTCAAGCTGTAGGCATGTTTCTGTTTTATCAAAAAAGAGGCCTAGAGGGAAGAGGACCAGTAGCCAAATAAGGACTGCAGCAAGGCAATGCTCCCGGTGCTCAGGGAGGCTGAGTCCCAGGGACTGGGTGGTCAGGGACCCACTGGGGCCAATTCATTAACGTCTTGAAGCCAGCACCCCACAGTGGAGAAAGTCCTGACGCGCCTGCACGAGGAGAGCCTCTTCTCTTAACTGCCAAAGATGACTGTTGGCCCTTCTCGTTGCCGGAGTGGGTTCTCTGTTGATTGCTAGAAATAGACTGTGTTGCTGTCGGTAATAGGAGGCAAGAGAGTGACCAGCAGGCAGGCTTCAGTCTCCCAGGGGCAGCCCCATGACCAGGCATCGGAAGCCTGGAATGATGTTTCTGATCTGCAAGTGCACGGGATCGCTTGGGTTATCTTGTCTGCTCAAGCCTGGCCTGTGGTTAGTGAGGAGAGCTCTCTGACTCTGCCCCCCGCCCCTGCAGCCTCCTCTTCACTGTGAAGGGACCAGCAGCACTTTCCCCGATGCCAGCCAGCGCTCTGTGACCCCAGGGGGCGCTAGTCACACGGCCAATTGTGCAGTGCACAGCCTTCATGACCTTCCATGGCGGCCCTGTTTACTTGCATGTGCAGAGAAGAGACAGATGCTTTATTTTTCTGCAAAGTTGATCTGATGTCATTCAGAAGCCCCACCTCACAGAGTCACGGTGATAAAACACTCATCCCAGTTCAGTGGGGTCAGTCTGACTCAGTCATTCAAATAGTCTGGTGATGTAAAGGCTCAGCCTCTTTGGGGTAATTTGGCTTCTGTTTGAAGGATTCCAAAGGGCTCATCTTTCAGAGCTCCTCCCCCTCTGGCTCTTTTTTCAAAATAACATCTGTGGATACCCGTGGCCAAGGCTTATGTGACCTCAAGTGTCAAAGGAAGGAGGGCCCCTGGCTCTGGACTGGTCCTTACACATGTCCTGGCTGATGTCCACCGAGGTGTGGCTGGTCTGACCTGTCCTGGAGCATTCTTTGGGGACCTTCTACTGAACTGTGCAGCTGACACTCGTGGTCCATTTTTTTCTTGGCCCTAATGGCAGGGTCCATTCCCAGCTGAGCTTTTTTGTCTCATATCCATCTTGTCGCCAGCCTCTGATATAGTTGGCTTGCCCCTCGCGGTAGCAACTTCTTGGTGGCCTGTGGCTCTTAGACCTCCCATGTCCTCCCTCAGCGGTGTGCTGGGACCGACTCCTGGATCCTCTCCGCTAGCCAAGAGCTGAAGGGAGCTCAGGGAGCTCAGGTTTGCACACCCAGCCACTGTTTGGCCATTCCCCTTCACCATCATAATCCTGTGAGGCCACAGCTTGTTGGAATAGGGGTCTTCTTCCGGAACCCTTTTTCTTTTTAAGTAGGCTCCATGCCCAGTGTGGAGCCTAACACAGGGCTGGAAGTCATGACCATGTGATTAAGACCTGAGCTGAGATCAAGAGTTGGATGCTCAACCAACTAAGCCACCCAGCTGCCCCTACTTCCAGAATCTTTTTTTTTTTTTATAACTTAATTTTTATTGGTGTTCAATTTACCAACATACAGAATAACACCCAGTGCTCATCCCGTCAAGTGTCCCCCTCCGTGCCCGTCACCCATTCACCCCCACCCCCCGCCCTCCTCCCCTTCCACCACCCCTAGTTCATTTCCCAGAGTTAGAAGTCTTTATGTTCTGTGTCCCTTTCTGATATCTCCCACACATTTCTTCTCCCTTCCCTTATATTCCCCTTCACTATTATTCATATTCCCCAAATAAGTGAGAACATACACTGTTTGTCCTTCTCCGATTGACTTGCTTCACTCAGCATAATACCCTCCAGTTCCATCCACGTTGAAGCAAATGGTGGGTATTTGTTGTTTCTAATGGCTGAGTAATATTCCATTGTATACATAAACCACATCTTCTTTATCCATTCATCTTTCGATGGGCACCGAGGCTCCTTCCACAGTTTGGCTATTGTGGACATGGCTGCTAGAAACATCGGGGTGCAGGTGCCCCGGCGTTTCATTGCATCTGAATCTTCGGGGTAAATCCCTAACAGTGCAATTGCTGGGTCGTAGGGCAGGTCTATTTTTAATTCTTTGAGGAACCTCCACACAGTTTTCCAGAGTGGCTGCACCAGTTCACATTCCCACCAACAGTGTAAGAGGGTTCCCTTTTCTCCGCATCCTCTCCAACATTTGTTGTTTCCTGCCTTATTAATTTTCCCCATTCTCACTGGTGTGAGGTGGTATCTCATTGTGGTTTTGATTTGTATTTCCCTGATGGCAAGTGATGCAGAGCATTTTCTCATGTGCATGTTGGCCATGTCTATGTCTTCTTCTGTGAGATTTCTCTTCATGTCTTTTGCCCATTTCATGATTGGATTGTTTGTTTCTTTGGTGTTGAGTTTAATAAGTTCTTTATAGATTTTGGAAACTAGCCCTTTATCTGATATGTTATTTGCAAATATCTTCTCCCATTCTGTAGGTTGTCTTTGAGTTTTGTTGACTGTATCCTTTGCTGTGCAAAAGCTTCTTATCTTGATGAAGTCCCAATAGTTCATTTTTGCTTTTGTTTCTTTTGTTTTCGTGGATGTATCTTGCAAGAAGTTACTGTGGCCAAGTTCAAAAAGGGTGTTGCCTGTGTTCTCCTCTAGGATTTTGATGGAGTCTTGTCTCACATTTAAATCTTTCATCCATTTTGAGTTTATCTTTGTGTATGGTGCAAGAGAGTGGTCTAGTTTCATTCTTCTGCATGTGGATGACCAATTTTCCCAGCACCATTTATTGAAGAGACTGTCTTTCTTCCAGTGGATCGTCTTTCCTCCTTTGTCGAATATTAGTTGACCATAAAGTTCAGGGTCCATTTCTGGATTCTCTATTCTGTTCTGAAAGAAATTGAGGAAGACACAAAGAGATGGAAAAATATTCCATGCTCATGGATTGGCAGAATTAATATTGTGAAAATGTCAATGCTACCCAGGGCAATTTACACGTTCAATGCAATCCCTATCAAAATACCATGGACTTTTTTCAGAGACTTAGAACAAATTATTTTAAGATTTGTGTGGAATCAGAAAAGACCCCGAATAGCCAGGGGAATTTTAAAAAAGAAAACCATAGCTGGGGGCATCACAATGCCAGATTTCAGGTTGTACTACAAAGCTGTGGTCATCAAGACAGTGTGGTACTGGCACAAAAACAGACACATAGACCAATGGTACTTCCAGAATCTTAACCAAGAAATTGGAGGGAAACCCCTCCACCTACCAAGCACATTGCTCCTGAGATCTTGGCTCAAAGTATGAGCTTCAGGACACATACTTGAACGTGAACTTCCCCTCTGGTTTCCCTGCACATTCTCCGTCTCCATCTGTGAGGAGTAGGCTTTCCCCTTTCCCTGGTGTCTCACCAGAGTCAGCCAAGGGAGACTCTTCACTTACTAACAAGGAGATGGCATCCAGAAAAGCCTCTTAAGTCTGCCTCTTAAGACTGTTGTGTAGCTGCAAAATCCTATTCTGGATGTCAGAACCTGCTTTTTTTTTATTATTATTCTTGCTTTAACCTAAGCCTCTCTGGATAAATAGATGCCAATAAGAGGGAGAGGGGAAGGTCACAATTAGCAAATGCAGAGGAGTGAAGCACACTTACGTATCTAAAAAGTAAAAATGATCCTTTTTATGCTTTGTTCTGTCCTCTTCTCCGTACCCTTCCCTGGGCTAATGGCTTCTGCCTCTGCCCCCAACTGCTGGCTCCCAGTAGCTCACATTTAAACCCTCCAAGGAAGGAGCTGAGTAGTTGAGCCAATTGCCATTGAGTGTGGGTCTTCCCTACTGTGCAGAGCTCTGGAGCTGAGCTGGAGGTCCCTGTGGGACCCCACGTGGCCACCTTGATGAGGCTGTGTCGCTCGTGAGTTTGGGCAGCAATGGCTGTCGTAGGGGAATCGTCGGCCAAAGATCCAGGAAGATTCCCCTTTCCTTGCTGGTGCTTAAAATAATTAGTAGATTTTTTTTTTTTTTAATATGAGGCAGTGAGTGAAAGGTAGAGAACATCATGAGACAGTCATCAGTCAGATGGTTTTTTAAACAAAACCCTTTTTATTTTCTCGGTGACATTAAGTTTAATCAAAAAGTTTCCACTCTAGTTTCTAGACCTTTAGCTGATGAAGTTTTTCCAGTGTCTTGGAGGAAATGGTGACTCCTACACACACACGTGTATGCACACGCTCGCACACACATCACCAGGGGGATAGCGGAGAGTGAACAATACAAAGAATTTATCTCCAAATAAGCTGTGTGCATGAGGCCTGGTGTCCGCTTCTCTGTGGGCAAGCTGATGTCTATGCCCAAGATGGTTAACAGTGACAAAAAAGTCTTCAGCTTTCAGGGCCTCTGGGTGGCTCCGTTGGTTAAGCACCTGACTTTGGCTCAAGCCATAGTCTCAGCCTCAATCCTAGGACTGAGCTTCAGGAAGCCCACTTCTCCCTCTCCCTCTGCCCCTCCCCCTTGCTCATGCTCACATTCTCATTCTTTCCCACTCAAATAAATAAATAAAATCTTTCTTTAAGAAAGGTCTTCAGCTTTCCCTTTCTCACTTGGGGCACTGAGAGATGGGTCGGCTTCCTCTGCTCTCTGAGACACTAGTACGTAGCATACAGACCATCCCGCTCTTCCATGGCCTCCGCTGATTGCAGTCTCAGGAAGGGGGACACCCAAGCCAAGTGACCAGGTCCCCCTCCCCCACAACACTTTACCAGCCCATCTTTGCACTGCCAGGTGACAGGGAGCCAAAGTCTTGTTCTGGGAGGTGGTCGTAGGCCCCCTGGCCACAGGACCAACAAATGGAAGAGCTCCTCAGCAGGACACAAGGAAAGCTCATGGGACTCCCTGCCACAGGCAGCTCCGAATGCCCCCTTTTCAGAAAGCACGTGGCCCATTGTTTTAGGACGTTTCCTTGACAGGAGCAGCATCTGCCGTGCTAGGTCTGACCACACACATAGGAGCCTTAAAGTGCACTGGCTCGGGGACACCTGGGTGAGCAGATCCCACCAGCCGTGGGGAAGGACCCCTGCAATGAGGGTGTGCCCACTGTGTGCCAGGGACTGGACCGGGCTCGCTGCACTTGGGATCACATATCATCCTAAGTATCCAGCAGGACGTTTCACAGGTGAAGAGCCTGGGGTGTCTCCCCAGCCCGGCCTTTAGCCTCAACTACCAAGCAACCTTTAAAAACAGTTGCTTCGCCTCGCCTAGCAAGAGACCAGAGGACTTCGGAGGCAGGTGTGAGAAGTAGAGACTACAGGGAAAAAGAGAATCGAGCTGAGAACCAGAAGTCTTGCGTGGATTTCTGCGAGCCTTTATTAAGCACTTACTGCATGCTGGGCCTTGCGGAGTAAAGCCCTCGAGGAACACGTTAGGCCAGCTCTTGGACTGACTTGCCCTACAGAAGGATGACTGTCAAGGACCAATGACATGACCTCAAGTAATTTTTAAGGAACAAGTGGATTTATAGAATAACTTTTGTATGACAGTTCACACAGCTCTCCACACACGTCACTATTTCACGGGGACCTCACGACTGTCTTAGGGAAAAGTTATGAATTCTATCCATTTCACAGATGGAGACACTGAGACTCGGAAAAGCAAAGAGATTTATGAAAGGTCACAGAACTAGGGCCTCAGAGGGCACAGCGCTCCTTGCACCACAGCTCAGGGATTTCTTGAATCAGACACTGGAGGTGGGGCCCATCGGTCTGTGCTTTAGCCAGCCCTCACTCGAGTTTGGGAAGCACGGATCTAGAGCACTGGTTCTCGATTTCAACATATCTGCAGATCACCCAGGATCTTGCAGAACTGGGTTCTGCTTCAGCCCTGAGTGGGGCCCAGGAATCCGCATTTCTGATCAGCTCCCAGAGGACCACCCATAGTACACTGAATAGCAGGAATGCCCGAGGATGCTTGCTTCAAATGCAGATTCCCTGGTCCACTCCCAGAGAGTGTGACCCTACAGGCGTGCAGCAGAGTCCTGCAAGATGAATTTCCATAGATAACCCCCGTGAATCTGAGACAGGTGGCCTGGGGCTCATCCTCTGAGGATCCCTTCTCTGGAGCTCAGGCTTGCAGACATCCACCCCAGCCTCCTTTTCAAAGGTTTTCCTCCTCCACTCCCCCTCTCCACTGGCCCTGAACCACCCATCTGATCCCTTGCCAAACTGTGGGTTAAGGGGTGTGAGTGGGAGGCCATCCCCGAGCCAGTGGGGCCCTCGGTTTCTCAAAATAGGTCAGAAGTCTGGCACAGACCAGGCTCAGTGGCTGCAAATAGAAACCATCTGCTGGGCCTGTGCTTTGAGCTCCACTGCTCCTCCCGCACTGGGCAGAGGAATATAGAACTCGGAACCCCAGTGGTGAGTGGGTGCTCCTCTGGGCGGGGCCTTCCCACCCCAGACCCTCCCAGTGGGTCTGCCTCTAGAGGAAATGAACAGCCCCATTTTGTATACCCCCATCCTTTCACCCCTCCTCACCCCTCACCAGTGAGAGTCTTGCAGTGTGGATCGGCCATCACATCACCTTGCTGTGTGATCTTGGACAAATCCCTCTCCCTTTCTGGGCCTTAGTCTATGAAACAGACTGGATTTTAGTGGACCCAGGTGTGCTTCTCCCGGCTTTCTGCCCAGGTCGAACCTTACAAGTTGGGATTGGATCCTGCAGATCTCCATGAGGGGATAGGCAAGGTTTGTGATCCTGGAGGGCCAACGGGGTTCTGGGATGCTTTGAGGGGAAGTGACAAGGTCATTCTTCCTTATTCCTGTCCTCATCCCCTCACTCATTCGTGCATTTACAAAACACTTATCGATACTGTCTTAAGTCTAATGGTAAGCCCCGGAAAAATGAGGAAGAGTGAGACTCAGTCCCCACCCTCAGTAACATCCAGTGTGATTGGGGAGCAAAGATGTAATGTAGAGCTCCTGGTGTCAGACCTGAGTTCAGATCCAGCTCCTCCACTCACGTGACCTTAGCCAGCCTAGGAGCACCTGCCAGTGGGGATTCTTGTATCTTCTCCTAGGATCATTATAGGGATTACGGGACATAATGGACATTAAATGCTTGGCTCATAGCAAGCACTTAAACACTGGCTTCTGTTATTAGTGTGCTGAGCCAGGCAAAGGAGAGGACAAGACAGAGCCTGGGGGCTTCAGAAAAGACTTCCCAGCCCAGGAACCATCTTGAGGGAGGGGGGAGTTCTCCTGAAGAGCTTGAAGCAGCGCAGCCAGCAGCCTTCTCCTCACATGTCCAGTCTTGCTCAGCAGAACAGGAAAGACTGCAGGGATTCGGGGCAGAAGCTTGTTCCTGGAATAGACTTCATGTCTGGCTGGACATGCGTTGGGTGATGGGCAGCAGACAGCATCCTGGGAGCTGGGAGCTGGATCCTCCCATCTGCAGGCTGTTGAGAAGGTGGCATCCCAACCATGCTCACTCCCACTTTGGTCTGCTCTGATAGCATAAAAGAGACAGGACAGAGCTGGGAGGGATCCCATTTCATGGCGGAGAAAGGCTTGCACGCAAGAGGCTCTGGGAGTTGGTGGGAGCGCTGGCCTGGAACCCAGGCATTGCACGTTTGCTGGGGGTGGACAGAAAGTCACTGGGGTGACTCCAGATCATGGCCTTCCTCGGTGCCCCTGCATCCTGGCCGGAAACGACCGGGTGTGGAGGTTCAGTTGGATTAGTCTCTCCCAGGATGTGACTTTTGGGAGCTAATCGATCCTACTTGCGCTGTCTAATAGAATTTTTGGCAGTGATGAGAATGCTTTGTAATCTGTACTCTGCAGTATGGCAGCCACTAGCCGCACATGGCTAGTGAGCCCCTAAAATGCGCTTGGTCTAACTAAGGAACTGAACTCTTAATTTGATTTCATGTTAATTGATTAGTCACGTGTAGTTAGTAGCTGCCATGGGGGACAGTGCAGCTTTGGCCTTCTCCGAGGTGCAGGGAGGGGCGCGAGCAGATATTCGCAAAAGCTTGTGTCCACAAATATGTGCCCTCATGACATGCTCCTTGGAGGGTTCCAATGTGTAGTCGGTTTAGGGAATCACCAGACCAGGGGTCTGAGAGATACGGTCCCAAGGGAAGAGGCAAATATCCCAGTGTGAGTAGCCTCGCACCATCCATTGCTCTGTCTGCCTGTGGCCTCTTAACTCTTTTTCTGTCATCTTATTTCCACTATGGCTTGATTCTGCACCAGCTATACATTCAGTGATGCCACAGTCATGGTGGGAGTATTTGCAGCAGGGAAACTGGTAAATGCTGCAAACCGGGGCACCCCTCCCTCCCTGGCTGATAACCAGTTACCAGCACACCCTTGCCCTAGACCCACTGGCAGGTACGTTGAGTCTTCACCATATACCAAGCACTGTTTTAGGCATTGCTGATACTGCAGTAAATAGGAGAGACTGAAATCCCTGCCCTCCTGGAGCTGACATTCTAGAAGAGAAGAGCACAACGGGATACGTAAAATACGTCATGTGGTTGATAATGACATGTGCCTGAGGAAGGTCTCATGGAGAGGTCACTGCTGAGAAAAGACCTACAGGAAGTGAGAAAAGCTCTACAAGAAGGGGGAACAGCATCCTCATGAGCAGGTCATGTCACAGTCAAAGGGAGCTGAGTCTCCAATGGGTTCGGGGCCTCATCCCAGGTTGGCCTGGCTGGGGCGGAGCCGAGGTGCGAATGTAGGTCACCTGGCAGCAGAGCCCTCTCTGCTGAGCACTGCCATGCTGCTGAGCTGTGAACCCCGGCCTCAGGGGGGAACAGGGTCAGTGAGTCAGCCTTCCCTGGCCTCGGCCTCTGCTGACATTGGGTGTGCCACGGGGAGCAGAGGATTCAGGGGCAAGCCCTGTGGAACTCCCTGGAGAGCCGGACCCAGGGGATGCAGCAGTCAGAGAGCGTGTCAGAGACAACACGTACGGCCCAGCTTGCCATGCTGGTGATTGCTTGCATGGCCACAGAATCTTCTCAGGGATCCTGAAAGCCAATGAGAACCCGGTGTCTTGGGCTAGACCACAAAATGGCAGAGCTGGGCAGTGGGCCGTTTGGTGTAAACATGTCTTGTGGCAGAAGGAGGGATTGCTTGATGGCCTGTAGTAGTTGAGAGGTTGAACCACCTGGAATGCAGGTTTCTGGCATCTTCCTCATATCAGAGGTTCTCAAACCAGGTTCCACAATGTTGTCGCAGACCATTGCACAAATGTGCTCCCAGCTGCCTTCTCGACTTGAATACTAGCATCTCCAACTTGGCCTGTTGATACTTGGAGGTCTGAATAGGGCTCTGTGTGAGAAAGGGGACTCCCACTAAAGGGAAGAGACCACTGCCCTTCATTTCACAGAGAAAGAAACAGAGGGTAGGGTCGGTCAGTATCACCGCCAGGCCTAGTGCGGCTCTCAGGATGCCAAGCAACAGTCACTTCTGCTCCCTCCCGTTTGGGGGCATGCGCTGTGTCCCTCCCATGTGTCCAGCCCCCTGGGTTCAGGAAAGCAGAGCTGGTTCAGAGAAGGAGGAGGACCAGGTGACCGGCAGTCCCTCAGAGACCCCAAATGTTGTGGTGAAACGAGATGAGGATACTGATAATAGGTCCGCCCTTCGTTTCAGTGGCCCGCCATTCGCAGAGCACGTCTCCCCTGTGTTCTCAGGTCCCGTCCTCAGAGATTCAGGACCGAGGTACAGTTGATGCCCACGTTTGCACTAAGGAGGACCCTGAGCCCGAAAAAGGAAGGTGGCTTGACCCACGTCACAGAGCCAGTGATTCCAACAAGATGGAAAAAGGTCAGCCGTGGACAGAAAGGGGCTCTCCCATGGATCCTGGTTGGCTGTCCAGCCGCCGCCAGCGTGGGTCCCAGGGGCCTCCTGGCTCACAGCTCTCCCCCCGAGGACGTAGCCACGAGCTCCCCCCTCACCTGAGTCAGAGACAAGGCAAAAAAACAAAAAAACTGCCCTCATACATTTTTGTGTTCCAGTTAAAGGACTGAATTTTAGTCATCATCATCTAGAAAATGCACCCGCTGGCCACAATAAATCATTTTTAGGATCGGAGGACAGGATACAATTTGCTTCCATGTGGAGTGTACATAGTGATTATCTCAGAGGAGAAAAAAGGCTGCCTCCATTTCTTAAGAGGCTATAAGGGCCATTCAGCTGCGAAATGAATGCTTCTTCCTTCCGGGCCCTCCCCGTCTCGGAGGGAGACCAGGATGGCGCGGGGCCCAGGGAGAGGCCGCCAGGGAGCAGGCCCAGCAGCTGCGCACATCTGGAGGCCAGAGCCTCACCCTCCCTCCTCCTGACCCTCAGCCCAGCCCAGCACCCCCTCCACCCCCACCTCCTGGCAGATCCTAGCCTGCCCAAGCAAACACTTAATTGAGGTTAGAGCCTCTCCTTTACAAGAGAAGAGGAGAGAGTGGAACTAGCATTTGGCAAGCACCCACCCTGTGCCAGACACCTTGCCAGGCAGGTACTTTGTACTTGGTCACTTCATTGCATCCAGTGAGCTGGGTGACATTCTTTGCATTTTATGGATAGATAAATTAATGTTCCGGGAGGTTGAGTAACTAGTCTAAAGTCACACAGTTAACAAATAACAGGATGGTAACCTTTGGATTCTAACTCCCTAACTCTGCCTACTGTATAGTTCCTTTGCAGTTTTGTGTAGTGCCCTGTGTTAGATGGAGCAAGTGTGAAGGGATGTAAGTTTAGGGAGAGGCCAAAGGAAGAGAAGATGTGTGTTCTACTGGAAAGAACAGTAGACTCAGAGTCAAAAGTTCTTGGCTGGTCTTGGCTCGGCCATGTTCGTGGCTTGTGACTTGGGGCTAATCTCTTAACACCTCTGAGCCTCAGATTAGTCACATAAATACTATGTCTTTTCAGTGAGGCTACAGTATCTGCCCAGCTCTGTGCATTGGTCAGCTGGGGTGGAGGGAGGGGAACAAGGTGGTGTCCAGACTGGGTCATGGCTATGACATGGGTGGGCTTCTTGGGGCGGTTCTGCGGGCACTGGTCCCCTTGCTGACACTGTCCACAGCAGGGATGCACTGAGCCCTAGCCTGAGAGCTGTGCTGAATTCAAAGGCCTTGGGCTCCCAGTGACAAGGAGCCCAGAGGACATGAGGTCACATGACTACAAGGAAGGGTGCGGACCCAGGAGCACTAGTGGAGGATAAGGACCAGGCCTGGCGTGGGTGCAGTGGTGTGGGGGCCGAAGGGGCCAGATGGTCAGGTAACTCCTAAGCTAGGAACAGGAGCGGGGAAACACAACCTAAAGCTTAGAGTAAGTTGCACTCATCAACTCTTGGATTCCCTAGGGGAGATGCAGGTGCCACGAGAGCAGTTGACTTCAGGGTCACAGCAGCCCAGCCGGCATGGCATCGCGCTCCCGTTTTACAGAAAAAGGAGCATCCTGGCCATGGTGACAGGACTAGGACCCCTGCTGGGCACTCTGACCCCAGCACCCCTTTCTATTACAACACAATGCCTTTCATGGAGGAGCTCTGTGATCTCATCTGGGGGCCGGAAGACCAACTAGTCCCATCCATTATCCCACACCATCCTGATCAGAGGCCACCCACCAGAGCCTTGAACCCCTCCAGGGATGGGCAGCTTCCTTTCCCACCTCAGGCAGCATTAACAATTAAGAAAGTCCTCCCTTTCAGAGAGCTCAAATGTGCCTCAATCTGTGCGGATTGCTCCTGAAAGGCTCAGAGAGAGCAAGTGTGTCCTGCCCTCATTAGAATTAGCTGGGGGAATCCAAGGATCGAGGCTATGCTTGGGGGCAAGGGGTAAAAGGCAAAGGGCCAGATTCTAGGTCATCTCTTGACTGTCACACTGACTTCCCTTTGAGGTCTGGGCAGCTCCTCCATCCCAGCCTCTGGCAGAAGAGGGAGGAGTGTTTTCATGCAGGCAGCTGACCTCAGAGTGAAGTCATGCCCTCAGGACTGCGGGTGGAAGGTCAGCCCTCTGGGGCCTGCGGTCGCCCTGCCTTTGTCCGCAGTGTGTGTCGGTGCCCCTATCTGGCCTCCCAGGCCTTCCAGCCTCCTGTCCACTGCCCTCCAGAACAAACCCTCAGCACACCCAGCCAGTCCCTCACTGCCACCAGTCGGACCAGGTCCCTGTCCCTCATTCCCTCTGCCTTCTCTCCATCCTTGCCCCACCAGAGCCAAGCGATGAAGAACAGGGCCGTCTTTAACCTGAATCGAATCAAAGCTTTATACCTGATTCTGCAAGTTTACAGGGAATCCAGGAATGACTTTGAAGCTGTCACAAAGCAACATGAGACAGATCGCTGGAATGTTTTATAACACAGCCGACTTGGTGTCTTCAAAAAGTCAATACCACTAAAAAAAAAAAAAAAAAAGGAAAGAAAGAAAACAAAAAAAGATGATGGGAATGCTTTAGATGAAAAGGAGGCAAAAGAGAGATCACCACTAAGTGACACACATGGGGGCAATGTGGCTCCCCAGCCTGGTTGCTCACAATATGGAATAGCTGTAAAAAGCATTTTGGAGCATTTTGAGTAGGGGCTGGGTCTTGGAGGGTATTGTGGAATAGTTAATTTTCTTAGACGGGATAATGGTAATGTGCTCATGTAGGAAATTGTCCTCATTTGTAGGAAATGCATGCAGACATAACAAGGGGACAAGAGTCATGTTTGCAATCTCCTTTCAACTGATTCCACAAAAGAAAAAAAAAAGACAGACACGTGCAAGCACGCACGCGCACGCACAGAGAGAAAAAGAAACATGGCAAAATGTTCGTGATAATTAACTAAGTGATGGGTGGTTATTGAACCATTCTCCCAACTACATGTACTGAAATCTTTCATAATAAAAGCTTTGAGGGACACCTGGGTGGCTCAGTGGTTGAGCGTCTACTTTTGGCTCAGGTCGTGATCCCGGGGTCCTGGGATCGAGTCCTGCATCAGGTTCCCTGCAGGGAGCCTGCTTCTCCCTCTGCCTATGTCTCTGCCTCTCTCTCTGTCTCCCATGAATAAATCTTTTTAAAAAATAATAATAATAAATAAATAAAATCTTTTTAAAAAATAAAAGGTTTGAGAAAATGTGATCTGGTCTGTAGAGTCAGAAAGAGCTGGTTCAAGTCGCCCCTGTACTCGCTAACCCATGTGCTAACCCTAACCCTGTGCTCACTAACCCGTTGGGCTGGGTCTGTCTCCCACCCTGTACGAGGAGAGCCGTAGTTCACCCACTGGGATCGTGCGCAGCCCCGTGCTCTCTCTGCACCTGGCACAGGTGGATGGCCCCCACCCCATGAGGCCAGCCCTGATCCCCCTCTTCCCTGACCTCCCCTTCCCATAGCACTTCCATTCCACAGTCTGTTTGCCACTGAGCAACTGTCCAATTACTATGAACTTGTCAGGTACAGGTTTCATCTCCTCCACACTTGAAAGCAGGATCTGTGTGAGTACTTTCCTGGACACCTCTCAATAGCCTGGACCCACGGGAGCAGCAGTGGTATCTTGAATGGGACTTGCACCCACGTTATCTCATCTTGATCCTAAACACAACCACATAAAATCAGAAATTAGGGATCTTATTTTAGAAATGGAGCACCTGATGCTCAGAGAGACAGAGTGTCTTTCCCAAGGTTAGCAGGAGTCGGAATGGGGAGTGGAAACCCAGGACCACAGGCTCCCGGTCCAGCACTCTGCCGTGCACTTGCTGTGGCTTCAGATGAGGTGAGGCTGCAGGCCCAGTGATGAGGACCACGATTGCCAAGGGTGCTTCCAAAGGCCTAGCTGAGCGATCCAGCCCCAGCCTACCGGCCGGTGGGGAAAACCAACCTGAGGCTTCCTAAGCCCTTGGAAAGACGCTCTCCACTTTCCCCAGGAAGCAGGCTTACATCATTCTAGGGTCTGCTGGGGCCCAAACCGAGGAGGCAGGCTCATTGGAAGAACAGGCCTGCTGAGTGTAGGCCCCATGCCTGAGAGCTGGGCTCAGGCACCCCAGGATGCACATCCAGTTCAGAAATGCTAGCTGGGCTGGGAGAAGCACCCATGGGATATGTTCAAGAAGAATACAGGTACGCCCACTAGGAGCCTTGACCACAAATGCCTCTTTGTCCACATGCACCCTGAGGAGGGGGGCAGTGGGGAGATGGGGGGAGGGAAGAAAAAGGCAGAGAGTGGGGCAGAGCAGAAAGGGGGAGGGGGGCTGTGGGGGAAAGAGTGGAGGAGAGACGGAGGAGAAAGAGGTGAAGTTAGATGGGAAAATAATCCCAGGTATAGCCAGTACCTGTGGGCTCCACCCAGGGAGGGTTCCGGAGAGCCTGTCTGGTCAGCTGACCTGTATGTCACCAGAGCTGTGGAACTAGACATTTCTCAGGAGGCCCATGTGGATCCCCCTGGCCATGGCAGACACAGGCTGGGGGCCCCGAGGACCTGGGGTGGAGGTTGGGGGGCCGCACAGAGCCCTTCTTCCCCTGCCTCGTGTTCTGCTCTGGTAAGTGAGCATCGGGGGGTGCCACACCTGTGCTGTGCACATCCTGGCATTGATTCCTCTGCACCCCTGGAGGTAGTGAGGCTTATTAGCCTCCCTTACATAAGAGCAGAGGTGGCACAGAGAGGTTAAGGGGTTTGCCCAAGTCATGCAGCAAGGCAGCCCCAAAGGTGGCACTGCCTCTGGAGCTATGTGGCTCCCAGTCTTGTTCTTGTTCCCCTTCCCTGCACAGCCACTCATGAAATCCTCCGGTGAAGTCTGCACTGGGCAAAAATGTAATGCTGGGGCCTTATCAACAGGCTGGACTCAGCCCACCCCAGGTGCCAGGCTGTGCGCTGTGCTTGGAATGGGAAGAGAATTTGTTGTCCTGTTTGCCAGCTGAGGGCTAGAAAGTGGCTCCCTGAGCCTTGTGTTCTGTGTCCAACTGTCTCTCCACGAGGGGGGGGGTCTCTTAGGGGAGGGGCTGAGCCTGTTAGGGGCTAGGTGCCTAGCAGGTGTCCCGGGGCATCCAGGACACATGTGGGCTGCCCAGGAAGAGCAGAGACCAGTCTTCAGTGAGGCTCAAAGGCCCTGGGGTCACCACTTGCCATCACGGAGCTGAGACTAACTTCCTGGGAAGAGAGAGCCGGTGACACAGTGGAGACTAGTCGCCGAGGGAGAGGTGCTGGCTGTCCAGGGGCTCTGAGGAGTCTGGGGCTATGGAGTCCCAAGTTGAGTCCGGCCCTCAAAGGCTCAGGCTGGCCTGGGCAGGGAAGAGGCGTGAAGGTATTCCAGCCCGGGAATGCAGCAGCAAGGAACAGGAGGTGGAATTTCTTTCCTTCTCTTTCATGGGAACTGTGGAATCTAGAATGTTCTACCTGGAAGGGACAGAGCAATTTCTAGCATTCCCATATCAGACTGAATTTTTGCCAGGTCTATGCTATATTTTTCATACTGTATTTTTTTAAATTGATTCATTATTTTTTAACTTAGCCTTATTAGCAGTAGTATCTGTGAAATTGTGGATTTAGCATGCAAGTTATATTATTTCTAATGCAAATTAAAATAAACACATAACAACTCAAATTAAAAACTTCATCTCTGTACCGTGTAAGGGGATCATCCGCGACCACCTGGGGCCCCACCCTGGGCATCGCTGGTGTAATCCTGATGTGGACTTGACACCCTGAGAGTGGAGAAGGTGCAGGTGAGGGGTCCCCTGGGGGGCAGGTGGGAAGAGAATTTGCCTGCAGGTGAGAAACCCTCCCTGAGAACCTCCTTACTGGATCTGAACTCCTTCCTTCAATGAGGAGAACTTTGCAGCTGAGCTCCCGGCTTTATTTCAATCCAATGCAAAGTTTTGTTTTCAAATACCCAGAGTTAATGTCCTGATTCTGTGCTGCCTTTTGTCTTTCCTTCCCGTGGAAATTTCCTGTAGGGAAATAACCCTTGCCTCTTTCTGTCCTGAGATGGGGCAGGAGACAACAGGAGATTTGGCAGGAGCGGGAAGGCATTGATAGCGGCAGAGTTGGGCCAAGAGCATACTCATTTACCGAGGGCTATCGAGCTCTAGCTGTATGCCAGGCCCTGATACCTGCGTGAGGCCTGCCATACTTGGAGGTATGTCTACCAGGAGAACATGGATTTGGGTTCCATCTATGAGGATGACCATTTGTAGGGCTTCCCCCTAGGAGGCACCATCCTGTAGTGAAGCTGGACTCCATTGTGTGCTGCCCACCTGCTCCGGCCTCCCACTCATGCACAGCTGCGTTCTCAGCTGCAGGGCACAGGACACACATGCAGCAGGGATCGGCTGGCTGGCTGGTTGGCTGGCTGGTTGATTGGCTGGTTGGTTGGTTGGTTGGTTGGCTGGCTGGTTGGTTGGTTGTTGGCTGGTTGGTTGGTTGGCTGGTTGGTTGGCTGGTTGGTCGGTTGATTGTTGGCTGATTGGTTGGTTGGTTGACTGGTTGGTTGGCTGACTGGCTGGTTGGTTGGTTGGTTGATTGGTTAGAGCTCGTGTTATCAATGTTATTGGTTAGAGCTCGTGTTGGGTTGAGAGGGGGGTGGGCTCTCAAAATTTAGTGCGTTTCTGCCTTACTGAGCATTTCCTGTAGGTGGGTGAAAAGCTGAATTAAAATGCTAGTCTCTGGTCCCATCCCCCAAATCCTGGGTTCAGTAGGTCTGGACTGGGACCCAGGGATCTGTATTTCTCACCAACAATGTGAGAGGCTCAGATGATTTTGATCCAGGTAATTAATCCTCAACCCCACACTGAGAAACCTTGTTCCAAAGGGTATTTCTGGCACAGGAAAGAGTCTCAGATTTCCAGTCAGGGGACCTGTGTTCAGGGCTCTATTTATTAGCTATGTGACCTTGGAGCAGTCATTTGAACCCTCTGTGCCTAGTGATGATGATGATGATGATGATAGATGGGACTATGAGATTTCTGAGGGTGCATTTGTGGATTAGAAGCTCTAGAGAGAACCAGAGGAGGGGAGGATAATGGATGGTCATCTGTCTCTTTGCACAGGTCCCCCCTCCCTCACCAACAGCAGTGTTCTTTGTCCTTGTAGACACCCAGCTGCCTCTGGAGGTACAGACCTCCATACTGAATTGAGCTGAGTCTTTGATATGCAGAAAGCAGCCCATACGTGTTGTTGGGCGGATGGTCTGCTCTGTCACATGCCATGTCCCTGGGAAGTGAAAGGACCTTACATCTTTTCTGGAAGGTGGATGGGAGTGTGTACCAAAGGCAGGAAATGTATGAGTGCCCTCATGCATGTCTACGCTCTTACAGGACTTACTAGGAGAGGAAGTCCTCTAGCCCAGGGCTGGGCACAGAGGTTGGGTGCTTCCTCCTCTCTCTCCACTTCCTTCCCCTCCAGTGCCCAGCTAAGGCCCTTCCCAAAGCAGTGACCTGCCTGACCCTTGTCTCTCCTGGTCCCTCACAGATGTCCTGGCGCCCACAATACCGCAGCTCCAAGTTCCGGAATGTCTACGGGAAGGTGGCCAACCGGGAGCACTGCTTCGACGGTATCCCCATCACCAAAAATGTGCACGATAACCACTTCTGTGCCGTCAACGCCCGCTTCCTGGCCATCGTCACCGAGAGCGCAGGAGGCGGCTCCTTCCTGGTCATCCCCCTGGAGCAGGTAGGACTTGCACCTCTCTGGCCGGGCAGCTGTCCCGAGCAAGGAGAAGCCCTGGCCGGTCGCTGCTGAGACTGTTGCCCCCATTTCTCTCTGTGCCCCTTGCCTTTTTACTGTGTTTGTCATGTGTCTGGTGGCTATGCCCTCCCCAGGGTTTTCCTGAGATTCACCAAAACAAATGCAGGCCAGGATCCAGGAGACCTGAGATGCGTTCCCAAAACTTCCCCAAAGATTGCTTCCCTAAAGCGCTTGGACAACTCACTTCCCTTCGTCTACATGGTTTTCCCATCAACACTCTGGATTGGAACATCCGATCCCTAGGTGATCTCTGGGACCGGGTCCAGCTCTGCAATTCTGTGTCCTGGATGTCCTTTTGTTTTGTTTTAAAGGCTTTATTTATCGATCTGACAAGGGAGAGAGAGCATATGAGCAGGGGGGAGGAGGAAGGGGAGAGTGAGAAGCAGACTCCCCGCTGAGCAGGGAGCCCCATGAGGGGCTGGATCCCTGAGCTGACCTGAGCCGAACGCAGATGCTTAACCGACTGAGCCACCCAGGTGCCCCTGGATGTCCTTTTGGTTTGGAGCTGGAAGGGATGAAGACCCAGCCATAGGCACACGGGGCATCTGCAAAAATGACACACTCATTAAAAAAAAAAAAATTGCAAGCTCTCCACTAAGAAGCTGGAAATAATTTACCTTCTCCGTCATCCCCACTTCCTAGCTAAAGGTTTTCCCCTTCTGTGGCTGCCTTTGTGACTCTAGCAAATTAAATCTGCAAAGCCTAGATCATGAAATTTTGAAGCTCTGCATTCAGGCAGAGTCCCTGGAGGCCCGTGGGAGGTCACGCGCCTCAGGGAAAGTGCTCGTTGTCAGTCTGGCTTGTTTATGGCTGAGCTCTCCCTTCCCGGCCTGACTCATCTCCACTCCCACCCTCCACCAAACCACTCAGGGGAGGAGGAGGTACGTGCGGAAAGAAGCCTTAGTTTTCGAAATCTATCATCAGTTGGTGGTAGAAGATGGATTTTTCCAGTCTCTCCTACCCACGGTGGGAGAACAGAGATTTGGGAAAGCCTTGGGCCATATCTTCCTTCCCAAGATACTGAAGACAGAGCCCGATGCACAGACAGGTCTGAGGAGCCATGACCTGGGTGGCAGGAAGTCTGGGTTCTAGCTGGCTCTGCTACCTGCCAGCCATGTGATCTCAGGCACACCCCTTAACCCCGCTGTACCTTATCTTCCCATAATGGTAAAATGAGGATGCTGAATCCTCCTCCGTCTCCATGTGCGATGTCGGCATGGAGTGGGATGGTAGACAGGGAAGCTACTTGTGAACCACGTAGCATGTTAAAGATGTTTGGGTATTTTCCTGGGAAAATCTATTAGCTCTGCTCATGGACTTGGCCTACAGATGCCCATAGCAGCTCTAACACATTTGGAAGGATTCTGAAATGTAGCTTGTCTCCCCTCTCAAACCAGAGGGGTTCAGATATCTGTCTACCTTGGGGACCAGCTAAGCTCCAGCCACAGCAGGTCCTCAGCCACGTGGGGGGGTGGTCCTTACAGAGGCTCAAGCCCATTGCTGACACCCTGCGATACTTCACTGTATGGCTTACAAAGGTCAGTAGTCAGTACCTTGTGCTGAAAGAACAATTCATTCTGGGCATGTTAAAGATCTAAACACTAAAAGAAAAGAGAAGGAAGAGAGAAGAAGAGAGAGAAGAAAAGCTGCAAGTATATTACAGAAAAAGAGAGTGTTTTTAAAATTATGCAACAAGGAAAGACTTTCTAAACAAGAATCCCAGAACCATAAAGGAAGTGATTAATAGGTTAAAACAAATTTTTTAAAAGGCAAAGTTTCTATACCACAGTGAGTGAGACATATAAGGAGACTTAAAGACAAACCCCATAACCGATACAGACAAAAGATCCATGTCCAAAATAGATAAGGATTCCAGAAAAAGAAAAAAAAACCCAGAAAACAGTAAAGGATATGAATAAGCAGTTCACAGAATATGAAAATAAGTCTTTTAGCCTACTAAAATAGGAATAGAAAATCTTAAAAAAAAAAAAAAGGAAAGAAAAGAGGGTGGGTGCCTGGGTGGCTGTCAGTTAAGCATCTTCCTTCAGCTCAGGTCATGACCCCAGGGTTCTATGATCGAGCCCCACATTGGGGAGCCTGCTTCTCCCTCTCCCTCTGCTCCTTCCCTCCCTGACCCCCTGTTCGTGATCACACATTCTCTCTTTCAAATAAATAAAAATATTTTAATAAAATAAAATAAAATAGAAAAAGATTTAAAAGAGTAGTTATCTTTGGTATTGTCCAGGGTGTGAGAGAGCAGGTGCCCAAGTACATTGTTGGTGTGTTTGATGTATTTACATCAAATTTACAGGTAACTTGGCAATAACTGTTAACATGCAAATGCACATGTCCACTGGCCTAGCAAGTCCACTTCTTAGAATCTATCTATCCAACAGAAATATTCTCAAGTATACCCCCCTAAAAAAATGTTTGCAACATATTCTTAGTACTCCTTTTTTTTTTAGAATTTTAAAATTTCTACAGAGATAAAATTTCTCTCTCAAATGGCTTAAAAGTTTCTAAACTCGGGATCCCTGGGTGGCACAGCGGTTTGGCGCCTGCCTTTGGCCCAGGGCGCGATCCTGGAGACCCGGGATCGAGTCCCACGTCGGGCTCCCGGTGCATGGAGCCTGCTTCTCCCTCTGCCTGTGTCTCTGCCTCTCTCTCTCTCTCTCTGTGACTATCATAAAAAAAAAAAATTAAAAAAAAAGTTTCTAAACTCTTCTTCTCAGTTTCTGTAATGGTACCAAAGAGTTTTATATTGTCGGTAGCACTAGTCTAGAATATGATCAGATTTTGTAAACACTTCATGGACAACAGGAAAAAAGATACTCTTTTACAGAGCATGAGACTACATAGAGGTAATGTGTATGTGGACACATTCATATATATTCAATGCATACAGAGATTTTCAACTTTATTTGTTCCTGTCTTGTGATACATTGTGTTTAATTCGATTGCTAGGGACTGTAGTGATGGCTCACCCTACCAGTTGGTTTCTGTTGTTTTCTCTGAATTCAGTAGGTTTTCACTTTACATAAGTACATGATGGTTCATGCAGCACTTTTATAGTAACGAAAATTAGAAGCAACCTGCAGGTCTATTGATAAGGAAATTTGTGAATGAATGAATTAGGGACATCCACATGAAGGGAAGCTAAGCAGTCATCAAAACTACTGATGTAGAGATGCCTGTGTGGCTCAGTGGTTGAGCATCTGCCTTTGGCTCAGGTCATGATCCCAGGGTCCGAGGATTGAGTCCTACATCAAGCTCGCCACAGGTAGCCTGCTTATCCCGCTGCCCATGTCCCTGACTCTCATTGCGTGTCTCTCATGAATAAATAAATAAAATCTTTAAAAAAAAAAAAACTGACGATGTAGAACAACTAGTTGTTCCCAAGTGCTCAGCTCAGAATCCCTTTACACTTTTTAAAAGTATGGAGGACACCAAAGAGCTTCTACTTAGATGGGTCCTATCTTTCAATATTTGGTATATTCAAAATGAAAATGAAGGAATTTCAAAAATATCTATTCGTTAATTCATTTAAAATATGAATTTTTTTATTCCTCCCCCCTTGCAGGGGAGCCCACTTCTCCCTCTGCCTGTGTCTCTGCCTCTCACTGTGTGTCTCTCAAAAATAAATAAATACAATAAAATCTTTTTAAAAAGTAAATAAAAGAAAAAAGAAAAAAAGATAATTCCTATCTGTCCATCCACCTATCTAGAAAAGACTAAGCGGGTATACACCTAAGGTTAAGGTTAGATGTGCCTGGGCGGCTTAGTCAGTCATTCCACTCTTGAATTTGGCTTAGGTCATGATCTTGGGGTCGTGGGATCCAGCCCCACTTTGGGTGCCGCACTCAGCTCGGGTCCTACTTGAGATTCTCTCTCTCTTTCAAATAAATAAATAACAAATAAAATATTTTTTAAAATAACATTAATGAACCCATTTCTGAACGCCTGGGTGGCTCAGCAGTTAAGTGTCTCCATTTAGCTCAGGGCATGATCCTGGGGTTCCCAGATCGAGTCCCACATCAGGCTTCCTGCATGGAGCCTGTTTCTCCCTCTGCTTGTGTCTCTGCCTCTCTCTCTCTCTCTGTGTCTCTCATGAATAAATAAATAAAATGTTTTTTTTAATGAACCCATTTCATGTTCTCCCAAGAAACATATTTTTATGAAAAATAACTATTTTCCAAAATACAAAGAATTAATGAGAAAGGCATTGTTTTACCCCTTTGTAAATCTCTTTAAGTTAGTCTAGCTTAATAGAAGGTTTGTGTGTTACGTATGTATATATTAGAAGATTTGTGTGTTTACTTTTGCATTCAGCCTATCCTAAATACCGTGCACACAGCCTCTGGAAACTCCACTGTATGCTCCTCAGAGAATGGCAGTGAAAAGGCAAATAATGTCCTCATATTATTTTGAAAATTGCTTCAACCCAACAGAATCCCTGAAAATCTTGGGAATCCCTAGGGATCCCCCAAACACACTTTAAGAACCACTGATGCAAGAGAGTATTTCATGAGAGAAAATTTTATGATGTATTGTTAAGTGAAACAAAAAGGCAAGATATCATTAATCCCATTAGAAAACTTGTATCTGGGACGCCTGGGTGGCTCAGTCAGTTAAACATCAGGACTCTTGGTTTCCGCTCAGTTCATGATCTCAGGGTCATGAGGTGGTGCCCAGAGTCCGGCTCCACACTCAGCCTGGAGTCCACTTAAGATTCTTTTCCTCTGCCCTTCCCCTGCTCGCGTTTATGCTCTCTCACTCTTTCTCTCTCAAATAAATAAATAAATCTCTTAATAAGAAAAAAAGAGGGGCACCTGGGTGGTTCAGTGGTTGAGCGTCTTGCCTTTGGCTCAGATGGTGATCCCAGGATCCTGGGATCAAGTCCCACCTCGGGCTCCCCCGCAGGGAGCCCGCTTCTCCCTCTGCCTGTGTCTCTGCCTCTCTCTGTGTGTCTCTCAAAAATAAATAAATAAAATAAAATATTTTAAAAAGGAAAAAAAAAGCTAATTTCTATCTGTCCATCTACCTATCTAGAAAAGACTAGGTGGGTATACACCTAAGGTTAGTAGCGATCATCTCTGAGTATTGGGATCATGAAGGTTCTTTCACTTTCTTCTTTTTCCATAGCTATAGCTTCTAAATTTTTTTAGGTGAACATTTAGTGTTTTGTGTCTAAGAAAAAACAAAACAAAACAAAACAGTAAAAGCACTCTGTTGGCATAAAGAAGGAGCGAGCCCCTGAGGTTTGAGAGGCTGTAGAGAAGAGCTCAGTCCAGCCCTCCATTATGTTGGTTGCAAATGTTTTCTCCCAGAGTTGAACATCCTTAAGAGCTTGCTGGAGAAAAGGGTAACAAGGCAGAGGTACCCACAGTGAGGATGAGGGTGGCAGTGTGATGGGTGAGTGAGGCGACCCTGATCTGGGGGGTTCACTTAGTTGAGGCAGGACCCAGTATCTGAGACCATGTGGACCAAGGTTCTACACCCAAAAAGTGGCCTGCCACCCATCCTGCTGCGTGGGCCGAGGCTGTTAGGGTCCTGCCCACTGTGACCCCACTGAGCCCACAGGCATGGCCCGGCTGGCCTGGGGACAGGGCTTACCAGCTCTAACAGGAAAGCCAAATTCAGAACCCTCTCATTATCTGTCAGCAGAAGAGATGAGCTGTTCCATATTGGCCAATTTCTAGAAAGAAGGTTATAGCATTTTTTAGCACCAGGTTCTCTTCTCTGTTTGATAGAAATCTCTCTAAATACAGTTTCCTGTGTTTTCCAGTACAAACACTGAGAGGAGTTTGGCCCTTTCTTAGTGGATTCTAATCATTGCTTTGAGCGTTAATTATGAGCTGTGGACTCATGGGGACACACTTTTGTCCCTACACCAAATGGCTCCAGGCTATTCCCCGCCCCCGCCACCCTCCCTCTCCAGCAACTGGAAGGCCACAGAACATGTCTGCTTTTGTAGTTCTTTTCTTTTAAGATTTTATTTATTTACTCATAAGAGACACACACACACACAGAGGCAGAGGCAGAGACACAGGCAGAGGGAGAAGCAGGCTCCCTGAGGGGAGCCTAAGGGGGTACTCGATCCCAGGACCCCTGGATCATGACCTGAACCAAAGGCAGATGCTCAACCCCTGAGCCACCCAGGCATCCCTGTAGTTCTTTCCTGAACTTTTTCCATCTACTATCAGGTGTCCTCATTCCTTTCTTGCTTCTCTGAGAGGTTCGGGGCCGGATGAGAATAGCGCTCCCTGGGACCCCCTCCAGACCCGTACCCCAAAGACCAAGCCTTCTGAGGGAGGCTCCAGCTGTCCCTTTGTTCGTGTTCCTTCAAAGCTGGCTTGCCTGAGATTTCAATATCTGCGATGGAAAAGTTGTCCCTTAGGTAGGAGGCATGTCCCCAACAACTGCAAATGACAGCAGTGGGGTCCAACAAAATCTGAAACGCCGTCCTCTTGGGTGGTGGGTGGAGCCATCCGCATTTTATAGTTGGGGAAACTGAGGCTGGTCAGCGCCGGAGCTGGCCCCAAAGCCAGCTTACTTCTTCCTGAACCCACGGCTGTCTGCACTGCTCACGACTCTGGTGAGCAGATACGTTGCGGCTGGCTGGCAGATCTTGAAGACGTGCATTTGTCTTCCCTGGGGCTCTTGTTCGGCTGCTGCTGTGAAGGCCAGAGCCTGTTTTTTCCTAGTTAACATTCAGCCGCCAGCTCTCTCCTCTCTGGAGTGGAATGTTAAGCTGCAGATGGGGGAGCAATCAGCACCCTGATTGCCTGGCACAGCTGGAGGGGCCTTATGAATATTCCAGAGACCAGGCATGGTGCCCAGCGGCCTGATTAACCACTTGGGCCTCCCCAGGTGCACCGCCCCTTCCCTGTTGCACTCCACCCTGGCTGCCTGCCGCCTCCAGATCTGGGCTGCAGGGAGGCCGAGGCTGGAAGCAGAGGGTCTCGCACGCTGACAGCTCCGTGGTAGCGCCCCCAGCATCTGCTAGAAGAGGCATGGAACCTGGCCTGGACATCAGGAGTCCGGGTTGTCCCGTAACCCGCTGGTGCTCCATCCTGGACACACACAAGGATCACCTGGACAGATGTTGAGAGTCTAACCCACCTGCTGCTTCTGAATCTCACTTCAAGTCCCATGATGAAACTATAGTTACTCTCCCCATTTTACAGATAGTCATTCTCCCCATTTTAGAGATGAGGAAACAGAGGCTCAGAGAAGGCAAATTGACTCCTTCAAGGTTTCACAGCCCCAAGCTGCAGAGTTTAAACACAGAGCTCTCCCAGCAGCGGGCCTGCCCACCTTAGGGGGGTGCATAGGCAGAGGCACGTCTAGAGGTGTGCCTTGTACTGTTACTACTGTTGTTTGAAGGTCTCCAAGGACTTCCTTGGACATGAATTCAACCAGTACGTTGTGAGCTCTTCTGCTTTGCCAACACCATGTGTCCGTCCCTGCTGGAAGCCAGGAGAGCAGGTATTCTCTAGACTCTGTGGCAGGCTTTGTCTCTGAAGGCCTGAAGCAGCAGTTTCAGTCGGCAGGAAGGGATGGAGAGAGGTGTCCCTGGAGCAGGAAGCCAGACAAGAAGGTGTCCTTCCTGCAGTCAGCGGGCATGACTGAGCACCCAGCCTGCTACCAGGGACTGGGGACCCGGGTTACCGGAGGCCCGGTCCCCGAGAGGCACATCTGTGGGTGGGCCAGGCAGGGGGGAGTTCCCTGGGAGGGTCCTGCCCATGGACGCCTTGCACATTGAACCAGCCCTGCAGTGTGTCAGGAAGCTTTTGAACGTGCCTGTCTTAACTGCCCCCTGTCAGCTGTTCAGAACGACGGGGCAGTCTTACGTTCTCTGGAAACTGGGAGCCCGGTTAATTTGTGTTCAGATTCAACTGCATATAGTGCAAATAACTTGATTCTGGGATTGGGATGCTAGGCTTGGTCTCCAGGTGGGGGTCATTTCAACCCCCTGGTATAAGCCCTGTGGCCTCCCCCACCCCCCCCCATGCCTGCCAGGACTCGGTGACTTGGTGATGGGACACGACCCCCTTGGACTTGGCTCTGGGGTGCTGTGTTCTCCTCCTCCAACCCCATCAGTGTGCCCTCTCTTGCTTTTGGTCCTGTCTTCGGTGTTCGAGGATAGGAGGTCTAACCGGGGCTGGGCACTTGCTCCGCGTCTCCCCAGCCCTGCAAGGGTGGGTGGGAGAGGCCAGCTTGAGCTAGAAGGGGAGCTGCCCAAGTCATCTCAGTGAGGAGGGCAGAGCCCAGGAGGAAGAGAGCAGCACGGGATGGGGGCCAAGCGATCAGGCTCTAGAAGCAGACAGACCTTGCTTGAATCTCCGCCTTGCCACTTAGTTGCTGTACAACCTCAGGTGAGACGCTTAACCTTCCTGTGTCTTAGTTTTCCCTTCTACAAAGTGATGGGGTTGGGCCACACACTCTCTCCTGTTCTCTTTCCCTCTAACACCGTTTTGTTCAAATATGTCCTCACCAGTGTGCTGCTGACCATGCAGAACAAGGCTCCTTCTCAGCCCCTGACGCCCAACTCCAGTGAGGCCAGTTCCATGAAGCTTTCCCCATCCCAATACCCACCCAGAGGTAGTCTGCAACTGTCGCTGTTAGGGTACTTCCTAAATGCTTCATTATGTCCTAAGTGGTTAGTGTATCCATCCATCTATCCATCCCCACACCCATCCCTACATCCACCTCCTCACCCACCCATCCACCCATCCACCCACCCACTCATCCATTCAACAAATTTTTATTGAGCTCCTACCATGCTTCAGTCCCAGTTCCAAGACCAGGGATACAGCGGTAAACAAGACCAAGTGCTTGTCAGCATGAAGTTTGCAGTTCAGTTAGCTGCGTTGATTGGCCTGAGGGCCCTGAGAGTGGGAAACGTGTCTGACTTGTACAGGCCCTCCGTGCACACAGTAGGTGCTAGGCAAGGGGGCACCGGGCTGACCTGAGGCCAGGTGCTGAGGCTACCGTGCCCCACCTCCCCATCCCGTGCCCCATTCTCTTTGCTGGCCCTGGGAGCCCTGCTCCTGCAGGCCCTAGTGACAGCGTGGTCCCCTGCAGGGGCTTCCCAGTCTCAAGAGGGGGCTGCACTCTCCCCCTTAAAGCTCTTAGAACAGTATTGCCGGCCCAGCTGCTCTTACTCTGGAATCGCCCCAGAAGTTGGCAGACCAGTTAGCTCCATGACTCACAGTACGTTTGAGGCCTGATAATAAAAGAAGGACGAGAAATGAGTGCCCAGCTCAGTGCTGAAGATTATAATAAAATCAGACTTTTTGCTCCCCCAAAGCCTTTGCTGCCATTCCAGATTTCTGGAACACTGTCTCCCTGTCACTCACTGCCTCAGCACTGAGCTCCTCAACCCTGCTGGCTCCCATGGAAAAGCCCTAAATCTCCATCACTGCTCCCCTCTGAACGCGGGTCTCCCCCTCTGGGAGGTGGAGGGGGAATTCAGAGAGTCTTTTCTAAATCCATTTTTCAGATCTTTCCTCAATCGTTCTTTGTTCTTCAAGCTGCCTTCCGCTTGGTGCAATTTGCATCTCAAAGCCTGTGACAGCCTGAATGTACAGTAAGTGACTTTGGGGAAGGGGAGGGGGGAGAATTGTGCTCTGAGAGAAGTCACAACTTCATTCCATTTGTCTGAGGGCTCAAGATTGACAGCCTGGCTTTGTGTTTTTCCCTTTTTTGGAAGAATGACTGCTTATTTTTGTGAAAAGTGAAGGCATGCTCTTCTGCAGACATGGAAGGGTTGCTCGCTTATTTTAGTTCAGGTTGTGGGCTGAGACCCTCTGGATTTGAGGTACGGGGGACCAGGGAAGCAGCCCGACTGGTGGATATCCCGAGAGGTCAAAGAATCCATCCCTCTGCCTCGGGTCAGGGCTTCTGCTGAGCTGTCTCCCTGGCTTCATTCCTAGCACAGCCAGTGAGGCTAGAAATAATAGGGCCTGGTTGACTAGGACTTTGTGAGCTTGGGCCCTGAGCCTAACCCCACCGTCCCCCTCCCTCACACCAGAGGCACCAGCCTGGACACCAGACCAGTTTGCCAGATAGCTGGATCTGCTCTCCACTTTCCTTCTCAGGCCTAGAGCCTCCCACAGCTTTAGAAATCTCAGCTCCAGCCCTGAGCTGTGAACCCCTGGGCATGCTCCATCTCTGTGCCTCGCTTTCTCTTCTCTGTGAGTGTTGTTCCGTAAGTAGGAGCTCGGTGGTGACAAGGGCTTTTGCCCACTGCCTCCTCTTCTTTGGTCCACCTGGGCCCAGAAGTAGCCCATGGGGCACCCCCCGGCCTGCAGCCAGCAAGAAGGAGGCTTGTCTCTGGCCTTCTAACTGTCTCAGTTGCTACAGTCAGTGAGCACTGTGGAGAGAAGGCACTCGCAGCCCAGTCATTGGTGCCCCAAAGGGCATGGGGACAGTGATGCAGGGGATGTGATTGATGGGAATGCTTAGAGGAAGACGAGCTTGGGGAGGGGCCGGGGTGCCTCTGTAGTCAGCCTGGCCACTTATCTGGAGTCCACCTGTCTGCCAGGGTTAAATGAGATAAGGCATGGAGAGGTTTACCATGGGGTCGGGGGTACAGCAAGGGCTCAATAAACCGAGCTATCGTAACGTCTATCATAACTGCTATAATACACTTCTATCACGACTTATAGTTGTATCATAACTGCCATAACACACTTCACATCACGGGGAGAAGAGGCCCTGGAGACTGGGACAGGGGCTTTCTGGAGTCTAGCTGGCTCGGATCTGAGGCACAGGACCTCTAGGTGGCCATGAGTTTGAGATTCTGTGCTCTGAGCTGGCCTGGGTCCTCACAGTCTTCATAGCCCTTATCCTCCTACCACCACCACCCCCAGCCACTCCCCAGTACCCCAATTCCGGCCGTGCGTTGACACAATGCCGGAGTCGGAGGAGCCTCCAGTGATCACATGTTCTAAGCACCAAGTTGCACCCATGGAAAATCCTGGCCCCAAAGAGAAGTGTCTTCCCAAGGGTGCAGGGCACCCCTCGGTACCCCCAGGGCTCTTTCCCAGGGCTCCTCACCCTCAGTCCCTTGCCAGATTCCCAAAGCAGACCTACTGAGGTATTGGTGGTGGGCAAGGGAATTTGCATTTGCTAAAAGTCAGGGTGAGATTTAAGGAGCAAATCCGTGAGACCCCAAGGGATGTGTAGCCAGTAGTAGAATTTCAGCCCATGAGATCTGCTCACCCAGGGTGGTCGTCCCCAAGGGCCGGAGAGAAACTTGCCTGTTCTCTGAGGTCTGGGGCTGTGAGGCCGCAGCATCTGGAGCTCCCTCCTCCAGGGTCCATGAACCCCAGACACTTCAGGAGCAAAGTGATGGTAGAGGGTACCCCAGGGCTGTGGGAGGGAGTGGAACTGAGGTGGCCTGGCTTGAAACAGGGAATCTCCCTGGGGACCAGTGGGGTCCTGAGGCCTTGGCCAAGACCCCTACCAACTGGCCCCTCTCATGACAGCTTCCAGAACAATGAGTGTGTGTTTGCCTTGCCTGAGAAACTCCAAGCCTGATTCAGTCCTAAGGCAAGCTTTCATTTTAGGATGGTCTTCCTGAAGTCTCTATCCCCATCACCATCCCAAGGCTCTTAAAGGTCCAGGTCACCTTAAGGTGCAGGGATAGGTCACAGCACTCAGCCTCTTTAAGATGAGAGATAGGGACGTCTGGGGGACTCAATCGGTTACACGTCTGCCTTTGGCTCAGGTCATGATCCCAGGGTCCTGGGATTGAGCCCCACATCAGGCTCCCTGCTTGGCAGGGAGTCTGCTTCTCTCTCTGCCTCTGCCCCTCCCCCGACTCATGCTTGCACGTACTTGCTCTCTCTCTCTCAAATAAATAAATAAAATCTTAAAACAAAAACCAAAAAACAAGAGATGGCTTTGTAGCCTCAGCATCACATGGTGCTAGCCTGTCCTTCCCCCTTTCTATTCCACTCAGCCAAGACCTTGATTTTAGTTGCTAAGCAACCTATGCCTAAGTTTCCAAGTGGGTCACCATGAGGTGAACACAGGAGGGGGCAGGTAGGGATGGCCCTACTCAGAACCTTGCACTTCATAGGTGGAAAGCCCAGATAGGGCTAGGGACTTGGTCAAGGTGCACAGCTGGCAGGTCCCATGTGTCCGAGGATCCACTGGGCCCGCAAATCCTTCCATATCTCATTTCCCCGTGCCCCTCCCCTCACCAAGAGAAGCACCCAGGCAGCAGCAACACCATCAGGACCTTCTATGAGAAACTTCCATCTACCCGGACAGGGAGGCAGATTCCAAGTGATGAGATAGGAAGGCTCTGCCATCGGTGCGCCTGGATTCCAATCCCAGCTTCACCATTCACTGGCCATGTGCTTTGGGCTAATGCCTAATATTCTCTGCCTCGGGTTCCCCAGCTGCAAAATGGAAGAAATACTAAGTCTCAAACCAAAGGCCATTGTGAGGATTCAGTGAGGTGTCAAATAAAGCCTGATGGGTGCCCGGTACAGGGCATGCCCATGGGCCCCCCACCTGGGGCACCAGCCCCCTAGCCTCTTGCTTACTCCTTTGTCTTCAGTGACTTCAGTCTCAATCTTAGTCTTCTGAGGTAACAGATAGGACACAAAAGTTTTCAAAGTTTGGTTTTTATTTTTTTTTTCAAAGTTTGGTTTTTAACACTGGAATATTTTGTTCATAGAAAACAGGTTCTTTTCTTTTCTTTTTACTAATTTATTTATTTGAGAGAGAGAGAAAAAATGAAAAGAGAGACAGAGGGAGAGGGGAAGCAGACTCTGAGTGTGGAGCCCAACTCAGGGCTCGATCTCTTGACCCATGAGATCATGACCTGAGCTGAAACCAAGCGTCGGACACTTAGCCAACGGAGCCACCCAGGTGCCCCAAATAGAACAGGTTCTTAACCGTAAAAGGGGGCCAACCTGGCTAAGCCGATGGCCCCCTTCAGAGAATAACATTTTTAACTACACAAAATAAGACAAATAGGATTAGAAAAGAAACCAATTATGTTGAAATCTAGTTATCAAAATGTATACCAGAATTGTGATATAGTATTATCTGTGCTTTTATGTTAACACGTTAAATAACATGATCAAAGTGAAGGACCTAATAAATATAATTCCAAAGTGCTGAGTGTAAACATGATTTTGGGACAGCAGGTACAGAATAATGTGATCTGAAAATACCTGCGATATTGATGAAAAAGTCACAGGTTCAGGGTGCCTGGGTGGCTCAGTGGTTGAGCGTCTGTCTCCCTTCAGCTCAGGAATCCCGGGATCCTGGGATCGAGTCCCACCTCAGGCTCCCCCACAGGGAGTCTGCTTCTCCCTCTCCCTGTATCTCTGCCTCTCTCTCTGTGTGCCTCTCATGAATAAAGAAAAAATCTTAAAGAAAAAAAAAAGTCACAGGTTCACAGCTAATCTTACAAGGATTTGTTGCCTACACTTATAAATAAAAGAAATATTAAATTTCAATCAGGAGTTAGTAACATTGTCTCCTATCCAAGCTCGCAGACCTAAATGGTCTGTAGACCCATTTAAAGAGTCCCAAGAAAAAATAATAATAATAATAATAATAATAATAATAATAAAGAGTCCCAAGATACAGGAATCCTTGGGTTTAACGCCTGCATTTGGCCCTAGGCATGATCCTGGAGACCCGGGACCGAGTCCCACATCGGGCTCCCTGCTTCTCCCTCTGCCTGTGTCTCTGCCTCTTTCTGTGTCTCTCATGAATAAATAAATAAATAAAATCTTAAAAAAAAAAGTCCCAGGATAAGGTCACAGGTGGAAGATCATTGTATAAAATCGGGATAAGTTAGAACGGCTCTGGTGGAAGCTTGGTCAGGAGACCAAACGGGACCTGCCCAAGCACCCCTCACCCCTAAACCCTAAGCTTTGCTTCTCCGCCTGGCTCTTTGTGAGCTTGGACAAGTCCTTCTGCCTTTCTGGGCCTCAGTCTCCCCATCTGTAAAATGAAATGTTGGACCCGTTGTCCTCTAAGATCTTGTCCCGCTCTGATGTTGTGGGACTCATGCTTCCCCCCCAACACTCCTGGGCTCCCCAGAGACAAAGGCCTCAGAAGTGTGGGTCTGCAGGAGCCCTGGACCAGAGAGAGGGAACAGCTGGGGCCAGGCTGGCCAGCTCCCAATTGTTCAAGGCAGGAGGAGGAGGAGATGCGTGGTGCTCTCCAAAGCGACAGCTGGGTGAGCCTGGCTGGGGGCCTCGTCCTCGCCTGCCATCTGTGCCTCCTTCCTGTAGTCCGCCAGCGGGGGGCGGGTGGGGGTGTGGATGGGGCCCGAGGCCAGGCAGCAACCTGGGTGGGAGGGGGAGGGGCCGCCTGAGAAAGAGCCAGGGAAAGAGCCTGGTTGCTCACGGTTGGGTGCTTAACTCTTTCCACCCTCCCTTTTTCTACCCTGGACTTCGAGAGAGTTCTGGAGAGGGGAAGGTACGCAGCCCTGCGTCCAGTTAGTTTATTTCATGGTTGCGTGACCTCTGACAGGTGACTTGATGTCTCTGAGCATCAGGCGGCTTCTTGTCCAACAGACATCATTCCTGGGATGCCTGGGTGGCTCAGCGGTTGAGCGTCTGCCTTCAGCCCAGGGCCTGATCCTAGAGACCTGGGGTCGAGTCCTGCATCGGGCTCCCTGCATGGAGCCTGCTTGTCCCCCTGCCTGTGTCTCTGCCTCTCTCTCTCTCTCTCTCTCTCTCTCTCTCTCTCTCTCTCTCTCTGTCATGAATAAATAGAAAAAACCTTAAAAAAAAAAAAAACAGACATCATTCCTAAAACTGCCCCTTGGGATCTGAATGAGATTTAAATGCCATGGGAGAGGTAAGGTACCCCGGCCCAGAGAGGACAGCCATGGCTCTGGGCTCAGTGCGGCAGGGATCACCAGGGGGCTTACACCTGACACGGTGAACATGCGTGCACCTGGAATGCTGCACTGAGGCCAGGAAAAGCCCCCACGCCCCGGCAAGGGTCTGCAACACACACTCATGGCCCCCACACACTTGGGACTTTGCAGCCCACTTTCTCCTTCACTCGGGCTCTTCCCCTCCTCTGGACGGTCCTCACTCACCAGTGTCTGCCAACAGAAGGTCCTACCCGCTTAGAGTAACATCTATCTACCGGTAAGTATTTTCAGGTAATAAAATCTTCACACAGTTTAAACTTCAAAAGCAATCAAAGGACATATAGGGAAGAGTCTGCTTTTCCCTCACACCTTGCTTCCAGTTTTCTTTTTCTTTTTTTAAGATTTATTTATTTATTTGAGAGAGAGAGTGTGTGTGTGTGTGTGTATGTGTGTGTGCATGCACACACACAGAGAAGCAGGGATGGGAGGGGCAGAGAAAGAGAATCTCAAGCAGACTCCGAGCTTGAGCACATGGAACCCAACGTGGGGCTCGATCCCATGACCCTGAGATCACGACCTGAGCCAAGATCAAGAGTCGGATGCTTCACCGACTGAGCCACCCAGCGCCCCTCGCTTCCAATTTTCAGTGCTTTTACCAGGAAGCGACTAGTATAATAGTTCTTCAGGTGTCTTTCCTGAATAAATGCCCAGGAATTGAATTGATGGTTCAAGAAGTTTGTGATTTCTCCTAGGAAACATACACACACAGGTGCAAACGCACACATATGGGCGCACATGCACACAAGCACATGTTCACATGGACACATGCTGGAATTTCTTCTTGGCATTGTAGAAGGCAGAGGTTGTTTAACAGGGCCCAGAAAGCAATAATCATAAAAACCACTGACCAACCGGAGGCGATCGAGGTTAAAATCTTCTGTTCATCAAAAGATACCATTAAGAAAGCAAAAATGCAGGCCACAGGCATGGGGGCAATATGTACAGTGCATATTCCTGACAGAGGATTGGTGTCCATAGTATATGACCACGATCGAATCAAGACTTAAATAAGCATCATCTAAAATTGAATATTCAAAAAGCCGATCAGGGATCCCTGGGTGGCGCAGCGGTTTGGCGCCTGCCTTTGGCCCAGGGCGCGATCCTAGAGACCCGGGATCGAATCCCATATCGGGCTCCCGGTGCATGGAGCCTGCTTCTCCCTCTGCCTGTGTCTCTGCCTCTCTCTCTCTCTCTGTGACTATCATAAATAAATAAATTTAAAAAATTAAAAAAAAAAAAACAAAAAGCCGATCAGCCTATGGAGAGGTGCTACTTTCTCAGGGTTGTTTCGATTAGCATTTTTATTAAGACTGAGGCTGGAAGTCCCTTTATATGTTTAAGACCTATTTGCACTTCACTGGGTCATTACTCAGTAGGAAAATGCAAGTTAAAACAGGAGTTAGTACTATACACTCACTAGAACAGTCAAAATTTAAAAGACTGACAATCTCAAAAAATAAAAATAAAATAAAATAAAAATAAAAGACTGACAATCTCAAGTGTTGATGAGGATGAGGAGCCATGGGAACTCTTCCTGCTTTGCTGGTGGGAATGTAAAATGTTACGGCCGCTTTAGAAAACTGTTCTGAGTGTCTAACACAGTGAAACAAATGTCTACCCAAGGAATCCCACTCATAGATTTATGCCCAAGAAAAATGACTATGTAAATCCAAAAAAAAGACATGTACAAGAACATGCTTAGCAACTCTATTTAGAATAGCTCCAAACTAGAAGCAACCCAAATGTTCATCAGCAGGATACACAAATTGTGGTCGATTCATAGAATGGAATAGTACACAGCAGTGAAAAGGGGTAACTACTGATCCCCACAGCAGCATGATGGATCTTTAAAACACATTGAGCTGAAGAAGCCGGACACAAAATGGTGCGCATTGTATGATTCTGCTTATTGGAAGTTCAGGAACAGGTAAAATTGATTTGTGATGATGGAAGTGAGAATAGTGCTTGCATTTTGGGTTGGCATGAGAAAACTTTTAGGGTGGTGGAAGTGTTCTAGATATTGGTCGTGGTGGTAGTTGCATGAGTGTCTACATATGTAGAAATTCGATGAGCTGTGTAGCTAAGATCTCTGTATTTTATTGGATATAAATATTCCATAGTTAAAATTTACAAATTAAGAGGAAAGGATATGTGCTTTTGAAATTTTGGTAGATATTGATGCAATTGTCTCCCATTGAGGTTGTAATGATTTACATTCTCACCAGCAAAGTGTAAGGGTGCCTGTTTCCCTGCCCCCTTAAGAAAGGAATGTTGGCACACTTTTAAATGTTCTGCTAAGATGATGTGCAGGAAACTTTCTCAGAGTGGTTTCATTGTATTTCTATTAAAAATGAAGTTGGATTATCTTTTTATGTTTAAAATCTATCTTCATTTCCATTTTGTGTGAATTATCTGTCCATTTCCTTCCTCTGTTTTTCTACAGGGTCATTGATTCTTTTACTGATCAAATAAGTTCTTTATATATTAGGGAAACGAGCCCTTTATTTAGGATATGAGTTGCAACATACCTTTAAAATGGTTTTTGCAATGGAGATTTCTTCTTTTAAATCTCAAGAAGTCTAATTTATCTCCTTTTATGACTTCTGGATCTTGGGCCTTGGTTAGAAAAGCATTCCTTTTTCTGAGTTTGTACAGTAGCTTTCCCACCATGCCTTCCTGTACTTTTATAATAATTCCATCTTTATATTCAAATCTTTGATACATTTAAATTTACCTTAGTATAAAGTATGAGGTATAGATTCATCTTATTTTTTTTCTGTATGGCTATCTGGTTGTCTCAATACACCTTAGCAAGTCCTCCATCTTTCAAAGCATCTGATTTGAAATGCACTCTTTGCTACATTCTGCATTTCTGTATGTACTTGGGTTTATTTATGGACCATCCAACCTTTCCTACTGATCTCTCTAGCCACATACCAGTACCACAATGCTGTGTTACTAAGACTTTTTAATGTGTTTTAATATCTATAAGCCTGGTCGTCACTCCATTTTCTCAAACGTTAGCTTCCTCTTCTTGCCTGTTATTTTAATATTTAATTTTAGAATCTGCTTATATTGATATGAAATGAAACCCTCTTGTTTTCATTAGACGTTAAATGCATAGGATAAATTAAAGAGTGTGGACAACCCTATGACGTTGAGTCTCTGATTGTAGTTTACTTGTTCTGGTCCTTTATGCCCTTTTGTAGTTAGTTAAAAAATTTCTCCATGTAAATCTTATGCATTTCTCGTTATCTGTATTTACAACTTTGCTTTTGGTATTATATACAGGGCCCCCTTTCTATTATATCTGTGAATTGGCAACTGTATATTAGAAAGCCATCAGTAGGGATGCCTGGGTGGCTCAGTGGTTGAGCATCTACCTTTGGCTTAGGTCGTGATCCCAGGGTCCTTGGGATCCAGTCCCACATTGGACTCCCCGCAGGGAGCCTGCTTCTCCCTCTGCCTGTGTCTCTGCCTCTGTCTCTGTGTCCCTCATAAATAAATAAATAAATAAATAAATAAATAAATAAATAAATAAATAATCTTTTAAAAAAGAAGAACAAAAGCCATCAGTTGCTCTATGTTAATTTTTTATCTCACCGTGGTACTGAATTCACTAATTGTTTATAGTACTTTTTTAGTGTTTTCTCTTAGGTGTCCTAGGGATACTATCTTATCATTTGCAAATAGTATAGTTTTACCACTTAACTTACAATTTTCTGGTACCTTTTCTTTTCTAATTGCATTGGATAGCACCTCCAGGAAAGTGTTAAGCAATGGTAGTGTCTTATTCTTAATGTTGATGGTCCTACATCACATGTTTACCCATTAAATACTTGGAATTGAGAAAGATAGCTCTCTTCCACCAACATTTTATTATGAAACATTGCAAACATACCTTAAAGTTTAAATACTCTTACAGAGAACATCCCCCAGATTCTCTATCAATAGCATACTATACTTGCCAATGCTGGGTGCCCTATTTGTTTGAGGCAGGGAAGGGGCTTCAGACAGAGAATTCTTTGGAGACATTCTGTGTAGCTGGCACAGGACCTGGCACATGCTGTGCCAACAGATGATGCTCCGATGCACAAATACTCATGATCTCAGAGTTGTGGTATCAAGCCCTGCACTGGGCTCCATGCTCAGGGGAGAGTCTGCTTGAAATTCTCTCCCCTTCCTCTACCTCTGCCCCTACACCTGCTCTCTCTCTCTCTAAAATAAATAAATCTTAAAAAAAAAAAAAGAAGAAGAAGAAGAAGAAGAAGAAGTAGAGGGGAGCCCAGATGTTAGGACATGAAGTGGGTGAGGTGGTGCTCAGGTGAAAGAAGGCAAAGGACATCAGCCCCCCTCAACCTGCCAGCATTCTGAGCCCCTATAGGCCCCAGGGAGCACAGACAGCATTTCCAAGAGACACCCTCTTTCCTGACAGCTGCGGGGGGGGGGGGGATTTCCTTTCTTCCTTCCTTTCTCTGTCTCCTGCTCCTGCCTCGCTGACCCCTCCTAGCAGAGCCCCAGATAAAGAAAGGGAAGTGGGCTAAGAAAGGATTTCCCTCCTTCTCTGAACGACCTCTTCCTGAACAGCTGCAGTGAGCAGCGAGGTGGGGGTCTGGGAGCTGGTGAATAAAGGAAGGGGCCAAGAGAATTTTGTGCCTCTCTCAACCACATGGTGGACAGGGGGGCCTCTGCACTGTCATTTTAGGTATACTATTGCAGTCCTCTCCTTGAGTTAAAAGCAATCACTCAATAAATAAATTAATATAGTTTATTTACATTTATTTACAGAATGCCTGGGTGGCTCAGTGGTTGAGCATCTGCCTTTGGCTCAGGGTGTGATCCCAGGGTCCTGGGATCGAGTCCCACATGGGGCTCCCTGCCAGGAGTCTGCTTCTCCCCCTGCCTGTGTTTCTCTGCCTCTCTCTGTGTGTCTCTCATGAATGAATAAGTAAAATATTTTCTAAAAATAATAAATTTACATATAACTTGTATAAGTTCATAATTTGTATATGTAATTTATCTGTATAAATAAATAAATATATATATATATATATATATACACACACAGCTATCTAGTTGGATAGACTTTAATTCAAATCTTGGCACTGCCAGAAACTAGCTGTGTGACCTCAGGCGAGTTCCAATTCTCACTCCCCCTTGGGGTGGTGAGAATACCTGCAGTCCCAGTGACAGGGCCAGTCTGCACCTGCCAGAAGCAGGCCCTTGGCAGATGGGCACGGGGTGTCCCTCTCCCCAGCCTTGCCCTTCATGACTCTCCATCACTTGCATGGGGCCCTCTGCCATTCTGAAAGTTCACAAGGCCTCCTCCTCCCTTGCCTGGTTAAGCCCACACCGGTCCTGACTCCTGGAGGCTAGGGATGGTGCGCACCCATCCCTCTGTTCCCAACACTCAGAGTTCCGTAGGAATCCTGGACCAGGATCTTTTGGGGCCAGGAAACATTTTGAGGCTCAGGATGGTGACAGGTCTTGGCCAAAGCCCCATATCTGCTGGACTACGAGTTTTGAATTTAAGGCCCTGGCTGAGGGGTGTGATGGGTGAGGCCCTGTGGATGAGACATAGACTTCTGGTAGATCCCAGCCCAGCCACCCGCAGCTATTCCCCCATGTGAAGGAGCAGCCTGAGTGGGTGTCTGGGAGCAGTATCCCAGTATCCAGTGACCTTGGCATCATGAAACCGGATTTGTCCTGGGCTTCTCTGCTCAGCCACATGCCCCTTCTCAGCCTCAGCTTGCTCCATCCGTGAGTGGAAGAGCACACTGGAGACCGTGTCGGCACTGCCTCAAGCTGGAGGAACGCAGAAAGGGCTGGTCCTGTATGTGTTAGGATGCGGTTGCTGGGAAGGAGGAGAGAATTCAGTCCAGTTAGTGCCTTCTCTGTAAAAAGAATTGGAATATACGGCCTTGAAGTCATGTGCTTTGGGGCTTAGAATCCTGACTCAGCTAGTTCCTAGCTAAGCTATTAGACCCTAAAGCCTTGGTTTTCTTATTTATAAACTAGAGGTAATAAATCCTACCTGGCAGGGTTGTTATGAGAACAATAATTTCTCACACCTGTTGAGCACATACAATGGGCCGGGGGTTGTTCCATGTCTTAATGGAGCGCTCACAGCAACCCTATGAAACGGGAGCTGTTCAGAGCACCTGGGTGGCTTAGCCGATTGCCAGTCTGCCTTCGGCTCTGGTCATGGTCTCAGGGTCCTGGGATCCAGCCTGTGTTGGGCTCCCTGTTCAGTGGGGCATCTGCTTCTCCCTCTCCCTCTGCCTGCTGCTCCCCCTGCTTCTGTCCCCCCCCTCTCTCTGTCTCTACCTTTCTCTCTCCCTCCTGTCAAATAAATAAAATCTTAAAAAAAAAAATAGAGGCTGTCCCATGTTATAGATGAGGAAACTGAGTCACAGGAGAGTTTGGTAACTTATACAAAGTCATGTAGCTGGAAAGTGGCAGAACCAGAAGAAACTGGGATGATGTAGGCCAAGAGGTCAGCAGTCCCTGGTATGTACCGTGCCTCCCTTGGTGACGTGGCGTAGGTCCTCTGCCCCACTGAGTACCCAGACTTGGCAATCTGCAGGCACAGGTATGTGTGTGGACAGGGAGGGAGAGCAGCAAAGGGAGCTACTGGAGATCAGAGAACCTTCTGGATCATGCAAACAGTACAGACAGGTATACACACAAGGCTCCGTTCTCTCCTTGGCCACTCAAGGAGACCAACCATAAACAAGGGAATACACTAGTCATTTAGGTGATTTCATAGAGTAAGTGCTGTGGAGAAAGCCCAGCTCAGTAACGGGGTAGAGACTTAGGAGGGATATATTAGATAGGATGGTCAAGAAAGACCTCTCTGAAAACTTGGAGAAGGGGCCAGTTATGTAAAAACCACAGGGAAGAGTGTCTTAGCAAGAGGGAACAGCATGTGCTAAGGCCCAAGGCAGCAAATAAGGCCGATGTAGGGGAGGGCCTTATGGATGAGCAGGAGAGCAGAGATGCGGGAGAGATGGGCATGTAAGCAGGGGCTAGATGACCCAAAATCTGGCGATCATACTAGGAAGTTTGAGTTTTTGCCTAGCTGCAGTGGCAGCCATTCAAGTTTCAGGTTACCTCTTACTTGAGCTAAGCAATGAAATACACATCATAACACATCCCCTAGAAAACTTCAGACAGGATTTGACCTTGAGAAGCAAGGTTATCTTGTCCACATTTGGACCTTGGTGTAATTGCTGGCATATTTGCCTATCTGCAAACAAGCAACAGGGCCTCTTTCCAGGCAGGGCAAAGTGGGTGTGGCTGTGAAGACTGTGGTAGATTTTTCTCATCCAGTGGGTGGGATATGTTCCTGAAAGAAATTGCAGTGCTTTGCATAAACATGGGAGCAGGCCAGAGCCAGGAGCACTAAAAAGAAATCCAGCCCTGTGGTTGCCCCTGACTTTTGGTATAGCGTGGGGTGGCCCCACTTTCTGTGAGAGCAAAGAACAAGGCTGTCAGAGACAGCTATGATTTGATGCCCCTGGGCCAGAAATAAATATGAACTTCCTGGAGTTCCAGGGTGGTTTGAGGGCTCAGAAAAGAAGTCCCTGACAGCTTTCCTGCTAATAAAAAGGTTGTATTTATTAGAGATAAACATCCCATTATAAGGAACTGGATAGGGACCAAGAGGGTAAAGTAGAAATGTTTAGAATCATTAGTTTTTGTTTTAGTGGTCTACTGTTGCATAAGAATTTACCCCAAAACTTGGCTGGGGGGATCTGGCTCAGAATCTCTCATGAGGTTGCAGTTAGATTGTCAGCTGGGCTGCAGTCATCTGAAGGCTCGACTGGGGATGCATAGGCTTCCAAGCTCACTCACATAGCTGTTGGCAGGAGGCCCTCATTCCTTGCCATCTGGATCTCTCCACAGGCTAAATGTCCCCACTCTTAGCAGCTGGCTTCGCTTGAGTGGTGATCCAAGAAAGGAAGGGTCTGAGGCAGAAACCACCAGCTTTTATAGCTCTCACCACATTCCATTAGCAGCACAGACCAACCCTGGTAAAACTGGAGAGGGGACTATGTGAGATGTGTCTGCCGGGAAGTGGGGATTGCAAGGAGCCACCTCAGAGGCTGCCTCCCACACCCCCACCCCCCGGGTTAAAGTGCTTTAAAGAAACAGGTAGTGTTCTGAGAAGGCACAGGGGTGGGGCGGGGTGGGGGGCAGGGGCAACAAATCACGGAATTCTGACTATGCCTGGGTTTTTCAGAAGCCCAGGAAAATGTGATGGGGGATCCACAGGGATAGCAAATAGAGAGGGATGCAAGGACCCCACTCTGCTTATTCACTGGGTACAGTTTGGGGAAGGCTTGCTCCCAAAATAATGGGGTTATCCCCAGGGATAACAGAACAACTTGGTAATTTGGAGTTGGGGTGTGTGTGTGTGTGTGTACTTTTTGAATGTGTTCAAGTTGTCTTCTTTGAGTATGTATAACCTTCTGACTCTCAGGAGAAGCCACAAATGATGCAGTTTGGCTCAGCTTTGGAAGTGAGAAGAAAAGGTACCACTAGAACCAGAAAGAATGCTGGTCCAAGACAAAGTGGCCTGGGGGAGGCGGGAAGGGAATCCGATCGATCAAGGCAACAAACCGAGTTCTGAGGTGGAGACCTGCCACCCACGAGCCCATCCTCCCTGCTCCCCACCACATGGCCAGGCATTCTGGGGCCACCGGTGGAATGTGAGCTCAGTGACCTGCGACTTGGGTCAGATGCACTTGGTGGAAGGTGTCAGGGTCGCCTGGTTGACGAACTCAAGTAGAGGTGGATGAGAGTCGCAGCTAGGAGAACCCAAACTCCAAGGGAAAAGGACTAAGAACAGGAGGGTGGTTAACGAGTACCTGGGAGCCGCTGTGGGTGGAGAAACCCAAGCCAAGGGGAGGAGGATGTGGTGTCCCCTCTTCTCCCCTTCAGCAGTAACTACGAAAGGGATGTCATTGGGAAGGTCAGAATTGGAAAGGGCCTTAGGATTTATCAGGGCCCACGCCCTTGTCTTACGGGTAAGCAATAAAGACCCAGAGAAGGAGAGTGTCTTGCCCAAAGTCACACACACTATGGATGCCCAGCTAGGAAAGAGACTCCAACTGCCAAGAACTGGCAAGTAAAAAAGTCGCTGACTTTGTGTGGCTGCAGGAGAGCACAGCACCTACGGCAGGACACGCAAGCAGGTGGGTTTTCATCTCAATATAAAGAAGAATTTTCTAGCGAGTTGAACGCAACAGTGAGCTACAGTTGCCTGGGAGGCTAGAGTGTGAGCAGGAACCCAGTCTTAGGAAGGAAGAGTTGGTCTGTGAAATTTCCTCCCCAAGGGTCTAGATCTGGCGCTCGGGATGCGGCCAGAGCAGCGCAGCCACCGCCCTCTGCTGGTGGAACGGCAGCAGCACAGCCTCCCGCCCGGGACACCGCGCTGTCCTCTGGTCACACCAGCTGTCCAGCTAGGAGGCAACCCTTTGGGATCTGAACGCTCCCTGCTGGAGCTTCCAGAGAGGAGGTGGGGGGTCTCCCCGGCACATCGGTGCCAGAAGGCAGGAGAAGTAGGCAGAGTGCAACCTGGGAACAAAGCCCTCGCGCCACCCTCAGGTGACCTTCCTTCCCACCCCCATCCTACAAGCAGGGCCTCCAGGATTGACGGGGTGGGGATGGGCGCTGGCCTGAGTGTCTGCAGACCTGGGTGTGGCCCTGGGCACAGCCATCGTTCGTGGATTCCCCGGGTGACTTGAGCAAGTGCCCTCCCTTCTCTGGGTTTCACATTGATGGGCGATTGGGGGGTCAGGGGGGTAGAGGGGTTCTGACCCCCAGAGAGGCTCATCAGGGGGAGCTCTTCTGTAGGACACAGCATGAAGAACACCAAACCCGGTGATGGCCAGCGACCTCATCAGCCAAAGTCTAAAGTTTAGAGTTTGCACAGACCCCCGCCGCTTCATTCATCGTCATCTTCCCCTCTGCCCTTCCAACCAGTACCCTTAGCTGTTTCCCCTCAAATCAGCCTCAAGGAAAGTGTCCGAAGCGCACTCAGAATGAGTCCGTGACCAACAACATCTCCCACGACCACGCCCTCCTCAGTAGTATCTGTATGTTAAAAGCAGCAATATGTAGTACCAAAGGAATGAATCCCTAATGGTGGAGTTTCGGGTATGAGTCAACTGAAGAGTCTTATCCTTTTATAAACCAGCAAGATTTTTTTATTAGAGTCGAGAAACGAGGAAATCTTCTCCTCTTCCTTTTGTGCTGGTCAGACCACAGGCTGGAAGTACGTTATTGTTCTCAGCTCTATGAGCCATACTTTAATTGGGAAATAGAGCAGAAGATAATCTGAAGAAGGCAGCCATGATGGCAGAAATACTTCTGATCCAGCAGGAACTGGAGTGTTTGTACCCCCCACCTTGCATGTGCTCTGGATTCCCTTTCCAGTGTCTGCCTTCTGTTTTGCCGTCCTTCTTTTATGAGGATTTCGCAGTGCCTGGGGGTGAGGGGACAAGCTCGTGTTAATTCTTCCTCAGTCCCTCCAGCCTCTGCTTGGGCCTGCAAATCTGTCCGCTCGTCTAGCTTCTTTTCCCAGGGAAAGCGTAAGTTTCTGAGGACAGGAACAGCATTTTCTAGGCACAGGAGAGATGCCTTGGTGTCTGGAAAGGAGCTCAGGGGGAAGGTGTGAAGTCCTAAGTCCTACTTTCAGCCCTGCTACATTTTTGCTCTATGGCCTTGAGCAAGTCAATTAACCTCAGTTCTCTCATCTCTAAGATTAGGGAACTAGTATCTCCCCCAGGGGAGTGGTGAGAACTCAGGCAGGATGTTTAAAAATGTGTTTGCAAACCATAAAACCAGTATCACTCATAGAATAACACACCTGGACCCACCCAGCCCCTGCAAGACAGCTTTGAACTCAACCTCTCCCCATGTCACCTTAGGCAAGTCATTTGTAAACTGGAAATACCAAGGTAACGAGGTACTTAGAAAATATGAACCCAGTAGGTGCTCAGTAGATGGGAGTTATTATTACTACGTCTCCTGGAAGAAAGAATTCATTCAGCCAACCAGTTTCTGCTGGGCACCTGCTATGTGCCAGGCACTGTTGGAAGCACCAGGGACCCAGCAGGAAACAAAACAGATAAAAATCCTGACCTTCCTGGGGCCTACATTCCAGGGCAGGAGACAGACCGTAGAGCGAGCTGTAGAATAAAATAGAAGATAACGCGAGGAGGGGAAATTAGGGAAGGGAACAGGAATGGGGGAGGCGAAGGGGGTACTTACAATGGGTGTGAATCCGAATCTGATTGGCTCGCTTTTAATTAATGTTCCTTCTGATCCAATCAGCTTCATGTGTGTGTTTGGGGCTTGGCGAACTTGGCTGCAAGCCTCCCCCTCTATGGTTCGGGGCTATAGTTAGGGAGGCGGTGTGACCTGCACAGACACTCCAAGGGGGGGACCCCTGAATTCCAAGCAGAACCTTCTCCTTCTCTTCCTGGCCCATTTTGGCTTTCGAGTTCCTCGGACCAGTCTGGCTGAAGGTCTTCTTCTTCAGCTATCAGGATTCAGGAGACAGAGGTTAAGCAGGCCACTTGAATAGCAAGGATAATTGCTCCCTTGCACCCCAAGTGCCGCTGTCCCTTTCTGACTAAGGCTTTGTATGCATGTGGCATCCCCAGGAGAGTTGCTTAGCGTCCATGCTGCTGGCTGCTAGCTCATCCTGCAGCCCCGGGTAGGTTTAGGGCCCCTTCCCACCGAGTCCCAGCCAGGTGTGGTCTAGGGCTCCAGGGCACAGGGTGTGGGCTCTGATGGGTGAGGAAGCCCTCTCTTCCCTCTCTCACCCAGAGCCCGCAGAAGGTGGCCTAGGGGCCGGGGGGCCACCACAGATGGTGTCCCAGGGATGGGCGGGTGGGCAGCCAAGGCCAAGCTCAGAGAAGCTGCCCGCACAGCCTCCTGCGGGGGCCCCCAGACATGCAGACATGGTACCCCCAACCTCCAGCCTTCCTGGCTCCATCTGTTGCTGTTCCACACAGACTAGGCCTCACGTCCCATTTATTGTCTGAGAATTAGAGTAGCCCCAGGTCACTGGACAGATAATGGATCTGGCTTGAGGCCAGGTGGCAGGCCTACCAGGGGCTGTGCTCCCCTCCCCGCCCCCTGCCTGCAGCCCAGCTCTGCTCAACGGAGGAGCCGGCCCTGCCCTCAGCCAGTGGGTAGATGAGGGAGGGTATGGACCTTCTGCAAGATGTCACCTGCTTCTCACTCATACATCCATTCAAAAAATATTTATGGAGAGTCTGTCCGGGTCCTTGCACTGTGCTGGGTGTTGGGGATATAGCCGTGACCAAAACAGACCGAATGTCATGGGGCTCACACTCAGGAGGGACTTCATTTCTAGGTGGCCAGCACCAAGCCCAGGGAGGCTCCCTGTCTGTGTTTGATGAGCAAATGGGTGGAGGTTCGATTTGGAGCCAGAGCCACTTGGAGCTGGAGGGGTCCCCCACTCTTTCAGCTCCATTCCACAGACACTTCTGAGCCCGGGGCGCTGGGTCTGAGGGTGCAGGTTGGTTTAGGCACCGACCCCACCCATGGGGAGCTCACTCATGGGCAGAGGAGATGCAGCTAAGAGGCACAGGGCTCAGTCCGGGGCGCAGTGGTCCTGGGTGCAGGACACAAGGGCAGGGTGGGCACCCGGACCCTTATTTTGCAGATAATAATGATAAGTGAGGTTTATCGAGGGCTTCTTTGGTGCCAGGACTGTGCTGAGGGGCTTACATGTACTGTCTCCCGAAGAAACTGAAGCCCCGGGAGGGAGGGACTGGCACCCTCATCGGTGTGCACAGAGCCAGACGCCGGCTCCAGGAGCTCAGAGTGTGCACAGTGGGTCCCTTCACCCACCACCCAGCCACCGAGGACCACCGGCCTTAGCAGATGAGAGGAGGCTCGGGATGGGCCGGGGCATCTCAGAAGCGAGCTGCTCACTTCCCTTTCAAAGGGGGCTTTCAAGGTCATGGACGTCAAGGGCGATTGTCTCTGACGTAGTGCAGCCCCTCCTCTGGCCTCTGAGATATCCCAGAGGGGCCAAGGTTGAGGGGGTGAGCACAGGCCCCCTGCCCTGCCTCGGGTTCCACAGCTTCCGTGTGGGCAGTGCCAGCCCAGGGCTGAGCGTTGGCAAGGAGGATGCCGGGCGTTGGATCCCTGCAGGGTCGGCATGCTCTCGATGGATGATGGGCTCTCTCCGAAGATAATTCCAAAGAGACAAAGCAGAGGAGTGGCCCAGCCCTGGAGGGTGTGAAGGGGGGCCTATGATCCACCCCCACTGCTGACAGTAGCAGCATCTGGGCAAGCGGCAGCATGTGGTTGGGGGATTATTTGATCCTGAGTATAGACTGACGTTGTGTTTAGGGCCAGAGGGCATAAGTATAAAGTGCTTTATACTTTTTAGGTTTCACAGTAGGTTTCCCATATTCTGCTGAGAATCCTCCATGATTATCTCACTTAAGAGAGGTGCTAATGGGGCACCCGGGTGGCTCAGTGGGTTGAGCCTCCAACTCTTGATCTCAGCTCAGGTCTTGATCTCAGTGCCATGAGTTCAAGCCCTGCGTTGGGCTCCATGCTGGGTATGGAGCCTTCTTTTAAAAAAAAATGAGGCTGCTGATAATCTCTTGGGGAAGACAACCAACATCCACGATGGAAAGCAAATGATATGAGGCGGTGCTAAATCGAGAAGCAAGGAGAGAAAACCACCGAAGACTGTGCACCCCGTGAACAGTACCCCCTTTGAGTTGTGCAGTACAGCACCCATGCAACTATACACCCATCTGATTAGGTCCAGCGTTTGTAGCATTATTCTCACTCTCAGTTCATGGCATTCAACAAAAATTTACTAAGATCCTGCCATCAGTCAGGCACAATTCCAGACATTCAGATCACAGCAGAGAACAAGACCAAGCACCACCCGTTGCGTAGCTTACATCCTAATCCAGAGGTCACACAGACTGAGGCCTGAGTCCTGGTCTTGCCACTGCATTAATTAATCTCCCTGAGCTTCGGTTTCCTTATCTGTAAAATGGTCACAATGATGATACGTACTTCATAAGGCTCCATAACACTTGGCTCCAGGTCTGGCACATGGAAGGCCCTCAGTAAATGACAGCCGGCATTATCACCAATAGTGGGTTTGGGTGGGGACAGGCATGTGAAGCTGATGGTACGGGGGAATCATAAGACGTAGAGGAGACAGACAAAATGCCTTAGCAAAAGCAGGAGTCGGGGGGCTCCTGGAGGATGGTTAGGGCTTACAGAGGGCCAGAGGAGCAGGTCCTTCTAAGGATGAGTGTCCTGAGGAATGTGGGAATGGGGAGGGAGGCAGTCACCGGCCAGTGGGGAGGCCCCTGATTTGGGGACCATATTTTCCCAAACCCAGGGTCAGGACATACATGATCCAGCAAAGAAGTTCTGTGTTTCTTCCAGCTATGAGAAGCAGTCTGAGAAAAGGTGTGGTCATCAAAATTCTGGGATTTAGGGAGATTACTATATTTTATTAGGACCCAAGACATCACATTTAACATAGGGTCTGTCTCTTGACAGATCTGAGAAATATGACCCCAAAGCCGAGCTGGACATACTGGTGGGTAAGGTCAGGGGAGGGCAGGTGGGATCAGGGTTTGGCCAAGCAGATACACTTGTTGAGGTAAGGTCAAGGCAGATGGCCAGGATTCCTGGTTGCTAGCAACAGAGGTCACACCAGACCCCGTAAGCAGATGAGGATTCACGATTCAAGGAGCTGAGGCTGGTGAAGAGCCAGACTGGGAACACAGGGAAGCACCCAGTGAGCCCCTGAGGACCCAAAGCAGGAAGTTGGGTCAGTGTTTGGCCATCTGGGTGGGAGGTGTGATTGGCCCCGTGTCAGGTGCCCCTCGTTGGCCAGCAGAGGACCCTGAAGTGGGAGGAGCCCCACTTCAGCTCTCGTGATGGAAGGTGAGGAGCTGCAGTTCATCAGTCCCCCCAAATCAGGAAAGGGACTTGGATATCCAACTGCCAGCATGCCTACAGACGGTTATAACCGTGGAAGGTTCTGGAGGGGCTGTACGGTGAGAGCGATAATTATGGAATGCCGATCTCACAGTGGGGTTCGAGAGGAGCCAAGCACCCGGACCAACTGGAAGGCTGCTGGAACCCCTGGGGGGGGCGGGGCACAGTCTAGAAGGGGCAGATATGAAGGCATTTGTGGGGATTAATTTACCAGAGGCCTGGGGCGTCCTCTCTGAATGCTGAGAGCTGCCCCCTGTCCCGTCCCGGGGGCCTGGGGAGCAGCTGTCAGAGCTCTGGAGGGTCACATGGCCCCAGGCAGACATTCAGCCATCCCCTTGCTAATCACCAGGAAGGACCAAGGGCCTCAGGCAGGAGGCAGTGAGCCATTAGCGATGCCCATTGAATAGAAAAGAATCGAATGGAATCGAATAGATAAGAATCGAATGGAATGGAATCGAATAGATGCCCACTGTAGAGACAGAGCCCCGGGGGTGGCAGGTGTACCACGCATTTGTTATCTGGGCCCCCCCAGAATGCCTCCAGTGTTCCAAAGGAAAGGCTAGAGCCCAGAGAGCCGGGACTTGTGCCAGGCCCCAAGCCCGCGAGCAGCAGGGCTGACATAAGCCCGAGGGCCGGGACTCCCAGGCCACCGGCCTTTTGGTTGGGACGGAGGCTCAGTGGTGTTTCTGACCCCGGGTGGACTGGGCAAAAATGAGAGCCACCAAGGAGTTTCGTTTCACCCTGCAGGAGACATACGCAGGGACATCACAGCAAGGGCCTCAGGCCGGAGGGGGGCCCTTTCTCCCTCCACGGCCCAGACAGCGAGTGCAAGGGCCGTTCGTGCTCTTGGCAGCAGCGCTTGGAAAACACAAGAAGGCCTGGGGGCAGCGGGGCCTCTGCTGAGGTGGCCTCTGGGCCAAGAAGCAGAGGCTGACCTGGGAGCTGCACCTGACCTTGACTTGGTTCCCCGTCAGGCGCACCCAGGCCTCCAGCCCTCCCCAGGCTGCTGGCATCTGGGGTGGGTTTCCCCGAGGGCCCTCTCCGAGGCAGGTCCTCCCGGGGAGAGGCACCCACCGGGCTCTGGGAGGACGCAGGATGAGGCCTGATGCGGCCGGGAAACGGGGAGACACCACAGAGCCTGTGATTGACCCCATGGGGACCCAGGCTTCGTGTCCCCAGGGCTCCCCTCCTTCCACGAGAGCGAGGCTCTGTGGCAGCGGGGAGAGGCCAGGGCTCGGGGCTCCTGCTGACTGCTTTGACGGGGTGCGGGAGCACCCTTTGCCTAGAAATTTGCTTTTCTAGACATTGTAAAACAAGCAAAGTTAAGTCTTTCCCCACAATTTGCAGAGACGCTGGCTTGTATTTTGTACTTTTGTATTTTTTTTTTTTTGTATTGTGTATTTTTCTTGTGTTTTTGCCAGCTCTTCTGTATTTCCAACAGTTTACGGTTTCTGGGTTTCTGCCCACACACCCCTTCCCTACTGGGCGACACTGGGAAGTGATGAGAGCCTGGGATGCTGGAGACGCTCCTTCTCTCTCGGGTCTCTCCCTCACACTCTGTCCCCATCACACTTAAGACCTGAGATACCAGGAAACGTGCCCCCTGGGCTGGGAGTCCCTCCCTCAGTCCCTGCTCCCCGACATAACACAGTTCTCGCTCTGCAGGAATTGCCTAGCACATCTGGATCCCCCGGCAGCCCATTGCCCTGTGTTAAACCATCAATGGCTCTCTCATGGGGGAGAGTCCAGGCTCCTCCTTCTCAGGACCAGCAACTTCCTAAACCATCTGGTCTAGGCCTCCCTCTGCGGCCTTGTCCCTCTCCACTTACTGGGCTTTCCCAAATGTATTCGGGCCTTCGCAGGTGCTGGTCCTTCTTCTGTGTCTTAAGCACTCCTCATGCTATCCCTGGCTGTGTGCTCTCGACACTTTGGATCTTCAGCATCCACTCTGGGGAGCAGCCCTTCCTGATTTCAGAGTCTCCAGTTCTTGTCCCTCCTCTGTGTTCTCATAACCACCCTTCCCCCCTATTTTACCCACCAAAGCACAGCCCACCAGTCACCAATTGTCTGGCTTTTTGTCTGTCTCCCCTGGTAGATTAATAGCAGCCAAACCTACACCCAGGACATCCCATCAGATTTGTCAGGCACCGTAGGTTTGGGGTTTTCTTAACTTCTTTATGTATTTTAGCATAGGGTTTTATAAAAGGGGCCAGTAATCAGGAAACTGCAGCCACAAGCATGAGCCCTGAGGCCCAATGCACGCATGCATGCACGCACATGTATGCACACACCCACTGCCACTCAATATCTTCCTATCCCAGACTCAGGGAGCCTCTTATCTCTTCTTGTGGGATCTGCAAAAGGATACTGCCTAGGACCATGGACCAAGGTGGCCTCACCATCACCCGTTCTTCCTGGAGCCTGGAAGAGCTGAGTGTGTCTCCTAGAGCTGAAATTCCAGGAGAACCAGGATTCCTTCCCGCTTTCCCCAAACGACACCACTCCTGCACCACCAGGCCACCCCCACTGAGCCTTTTCCCACTTCCTCTGCCCATACGGGCATACACACATACAAACACACCAGGGATCTTAACTGGAAAAGTCAGCAAACCCTTTTCATCTTGAAAACACAAAGATAAAAGAATGGGAGGAAAAAACAAAACAGGAAGTCATGAAGTGAGGAGGCTTTCTGAGGTCCCGCCATGAGCTTGTGTCTGTCCGGGTGACTAACTAGAGCATTCACAACCCCTATCGCACACTCTGCCCTTTGACTCTGAATCTACCCCTGAGGCTCAGCCCCAGACGCAGAGTTTCTCAGGGCACAAGAGCAGGAGCCAGAATCATGTCCCAGCAGAGGGATGGGAGAGAGCATTTGTCTATTCCTTGGATGATATTTTCCAGGTGCTGAGGATGGGAAGGGGAGTCTGGGCTGAGGGAACAGTGGGAGCAAAGGCCCAGAGGAGGAAAATCGGGTGGCATTCACCCAGCTTCAGTTCTTACTGCGAGCTGGGCACTGGATGAGGCTCCAGACGTGCCTTTATCAAGGTCACTGACATCGTGGTGTTCCCAGCCTGGTGGCAGGGATCAACCAGGAGCAAAAGTCACGTGGGGAGTGGGAGCATCGGAGGCGGGGGCACAGAGGTATGTGTACAGTCATGAAGTGGCACCGGCAGTGGGGCAAGGGGTTCTATCAAAGCAGGACTGAGCTGGGGCTGCAAGGGCTCTGATGTCTGAACAAGGAGTTCGGCTTTTCAAATCTAAGCAATAGGGAGCCATTGAATCTTATGGAGCGGGGGAGTCGCTGCAGCAGAGGTGGACTTTAGGTGAAAGTACAGAAGATGGGTTGGCAAGAGCATTGAAGAGGGAGGACACTAGAGGCAGGCAGGCAAATCGGGGGCCCACTCCAGGAATCCCACAGAACAATCCGGCAAGCTCGAGAGCGAATAAAGTCTCTATCCAAAATAGATCTCCAGCCAGACTGCCTGAGAGTCTGAAAACCCAGGAGAGTGCACCTGTGGGCCCAAAGACTCTCGCTAAAGGCTCCTGCCGGCGTCCACACAGATGACTTGCAGGGAGGAACGGACTGACCCATTATCCCCCAGTGTCCTCCTTAGCAGGCTTTCGTTTATTGGATTAACTGGTCGAAGAGATCAGGGCCCCGAAGAATGGGACGTGAGGCCAGTGCATTCTGATCCGGACAGAGAGAGGGAAGGAGCAGAGCCAGAGGCCTGGACAGAAATGGCCACGAGTGTTGCACGTGCATGTGTGTATAAATGTGTGTCCATGCGCACGTGTGTTAGGGACTGTCACTAGTCAGTTGGGTATACCCCGGGCAGGCACCCCCACTTTCGGTGAAGAGCACACAGTGTTTAGGAGCTTGAGACACCCCTTTGACCCCCGCTGAGAGAGCCATGGTGACACCCAGAGCCCCAAACCTGCACAAACTTGTCCTGGCTGTCACTTGCCAGTGCAGTGACCAGGGGCGACTTTCCTTATTTGTCCGGTCACACCTTCCCCTGGGCAACATTAACTAAGTAACTATGTTTAAGTGCTTTTAGTGAAGTGTCACGGGCTGTGAGGTGGGGGTGATGCTTCCTTCAGGCCCGAGGTGGGGACACAGGGGGCCTGACATTTGCCGCGGGCCTCGATGAGGACTACGCTTCCCATCTTATGCTGACTCTGTCTCTCTCTCATTTAGTATCAACTTCCATCTGGAGGAGAGAGAGGAGAGAAGACTGCAAGAAGCCTAGCAGGGGGGTCTGGCAGGAGTATGACTGGGGGGCCTGTCCAAAAATTGCTCCCCCACCAAAGCTTGGAATTTCGCCTTTAGACCTCCCCTCTCCTGGTTCAGCGTTTCCCGTGACCCCAGGTCCTCCTTTAAATCGCACGTCACCTGATGGCGACTGTTGCCTTCCTGCTTGCTTCATCTGTGCTTCGTGCAATGACGTTCTCTGATTTCTCCCCACACCCCTGCACCCACATGAGGTAACTCTGACCCTGTCTCAGATTGCATGGGTGCTGTAAGTAGTTGTGTGAGGCCCCGGCAGCCTAGGGAGCCCCTAGGGTAGTGCTTTCCAAACATTGTTGGAAATACTTGGGGATATTGTGAAAACACTGATGTCTGGCTCCCCCACCCCAGACATTGCGGCTAAAGCAGTAGGGGTGCAACCTGGGCACTGGGGTTTTCTTAAACTTCCCAGGTGATTCTAAAATACAGCCAAGTTTAAGAATCACTAGGGGAAGACACTGAGTGAGCAAGTTTAAGGGGCTCCTTTTTTTTTTTTTTAAGATTTTACTCATTTATCGGTCAGAGAGAAAGAGAGCACAAACAGGGAGAGAGGCAGGCAGAGGGAGAAGCAGATCCCCCACTGAGCAGGGACCCCCCCTCCCCATGCGGGGCTCTATCCTAGGAGCCCGGGATCATGACCTGACACTTGGGGGGTGTCCCTAAGGGGCTTCACAACAGAGTTGCGGGCCAGCCCCTCCTGAGAAGCTCACGAGAACCCCTGAGGTCCTACTTCTGATCTATGACCACTTTCTCCCTAATTAAATTAGCCCAGGTCTCACCTCCGGTGTGAGACAGGAGGCTGCGGAGCGAGGGTGCCTCCAGCCGGACAGTGCCAACTGCAAATTGCCACTCCATGCCCCCCAGGTCCGAGGCTTCAGCTTTACCAACGCAGGAGCTCAGTTTGATGGATTGTCACTGGAGGGTTAGAAGCATTTTGTGAGGCTTTGTAGGGTTAATAAAAATCAAATAAAACAATGTACATAAATTGCTCAGCGGAGTCTTACGGCTTTGTAAGCATTTGTCCAATGACCTGATGTTACCATCCTTGTCTTTTTCATTGTCATCCTTAGTACTGCCATCCCGTGTCCTTCTGGTAACAGACTTGGAGTGACTCTGTACCTTCTGTCCTGGGCCCAGAGGCAAGGCCCTGTGGCTGCAGCCTAGCCTTGCTTCCTACAGCTAAGAGGGCCTCCAGGAAGAAGCAGAGAAGGGGACAGCCCAGGGTGTAGGAATCTGGGTAGCCCGGAGAGGCCGGGGGCCACGTTCAAGGTCACTCGGCTGGGCGGGGTGCGGGGTGAGCCGCCTCCCCAGTCTGGAGTCGGTCCTTGCAGCCTTCCTGAGCTGATTCCCCGGGTTAGAAACGTCTTGCTTCGGTGCACAAAATTCAGCTTTGCAGCAGCGGCGGGAAATCCTAAGAAGCTGAAGCTCCAGGGCAGGTTATTTTGAAAATATCTTGTCCTCAATCAGTTCCTGGGGTTCAGGTAGAGCCTGGCCGGAGGCCCCGAGCACCCGCTGCTCCCGGGGGCAGCCTTTCCAAGGGAGGGCCTGGCCTTGGCCACCCACGCCAGACACCCTGAAACCTGCTTGCAATCAGTTGTACAATGTTATTCAATTTCAGGGAGGTTGTTTCCCCCCAAACCATTTGTGGGGTAATAAGGAAGCAGAGAAGCCTATGTGAGCAAAGGTATTCGTGCTCCCCAGAAGCTTCTGGAACATGTAAATTGGTAGGCATGAGTCTGCACCTCACTTCTTTAGGACCTTTTTTTTTTTTTAAGATTTTATTTATTTATTCATGAGAGACACAGAGAGAGGCAGAGACACAGGCAGAGGGAGAAGCAGGCTCCCTGCAGGGAGCCCGGTGTGGGACTCGATCCTGGGAATCTGGGATCAGACCCTGAGCCAAAGGCAGATGCTCAGCCGCTGAACTACCCAGGCGTCCCGACATCTATCTTTTCGATTCAAAGTTTAAATGTTCATCGTGGAAGAGTTGGGAACCACGAACACCCACCTAAGCCGGGGAGATTGCCACTATTAACATCCTGATGGATTTTCTTACAGACTGTGTGTGTGTGTGTGTGTGTGTGTGTGTGTGTGTGTGTTTAATAGACAGGGATCATTTTACGTACATAACTTGCTTCTGACTGTTGCACTAACCATTAGCTCTTGAGCAATTCCCAAGTCATTAAGTATTCTTTGAAAACACCACTTCTCAATGACCTCATAATATTCTGTAATACTGGGGTACTGGAATTCATTTTGGCAACGCCCCCTTATTGGACATTTATTATTTTGTTCTCTATTATAAATAACACTAAGCAGCAAATGTCCTCATGTGCTTCTCTATTGATTTACTGGCCAAAGGCTATGTACCTTTGAAAAGTCCTTGAGACACTAGGTCAAATGCACCTGCAGGAAGGTACAGAGAGGCTCGTGTCCCAGCCTCTGTCAACTGGGTCTTCTGGTAGACGAGGTACACTTGAGATGTGATGGGCCCCCCAGCACTCGGCAACTCCTTGACAAGGCTCAGGGTAGATGACACCCACCACCCAAGAGTTGATGTTAAAGGTTTGTCTCACTGAAGGGGGGGCTGCGTTTGTCCTTTGAGGCTTCCGGGATGAGGCCCACGCCAACGGCATGAAGATTTCCATGGCAATCATGGAATTATAGACACCAGGAATGGGCTTCCCCCATCCCACCCCAGGCAGCTAGATCTTCTTTTGAGGCTGAAGCTTTCTGAGGTTCAAGGACCAGCTGGCAGGTTAGACCCCGGGACCCCTGACACCCTACCCTGGGGCACTGTGAACTGACCATCTCCACTACCATCTTGAAACATTGAAAAACCTTGACTCTGCTCCTCGGACACTTTCTAAACCTCTGCTCCCTCTGCTGTATGATGAAGTTATGAAGATTAAATCTGATTACATTGATGACAGCTGTTAGTGTCGGTGTGGGTATTAGTAGGAGAGCGAGTGAGAGAAGACAGTTACGAACCAGATCCGGATTCGGTCTCAAGTCACAGCCCCCTACAGAAATTGGAACAGAAAAGAGAGGCATTTGGGGGTCTGGGAAGAGGATTGTTCACATTTTTTAAAAAATGCAGAACGCCTGGGTGGCTAGCAGTTGAGCATCTGCCTTCAGCCCAGGTCATGATCCCGGGGTCCCACGCTCGAGTCCTGCATCAGGCTCCCCACAGGGAGCCTGCTTCTCCCTCTGCCTATGTCTCTGCCTCTCTCTGTGTGTCTCTCATGAATAAATAAGTAAAATCTTTAAAATATATATATAGAACTAGCTTCCTTTAGAACATCTGGTACCTGTATTTTATTTGTTCTTTAATTCGTATGCCTCTCAAAGTAGTAGTGGTCCAGAGTTCATAACCACTGGTGCCACTGCAAAGCCTGTAGTACGGGTGATGTGCTGCAGTCTGCTCAGACCGGCTCTTGAGGGCCTGTTGCTACAATTTTAGAAGTTCTGCAAACCCATGGGTAAACATGGCCATTATCAAAACTTAACTTATGCAAACTTCCAATTAAATAAATTATATCCAAAACAAAGGTGCTAAGGGTTTTTTGTTTTGTTTTGTTTTTTTTGTTTTTTTGGTGCTGAGGGTTAACAAATCCCCTAGTTATTTTACTGCTCTGTGTTCTCCAGATAACTTGTGTCTCTTCTCTCCACGGTGGAAAGCTCACATGACCGTGGACTGCCAGGAGCCTCTTCTGACTCGACTTTTGGTGACATCACCCTGGTAGATCAAAAAACGAGCGTAGTGGGAATATTTACACCACTGAAATTGGCAAATGCTCCCAAGAGGGCTTTTTTTTTTTTCCTGGAAAACCAGTTAAACAGTTATCAGCACACCACTGCCTGTAATGTCAATCCCTCTCCCACTTCGCTGCACTCCCCAAAGGGAGCTCCGTTCATTGCTTTTAGCTGTTTCTTTTTGCACTTATCCCCGGATTTCTTAATTGCATGCTTTCACCGCCATGTCTAGATTTTTTTAAATCTTAGACATTGTATGTTGACTTCCCATTATGGAAGATAAGGATCTGGTTCTCTTCCAGCTACACACACTTTCCCTACCTCTGTGCTCCCGATATGTTATAGTATAACTCTTGTTTCAATAAATATTCAGGATTTACATTATTACAACTATGTAAATATTGTACATAAATCATTATCACTATGATTTACATTAGCTTTCTTTATACACCCTTGGTCCTGGAGTTAATCATGGCGTTTTTTAATTGAGCTGATTTCTCCATAGAATATTGGTTTTCCAATATTTTTTTTCTTAGTACTGGAACCTGTCTTTCAAACAAATGTTATGTGGTAACGTACGGTATAAAATAGGAAACACAGAGCTGCCAGGTTGAAAGGGGGTTCTTCCCTTGAGGGCTACCATGTACAGTCAAGTAGGTTGTGTACTGCACAACTGTAGGGGTCACCATTCACATAAGCAACAATGTGATTTAGTCATGACAATCATAATTCCCCACCCTATTGGGGAATGCATCCATTGTGTAAGGCGAGGTCCACCTGGGAGTATACATTACATCGGGATCATTCTCAGCTTTAAAAAGACCTATTCCCTTCCCAATGCAGGGCTCTGACCTCACCCCATTCTGAATAGGTTCCAGGGATGTTGCTTAACCTGTCCGTCCAGTGCATCACCCACACAGGCTGCTGCTAGCTGATGGCCACCTATTGACTGTTTCGATGCCCCTCACATGCGCCTGGGGTGGGCTGGGTGCCAAAAGCTTAATGCAGGCAGCTTTGCTCAGGGATCACTCGGATGTAGCCTTCGGGATCATATGGTGCTGTCAGAGAGTATGTGAGCTGTGGGAGCTGTCTGCCCTTGGAAGTCAGGGCTAGAGGAGGGGACTTGACCCAAAGAGCTGTGGGATTCCAAAAGCTCAGCCTTGAGGGTCACCCCTAGGCAGGAACCCCTGATTTGCCTTCAGCTGGGTAAACTTGGGCAAGTTGCTTATGCTTTCTGGGCCTCAAGTTCCTCATACCTAAATCACAGGGTGTGTGAGAGTCAGAGAAAATAATGTGTAACCTTGACAAATGCCATGGTCACATGTGGCTCAATCTGCTTAGACTCTGATTTAAAGAAAGAGTCCAACAACCCAAAAGTAATTGAAAAGATATCCCAGGGGCACCTGGGTGGCTCAGAGAGTGGTTGAGCATCTGCCTTTGGCTCAGGGCATGATCCCCGGGGTCTTGGGATCAAGTCCCACATTCGGCTCCCCGCAGGGCGCCTGCTTCTCCCTCTGCCTGTGTCTCTGCCTCTCTCTGTGTGTCTCTCATGAATAAATAAATAAAATCTAAAAAAAAATAAATAAACAGATATCCCAGTTCTAACTGCATCCCCCATAGAATGGCAAAGGGGACCCCTTCCTAACTGATGACGGTGTTCCCCAGATCTCCGTTGCCCCCATTCTGTAGTTTTCCCACGATGCACGTTGTCAGCCAAGCTCTCCTGAGTACACCTCCGATGCTGTTTTCCTCTCCCTCCTCCTCTGCCTCATGTCTCACCCTCTGTACCATTGCCATTTGCTCTTGGGTCTGTTTCTTCGCTACCCATCTCACCATTGCTGTGTCACAAAAAAAAAAAAAAAAAAATCAGATGATCTGGAAATGAGCTGCTAGAGATGCGGGCAGGAAGTGGGTGGGGAGAGGTTACTGCAGGACACAGACTCTGAAATCACCCTGGCCCCATCATGCTGGCAAAGCGTAAAGCACATGAAGCAGAGGCTTTGCAAAAATTGATTCTCTTCTTTATTCATCAGTTGAGGGACCTGGGGGGGTGTTGAGGTATGGCCTGCCCAAGATGCCTCTGATGACCTAACCACTATTCCCGTGGGCAGTGACTGGGAAAATCCTGTTTCCTCCAATACCCCAAAATCTAATATTAAAAAGGCCTGAGGACGGAAACACGGCTTCTGGCTATAATTTTCCTTCCCTTCATTAAACATGGACTTCCCTGCCCTGTGTTTCTTGTTGCGTCTTTTGTGGAATCCATTCCCTTTGAAGGATGTCTCTCAGGTCATGTACCTAGCACATAGCATATGTGCCAGGCTTGTAAGGAGCTGGATAATCAGAGACAAGAGACAGATCCCGTTCTCGGTTGCTCACAGATAGAAACAGGCCGCATTGCACCTGATGGTGCCTGTCATAGAAGGAGGCCTAGAATGCTAGGAGCACACAGAGGAGGAGATCTTACCCCGTTGAGGGGTCAGGGAAGACCTCCTGGAGGAGCTGTTATTATCTAATCTGTATGACAATAATACTACTGTGGTACACTGAGCACTCACTGTGATGATAATTTGCACACGAAGCACTTTGCTAAGTGTTAGCTCATTCAGTCTTCACCAAAGCCTGAGAGGCAGGTGTTACTCTCCTGCTTTCAGAGATCAAGAAATTGAAGCCCATTGAACCTCACTGACTTTAACAGGACCACGGAGCTAAAAGGGAGCAGAGCTGTAATTCAAACACAGGCCTCTGTGCCTCCAGAGACTATGCTTTGAGCCACAGGGCACTGTGCACAGGTGTTTAAGATGCACACTGAACACTTGGACCAGCCTAAGCAGGGATGCAAAGGTGGATACGACAGTGGTAGGTCCTCAGGGACCTTCCAGCCCAGAATAACGTCTCTTCTTCAGGGCCCCTAGGACTATCCAACTAATCCCCATTTCTCTCTCTCTCTTTCTCCTTGGCAGACGGGCAGGATTGAACCCAACTACCCCAAGGTCTGTGGTCACCAGGGCAATGTGCTGGACATCAAGTGGAACCCATTCATTGACAACATCATTGCCTCGTGCTCAGAGGACACGTCGGTGAGCAGGAGGGGGGCTCCCCAAGGAGGGCAGACCCCCCTCGGGGCTCCTCTCCCCACTTCCTCCTGGAGCCCTCCCTTCCTGAACCCCTCTCTTCCTCCCTTCTTTGCCCTTCTTCTACCAGCGTTGTTGTTGTCTTTCCAGCTAGCCCCAGGATGGGGAGGGAGTCAGGAAAAGGACTGAGAAAGTGAATCCGTGGAATATTTGGCAGATCTGGTGCCTCTAGTGTGATGTCGTTTGGAGGTGTTGATTTTGTAGGTGAGACTTAAAACACGAAGCTTAGGGAGGTGATTGAGCGCTCATCTGTGGTCTCAGAAGAAGACCTTCCTCCCTGTCCGTATTTTCCCTCCTGGGCCCGGGAGGATGCGGCTGGAACTGGGGGCAGCTGTGGAGTGCAGTGGTCAGAGCACAGGGGCTGCGTGACCAGGGAGAGGGCAGGTGGAGGGGTCGCATCCTTCCCGAGGAGCGGAGAGCGTCAGTGACCACAGTCGTCGCGGCTCTGCCTGCGAGGTGTTGGGCGACTGTCATCAACCTCGAGGGAGCAGACAGGCTGCAACTTGGAGCTCCAACGCTCTCTCTGAGCCAGAGTGTAGTTCGTCCTCGGGGTCCCTGTGTGAGAAGGCCACCGCCACCCCCCGACCGTGGCCCGGGAAGGGTCACAGGCAGGGAGTCCGCACGGGAGGGCTGCTGGCTGCACGGCCCACACACCAGGTCTCGTCGTGCCACAAATGCACAGGGCAGCCAGCTGGCAAGCAGGTGAGCAGTGACCAGCCTCGGGACAGGAAGGACACACAAGCCGGGGCTTCCGCCTCAGGTACTAACTCCCACCTGACGGAGGGCGAGGGTGCAAGGGTCACTGACGGAGCCTGGCCTGCCTGCTTCTGGCTCAGCGGCACCTCGTTCCCCGCCTGGGTGAGTCAGGTGCCTTTTGCTCCAGGGGCCCGGCTAGTAAACCAGGGATATTCGGGAAAAGCACGAGGCCCGGCACCGACCGCACTAGCCGAGCGGCCCTCTTCCAGTAGGCCCATGAGATCCCAGGACCACAGGGTGCCCGCCCCGCTCCCAGGGACTGGCCTGCCATCAGAGCTCAGCTGGGCCATCTCCCCGCCCGGGACTGAATCTCAGCAGCACCGCTGGCCAGCTGGGTGACCAGGGGCAGATTATTTACCTGGGCCTTAGTGTTGCTCCCTTTGTGCAATGGCCGTGTTGAGACATGCCTTTGGCAGTTGCTATGCGGGGGCAAGGGGGTCTGTGCCCCCCACTGTGCCTGCGGGTCTCTGCCCTGCACTGGAGCCACCAGCAGTACAAGGGCAGGGGCATACGCCGCTCACCGACGTGCCACGCAGAACGAAGTCCCTGCAGCCGCCGAGGTCAGGCCGAGGGCTGTGTGCACGGGGAGGTGAGATGCGTGTTACCAGAAGTATCGGCGGGGAGTTAGAGAAGGCTGGGCTCTGGAGAAGCTGGACTGGGTGCAGAGAAGGCTTTGGAGGAGGCCCCGGGGGAGAGGGCACGGGCCTGCAGGGAGGGTCTCAGTCCCCAGGCCGCTGTCACAAAACACCAGGCTGGGGGGGCTTGTAAACAGCAGGCATTTACTGCTCACAGTTCTGGAAGCTGAAGTCCAGGAGCAGGTGCCAGAATGGTCTGGGAGGGCCTTCCTTTTGTCGCATGCCCGCGGGGTGGCAGGGGCTGGGGTCTCTGGAGGCTCTGTGATAAGGGCACTAATCCCATTCCTGAGGGTTCCACCCTCATGACCTAGTCACTACCCAGGGGCCCTGCCTTCTAATACCATCAGCTTAGGGGGTAGGATTTCAACATATGTAGGGGACCCTGTGCACCCAGGGGATCAGGGAAGGGGAGCTCTCAGCCCAGAGGGGGGCGGTCACAGCGGGCTCCCTGGAGGAGTGTCCCCCCTCGACACACACACACCTCGAGCCACCAGCCCTGGGATGTGGCTTAGCCAAGAGGAGGGGAGCACCCAGGGGAGGACCGTGGCAGGCAGGGGTGAGAGATGAGGGAAAGGACACCAGGCTGGGGGCACAGCGAGGAGGACTGGCCCAGAGCATGAGCCAGAGAGAAGGAGATGAAGTCTTTGGTCCAGAGGGGACCTAAGCTCCTGCTCCAGCCACCAGTCCAGCTGCCCATAAGCAGCAGCTTAGACTGGTTGGTTCGCCACCTCTCCTGGGCATCAGGGCCACTGGAGCTAACAGGCCCCCAGGGCCCAGTAACCCCCCTGTAGAAGGCCCCAAGGCCCAAGGTCACACAGGGAGGCGGGGCACAGGTGGGGCACAGGCAGGGCCGGCACTCCACAGCACCCCACCAACCTTCCTAGGTTTACAGGTGAGGAAACTGAGGCCCAGGGCCACTGAGGGCTGGCCGTTGGGATCCACCACTCAGTGTGTACATCACTGCGTCTTCTCTGAGCAGGGCCTCGTGCCAGACGTGCACGAGGGCACACGTGGGGCACACGGAGGGCACGGCGGGAGGCGTCCTCCGCAGCTCCTGGGAGGGGGGCAGGTAAGGGGAAGGAGCCCGTAGCTCCACAGGCCAGGTCAGGAGGCCTGTCCGCACCCCCGGGGCCATGCAGGCTGACCTTCCTGCCTCCCTCGAAGCGCCTCGAGGGGAAGCCACTGAGACACCCTCCCTCGAGGGTGGGAGGCCCAAATGGTCAACTTACTGCACATGGGACACCCAGAACCAGGCTTAGGGGGTCAGGCAGGAGACCTAAGTGCCAGGCTCTGTGCTACTCACGGGGCTCGGGGGGAGGAGAGTGGCTTTGAAGCGGGTCTGGCCCACGTCTCCAAGCGGGGCCCTCTGCTTCTCTCTCTGGACAGTCTGGGAACACTGAAAGGAGCCCAACAGCACCCCCTGCTCCCCAGCTCCTCTCCCATATCTCCCACCCCTGAAAAACCTCCAGGGAAAGCCATGCCTATGCCCCCAGCCTCTGCCAGGTCATGAGGAGGGCCTTCAGAGTGGGACCCCAGCCCTCCAGGGCTCCAGGGGAACCTACCCAGACCCCTTCCCAATGCACTCCTGTCCTGAGGGAGCTGTAGGGCCATAACTCTCCCTGGCATCTGGTAGGATCCAGTTCTTTCCGCCGCTGGGTGATGTCACCTATTGTTGAGCGGCTGTGCTTTTTATAGCTTCTGCTGCAGCTAGGGAGGGTGGCTGGCAGCGGCAGGGAAGGGCTCCGCGGGCTTCCAGCCCTGTGCTCCTAGCCTTCCCAGAGGGCCGGCAGCTGCAGAGAAACGGAGAGGTTTCTGACATCTCAAGGAGAGGGGAAGAGGGAGGCAGGGCCCTCTCCCTGGTGGGCTGAGCTCAGCGATTTCCTCTGCTCCTTTATCCAAAGGCTGCCCTCCCACCCCACCCCCACTCCCAGAGGGGAGGGCCCTCCCCGAGGAGCCAGGAGTGGGATGGGGCAGGATGTCAGCCCTGCAGCAGCAGCCAGAAGCCACCCACCACCCTTCCCTTCTACACATGCACACACTCTAGAACCATTACCTCTTGGAGCTGGAAGAGAACAGGGTGCCCCCTTCAGAGATTGCCAGACAGTGGCCCCACTGACACACCTGGCCCCGCAGAGCAAGGGGCAGCGCAGCTCTGTCCTTAAGCAGCCAGGCTCAGGCGGCCATAGGTTAGGGTCCACCACTTTCCAGACCTGCGACCTTGAACCTTTACCTCTCTGGGCACAAGTTGCCCTCCTGTAAAACTGGAGATCGTGTTGGACTCCGCATCAGAACAAAATGAATGTACGAAGTTTCGCGTTGATTGTCTACTGCGAACCCCACGGCCCCTGGGGCAGCCAGAGAGCTGGAGTCAGAGACCCAGGGCTCTCCCCACTTCATCTCACTCTTTGCTCATTGAGCCCCCAAGTAGACCTTCTATCACTGGTTTCCAAAAAAAGACTACGCTGCATGGGAGCCTCATATCCGAGAGAGAAATTCCCGACCCCTTCCGAGCCAGATGGGTGATTTCCCGACTCCGTAACTCACCACCAGCCAGAGCGATGGGGGGCCTGCTCCCGCCAAGTCGGGGGCTCACTCACTGCTGAACCTGCCAATGGCATGACAGCAAGACTTCTGGGCTTCTAGGATTCTTCCGTTGGCTCACGCATTCAAAACTATGTGCCAGACACTGTTCCTTGCGCTGGAGGCAAAGGTCCTCAGACCTTAGGAGATCCGGTGCCCAATGGAGGGGTCGGCCAACCCAGTGGGATGGCCTGGCACGTTGTCGGTGCCCCTGGAAGGGTGATGTCTGCATATGGGCACTGGCAGGCTGTTGCCTCTTTGGGGACAGATAAGCAGGACAAACCGTGACCTCTCCAAGGTGTCAGACCAATGCAGGGGTGAAGGTAGGCGTTGGGCAGCCAGTAAGGTCAGGGCCCTCATTTGAATAGAGATTGTGAGACTGCAAAGCTCCCATTTTATTGGCCGGCTGCTCCCTCCCCAGGCACAGGGACGCTCGGCTTTGTAGTTTTATTAAACATCCTTATCAGCTCTCTTGCTTGAGCCTTGTCTGCACGGTCTGCTGTCTCCCCCATAAAACCATGAGCTGCTGAGACCAAGGATACCCTCCCCTGGCCCCGCGACTGATATGTGTGACAGAGGCAGACACTGAGCATATTTTGTTGGGTTGAATGTAACTGCCTTGAACGTGGCTCCAATCTGGGGACCTAAGAAGGGGCACAGTTGGCTTGCTAGGGGGAGCATTTTGCCATATTTCTCCACCTCTTCCTTCCAGAAATCTGGTTTGTCTGACCTATCGGGTTTCCTGTTGAAGCAACCTCTGAGCAGATCCACAGTGATCCTCCCACACCCATCCTCTCTGTGCTTTAGACAAATCCCTTGAATGCCAAGAGCTTGGAATTCCTTTTCCAGCTACCCAGGTCCACTGTGACCTCCAGCTCTTCCTCTGAGCTCCTACCACACTCGGTGCCTGGTGCCTACTGTTCGCTGTAGCCATAGATCAAGCTGTAGCCGTAGATCAAGCAGAGCCAGTCTCCTCCCCCTCCCCCACGATACGCTCGATGATGTCAAAAGTGGAGAACTTCGGGAGATTAACTAGTATTGCCTCGATGCGCAGGTGAGAAGACTGGGACAAGTGGTCATATCACATGGGGTTAAGGGAAAGTGCCTCTATCCCTTGCTGCAGGATATTTTTCATCCGGTCCCCCAAGCCCCACCTAGGACCCTACATCTCACAGTTATTGGTGAAAACAGCACCCTGGGCCTCCTGCTGCAGGCCTCAGCTCCCTGGCTCTTGGACCTAGTTCAGAGGCTGAACCTGGGCACAGGCAGAGCCGGCCCTCCCCATCCCCCCAGCTGACCCCTGGCTTCCTAGGCAGACCTGTCATCCTAACCAATCAGCTCATCTGGCTAGGAAGCCTGAGACCCTCAAGGACGTGAAGCTGAGTTTAGTTCAACCCACGCACCTCTGAATGGTGCCCATGTCTCTGTTCGTCACCTAGACCGGGAGCCTGAGCCTCAGAGCGGTTACCTGGCTTTCCCAGTCATCCTGCGAGTGAGTGGGTTTGGAGGCTGGCTGGACCCTCCCTTCCCAGCTTCCTTCGGGCCTCCACCTTCGCCTGGCATGGGACACTACCCAGGGAGGCGCCTCAGTTAGCTCCACACTCAGGAGTGAGGCTGATGGGGAAAAGGGTTTTTCCTGAGAAGCAAGCAGAGCATCCTGAGACCTTGGTGACTTAAAGGTGTGACACACGTGGCACCTCCTCTGCCACCTGCCAGCCTGCTCCACTCGGGTCAGGCTGACCCACCTACCCTGCCTGCTGTGCCCGAGCCCATGATCCCATGCACGCTGCTCGCTGTTCCTTTGTCCACCCCCTTCCCCTGCCCCCTCCCCACTCCCCCCAGCCTCTCCTTTCAAACATGGGCCCACATCCAGTCTTCTAGCCTTGCTCTTCCCAGACCCTCCCACCCTTGACCGCTCCCCAAGACTGGATCAGCGCCCCTCCAGCTCTGTTCTCATGGTTCTCTGCCCTTCTCTGCCTGCCAAGTACTATTCAAGAACTGGAGCTCAGCACAATCCCATTGACTAAAAGGAGTCTGGCTCATAGAGATGTGTGTGGAGTGAATAAGGCTGTAGTCTCTGTTTCAGAGATCTCTCTCAAAGTTCGGAGGCCACTTTCCTGCCTCAGTAAGCACTTCTGCACTGACTGCCTCAGTGTTCCCGTGTGTGAACCCTACTTGTCCGTTATCCTCAAGCTACAGTGCCAGGTGTCCAGAGACCACATCCTCGGCCTCCTTAAAAAAAAAAAAATGCTTTTGTTTGTTTGTTTGTTTGTTTTAAGATTTTATTTATTTATTCATGAGAGACACACAGAGAGGCAGAGGCACAGGCAGAGGGAGAAGCAGGCTCCATGCAGGGAGCACGATGTGGGACTCAATCCCAGGACCCCAGGATCTCAACCTCAGCCAGAGGCAGATGCTCAACACTGAGCCTCCCAGGCGACCCCCACCCCCAGCCTGTCATTCTGACCCTCAAAGTCTTATCCCTTAGATTCTGAAAGTTTCTAGAGCTTCCTCCTCCAGTGCCGACAATAAACCCCATAAAATGATACAGAGTATTTCTAAGAATCAGAAATGCAAACCCAGACGGTGAGATGGCATTTTCGACCTGTTGGGTGGGCAGAGGTCTATTTCTGAAAGTATAGTTAGAGACGTAGATAAAGAAGCACTCTCCGACTCTGTTGGCGAAAACTGGGACAGCTTTTGGGGACAGTTTTACAGTAACTATTAAAAAAATGAAACACCCGTAGGCATGTGCCCTACAGGACTATTTGCACTCAAACTTGTATTACAGGACTGTTCCTCATAGAGTGACTTGTAATAGGGACAAAAGTGGGCAGAGCCCAGGTGTCCGTTAACGGAGACTGATTAAATCCATTGTGGCACCGTCAGGCAACAGATGTCCCTCTGGCCACTTACTAAGAGAAGGTAAATCCATGTGTACTGGTGTGGAAAGATGCTCACTACCTATTACAGGAGAAGAACAAGTTGCATAAAACACATGCAACAGACTCCTTTGGGGTAGAAGAGAAAAAAGTGGGGGGTGGGGGTTTGTGGTGTGTGTGTGCATACAGGCGTGCATGCTCATGTGTGTCCAAACCAAGCATTGGTGTCCTTTCTTCAAGGGTCACCTTCCTCTGGTGCGCTGGGGACAAGAAGACTGGGTCTTAGGGGTGACCATGCAGTCATCTACACTGGTCCCTGCTCCACCCTCCCATCCTTTTCCAGATCAGACCTCATCTCTGAATGCCCTTAGGCAGGGCCCACTTAGGAAAAACCATGGGTCCTACTGGGTCCCCTCTCTGTCACCTCACCCCCCAGCCCCCACCACCCATCCAGGGCTTTTCATGGAAAGCTGGAGCAACCACAGGTGATGGCAATGTCAGAAAACTGTTTTAGACTGTCCCCTAATTATAAACTTTTTCTCGGGTCTGTTTTTTAAACCGAGAAGGGTACACTGAAAGGTGACCTCAAACCTTTGATTGAACCTGCCTTTCTCACCGTGAAGCCTCCCACGTCTACACGTGCAGCGTAGGGTCTTCCGGGGACACGCCGGGAAAGGAAACTGTCACGGGTATCGCCTTGGGGGCACCCCCAGTTCCCAGCCTTCTCCCCTGTCCCGAGGACTGCCTTTGGAGTTCCATGTTTATTCGTAGGCTTCAGAATTATTGATCGAATGGCTAATATTGCATAGTAGCATGACATATTAAATTGTTCCCCTGATGTTGGTCACTTCGAGTGTCTAAATTTTCCACCTTGCAGCGCACGCCTTCATGCATGAAGATTTTTGCTTATATTGGATTTTCCGAGTGATATTACTAGGTCAAGGAATACGACACAGATGTCTTTATGGTTCCAGCTAAGGATTGCCAGATTGCTTCCCAAAGAGCTACTCTGATTTAGAATACTACCAACACCGATCCACTCTACCAGTGCCAGTATATGATCCTGCCAGCACTGGCTCCCCCCCTCCCCTCCCCCTCCCCTCCCCCTTCCCAATCGGCTCCTTTAGAAGATCATGGCATCTCAAAGCAGTTTTTCCAGTTTTTCTCCTTACTGGCAAGGGTGGAGTTCCGATTTGCCTTAAAGGTGCCCTAAGTTGTCACAACCTGTGTTCTTTCCTCTCCGGTCAGAGCATAATCAACAGCATTCATGATGACAGCAATTATAACAAGGATTAGAATTCCTTAGGTCTTTCGAGCACTTTACAGTTTACAAACTTGGGCAACCAGCATCTCATTTTATTCTCTCAAGGAGCCAAGGCAGGGCAAAGAATTTTTTCTCCCATTTGGGGCTGAAACAGTTGCACCTAGGCAGAGTATGTTTGGCCTGAGAAATGGAAGCCCACCAGGGCGAGATGGCAGTAATCAGGAGGGTACTCACGGATTGCAGAGAAACTGTGCACTTTGTCACTCTGGGGCCCCATGGACCACACGCTCTCTGCTCCTCCGTGTGTCTCATCCTCCTCTCAGCCCATCATCTCTTTCTGCCTCTTCTTCTTTCTTTCCTTTTTTTTTTTTTTAAGATTTTATTTATTTGAGAGAGAGACCAAGTGCAGAGGGGAGAGGCAGACTCCCCACTGAGCAGAGACTCCAGGACCTGGAGATCATGACCTGAGCCCGAAGGCAGATGCTTAAGCTAAACCCACTAAGCCACCCAGGCTCTCCTCTGCTTCTTTACCAGCATCCACAAAGCTGCAAATAGCAGCTGCATCCAGGCTTTGCCTGTCCTGGTGTCGGCTCCCAACATCTGATCAGTCTCTGCCCCTTGGAGCCTCACCTCCCAGCAGAGCCTCTGGGCCTCCCAGCCTCCCAGATGGGTTTTCTTCTGCTCTCGTGTCCACCTTGGTGAAGGGCAGCATGAGAGACAGGGCAGTGTGGTACCAACAGAGCTGCTGAGGCTGACATCAGAGCTCTTTTTTTTTTTAAAGATTTTATTTATTTATTCATGAGAGACACAGAGAGAGGGGCAGAGACACAGGCAGAGGGAGAAGCAGGCTCCCTGCAAGGAGCCCGATGCGGGACTCGATCCCAGGACCCCGGGATCACGCCCTGAGCCACAGGCAGATGCTCAATGCTGAGCCACCCAGGCGCCCCAGAGATCAGAGCTCTTAAAAGGGTGTGTGAAGGGAAGCAGAGGCAGGCTTTTACTGCAGCACTTGCCCCAAGCTGCTTATAGTGTGAAGTGCACCCCGGAGCCTCCCTGAGCCTCGGTCAGGCCCGCCCGCTGCACTGGCCTGGAGGTGCAGATCCGGGGAAGCCTGGGGCCACGGGAGGGGGCCGTCAGGGGCTCCCCAGGCCCTGCCCACCCAGCCACGACCCTCCGTGCCCCCTGCAGGTGCGCATCTGGGAGATCCCGGAGGGGGGCCTGAAGCGGAACATGACAGAGGCTCTCCTGGAGCTGCACGGGCACAGCCGGCGCGTGGGGCTGGTCGAGTGGCACCCCACCACCAACAACATCCTTTTCAGTGCAGGCTATGACTACAAGGTGAGCAGCCTGGCCGCACCTGCGGCCACAGCCAGCTCAGGGCAGGGGTGGGAGGGATCTTTACCGTTAGATCCTGAGCGTGTTCACCCACATTGTCCCGTCCACCTGTCCACTCATTCATTCAATCAGTCATTCATTCACTACCCAGGCCCAGGCATCTTCTGTGCACCCTGTCATTCCTGGAGTCCACACAGGCTGCCTCTCCGGCTTCCCTGGCCCTTAAGGATTAGAAGAGAATGTCCACTCCATGCCCACACCCTCTCCCGGGGTCACTTCTTAAATCCAGATGTGGCTGCCACCCCCCTGGTAGGAGAAAGGAGCGACCAGAGTTGCTGGAGGGAAGAGAACGGGATGCCTCCAAAAGAGGTGTGCCAGCTAGGGGACCCCGGTCAGGAACATCAATCCTTCTTGCAAGGGGCAGAAACTGAGCCCAGGCCGGGGCTGGGATCTGCCGAGGGTTGGCGGATTCGTGCGACGGGGGCGTCGGTCTTTGATACAGAGTTTAATCTCCATCTTGCCTGCCAGCACACCCCGACCCTGCGTGGGGCGTCTCTCCCGGGGCCGTGGGCGCAGCCCAGGGACAGAGGCCTCATGCCAAGCCACAGGCCTGACCTGCCTCCATCACACCCACCCTCGCAGGTCCTCATCTGGAACCTGGACGTGGGTGAGCCAGTGAAGATGATAGACTGCCACTCGGATGTGATCCTCTGCATGTCCTTCAACACAGATGGCAGCCTGCTCACCACCACGTGCAAGGACAAAAAGCTTCGAGTGATCGAGCCCCGCTCTGGCCGCGTCCTGCAGGTGAAGCCCCACAGCTTTTGAGGGCAGGGAAAGGGGTCAGGATCTGGGGCATGGCTTTCCATCAGGCTCAGAGGAAAAGGCGGGGCCAGCTCCCCTTCTCCCACACACCTGGCCTGCACCTCCACCCACCAGCCCACGCCTTCTGGGTTCTTCTCGACTCACAGGGACCCTGCCTTAGTCTGGGCAGGGAGGGACCTAGGTATCCTTCTTATCCCCACGGTACCCCTCTCCCCAGATGGGATTCTTCTGGCCTGCTCTGGGGACAGAAATGGTGACACCCTTTAGCACACAAATCCCTGGGTGTTGCCCAAGCCCCATCGTGGGCACAAGAGAGGGGGCTTCGGACTGTCTGCCCAGCCACCAGCATGGGACAAGTGTGAAGGAAATGGCTCAGGGCACCAGTCCCAGGGACAGCTCCAAGTGGGGAGGTTGCTGGTGAATTTAGTTCCAGCTAGGTCTTTGAATCTCCTGGGTCTTGACTGTGAGGAAGGGATCAGATGCCATTTGGGAGTAAGAAATTGACACTTCATGAACACCCACTGCGTGCCAGCCACCCGGCTAAGTGGGATGGAAAATTCGGATGCAATGTGAGGTTTGCCTCCTACACAAGAAAGGATTGATGCTTGGCCTGGTGGTGTTTATCTTGGAAGAGTCTGATGTTACAAGAGCAGAAAGTCATCTACTACTACCATCACCGATAATAACACTCACAGTTATTCGCATCATTAGGATCCGGCAGCACTTATTCAGAGCTCACTGCGTGGTGCGCACTGTGCCCAGGGCTCTGCATTGTCACTCACTGAATCCTCCTGCCAGCCTTCTAAGGTGGGCTGCTCTTCCCGCCTCACAGGGGGGAATTGAGCCCTGGAGAGGGTTCGAGATGGAAGCTATGGGCAGAGCTAGAATTCAGACCCAACCGGCCAGCCCCCAGAGCCCATGTTGAGCAGAGGAGATGGGCAGGAGCAGAGAACCCAAGCTCCACCTCACAGACGTGACACAGGCTGAGAGCTGGGAGTCCTCGGGCTACACTTGCTGGGCAGGACTAGAAGTGACGCCAGCCAGGGTCTCTGTGCTGCTCCACCAGCCTCTGGTTTCTGACCTGATGCTAACTCATCCTGGCAAAGGACTGTGGTGTGCTAGAGGGAAAAGGAAGAGTCAGGAGCCGAGAGGCAGGGGAAAGGAGGATGGAGGATGGAGGCAGGTTAGAAGGAGCCCTGGGGTGAAGCAAGGAGTGAGCACCCCATGCCCCTGAGCCTCATCCTCATCCTCAGAGATTCCCTCCAGGAGGTACTGTGGCAACACTTAGAAGAGATGCCCTGCTGAGAGCACCTGGCACCTGGCACCTGGCACCCCTGACGTCAGCTTCCCTTTCCCGATCCCCGCCACCCGAGGGTAGGGTGGAGAGGCCTGCTTTCCTGACCCTGGGACCCCATTGCTCCACAGCACCTGAGTTAGTTTCCTCTGGGAGCTGCAAGGAATTACCACCAACAGTGACTTACAACAACCCAGAGAGCTTCTCTCACAGTTCCAGAGGCCGGAAGTCCAAAATCAAGGCTGCACTCCCTCGGGAGGCTCTGGGAGAGAACCTTCCTCGCCTCTTCCAGCTTCTGATGGCTGCTTGGTTCCCTTGCTTGTGGCCGTTATCACTCTGGTCTCTGCCTCTGGAGTCACCTCCTCTGTGTGTCCCTAGAGCCTCCCTTTCTCTTACCTCTTACAGGGATGCTCATGATGACCTTTAAGGCCCACTTGGATAATCCAGGGCAATTAAGGACCCCCCTTCACAGGTTCCAGGGTTTAAGGCATGGGCCTATCCTTGGGGTACCCCATTCAGCCCACTATACTTCCCTAGCATCCGGTGGCCCTGCCTTACTGACTCTGTCTGTCCTGCCAGGAGGCAAATTGCAAAAACCACAGAGTGAACCGAGTCGTGTTCCTGGGAAACATGAAGCGGCTTCTCACGACGGGGGTCTCCAGGTGGAACACGAGACAGATCGCCCTCTGGGACCAGGTCAGCCACAGGGAGGCCAGGTGGTGACACGGACGGGTTGTAGTTCTGGGGCTTTATTGGGGTCGGGGAGGGTAAGGTGCCGTCCTGCCTGGACGTAGGCTGATACGGCCTTGTGCCCACAGGAGGACCTGTCCATGCCCCTGATCGAGGAGGAAATTGATGGGCTGTCAGGCCTCCTGTTCCCCTTCTACGACGCTGACACCCACATGCTCTACCTGGCTGGAAAGGTAGTAGAAGATGGGGGTGGGAAGCGCTGGGGGAGCCTGTGGGAGACCCTCACCTCCATCGTGTCCCTGCTCCTGCCCTCCCCCCGAAGAAGAGCCAGGCCAGTGGTTCTGGTCTTCCCCTCGGGCTCTCGTTCTCTTCCATAAAAACCTGCCCTCGACTGACATTCATTCCTGCTGAGGTGCCAGTGACTGAAAGTTACTTCCGAGGTGCCCTGGGGCGGGGTTTACACCCGAATAAGGATCAGAGCCTGAAGTCTAGAGGACAGGGACTAATCCTGGTATTTGAGGCACCTGCCGGGTGCTCTTTGGCAAAGATGGCCTTGTTTATCAGAAACGTGTCTACACACACACACACACACACACCACCCCCACCACCCCCACCACCCCCACCTCCCCCTACCCCCCACCCCCACCCCAGTCAGCCGGCCAAGGGTCTAGAGGCCAGATCTCCACCCCTGAGGAACAGCAGCGGCTTTCTTCCGCAGGCCCCCAGGACCACCTCCCACTTTCCTTACCTCCCTCCCTCTCCCCCTGCCCCCAGGGAGATGGAAACATCCGGTACTACGAGATCAGCACTGAGAAGCCCTTCCTGAGTTACCTCATGGAGTTCCGCTCCCCTGCTCCACAGAAAGGTCTAGGTAAGGGGGGGGGGGCGGTCCAGAGGCTTCCAGGGGGGTCTAGAGGTTTCCATGGCTGTCAGGCTATAGAATGAGAGACTGGGCATTTGGCTCATGGGTCACCCCTGCCTGCCTTTACATGAAAAATTAGGCTTGAAAGCCCTGGGCTCCTGGGCCATCAGAATAGAAACAGCAGCTGCTGGACCTGAGCGGGTCACCTAGGCCTTCAGCAGTCTGTCACCCCCCCCACCGGATGGACTGCCATCCCGTTACCCCCAGACTCCCCAGCCTCTAGGCAAATCCTGCAGAGAGCCCAGGATTGATAGAGCAGAGTGAGTCAGGGCAAGGGTGAGAGCTCTGCACACCCCACATGCTACCACCACTGAAGTCTTCCAGCAAAACTTTCGTTCCTATCAACGGGCACTGGGATTGCCTATCATTCAGCAATCCCTGCTTGGGGTCAGAGTCACCCAGTTGGAAGGAGTTTCTTCCATGGGCTCCACTCCCCCTTACCTTGGAGACCAAGTCTGGCTTGTTTCCCCTGGTTATCTGACGTTATGGGTATGGCCTTAGAGCCAGCCTGCAGGTCAAGAGTGCTGGAAGGGCCCAAGAGCCTACCTCAGTGACTCATAGCAGGATGGCGGCCCAGGGCTATGCCTGAGGTCCCAAGGACCATCCCATTGACTTCAGCCATCCCGAACTCTGGCATCTCCTCCTCACTGTCACCTCTTCGTCGGGTAGGATGAAAAGCAGCCTGGACTTTAGGGGCAGACCTAGGTTTACATTCTGACTCAACTGTACACCTCACCCTTCTGAGGCTCTTTCCCCATCTGTAAAATAGGGAAAAATCAAACCGACTTTTGGATAAATCTGTTGTAAAGCTTAGCTAGAGTCCGCTGGCAGAGCACCTGGTTCTCCTGCTCTTTCACATAGTCATTCAACAAACACTGGGTGGCAGCCCCTGGACTCAGTGGTAAATAATACAGAACCAAGCTTTATCCCTGTAGGGCTCACATTCCACTAAAGGGAGACAGACAGTAAACAATAAGGAAGGAAAATATTGGAATCAAATAAGGCAATAGGGACACCTGGGTGGCTCAGCGACTGAGTGTCTGCCTTCGGCTCAGGGCGTGATCCCGGGGTTCTGGGATCGAGTCCTGCATCGGGCTCCTTGTGTGAAGCCTGCTTCTCCCTCTGCCTGTGTCTCTGTCTCTCTCTCTCTGTGTCTCTCATGAATAAATAAATAAAATCTTAAAAAAAAAAAAGCAACAGAATAGAGAGCGTCTGGGGGCTCTTTGGGACAAGGCAGTCAGGGAAGTCCTCGCTGTGGAGGTGATCTAAAAGATCTGAAAGGCAGGAAGGGGGAAGAGTAGGACCAGCAGGAGGAACAGTCAGTGCAAAGTTCCCATGGCAAGAATGAGCCTGGCGTGTTCTAGAAACAGAACAGATGTGGTGTGACTACGCATAGACTCTGTCACGTAGCAGAAGATAGGGAGAGGATTAGGACATGAATCTGGAGCTGAGGGCAGGGGCCAGATGCCATGGGATGGATTAGAAGGATATATTTGTGAGAGGTCTCCAGAGAAACAGAAATATATATGTGTGTGTGTATATATATATATATATTTATGAGGAACCGGCTCACACTATTGTGGAGACTGAGAAGTCCCATGATCTTGATCTGCGGCTTCCTGGAGACCCAGGAAAGCTGACTGTCAGCCCAAGTCTAAAGACCTGAGAACCAGAGGAGCTGATGGTGTGAATCCCAATCTTAGGGCAGAAGATGACATGAGTTGTCCTACCTCAAACAGTGAGGCAGGAAAAAAAAGGAGTGACTTCTTCCTTCCTCTGCCTTTTGTTCTGTTCAGACCCTCAACGGATTGGATGATGCTCATCCACACTGGGGAGGGCTACCTTCTTTCCTGAGCCCACTGACACAGTTAACCTTCACACAAGGGAAGGAGTTTGGGTTTTACTGGAAACCCACTGGAGGGTTTCCTTGTCTTAGGCGGTTGGGAGCTGGGACAGCGTAGTGTGATCTGAAATGTTGGTCTAAGATTGCTCTGGCTTCTGTAGGGAGAACGGAGTTTGAAAGAACAGGAGGGAGGCTGAGGGACCAGTCTGGAGGCCACTGTGGGCTTCTAGCCAAAAAAGGACGGTAACAGAAGAAATGGCAGGAAGATGGCGAAATGAGTCCAGGTGTTGAGGAAGAGGGAGGAACCAAGAAGAGCTGTTTCTCCTCTTCCCCTCACCTGTGGCCACTGTGGAGCATCTGCCATGAGCCAGGCACTTTTCATAGGTTCAGAGTGGCTAAGTCACTCACCCCAAGCAGGTCACATAGATCCTAAGTGGCAGAGCCAGAATTCAAAACCAGGTCTGCTGGCTCTAAATCCCACTTGGGTATCACTACAGTACTTCCCTCCAGCTCCTAGAATTTCTTTATCTGGAAGAGCAGCCTTCCACTCCAGTCAAGGAGAGCTGGAACTTTAACTCAGATCCATATCCTGGAAAAAAAAAAAAAACAAAAAACAAAAAAACTAACATTATCTGTGCTCACGATGATGCCAGGCAGTCAACGAGCACCTTCTCGCTCAGTGCCCTGACCAACCATCTCTTGTGAAGGGTCATGCTGTCTGCCTCTAACCATCCGGGGAAGCTGAAGCTTAGAAAGGCAGTGATTTGCCCCAGATGTCCCAGCCAGAAGGAGGGGCAGAGTCAGACTCAGACTCAGAAGCAGGTGTGTCTGACCCCAAAGTTTGCATTCCTAACCCTACCCCACACGGTTTCCTCAATAGGGGCTTAGTAGACAACACTATTAGAAACACGGTAGCTAGGGCATGCGTGTGGGTAGTGCATGCACGCGCGCCCTGCCAGGACCAGATATATGGCTGAACGGCAATCTCAGGCTCCGGGGTGCATGGAGAAACGTTTCTCTCTCCTTCATCTTCTCTGAGAACCAGAAACACAGAGGGTTAGGGAAGCTAGTTTAGAGAGTGAAAGACTCAGTGGCCCTGCCCCAACCATACTCTGTGACCTGAGGCAAGCCCCTTCCCCTAAACCAGCAGGAGTCTCATCCCTCAAAAGAATGGAAGAGACTCAAATATTTCAATAGCCCCGTTACAAAAGGCCCCAGTTCTAAAGCTTGCACTTGGTGAAGCGGGTCTGGCCCAAGGGGTTTCTCTGAGCCGCTGCTCCCCAGAGATGGAGCCTAACTTAAGAAGCCCCTGCGATGCCCTGTGCATAGATCATTGCCTCCTAAGTGCTCAAGGACATGCTTGGCCAAGGACATCGGGGAGGAGGGGCGCTGACGGGGTGCACCCAGGACCCCATGGAGCTGCGTGTGCCTGTCCACAGGGGTCATGCCCAAGCATGGGCTGGACGTGTCGGCCTGCGAGGTGTTCCGCTTCTATAAGCTGGTGACTCTCAAGGGCCTGATCGAGCCCATCTCCATGATCGTGCCCCGGAGGGTGAGTGGGGTTGCACTGGGCTCCAAAGGGACCCCCCGTATTGAATCTTAGGGGGCTCACCACAGACTGTAAGCCGGAGGAGCCCAGAAGAAGAAGGTCCTGTGGACTGGGGCCTTCAGGCCCAATTTGGGTGTGGGGAGGGGATTGTGAAGATGGGGGCCACTCTGGGGGAGGACAGTCTGGCTTGCTGATGAATGCAGGGTGGGGATCCCACGCGGGAGATGCCTGAGTGCTCAGGCTTAGAGACAGGACAGCGGGAGCACGGTGGGAGGCCAGCAAGGAGAGGCCGGTGAGAGCAGGGGTCGCCTCAGTGACCCCCATCTGTCCACTCCTCTGCTCCCCCCACTGCAGTCGGATTCCTACCAGGAAGACATCTACCCCATGACACCGGGCACGGAGCCAGCTCTGACCCCTGATGAATGGCTGGGGGGCATGAACCGAGGTACCGCGGGGGTGGGCTCCCCAGAAGAGGCTTCGAGACCGCAGCTTTTGCCTTCACTCTGGTTCGCCCATTGCCCCTTGCCTGATGTCCCCCCCCCCCACTCAGCCAGCTGTCAAGCGTGGCGTGAATGAAAGATGCCGCCACTTGACACGCCACCAGACCGTCCGCGTGAACGTTTCCCTTGCCTTTCCTAGATCCCGTGCTGATGTCTTTGAAGGAAGGCTACAAGAAGTCCTCAAAAATGGTATTTAAGGCTCCCATCAAAGAAAAGAAGAGCGTTGTGGTCAATGGAATAGATTTATTAGAAAACGTCCCACCCAGGACAGAGAACGAGGTAAGGAATATAAGTTATTACCTCCATGGGTCCTGGAAGAGCGAGACCTTCACATTTCAATTATGGGCTTCGGGCCTGTAAGCCGGCTCCATCTGGGGCATTTTTCTTTCTGTGACAAATACCCTAAGTAGCCTGCCATTGGCTTCCCTTGTCTCTGACCCCAATAAATAGGGGCTGGGATGCGATAGCGAGATCGACCCCTCCCCCGTGGCACTCACTGGCCCCCACAGTTCCGTGCCCCATCTCCGAATGTGCCTGTCGTTTGCTGCTACAGAAGTTATAAATTCCCGGCTAGCCAGAGGAAAGCCTGGCCTGCTGCCTTCCTCCCTGGTGTTGTGACAGCCACGGGGTCTGACAGTTTGGGGGGAACAGGCTGTTTCCGAAAGTGCTTTGCACCATTTAGAATGGGAGCAGCTCATTCAGGGGCAACCATAGCTGGATCATATCCAGGCCCCCCGGAGGCTTCCCCTTCCAACTGTACCCCGAGGCCCTGGTGCCAATACCAGGGGCTGAGATTCGGCTCACCCAGGGTTCACAGATGCCTGCCCTGTGCCAGGCTGGATGCAGCAGCACTAGAGAGGGACCCACCCGCATCTGAATCCTGTCTCTGCCATTTCCCGGCAATGCCCAGGCAAGCTTCCTGATCTTTCTCATGGTAAAGTGGGGATAGGAGATAACACTTGGGAATAACACAAGGTATTTTCTGAGGATCCAGCACCCTTCCTGGCCCATAGGAAGTGCTCAGTGAGGCTCACTGTATTAGTTATCTATTACGGTGTAAAACATCTCCCCAAACTTAGCGACTTAAACCCCCAAACATTTATATCTCATAGTGTCTCAGAATGGATGCCCATGGTTCAGTTTTTCATGAGACCTTGTAGTTAAACTGTCTGCTGGGCTGCAGCCACATCTGAAGGCTCACCCAGGGGAAGATTTGCTTCCAAATTTGCTTACACTGTGGTTGCTGGAAGGACTCCTTTCCTCACAGGTTATTGGACTGAGGTCTCAGTTACTCATGGACTATCGGCCAGAGGCCTTCCACAGGTCCTTCTTACCCTATGGACCTCTCCATAGGGCAGCTCCCAACACGGCAGCTGGCACCACTCAGAGGGAGCAAGAGAAGGTGTCTGGGATGGAAGTCACAGTCTTTTTGTAACCTAACCTTGGAAATGACATCTCATCAGTTCTGCCACAGTGTATTTATTTGAAGCAAGTTACTAGGTCCAGTTCACCTGGAGGGGAGGGAATAACATAGGGGCCACCTTAAAGATTTCTTGTCACACCAACTTAGCCTTTTCACTGTCAGTCCTAAAAAGAAGACTATTCCTGACCTCTGGGACCTCCCAGTCTTAAAGGGAAATTTGAATGGTAAACTGACCATAGCTATAAGATATATTTAGTACCATTATAGAGGAATGTTCAGATGTCGTGGATTGGGTGGGATCAGGGAATAAAAGAGATTTGCTTCAAAATAATCCCTGACAGAGGTGGCGTAGGTGAAGTGAGGAGGAGTACAGCTAAAGGCAAGAATGGTCATGTTATTTCTTTAAGCTGGTTGATGAGTACTTGAAGGTTCATAGTGCTAATCTTTCTACTTTTGTATATATTTGGCCTTTCCCATTTAAAAAAAAAAAAAAGCTTTTGTTAAAAGCACCTTGAGAAAGTAGAAGGCACCTGAGTTGTTGGGATCACCCATGTGCACCATATAAAGAGCCTGAGCTCAGTTCTAGCACCCAGTGTGGGGGAGGCAGGGTTGAGCAGTAGTGAAATCAAGTAACATTTAATTACAACTTGTTAATATGAACCAACTGAAGACTCAGAGGGAAATTTTCAAGGGTCTCTGAGCAGGCAACACAATCTGTCTGCACCATAAAACTTATGCACCTGTCTTATTGCAAAGAAACTCACTCAGAGCCTATTGACTCTGGGTTTACCCACAATTTTAACCATTGCCCGATTGGGAGCAACCAATTAGAAATTGGGCTATAAATGGTGAACATGGGATGCCTGGGTGGCTCAGTGGCTGAACGTCGGCCTTTGGCTCAGGGCATGATCCTGGAGTCCTGGGATCAAATCCCGCATCCGGCTCCATGAGGAGTCTGCTTCTGCCTCTGCCTCTCTCTCTGTGTCTCTAAGGAATTGATAAATAAATAAATAAATAAATAAATAAATAAATAAATAAATGGTGGACACATTGGTCTAAATGTGAAGAGAAACTGGCAGCTTGGCACAAGAGAAGAGACTTCCACAACCCTGAATTTTACTAAAACTCAAACTCAGTCCATTATACACTTAATATGAGTGAAATTTATAGTATGTGAATTACACCTCCACAAAGCTGCTTTTTTGTTGTTGTTGTTGTTGTTTTGTTTGCTTGTTTTTAACAAAAGCTGACCAAAAGATCATGCAAAGGAATTTCAAGAACCTGGAAGCCACAGGAGTGCGTGGAATCATTTAGTGCAGGGGCAAATAGCACATTATCCCACCAAAAAGGTGTAACCAGTCCTGATTTGTTGGTTAAAAAAAAAAAAGTTAAAGAGAGGATAATAAAAATGATAGAGACAGTCTTTAAGCCATTTATTGTCATTTAACCCATTAGGTAAATAGTACTCGCTTTGGCAGCATATACACTAATACATTTAAATAAATAAATGAATAAATAAAGAGCATGTGGGTGGCTCAGTCAGCTGAGTATCTGCCTTCATTCAGTTCAGGTCAGGGTCCCAGAGTCCTAGGATCGAGCCCCACATTGGGCTCACTGCTCAGTGGGCAGTCTGCTTCTCACTCTCCCTCCGCCCCTCCCCATGCTCGGGCTTCCTCCCCCTCTCTCAAATAAATAAAATAAAATAAGACAAGACAAGATAAAATCAATCAATCCTATTTTGATGCAGGACCAAGACTTTTCTTTGAGGAGATTCCTGGTTGAGAATCTGCTGTGTCCTTCACGAATAATTCATCTTTTCGCTGCAAATCGCAGTTTCCGTTTCTTTGAGGTAGAACAGGAACTTCAATCTGAAAACAAACTTTGAGCATGGAGCCTGCTTCTCCCTCTGCCTGTGTCTCTGCCTCTCTCTCTCACTGTGTGCCTATCATAAAAAAAAAAAAGTGAAAACAAACTTCGAGTGTTTTCAGAGTTTTCCCCAGCTTTTTTCTCATTTAAGACAGGCGTATTAAAAAAAAAAAAAAAAAGACAGGTGTATTAAAAAAAAAAAAAAAAAAGGCGTATTGAGGTATAATTTCCCTGTGGTAAAATTCAACCTTTGGAGTGTCCAGTTCCATGAGTTTTGACAAACCCAAAGCAGCCATATCACCACTATGGGACAATCAAGATATAACACATTCCCAATCTTTTATGTATATACTCAGGGGCAGCGTGGTTAGCATCACCTTTACCTGATGCAGTCACCTTAGTTTTCATGGGAACAGCACCTCTCTTTTCAAACTATTTTATCAATGTCTCGCCTGTATCATACAATTACAAGAACAAATGCAGCTCACACACACACGCGTGTGTCAGGAACCTTGTGGCCAGGTCTGCACGTGGCTCTCGGGGCTCAGTGTCTTGCGGGCACCTGCAGTCTGCTTTCTGGTTAATCCAGGTTGCTCTGTAAGGGAAGGGCTGCCACATACCTGCCCTTGCCCCTGAGCACCGCAGACCTTGGCCTGGGATACTCACCTGTCAGCAGAAAAGCTGGCTTCCACTCCGTACCCTGGGCTTCCTTAAGAAAAACCAAGATACTGGGGCGCCTGGGTGGCTCAGCGGTTGAGCATCTGCCTTTGGGTCAGGGCGTGATCCTGGGGTCCTGGGATCGAGTCCCGTATCAGGTTCCCTGCATGGAGCCTGCTTCTCCCTCTGCCTGTGTCTCTGCCTCTCTCTCTCATGAATAAACAAATAATCTTTAGGGGATCCCTGGGTGGCTCAGCAGTTTGGCACCTGCCTTTGGTCCAGGGTGTGGTCCTGGGATCTGGGATCGAGTCCCACATCGGGCTCCCAGCATGGAGCCTGCTTCTCCCTCTACCTGTGTCTCTGCCTCTCTGTCTCTCTCTATGTCTATCGTGAATAAATAAATAAAATCTTTAAAAAAAAACCAAAACAAATAAATAAAATCTAGAAAGAAAGAAAGAAAGAAAGAAAGAAAGAAAGAAAGAAAGAAAGAAAGAAAGAAACTGAACATTTTAGAAAGGTTCCCATTCCAAATGGTAAATGAGAGCATTGTGTCTGCACCCCTAAAAGGGTGATCTTGGGGTATTTAGGGACGGAGGCGGTGTGGACTCCTCCTGCCTCCCAGGGCAAGTAGGAGCCGTGAGCTGGGTCTGCAGAAGGGCCCGCGGCGGGAACAGGAGCCTCTGGGGACACTAAAGCGGAGGCAGGGAAAAGGAGAAAAAATAAGTGGGAAATATCAGAAAGGGAGACAGAACATGGAAGACTCCTAACTCTGGGAAATGAACTAGGGGTGGTGGAAGGGGAGGAGGGCGGGGAGTGGGGGTGACTGGGTGGAGGGCACTGAGGGGGGCAGCGCACACCTTCATGCATGAAGATATTTGCTTATATTGGATTTTCAGAGTGATATTACTAGATCAAGGAATACGGGATGAGCACTGGGTGTTATTCTGTATGTTGGCAAATTGAACACCAATAAAAAATAAATTTATCAAAAAAAAATAAGAACTAAAAAAAGACATAAAAAGCATCAATGTTTCTGAAAGTCAAAAAATAATTAAACAAAGCGGAGGCAGGGGGAGGCCGCTCCGGGGACTGGGGGGGCGGTCAGGGGTGCGCAGGGGCGACGTCTCACCTGCTCTCCATCCTCCCCAGCTCCTCCGAATGTTCTTCCGGCAGCAGGACGAGATCCGGCGGTTGAAAGAGGAGCTGGCCCAGAAGGACATCCGCATTCGGCAGCTGCAGCTGGAGCTCAAGAACCTGCGCAACAACCCCAAGAACTGCTAGCTGGGGGCGCGGGGCCTCCGTGCCATCTCTCCGCGGTCCCTCCGCGCCCTCACTTCCCCCTCCCCGGCGCCCCCAGAGACAGAGCCGGGACTGGAGCGGGGGACACCTGGGGACCCCACCTGCCGCCTCGGGGACTGGGAGCTGGCCTTGACCTCTCGACCTCACGCTAAGAAAGTCCCCAGCCTCTCCTGGAGACCCCCCTCCGCTGAAGGCCCCCCCCTTTCCCTGCCACCCCGGAGGAGCCTCGGAGGGACAAAGACCACGGACTCCCCAGCGAGGGCCCTCAGTGGACCAGGGAGCAGAAGGGGAAGCCAGGACCCCAGCGGATGGAGACCTTGAACTCTTGCCCCTGCCAGGGGGCTGCGGGGGCATCCGGGCACTCGGGCCTGCAGGACCGCGCAGTGAGGGCTGACACAGGCCTGGGCTGCTCCCCTCCCCGCAGCGCCCCCCTTCCCTGGCAGCTCCACAAGCCTGACTCACCTGACAAGGGTTGCAAGCAGCCCAGCTCCTGTCTCTTGCCCCCTCTCTCTTGTCTTCAGGGAATTAAAAGGATTGCTCACCAAGGCCATAATGACCCCTTGCCTTCCCATGATTTTCTTCAAAGCTCTTGGAACACCCCTTCCCCCTTCTCCCCATCCCCCCTTTAATTTGTGAGGTAGGCAGGGTAGGGAATAGTGTCCCCATTTTACAAAGGACAGAACCAAGGGTTGCAATGGCAAAGTGACTTACTAAGTCACCCAGAAGGTTAACAGTTGACCCAGGACCAGGACCCAGCGTGTCCAGACTGCAGGCCAGGGCCCCTCCCACTGCATGGAGATGCCAATCCCAGGGAAGGGGGGGGCCTCCCCAGTGCCCAAGTCTCTGTGGGGAATGAGAACTGGAAGCCACTGCTACCATCTGCCCAACACCAGTAGTGCCAACGTGTCACACTGCCCAGTTGAGGCCCTTCCCACTCAGTGCCCCTGTACCCTCCTGGCCCCCATGCTCTGCTCTCACTCCCCGGGGGACTCCTTCAGATGAGGCCCCTTCCTCCTGGAAGCCGAGGCTGAGGAGGGTGGAGCCTGGCCCTGGGGAAGGCAGAGCCGGGGTCTGATGGCTTCGAGGGATGCTCTGTGCGTGTCTCTCGCCACTTCCGTCTCAGCCACTTTCAGCCTTACACTTACTTGTAGAACGACCACAGCCCCTCACTCCGTATAGCACTTTAAAGTTTACATGGTTCTTTGACCCGTAGGATCTCATTTGAGCCTCATATCTGCTCCAAGAGGTAGGGAGCACTCTCTATTTTGCAGACCAGGAAACCGGAAGTGGCCCAAGGCCACAGGACTCTTTGAGACGCCATATTTCATTTGGTCTTCTACACGTTTTCTTTTTTGTTTCCTTCATTCCCCATGACACACAGAATCTATAAACACTGCTATCAGAAAAGTCACAGTCCGGGGGTGAGATCTGGCCTGGGGGTCAAGAAATGGGTGTCCACTCCTCTGTCATTAGCTAGGATCTACTAGACGCATTATGCCCTACACCTGCTCTTTCCATGTGGCCACCCTGCAGCACATCCATCCACAGAGGCTGGGGCTCCTGAAGCCCCTCCAGGTAACCTGGGCGGGGAAAGCCCCACCCCTCAGGCTTTTCCTCCAAGAACCCTCCACCCTCTCAGCCAGCTAACGTGGGGCCTCATGGCCCTCCACCCCCTGCCGCTAGACAGTGTCAGCTCTCATCTCCTCCTCACACTTCTTGACCTTTTTTTTCTTCCCCATTGACCGTTGTGGTCTTCTGTGATTATTTATGCTGCCTCCCAAGGATAGAATTGAAATAAAATCGTTTTCAACTTACCAAACCTGGGCATGACCATCTCATTTAACCCCGGTGACTGTTGCTCTTGGTCACCACGGTATCCTGATGGTCAACTTCCCAGACACAACTCTTGCCTTTCTGGAACAACAATCCGTGTCTGTATTGATAGACATAATTTCACACTCTGTTCATCGACGGCGAGGCTTCTGAACCAGCACAACTGACATTTGGGGCCAGATAATTCTTTGCTGTGAGGACTGTCCTGTCCTCTGCCGATCAGATGCCATAGCAACCCCTACCCAGTTGTGATAAATAAAAATGTCTCCAGGTATAACTCAGTGTCCCCTAGGATGTGAAAACTGCCCCCAGTGAGAACCCCTGTTCTTCAGGGGTTCAGTAAGCATCTGCTCTGTATCCAGCCCTGGCGTGGGTCTGGGGGACACCAGTGTCTTACGCTGGAGTGATGCTTTGCTGTTTCCACATACTTGACTCTTTTGATCTTTAGAGCAGCGCTAAATGCTATGTGTTAATATTATTTCCATTTTCAAGGAGAGCAGTCAGATCCCGAGCAATGACATGCTCAAGGTCACTTAGCTGGTGTAGTGGGGAAGACACATAAGGATGTGGATCTTCCGAGCCCAGAGCCGGAGGAGGTATATGCTCCCAGTCCCCTGGTCAGGATCAGTGCTGGGCGAGTGTGGTCTGAGAAGAGGCCTGGGGCCCATCATGAGACCAGGAATGTTGGGGAGACACTCGCTCTTACCACGCCAGGGTTGTCGTGGAACAGACTTGTCAGGCTACAAAGTGGACAGGTGTGTAGCAAGGTGGACACCACAGGAAATTCAGAATAGCCAGAGGAAAGCAAGGAGAGTCTTAGAAAAGAGGGCTGGAGAAGAAATGGCAAAGGGCTGTAGAGGAGCATTGGGCAGGACGCCGGAGATGGGAGGGGTGGTCCGAGCCCAGTTCTGCCTCTGGCTGTGTGACACTGAGTAATTCGCTGCTCCTCTCTGGACCTCACTTTCTCCTTCTATCAAATGAGGGACTAGGACAGTTTTGGGGTCTCTTCCTGGTCTAACACTGCAGTTTCCATTATGCCAGCAGTTGAGAGAAGGCACATTCAACCTTGATGAAGACATCCTCCTCCCTGGGTTCGGGGGGCGCAGGTGAATGGACAGGGAGATCTGTCTCCTGTGTGCCTCTATGCCACTGAATCCCCAAGCCTGAGCCCTTCTGGACAGCTCTTTAATCATTACTTAAATAATAGCAAATTGTCCAAGGTCAGGGTCGAATGTGATATTCCGCATGTTCCCAACTGCATTGTTGAATAACCCATCAGTTCCTCCCTGGGTTGTCTTTAGGTCCTTTAGTTCTCATATACTAGAAAATATCCCATGCCTGGTCTGTGATGCTGATCCCTCTGCCGGTTACGGCCTAGCCCACCACATCGCTTTGGTTGTTGTGACAATGTAGGAGAGCAACGCCCTCTGTGGCTCTTTGAACCCCCTTCGACTGCCACGTTCCCCACTACATGCCTGCTCCCTTCTTTTCTCCAGGTGAGGGCATCTTAGGCTAAACTCTGGATCCTTCTCTTCTATGGAGAGGTCCCTCCTGGGCATGCCTAGAACTCCTTGTCATGCACCCCAGACACCTACGTGAATTTTCAACAGAGTCCAGCACATACTGAGTACCTGAATCTACTCAGTACTGGGAGCTGGGAACCCAGAAAAGGGGAAGAACCAGGCCTGCCCTTGAGGGGATCAGCCTGGGGTCAATCTATGAGGATCATGTCACCCAGTAGGACACAGAGCCCCTGGATGCTGGAATGAGCTTCACCTTCTGCTGGGTTCAGTGCAAGGCAAGCGGTTGTTTCAGGATTTGTTGTCTCCTGGGTTCTCTTCCAGCCAGATTCCTGAGATTCCGAGATGGGCTTAGGGCATTTTTAGACTGTCTCCTGGTGCTGAGCAAAACATTCTAGGTTGCCAGTGGACCATGGGGAACATGGTTGCTTCTTCACTGTGGGAAATGACTTCATACTGTAAACACCCCCACCACAAACCCCTGCTTCCCAGCCTTACGGTTTGGAAGGGCCACACGCACTAACGAAGGGCTGCCCCGAGCAGGAGCAGACACTTACCTTGACCACGGGAAGCATCACCAGATCCCTTTCCACCCCGGCAGGTGTGTGGAGCAGGGAGGGAGAGAGGGCCCTGGGTGGGAATGTTGGCAGAAGCTCCTTGTTCTCTGTGCATGTGTGTTTGTATTTGGAAACAACCCACAGCCTGTCTTCCCTTGGAATTTGAATTCGGTCACAAACACAAATGGGTCAGCCTTACTTGGCACAGGTGAGCATCCACAGAGCCAGGTTGGGGTGGTTCTAAAAAGCTCCCGGCTCTGAGCCCCTCCCTTATACCTGGCCATCACACTGCCCGCTATTTCCCATCAGTATGTGGTCCCCTTTGGGGTAAGCATTGCCCTTGCCAGAGCCCTCTTCATATACCCATGCACCCCTGGGTGTGGGATGCTAGTGGGAGTAGGATTAACAGACCTAGTGGGGAGAACATGGGGCAGTGGGAAAGGGGCAGGCCTCTAGAGGGTGGAGGATGGTGGGGACACAGGACGGAGACCAGGGATTTCAAGGTCAGGGCAATTAAGGCAAGATTCAAAGACCAGAAGAGTTTGCTGGAAGCTTGAATCCAGCCAGCAGGTGGCAGCTGATGGCCTTCCAAGCAAGCCCATTTTTCCGGAGCTGGGTCCTTTCTGCCACCACCCACGCCACCCAAGAATCCATGACCCACCCACAGGCACCAGGACTTCACCGCACAGCGGACCACCACGGAAGAGCCAGGATCCGAAATGCCCCAAGTACAGAAGAAGGGAGGTTCCCAAGGGCTGCCTGGCCTCCCCCCAACCCGGCCCAGCTGCCTCCAGGAAGCAGCCAGAGGAGGGCGCTCACACCCCCTTCCTCCAAGGAGCTGGGAAGAGGCTGCATCTGGATTCCCCGCCCAGCCGGCGACCTGCTCTGTGACCTTGAGCTGCTTTTCCTCCCACCCCCTTCCCTGAGGGACAATGACCCGGAAGGCCTGGAGAGTCCGCCATTCCAGGAGGCCTGGGCCTGGGGAGGTGGCCCGAAGGCAGAGCTGGAAGCGGGAGGCGTAGGGAAGGGAAGGCGGGGTGGGAATGCAGGGGCCTGGGCCCCACCTCTGTGCTGGGGTCACGGCCAGGCCTAGTCCAGCCCAGGCCCTGCGGCCTCCAGGAAGTTCCTGATGAGAGCCACAGGGGCGGCCTGGGGCACAGGAGGAGGGTCCAGCCAGCAGGGTCAGGAAGCCCTAAACCCTTGCCCTGGGCTCCACTCGCTGCCCCCGGGAGCCAAGGAGGGAATGGCAGTAGGAATGGCCCCGGCCCTCCTGCTGCTGTGGGAAAGACTCAGAGGGCAGCCCTGAAGCAGGGAGCCAGGTGGGGGCTAGTGGGGGGGGAGGGCTGGGGGGTCACAAGCAGCAGTCAGGGCAGGCCTTTGGTGGTGGGGGTGGGGTGGCAGGAGGAGAGAGGGAGAGGGAGATGGGGTAAAAGGCCTAGAGAGGGAGCCATGTAAGAAGACCCCCCAGGAAGGGAACCAGAGTTGGGGTGAGAGATGAGCCACCCTCTGCCAACAGATGGGCCACTCTGCAGAGGTGGGTGCAGCGCCTCATAGGGCTCTTATTTATTTATTTATTTATTTATTTATTTATTTATTTATTTATTTTTATTTATTTTTTTGTTCATTCATTCATTCATTCATTCATTCATGAAAGATACAGAGAGAGGGGCAGAGAGAGGGAGAAGCAGGCTCCATGCAGGGAGCCCAACACAGGACTCAATCCCGGGACTCCAGGATCATGCCCTGGGCGGAAGGCAGGGACCAAACCGCTGAGCCACCCTGGTGTCCCCTCCTCGTAGGGCTCTTAAACCAGCACCACCCAGCAGGGGACCCAGGACTGCATAGCTGCACCCTGCTTAGCAAGTGTCCTTTGGATTAATTCAGTTCTTTTTCTAATATCTGCATTTTTTCCTCAATAAACAGGGTGGTTTTTTTTTTTTTTTAATAAAAGAGGAGGTATTTTTTAGTTTAAAGTTATTTTAAACACATGCAAAAGCTTAGGATTTGCCACCAACTGTTTTCTTTGGAATGAAACCTCAGGCTCTTAATGTTCAAGGGAGCTGGGGCTTTTCCTACTGTATCACCACTGCCTCTCCAGACCGGCAGAGACTGCTCACAGGAGGAGTTGGATAGGGTGAGCAGACCTAGGTCTGGCGGGGTGTAACCTCTGTTGGACACTTGACAGGTAGGGTCCTTACAGGCTCCCAGCTCCCTGCCCCCAGGATGCGCTGCTCCCATGGATGCCTGCAGAAGCTAGGGTGGCAGCGGATTTTCCCCGGGCCCTGGCTCAGCCTTCCCTGTATCCTCTGGATGCTGACTTGGCCTTTCTTGATCCTTCTAGGTCTGGTGCCACCCACTGACCTCCTCCCACTTGACCCCAAGTGCCCCTGATCCCTAATCTTGCCTGTGAAGGAGCAGGCTACACTGGCTCTCCACCCAACTCCTTCCCTGTTGGTGGCATAAACCCTATGACCTGGCATTGAGCCCTTTTGTCTTCAAGCCAAAAGTCAAAAGTCTTAGCTTTCGAGACTATTTATTGTTTCATCCATGAATTTTTGAAAATCTGTTTGGAGACCCAAAAGCTGAGAGTATTGACTATTTGTTTATTTATGCATTGTGGCTATCAGAATCCTGGTCTTCCCTGGGGCAATGAATAGGGGGGGCGGGGAGGTCCATCAAGTAGAGGCCACTTTAAGAAACAGGCTTGAGCTATGGACGCTCGAGCAAGGCAAAGGGGCCCACAGGGACACCTGAGCTGAAGACAAACAGGCTCGTTAAACAATCCACTTCAAGGGCCGCCTGGGTGGCTCAGTGGTTGAGCATCTGCCTTTGGCTCAGGCTGTGATTCCAGGGTCTGGGATCCAGTCTGCATCAGGCTCCCTGCAAGGAGTCTGCTTCTCCCTCTGCCTCTCTCTCTGTGTCTCTCATGAATAAATAAATAAAATCTTTAAAAATAAAATAAACAACCCACCTCAAAATAACCAGAGGCCCTAACTGACTAGTTAGACCAGGCACAGTTTCTAAGATTACCAAAAAAAGGAAAACTCTATACATCCCCATACTCCTCCACTCTGCCCTATAACCATAGCCCCTCGCCACCACCTCATTGCAGTCTCTCCTTTGCTGTCCTGCCCACTGCTCTCTTGCAATGGATTTGATATCTCTTTTGTTCTGCCTTGGGTGAATTTTTTCACTGCCCGTGCTGACAGCCCCTACCTGATAGGGATGCCCCATATTTGGTGGTCCCCCACCATCTGATCAGAGCACCCCACATATCAGGGACTACAAAGTCAACAAATCTACTCTCTCCCCCCCTACACCACACATGCACGTGCAAACACACACACACACATATATAACTGGATCATTAAAACAGCCAGAAAGATTAAGATCATATAGGACTGGGAGAAATGTCATTCATGACATGAAACTGGAGAACAGTGTTCTTTTGCTAATTTTCAGTTAACACCTGCTGGACAATAACATTAAACTAGGTGCCAGCGATATAAAATGGACTGAGATACACAAGCCCCTGGCCTTGGGTTTACTGAGGGATGCAGACATGTACACAAGTGATCATAATTCATTGTAAAAACCACTATCTCAGGGTGGTATTGAGGAGCAATCAAAACTTAAAAGACAAAAAAAAAAAAAAAACCTAGAAGACAGACTTCACAGTGATAGGTAATCTGGGTCCTATTTTTTATTTATGGAGGTGTGATTTACATATAACATTGTGTAAGTTTAAGTTATGCACAGTGTAGCATTAGCTAACACCTCCGTCATGTCACTAGGTTGCCATTCTTTTTTGTGGTGAGAACATTTAAGATCTTAGTCTATTAGCAATTTTGAAGTACGTAATACAGTATATAGTACAATGTGCTGCACTACAATATTGTATGCAATTACACTGTATAATACCATGCATTAGATCTCCAGAACTTATTTATCTTCTATTTTTTTTAACTTTTTTTTAAATTTTTATTTATTTATGATAGTCACACAGAATGAGAGAGGGAGGCAGAGACACAGGCAGAGGGAGAAGCAGGCTCCATGCACCGGGAGCCCGACGTGGGATTCGATCCCGGGTCTCCAGGATCGCGCCCTGGGCCAAAGGCAGGCGCCAAACCGCTGCGCCACCCAGGGATCCCTTATTTATCTTCTAATTGGAAGTTTGTACCCCTTTGACCAACATCTCCACAGCCCCCTACCCACCAACCTAACCACCGTTTCTACTCTCCGTTTCTATGAGTTCAGCATTTTTAAATTCCACATAGAAGTGATGTCATATAATTTCTGTCTTTCTCTGGTTTCTCTCACTTAGCATCATGTCCTCATGGTTCATCTACATTGTCACAAATGGCAGGATTTCCTTCTTTCTAGTAACCTGAGTTATTGAAGTGAAAGCAGTTTCCACTAGAGAGGAAAAAGAGGCATTCCAGGCAGGGAACAGTATGTGCAAAGTCTTCGAAGGGAAACGGCTGGCATCTGGCAGGATAATTACAAAGGGCCCTGAGTTGCTGAAGCCAAGGAGAAGGAAGGTGAGCAGATAGTCTGCAGAGGGCCTTATACTCGGGCTATTTATTTGAAGTGCACTTTTGAGCAACAAAAAGCCTCAGAAGCTTTTTAAGCATCAGAATGATCAGTCAGATAAAAATCTGCATTTAAGAAAAAGCAACAGGGAGGGTGGAAGAGAAAGACTAGAGGCAAGGAGGCTGGTGAGAAGCTTCTGGGAGCTCTCGGAGAGTGATGAAGGGGAAGCGAACCTGAGAACCAGGAGCAGTCGGGAGGGTGGTGGGCTACAGTGTGTAATAAAATACCACGCTGAGAGATAAAGTATTATTGTTAGTGGGTCATGACATCAGTTTAGTGGGTAGCAACCAGCATTTTTTAGTAGAATAGAATAGAATTTAGTAGACTAGAAAAGAAATAGCGGTATGCATCACACAAAATAAAGATAAGTATCTGCGCTCGGAACTTTGTGCTGTAGCATATATGCGTGTGCTGCTCTACGTGTGCGTGAGACAGGAGACGGTGGTGTGGCACGCACCCTGTGATGCAAAGCAAAATACGTGTTTTTCTCTGTGGGTTGCAATCAACCACGTTTTCAAGCCACTGATCTAGAACATGCTAATGGTGCAAAGCAGAGAGTAATTGCTAGTAGGATTCCCAGGAGAGAGAGATTCAATCTGTGTGTGGCTGTCAGGGATGGCTCCCCAGAGGGTGTTCAGGAGTGGGGATTGGGCCTCCAAGGAGAATAGGGGAAGAATGGGGGAGGGAAAGGAGCTGCATCAGGGTGAGAGAGGGCCTTGAGAGGTGGGTCCGGAACAGTCCTACTGGATCCTTCCCTAGCCTTAGCCCCTTCTAACAGCCTCAAGATGGTTATCTTAGGGGGATGACAATTCAGTCTCAACACAGAAAGGCATGTGCTGACAGCTCATCTTTTCCTCCAGCTCTTCTGTAAAATCTATCTGCCAAATAACCCATGTCTCTTTTGACCTCCTCCACAGAAGTATCAAGTTCATTCTTAAAACAGCTCACTTGACTAACAAACAAGGGACATTTTCCATTGTCAGGAAAACTCTCCAGGGAAAACGAACTGAATGAGCTGGGATTTGGGTTCAAGTTCTGGCTCAGAAATGCATCCATCTGGTCAATGACCATTTCTAAACTCCATTTTTGCCCATCATAAAATGAGCTCACCAGCACCACCCACCCCTTCTCCCAAACCTGCGAGCACCAGATCAGAATGATGATGGGATCAAACCTAAATTACCACGAGTGCAGACCAATTACTCTTCCTGTTGGCCAGAAGGCCCAACCTCAGGTCAAATCTCCCAAGGAATAAACACGATTTGGCAAACTTGTCATTGTTGTAGCAGATAAGAGAAGCTATTACTTTATCAGCTGGCACCAGAGTTCCTTTTAGGAAGGAAATGTCTTTGTTTAGGAAAATACCTTGATAGGTCCCTTGGGGGGAGGGGGGGGTGGAAGGTGAGGCCCTAAGGACATGGGTGGGGAGGGAAAAGACAAAGAGACAAAGAACTCTGCCTAAGACGGGAACAAGAATTTGAGGTTGAGGAAGAACAAAGAGAAAAAAAGGAAAACTAAGCAAAATGGTCAAAGACAAAAAGTGGAAACTTGGGGAAGCTGCTTTTTTTTTTTTTTTAAGATTTATCTATTTTTGAGAGAGAGAGAGAGAGAGAGAGAGAGCTTGTGTGCATGAACAGGGGATGGGGAAAAGGAGAGGGAGAGAGAGAGAATCCTCAAGCAGACTCCCAACTGAGCGTGGAGCCCAATATGGAGCTCGATCCCAGGACCTTGAGATCATAACCTGAGCTAAAGTCAAGTTGGACACTCAACCAACCGAGCCACTCTGTGGACATTTTTTAAAAAGAGATCTCTGGGTGGCTCAGTCAGTTAAGCGTCTGACACTTAATTCCAGCTCAGATCGTGATTTCAGTGTCATGAAATCAAGCTCCACACACTGGTGTGGAGCCTGCTGAAGATTCAAGATTCTTTTATTCTTTTTCTCCCTCTGTCCCTCCCTTTCCCCCTGGCCTCTAAAATAAATAAATAAATAAATAAATAAATAAATAAATAATTAATTAATTAATTAATTAATTAAATAATTAAATAATTAAATGATTTATTTATATATTTTAGAAAGAGAGAGATAGTACAAATGGAAGGGGCAGAGGGAAAGAGAATCTCAAGTAGACTCTGTGCTGAGTTCGGAGCCCAACTCAGGGCTGGATCCCAGAACCCAGAGATCATGACCTGAACTGAAACTAAGATTCATTGCTAAGCAAAAGTACCAGTCTACCTTGTGGGACAAGTCTAAGAGGTTGGCAGAGCAGGCTACGGCCATCATCTGTTTGCGGAGCCGCGGCCTCCCTGAGGGTCAGCTGGGTGAAGAGAGCCCCTCCTGGCACAAGTGCAAGCAGGAGGCCCCTGACCAAGACCCTGGGGGTCCTGGAGCTCAGGAGCAAGCAGTGCCTGGGGAGCTGTGCAAGAAGCTCTTTGTGGCCTTGGGAAGTGGTGAAGAGAGCCCCCTGGAAGGCTGATGACCATTGTCCCTACCTTGGTCACTCATTTCAGGATCCTGGCCATAAGATGTCTGTGGGTACGGAGCATGAACCAGATGCCATTGGACAATTCTCTGTTCTTGACAGCAGTTAGGAGGTCCTTACCTGGGCCATCAGCCTGGAGCACGGACTAAAGGGTGTATACACCTCCTTTGGTGGGTTTGAAGAGCAAGGCCAAGTTCCCAGTGACCTCAGTATTTTCTTTGAAAATGGGAGCTTTTCAGGTGGCACCCCCTCAACCTGACATTGCTACAGGGCAATAAAGATACCCCCATCTTTAAAAACAAACAAACAAAAAAGAAACTAAGAATCAAATGCTTAATGGATTGAGCCATCAAATGCTCAGTGTGATATATATATATTTTAAATATTATATTATTTGTTTGCTTTTTAAGAGAGATCTCTGGCTGCAATTCAGCCCTCTCTCCAATGTAATCTTCAAATCGCCAATGGATGTGTATTGACAGAGCTATCTCATGGGAGCAAGGTTAGGGGGTGTGTAAGAGAAGGGGTTGTGTTCAACTTTTGGGGCCATTCTGAGATAGAGATAAAGATGTGGCCACAATTCAGCAAAGAACTTTTTTTTATATATAATTTAGTTTCTTTTTTTTAATTTATTAATTCATACATGAGAGACACAGAGAGAGAGAGGCAGAAACACAGGCAGAGGAGAAGCAGGCTCCATGCGGAGAACCCAATGCTTCCAGGACCCTGGGATCACAACCTGAGCCAAAGGCAAATGCTTAACCACTGAGCCACCTAGGCATTTTGGGATGACTTTTTTTTTTTTTTATGATTTTGTTTATTTATCCATGAGAGACACAGACAGAGAGGCAGAGACACAGGCAGAGGGAGAAGCCCCATGCAGGGAGCCTGACGTGGGACTCGCTCCCCGGTCTCCAGGATCACGCCCTGGGCTGAAGGCGGCACTAAACCGCAGAGCCACCCAGGCTGCCCAAGAAAGACGCTTAGAGTCAGAGGTGACACTGTGAAATCTAAATCCAAGGAATTATCAGCAATCTTGGAGAAGACCTGTTTTTTCCCTACCTTGTGAGGTAGACTTCAGACCAATCACATGGAGAATGGAGGTGTTAGGATAACCCCAGTAGGTAGCTGAAACCATCAACTATCTGATTCTTATCACAAGAACCATTTTTCCAGGCTCCTCTCTGGCTGAAGTCAGTATTATTTGGCTAGTATCGATTGAACTTCAGTCATAATTTAAGATTCAACCACACAAGAGAGTACGGAGGCTTTTATCTTTTTTTCTGAACAATATATGTGCTGGGTAGTATTAATCAAATGCAGGTAAGTGATTCTTTTGTGATAATAATCTACTACATCCACATGCTATCTAAGATTCTTCACCATCTTAGCTCACTGAATACCAGGTCTTCCGAATAACCCTATGAAGCCAGAAAGATATGAATTACCAATTTCATGTTAACAATGAGGAAATTGGGGTGCCTGGGTGGCTCAGTGGTTGAGCGTCTGCCATCGGCTCAGGCATGATCCTGGGGTCCAGGGACTGAGTTGCCTGCTTCTCCCTCTGCCTGTGTCTCTGCCTCTCTCTCTATCTTTCATGAATAAATCAAATCTTTTTTTAAAAAATGAGGAAATTGAGACCCAAAGAATCAAAGAAATAAAACTGGATTAGGTATGAGAAAAAATTTCAGACCTTAAGGAATGTTGGATTGAAAAAATATAAATGCATGAAAAGTCAAATAACAGCATAAACGAAATAGGAATAAATATAAAAGTAAATGTTGTAGGGGTGATTGGCTGGCTCACTAGGTAGAGCATGTGACTCTCGATCTCAAGGTTGTGAGTTTGAGCCCCATGTCAAGTGTAGAGATTATTTTAAAAAAATAAAATCTTTTTAAAAAAAATCAAAACTAAAAAAAGAAAAAGTTGTAAGGAAGAACACAGTTGCTAGAATGGTAGAGGTCACCAAGCATCCAAAATGAAAGTAGGGCCAGCTCAACCTTCTCACGACCCCACCCACTTCTTTCCACCTTCATGACCTCCCAAGGCCATCATTGTCTCCACCAAGATTACCATAACAGCTTCCTCTCTAGTCTCTCTGACTTCAGCCTTACTTTTTCCCCTTTTTATTTTTATTTATTTATTTATTTATTTATTTATTTATTTATTTATTTATTTATTTATTTTAGAGAGAGAACAAGCAAAGGGGCAGGGAAGGGTAGAGAGAGAGGGAGAATATTAAGCAGGCTCCACACTCAGCACAGAGCCCAGTGCAGGACTCGATCTCACAACCCTGAGATCATCACCTGAGGCAAAAATCAAGACTCTGATGACACTTAACCGACTGAGTCATCCAGGCTTATTTTTCTAATCAGGTCTCCAAACAGGATGATTTTTATAACATACAAATATTACCCCTTCACTCCCCTTCTTGAACCTTTAGTGGCTCCCCATGGTGCTAAGCTCAAGTAGAACTCTTCAGCTTCATCTACAAATCAGTCTCTATCCCTTGCCAGCAGTTGCCTGAAAGCCTCTGCTCCTTACAGACTGCTGTATAACAACAACAACAAAAAATCTGGTCTTTGTCTCTTTTCCGGGAACAAAGCTCCTAAAACATTTGGGATTTCCTGAGTGAGAGGAGTGTCTTTTGTTATTCAAAAGAAGTCCCTTCCTGTTGCACCTGCGTTTATGCTAATGAAGTGATCTAGGGTGGGGCCCTAGATTGCCTCAGGATGGGGCTGGTCAGCAGAGAGACCGGGGATGAGAAGGTCAGGACCTCCAGCCCCACCCACAACCTCCTGGGAGACTAGAGGTTAAAGTCTATAAAAATGTTGACAATGGGACACTTGGGTGGCTCAGCGGTTGAACATCTGCCTTTGGCTCAGAACGTGATCCCATAGTCCCGGGATCGGGATCGAGTCCCACATCAGGCTCCCTGCATGGAGCCTGCTTCTGCCTCTGCCTGCGTCTCTGCCTCTCTCTGTGTGTCTCTCATGAATGGATAAATAAAATTAAAAAAAAAAAAAAACTTGGACAAGAGAGATGTGGTGTTGGATGAACATAGGTATTGGGAGAGTGGTGGACCTTAAGTTCATTTAGACAGAAGTTCCTGTGCTTGGGACATCTTTCTGATGTCTCCCTATGTATCTCCTCATCTGGCTGTTGATTTGTCTCCTTTATAATAAACTATCAAATGTAAGTAGGGAACCTTCCTGAGTTCTGTGTACTGATCTAGCAAATTATTGGACCCAAGGTCGTGGGAACCCCCAATTCACAGCTATTCAGAAGTGTGGGTGATCTGAGACTTGGTAAGTGGCATCTGAATTGGGGGCCCTTTAGCTGTGGGGTTAGTGCTAACTCTGAGTAGTTAGTTTCAGAATCAAATTGAACACTCAGCTGGTGTTGGAGGATTGGGTGGTGTCAGAAAACATCCCAGAGATATTTGTTTTCTTTTGCTTTCCCAGTGTCCTGAACTATGTTTCCAGGCCCTCTCCCTCTTGGCTTTTGTACAAGTCATCCCTTCTGCTTGCATCACTCCTATCGAGACTCCTGGTCTGGCTAATCTCATTTCATCCTTCATGCCTTGCTTTGATGCCACCTCCCAGGAGAGGTCCTTCCCATCACTAGCATGTGTTAGCACCTACACCTGCTCCTTCATAGCGTCTTTGACTTCCCCTTCCTAACAATGACTTATTTTTTTTTTAAAGATTTTGTTTATTTATTCATAGAAACGCAGAGAGAGAGAGAGGGGCAGAGACACAGGCAGAGGGAGAAGCAGTCTCCATACAGAGAGCCTGACATGGGACTCGATCCAGAGTCTCCAGGATCATGCCCGGGGCTGCAGGCGGTGCTAAACCGCTGCGCCACCAGGGCTGCCCCTAACAATGACTTATATGCTTGTCTTCTCCTAGAGCAAAGGTAGCTCTGTAACTCACAGACAGGTGGGCCATGTCTCTCTTGCTCCCCATCATATCCAGCACTGGCCATTCTGCCTCGTGTGTCATAGGTAGTTGAGTATATTGGGTTAAAATGAATGAACGAATGGATGTTGTAGGAATTTAGAAGAAAACAAAAAAGAAAGCAGCATAGCTTGAGATGTCAGGAAAGAGGTAGGCTAGGTCCTGAATGACAAGTGGATAAGCTTTGGCAGCTGGCCTGATACATCAGTGACAAGCCATGGCTCCTTCCTCCATCCCAGGGGACAACTGTGGTGTGTACGACAGGACAGAGCCCTGAACTAGGAGACAGTAAAACAAAATTTTTTAGGGTGATAAAAAAGCACTGACAGGGATCCCTGGGTGGCGCAGCGGTTTGGCGCCTGCCTTTGGCCCAGGGCACGATCCTGGAGACCCGGGATCGAATCCCATATCGGGCTCCCGGTGCATGGAGCCTGCTTCTCCCTCTGCCTATGTCTCTGCCTCTCTCTCATTCTGTGTGACTATCATAAATAATAAATAAAAATTAAAAAAAAAAAAAAGAAAACTTTAAAATTCAAGAAAGATGGGAGTGATTTAAAAAAAAAAAAAAAAAAAAAAAGCACTGACAAAATATAGGGATTGTTTATTTGGCCCAGAGTATGTATGCACACACATGCAATATCCAAAAAAGACAAGGTGGTGGAGAAATGCAAAAAATGAAAGGAGAAAGAATGCTATCCTGACAAATAAATAAAGTCACTTGCATCTGTCTCTCTAGGGCAAAGGTTAGCCAAGTTTGCTTGCATCTTTTACCACGCTGGGGTTTTATTTATTTTAAAACAGCTCTATCGAGGCATCATCGATATCAAAGAATTACACATATTTAACAGGTAAAATTTTATGAGTTTGCACATATGTGTAAACACTCGCACTGCATTTACCACAAACAAGGTAACAGATCTATCCATCGCCTCCCTAAGTTTCCTTATGTCCCTTAGTTTGTTTCTTTGTTTCTGATAAGAACACTTACCATCCTGACCATTGACCAAATGTCGGTGACAAGGACAAAATCAAATAGGGAAGTTGTTGGTCCCGGGGCCCAGTGAGATCCTAGACCCCAGGAAGTGATGTAAGCCGGGAAGTCACATATTTCACAGAAAGGTGCAATTCAGGAAGTGGTGTTTTAGTTTCAGTCGAAAGTGCAGGAGGCCAACATCATTGCTGAGACCTTGCGTAGGGATCTGCCAAAGCAAAGGGCTCAGGGTAAGAGGCAAAACTTTGCAGGAGGTGCAGGGGCTGTGGAGGAAGAAGATGGGGCAGATGTACCACCCCCTGGAGAGGTGGTAAGCTGGGGCGGGGGGGGGGGGGCACTCCATCAGCATGTACATGAATGGGATGACACAGGACCAGCAAGCAGGCTTCTTCCAGGCTCCATACTTGCCCACTTTCATCCTAAGGGAAGAACAGACATTTTACGTACTTCTGTGAACAGACACTGTTTTAGTTAAGTAAGGGAAATAAAGAAAAGGAGAGGAAAAAGGAAAAAGAAAGCACAAACACCAAGGGGCCAGTAACAAATATCTACCAGTGAAGATGAGCGATGATGGAAAAGATCTCAAAGAAGATGAAAAACTCTGTCCGCTTTTGCCACAAAGCCCTGGGTATGACTTCCAGCTTTGGGATCCCGAGCACGGCCAGAGACTGCAGATTCATCCGGCTTCTGGATGTGTTTAGGACCCATAAACCATAACTCCAGTTCAAGGAACCCCTTCCAGGCACCTGCAAGAGAGGATAGAGTGAGTTTTAGGGCAGTAAAACAGGGTCCCCAAGATACAGGCAACATCACATTTTTAAGATCAACAGGAAAAAAAAAAATAAAAATAAAAATAAATTTAAAAAAAAAAAGATCAACAAGGAAAGGCGAAGGTAAAATCTTTTACTCCTAAAAAAATTCTTTTTTCAAATACTCCAGAAAAACTCAGGAGAAGGATGAGAGAGAGAGAGAGAGAAGACTCAGGCAAAGGAAAGAAGGCAGGCTGCATGCCCAAGAAGTATGAAAAGCATGACAGAAAGGAGAAGCAGCTTGCAAAATTAGGATCCCCTGCTGGGCGCTCCATCCAGAGACAGCAGCTGACTTACAAGGCTGGAGGGTCCGAGGTCCTGAAACATGCCTCCTGCTGAGACGTCAGAGCACTTCTTTATGAGATGATGAAACTTTACTTTCTCAGCTTTCCGGGTACAGAGCTGATTCCTTAAAAAATTCCCTTCCAAAAAAAAAAATTCCCTTCCACCCTTCCAAGTGCTCTCTCTCCAAAAATCAAACTGTCATTTTCCCATGGCTCTTGCCCTCCCTGGAAAGCTCAAGAGAGCCCGTCTCTCTTCCCAGCCTCAGAGAGGTGCTCCGGGGCGAGGCAGGGCTCCTGCACTCGCTGGGCTGCTGGACCCGGACTGCCTCCCTATTGCCCTCCTGACATCCGCAGTGACTCCCCCGCCAGCCTGCCCCCAGGCCTACACCACCACCAAGGCCTGGACTGTACCTTTCAGAAAAGGGATTCCCTTTAAAAAGGATTGCTCATAGACACACCTTGCACATCCTGATGAAAAATAATATAATTTTCCTTTAATTTGTAAGTGTTTACAGAGAGCTTCAGATCAGCTTGGGAAGATTCCAGAGAGTAAAAACTTAGAAATGGGGGAAAGAGTTCTAAAAGTGCTAAAGAAGGGGGGCACCTGAGGGGCTCAGCCGTTGAGTATCTGCCTTTGGCTCAGGTTGTGACCCCAGGGTCCTGGGTTCGAGTCCTGCATTGAGCTCTTTGTGAGGAGCCTGCTTCTCCCTCTGCCTGTGTCTCTGCCTCTCTCTCTCTCTGTGTGTCTCTCATGAATAAATAAATAAAATCTTTTTTAAAAAAAAAGTGCTAAAAAGCAAAACAAAATGATATTTAACCTATATTTTAATCATTTAAAGAACATTCTTATTTGGTAAGTGACTTTAGTAGGCAATTGTGTTGAAGTGCCGCCCAGGTAATATGGTAGTGCCACCCAGGGCTATTTATCCCTGAATCCTGGTTGGTTCTTTTTTATTTTTGCTCACAGGGGCCACATGTGCTTTAACATCCAGTCACTTTGAGTGTTTCTGATGAAGCTGGTGTAGGGATGAAGTCAGATGTCAGGAATCTGAAAATTAAATGCCTCTCTACACCAATAACAAGCTTGGTATAGGAACACACACATCCTGACAAAAGATTCAAATAATTTGGAAGTGTATGAAGCGAAGTCCCCGTTCCCGTCTGCTCTTCCACACCCAGGGGTGTTTAGAGTGAATATCCTTAACTGTTTAATCATCCTTCCAGACCTTTTAATATCTATCTGTCTATCCATCTGTCATCTGCTTGGTACATGGCATACTCACATATATCGAAACTTACTCCGGCTGTGCAAACTGCCCAGCACCCTTGCTTCTAATTGTTTTTAACAAGACAATATGTTATGGGCGTACACTGAGGTTGTTATATAAAGATTTACCTCATTCATTATCATGGTCACACTGCCTCCCACAGTGTGGGTTTATAACTATATAAACTAACTGCTCTGGGAACTCTGGGCTTCTCAAATATTTTCCCACTACTTCAAAATAGTGTATTTGGGGCCCCCGGGTGGCTCAGTGGATGAGCGTCTGCCCTTGGCTCAGGTCGTGATCCCGGGGTCCCGGAATCGAGTCCCGCATGGGGCTCCCTGCAGGGAACCTGCTTCGCCCTCTGCCTGTGTCTCTGCCTCTTTCTGTGTCTCTCATGAATGGATAAATAAAATCTTTAAAAAAAGAAAAACCGTATTTGTATCAGGCTTAAGAGCACAAGACTTGTACCAGGCTGCTGGGGACTCTGCTGCTAGCATTACCTACCCAGTGTGTCAAGTTCCTGTGTCTGTAACCCTGGGACAGCTGCCCCTACCTCGTAGTGCTACGCCCATCAGACGGGTTCGTATCTGTAAAGCACTTTGCAGGGCATTTGCCACATCCCGAGTGCTTGCTGAGTATCATCTACGCCTTTGTAGCCTGGGCTAGCATTTCTATAGCCTGGGCTACTATTTCTGGGCTAGCGTTCTGAAGTAGAATTTAAGAGATTTGCCCAAATGCCTTTCGAGAAGTCTGATTAATTTACCAGGCCACCAGTCAGTTACAGGAATGTCACTTCTCCCTCACCTCTGTGCTGAGACTTTTCTAATTCTGTTCTCCGACTCAGATTTCAGGCCCAACCTTCTCAAACATTCCTTTTGTTTGTTTGTTTGTTTGTTTGTTTGTTTGTTTTTAAAGATTTTATTTATTTATTCATGAGAGACACACAGAGAGAGAGGCAGAGACACAGGCAGAAGGAGAAGCAGGCTCCATTCAGGGAGCCTGATGTGGGACTCGATCCCGGGACCCCGGGATCTCAACCTGAGCCAAAGTAAGACGCTCCATCATTGAACCACCCTGGTGCTCCTCAAACATTCCTGATCCATGATTTCCTTAGTATGATTCCGGTTTGAAGTGGCCTGGAAATGTAAACTTGAGCTTAGAACACCTGCCAAAATTTCAAATACCTGTACTCTTTAATCCAGCAGTGCTGATTCTGGGAACTGATGCTACAGATAGACTAACAGACTTGCCAAAGGATGGGTCTACAAGGTTATTCATTGAGGTATTGTCTGTAACAGCAATAGGTGGGAAGCTAATAGGAGACTGGTTAAATAATTGATGGCTCATCCACACAATGGATTACTATACAGCCTTTTTTTTTTTTTTTTTTTTTTTTTTTTTAGAGAGAGAGAAGCTGTTTTGAGCTGTTTTGTATCAATACAGAACAATATCCCAGATGTATTTTTAGGTGAAAATAAGAGTATAATAGATAACACTTGGATCCCACATTTTATCAATTCTGAATGTGCATTTTTCCTCACTTTGTTACATTTTTGAAATAAGGATGTGTGATAGTCAGAGACATGTCATAATTTAATTGGAATGGTTTTTCTTTCCTAGCCCATGAAATAATGATGTCTTACAGTCTGTGGCATCTTGGATCTGATGAAATACAATAGCGCTTACCAAGCCCAAGGCACCGTTCATTTCAATCTCATGACATACCTGGGAGGATAAGTACTATTCTTTTCTACATTTTACAGGTAAGAAAATGGGATTTGACCTTGGGCAGTCTCACTCCAGAGCCCATGCCCTTAGAATCCTGACACCGTACCTCTCTGTGATGACAGCACCACGTGCCTCATGTAGAGGACTCCCTGTGTGCCAGGCCCTGCCCTAAATGCTTCCTACCTGTATGTGCTCATCTAATCCTCAATCACCATATGAGACAGTTGCTAGTATTGTCTTCATTATACAGAAGAGGAAACTGAGGCACTGAGAGGTTATGAAACTTGCTTGAAGCCACACAGCTAACAGGTGGAAGAACTGGGATTTGGCTACAGAGATCATGCTCATAATACTCTTTATGCTGCCCTTGGTATAAAAAGAGGGGGTTATGATATATTCGGATTTGCAAAATGGCATCTTAGAAGGAATAAAAGAAGCAATTACAAGTGTATCATTAGGGTAGTAGGTGGGAGCTGAGTAACTGGGGAAGGGCTGGGAAACAAAACTTCCTATTGTATACCTTTTTCTTATTTGATTTTTGTCTCCTGTCAGTGTATGACCTGTTTGAACCAAGCACAATGACAATTTTAACTTTAAATTAATAAACCAGTGGTGATCGTAAGTATCAATAAGATTTCTATATCCATCTTCTCTTTTAATATCTATCTTTTAAGCCTCAGAAGGTTTTTGCTTTATTGTTATTAAAATAGCAATGGAAAAGAGATGAAACCCTCCATCAATCATGATCACATATACCATGATTCCAAGGCTTGTGTCTCATCAACACACTGCATATATAGCTCTGTCAAGCCATGCCACTACGAGGATGGTAGTGTAAAACCCACGCACAGTTCCATCGCTCTCTCTCTCTCTCTTTTTTTTAAGATTTTATTTATTTATTTATTTATTTATTTATTTATTTATTTATTTATTTATTCATTCATTCATTCATTCATTCATGAGAGACACAAAGAGACCGGCAGAGATATACGCGGAGGGAGAAGCAGGCTTCCTGCAGGGAGCCCAATGTGGGACTCGATCCCAGGACCCCAGGGTCACTACTTGAGCCAAAAGCAGATGCTCAAGCACTGAGCCACCCAGGTGCCTCCCACCCCTCTCTTTGATGGCTGTTGTCCTGGGGTGTGAAGAGTGGAGTAGCGTGAACACCAGTTGTGTTGTGTTCTTAAAGTTTTTAATTCTCTGTAATGTTCAATTTATAGAGCCATTGACCCACCTGACATTTTCCCCATCATAATTCAGAGAATCTGAATCTCTTGAGTATCTAGGTTCCCCCAGAAATCCTACCTTGAAGGATGGGGGCTTGGATTGCCTTGCTCTTTGTAGTCCACTGTTGTGGCATCAGCTTTAAAATGAATTTTAAGGGGCACCCGATAGCCCAGCACCCCATTCTGATGCTACAGGGGCCTGGGTAAAAAACAGCCATCCTTCTAATGTTGATTTTTCCACATGCTATTCCAGCTCAAGGGGAAAATACCTGGGTTCTGTTTCTTTCCAGATAAAGGCCTAAATAATCAGCTAATGCAATTCTAGTATTCCTAGATCAGGGCGTACTGTAGTCAGAGGACTCAGGACTCACTGTAAATTCCCTAAGCCATCAGAAGAGACCTCAGGGAATGCCACATTTTAGAATTCTTGGTGAGGTTATAAAATGAAGAAACACCCAGATGGGGCCACAAAATTATGGCATATTTGAAATATACACATTTTTAAGTCAGTCCTTTGAATATTAAAAAACAAAAATGACACAATGTACTGTATTTCTGCTAATTGGAAGATAATTTCAGAATTCATAAAAACATTAACTCATAGCGCAAGATCAGCAGTGTGGTCCAGTGACGGGCCACAGGTTTAAAGGCGCTGGATGAACATCTTCTTTTGATATTGTTGGTGTGTTTCTGTGGTTATGTGTATAATCTCATTTGGAAATAAGATTAAAATTCTATTTATTTAAGATGGTCTGTTCCTGTGAGGCCTGGGGGAATTCAGCAAAATTCTCGGGGCAGGGGAGAATTATTCCCAAAAAGAGAAATTAGAAGCGTCCTGACAACGGTTCTGCTCTTTGGCATAAGTTCTGCAAGGGTTGGTATAAACCAGCTTTGAATTGGGGACATTAAAGTTACTAGAATTCGGGATCCCTGGGTGGCGCAGCGATTTGGCGCCTGCCTTTGGCCCAGGGCGCGATCCTGGAGACCCGGGATCGAATCCCACGTCGGGCTCCTGGTGCATGGAGCCTGCTTCTCCCTCTGCCTGTGTCTCTGCCTCTCTCTCTCTGTGTGTGTGTGACTATCATAAATAAATAAAAATTTAAAAAAAATAAAGTTACTAGAATTCATTTCTATTTTTTTTTTATTAATTTGTTTACCCATAAGAAGGCATATAGGGAGTAAAGTAAGTGAAGTCAGCAATGCTACTTGGTCTTTGCACTTTAAGATTCTTTTTATTATGGATAACTAAGAGTTCACTATATATATATATATTTTTTTTTTTACAAGTATTTAATTAGAATTCTTATCACCCATTCCCCATTTGAAAGAAGCTCTTTAGAAAATATAGCTCTCATACAATGGCTACATGCAAAAGAATGGAACTGGACCACTGGCTTACACCATATACAAAGATAAATTCAAAATGGATTAAGGACCTAAATGTGAGACCTGAAACCATAAAAATCCTAGAAAAGAACACAGGCAGTAATTTCCCTGACATTGACATTGGCTCCAGAAACTTTTTTCTATGTATGCCTCATGTGGCAAGGGAAACAAAAGCAAAAATGAACTACCAGAACTACATCAAAATAAAAAGCTTCTGCACAGTGGAAGAAGCAGTCAACAAAACGAAAAGACAACCTACTTAATGGGAGAAGATATTTACAAATGACATCTCTGATAAAGGGCTAGTATCCAGATTATATAAAGAACTTACAAACTCAACAACCCCAAAACAAATAATCCAATGTAAAAAATGGGCAGAAGACATGAACAGACATTTTTCCAAAGAAGAAATACAGATGGCCAATAGACACATGAAAAAATGCTCCATGTCCCGGATCATCAGGGAAACACAAATCAAAAACTACAATGAACGATAACCTCACACCTTCAGTCAGAATGACTGAAATCAAAACCACAAGAAACAACAACTGTTGGAGAGGATGTGGAGAAATAAGAACCCTTGTGTACTGTTGGTGGGAGTGCAAGCTGGTGTAGTCACTGTGGAAAATATATGGAGGTTCCTCAGAAAGTTAAAAATGAAACTACAGTCCAGCAATCACACTCCTGGGTATTTAACCCAAAAAATACAAACAGACTAATTCAAAGGGATACATGCTTATAGCAGCATTGTTTACAATAGCCAAGTTATGGAAGCAGTCTGTGTCCATTGACTAAGGAATGGGTACAGAAGATAGGGTATGTGTATACAATGGAATATTATTCAGCCATAAAAAATGAAATATTGCCATTTGCAACAACATGGGTGCAACTAGAGAGTATAATGCTAAGTGAAATAAGCCAGGTGGAAAAAGATAAATGCCATATGATTTCACTCATATGTGGAATTTAAGAAACAACACAAATGAGCAAAGGGGGAAAAAGAGAGAGAGAGATAAACCAAGAAACAGACTCTTAACTATAGAAAACAGATGATTACCATCAGTGAGGTGGGTGGGGAGAATGGGTGAAATAGATAACAGGAATTAAGGAGTGCACTTGTTGGATGAGCACTGGGTATTGTATGGAATTGTTGAATCAGTATACTATATACCTGAAACTTATATAATATTATATGTTAACTATACTGGAATTAAAATTTAAAAATTAATAAAAAAGGGGCCCCTGGGTGGTTTGGTCAGTTAAGCATCTGACACTTGACTTTGGCTCATGATCTTGAGGTCATGAGACTGAGCCCCAACTCTGGCTCTGCCCTCAGCTGGGAGTCTGCTAGAGATTCTCTCTCTCCCTTTCCCTCTGTCCCATCCCCTGCTTGCTTGTTCTCTCTCTCTAAAATAAATAAATAAATCCTTAAAAAGTTTTAATAAAAAATAAAATAAAATACAGCTCCCATGCAAGTACCAATCAAAAAAAAGAAAAAAAAGCAGGAAGGGCTATATTATTATTATCAGATAAATTGGACTTCAGAACTAAGACTTGAACCAAGGACATTACACAATGATAGTGGGATCTACCAAGAAAGCATAGCAAGAGCAGCCCTGGTGGCGCAGCGGCTTGGCGCCGCCTGCAGCCCAGGGCGTGATCCTGGAGTCCCGGGATCGAGTTCCGCGTCGGGCTCCCTGCATGGAGCCTGCTTCTCCCTCTGCCTGTGTCTCTGCCTCTCTCTCTCTCTCTCTGTGTGTGTCTCTCATGAATAAATAAATAAAATCTTTAAAAAAAAAAAAAGAAAGCATAGCAATCCCAAGTGTGTACTCACCAACAATGATGCTGCAAAAGATATGAAGCAAAACCTGGTAGAACTAGTGGAGAAATAGACACATTCACCTTAATGTTGAAGATATCAATACGGCCTTTCTCAACAATTGATAGAATGAGACAGCAGATCAGTAAGGATAGAGAAAAACTCAACAAGCAGTGGGACCTCACTGACATATTTAGAACATTCCACTCACCAGCAGAGCAGACGTTCTTTTCAAGTACTCATGGAACACATATCGAGATACACCAGGATAGGCCACGTACTATGCCATAAAACAAGACTCAACAAATCTAAGAATTAAAGGCATTCAGAGTTGGTTCTTTGAACACAATGTGATCAAATTAGATACCTAAAAGTTACTGGTGAAATTTTCAAACAATTGGAAACTAAACAACACACTACTATAAAAATCCATGGGTCAATGAAGATCATGCAAGAGAAATTTAAAAAAAAATACATTGAACTGAATCCAAATGAAAATGAAACATACCCAAATTTGTGGAATGCAGATAAAGCAGCACCAAGAGGGAAATTTTAGTCATCAATGCATACTTTTGAAAAGAGGGAAAATCCCAGATGAGCTATCTAAACCCTCACTTCAAGGACCTAGAAAAAGAGTAAAATAAACTCAGAGCAAGAAGGAAATAATAAAAACAAATAGAGAAATCAATGAAATTGGAAGCATAAAAACAATAGAGAAAATGCAATGAAACAAAGAACTTGGTCTTTGAAAAAAAATCAATGAAATTGCCAAAATTAGGAAAACGGAAAAAAGAAAAGAAGAAAAGAAGAGAACGCATGAATTACCAATATCAGGAATGAAAGTGAGGACATTTCTACAGACCCTGCCAAGATTAAAAAGAAACTGAGGTGATACTATGAATGACTCTACACACATAAATTTCACAGCTTAGATGGAAAAAAAATCCTCAAAACCCACAAACTGCTACAATTCACTTACTGTGGAATAGATAAGTTGAGTAGCCCTATAACTACAAGGAAATTGAATTCATACATTAAAGAATTAACACCAGTCCTACACAGTCTTATTTAGAAAATAAGAGAGAAGGGGTACCTGGGTGACTCAGTTGGTTAAGCGTCTGTCTTCGGATCAGGTCATCATCTCAGGGTCCTGGAATTGAGCCCCAAGTCAGGCTCCCTGCTCTGTGGGGAGCCTGCTTCTCACCCTCTTCCTCTACCTCCACCTCTCCTCCTGCTTGTGCATGCATGCTCTCTCTCTCTCTCTCTCCTCTCAAATAAAGAAAATCTTTCAAAAAGAGAAAATAGGAAAGAATATTTACCAATTTATTTTTTTGAGATTTTATTTATTTTATTTGAGAGAGAGAGAAAGCACATGAGTTGGGAGAGGGGCAGGAAGGAGAGGGAGAGAGAGAATCATCAAGCAGACTCCTCACTGAGCATGGACCCCCCCCACCCCCCGCAACATGGAGCTCAGTCATGTAATCCTGAGATCATGACCAGAGCTGAAATCAGGAGTCGAACACTTAACCACTTAACTGAGTCATCCAGGCAGCCCCTGCCAATTTATTTTATGGAACTAGTATCACTCTGATACCAAAACTGAATTTTAAAAAAACTGAATATAAAAAAATAAATAAAATAAAAAATAAAAAATAAATAAAAAACTGAATATTTTATGAAACTAGTATCAGTCTGAAACCAAAACTGAATTTAAAAAAAGGAAACTAGAACCTGATATCCATCATAAATAACGATGTGAAAATGCTAAACAAAATACTAGCAAATAGAATCTGGCATTATATAAAAATAATTATATAGTATGGCAAAGTGGGTTTATTTCCAGCCTGTGAGTTTGGCTCAACATTTAAAATCAATAATGTAATTAATACACATGAACAGTCTAGAGGGAAAATGATCATATCTATCATTGCAGGAAAAGCATTTGATGGAATTTAGCATTCCTGATAAAGACTCAGGAAAAAGGGAATAGAGAGGAACTTCCTAGATTTGATACAAAAAACCTACAGGTAGCATTATACATATTAGAGAAAGACTAGATGCGTTCTCCCAAATTTCAGGAACAAGGCAGGAATGTTCACTGTCATTACTGCAACATAGTGCAGGGAGTTCTTTCCAGTCAGAGCATTAAGTCAAGAAAAGAAATGAAAGGCATAAAGATCAGAAGGAAGAAATGAAACTTCCTATTTGCAAATGATATGATTATCTGCACAGAGAACTTTCTTTCTAGATGGAAAACTCCGAGGAATCTACAAAAAACAAAATAAAAAAAAATCTCCCATGACCAATAAGTGAGTTCAGCAAGATTGCAAGATACAAGTCCGACATAAGAAAAATCAATTGTATTTCTAAATCCTGGTAATGAACACGTGGACACTAAAATTAAAAATAAAATACCAGGGACGCCTGGGTGCCTCAGTGGTTGAGTGTCAGCCTTTGGCTCAGGGCATGATCCTGGAGTCCCAGGATCAAGTCTCACATCAGGCTCCCTGTGGGGAACCTGCTTCTCTCTCTACTTGTGTCTCTACCTCTCACTCTGTGTTTCTCATGAATAAATAAGTACTTTTTAAAAAAAGTAATAATAAATAAAATGAAATAAAGTACCATTTAAAATTCCTTTAAAAACCTGAAATACTTAAGTATAAATCTAACAAAACACGTACAAGACTCGTGTGCTAAAAACTACAAAACACTAAGAAAAAAATGAAACAATATCTAAATGGAGAGACAGATGGCATTAAGGGATTGAGAGACTCGAAACACAGTAAGGATGCTACTTTTCTCTAAATTGAGGTATAGGACTAATGCAATTTATATCAATACCCCAAAAAGATTGTTTTGTAAATATAGATCAGGTTTTTCTAAAATGTGTGTGGAAAAAAATTAAATAAATAAAATAAAATGTATGTGAAGAGGCAAAAGGGACTAGAATACCTAAAACCATTTTGAATAAGAAGAATAATGTGGGAGGAATCTGTCTACCTAATTTCAAGATTTATTAGTTGCAGTAATCATGGTTGTGTGCTATTGGTGGAGGGACAAACACATAGAGTGAAAGAATGGAATACCCAGAAATCAATCAAGCAATCCACACATGTGCCCAATTGGTTTTTGACAAATGTGCAAAAACAATTCAATGGAGGAAAGATAGCCTTTTGAAAATATGGTGTTGGAACAATTGGACACACAGAACTTTAGACTTAAATGTAAAATGTAAAACTATGAAGCTCTCAGGAAAAAACATGAGAGAAAATCTTCCAGATACAGAGCTAAACAGAGTTCTTAGTCTTGATACCAAAAGCATTATCCGTGGAAGAATGAATTGAACTTCATCAAATTAAAAACTTCTGCTCTGCAAAAGACCACGTTAAGAGGATGAAAAGACAAAATACAGACTGCGAGAAAATTTTTGTAAACCACACATGCAACCAAAGACTAGTAACTATTATAAATAAAGAACTCTCAAAATTTAAGAGTAATAAAAGAAAGAAGCAATCTAATTAGAAAAGATACTTCATCACAGAGGATATAGCAATGGCAACTAAGCACATGAGAAGATGACTTACATCATTAATTATTAGAGGAAAGCAAATTAAATCCAGCAGGAGATATTGCTTGACAGCTATCAGAATTTCTAAAATAAAAAATAGTGATACAACAAAGGCACTTGGCTGGCTCAGTTGGTAGATCATGGGACTCTTGACCTCTGGGTCTTGAGTTTGAGGAATTGGGTTATTCTATATTCCTGGTGGGCATGTAAAATGGTATGGCCTCTCTGGGAAAGAGTTTGGTACTTTCTCTGAAAACCAACCATGCAACTACCATATAATCCAGTTATGCACTCCGAGGCGTGTATCTCAAAGAAATGAGGACTTATGTCTAATAGAAACCTATATGTGAATGCTTATTGCCACTTTATTCATAATAGCCAGAAACTAGAAACAACCCAGATGACCTAGAATGGGGGGAACGGAGAAACTGTGATCCATCTGTATCATGGAGCACTACTGAGCAATAAGAAGGAGCAAGTTATTGATACAGACAACAACTGAGATGGGTCTCCAGAGAATTAGGTTGAGTGCAAAGAGACAATCCCAAGTGGGTTACATATTGTATTAGTTCATCCATATAACATTCCTCAAATGACAAATTCTAAAAATGGAGAACAGAATCCTGGTTGCCAGGGGTTAAGGAGGGATTGAAGGCAGGAGGGAAGTAGGTGTAGCTATAAAAAAGGTAACACGAGGAGTCTTTGTTGTGATGGAAATGTCCTGGATATTGTCAATGTTAATATCTTGGTGATGATATTATACCATAATTTGCAAGCTGGGCGAAGGGTGGGTGAAGGGGAAGTTGGATGAAGGGTGTGCAGAATTTCTCTGCATTGTCTTCTACAACTACATTTAAATCTATAATTATTCCAAATTAGTAAATTCAATTTAAAAATATTCAATAGGGGATCCCTGGGTGGCTCAGCGGTTTAGCGCCTGCCTTTGGCCCAGGGTGTGATCCTGGAGTCCCGGGATCGCGTCCTGCATCGGGCTCCCTGCATGGAGCCTGCTTCTCCCTCTGCCTGTGTCTCTGCCTCTCTCTCTCTGTGTGTCTCTCATGAATGAATAAATAAAATATTTTTAAAATATATTCAATAATCTGGGGAAAACATCTAGCAAACACATGGGATTAATAAATTCATTTTACAAAAAGCTTTAAATTTTTTTTTTTTTTTTTTTTATTTATGATAGTCACAGAGAGAGAAAGAGAGAGAGGCAGAGACACAGGCAGGGGGAGAAGCAGGCTCCATGCACCGGGAGCCCGACGTGGGATCCGATCCCGGGTCTCCAGGATCGCGCCCTGGGCCAAAGGCAGGCGCCAAACCGCTGCGCCACCCAGGGATCCCACAAAAAGCTTTAATATCAATATTTTTAAAGCTTTAATAAAACAATATAAATATAGTAAAAATCCTCCCAGAAAAATAAGGAAAGGACGCAGACATTAATTCAGAGAAGCAATACAAATCACTAATAAAAATTTGGGGAAAGAATTGTTTAATAGTAGGGACACCTGGGTGGCTCAATGTTTGAACATCTGCCTTTGGTTCAGGTCTTGATCCTGGGGTCCTGGGAGAGCCTGCTTCACCACAGAGAGCCTGCTTCTTTCTCCCTCTGCCTATGTCTCTGCCTCTCTCTCTCTGTCTCTCATGAATAAATAAATAAAATCCTTTTAAAAATGCTTAATAGTAGTCAAAAGAATACAAATTAAAATTATAATAAGATGCAATCTCCCTCCTATGAAATTGGCAAAAGAAAAACTAAATTTAAAAATATTCAAAGGTGACTAAGTTGCAGGGGGGAAAAGGCATTCTTACATACTACTTGCTGTATGTAAATTGGTAACCCTTCTGCAAAACAATTTTCTAGTATTAAACGTACAAAAATGTTCCTAACTTTTGACCTAGTAACCCAGCTGCAAGGAATCCATAGTACGGAAAAATCAAAATGTGGTCAAAGATGTATGTACCATAGTTTTGTTTGCAATAGAAAAACTTGGAGACAAGCCAACACTTAACAATAGGGAATGATTAACAATTTATATATAGTACATACATACAATGAAATGCACTACTATCTAAAAATCACATTTGCAAGAATATTTAATGACAGGGAAATGTTCGAGATATGTTTGTTAAGAAAATACACTAATAGGTTGTGTATTAGATCCATAGAAAATTGTTTTCTATGGGTATGTATGTATAAAAAACAATTTTCTATGGGTCATGGGATTACAGATTTTAAACTTTCTGTTTCAAAAAAGGAAGAAAAAAAAGGAAAAAAAGAAGAAAAAAAGGAAGAAATTTTTGTTTCTATTCTGCATATTCCAAACTTTCTATGAAAAGTTTATTTTATTTTATTTTATTTTATTTTTATTTTTATTTTTTACTCTGGTAATACAGAATTATGTTAAAGTAGTTTAATAAGCTGAATACAAAATACAAAGTTAATTTTTCAGGTGATTTAAGAAATTATCCATAATTTTTGTTTCTTTTGTTTTGTTTTTAGAGATTTTATTTATTTTTTTGAGAGAGAGAGTTAACAGAGATAGTGAGAGAGAGCATGAGCAGGGAGGAGAGGGAGAAGCAGGGTCCCTGCTGAGCAGGGAGCCAGAGGCCAGGATTGTGACCTGAGCCAAGGGCAGGTGCTCTACGGACTGAGCCACCCCGATGCCCCCTCCATCTTATTTTTTATGCATTTAAAAATAAGTTCCAGAAATCAGTGCCCTTTACTTCGGATTACTTCAGCATGCATGTCATTAGCTAAAGTTCCATATTTACTTACGGTTCTTAATTTTTTCAGTTAAAATTTGCACATAGTGAAATGCACCAGTTTTGTGTTTGATGATCTCTGATGAATGTACCCCCTCTGAAACCCACACTCTAATCAAGATATAGAATAATTCAGGACTCCTGGGTGGCTCAGCCGTTTAGCGCCTGCCTTTGGCTCAGGTCATGATCCCGGGGTCCTGGGATCAAGTCCCACATCAGGCTCCCTGGATGGAGCCTGCTTCTCCCTCTGCCTGTGTCTCTGCCTCTGTCTCTGTGTCTCTCATGAATAAATAAATAAAATCTTAAAAAAAAAAAAAAAAAACAATCCCATTACCCCAGCTAGTTCCTGATGCTCCTTTCGAATCAATCCCCAGTTCCAGGGCCCAGAGGCAAAACAGTGTTTGCTTTCTGTCACTATAGATCAATTTTGCTTGTTATTAAATTTTATGTAAGTGGAATCATACAGTCTGCACTCTTTGATGTCTGGCTTGGTTTGGGTTAGCATAATAGTTCTGATAATCTCCTGAGTTGTGTTGATCAGTCTATTTATTGGTGGGAAGGACTCCATTATATGGGCATACTACAATTTGTTTCTTTACTCACCTGCTGCTGGACATTTGAGTTGTTTCCGGTTTGGGGCGATTACAGACAAAGAGGCTATAAACATCCTTGTACAAGTCTTCTCGTGAGCATGTTTCATGTCTGCTGGGTAAATATCTAGGCATGGAATTGCTGGATTAGATGGTAAGTATACAATTATAAAATTAAAAGAAGTTGCAGAACTTTTTCCCAAGGGGCTGTACCATTTTATACACCCACCAAACACATAGGAGTGTCTGGTTCCTCCACGTCCTCACCAACTTTTATTGTTGTTAGTCTTTTTAATTTTAGTTATTGTAGGGGGTGTGAGTGATAACTCATTTCCCTGATAGCTAATGATGTTGGGTACTTTTTCATGTGCTTATTGGCTATTTGTATCTTCCTTTGAGAAACTGTTCAGATTTCTTCATTTGACTCATTTTTTTTAATTGGGTTTTTTTGTTCTTATTGAATTATAGACCACATTATCTTTTTCATATGGCAATAAACTTTACATATTTTTCTTATTTGTATGCATGCTAATTTGTTTTCTCATCTTTGCAAAAATTTTGTAAAACAATTATATAACATTTCTCCTTTTTTCCTCCTGGACAGCTGGAAGCTTGGTCCATTTGTCATAAGCCTTTTTTCCATGCTGATACAGTTTTAAGAATTATCAGTGTGGGTGGCTACTGACCAAATCTGGAAAAATTTAATTTGTCACCATAAAATCTCAAGGGACGCCGCACATTCAGATTGGACTTCAGTTCGCCATCTTGAAATTAGGGAGAAGATAAGCCTCCCTAAACTTTGTGGTCCCACCCAATACCTTCCACTATGGCTGCCATGGTGGTCAATACCTGCTTTTTCAATATTTCCTGTGGTGTGGTCCATTTCACGAAATATTGATCTGTGGGGGAGAATTTGAATCCCCAGGATCAACAGGACCATCAGTTTTTCCTACGTAAGACCTCTTGCTCTGAGGGCCTTGTTTCTGCTCTCCTTTGCCCTCTGAGGAATTGACTGGCACAGCCTGGAGGCTGTCAGGAGTAAAAGGACTGTCAGGAACCTAAATTATGGAGATCAAGGAGATGTCCAGGAGCCAATCAAGGCAGCGGAGAACTCGCAGAATCTGGAAAAGAGTTCAAGGAAGTGGGCAAAGACAGGGACTGTGACAGAGGCCCACAAAAGATCTGGGGTGCACAAAGCGTGAGCAACAAAACTCAGAAACACTAATTCCTCGACAACCCTTGAAGCTTCAAGAGCTTAGCTTGCCAACAGCCCCTCCTGAGAGAGGGGGCCCTGGAAGCTCTTTCTGCCCAGTTGATAGGGTTTGTGAGTTGGAGTTGGAGCCCTCCGGCCAGATGACTGAAGCAGGGCTTGGTGTCCAAGCCAGAACCTGCCTAATAGTGGGGGGTCCTGACAGTCAGCTCCCCAGCTTCTGCCTAGGGAAGGAAAGGTGAGATGTGCAGAGAGCAGCAGAGTCCACTGAATGGCTGAGGCCCTGCAGCCGCCATTATAGCTGAGTGACAAAGAAGTCTTTGCTGGAATTCTCCAGAATATTCATTATGTAGTCTGTGAGGGGCTAGGACACGGAGGGGGTGGGCTAGGGTGGCATCTCCATGGTCCGTCCCTGCCACTGGAATCCCAGTGATGAAGTCTGGAATGCTGGCCCAAGGCATGTATGATCTGGCTTAGATATTTGGCCCGTTGATGCCCTATCACGAAGTCTTGCTGGAACAGTTCTGGAGGGGGAGTGGGCTCAAGCCAATGGGCAGAGACTAGCACCTGTACCTGGCTGGAACAGGAGGCGGGGAGTGTGGGGTTGCAGGGGGCTGGCCCCCTGTGGGGAGAGGCTGGCAAGCTCCAAAGAGTCTGAGACAGCAAGCAGAAGGCACGAGCTTCCTCAGTGGACACCTGCAAGTACCAGAAAGGAAAAGACCTGGTCCTTTTGCCTGCCTTAGCCGCGCCTGCCTCCGACGTCGAAGATGCACAGAAGTTGTATTAGGAGGAACCAGGGCTCGTCTTCCCCCCTTTCACCTCCTCACACCTTCTGCAACCGTGTGCAGTCCACCGGTGAACAGTGGACGGGCCTCCTCCCTTGTCCGAACTTGAGCCTGCTCTGAACCTGATGACTCCACTTCCCCTGCAGCCTCTGCATGAGGAGGCACAAGGGAGGCAGGCCCCCTCCTTCCGAGACTTTTTCTCCTTCCCCATTGTGGCTTCTATGTCTCCTTCCTACTCTTTTAAAAAGTTATGACCACCTCTTTGTTGCTTTTGTGCCTCCTCGTCAGGGAGGTGGGTTAGCATCCCTTTTCCTCTTGTAATTCCTGTTATCATTCTCAGCAATGACCTCGCAGATGAACCATCCAACGCCTTGGCCTCTCGGTTCTGCCAACGGCTCACCTCCAGTGAAGATCCACTCTTCCATCCCAGTCGGACACCCACCCCACAGCCCTGTCCTTGAACTTCCTTCTGAGGGCTGCCTCCTACCCCCTTGCAGCTCACCTGCCTCGATGGTCCCCTCCCAACAGTCCTTCCACCCTGGCAGTTCTTCAGTCTACAGACCTTATCCCACTTCCTATCAATCAGGACTGGCTTCCCCCCTTAGCCAACCTGGAACTCCTTTCCAGGCTGCCCTGACAATCTCCCAGACATCCGGTCTTCCTTGTCCCCTGCCTTACTCGGTGTAATCATCCTGCTATTTAAACCCAACTGTCTGCCACCCCACTGCGGACACTCAAGCCACTGGGTCATGCTGACTGGTCTCCCTTTAGAGTCGTGTGGTTCTGGGGCACCCAGATGGCTCAGCGGTTGAGCATCTGCCTTTGGCTCAGGTCATGATCCTGGGGTCCTGGGATGGAGTCCCACATGGTGCTCCCCGCAGGGAGCCTGCTTCTCCCTCTGTGTGTGTCTCTGCCTCTCTCTCTGTGTCTCTCATGAATAAATAAATAAAATCTTAAAATAAAGTCGTGGTGCCCAATTGCAGGTAAGTGGGCATGGGATCCTCCCAGGCTTCCCCAGGGGTGGCTGTTTCCCCACCCTCTCAAACAGCTCTCTCCTGCCTTCTCATCTTTCTTCAAACCCTCACTCCCATTTTGCCCCCCTCTACCCCCCAAACTCCACGGACCACTTTGCTTCCTATTTCCTCCAAAAGCAGACAGGAAGCCCACCACTTTCGCTCTACCAAATCTACCCACCTTCCAGCATCTGCGGCCTTTCTCTCCCTTCTCACCTGCTACAGAGGAGGAAGTGGCTTTTCCTCTTACCAAGAGCTAAACAGGATCCCTTGCCTCTGACTTCCTCCAGGATGATATGCATTTCGTGCACACCATCAACACCTCCTTCTCTCCTGGATCATTCCTGTCAACACACAAACATGCTCTGCATGTCCCGATGCCTCTGGGATGTAGATCCTGCAAAGAGGTGGCTTGTCCCAGGTCCCAGGGCCTCTAGGCTCTCGCCCAGGATGGTGTCCCCGGAGATGTCGCCTCTTCCTATGTTTGTGAGGACTGGAAGGAGCTGCTGTTGCTCCTTCAAAACATCCAGTGTCCCTCACCCCAGAGGTAGAGATCAAGCCTCCTTGCTCCTGAGGTCCAGATTGTTTTTGTTATAGATATCTGTTCCCAGGGACTCTGGAGAGACTGGTTTTGCCACAGGCTTAGGAGTCTGGAGAACCGCAGAGCGGAGTGGGAGGACCGTGCTGGGCCTGAGAGCTAGATTCCTGAGAAAAGGTGTGAGATTAGTCAAACCAAGATTTGGAACAGGCGAATCTCGCTGCAGCTACGCGGGGCTGAGCACCGAGGAAGCCTCTCCAGCCTCCAGGCCAGGAAGCCATGGGTTCTCATACCGGCTGGGGCCTTCCTGGCTGTGTGATCCTGAGCAAGTTCCAGAATGTCTCTGACCCTTGGTCTCTTCATCTGGAAAGCGGGAAGGACACCTCAAAGACAGCCTTGCTGTGAGGTTGAAGTGACATCACACATGGCAAGCTCTGGGCACACAGTGAGCCCTCCACACAGATGGGTTTTCTCTCAGCTTCCTGACTGGCTCAGCTGGGTTACCCAGGCAATTGTGGGTGTGCATAGACCGGGCTATCTGTCTACCAGTGAGACCTCAGAGACTCATTCTGCTAATTCCTCATCAGAGTGCACCTGTCTCCCCAGGAAGGCTGTTTCTCCCACCTTGCCCCTCCCTGTGGGCACCCAGGCCCGTCACCAAGTCCCCCTTTCAGCAGAGGCCTGACTGGGGGACTCAGGGCAAGAGGGAAAGACAATCACAGCAAACCCTTAACTGAGGCTGTCAGACGTCACTTAATCCGCACTGCTCTTCTCAGAGCTCGGAAGGGCCACGCATCCGTGATCACCCAGCCCATTAGTCTCGGAGCAGAGCTAGGATGGGGGGGTCCAGGCCCCCCCGACTCCTGAGCCCGGGCCAGGACGTGCATGTCACCACTCAGAGGGCGGTCAGCAAGACTGAGGATACCCAGGAGCGCAAATCCATTTCTTTTTTACAACTAGGATCTTTCATAAACTGAACCCTGACTGTGACAGTTGATGCAAAGAGTGAATTTTATTGTATGTAAATTTTTTGAGGGGGAAGAAGAACCTTCCTTGTAGATTATCTTAGTTACCAAGCGGCTTTTATTTTTTTTTTTAAAGATTTTATTCATTTATTTAAGAGAGTGAGAGAGTGTGCACACATGAGCAGGAGGGAGGGGCAGAGGGAGAATCAGGCTTCCCGCTGAGCAGGGAGCCCGCCGCAGGACTCGATTACAGGACCCTGGGATCACGTCCTGAGCTAAAGGCAGACGCTTAACCAACTGTACCACCCAGGTGTCCTACCAAGTGGCTTTTAGGACTTTGTTTTCTGCTTGTTACAGAAAGCATTTGGGTTGTTTGGGCCTCTTTTTATAAAAGTGGCATCTCGCTTTTTTTTTTTTTTTTGAAGTTTATTTTTTTAGTGATCTCTACACCCACCGTGGGGCTCGAACTCACGACCCCAGACGTCAAGAGTTGTGTGCTCTTCCAACTGAACCAGCCAGGTGCCCCTCTCCTTCTCTTTTTAATAGCAGTTTGCCTTCCCTTTTGCAATATTCTTTCCCATCTTTCCCGTTGCCTTACAACCTATGAGCTACACAGTAGTTAGTATCACTCTCTTTCTGTAACAAGCGTGAAAGTGGCGGAGACTGGGGTTCAAATCCCAGTTCTATCATGCGCCTGTGGTAGCTTGGGCAGGTTAGTTAATCTGGTTCTCGAGCCTCACTTTCTCAACTTCAACTGGGGATGGCCACACCATCCTCGCCAGGCCCTTGTGGGCACTGACTTTGACGCAGCACTTCCCAAACGTCGCCAGTGATGAGAATCCTCTGGGTACTTGTTAACACACACATTCCCAGGCCTCCATCCAGGGTGACTGAACCAGAATTCCCAGGGGGTGAGGGCTGGTCATCAGAAAAGCCCCAGGGATTCTTATCAGGGGCGTTTGGGAAAGCATCAGGTTGATTTCTAGAAGGCATTTATTGTTGTATCTGGCACCAAGCAGCTAATATTTATCTAGCACTTCTATGTGTTCAGTCTTTGAAATGGGAATAAGAATGACTCTCCCAGATGAGAAACAAGCAAAAGGACATACAATGTCCAGCGGACAACAAGTTTTAAATATATGTTGGTGTCTTCTCTCCATCCTAGTGGTCAGGATGTTTCCAGGCTGAGATGGAATGATCCAGAGGCTCTCTCCAGGGGATGTGTGTGCCTCCACGACTCCAGGCCTCCAACCTCCCAGCCCCAACCCCACAACAGGAAGTTTCTCATTTTCCAAATTCCAGGGACCAAGCTTCATTTAAAGTTTGGGTTACAGGCTCTTGCTTGTACCAGTCCCTATAGTCAGTTTGGAATACACCGATTGACCAGGACTGGGTCAGCCCAGGAACCAGAGAGGGTAGCCCCACCTGAACGTCAGGAATGGGAAGGAGTGGTCCTGTATCCACACGAGTTCCTCTGATGGTCCCTGTAGTGTCGCTGCCAGACTGACTCCATGGATGTCCCCTGCATCAGTTTCCTGTCACCGTCAGTCAGCAGACTACCGCATGTCCCATCAGGTTGGAATCTTTCTCACCTCTCCCCTGCTGGCATACCCACGGCCTGCCTTGATTCAGCCCAACCCACTCTCCCCCATGCCACCATCCCCAGCCCTCTCCTTGGCCCTGCTCACTCACCCTGGGGCCCAGCCTGCCACAGGGGCCTGTCCAAGGGCTGGTCCAGGGACTCGGCCACCATTGTGCAAAGCTGCTTATTAGAGACCCACTGTGGGAATCCTTCCAGCCATGAACAATGAGTTTCTGAACAAGGATAAAAACAGCCTTTGCAAGTCAGCAAATGAGAAAAACGAAATTGCTCATCACCCTCCTGCCCCATCTGCCTGCCTCTTTTAACATGTTGGATAAGAACAAGGTCTCTACCGGCAGGACGTAGGGTTGAGGCTTACCTGCTACTTACAAGCCAGGCTAGTTGTCTTCTCTTTAAACTTTAATTCTATGAATTCTGTGCCAGGATTAAGGGAGGCAATGGATATAAAGCACATGGCACAGAGTGGCTCATGATCTAGATGCATCATCATCATCGTTACTCTTCCCAGGGACTGGTCCTTTATCAGGAAATGCACACCGATTCCAGGCATCATCGATGTGACACAATGGGGGAGCCAAACCCCCATGGATATTTAAAACATAGGATCCACTCCACAGCCACATAGAACACATGGACGTGCCATGGCTCTTGCTACATCCTGTCCACCGAAGCCTTGGCTCTGTTGTTCTGGGAGATGCTCCCACACTTCCCACATAGCCAGCCTCCCTGCAACCCAGTGAGGTGGCAGATATGGTGCAGGAGAAGCCCAGGAACGGGGGCCTGTGGTCCAGGCTGGGCCCTGCCACTGCCTTGCAGTGCTACTTTGGGCACATCACTCACCGCCCCCCCACCCCAGGTTTTGGCTTCTTCTTTGGTCTAATGGGACAGTGGATGACTGGGTGATTTCTAAGGGCCGCCCCCTCTCAAGGGTCCATGCTACGCTATTTGCTAGCACTCAGCACGGAAAGCTCTGCCCCCAGGACCCTGATTGGCAAGGGGGAGGAACTGCTTTAACACAGCTGGCCTGTATAGGTAGTCCCAGCTCAGGGTGGGGAGGCTGCTGGCAGTCTGGTGTACAAAGAAACCTGGTTCTGGAAACCCCGCCCCCCTGCCCACCCCTCAGCTTATTACCGGTTTTGCTCTTTTCTGGCTGCATGACCTTGGGCCAACCCCTCTGAGCCACGCATAGAACAAAGATAACAGCATTTACCTAGGGTGGCTGTGAGGATTCAGTAAGATGAATGAGGTGGCTCAGTAAATAAAACCCAGTACCTGGCACATAGCAAGTTCAGTAGATAGGCTTTTACTGCCTCTCCACTGCCTTGGGCTGAGCTTCCTTCTTCCTTGCCATTCATAACGGAGTTCAGTGACATGGAAATAGTCCCAACAGACCTGGATTTTATCCTCTCTCCATCTCTTCTTACCTCCCGTCACTTTGACTTGTTTCCCTCATCTGTAAAATGGGCACAGTAAGACCTTTCTTTGAGAGTTGAAGTGAAAGCTTGGTATGATTGGTACAGATTGCCTACTCTTCCCTTAATCCCATCAGCACTAACCCATTCATTGCTAACCATTTTACCTGACATTTTAGAGCATTTTTGTCCCGATCTACGTGAGTCAACTAACCCCTAAAGGCTCCATGGAGGGAGTCAGGGCCGAAAATCCTGGGCCAGGTCTGAGTGCCTCGTTTTACCCCATTCCCACAATCTTTCACTGGTTCTGAGAGGCTATCTCCCCATCCTATACCTGGAGCCAGAGGATGTCTGTGCCAAAGAAAAGGACAGCGGTGCCAGGGCACCACTGAGGGGATAGGTTGTGTCAGTCTCTCCCCAAGAAGCACCTCATTCTGTTGGAATTGCACAGAACTAGGCCTCGCTGTGGGGTTCGAGGCTATAGGGCTGAGAATGAACATATGCGTCTATGCATTAATTACACAGCACATTGGTATAACCCTTGTGGAAAACATAGAACCTTCCTTGCATATTAGCCTTAGAAATGTCAACTTTTGGTTCAATCACCCCACTTTTAAGTATTTGTACTAAGAAACCCACAAAAAGTATCACAACAGAACATCTGCTGTAGCTAGAAGAGGGAAACAGTCCAAACGTCTGTCTAACTGACCGTGCGGTTAGAGCTTGGCGAGTCAGGAGAGCTGATGGACTACTACACAGCCATTGACGATACATGCTTTTGAACTCTTCAGAGGCATGACGATACATGCTTTTGAACTCTTACCATCATCACGATGAGTAAAAAAGCAACAGGTTTGTTTTATGCGTTCCTGAGGTCTTCGAGCACGTGTTCTTCCTTGAGAGTCTGAACAAGGAAACCGTGAAAGAGAATTCAAAATAAGGCCCCAAAGTTGGCCTAACAAAATTTTTTGTGACAGTTCTGGCATTAGAATAACTCTGTATCTTTCCATCTTTTGGGTTTTTATGCTGAGGATGAAGCTTTTGATGAAGACAGCTCACCACCGAGCCTTGCTTTGAGACCCAAAGCATCCAAACTCGGTGTCAGGTTACCTACCCTGAAAAGAAGCTATTTTATCAGATAACAATGCTAAGCGGGGCCCCCCCCTTGCTTCCCCGCCCCCATCAGCTAGCAGCTTATCTGGAATGCATCTTAGAAAGATCTTAGAAAGATCAATGGCCTGCTGGACTCAAAGAAGCCACCCCCAAAAAAAAGATTGTATAAAAAGATTTATTGAAATTTATCAATGACAAACAGACATAAAACTCAAAGTTTGGCTCTTCTGAGGGAGAGGAGAAAAACTGGTGCAGATGTTCTTTTATACAGATGAAACACGGGCTAGGAAATAACACGTCACTTCTAAAGCAATCCAGAAGAGGGACATGGGAGCAAACCTGTACATTCACTAGGAATTTGCAGTCATTTCAGATTTCCACTAGGTAAGAAAATACAATTTTGCGTTAGTTTTTCCGTGCTCGGGTGTATGAAAAAAAAAAAAAAAAAACAACCCAGCCGACATGCAGCAGCGTCTCCTGTGCTCAGGTTTGTAAAAATGGTCTGAGCACAGAAGTACGTGTGGAAGGATTCTCTTGTCATTTCGTAAAACAAAGCGTTCTAATATTTTACAGAACAAGATAGGACAGTTTGTTGTTGTGGTTGTTGTTTTTGATCTTTTAAAGAGGTTGAAGTTTGAGGGTTTGCTTCTTCTCTTTTAATTATCATTACCAAATCCATTTTATTCATTAACTCCTAAGCCTGCTGTTCTCAGCCCTCTGGCTCCAGCTCTAAGAGTGACATCAGAGTCTTCTCCGTAGAGCAAAGCCCACCACCATCTGTGAAGGAGGAAAGAAATGAGAGACGGGGAATGTCCCCCAACCAGCCAAAATACGCCTTGAGGTTGCTATTTACAAACCAGGGCGTTGGATGCCTTGAGCAGGCCCAAGAAATGCAGAAATCAAGGGAACCGGGGCCAGGTAAGATGTGGCTGGTGCTCAGCCCCTCCCAGGCTCTTGAGAAACCAAAGGGAGGCCAGCCGTGACCTTCCAACCAACTGCAGAGACTCAGGGAAATACCAGGAGATTGTAAGAGCCCTCTAAACCGTCCTCTTTGAGAGTAAGGAACAAATGCTCACTTGGTGTGTACTCAGCTATCGCATTTACAGGGACAAAACCAGACACAAAGAAAAAGTAGGGGGAAAAAATAAAGAGTGGCAGTAAAAATAGTATTTTATTCCACCCCCTCCCGCCCTCCCTCCCCCCACAACCCCCAGTACACTTTTCCCCTCTCGTTCCCACAGCAACGTTACAATCAGAAAAAATAAGTTTCGGGGGGCGGGATTTCAGGGGGGGTAATGGGTAAAAACAGTCAAATCACAATAGGAATTTTTCAAAATAGGGTTATTCCACTTAGTCATCGTCTTCTCCCTCATCTTCAGGTTCTCGTTTTCGCTTCTGACCCCTTTCTTCTTCTGGAAGAGCAAGGAAAAGGTGTTTAGGCTAAGGCGCTGATCCTGCCTCTAACTCACCCCACCTGCCCGGAACCCATGGGACCACGCATCTGGGAAGCTTTGCCAACCCTGGGAAATCTGTGAAGCCAGGGAGGCACAGGGGGTGGGCCTTGCACAGGTGCAGTCTGCCCCCAGTCGGGTCCCCGGGCCCTGGCCATCTACCGCCAACTGAGGACACCAGGCTGCTACCAGCGGAGAGTAAAAATGCCGCCATACCACCAACATCTTCTTCATCTTCCTCATCGTCTACTTCCCCGTCGTTATAACCCTCTTCATCCTCCTAGGAGAGAAGACCGACACCAGACATTAGGAGTGCCCCTCCCCGGCCCGGGGCATGCTGACAAAGCCCCTTCCCCAGACAGCTGGATCAAAAAGATGGGGGCCGCTCCACTTCCCAGAGCCCCGACAAGAACCTGCCACCGCGGGATGCCAAGCAGATGTTCTTTTGCATCAGGGATCCCTTTAAGAATCTGAGAAAGCCTCAAACCCCTTCTCCAGGAAATACCCACATCACACATAGGATCTGCAGGCAGTGTCTGGGGGCTGGCAGGTTCTAAACCAGGTTCAGATTTTTCGACCCAAAGTCCCTGTAACTCAGGCAAGCTTTCCCATCTGTGTGCTCTCTGGAGAAAACACTCCCCAAGCTGACTGTCTTGCAAAGCCAGCCAGCCTTTTTCCTTTGTCTTCCAAATGGTTTTGGCTTTAAGGGAGGATCCTGGTTTTAGCACATCCAGATTCTGTGGGCAAGTCCAACCTCACTCCACCCAGTCCGTCTCCACTTCGCACACTTGGATCACTTGGAGGGGAAGGTGAAGGCCTCCCCTAAAGACATCATTCCCAGGCTTGAGATCCCAGCAAGGTGCAAGAATTCACTCTCAACCCAGGACTCCTGCTTCATGCTGTTTCTGAAGTCCTGTGCTAGCTGAATCTCTGCATGTTAACACCGTTCCTAAAGCGTCAGGCAACCAACCCATTGTTTAAAAAGAACTTGGTGATAGACTTCTTTTTGTCAAGGGAAATATCCTTTTATAATGTTACCAAATAGTTTTTTCAGTCTGTTTGCTAAGACTTCTTCTTCTTCTTTTTTTTTTTTTTTTTTGGTCTGTGTATAAGCTCTCCTTCACTGGAAGCTGGAACTCTGCAGATGGTCAATGAGATTACAAAAAAAAAAAAAAAAAAAAAAAAAAAAAAAAAAAAAAAAGGGCAAAAAAACCCCACATACTGTGGCTCCTGTGACGGGAAGTGCAAGATGAAAAATCCATTAGCCAACATGACTTACTGCCCTGTCCTAGGAGGACCTATTTTTCTAACTCTTTATTTTTAAAATACTCGCAATATTCTTCAGAGTTGAGCCTAGTACCAGCCTGCACTTAGGGAGAAGGGAAACCCAGTAGCTGAACTAGGCAGGAACCAGGCCAATCCCACTGGATTTTTCTGTTCGTCTCGACCTGTTTCTCCCCAGCTTGGGGTGGGCCGGAGATCCTGCCCACGTGGGTCTGTGTGACAGGCAGCTGTCTGCACCCTTAAAGGATGGAGACAGGGAGTCAGGAAGGAAAAGCAGGTACCTTGTCCGTGCTGTTGTCATTTTAAGCCTTTCCAGGTCTGACTTTTGTAATTAGGAAGAGCTGATTAAGAATTCCAAACAAGTTATGGAAAATGACTCTGGTATAGAGAGACGCGGATCATCCAAACTCAAAACCCAACACACAGAGCCATGAACTTTGAAGGGTGTGAAAGCCTAAAATACTAAGTGATCAAACACTGTCCTCAATTGTAACTTGGGAATTACATTCTCAAGAATTCACCAAGTTGATCCCTATTGTTATAACCCAGATATAAAACAATACTTATTTTACAGACAAAGAAATAGGCTCAGAAAGGTTAAGTATTTGTCCAGGGACACACAGCTAGCAAGTGATAGAACTGGGATCCACCCCCTCATAGACATGCAGACCTTTTCAAGAAACTGGGAGCCAGTGAAGGTGTTAGGATAACAGTACTACTGCCATGTGTGCTAAGGACCCTTGTCACTCTGATCTGCAGCCAGCTGGGTCTTACCCAACCACCCATGAGTTCAAAGTAGTCTTCAGTTTTCCTTAGCAAACTCTAAGCGCTCAGTAAATATCTGAATTAACATAGGAATGCAAAAAGGCAGAAAATAGGGATGTGGATTCCCTAAGAACTTATTCTCTGGTAGAAACAAGGGCTAGGCTTATTACACGGCACACAAGTCCCGGGCTTATTACACGGCACACAAGTCCCGTGTGCCCTGCCTCCAGGATCCTCTCCCTCCTGCATGCTGCAAGTCTTGATTCCCTCCGGCAGTCCGATAAAAGGCCCTCAGACAGTCTCATTTCCCCACCCGGGGTTTCTGGGCTGCCAAAGATTGATCACTGACTGAGGCACAGAGTGGGACCGACTCATAGGCATTAAGTAAGGGGGACTCTGGGGAGATGGTGCCTCTTACCTCCTCTTCTCCGCTCACATCCTCCTCTTCTCCTTCTTCCTCCTCCTCTTCATCCTCCTCGTCTTCCACTACCTGAGCATCTTCATCATATTCTTCTTCTGTACACCAGAAATGGGGACAAGGGCACTGGTGGTAAGCTGGCCTCCCTCACAGCACAAACCCAGGCTCATGGGCCTGGCACAGGTCTTCTGTGGCGCCCCGGGACCCTCCCACAGCCACCCAGGCTCAAAGCCTGGATGCTCCAATGTGACTCAACACATCCTAAAGTAATCCAAAGATAAGTCCTCCTCCCGAGTTTTACAAAAACAAAAGATCCCATGTAGAGGCTGAGATCACAGAGACACTGCTGGATCAGAGGAAGAAGTTACAGGGCTTACAAAAGCCCAAGAGGTCGATTTCTTTGCAAACAGCATCTAGCCAGACTCCTTGCTTTAAAGGCAAAGATACGAGTCCTTGAGGGGAGAGGGTACTTGTTTCAAGGTCACACATCAAGTCAGCCACGGAGGTGGGCCTAGAAACCGGGTCTCAGGACTCAGGCCCTGGGGCCTGCTATACAAGATAGAATAAACTAAAGCAAACGGGTAGGTGACTATCTTGCAAAATACTCTGACCTGAGAAGGAAAAACAAGAAATCTGCTGCCTGAATGCATGGGCCAGATGTCTCCACTCCCACCGTTCCTGTGGCCATGAAGACCCGAGGGAAGCTGCACTGTGCTGGTGCACAGGAAGGGGACAGTGGGAGGTGGTCCTTCCCTTTCTTCCTTCCTTCCTTCCTTCCTCCCTGTAGGCCCTGCGGGCTCACCCTCACCCCCCTGTACTGCCAGGGTGCCCAGTGTACCTCCCGCAAGCCTCTTCCACCTCCGGGGGACCCCTGGGGCACACCCTGCAAGTCCCATGGTCCTGTGGCCTGCAGCCACCAGGGGGCTCCCGACCTGAGCTCCACTAGTGGAGACTCAGCTGAATGGGACCCTCAGGCCACACCCCACCTTCCTCCAGGTGCTCACCCCCCTTCCCCACAACAGAGAGACACTGTAGGATCTCATTCTGGGGGAGCCTCTGGAAAAAAGAGGAAAAACCTGATGGGAGGGTTCAGTTAGATGCTCTTTTAAGGAGTTACTGTGCAATCAGGGAGCCTCAGGGTGCTTCTCTGGGGGGTTTGAGCCCCCGTGAGAAAGATCAGGGACAGAGGTTTCCGAAGCAGCTGCGGAAAGAAGAGGCCACCTGGCCGCCCCCACCGCCCTCACCCCCACACCCACCATCCTCGTCCTCCTCGTCGTCATCCAGGCCCTCCACGTAGCCCTCGGCGTCGGAGTCGGGGGCCTCCTTGTCGTCCCGGTCGTAGCCATCGAGATACGTGAGCTGCGGGAGGAGCTTGAACACGTTTTCTCGGTAGTCGTTCAGGTTGGTTACCTCACAATTGAAAAGGTCTAAGCTCTTGAGGTTTTCTAACTTTTTCTGCAAGTGGAAAGACGAAGTCAACAGTGAGGGAGCAGACAACAGGCAGAGGAATCGGCTCTGCTCTGGCCCGTCCCTGGCTGGTAGGCCTCAGGTCCCTCATCTGGAAAACAGAGGATGGACTCTAGGGCCTACCTCTAAAGCCTCATCCAATGCCAACACATTTAGTCTGCAAGTAAGCTCTGGCCCTATCAGTGACTGGCTTCAAATTAACCTGGGCTCCTCTGGGGCTCCAGCCAGAAGCTCTGCTGCCGCCTCTGTGGCTAAGGAGCCAGAGGGGAACGAAGAAGGTGGCAAGAGCTAGCAAAGTCCTGGGGGTCTATCAGTAATGCCAGGGAGGGTGCTGGCCATGGACACAGCACACCAGGTGTTAACTCCGTTTATCCTCACAACCCTGCTAAGGCAGAAGGGATCACAGTTTGGCTGCTCTCAAGATCTCAGGAGTGAGAAGTCATGCTCAGCAGGTCAAGGGCAGGGAAGGTGTCTGGGCTTCGATCTGGGTGGGTGAGCCCAGCACCTTCCTGTCCTGGGGAGGTGAGCACAGCGCATCCATCACACTGGTCACCACGGAAGGAGAAGCTACAAAAGCACCTGTGGCCTGGGCAGCAGGGTGTGTGTGTACACTGTGTCTAGGTCTGACCTTTAATGGTAACCGAATCAGAATGATTTATATACACGTACACTTGGTCTCCATACCCGCCTCCCAAAATACACATATACTGAACTTCAAAGATTTTCTTATGAAATCATAAAATCAAGGCTTCCAGGTAGATCAAAATAGTTTTGCTTTGCCCTAGGAGGTCAGCGGAAGACCTGAAAAGAAGATCTACGGGAAATATATCTCATAGTTGACTCCAGGCCATAGAGGGGAGAAGTCTGAGCTTAAGAAAGCAGGGCCAACGTCTGGTTCTGCCGCCCTGCCCATCAATCTGCCTCTCCAGCGGTCAGAGAGGGCAAGGGGTGCTTCTTGGACGAGAACCTACAAACCCAAACTGAGGGATGCCCCAACCTCTCCTCTATAAACTTAAAAAACGGGAAATGTGGCAAACCTGGCAAAATATCCTTATGACCTTCCCCCAATCCTAAGGTGCGTGATCCTCTGGGAGGGTTCTTATATGTACGTTTACGGCAAATGTGCTTATTTCAGGTGACGGTATTTCTGTATTTCGAGAAAGCTATTAATCGATGACATAGCTCAAATCAAGGGAACACAATCCATCAGATCCCAGGTAATGCAGAAATTGCTGTTCTGACCATGCCTTGTTCCTTGCTGGTGAGACAATTCACAAAGTGTGGGGGTATGTGCAGCCATATGGAGATGAGGCCCTGGTCACCATCACTGCAAGGCCTGGAGACCAGGGGTCAGCCACTCTTCCTGTGTGCCCCTTACAGGAAGGCCGGCTATCCAAGAAGGAAAATAGGTGGCAAACTCCAGGGGCAGCTTCACTCCTGGATGGCTCCTCCCTCCCCAACAAGGGCCAAGGAATCAGGCTCTAAGAAATGACAGCTCATGTTTCTGAAGCTGAGCAGAAAGTGGAAGAAGAAAAGCACGCCACCAGAAGTTGAGGCAAGGGTCTGACCTGACCCCCCGTCCTTGCCCCCGACTGCCCACTCTGGCTGTGTGACCTTGCTCAAACCACTGAACGTCTCTAGGCTTCCACTTCTCTATGGACAAAGCAGAAACAGTAGCTCCAACTCGATCTCATGGCACGTAATGGGAGCCCAATAAAGTAAGATAAGTGGGAAAGAAAAAAAAAACCCATACTACAAACCTAAGAGTAATATTCCCTGATACCAGTCTCTCCCCCCTCCCATCCCATGCAGAGGGAAAGACCCAAGTGACTCACCAGTGGCTCTATTGTGCTGAGGTCTTTAATTTTGTTGCCACTTAAATTTAGATGCGTGAGGTTCGGACACTTTTCTGCCAATACTTCCAGGCCCCCTGAGATTCTGTTATCGCTTAGTTCAAGCTGAACGGGGCAGGGAGGGGGAAAGCAGAAAGAGCTCTTATAATGACGTCTGAGGGCCCAGCGCGCTGGCCCTGGGCAGACGGCGAGTCGGTGCTCGCCTGGCTTCACCTCCAGGGAAGCTCCCTCATCACAAAGTAACGACCCCCACCTCCCCACACACACAGACTCCTCCACCCATTTTACCTTCTTAAGTTTGTTTAACTTTGGTAAGTTTGCGACTGAGGTGAGGCCTACGTTGATTGTACTTAAGAACTCCAGTTCCTCAAATTCATCTGTGAGGCCTTCGATTTTGCCTTCAATCGACCGGCAGTTGTCCAGGACAAGCTCTTTCACCTGGAAAGGAAGGCCAATGTGAACGGAGGCGCGGACTGGGGGCTGAGGCTGGGGAGGGGGTCGTCCCCCTCGGGAGGACCAAGAGACAGGCCCAAAAAGCCGTCCGTCGGCGTACTAAAGGCAACATTTGCTCTGCCTCTTTGGGAGCATGGCACCACCAACTGAGGAGCGCGGCAGGGAGGGGACGGGCGGCGGCACACACTTGGGACAGGAGCCTCGGCCAGACTGCAGGTGACAAACTCCACAAGCCCTGCTGCTGTGGGCAAGGCCCCGCAGGCTCGTTCTGACCCCACTGCCCCACTCCTCCAAAACTGCCGTTAAAAAATAAGCCACCACGGTCCCCAGCTTCCCGCCAACACCAGCCACACCATCAGATCCCTCCAACCCCATGCCCATGTGGCCGCAGCCTGACCTGCTACCTTACTTCCCATCCTCGGGCCCCACCTTCCTTTCTGCCTCTACATGTCTGTAACTCTGCGTGCGGATGGGTCCCAAGACACCAGGACACCTGCTGTCACAGGCTCACCAGCCAGAGCCTACCCACCAGGTCTGGTGCTCATCACCATGGTCACCAGACTAGGGAGCCCCCCACTCTCCATTCTGTACACCAACCTTGTGCAATAGAACTTTCCACAACGATGGACACCTGCTGAGTCCGTGAAAGGAGCCACTGGCTAAGCGTGGCCACTGAGCATCTGCAACGCGGCTGGTGTGAATGAGGGACTGAGTTTTCATTTTCCTCGTTTTAAGCATAAATACTTACTACTTATAGTTACCATATTAAGGGGAGTTTCTCTAGACCCTGCTCTTCATAGGGTCCTGAGTTAGACGTGAAGGGAAAAAAATGAAACCCCACAAATGGAGGATGGCCCCATAGTGACACACTGAGGCCGTCAAAGTACAAAAGTTGGTCTTTGGAAGCACCTCTGTGACCCTGCCTGTCTCTTCTTTCAAACTGCCTGGAGGCAATTTTGCTGCTAGAGTTCTTAGATTCTCCTTGTTTCTCTTCTTACCCCCATTTGGGTTCAAATCCTGTATTTCCAAGACTGTAGAAAGACTGATAAAAAGCTACTTCTCCTTTGGTTGCTAAAAGGTCGGTGTGGCTGAAGGTGATCCAGGCTCCTGTACAGGGGGAGACAAGCCGAGGAGGGTAATCGAGTCTCGGGCCTGAATGACCCTGGAGAGTCAGCAAGGGAGGCCAGGGTGTCCTGCCCACCAGGCAGATGCCTCTGGTTACCCACTGCTGCTCCAGCAGTCTGGTTGCTCCCTGGCCACTCAGGGCTGGCAGGCACCATAAGTGTGACTCCTCCTGGCGGCACCAGGTGCTTGACACAACATCCCCACTTGCCCGCTTCCTGCAGCCCCCAAGAAGCATGCCTCAATGGTAGGCTGCCTCCCTGGGACTTCCACCCACAGGTTATTGTCACCGATGGGTCAGACAGTATGGCTAGTTCTTCTCTACAGCAGTCCCACATTCCCACATTGTCCAAAGGGTCATTCCAGACACTTGGAGACTTTTCTTCTCCTGGATAAGCACGGCGATTTGCCCAGAGCTTCCTGCTGGCTCTAGGACGACTGGCTCGCCAATCTCTGGTCCTTCCCCCTTCCTGAGCCTCTTGGGGCCAACAGGAAGCCTGGGGGAAACAGAGTCCACAGGGGGCCTGCTGTGCCCAGGGGGCAGGCCAGAGGAGTGCGGGGGCACATCTGGGCTGCAGAGCCCCACGGCTGCCCCGATTTCTTCCTCGCTGGTGGAGGGAGGTGGTGTGCTTAGCCCCGGGCAGCGGCAGCGCGCCAGAAGGGGCCAAGCCAGGCGCGGGAGCTCCTTCCCAGAGCTCACAGTTCCGGGCCGAGGCGCTGGCCGCCAAGGCCCGCCTTCCCCTTGGATCTGGGAAGGGAGAAGTTAAATCCTTTTCCACTCCCTCAGTCCCCAGGAGAGGCCAGATGTCCAGGTCAAGCCACCTTCTCAAGGTCACTGGCAAGAGTGCCTGGGAATAAATCCTGCGAGGCCTTCTGCCCCAGGGCAGGAAATCAGTGTAGAGCCAGGAAGCCAGGCCTTAGGGCAGCAGGGCAAATGGCAGGAGAGCTGCCATGGGGGGAGGGAGGACCACCTCCTCTGGTGGCTCCTAACACTGGAGCCCCAGGGCCCGTGGTCTTCAGAAGGCACCGGGAATTCTTGAAGCTCCACCAGAGAAAAGACAAATATGGGGGATTCCAGTCCAGCCTCAAAGATTTCAGACATGTGGTTTTTCTAGACGGGTCAAGGGCTTCTCCTCTTCCGGCCATCAGCCAAGGAAAAGAAGGTCTTTGAGATGGGGGAGGTGGTGCTGGGAGTCAGGGGAACTCCTCTTGGAAGTTGGCCTCTTTTCTAGAGAAGCACAATGCTGCCTGGGAATTCTACGGCCCGACCCAGGGGCCCAGTCTCAGCACCACCACCAACTGGGGGCCGTTCCTCTCGGGGACAATACACAAGCCACTACCACTAATGTATTTATTAATAGTAACGGGCGGATCTTTCCTGAGCCCTCACAGGCACCCTCGACATGCTTTGCCTGCACCAGCTTGCTTAATCCTCACTAGGGCTCCCCGGGGGTAGGGGGGTGCTTCCCACGTGACAGCCACCTCAGAACCACCAATCCTGAAGTCCCAGGAATGGAACAGGATGGTGCCTAGTGGACCCAGCTGGTCGGTGTTGGCTCCTGATAGCTTCTCAGACGTTCCCAAATGTAAGCCGCAGGCTCTCCCAGACCCAACACAACCCTACGAGCTCCCCTGACACCCCTCTTTCTCATGGTTCCACCAGCAGGGTGGGGGCCATCCCGGCGGTCCCTAGCCTGGTTACACTTCCTCCGTTAAACAAAACAAACTCAAGTCGGCCCTCCTTCAGAGGACACTGCTATTAGGGAGCAAGGATGTGGAGAGGGGCTGGGAGACCTCAGACCCTGCTCTTGCCAAGTAGGAAGAGGTCACGCCCCAGCCACTTGGGGGAGCCTGTGCTGTTTGGAGCGTCAGCAGGTGGCCCTCACAGGTCAGGTCTGTGGAGCCTTGGGGACCTCAACGGGGTTCTGCACTTCCTTCCTGCCAGGGGGTTTCACAGCAGTGTGTGGGGCAAGAGACCAAAGAGATAGGGGATGGGGGGGGTCGAGGTTTAGGCCTGGAGGCTGCTGATATCACCAGAAAGCCCAAACCATGCAGGGGATGCTTTGGGGAGGGACTGTCACTCTGGAGATGGCAGGCAGGCTGCCTACGAAGTGTCTGGAATGTACCAAATAGGAAAAAACAAAAATGCCAGCCCAACAGGCGGCCTGGAGTCGTTACATGTACCCTCTGGGTCCCCTGGCCTCTGGGGAGGGCCACCCGTTCCTAGAGTTCTGGACAGGCTCACATGTTTCCAAACCTCCAACCAGCCCAACGCTCCCCAAAGCCACTCTGAACTCCTGCTCCTATTCCAACCCACTTCCTCCTGTCTGTGTGGTGGCCGCCGCTCCAAGCCATTCCAAGCCATTCCAGGCAAAGAGCGTATCCCCTTTTACATTCAGGGTGTGTTCTGCTTAAAAAAGAAAAAAAAAAAATTAAGGTCCACGTCCCCGTGCCAAATCCTGGGTGTGAGCTAACTGCAAAGTTAAAATTAAACTGAAAATTTGTACTTTGGGTTTCGATTCTCTCCCAACTCCACTGGCCCTTTAAAAATATCTGAATGTGGTTACTCTCTCTCTAGCCCAACAACTAGCTTACTCCGCTGGTGTCAGAAGCTTTTCAAACACCCATGGATGGAACGACACAGGACTCTTTGCTTTCGCTCCTCAGGTGTCAGCCCTGCGAGGACTCTGCACGTTCATCCTCGGCCCCCACGAGAGGTTGGGGCTGGGGGTGGGCAGTGAAGCTTCCCAAGAAATCAGACTGTCCGGCTCCAGCATTTCCTGAAAAACTTGTCCCCAGAGCAAGGACACAGCAATCATTTCTCACCAATGGGAGCTGAAACGTCCGTGATAAACACAAACACATTATTCCTCTAAGGAACAACCCGTTGCTTGTTTCAAAACTGTGAAATCTTGTCTTCACAGCTCTCTCAAATTTGATCATTTCCTCTCTATTCTCTACACTGCAGTCCTGGTCACGGTCATCATCTAAGTCACTCCGAGTCTGTTTCTGCCTCCAAAGAGGGGTCTCTGTGACAGCGGGGACACTGGAAGACTGAAACAGGCCAAGGACCCGGCTGGCTGATGACCCTGACTCTGTCCCCGAGGTCTGAGGCTCTGCCTCTGTGGAAGGGGGAGGACGGTATCTGTTTAACCTACAAAGTGCAAACTCCAGCCTAAGAAACATTCCTCCTGGCTTCCAGCCGCTTGTGGGGGGAGGGTGCCCCGAGTTCCTAAACTGACCTAAGGAGGACCGGCCCTCCCCTCTCCACCCCTCCCCACATCTTACCCCTGCACCACAAATGGAGTTCAGGCCCCGCTCCCCGGGAAGCCTCCCCCACCCAGCTCTGAGCATCCCAGGGCACTGAGGGCAGCTGCCACATGAATCATTTAATCGTGTATTAAGCATCCGATCCTCCTAGAGGTCAGGGACTGTCCTTCCTCGTAATCAGCCTAGCGGGGAGCGGACACCGGAGCAACTGCTTAACAAATGTCCTGGTTATCGTGCCAGGCACACTACTAGGTGCCGGGCATACAGAGTGAGTCAAACCATCGTGAAACTTACAGTGTCACTGGCCCCACAGAGACTGAAGGAACCTGACCTCTTATAAACAATGTTTTGCAGGGTGTCGTGTGTCCCCAGGAGGCAGGCCAATTGCACACACTCCTCCTGCCCTGACCCAGTGCTTGGTACACTGACCTCTTGCCTAGGAGAAGCCCCTCCCTCCATAAAGGGTGTTCCTAGGACATGGTTCACCTGGGTAAATGCTGAGGGGACTCAGAGGTGGTGGTGAGCCACAGTTGGGGGTCCCTGCCAGCCAGAGGTGTGGTGATGGCGGGGAGGAGGCTGATGGCTGGTAAACAGCTACTGGAGCAGTGTGCCAGGTAGCAGGCTGGAGGGTGGGACGGAGTGCATTCTTCAAATGCCTCCTCCCCAGAGAGGACAGGCATGCTCAAGACAGGAGGGACCCAGAAAAACCCAGAAAGGGGATGAGCTGTATCAAAGCCAGGACTGGCTGTGTTAATTGGCAAGACTTTAGTTCAAAATGAACATGTAAGGCCCACTGCTCAAAAATCGTTAAGAATTCCAAAACAGCGACAGCGGTGCATGAAACCCGAGGGAGGGCCCTTCAAAGCCCACGGCCCTGTGTGACTGCATGGGTCACATGCCCACGGTCAGGGGGCCCTGATTTAAATGGGCAGCTTAGGCCTACAACAGAGCCCTCGGAAGGCCAGAAGCAGAGGGAAGCTCAAGTGAGAACAGCTCTTTATTTTTCCAGCACTTCCGGAGGCAACGTGGAGAGGTGGACAGAAGGAGGCTCTGGAGTCAGACAGACTTGGCTCAAGTCCACATTCTCCACTTGCTAGCTCATCTCACCTCCCCTGAGCTTCCGCTTCCTCCAGTGACAATAGTGCCCGTCACCTAGAGCTGGATTAAGTGGAATAATGCACTTAGAGCATCTCCAGCTTGGGAAGAGCCACTGGCCTTCTCCCTGATCCATAGCCACCTTTACCACCGTGTCCACAGCCGTGGCACAAGATGGGAGCAGAGGCAGGCCAGCAGGTCCGAGCCGCCAAAGCTGGCTCTCACGGAACGCACGAAGCCTCCCAACACTCTGGAGAGCGAAGATCGTGACACCCAAAATATACCCCTCCTGATTTCACATCTACACCTTGTTTTGTGTCTTCCCATCACCACCCCCCGACTACCCTCGAGCCTTGAGATTTTCTTTTCTTTCACCGAGCAAGAGTTCAATAAATATTCGTAGCTTCGGTTACAACCCTGTCAGTCCCTGACCAATTTAGCTTTCAGGTTCCAGTCTTACACAGAAGAGGAGACTCAAATCAAATTGACCCCGTGTTTTTTTGGCGCTCATGGGTTTTAAATAGGTCAGTTTTTAAATGGGCCATCCCCTGTTGCAGATCCCATTTCTAGCTAGAAGGCCAAACTGTTTGAGTCACCAAGGCTGAGGGGGAATGAGCTTCTTCCCCAAGGTGTTCAATAGGAGTGACAGATGCTAGTGATTTTGTTGTTTTGACCCTAAAAAATCTCTACGGTTGCTTAATAGTCTGTGGTGCAAAGCCTGCAAAAACCAGTCAGGTTCCACGAGGGGAAAGACAGGCTGTGGGAGAAAAGTCGGACATTTCGAAAGCTAGAAAGGCCTTCGGGATCATCTAGGTCAGTGGCTTTCTGACCACAACCCACAGTAAAAAATATATTTATGCCTTGGCTCGGTGTACACATACATGTTCTGTGTATACAGGCACACACACCAAAACAAAACATACCTTATTACCACTGCTCTTATCTATTACGTTAAAACATTTTTTTTTCTTTCTTAAATGTGATCCACAGCTTGTAAAATGCTGGTCGAGTTTAGCCAGAGGAAAAAGCCAGGTCCAGAGCTGGTCCAGAGCCCAGGAACCAGGCGCTGGAAGATTCTCCTGCCACGCCACCCCACACCATTGCTCTGATTAGAAATCACAGTCCCCAGTGGAAGACTGTGGAATCATCCATCCAGCTCTCGAATTTCTGCTAACAGGAGGATATTCCGCAGCTGCCTTGTAGCTAAGACTCTGAAAATCTTAACTACGGGGCAGGGTCCCAATATTAAAAACAAAAACAAAAAAAATATCTCTCCAAGAAAGCAAGCATCTGAGTGTCTGGATTTTGTTTGTTTCCTACAATAGAGCTCGGGAGGCACGGGTGGGAGCACATGGCCGCGGGAAGTCGGTGACGCCATCCTTATTATTTTAGGGAACCGAGCAACGCAAGCTGAGGCGCGCTGCAGCGTAATTAAGCTGTCGGCCCGGGTAATAGGCTAAGCGCAGGCTGGGGGAGGACCCGCATTAACATAAACCCGGTGACCGCCTCCTGGGCCGCCTGGAAGCGGCCTCCTACCTCCTCCAACGGCCTCCTACCTCCTCCAACGGTGTGGGTAGGTCTTGGTTTCTGCCTCCCCGAGACAGAGGAGCTGGTTCCACTGCAGGTGCCTTCTCCAGCCAGGACACACTCAGCAGCAACTGGAGGCCAGCAGGCGTGGCTACCGGGCCTGGGCTTTGGGCTTGTCCAGTGGGCCTGTTTCGCTGGCAAGCCCCCAGCAGAGCTGGGGCCTCCCGGATGTTACACCCTGGAGTTCCTCCCTTTACACCTCATTCCTCCCTTCTGGACCGGTCTAGATTCTGCTCCACTTCAAGATCTTGTCAGTTCCACCTCCTGGAGGAAGCCTGCCTTGATTGCCCAGCCCCTGCCCTAGCCATGCCTGCTTTAGGTATGTGAAGGAAAGTCCTCCTAGAGCAACAGAAAATAGGTCCAGAACACTGTTTGGGCCCAAGAAGTGGGGAGGAGTTGTCTTAGTCTGACTTTGCTAGTGGAAGAGGGTATAGTGGTAACAGGGAGAGATGAAGTTTTGGAACTGGTGGATGACACGCTCAAGTGGCAATCTAGCAGGCTACATCTTCTCGTGGCTGTCCCTTCCCACCTTTAGTACTGGGAGGTGTGATGAAGCAGTTTGAAGCAGAGTCCAGTGAAGGCACTGGTCCCAGCAGATGGTATCTGAATGGTGGAGAAGGAAGGGGGACAAGAAGCAGGAGGTACAGCGCAAAGGATGCTCATCAGGCAGTCTGATGACCTGGACCCTGGTGCCTACTTTGCCAGTAACTTGCTATGTACCTTGGGGGGAATGTCACATCCCTCTCTGGGCTTCTGCTAGTCTCCTAATTCACACACTGGACAATGAAGCCTGGGCACAGAGAGGAGATCCCTTCTCGTTCCAAAATTTGCGAATCCATACACTTTTAATCTCACCTCATATCCAAACACAGCCTCTATTTCCCAAAAGGAAGTGGGACATTGTATGGATCAAAAAAGCCCAGGATTCATCACTGAGGGATGCCAGAAAAGGACATTTGGGGCCCTAGGCAATTAATGAAACACAAAAATCAATTGTGTAGTCTCTTAAAACACACCAGGATCACAAAAACAGCCCCTAGAGGCCCAGGGTGTTGGGTTCCAAATGCAGGAGTCTGGCATCGTCCCATCTGATGTCTGCTATCTCCCAGGGCAGCAGGGAGCAAGCAGCTCAGCTCATGGGGACCTACTCCCTGTTCAACAATGCTGTGGTTCATAAAAAAACAAACAAACAAACAAAAACCCACACTGTCCAAGATGATCTTATTAAAGAGCCACAGCACTGGCCCCATGCAACAGAAAAGCCATGAGACAGAAAAGGAAGCCCCGGAGAGCAGAGGAGTGAATCCTGGCCCATCTTCCTAAAACACTACTTTGATCAGATCCTGTCATGTTCCATCACTCCTGGTCCACAGCCTTTAATGGCCACAGGGATTGCAAAGCCAGAGAATTCCCAGCCTCCCAACCATCAGTGCTCCCGGACCAAAAACCCCGTGCCTCTTCCCAAGGCAAGTCTGTCTGTCCCCACCTCACCTCTCTGCCAGCCTCCCTGCCCTGCAGTAAACACGGTGACGTCATCTGGCATTTCTTCCCCATGTGACAGTTTACAAAGTGCTTCCCCAGGTGTCACTTCGTTGAATCCACAGACAGACAACTGGAGCTCTACCCAGCCTATCCCTCTCATAGGTGAACCGCCCCGGTCCACCAGGGCCCTCCGGGAGCCGTGCGTGGCCACAGGGCCCCTGGCAATCCTTCCTCCCGCCGTCCCTCCTCCAAACACTGCCTTCCCGAGGTCTGAGGTCCCAGTGTTCCCCGCTGGTGCCCTGCCAGAGGGGCTGGCTTTCAGCAAACACTTGCTAAGTGGTCAAACTAGACTGGGTCACTCAAGCTAGAGCCAAGAATGGAGTGGGGGTAGTCAACGGCTCTAAAGAATCTTCTGGATTCTAAAAGGCTCACTAACTTCTTCACTTTTCTGAAGCAAAGCATCCCACTAGTTCTACTCTTAGGCAAATCAACAAACATGGCTTCCTGGGCCCTGTCCCAGCTGCCGGATGGGGTTGATCTGGGCTTCTCATATTAGATTTGGGGATTTTTAGCCCAGCCCGGGTCACCTGCGGACAGCAGGGGCCATATGCTGTGGAAATGCATCTGCAGTCCTCAATCAGCAGGGTCTAAAGAGAGGGTACTGGGTCTCTGCCTGGGTCCAACGTGGACCTTGCCCTTGACTGCTTCCCACTCCCCATGGCCCCCCGAGTGGAAGAACAGTCTGCAAAACAAAAGTTAATTCACTTTCTCACTCTTTGACGATCCATGAGCTGGCAGGTCCAGCCTCTGCCCAGCCTGGCCCAGTGGCATAACCCATCCGAGAAGCCTCGGCAGTATGCAGACTCAGAGGCCGGGCCACTTCCCACAGCCCCTGGGTGTTGCCTCTGTCGGAATTTCCAGCTGGCTTTGAAGAGCCAAAGGACCCTATCATCACCATCTCTCGGGAACCACTGGATCCCATCCAGCTCCTCAAGCAATTGATGAAGCCCCATGGAAACCAACCCAGTGACTCACCCAAGGTCACACAGCCCATTACAGAATCTGTCCTTGGGCTGTTCTCATTTCTCCCAATTCAGGGCCCACACCCAAGTCATGGGCCTCTCTGGGGTGAACTCCTGGAAGCAAGAGGAAGCAAAGGAGGACAAGGAAACCAACTGTGAGGAAAAGAGCCCCAAGCCTGAACCCGGCCCTCCTGTCTTTCCCACTGCCCTCCTTGCAGGTCTGGAAGTGCAGAAGGGGCAGAGAAAGGCTCCATGGCCTCGGATTCGAAACCCTTGACTTTGGCCTCCTTCCCCACCACCTCAACCCCAAACGACAGCGGCGCTGGCAATGCCAGAAGTGGAGCAAGGAAACAGCACAGCACCGAAGTCCTCATGTCCAACTACCTATCGGAAACCGCTGATTTGGGCAGAAACCGGGAACCAATCTCACAGAAGAGCCTAAAGCTGGTGGGGGAAGTTTTCTCTCTCCGAGGCCTCAAAACAAATTACCTAAGGGTCACACATGGGAAGCAATTTAATGCCAGTTCTTTCTCCTTGAGAGAGATGTGACATGTGCACCTGGCCTAAGTCTGTAAAGGAAAGCCTTATGGTAAAAGCATTAGGGAGGGATGCGCAGGAGAGGCTGGGGAATCGCTGCTTCCAAGTGTCTGCCTCCAGGTGGGGTGGGGATGGGAAGCGGTGGCAGGAGAGGGTGGAAGGGGTGGGGAAGCAGAGGGACAGACAGACAAACACTGAAAAAAAGCCACAGGCAGTCAGAAAGAGGGAAGAAATGATGGAGCTAAGGGCTCTGCACATTTTGCTTTACTTCTAGAGTTCCACCCTCTTCTCGAGGATTCTGGATACAGAACTGGACCTGTATTTACTGTCTTTTAAAACTGGGCCCAGGTCAGGTTCCCTGTTCTTCACGGAGCTAATTCAGCTGCTATAATCTCAAAATGCTAAAAGCCAAAACCAAAGACCTTACAACCTTTATGATTCTGGATGAGTTGGGGATGGGCTCAACCACTTAAGAAAGAGTGTGAAGAAAAAAAAAAAAAAGAGTGTGAAGGGGCACCTGGGTGGCTACGTTGGTTAAGCATTCCCAGGGTCCTGGGATCAAGCCCCACATTGGGCTCCCTGCTCAGCAGGGACTCTGCTTCTCCCTCTGCCTCTGCCTGCCGCTTCCCCTTGCTGTGCGCACACTTGCTCTGTCAAATAAATAAATTTTTTAAAAAATATTGAAGTAAAGAGATAGTGTGAAGAACATACTGAGTTCTATCTTCATCAGCCGAGGGTACCCCCAGGCTGTGTTGACAGCCACATCCACAGGGGCCAAAATTCCTCAGTCAGGGTCCTAGAACCCTCCCTTCTGACGGGACTAAACATTAAATTCTTAACCTCGAAGCAGAACAAAATTGAGGAAGGCACCAAGGTGGGAAGGCCCCTGACACCTGTGGCACTGCAAGGACAATCAAAGAAACCGGTGATGTCCTAGCGGAGGGTGGGGGAGTCTTATGATAAGCCATCCTTCTCCAACGATTTGAAGGTGTGTCATAGGCACACGGAAGTCCGATCATTCTATGTTCTCCAGCACTTCGAGAACTCAGATCGGTGTGCAGGAATTACAATCGAGGTAGTTTTCAGCCCCATGTAGACTATAAGAGAGTGTTTAAATCATGACGACTGTCCCACAGAAGAATGGGCTGTGCTGAAAAATCAGTGAGCTGTCTCCCTCAGCAAACAAATCAGAGGCTGCTAAGTGAACATCTGAGGAGGGCTCTACACAGACACAGTGCTGAGCAATTATTAAATGAATTAAGATTATATGATGAAGCTCTGCAAAAAGAGAGGCCTTGGGTCTTTTCACCTCTTAAGAAAAAACTGCAATGATTTGCTTCTTTCCTCTTTAAAGAAGTGTTACTTGTTGAGGCCACAGGGCAATGGACTCATTCCACAATATTTACAGAGTCTCTATTAGATGCTGGGCACCTGTGCCAGGCTGGCGTTAGAGACACAGTGCTGAGCGCCAACTAGCCAGGCTTTGCGGGCTTCCATCCTAGGGAGGAGTGAGATAATAAACCAACACATGTGAGCTGTATGTAACATATACAAATACCATACAGAAAAATCCAGGGAGGAAACAGCAACGGTGGGAAGGGACACTCACCCACCCAGGTGAGTTTCCAGTAGGGACCTGAGGCCAAGTGAAGTCCGAGGGAGGAGCTTTTTAGGTAGAGGGAACAGCCAGGGCAGAGACCCCGAGAGAGGGGAGCACGTGTGGCTCTTCTGGGAAAAAGCTAGGATGACAGGTGGCAGCAACAGAATTTGTGGAAGAAGGGAAGGAAAGAAAGGGAAGTGGTGGCATGAGGACAGGGTGGGAAGAAAGCTGCTGTCTGCCACATGCACCCTTACACACATATGGGACATTCTGCACGTAACTGGTGCTAAGGTGGGGAGCTTCACGCGCAACGGAGGGCAGAACTGTTGGGACCAACAGCAAAGGGGGAAAAGAGTCAACACGTGACGGTAAGTCTGAGATTTTCACTGCCCTTCCATAAAGGAAACCCGCGAAGGAGGTTTATTTTAGGGCTGTGCTCACCTGGCATCTCCAGGTAGAAATGGACCTAAGCCACACACCTCCAGGAAATATCCTGCGACAGAATGTTCTCACTAGGTGTGTTTGGGTTCAGGAAAAGCAGTCACAGAAATTCTGATTTGGTTCCAGGCTTCACCATTTAGGAACTGTGTGGCTTTGGGGCAAGACTTCACTGAGACTCTATTTCCTCATCTGTAAAATGGGAAGAGTCCCTTCCGATCCCACAAGTCTCTGTGGAACCAGATGAGGTAAACTGGGCAGTCCTGGAGGGTATGAGAAGGGATTTTACACTCAGGTTTCTCACCCAAGACTTCGCGCCCTGGAGAGCAGAGACGAGGTGCTATGTAGCTCTGACTCCCCCACATTGCCTTGCACTTAGCTCTCAATTAATGTTTGCTGAACTGAAAAGCATTAAAAATAACCTGGGAAAACATTCTGCCATTTTTTTTTTCTTCCTATTAAACTTCAGCACTTTGCCAGAAAGCTCCAGAACAGTCTCTCTTCACTGTAATCCTCCTGTCTGGGGGAAGAACCAACTGAGTCACACCAGGGCAGGGTGTGCAGAGGACAAACTGCCAGGAATGGGGACAAGAACAAGGCCGACACCTCTGCAGAAGGCCCCTTTCTCTCGGCATCACCCCGGCCTTTCTCCAACAGCCTGAGCCGAACCAGGGCCAGGCCGCCAACAGAAGGAACTGCAGACCACCCCAGGACAGGGTCAGCATCCCCCGGAAAAGCCCACAAAAGCCAGAGAGATACCCAATATATACAACATCCCCCTCCAGATGAAGCTTTGTTCTAATCCAATCACTTCATTGTTCAGACTGGGAGACTACAGCCCAGAGAGACAGAAGAGCAGATCCAAAGTCACTTCCATTATTTTTTTTCTTTTTAATTTTTTGAATAAGTAACATCCATTCTCATGGCTTCAAAACCAAAAAGCCTAAAATATACAGTTAATTCTCCATTCCATCCTGCCCAGTTAACCATCCCACCCACTAAGTATCCTTCTGGAGTTTTCTTGACACATATACGAGCAAATTCAAAACCTTATTTTTTCTCCCTTTTAGCCAAAAACTCACATATTATATACTGATCTTTGCCTTTTTTCATGAAGTTCATGTAATACAGTACATGAGAACCTTCCTTGTTTCTTATTTCCATTGTGTCCCGTTGTGTGGATGTACCATCATTTTTCTTAACCAGTCCCTTATTGATGAGTATTTGGGTTGTTTCCAATTTTTTGCTATAATCATGTTGCAATTTAGATAAGCAGACACATATGTCATTTTGCATTCACCTAACTTATTAACCAAAGAAGCTAGAGTCAGATCCTATGGCAGCCTGGGTGGCTCAGTGGTTGAACAACTGCCTTCAGCTCCGGTGGGTGATCCTGGTGTCCTGAGACTGAGTCCTGCATGGGGCTCCCTGCAGGGAGCCTGCTTCTCCCTCTGCCTATCTGTGTCTCTCAGGAATAAATGAATAAAATCTTTTTTTTTGTTTGTTTTTTTTTGTTTAAATAAGCAGATCCTACTTGTGGCCCAGAGAGAACCTGCCCCAGGGTCTCAGAGTCCTACAATTTAATGGGTTTACCAGTGTACCTAGGTGGACAAGTTACCTTACCTCCATTCATTCAATAAATGCTTAAAATCTGCCAAATGCCAGGCACTGCACCAGGCACCAGGGGACCCAATGATAAAGGTATCCTTGCCTTCTGCCTATGGGTCATCCAGTCTGGAGGGACAAGCAGAAGGGACTGACACAACTCACAAGGCCAGCTCGATGTGCCCCAAGGGCCATCTAACCTCTGTTGGCCAGTCTCCCTATCTGGTAATAGATGACCATTATGTATACCTTAGGGATGTTCTAGAGGATCAAAAAAAGTATTGTTCGCCAAGTCCCTGGCATGATCCAAGGCTTGCAGTAGGTGCTCCGTAAGGAGGGCAAGCCTGAGTCCTGTCCCAAGAGGGGTCCTGCTGAGGGTAAGGCAGCAACGGTGGTGTTCCAAGCAAAACACACTGCTGTGCCCCTTCCACAACCACTGCTGCTTCGTTTAAACCCTTATCAGTTCCAGCAGCTGGAAAAGGATCTGGTCTTCTCCTGCTTTTCAGACCCTCTGAGGCACCCTTGCTATGCTTCCCACCTGTGTGCCTAGGCCCTCCTGTTTGAGGGATGTCAGTGCCACGAGGGGAAGCACAAATAAGACCCCGGCGCACACAGGTCAGGGAAGATACACGAGGGTTGATTTTGCTGGGACTTCCTAACAATGTAAAAATAATCATTTGGTCGGGGGGGGGGGGCGGGTACAATTCAAAGGAGAAAAATAATCAAACCTCACACTTCTTTCATTTACTCTAGTGTGTCCTGTTGTCACAATAAAATATTATCTAAAAACCAGAAATGCTGCTGTCATCTGTTCACCCTCCTAGGGAATACAAATGCAGCAGTTGTGGTAGAGAAGAGAAAGAAATAAAAGTCAGGAATCTAGAGCATTTTTGTTATTAGCAGCAGCCCCTAAAGTGGCTGGGAAGACATGGGAAGTCAGTTAAGATCCGAGGTCATGTGCGTGGCTCTGAAGTCGATGACCTGGCTTCGCACCCAAGCACAGCTCCTCAGTAGGATGTGACCTTCAGCTAGTTCCTTAACTAGCTGTCTGAGCCTCAGTTCCTGCATCTGTTAAAGTGGGAATAATCCCACTTATAGCATTTCCATACAGATTAAATAAGAATAAATATGGCATCTGGCACATAGATACACTTAAAAACAAACAAAATACTTAGAAAAGACATTACATTTTTCTCAGTATTTAGTAAAACGCTGAAAATCTAGTGCCTTCCCTTCAGAAGCCCAAAGCAGAACGGTGGTCATCAAATTCATCCAGCCCCCATAATAATGGGAAGCTGTTTCCCTAACAGGCTAATTAATGAAGTCTTACTTCACCAGAAGCTCCTTTCAAATTCATGCAGGACACCTTCTAGATGGAAACTATCAGCCAATTAAGGCTCTTTCTGGTCCTTGGGAGAAGAGGTGGGTCAGGCTGGTTCTATGACCTGATTTTACTGTGTTCTCCCTGAAAACAAGCCCTGGGTAGGGGGCCTGTGAGTCATACCTCACCAGCTTTTGTCAGAGGCATCGGTAGGGTCTCCCTAGCCCACCCAAAGGCACCTGGACCCTTGAACCAGGCTAGGAGGGCCAGATGGAATCCTAAAAGTCACAATGGGATCCTCTGAGAAATTTGGCTCTTTCAGAAAGAACCATGGAAATCCCATGGAGATGGGCAGCCTGTGTTTACCAAAACTGGGCCACATCTCTGCCTAGGCAGGAGAAGACCAACACCAGGTAGTTAGCCCTTGCCTGGAGGGCCAACTGGTGGACACAAGATGTGTTTAAACTTTCTGCCCTCCACCCCCCAACTCACACAGCTATAAATGAGAAGATAAGCCTGCTATTGTTAATAAGCGCAAACGTGCAAGTACAGATCTTTCAAAGCTTGAGTCTTGACAGGATAATAAAAGACATTCTGGGATGAAAAGGCCGAGGGTCAGCTGGCCTGGGGAAATGCCCGGCATTGGTGAGCGGAGTACTGGCCAGTGGTGCTCTATCCTCTGCTTCAGCCACATCTTTCCTATTTATCGCCTCATGAATCTGCACCTTAACCTCACTTGGCCTCAGCTTGCTTATCAGCACGATGATTCGTACGTACTTCGAGATCAGATGTTCTAAGGTTCTGGCTCATGGGGGCCAGATGTCCAGTGTAGGTTACTCCAGTGACTGCTCAAACGCCACCTCCTCAGAGAGGCCTTCCTGGATCACCCATCTCCTCTAACAGAGCTCTGTCTTCCTGGGACCTAGCACACCAGCAGTCCTGCCTTTAGTTTACTGAGCATCTCCCTCGGCGGAACAGGAGCTCCAGGTAGGCAGCACAGACAATGAGCTTGTTTAGCCCACTGCTGCAGCCAGAATGCCCAGGAAACACCCAGCACACAATGGTCATTCAATCAATATATGAAAATGAATGAAAAAAAAAAAAAAGAAAGAAAATGAATGACCGTTCCTCAGTATTTTCTGTCTGCAAAAATCACCCTCGTAACTCTGGTTGCCATCAGACACTAGCCGGCCAAGTGCCGTTTACCATCAGAGACATCTGTGGCCATCATAAGCCTTCTGGGGCTAGCAAAGCATTTACCCAATGCAAGTCTGGTTTCTCACTACAGTGGGCACCTTGCAGACCAGGATCCAGACCTCTTTGAGGTCTATAGCCACTGGTCCAACTCAGAGGTGTATTTCCACTTCCACATCAGATCCTCCCCGTGGCCACTCCTGGCAGTGACCACACTGGCCACTGGAACGGAGGGAAGGCTCCCAAGTGCCTACAGAGGCCAAATGCCTGCCCTGAACCACGTACTCTTTCACTTTTAAGACGACGGCATTCCATTTCTGTTCCCATGACCACAGCTTCTTTACCTCCACCCCAAACAGCAGCCGTGGAGGGCCCCACTCTAGGAGAAGCCTCCCTAGACTCACAGACCACACCTAAATGTACAGACACACCAGCTCTCTTGACCAAGACACACAAAGGCATATCTGCAACGGAGCAGCAAACGGGGGCTAGAAGGAGCAGAACCACTCATTATGGCGGCAGGCCAACCTCTGCAGATAGGATTCTTCAAGCCTCCCAGACACAGCTGGGGAGCTGCACCAAAGCGCATGCCTGCCCACCCTTCCTGGGCCACACCCGGGGTGCACCCAAGTCTCCAGGGGGAAGAGGAGACGCACAGAAGTGGCAGGAACGCCCTGGGTGAATGTGATGGCCAATTCCTGGCCGACCATATGGAACAGGCCCCTCTGCCAGAACAGACAGATCCTTCCCACAGGCAACTAGGCGGGAGGCTGGAGACACATGACGTCATCACAAAGCCTTCCTGATGCACCCAGCTGCAGGGGAGCTGTGCCTGGCTCTGCAAACCCTCAGCACTGCCCTCCGGCAGGGGCAGTAACAAAACACTGACCTGACCCCATGGAGACCCGAGCCACAACGCACACCCCAGTGAGGTGCTAAGGGAATTAGCTCAGAGGAGAGCACAGCTCCAAGTTCTGGGGACCTCTACATCTTGTCACCTAGGAGTGACACAAGTCACGTCCTTTCTTCCCGTTAGTGGAGGAAGACTTCCTGGAGGAGGCTTCTCAGGAGCTGTCCGCACGAAAGAAGACAGGCCTGAGTGGGGCAGGCCCAGAGTTCTGCAGCCAGGAGGGGAGCTGAGAGGCAGGAGAGTCTGCAGGCTGCAGAACAACCGCTCCAGGAAAGACAAGCCAGGCAGAGATCCCTGGGGCAGGGGGGCAGGGGGGCAGGGGTTGTCTGCGGCTCGGCTCACCTGCTCCAGCCCCACCTCCACCGGAACATGGGGCTGCCTCTAGCCTGGGGCCCCTCCGGCCCCCTCCCACCTGGCTCAGCAGCTCCAAGGGAGGCCTCTTCTGGGGCAGGCAAAGACAGCTCTCCCCAAAACTGCTCCCACCACACACAGGCTCAGACACCAAGCAAGGGCCTTCTTCAGACAGGCCACCCCCTCCCCAACCCTCCCCAACCCGTTCAAACAGCCCCTTCAAGCCCGGGCTGGTTAGAATCTACTAGCCTTCGGGGGCTAGCCACGACACACACAGGCAGGAACGTTTCTTTCGGGCCTGACCACAACCCCTGGGAAGCAGGTATTCCTGTTAGTCACCATTTTACAGACCAGGCAGCCGAGGCTCAACAGCAAACAGTGGAGAGGTGTGGCCACTGCCCGCGACACCCAGCTCCTTGGCTCTGGGGGGGCCCCTCCTTCCTACAAACACCCCCCCTCCAGCCCGGCCTCTCAGTCCCCAACAGCTGGAATAAGGGCCAACTCCAGGCTTCCTTGAGAAATCCCACTGGGCGCTCCAATAGCAGCCCCAGGAGAGATTGGTAGGGGTACAAGGCCCAAGGACCAGAGCTGGGCACTCCAGTGGCTGCGATCACATACCCCTCTTTCCTTCCTCTTTAACATCCACTCAGTTTACTTCTTCTTACCTGCTGGGAAGTTCTGCACCCTGCCTCAATGTGGCGGCTCCTGACTGTGTTTAGAGCCCCCTTTAGAGCAGTCTAAAAATACAGACACTGGGCACCACCCTCGGAAGCTGATTCTGTAGCTGGGTAGAGCCTGGGAATTTCTTAAAATGCTCCCCTGGTGGCTCCAATACACAGCTGGGGTTGAAACCTGCCCTTCTAGCAGCATACCTTCTCTACTTCTCGGGCCTGTGCTCTGTCTCCCCAACCCCACCACAGAGACACAATTCCAATACGTCCGGAGCCCACTCCCCACCCTCTGCCACCTACCCCCCCCCCCCCCCAGAACACAGGAACTGGATTCAGTAAATTCAAGCTGCTATCTCAGATTTGTAAGCAGCATTCAAGGAACTCCCTGCATCATTCTGGATGCTGGGCACACAGGCCATGTCAGTGAAAGTGGGCTCCCGAACCCTCCTTCCCTTCACAGCCATACCATTTGGGCCTGCTGGTGAGGCCAGCAGCTACAAAGAAAGTTGGTTACATAATGGGGAACGAGTGCCTCCCCGGGATACATGCCCCTGAAGAAACCTCTAAGTAATCCCTTTACATTCACTATTACAGGTTTTTGTCTCAACCTCACCACCCCCTTCTCTCTCTCTCATGACTCCTAGGGAGGCAGCAGAAACCAGTGACCAAGACGTTCTGGACACTTCTTTTTTTTTTATTTTTTTTTTATTTATGATAGTCACAGAGAGAGAGAGAGAGAGAGAGAGAGAGGCAGAGACACAGGCAGAGGGAGAAGCAGGCTCCATGCACCGGGAGCCTGACGTGGGATTTGATCCCGGGTCTCCAGGATCACGCCCTGGGCCAAAGGCAGGCGCCAAACCGCTGTGCCACCCAGGGATCCCTGGACACTTCTGAGTACAGAGTCCCAGCTCAATGATGCCCACACAGAAACAGGCCCTTCTCCTGCAGATTTCGCTCTGGCCCTCCGTTCCAGTCTTCCAGCCTGCGGCAGCCCCCTTACTCCCAGCCTGAGGACAAGCAGGAGCAACCTCCCTCCCTCATCCCAACTGGCCTCTGTCTGCTGCTCCTGGAACCCTCTCTCCTTAGACACTTCTGAGCGTCACGAGCCATCTGCAGAGCAGCACAGGGGTTTGTCTTTGCTGGACCCTATGGGGCGGTCTTCCGGCCTGAGGGGGCTTTGGTGGGTGCATGCACATAGCCTATGCAGGGAGCCACCTCCGGGCACACGTAGCCATGGACAGTTCTCTCGTTGGGGATCTCAGGCAGACCACTGTGTTTCTCCTGCTCATCAAAGAAGGGTTAGGAACGCTGGCCACCCCTAACGCAGCACACACCAGGGCTGGGAAGTTCTGAGTAAGGAAAGAGTGCTGGGTGAAGTGCGGGCATGTCTTACACAGCACGGACCTTCATGACCAAATTAAAAATAAAATAAACCAATAAATAAATAAATAAATAAATAAATAAATAAATAAATAAATAAATAAATAAAATAAAATAAAATAAAATAAAATAAAATAAAATAAAATAAAATAAAATAAAATAAAATAAACCACAGATTAGAGCAGTAGCCTCCTAAGTGGATCGGCCAACACAATCCACTGACGTGCAAGAAGATAGTTTTAGAACTGTTAAATATTTTCTTATTTTCTACTTCTGAGGTCTTATTTATTTACTTATTTTGGTGTTAACGTTTTACAACATACATACAGGTATGTGGTGTGTGTGAACAATCCATTAACTAAATAAAAGGAGGACAAACTACAGCTGAGGTTCAAATTCTTTACACTAGGGCTGTGGAAAAAAAAACAACAACAGGAAAACTGGAGGAGCACAGGGCACTAAGAAAGTATGAATCGCCCACCCAGAGGCAGCTCACACTCACCCAGGGGAGAGGTGGGGAGTGGGGAGGGTGAGGTTGGAGACAACAAACCCTGCAGTGTCTCTGATGCTTTGTTTCTGGAGCTTGTGCTTGGCTTTCCAGACAGAGGATGATGACAATGACAGGAACGTGCAAGCACCCTGGTCTCTTCATTCAAGCAACATTTCTAGAATGCCCACCATGTGCCAAGTGCGGTGCTGCACTCTCGGGGTACATGGTGATGTGTACCAAAAACAGGGCCTTTAAATCACGCGGCTCCACAGGGGGACAGAAATGCTAATTAAAACACTCACATTCAAGAATGTATAATTACCAACTGAAGCACTGCGAAGGAAATTTCTATAAGAGTTTCATAACAAAAGAACCAGACCCAGAGCTGAGGAGGGTGGAGGGTGAGGGAGCTGGTGGAGACAATTAGATGCTAAGTCGGTGACAGTGGCAGTTATGGCCTGGAGTAGTTTTGGAGGAATAAAGGCGGTGAGGGAAAAGATGAGGGCAAGCAGTGGCCAGTCCATGCAGGACCTTAGGAAGGTCCTGGTAAGGCCTTTGGACCCTCTCCTAAGAATGCACCGTCTGAAGCACGGTGACATAATTACATCTGTGTTTTGGGGAGAGCACGCTGGCTGAAGTCTGAAGCATGGCTCGAGGGGGCTGCCGATGCCAGGACACCAGTTGGCAGGCAGGAGAGGATGGTATTTCGAAGAGACAGGACTTGTGACCAATAGAAGATCATGGGTACATCTGCAGGAGGATGGAGGTGACAGTGTCAGAGGCCGGGGGCTCTTCCTGGACATTCGCTTGTGGGGTGATCTGGGGACATTCAGATGGAGACATCGGGTGGGTCCCGAGCTCAGCCAGGAGTTCGGGACTGGGAGGCACACATCAGATTGCAGACAGCGCCAGGTCCCTTTAGCCATCCAGGCGGGACGACACAGCATCATCATGCGGAGGGAATGTAGGCTGAAAGGGCCCAAGGCCCAGACCTGCCTGGCCACAATACTGAAGGCCACACAGAGGAGGGCAAAGGACACCAGAAATGAGGAGTGGCCAGGGCTGAAGGAGACGTTCACTGGAGAAAGGGAGAGCAAGAGAGAACCCATCTCAGGAAGGTCAAGGGTGCAAACACTGCTGAGGAATCACGCAAGGGAAAACAGGGAGGTTGTGTTTTTGGAGCTGTTGAGGAAGCAAACCAGAGGAGGGGGGCTGAGGTGTCAGAGAAGTGAGGGCACAGAAAAGGTGGTTCTAGACAATTCAGGAAGTCTGGCTGTAAAAGGGGAGAGAGCCAGGCAGCCGTCAGGATCAAGCTTGAAGGATCAAGCCAGGTTTTCTGTTTGGTTTAAAGGTGGGAGATGGGCAGCCCGGATGGCTCACCGGTTTAACGCCGCCTGAAGCCCAGGGCCTGATCCTGGAGACCCGGGATCGAGTCCCACTTTGGGCTCCCTGCATGGACCCTGCTTCTCCCTCTGCCTGTGTCTCTGCCTCTCTCTCTCATGAATAAATAAAATCTTTAAAAGACAAATTAAGGTGGGAGAAATACCGCAGCTGGAGAAGGACCAAAGGAGCAGAGCGGCTCAGGTGCCCCGGAAGCAAAAGGGGAGCAGGAGTAGAGCTGACCCCAAGGCCAGAGGAGCAGGGTACTTCCTCAGAACCCAGGTGTGATCTTCTGTGAGAGGGGAGGGGGACTGGAGGGAAGGCCGGGGGCAGGGTCAGGGGCAGTAGTCTGGGGAGGGGGTTCTGAAGCAGCTGCCCCCGGAGGTGAGGGAGTAAAGGCATGTTCGGGGAGTGAGGAGCCGGTGAGCAAGGACCGGACCCGACCCTCTGCAGAAACTGCCTGGGGTCCAGTGCCGGGGCTGTGCTGCGGGGCGTAGATGCTACAGCTCTACTCACATCTAGGAACAACACATTTACTACTGAATCATTTGTGGGGGAAAAGACTTCTGCCAAGTTAGAATGTCTAGCTTCTAACCTCTTTCCTCACTGAGACAAATGTTACTTTTTTATGTAATGTGTCTGTTGTTAATGTACGTATGGGCGTGTTTTTTTAAATGAAAGCCAACGATGGTGTTTCCAGCCGAACAGACCATAATAACAATAACAGTTACCGTTTACTGAGCACTTACTGTGTGGCAGGTACTATTCTATCATCAAGTTATAGAGACAACAAGGGCCGCATGGCTGGAAGTGGGGGAGACAGGATGCACCACCCAGGCAGTCTGGGGGGGAGGAGCCAAGGCACTCTCCCCTCTCTCCAACAGAATCTCCTCCATGCTGGAAAAGGTCGGAGCCCGAGGGCAACCTGCACAGTGTGTGGCACATGGAAGGATGGAGGGCATTGGGCAGGGAGGCGGGGGGAGAGAGATGGGAGGAGATGTTGGCTGAGGGCCCCTGGCACTACCAGGAACCTTGGAAGGCATCCACCTAGGGTAGGAATTTGGGGTAAGGATTCTTTAATGCTAGGAGAAGGTTTAGGCGTAGGAAAGAGCTAGAACTAAGCAAGGGGTGCCGTTTGAGAACCTGGGACCCAGAGAAGAGCTGGCTTAACTAAAAACCAGAGGAATCACTATTAACTTTCAGGGGGGGGGTGGAGAGGGGGATTTCACACAGCTACAAGCAGCATTCTCTCATTCTCAAACCAAACCACAAAATATGTGCATGTGAAGGAAGCTTAATAGACACCTTTTAACGTCTCTCAAAATAATCACCAGCAAAGCGATCAAGGCCAGTACACTTTTTTAAATGAACAGAAGTGTTTTACCTGTAGTAAGAAAGCAGCTCATCATTGTTCTGTTTAACAGGTAAGCGTATATACACTGGGCAGTGGCGTAAAATGTATTTTTACTGTCAGGATCAAAAAGTTTGAAAGCCACCAATCTAATTCAATACTCTGATTTTAGAGCAGAGGAAACAGAGACCTCCAAGAAGCCCAGCCAGTTGTCCAAGTCAGTTAATAGTAGCAAAACTGAGAACAGCACACAAGTCTCTAATAGTCCTCTGCTAATTTCCTCACCAAACCGGAATCTCCAAACACAAACATCTCTGGGAAAGCCAGCCTTGACTTTAATCCACATTAGGGTAAGTGATAGTGGACTAAGTAAGCTGATCTTTTAGATCTGCTGCCTAGAGCAAGTTCTGGTAAAGAAGAGAGATGAGTACACCAGGGCAGCTGTGGACTACAACAAAATAAACCTGAGTGGAAACACGGGGGTTGCTGGGTGTGGCTCAGTGGGCGCGAGACAAGGACTGGTGTGAGAAAGATGTTTCACCTTGTTTACAGACTTTGTATTAACAAATATCATTGGGACAACTGGTTCTATATAAGGAGGCTGTTTCCATGTCCGGGCAGGTGGCCCAGGGCCACGGGTGCTTTGCTCATCTTGTTTCAACAAATTTTATTAAATGACAAGTTCTGAATAACAGATGCCTTCGCAATTCTCCATCCCTGCCAGACTCCATTTCTTTAATGAAAACATCATTGTTGGGCATTTATCATTTGTACAATTGTATTTCAATATAACATAAGATTGTAAGATTCAGAGTCAGGTCCTTGTTTCCCTTATTTGTGGGCAGAAGGTAGTGGTGATGAGGGACTGGTGGTGTAGACCTCCCAGGAAACTAGACTACTAGCTAGAGCAGGGGGTGGGCAGGCACGGTAGCACTCATCCGTTAAGGGAGTGGCCCCCTCTGGACACCAGAGTAATGAGCCTCCTCTTCAGAATTCAGGCCAAACAATTGGGCCAAGTTCATCAGACCGGGGCTCATCACCACTCAGCAACAAGCTCTGCGCTCCTCTCCCAAGTGACTACAGCAAGGTAGAGAGGGCAGGCACAGTGGTGAGGACGTGGCTGAGCAGTATCATACACAATACCCGTAAAGGATCAACCGCAGCCCCAAGCTTCTTATTTCAATGTGGTATCATTAATTCAGACTGAAGCTTTGGGATGACCAGCCCCCAAAGCTCATGTAGGTGCCTGTATTACAAATGCAAAGGACTGTGAGAGTCCAGAGGAAGTCACCTGGAAAGGCCGAGGAAGCACAAGCGGCCAAGACAGGGAACAGGGTCTGCGGCCTGCTGTCCTCTTAAGTACAGGCAAAACTTATGGGGACTGGGATTCTTCGCCTTGGATTTATCTCCTCCTGTCCTTGGCCTGGTCAATCTCACTTCTATTCCCTCTGCTCATTAGCTCAGGCACCAGAGGCTGGAAGAAGAAAGAAGGGCTCTGAAACTCAAAGCCACTTTGTTGCTGGTATGTTCCCCAGGAAACATGCATGGTGGGAGAGCAGCAGGGCAGAACCAGAGATTGCAGGATTATCTGTGGCTTTCAATGATCTGTGTTCTGAGGGTCTGATGTCAGCCATGGAGGACACAGCTGCTGTACCTTCTGCAGGCCCCAAAGCCCTAAGACGACATCTGAAATTTAAGAATAACCGTTCAACTATGAGATATGCCAAAAACCTTTTGAAATACTGAGTATGCAAACTGAAGAATTTTGGTTGGTTACACAGAAGAACTTCTAGATAGGAGGGGCACACAATTCTAAACTGGTAACAGGGACAATTTCTCTTCTCATGGACGATCTTGGATCAAGGCCGATTACCACTAGGCATCAACCAGTTAAGGGGCACACATAAAAGAACTTGGAGAGACTCCTAAAGCACCACCCAAATGAATGCCTTGCCACGTGTTTAATAAAAAAATTTACAAATTAAAAACAAAAACCCCAGATCCTCATCTGAACCCCCCCTCCCCAAACCAAGGAACACCAAGCTTTCCCTATAAAAGCCAGACATTAAACTTTACTTAGAGACAAAACTAACAATTCTACACAGGCACTTTCATAATGATAAGGAAACACATTACCACAATTCTTTTATTGACAAAATTCAAAATGTATAACAAATACAGTTTGGTGGGGGGGGGGATGGAAGGGTAACAACCATCTAATGAGATGAGTGGAATTCTTTTGGGGGGATAATATTTCACTTAATTCAGATTCAAAGTTAAGTGTTCCATTTCATCAAATTGATTGCAATGTTTCTATGTACAGATTATTCCTAGCTCATGATACTGAAACAGGCCACTCATCCTGAATTTGACGACCCTTGTGCTAAAACCAATATCCAGGGGTGGGGAGAATCTGCAGTTTACACACTCCCCAGGTGATTCTGATGAAGGGCCATGTCTGGGACCTAATGGGAGTACAATGAAGGGCCATGTCTGGGACCTTGTATACTCTCATTAGGCCATTTAGGGGGTTCATGTCAGTACCTTCAATGACAAGAAAACTAAATCTCTCAAAGTCCCTACTGCCCAACTAAGGGGGCCTCTGGTTTCACGGTGGGAGAACCCAACTCTGTTGCATGCCACAACCACCCTCACAACATGGAGGATCATCACACTGCTTGGCCTGCCCTGAACAAGTTGTTAAGGCGAATTAAAGGAGCTGATTCATGAGTTGTGACCAGTACACCACATTTTAGGTACAGAGGGTATACCAACTCTCTTCAGTTTTTTTGGCTGTAGGTGGGGACAAATAAAAACGGAAGATGCGTTACATGCAACATCCCATAAGCCACTGCTTAAGAGTCTTCACATTACCCAAAATGGGTACCCCAACACCTAAAAGGACAGACTTATGTCAGCCTAAACAGATTATGATGTTCTAAACCAAACTCGGAAAGTATATGGCTTCCCCCTTATTGGAGCCCCTGGTCCTGACTACCACCTCAGTATCTTCAACCCCGAGGCCATTTAGGGGGGTACCTTCAATGACCAGAAAACTCAATCTCTCATAAGGTGGCACTGTTTTAAAGCCAGAGAAGAAAAGGCTCTTCCCCTCAGTGTCCAACAAGAAAAGGGTGCTTCAGGAGACGGCACAGAGAGTAAGAGACTGGCTGCGAGAAGCTCTCTATGCCTCAATTTCCCTGTGTGTATGTAATAGGAGGATAATAATAGTACCTACTTCACAGTGCTGCTATGGGGACTAGATTAACTGAACCGTTTAATCCACTTAGAACTGTGCCAGGCACAGTGTGGTCCCGGGTGAGCATCTGCTATTATTACTGTTGTTATTGTTGTCCAGAACCAGAGAGGAGCTCAGAGCTGTGCCTCATCGCACCCCAGTTAGGTCTCCAAAGCTAACACCAGCACATACTGAGTACCTGAGGGCCAGATCCACTGAGCCGGTTCTGTCACTTATTCATTACACTAGATCACTATTCTCCTTCCACAGGTGAGGAAACTAACTTGCAAAGAGGAGGCTACCATATCCTGCCTCTTCCTAGGAGGAAGAACTCAAACTCAGGCCCGTGGGGCTCCAAACCTCAGCTTCACCGTGGAGGCCCCCAGACTCACAACTACCACCAGCAGCAACCCGTTAACAAAACCCAACTAGCCAGGACCCTACGGAGCTGGAGCTCAGTCCTCCGCCTGTGGACCCTTGGTTGGCCTGCATCAACCGGAGTTAATATCAGGCTACGTGAACCCAATTAGGCAGCAAGTCAGCCTGGAAAACATCACGCGACGTGTTCCAAAGGTCAAAGTTAAAGCTGGCTTCCTGGGCAGCCTTTGCCAGACACTGCCATCAAAAGCTAGTCTCCTACAGACACCAGAGTTCAACCAGTGAGGTGCTTAACCGGCACTGACATCGGCTTTTAAAAAGTCCCGGAGAGAAGCCAGAGACGTGACGCAGAAAGGCGGTCGGCAGAAAGACATCATTCACTTAAAAATAAATAAATAAATAAATAAATAAATAAATAAATAAATAAATAAATAAATAAATAAATAAATAAATAAGGAAACCTTACTCTCTTTTCGGTTTGGGGTCACATTTACTCCAGTACACTGCCTTCCCCCAGGCAAAACTAAAAGGGGGAGGGGCAGATGATAGGGGCTGGGGGGGCAGGAGGGGGCGCCCCTAGCCGGCTGCAGGGCGCTGCAGCGCCCACCTGGAGCCCGGAGCGCGACCTACCTTCCCGGAGAGCCCAGCCCCGGAGGGCGTTTCCCCAGCACACCGACAGCTCGTCCCTCCCGGGCGAGCGGCTGCTGTCCTCGGCTCCAGTCGGGGCCCTAGAGGCGCGCGCGCCCCCCTCCCGAGCAAGACTCCTCCTGCCTGTCTCATCGCCCCCCTCCCCTCCCCTCCCCTCCCGTCGGCTCCTCCGAAAGAGCGCACACCGGGGCGACCAGGACGTCTTTAGGGCCACATTTAACGACGTCTAAAACGGCAGCGGGAGGAAGGGCGAGACCCCGGCGAGGAGCGGGGCGGGGGGAGGCGGGGAGCGCGCAGGGGGGTGCGGGGAGCGCTCGCGGGGAGGACCGTCGCCCTCCAGGAGAGCCTCGGGCCGCGCTGGCGCGCAGGGCACCCCCATCGGGGCCCGGGGCACCCCCGGGGGGGTCCCCGGAGCCCGCCTCCCCCGCTGCTCCGCGTCCGGGGCCGTCGGGGCGATGGCGCAAGACTCTGCACCCACCCCCCCGCCCAGCGACAACAGCCACGGTGACAAAATGGCAGCTCGGCGCCCCGCAGTCGTGCCACCGGCGAGCAGGGCCCCGGCCCCCCGGTAACGCCTCGGCGCCCTCGGGCTCGGCCTGCGGCGGGCCTGGCCTGCACGGAAATCCCGATAACAAAACCCCCGGAGCGCCGAAGCGGCCGGGGAAGCGGGAGGCCCGCCGCGCCCCCCGCGCCGCGCCCCCCGCTCCGCGCCCCCCGCGCCGCGCGCCCCGCTCCGCGCCCGCACTCGCAGCCCCGCGCCCCGCGCCCCGCGCCCGGCGCCCGCCGCGCCATGGGGGAGGGGCGGGGCGGGCCGGCGAGCCCCGGGAACATGGCTGCTCGTCCTATTTCGGCGTCGCGGCGTGGCCACCAGCCCCCGGATCCGAGTTGGGAGAGGCTCCGAAGGTGGGTGTGTGGGGGCCCCCGGGGGGGGCGGCCGCGGCGGGGAGGGGCGCAGGGGGCGCTCTCCCAGAGCTGTTTGTCTTAAAGAACGCTCTAAAAAAAAAAAAAAAACCACCAACCCCATAGTTCCTCCTCCCCCACCCCTTTTGTCCCTCATTAGCTCGCTGTCTCGCTCCCGCGCGTCGCCGGCGGTGCCGCCAGTGCCCCCTCCGTCCCCTCCCGCGCCCCACCCCGCCTCGAGGCCGGGGGCCGGCGAGTGGGCAGGGACGCTCCGAGGCGAGGGGGCGAAGCGTGAGAAACCGCTCCCGGCCCGGCGCGCCGCGCCCCTCCCCCAGCACACACTCGGGGAAGTTTAAAGAGCCGGTTCGACCCGCTTTCGGGCTCGCTCGCACTTGGCCCCCGCGGGGCCGCGGCCGGGGCGGGGGGAGCGCGGCCGCACACCCCGCCGCGGGGACCCCGACCCCGACCCGCCCCGGCCCGCGGGCTCCCCGGCCGTGCGCCCGCGCCCCCCCGCACGGGGGGCTTCCGGAAAGTACGCGGGAAGCCCGCGGCTCGGGCCCCCTCCCCCGTCACCACACCCAGCCCCCAAATCCTCCGGCTCGGGGTCGAGGCCGGGACGAGAGCGGCCCGAGGAAGGCAGACCGCCGGCAAATTGTTCGCGGAAAGTCCTGCCCGGGCGGCGGGCGGCGGGCGCCCCCTCCCCTCCTCCCTCCTCCCTCCCTCCGGGTGTCCCCCCCCCTCCCCGCCCTGCGCGCCATAAGGCACTGCACGTCTCCAGTCCACAGCTGCGTTATGATGGGGGGTGGGGGTGGGCCACAAAAAGGGATCTTGTTTTCAAAAGTCTCACTCAGGTTTGGGGGAGGAACTAGAGAAAAGAGGAAGCAGCAAGGCCTGCCTTTCGGGCAGGGATTCTTCGGGCTTCCGCGGGCTGGAGGGGCGACAGGTCAGCTGCGCGCAGCGCTCCCCAAACTCCCAACTCCGTGGAACCCCGGCTGCCGAGGCTGTCGGAGAGGGAGGAGGGGAAGGGGGAGGAGGAGGGGAAGAGGAGAGGGTGGGGGGGTCCCTCCCTCCCGCCCGCGCCGCCCTGGTCCCCGCCCCGGAGCCGGGGTCTCCTCCGCGGAGCCGCCAACTCCCATAAAACACTGTTCGGAAGCGAGAGGGGAGACGGCGGCCCGGCCCGGCCCGGCGCCCGAGGAGCCCGGCCCGGCGCCCGAGGAGCCCAGCCCGGCCGTGCCCTCCGCGGGGGTGGGCTCTGCGCCCGAGCCTCCCGGGTCGCATCCGAGCAAGTTCCCTCCGGCCGCACTCCCGCCGCTGCCCAATCAAGAACGGCGGCCGGAAGGCTCGGTCCCATCCCGGAGCTGCGAGCCTCCCGGGCCCGCACGACTCCGGACCCGGCCGACACCCGGCGCGGCGCGGCCAGCGGCCCCGGGCGGCTCGCGTCCGGACAAAGTTTCCCGTGCCCGCGGACCCCCGGGCGCCGAATGGCCGCCGGCGAGCCCACCCTGCAGGGAGGCGGGCCGGGGGGCGCGGGGGCGCACAGGCCGGCGTCTCCGCGGGGCCGGAAGGGGCAGGGGCGAGGGGGGACCGGGACGTCGCCTCGGGGTAACTTGCAGCCGCGACCGCTGGAGGTGGGGAGGCGCGGGGACGGTCGGTGCCTTTGCACGTTCCGAAACCCCTCCCCACCCCCCCTTCCCGTTTATCCTCCCTTCCGAGGCAGAGGAAGAAACCTCAGCATCTGGCCCGAAGGTGGGGTGGAAAGAGTGAGGGAGAAAGAGGAGGAGAGGAAGGGAGGCAGAGAAAGGGAGGGAGGGAGAGAAAGGGCGCGTTCACGAACACTACAAAGTTACAAATATGGCTCCCCCGTCTCTCGCCTCATCACTGCAAAGAAATGAAGACGCACTTTAAACTCGAGCCCTTCCCAACTCCGCCGCCGCCCCCTCCCCACGCGCTCTCCCCGGGGGCCTCGGCCCACATTTATCAGAAACTAAACCGGACTCGCGGAGCCCAAAACTTATTGTGTGTGTGTGTGTGTGTGTGTGTGTGCGCGAGCGAGCGAGCGAGGAGAGAGGGAGAAAGGGAGGGGGAAGGCGCGGGAGGGGGGCGGGAGGGGGGATTCATTTATAAAATATAAAAAAAAACCCTTTTTTGTTGTTGTTGTTGTTAGATCCGGGAGGCAGCCCCCCTCCTCCTCCTCCTCCCTCGCTAATCTTCCTCCCCCCCCCCCCCCAGCAGACGCGAGTCCGGGGAGCAGCGAGCTCGGGGGCTTATTCCGCCTCGTTCTCTCCGACCCAAACGCGTGCGCCCGCTGGCCTCCCGGTGGGTGCACACTCGCACGCACACTCTCGCACCCACACTCGCACACGCGGGAGCACACGCACAGGTAGTCACACACCAAGGGCAGCGGCGGCGGCAGCCGGAACATGCTCGGATGGCATTGCAACCCCCCCAACCTTGCAATCCATTTGCAGTCCCGACCCCCGAACCCACGCCTCCCGGGCGCCCCCCCCAAAAAGAAAGTGCCTTCCGCCCCCCCTCCGCCCCCCAACGCACACACACACACACACACACACACACAAAGTAGGAGAATGGACCGACAGAGATATTTTTGGCAAATGCTCACATCAGAGGGCGTCCTGTTCCGCAGCTCTAAATGAATCCGTTTGTCCATGTCCATCTCTCGCGCTCTCTCTCTGCAGAGGCTCCCGCGCCGGCGGAATTCAATCAATAAACCCCGAACCCACGGCCGCGCGTTTTAGGACTTTGAAGGCTCAACCAGCTCCGCTCGGTTCTCGAGCCCCCAGCACCCGCGGCGCACACTAACCTGATCACGGTGGGGGCGGGACCTGCGGCCCGGCGGATGAGCGGCAGCGGCGGGAGCCAATCGCCGCCGAGGGTCTCCGGGCAACAGCCAATGGTGGCGGCGGCGGGGGGGGAAGGGACCAATGGGCGGGCTGCGCAGCCGGCCAGGGAGGCTCAGCCATTTGGTTGTGGTGCCGGAGACGGACCCCTTTAGATTTCGGGGCGGCTGAGGAGCGCGGCGGCTGCTCGGCGGCGGAGCTGGGGGGGTGGGCAGGATGGCGGGGGAAGGGAAGGTGACTGCGCCTGGAGGGCCGAGCCGCTCGGCCCCGCCAGCCCGCTGCCGCCGCTGCGTGTGGCCGGGGGCGGGGCCGCAGGTGCGTTACTCGGGGGGGAGGGGCGCGGCCGGGGGGGGGGGGGGGCGGGGAGTCGGGGTCCGGGTCCGGGTCCCTCGCGGGGCCGGGCTGCAGAGGGGGCGGCGCGCGGGCTGGGGGCCGTGGGGCCGTGGGGCCGCGGCCGGGCGGGCGGATGGGAGGCCTGCAAAGAGGGGGAGGGGTCAAGGGTGCAGCGGGGGAGGGGCTGGTCATCTTCTGGGTCCCGCGGGCCGAGCCGGTGCAGCGCGGCTGCTGCCCTCCGCCTCCCGCGCGGCGTCCCACCCCCGGGCTGCGGCTCGCGGCCCGCGCGCCCCTGCGCCCCTGCGCCCCGCGCCCTCCAGCCGCGGCCATCGCCGCCCCTCTAATAAACAAGCACATGAAAGCAAGATGCGTCCACCTTAGGATGACTCCCCCCTCCCCCCGCGGTCGTGACCCCCTCGCCACCGAGGGGCTTTTCCATCTGCCGTCACATAAGGTCAGCCTGGAAGGAGCGATCACCAGGAGACACCCAGGACCTTGTTGGGTCAATAAATGAATGAAGACCGTGGATTAAGGATGGTTGCCGAATATACCGAATATTAAAAAGTGGAAAAGGAAGGTGCTAATTAATAACTCCCGGTTTTCTGGATCCGACATCCTTTATGGGTTTTTGTAGACCTAGGGAAAGAAAACGGCGCACAGTTTAATCTAATGGTTTGGTTCAATTTGGGTTGCCAAAGAGGCTCTATTTGGAGCACTTTCTCCAGGTGTTACGGTTTGCTTGCTTTGGGCTTTTCTTTCTTTTCTTTCTTTCTTTCTTTCTTTCTTTCTTTCTTTCTTTCTTTCTTTCTTTCTTTCCTTTCTTTCTCTCTTTTCTTTTCTTTTCTTTTCTCTTCTCTTCTCTTCTCTTCTCTTCTTTTCTTTTCTTTTCTTTTCTTTTCTTTTCTTTTCTTTTCTTTCTTTTCTATCACATTAGTTGTAAAACCTAAAAGCCTTCATTCCCACTGGGTTACCCACTTCTTAAGGCCAGGCCTCGGACCTTGTCATTTACTAAGTTGGCTGCCTGGGGCTGTTAATAAATCTTGGGGATTGTTGTCAACAAGGACAGATACATCTTTACCTTTCCACACTGTTGTTCAGTGCTTCTACACCTTTCCTTATGTACACCAACGTGTTTTTTTGTTTGTTTGTTTGTTTGCTTGGTTGGTTTTTTCAATTGAGGGAGATACATTGTGTTTGTTTTTCAGGCACATGGGTTCAAGGGAGAGGGAACCCAGTATGTATGTTGCAAATTTGAAATATTGTTACATAACACCAATACAGTGTTTCATTCTTGAGCACATAAAGTTTAGTGGGAGACATAAAGTGACAGAATGTAAATAAAACGCACATACAGAGTGCTCACGCAAGGGAAGAAACCGTAGTTAACTTTCATATTGTAACCTGATGGATTGTAAACGTAAAATCCTACAGCTAAGCATTTTGCTCCGGGAATTTTTCTTTCCCATAAAGTGATAGGCGGGATTTGAAAAGTGATAATGTTTACTCTGAGTAGCTGGGAAATGCAAATAAAAATGGAAAGTCATTGTTTTATTTCATCTGGGTATAAATAGTATGATGTATTGGACTTGTTGATTTAGCTGACATATTTACCCTCCTCGGTTTTGTTAATCTTATTGAACTCAATTTGTGTAGTTGGAATTCATTTATTTTTAAATTGTATTGGCCTTGTTATAGAACATACAGGGACCCCAAATTACCTCTCTTTGCCAGAGTCGGTTATTTCTGGATATGGCATTTAAGGTTGTTGTAAAACAGAGCTCTTCATCACACACACATTAGGTCAATATGAGGTGTAGGAACTATGCAGCATAGGAGTACTGAAGTTTACCTTCTCTTTGACGGCAAATACTTATCTTCAATTTGAATTATCAACCACAAATAAGTCTACACTGCTAGCAATGTGATACAGAACAGTGCCTTTCAAGAGGAGTAATCCTTTAAAAGCCAACCAATCAAATGCAGAGATGTTCCTGATCCAGCTCTGCTAAACAGCAGCAAGTATAGCTCATCTGTTCTTACAAAGATCTCAAGAGGATGACTTGGAAGCCCAGACCCCCACTAAAGAGGGTGTACAGGAACAAATTAAGGTTGGAATTGAAAAAACTATGGCTTGACCACTAAACCAAAAGCATTACACTTAACAGTTGTTTTTAGAAGCATTACATTTTGATAACATTTGATACATTCTGATTTTGATAACATTCTGTAGTGGTATTAGAAAACCGAAAGAAATCTTCACTAGATTCCAATCTTACAGAAGTTGAAATATCCAAAAAGTACATATAACCAATTGAATACTTTGCATCTATCCAAAAATACTTTGAAAAAACAGAGTTCCTCGCACTCTTACAAATATATTTGTAGTTATTTCTAAGAAAATTGTATTAATTTTGACTATTTCTGATCAAAAGGAAGTCGGAATTGAATTCAGCTAAAGCGATGCCATTTTTCCCCATGCTACTTGACCAAATGTTTAAAAAAAAAAAAAAAAAAGACCAAACCGCTCTTACATTCCTTATCTTGCAGATTTGTTTCTTAAATAAATAGAATTTCGTTGCATATTCTAGTAGTAAATAAATGCTCTGAATGGGTCCGAATATCAGAAGATAGAAGAGAAGCCCGTTCGACAATGGGAGTTAGGTTATGAAAGCTGCAGTCCGTAACTTCTGGAACTGGATTGGATTCACACTGAGAAGAATAAATGAGAATTCAAAGGCTTGAGCCCACAGGGAGAAAGCCTTCAAGTAAGGAAAGCTCTCTTCCTGCCTTCCAGGATATTCCAGAATATCTTCCTTCAAGAACCATTCCAAACAAACAAGCATCCTATTTTGTTCTCTAAGAGGCACGAGCAATTAGCTTCTTGATAGGGTTTGCAAAGGACTGTTTCATAAATAACCCACCATGATGCTGCTGCTGCCATTTAAGCTCTTTGCCCTTGTTTGGTCTCCAAAGATGGAGACCCTCTGGGTAGCATTCATTTTTTGAGTTGAGCTAATGTATTCACAGTTCAACTTTTTGTTCATCAGCTTGAATCACATACATTGGAAGCTGGCCATAGTACTTTTTCACCTACATCGTGGTTCTGCTGCCTGGACCCCAAAAGACAATGCTGTGGAAAGGCTCCAGCTTAATTATGTTCTCTTTTGTCTTTCTATATAAATAGCTTTTAGAAATGTAGATTATTCTTTTGAAATCCTTGCTAACAAATGTGAAGACTACTGCATTTTGATTTGAATAGCAAAGGAACTTCGAGGTCCAGGATCTAAAAAGTTAACTATTAATTCGTTTACTTAATACAGCATTGGGTGGTTTGGTTTGATTTGATTTATTTAGTTAGTTATTGAAGTTATCTTTTCAGTGGGTTGGACATGGAGAAAAAGCACTGTTAGATGAAAAGTCATGCAATTTTTAAAAATAGTAAAAAATCTTAACACCAGCTTAAAGATGGTTTATTTTGAAAAGAGGGGAGAAAAAAAAAAAAAAACCCAAGCACAGCTATCACCTGCGCACTAGTTTGGAAATCCCTAGAAATGTTTTGAATCCAATTCTTAAATATATTTATTCACAATAATCTGGGAGTAGCGATAAAAGAAAGTTTGATGACCATTCACCAAGAAGAAAACCAGAGCTATACGCTCTTCTTTCTAGAATTAAAATATGATTTATAAAGGTTAAAAAATAGATACCTTAAAGGCAAATAATGGAACGAGGAGCCAGTAGAAACAAGACTGGCTAAAGACAAGCAAGGATGAAAAAGCAGAAAGGCAATTAATTTAGAACATGCTCGTTTTTTTGTTTTTTTTTTTTTTTTTAGTCTACCTGCAGTTGAAGTTTGCCTCTGAAGAAAAAAAGGTACTAAAGTCTATTAAAATATAAGAGGTAGAAAACAGACTTTCCAAGAACTTTTAATATATTTACTATTTGGCAAGTAGTATTTCTAATTATAAGCCCCAAATGGTCCTGGTTATCTACTTTGTGGCAGCAGTTATTTGTACACATAAGTAACAATTTTAAAATATAAATCCTACAGCTCATCTTGAATTAGAGATCAATTTCATGCGTTCTGAGAAATTAGTAATTTTTAAGTGAATTCCTAGTTGAAATAGTGGTCCTTGGAAGAGTATACCTATAGCCTAAATTTTCTCTGGAAATCCTGAATCCTAGCAACTTGAATATAGAAATGATGCCTCCATTTGCACATGACCAAACTAAGGTGGCCATGGTAGGTGCAGGAGGACTTTTACCCAGCACAGAACACAGGCTTTGCTCTCCTGGATTAGTTCTGCCCTAAGAATGTACCCGAAATCATTTTATTTGCTTTCACTTCTGCATATATTTATTCAAAAGAAACTTGAGTGTGACAAATATTTTTTACTAGGCTGGACCAACTCCTCATGCCTGTGTTATGTTCATATGAAGAAGAAATGCTATAGATGAAGCTATTATAATACCAGGCAAATAGCAAGCATGTGATTGCAGTGTGGTAGAGCTTTTCTGTAATACCTAAAGAAAGAAACAATATATTCATATGCCCAGGAAAAAGTTGGGGAGAGTCTGCACCAGAATATGTTTCAAAAAAATTTTTTTACATAGTTCTCTGGGTAAGAGTGTTACAGTGTTTTTTGCTTATATTTTCTAAGTTTTTCAGTGGGTTGGACATGGAGAAAAAGCACTGTTGGATGAAGACAGTCATGCGATTTTTAAAAATTAATAGTAGTTGATATAGTTGATAATTTTTGCAATAAGATAAGGTTTTTTTTTATTTTTTTTTTAAGATAAAGTTTTTTTAAAATGGCAATAGAAGTATAGCAGATTTGGGGGATGTTTGTGCCAGCTAGAATTCTTGGTTGCAGACAACAGAAGTCTTCCCTGACCAATGCAAGCAGAAAGCAATTTCATACAAGGCAATCACAGAACCTAAGAAGAACAAGGCCCAGGAAAAAAGCAGGAACCTGGGGAAGCTGGGCAACCTGGTGCGGCCAAGATCGTGTTCCTTGTATGGTCTGCAGAGGACAGCACACCACCTCCCGCAACCCCAACCTCAGAAGTCATCTCTGGACTGTGGCTGCACCCCTCCACTGCTGCAAGTGACCTCTCAGGAGCCTCCATTTTTGTGTCACTCCTTCAAGGTTCAAAGCTCTTGCCAGGAACATTTGCAGATGCCCCAGCTGTGAGGGAAAATGATTATCTGTCCTCTTTAGTTTCTACAGCGGAATGTGTGACCCTGTTGCCTATCTATTTTAGGATTCTGCCCAAAGAGATGCTAGGAGACCAAAGGTAAAATCCACTAAAGTGTTCTGATTGAACAATACTGTGAAGGTTTCCTAGTAATCCAAATTACTCCCCTCTTAGCTCTTCTCTGGTTCCCTACTACTTACCAGGAAGAGACTCGCTATGGTCTGAATATTTGCACACACACCTACCCCCCTCAGATTCACATGTTGAAATCCTAATCCCCAAGGTGATGGTACTAGGAGGGGCCTCCTAGTAGGAGGTGCCTGGGTCATGAAGCTGGACCCTCAGGATGGAGATTCATGCCTTTATTAAAGAGGACCCTCAGGGCTCCCTTGTCCTTCTACCAATGAGGATAGAGCAAGAAGTACAACTCAGAAGAGGGTGGCCCCTGATCTCAGACTTTCAGCCTCCAGAACTGTGAAAAAAATAAATGCCTTGTTTGTTTAGAAACCACCCCATCTGGTATTTTGTCATAGCAGCCCAACCAGACAAGACTGCATCATCTACCTGGGATCAACCTAAAACAGCTAATACCTGAAATCCTTAATTTCCTTTCAAATGATTCCCTCTCCAAATCCCAGGCCATAATTAACAATCTATTATTGTTGGTGTCAATGGAATACTTAACTGATCATAACTTTAAGACTTTGAGAAGAAGGCTGTCCAGTAGAGATATCTGATTTTAAGCCACAAAGAATTTAGTCCTGAGGCATACACTGAAGATAGTAATAATCTCTTATATCTAATAATCTGTTCCAGCTCATGAGTAAAGGCAGCAATCTCTGGATATCAAGCAATAGAAGATCTTGAGTAGTGATGTATTTATTACTGCTGATGGGTTTCCATCTGCCACTCTGAGAACACGTTCAGGCTCAAGTGCAGGACGAAGCTGAAGTGGATGAGATTTGTTGTAAAAATTTATTGGGAGTAGGCAAGTGGTCACAGGCTAAGTAAGGGATCATAAAAGGATGCAGTCACTTTAAGGACAACTTTGAGGAAAAAATGCTGATGGTGAAAGAAATGTCAAAACCACAAACACATCAAAGAGGCCCATATTCCTGGGAACAGAGAGGAAGGCCATAAAGGATCTGCTTATAGAAAACATATTAATCTTGGGGTACTATCCTCTTTCCTCTTGCCCCCCATCATCTCAGGTCACTTAGCACAGATTGCTTTTCAGCTAGAAAAAGCAAATGCTTGCAAGGACTCTGAACAATGTTACAGGAATTCAACTGTTTGTGAGTTTGATTGGTATAACTATTAAACTGTTACACGAATAGAAGTTCCTTACAAATGGCAATAACTTCTCTCCAGACAGGCAGTGCTGAAGATTCTGTTCATTGACACACAAACAGGCAGGCTCTTCATGACCGACAGTTTTAGTAATTTATTTAAATTTAACTTTGTACTCAGATGACTGAATGCAAATTGTGGCAGACTACTAATTATTCAACAAGATCTATTTCCTCTTCTTCCTGGACACAAAGCTGGATTGCACTTCCCCACTGCCCCTGTAGTTAGGTCAAGCCATATGACTCTTAGGCCATGAAGTGTTCCTAGAAGTGACATTTGCTGCTTTGATGCCTTAAACCTCCAATGTATTGGCCGGCTGAGATGAAGGTGACAAAGAACCTGAGGAACCACATGTTATTCTTGAGGGTGGAACCTGCCTCAGCTTGAGTGTCCAGAGAGAACCTGGCCACCAACCTGTTCACTTGCTAATCAAGAGACAACTGGTGACCAAGAGAGAAACTTTGATGGTACAGTGCCAATACCTGTTTATTACCACAGCCTATGCTAACTAATACACTAATAAAGTTGTGTTTCCAGTCTTAGTTTTCTATCCATTTATGATTTTGTAGATGAATTGCATATTTCAAATATTTATTATTGTATTTGCAGTATATCTTTGAATTATAAGTTCTCAGAAGCACCATAAAACAGCCATAAAAGAATCATATGAAGTCACAAGGACTTAACGAAGAAAAGATAATTGTAAGAGAGTCTATAGAAATGACACACAAATATATCTCTTTCTCTCACAGTTAGTGCTTGGTTCATAGTAGGCATGAAATAAATGTCTGTCGGCTCATCAATAAATGAGCCTCCCTCCCAAGCTCCAGGCTGACATTTCCATTGCCCATGAGACAGTTCCAAACAGCTCTCCTCAGGAACATCCACAGAACATTCCCCAAACTAATCTCTGTCAGCCTCTCCCTGCTCTGGCTGCACCAAAATACCATCATGCTCCTCCTCTCCCATTCTTATCAGTGGCACCCTTGGAGTTGTCCTCTGTTGACTCACATAGCCAAAGAGTCACCTCATCTTCTAAGTTTTATTCCCCAAATATCTTTGCTCCCTTCAGCCCACTTTCTCTGCTCTAAGAGTGCTCTAACCTCCCTCGTGTCCACATTGACCCAATGTGACAGTAGTACTCAGGCTTCTGGTTGTTTGTTTTTTTTCACCAGTAACATTTCCAAAAAAAAGTGTTTTAAGGACCAACATAGCATCACCAACTTTTACTTTTGCCAGGTAAAAAACTTTTTTTATGGCTGAGATATATAGACTACTGAGATATATTACATTTTCTTTATCCATTTACTGTTGATGGACACTTAAGTTGTTTCCATGTCTTGGCTAATGTAAAAAATGCTGCAATAAACATGGGCATTTATCATTTATTTGTTTATAGACTGTTTTAAAAATGGTAATATAAGGGCACCTGGGTGGCTCAGTTGGTTAAGCGTCTGACTTCGGCCAGGTCATGATCCCAGGGTCCTGGAATGGAGCCCTGCATTGCACCCTGTTCAATAGGGTGTCTGCCTCTCCCGCTGCCCTTCCTGCTGCTCATTCTCTCTCTCTCTCTTTCTCTCATAAATAAATAAAATCTTTTTTAAAACATGGTCATATAAGGAGGACTCAGATTCAGAATATAGGTGAATCATTTACATTGCATATATTTAATTTTATGCAAACTCACTACAGTGTCCAAGACTTCCTACTCAAGTAGTTGGAAACTCTTCTGTGGGCTAGCACTCGTCCTAACATCCTTTTGTGGCTGGAGGAATGTTTCTGAGCTCCAGTCACAGTGCTCCTATGATCAACAACATCCTCTCAGTTTCTGGTGCTCCCCCCCCCCCCCCCCCGCAAACCTGTCATTTAAACTCCCAACAAGGAGACTCCACATTACCTTCCCATTGCTACCTCTAGTTTCCAGACAAACTGGACCTTCCGCTATTCCCTTCTTTTCTATCTTTGACTATGTGTTTTTTCCCAGCTTATGTATTCTTTTTTCCCCCTACCAGTCAAAATTCTACCCAAAATTTAAGACCAGATTTGATGCCACTGCTTTTATGAAACCTTTTATGATCCACCCAAACAAACAAAATCTTTCCTCTCCTTGATTTCCATAACACTATAATGGGCAGCAGGAGGCCAGTGCTTCCAGGTGCTATTTTTTTTTTACCCCTCCCAAAATAAATCCTTGAAGATAAGAATAATGTTTAACCTGTTTTTGTTACTCCTGGCTTATTTGAACATCAAATATTCAATTCATACTTCGTGAATAAGTAAATGTTTTGAACATGGTGGGCACCCTATTTTTAAAAAGTCCCTTTGACACATTTAAATGACTTCATTCTTCAGTGTCAAGTAAATAGCAATAGGGTATTGGTGAAACAGGGATTGCTAAGTAACTTCTTTATTCTTTCCAACATGAGAGAAACAAAAATAAATCCTTGTTTCTATGACCATAACACAGAAGCTTTCCTACTATAAAAATTTTATTTTAGACTTCTACCCTGGAATTGTCTTGCCTTTTATTTTAGGTTCCTACCCAGGATTGAACTGTCTTACAGGCAATTTGTAAGAGAGATGGGAATTACAGAGCTCACTAACTCTGATTTTGCATCTATGCCAATTTTAGGGAGGGTACACATCTTTTGTTCCTTTGGATTTTGCGTTCAGCAAAAAAAAGCAAGAAGAAATGAGATGACAAAGCTCAAACACCTGAAACTATAAAACTCCTAGAAGAAAACACAGGGCATAAACTTCTTGACATTGGTCTTGGCAATGATTTTTTGGATTTGACACCAAAAGCAAAGGCAACAAAAGCAAAAATAAACAAGTGGGATTACATCAACTAAAAAGCTTCTGCACAGCAAAGGAAACCATCAACAAAATGAAAAGACACTTAACAAAATAGAAGAAAATATTTGTAAAGCATATATCCAAGAAGGGGATAATATCCCAAATACATAAAGAATGCATACAACTCAGTAACAAGCAATCTGATGAACAAAATGAGCAGAGGGGGGTGGGCCTGGCTGGCTTAATTGGTGGAGCATGTGACTCTTGATCTCAGTGTTGGGGGTTCAAGCCCCACATTGCGTGTAGAGGTTACTTAAAAATAAAATCTTGAAAACAAAAACCAAACAAACAAAATAGCCAGGTCTGAATAGACATTTTCCAAAGAAGACATACAAAAGGCCGACAGGTTCATGGTGCCCCACATCACTAATCATCAGGGAAATGCAAATCCAAACGACAAGAAGCTATCACATCACACCTGTTAAAATGGCTATCGTCAAAAAGACAAGAGATAACAAGTGTTAGTGAGGATGTGGAGGAAAGGGACCCTTGTGCACTGTCAGAAATGTAGACCGGTTGAGCTGCTATGAAAAACAGTATGGAGTTTCCTCAAAAAATTAAAAATGGAGCTACCTACCATATGATCCAACAATTCCACTTCTGGAATATGTCTGAACGAAATGAAATCACTATTTTGAAAAGATATCTGTACCCCCATGTCCGTTGCAACATTATTTACAATAGACAAGACATGGAAATAACCTAAGTATACATCAATGAATGAATGGATAAAAAAAAAAAATGTGAGAATCTACCTATGACTCAGTCATAACAAAAAATAGGAAATTCTGCTCTTTGCAACAACACGGACAGAACTTGAGGATATGCTAACTTATGCTAAATGGAGTAAGTCAGAAAAAGAAATATTACATGATCTCGCTTATATGTGGAATTTTAAAAATCCAAACTCACAGTTACCGAGCTTGTCAGAGGCAGGGGGGTTGGGGGCTGGACACAGTGTGTGAAGGTCATACAGTACAAACTTCCAGTTATAAAATAAATAAGTTCTGGAGATTTAATGTACACCATGGTGACTATAGTTATTACTGCATCCTATATTTAAAAGTTGTTAAGAGAATGGATCTTGAAAGTTCTCATCACATACACACATAAATTATACCTATTTGTGGTGATGGATGCTAACTAAACTGACTGTGGTAATCATTTTGCAATATGTACATATATCAAATTATCATGTTAGTGGGGCATCTGGGTGGCTCAGTCGGTTGAGCGTCTGCCTTCAGCTCAGATCATGCTTCCAAGGTCCTGGGATCGAGCCCCACATCAGGCTTCCTGCTCAGTGGGGGGTCTGCTTCTCTCTCTCCCTCTACCCCTCCCCCTGCTCATGCTCTCTTTCTCTTGCTCTCTGAAATAAATAAAATCTTTTTAAAAAACTATGTTACTAAAACTCATACAATGTCATAGGTTAATTATATCTCAGTACAAATGGCAAAAAATTTAGATTTAAAAAAATATTTTTTTTAGATTTTTAAAAAGATTTATTTATTTCAGAGAGAGAGAGAGAGAATGTGTGTACACAAGTGCAAGCTTGGGGGAGGAGGCAGAGGGAGGGAATCTTCAAGGAGACTCCCTGCTGAGTGTCCCTATTTTTTTTTTTTTTAGATTTTTTTTAAAAAAGAAGGAATGAGGGGCACTTGGGGGGCTTAGTCAGTTAAGCACATGACTTGATTTGGGCTCCGGTCATGATCTTGGGGTCATGAGATCGAGCCCTAGCTCTGGCTCTGCACTCAATGGAGAGTCCGTTTGAGGTTCTTCCTCTCCCTCTGCCCCTCCTGCTCATGTGCTCTCTATCTCTAAAATAAATAAATAAAATTTCAAAAAATTAAAAAGAAGGAATGAGATGACAAAGCTCACCCATTTCATTCCTCTCTAACAACTGAAGGAAATCTGAGCACTTGTACTTCCATGCTCTATCTTTGACCAAAGAAACCTAACTTTTGCCTCTCACAGTCTATAAAAATCAATATGATGTAAATGTTTTAGGTTTACTCCAATTATATGAAAAGGAAATTTAGCAAAGATTGGGATGAGTACATTTATGGAAGGTGTGGAAATAAAGGAGAGAATCCTATAAAAATATAGGACTTTCAATCTGGGATTTGAATTTGACCAAGAGAATTTGGTAAGAGGTTCTTTATGTTTAGCCTGGCACTACAGCTAGAGTCTGAGAATAAACATAATGCTTCTTTAAATTAATTCCTTTTAAAAGATGAATCTCTTGACTTCCAGCTCTAGTTATGATTGAGTGCCTAACATTGGACTCACCTTCTGCTGTAAACAACAATAAAAGCTAGACAAATGTGGGCATTTGAACAGACAACAATTGCAGGCATTGAACAGAAACCAAGGCAGGGTTCTTATCCTTCAGAAAAAAGAAGCACATGAGGTCAGCCCTGCATTCATCACAGGGCTATGGAGCCCAAAGAGGGAACAGCATGTCTCTGGGCAGAGGAAATAGAGCTCAGAGCACAGGCCGGCTAACACAGATGGGTTCGGAGGGCAAGGTGCCTTAGAGGAGGTGGCTGCAGAGACAGAACCCTCTAAAATTGCATGAAAACTTCCCTTTGGTACTTGGCCCACTGTTAAGATGTGTATGAGCAGGGCAAGACTGCAGGAGACCCCACAGGGAAGTTTCTGGGAGGCTGAAAGTTGAACAGATTTCAGAGGTTGCACAATTATGGGAGACATGAGAGGTGAGGCCCAGCCTCATGTAGAACATATAAACATTCATAGATATATAGGCATGAATGGAGACCCCAGAGAGGTCACATCTGGGATTAAGGGCCATGAAATACCAATGTTAACAGGAGTTTGGAAGAAGTAGGTTCCAGTCCATATGGAAGACTTTGAGATGTTCAAGACTTGAGTGGAGGAAGTCACTGCAGATGTGGTGGAAACAGCAATGGAACTGGAATTACAAGTGGAGTCTGAAGGTTAGACTGAATTGCTGCCATCTCATGATCAAACTTGAAAGGATCAGGAATTGCCTCTTACGGGTGAGCAAAGAAGGTGGTTTCCTGAGCTGGAATCTACTCTGGTGAAGATGCTGTGTAGACTGTTGAAATGACAACAAAAGATTTAGAATATGACATCAAGTTAGTTGATAGAACAGCATCAGGGTTTGAGACCATTGACTCCAGTTTTGGAAGACTATGCAGAAAATGCTATCAAGCAGCATTGTGTGCTACAGAGATAGTTCATGAAAGGAAGAGTCCGTTGATGCAGCAAACTTCAGTGTTGTCTTATTTTAAGAAATTGCCACAGCCACACCAAACTTCAGTAATTACCACCCAAATCTGACAGCAGCCATCAACACCAAACAAGACCCTCCACCAGCAAAAAGATAATGACTCATTAAAAGCTCAGATGCTAGGTAGCATTTTTTAGCAATAACATTTTTTACTTAAGGTATGCACATTGTTTTTTAGACATAATTCTGTTGCATACTTAATAGAATATAGGGTAAGCATAGCTTTTCTATGCACTGGGAAACCAAACAATTCATTTGACTCTATTGTCTTCTTCACTTTATTGTAGTGGTCTGGAATGAAACCCACAACATCTCTGGTATGCCTGTATACTGCAAATGATAAACATTGTGGAAAAATTTAGGAAAGACCTAAATAAATGGAAATATATAATATTCATTTAATAAAAAACTCAATTTTATTAAAATGGCAACTTGCCCCAGTTTGGTCTATATATTTAACATCCTCCTAATCCAATTCCCAGGCAGCATTCTTTGTAGCTAATCAACAAGCTGATTCTAAAATCTGTATGGAGGGGATCCCTGGGTGGCTCAGTGGTTTGGCGCCTGCCTTTGGCCCAGGATGCAATCCTGGAGTCCCGGGATCGAGTCCCATGTTGGGCTCTCAGCATGGAGCCTGCTTCTCCCTCCTCCTGTGTCTCTGCCTCTCTCTCTCTCTCTCTATCATAAATAAATAAATGAATGAATCTTAAAGGAAGAAAAACTATAAAATCTGTATGGAAACCCAAAATATCTAGCAGAAACCAACTTGAAAAAGAACAAAAGTGGAGGACTCACACTACCTGATTATAATGGTACAGTAATCAAGTATAATGGGGGTATCGACGTATTAGTAGAGGACAAATCAATGTAATAGTATTACATTAGAGAATACAGAAATGTAACAGTATCACATATAGAGTTTACAGAAATAAATCCACATGTATACAATGATTGATTCTTGACAAAAAGATCCAAGGTCATTCATCAGAAAGTGAAAATCTTTTTTTAACAGAAAGTACTGGTACAACTGGATATCTGCATGGAAAAAAATAACCTTGGCCTTGGTCTCACAGCATAAAGAAAAATTAATTTGAAGATCAGAGACCTAACTATAAAGACTGAACTTTAAAGCTTTTAAAAGAAAAAACAGAAGAAGATTTTCCTGAATTTGCAGTAGGCAGATTTCGGATAGGACACAAAACACTAGCCGTAAAATTAAAACTCATAAGTTGGGGATCCCTGGGTGGCGCAGCGGTTTAGCGCCTGCCTTTGGCCCAGGGCGCGATCCTGGCGACCTGGGATGGTATCCCACGTCGGGCTCCCGGTGCATGGAGCCTGCTTCTCCCTCTGCCTGTGTCTCTGCCTCTCTCTCTGTGACTATCATAAATAAAATTTAAAAAAATTTAAAAAAACTCATAAGTTGAACCTTATAAAAAGTAAAAATTTTACCATTAAGATAATAAGAGGCCAGCCACAGAGTGGTTAAATACACCCTCGATATATACATTTTAAAAGGACTTGAATCCAGAATATATGAAGAATCCTTACAAATCAATAAGGCAAAGGGAAAAAAAAAACCCTCAAGTAGACATTTATGAAAAGAAGTACAAATAGCCAACAAGCACATAAAAGAAGCTCTAAATCATTATTAATCAAAGATAGCACTCTAGAAACATAATGAGACACTATGTCATACCCTTTAGAATAACTAACATTTAAAGGAATGACAATAGATCCATATCCCTTTCTCTTTCCCTTTGCTTCCCAAATGACTTTAGTCCAAAAGCCATTACGTGGAGCAGAGCAAAGTGGGTGCCACATGATGGAGATATGGGGGAAGAGGCAGCCACAATGGGTTAGAACAGTGTATCAGAACTCTAGCAGAGTGAGGAGAGCAAGCCTGTTTAAGGGCAGTCCTGTACGGCATATTAGAGCATAAGCAAGGTAAGATAGGTGCTCACACAGAGTTAGATGTCAGAGCCTGAACAGGAAGAGCAGAGAGTCCATATGGGAGATAGCCCAACATGGGGAGTTAGAGCCTGAACGAGTGAGAAGAGAAGGTGTACATGTGAGGGTGGCCCAAAGAATCAGAGCCTAAGTGACCTAAGGAGAATGTCCACTTGAACAAGAGGACCAAGGCAGGATTTCAGAACCTGAGCAAGGAGAGGAGGGTGTCCTGGTAGAAGAGTAATCTAGAGTGGAGTATCAGAGAGTAAGTATAGTGAGGAGGGTGACCACACTGGGGAGGAGATAGCAGTGGACATGGGAGATTGGATACATTCAGTGTGCTGATCAAATAAATATAAGGATAACACTCGTCAGAGAAACGAGTTACAAATATGGAAAGTGGGAAAACTAAAGTAAACTATAGGAGTTGGGTTGAAATTGAAGTACTGATGTAGACTTACGGTTTTCAAAAACATAAAGAGGTATAGAAATAAGCATAGATTGCGGTGCCTGGGTAGCCCAGTCAGTTGAGAGTCTGACTCTTGATTTCAGCTCAAGTCATGATCTCAGGATTGTGGAGCCTGTTTAAGATTCTCTCTCTCTCTCTCTCTATATATATATATATATATATATATATATATATATATAAATTCTCTCTCCTCGCCCTCTGCCCTTTCCCCAACCGCACCCCTACTTGTGCACACATGCATGCATGCTTTCTCAAAAAAAAGGGAAAAATAAACATAGATGTAAATGTGTGCATTGATGTATGTGTGTATCCATCCACATATTCCCTAGTTTTCTCCTGAGACAGGCACTAGGAGCAGTGACATGCGAATAACAATGAGCACACCAAGTGCCTAAATCTTGGTTTCTAAATACCATCCTCCATTAAAAGAAACTAAGGCTCTTCAGAGAATGGCTCATTCTCAGTTCAAGGCAATAGTGTTGTTCTTGTGCCAGAAATCAGAGAACTGTTCCAAGAATGATGGGACATTTCAAAAGGACAGAGTAGCCAGCTTATTAGATCATAAGCAAGGGCCAAATAGGTACAATTTGAGTATCAAAATAAATGATAGTAATAGATTATTGCCCCCCTGAAGAACTTAGGAAACCACAGTCCATATCTATACATTAGTAAATGAACAAACTAAAAGATTTGGAAGCAATTAAATAGTTACCTAATATCAGAGTACTTCCCTACAAAAATATTAACTACAAAGAGAAAAGAGTAACTTTATATTGGAGAAACCGTGCAGATACCACCTTATTCAAATTACGAAAGTAAATATTATCAGTAAGGGAACAAATTAAAGTCATATACCTTCTATGATAATCTTGCCAGAGCTGTGTACATTGGATACAATTACAAAGAAACATCAAATGGCCCCAAACTTTTGGTCATTTTACAATAAAATTGGCTTGAAATCTTTAAAAAAGGCAACCTATTGAGGTACTTGACTGGCTCAGTTGGTTAAATGTCTGACATTTGGTTTATGGCTCAGCTCATGATCTCAGGGTTGTGAGACTGAGCCCACATTGGGCTCTTCAATCAGCATGGAGCCTTCTTAGGATTCTCCCTCTCCTTCTCCCTCTGCCCATTCCCACTCTTACTTTCTCTCTCAAGAAATAAAAAATAAAAATTAAAAGAATTAAAAAAATAAAAATAAAAAAGGCAACTTGAGATAAGTTCCACTTTGATGGAGACTAAAAAAAATTTGACAATTAAGTGCAACAGTATCCTTTTACTAGAAAGAATATTAGGACAATTGTTAAATAGTGCATACTGTCTGAGGATTATGTTTGTTGTGCACCAAGATTAACTTCTTAATTTTGATCATTATGTAGGATAATGTCTTTGATTGTATAAAATACATACTTAAGAATTGTGGGGAGGCAGGGATGGAGCATCAGGTTGGCAACTTATTCTAAAATGGTGAAGGAAAATGTTCTTTATACTGTACTTGCCAGTTGTGTGATTGTGCTAAAACTTTAACAAAGTATATTAGAAATATAATCACATACAAAAGGTAATATCAAGTTTTGGTGAGAATGTGAAGCAGCTATTCCACACTGCTGGTGGATGCTTAAATGGTACAACTAGTTTGAAAAACTGTATGTCAGTTTCTTATAAAATTAAAGTTACACCTACCCTATGCCCCAGTAATTCCACTCCAGAAATGCCTACAAAAAATCTTGTACTAGAATGTTCTTAGTAGATTTATTTGATGTAACCTCAAACTGGAAAGAACTCCTACGTCCATCATAAGTGAACAGATAAATAAACTGTGATTTATCCATGCACTGGAAAATTATTCAGCAATAAATAGAAGTGCTAATACACAGAATAACATGGATGACCCTCAAAAGAATTATGTTGAGTGAAAGAAGCCAGACATTAAGTGAGTTTATACTTAAGATTCCATTTATATGAAGTTTAAGAACAGTCAAAACAAGACAAAAGAGATTGAAATTGGAATAGTTGTTGCTTTAGGGAAATGGGGATTGACCAGAAAGGGGCAAGAAAGAACTTTTTGGGTACAGAAATATTTTGTAGCTTGATTGGCTGATGGTTATATGGGCATATATATTTGTCAAAACTCATCAAACTGTACATTTAAAATCTGTGCATATTATTTTTTGTAAACTCAATTTAAAAAGGGGCACATGGGTGGCTCAGTCAGTTCAACATCAGACTCCTGATTTCTGCTCAGGTCATGGTCTCAGGGTTGTGGGATGGAGCCCAGCTTCTAGCTCCAAGCTCAGTGCTTAGCGAGGAGTCTGCTTGAGATTCTCTATCTCCCTCTGCCCTTCCTTGCCATGCTCAGGTGTGCACTAATAAATAAATCTTCAAAAAATAAGATAAAAAATAAAAAGCTAAATTTAAAAAAATTCACTAAATCATCAGCAGCGGTCACCTTTAAGGGGTAGGAGTCTTTCATTTTCCACATTATATGAAAATGTATTTCTGAAGTGTTTGAACTTTCTTCAACATGCATGTCTTAATTAAAGAGCCACATTTAGAATCTAAAAATAATTTTTTAAAGATTTTATTTATTTATTCATGAGGAACACAGAGAGAGACGTAGGGAGAGGGAGAAGCAGGTTCCTTGCAAGGAGCCCAATGTGGGACTCAATTCCTGGACTCTGGGATCAGGCCCTGAGCTGAAGGCAGATGATCAACCGCTGAGCCACTCAGGCATCCCTAGAATCTAAAAATCTAATTACATAAAGGTAGGATTTGTCCAAAGGATGCTCAAGCAACTAGTTGTTTCAGGGGAAAATTAAGTTAGATCTTCCTTTAATATATGCCCCCCCCCCAAAAGCTCAGGTAAGTCAAAGAGGTAATGTATAAAATCAAGCCATAATTTTAAATCAAGCCACAAATAACAGAAAATAGAGGTTAGTATTTATCTTATTTCCGAATGGCAAATAAACTATTTAATATTGAAAGCAATGTTAGGAATTCTAAAGGAATAGATGCTTGCTTACATAAAAGCAGTAAGATGTATAATAAAATTATATGCAAGCAAAATTAAATGCAACAAGACGTTGGGGGAATTTATAAAAACATGGTATTTGACAGACTTACAGGCAAAGCATGTGAATTCTAGAAAGGAAGGAAAATAGGTAGAAAGAAGGAGGGAGAGCAAGAGGAAAAGGAAGGAAAGAAGGAAAAAAGAGGGGAAGGGAAGAGAGAGAAGAGGAGCAGAAGGGAGGGGGAAGGAAGAAGAAGGGGGAGGAGAAGGACAGAAATTAGGATGGGAAGGAAGAGACCAAGAAATAGCACAATCTTGGCTAATCAGCATGTGCATAAAGACTAAGCCTGAAATTTTACCTGGCAAATCAGCAAGCATAAGAGTCACATTCTGGTATGTGATGGCAGTCATGGGCTGTCCTGGCAGGGAAGACAAATTCCGGGTCACTACCTGTAGGAGTGCAAATTGCTACACTTCTGGAATCCAACCTGGCAACGTGTATTCACAGCCTTTCCCATGTGTATACCCTTTGAACCAGAAATATCACTTTTTCGAGGCTGCCTAAAGGACGTGATCGTTAAGAATCGCTCTTTTCGGGATGATTCATAATTGCCAAAAGACGGTCTTAAACGATAGCCTAAATGCCAACATTATGGGACTGCACTTCGTCAAATCACAGGATACCTGTTCGATGGATTATTCTTCTACCATTAAAAGGAGCTTATAAGTGAGGTTTTAATGACACTTTTTTTTTTTTTTTTTTTTAATGCCCACGATGCATGAAGACTAGCCGGGCTGGCTCCCGTTTGCCTCCGAGAAACAGAATTTCCCACAGGTGCAGAAACACCGCCTCTAGACACACCCCCTCCCCCGCACGCCACGCCCCCCCCCCCCCCCGTATTTTAAATATATCAAACGTTAAATGGTACCTCTGCCCCACAGACACATGCATTAGTCAAGGTTTGTGCCGCAGAACACAAGCCACTCCGCGTCTTCTGGGTCCCGGGTGCGACCCCGCAGCAGCTCCCGCGGGGGCTGGAGCAGAGGAGGGAGCCGCGCGGGGGAAGTCGCCGCCGGGGCTCAGGGGGCGCAGGCGCGCTCAGCCCGAAGCCGGGCAGCCTCGGCGACTGTCGCGGCCGCCACCGCCTCTGCAGGACCACCGAGCCCCTCGCCCGCCCGTCTCTACCTTCCAAATTTCCCCCCCGAATTCCTCTCCTGCAAACTCCCAGCCTCCAGGTGCGGGGCATTCTGGGAAATGTAGTTCGCGGCTGCTCTGCATTGCGGAAAAGGGGTGGACAGGATGCGGGGTGCTCCGGAAGCCTCTCCAGCATCACCCTCCCTCCTACTCACCTGTCCGAGCCCCGCGACTAGTCAGGAGGCCACAGGTGTTAGGGTCCAACAGAAAGATACTCCGGATGAGGGGTGACAGAGGTGGTTGGTAGCACACATTTTATTATTAAAATAGCTCATTTTTTTGCACGTGTCAGGCACTTCCAGCTTATTTTATTACAATTTTGCAAAGCAGAACACAGCATGGAGCTGTAGGACTCTTTTTTTTTTATGGAGCTGTATGATTTAAGCCAATTTATAGATCCTTTTTAGAAAGATTGGAAAATATTAATAAAACTACTCAAAAAACTGTTGGAACCCCTCATACACGGGTACCAATGTATAATGCTGCGGCCACTGGGGAAAACAGGCAGGCAGTGCCTCAAAAAAGTTAAGCGTGTTACTTAAAAATTTCAAAAATTAATAATAAAAAAAATAAAGAGGTACCTGCTGGTTCAATCCATAGAGCACATGACTCCTGATCTCAGGGTTGTGGTTCGAGTCCCACTATGGCTATAGCAATTGCTTAAAATTAAAAATTTAAAAAAATCTTTAAAAGTCAATCATAGAGGGACTGTATAACCCAGCAATTACCCTCCTAGGTATATATCCAAGAAAGGTGTGCTCACACAAAAACTTGTCCGCTAACGTTCACAGCAGCATTATTCTTACAAGTCACAAATGGAAACAATACAAATATCCACCAACAAACCAATGAATAAGCAAATGTGATATATCCACACAATGGAATATTATTTGGCCATGAAAAGAAGTGAAACACTGGTACATGTTACAATTGGAAATACTATGCTAAATAGCAGACACAAAGGCCACATACTTTATTATTTCATTCATATAAAATGTCCACAACAGGCAAATGTATAGAGATAGAAAATAGATCTGGGGCAGAGGAGAAACAGGGACTGGGGAATGATTGCTGGCAGTAATTGCTAATAATTGCTAATACCAGGTTTCTTGTGGGAGTGACAAAGAATGTTCCAGAATTAGAAGTGGTGATGGCTATATGACTCTGAACACACAAAAAATCATTGAATTTTTAAAACTTGTGGTAAAATATACATAAAATTTATCATTTTAAGAATATTTAATTGTGTGTTTCAGTAGCGTTAAGTACATTTACATTGTTGAGCAACCATCACTACCATCCGTTTCCAGAATTGTTTTCATTTTGCAAAACCAAAACTCCATATCCCATTAAATAATATCTCTCCATTCCCTCTTCTCCTAGGAATGAATTTGACTTCTCTAGGCTCCTCACGAAAATGGACTCATACTGTCTTCATCTTTTCGTGACTGGTTTATTTCACTGAGCATAATATCCTCAAGTTTCATCCATGCTGGAGCATGTGCAAAATTTCCTTCTTTTTCCAGGCAAGATTATATTTTACTATGTATATATTATGTATAATATACATAACATTGTATATATATCACATGATATTTATACATTCATCTGTTGACAAACATTTAGGTTTCTTCCATTTTTTGGCTATTGTGAATTATGCTGCTATGAACATGGGTGTTCAAATACCCTTTTTTTTTTTTTTTGAGACTTCGCTTTCAATTCTTTAGGGTATATACCTAAGAATGGAATTGCTGGGTCATATGGAAATTTTATTTTGAATTTTTGAGAAACTGCCATGCTGTTTCCCATAGTAGTTATCCCATTTTTCATCCCCACCAGCAATACACAAGGATCCTAGTTTTTCCACATCCTCATCTACATTTGTTATTTTCTGTTTAAATTATTTTTCTTATGATAGACACCTCTTTAATTAAATTAAATTAATTTATTTGACAGAGAGCACAAGCAAGGGGAGTGGCGGGCAGAGGGAGAGGGAGAAGCAGATCACTGAGCAGGGAGCCTGATACAGGGCCTGATCCCAGAACTGTGGGGTCATAACCTGAGCCAAGGGTAGATGCTTAACTGACTAAGCCACCCAGGCACCCCTTATGATAGCCATCTTAATGTTTGTGAAATGGTATCTCATTGTGGATTTTTTTTTTACACCTCATGAATTTGCATGTCATCCTTGTGCAGAGGCCATACTAATCTTTTCTGTATTGTTCCAATTTCAGTGTATATGCTGCTGAAGTGAGCACTCAATGTGGTTTCAATTTGCATTTTGAATTACTCACTCTTAAAGGGCGAATTATATGGTACGTGAATTATATCTCAATTTTAAAAACTATTCATTGAGAGACCCTTGTGCACTGAGTACACCTGATGTCCAGACCTTGGTTTCTAAGCATCTTTCATCACACACACACACACAAAAAAAGCCAATTTGGGGTGGAGAAAGTTGCAAGGTGAGCCTGGGACATTTCATTGTACCAGAAAGCAAGGAAATGCTCAATGATGGGGTGTGTCTAAAGGACACTGGCCAAATTTGGGACAACTTGAGCATCAAAATTAGTAATGACTATACTTGTAAAATATTTTATAAATAACAATTCATGAATTCATGGTAATAAAAAGGAGAGAAAGTGGTGATTCTTTACAGAAGAGTGTTAGCTAATAAATGTAAAAGGAACTAGAGAATTTAGAAATCACCATTTTGCAATTCCTAATGAAATAATTGGTTCAAGCAAGGATTTGGTAATAGATGCTACAACCATTAAGTGAACAATTATTACGAACTGGTATCATCTCCTGTATTACTTTTAATTGCAAAGGGAAACATATGCCTTTGCAATGGAGAAATCTGGCAAGTCCTACTTTTTAAAAATTAATTAATTAGAGTAATCTCTGCACCCAACGTGGAGCTCAGACTCACAACCCTGAGATCAAGAGTCGCTTGCCCCACCGACTGAGCCAGCCAGGAGTCCCTGGCAATTACTACTTTAAACATGTGATTAGTTCAACATCATGAATCATAGAAAAACCTGACTTATGTGCTTTCTTTCTAATATGATGCAATAGTAAGTACACAATGAATCTTACTAAAAATGTGTGGCCTGAATGTAATCAACCTTCTCTAGACCCCCTCTTCATTTTCTGGGGATTCAGGGGATAGTGGGACAAGTTCAAGGGCACCATGTAGAATATTCTACAAGGTACTTGACCACAAATCTTCAAAAAGTCAAGCCCACAGAAAAGGGGAAAGAAACAACAGCAAGGGACTGCTGTAGATTAAAAGACACTTAAGAAACCTCATTAAATAATAGCAAAGAGAGCAAAACATCACACTTGTTCAGTAAGGGTCTACTGCTGGCTGCACGTAGATTTCGTAAATGGGTGCTAACATTATCCAGGCACATTATTTATCATGCTTTAGTGATAAAACTAAAATATTTATTTTTAAAACTTGTTAATGAATGGAAAGTTTTATTGCAATTCTCTATAGTATTTTCCCCCTATGGGAAAAGAAATCATAATCACAGAAATGGCTGTCCTTGAAAGCATATAATATAGCATGCACTTCAAGAATTTTGTATGATTTATCACTAAATCACAGATTCAGCCTGGAAGAAAATAGAAATGTATGGAACAATTTTTCATTTCACTGGGCATGCAAACCCCTTCCACCTGTTAATGTCATTAGCTGCAGGATGGGCCACTCCATAATATAATATTTCTAGACAAATGAAGCTTTTAAAATAGCACTGCCCAAAGAAATGTAATGTGAGCCACAAATGTAAACCCATATACAATTTTACATTTTTAATAGTTTTTAAAAAAGTAAAAATAATTTTAATAATATATTTCATTTAAAACAATACATCCAAAACAAGACTTCCATAAGTCATCAACATAAAAGTCATTAAAAGACATTTTACATTCTTTTATTGTACTGTTTTTGAAGTCTGGTACATAATTTATACTTCTAGCTCATTTCAATTTGGACTGGCCACACTGCATATACCTAACCATGGCTTACATGTGGGACAGTGCAGGTCTAAAGTAATAAATGCTGAATTATTGAATCTAAATAGAATTGGTTTTAAGTGCTACAGACGATGGGACACCTGGGTGGCTCAGTGGTTGAACTTCTGTCTTGGGCTCAGGTCGTGATCCCTGGGTCCTCGGATCAAGTCCTGCATCAGACTCCCTGCCTGCTTCTCCCTCTGCCTGTGTCTCCACCTCTCTCTCTGTGTCTCTCACGGATAAATAAATAACAACTTTTAAAAAAAGATTTAAGTGCTACAGATGACTGGTATCAAATACAAAATTTTCAAAAATGAACTTTCCTAATACATACGTTTGCTTTGGCACTAGATTTTTTTTCTTCCCCCAGGGGCCAACAACATAAGCTGAAAAAATATTATTTACCTACCACATGACCAACATCTTTGCATTTAGGGTAAAAGAGTGGCAATAACAGTTGGGGTGAAAAGACCTCCAGTTTTTACACATATACGTTCAAAATCATTAAACACTAAGCCAGCTTATAACGCGGTTTGCCATGAGTGTCTGGATGCAAGGGAGATAAATGTCCCAAATTCTCCCTTCAGAGCAGCCTTGGCTTTCTTCCTTTTAGATTCCCAGCCCCAGGCCCTAAGGCACCAGCAGGTGGGCTGATAGGGGCTCTCTTTTTCTCTGCCCTGCCTCATGGACACCACCAGATCCGTGCTTTGCCACGTCCCTGCCTCACAGACCTGTAGGTGCAGCAACGCCACCTCCTTGTGTCTCAACCATCCTGGAGGGAAGGCTGCTATTATCTGCCTTCCCAGCGACTCAGGCTCGCCCCGATGGTCCCCTTTCCATCCAGTTGTTTCCTGCAGGTAAGACCCCCTGCCCTCCGTCCATCTGGGGAGCTAAGTGCTAGCTGCCCTTCCCTGCCTGCTGTAAATGTCACATCCCTAAGGAAGCTTGCTGTCCTGGCGGTCAGCCAGCTACTCTCACCCTTTGTGCCCAGACTGAGTCGCTTGTCCACTGCCATTCACCTAGCTGGTGGTTGTCCCCAGGTGTATCTTACCTTGCTTGTGAGCCTGCAGGGGCGAGATCATGGTGTCCTGCAGACTGCGGCCTCCTGCCCGCCTCGGCTGCTGGGGCTGCCGTGGGCACTCGGGCATAGAACCACCTCCCCAAGGCTTTGCCACAGCGTGAAGATGCCTACAGAGTCCAAAGACGTGCATAATTCTTGCTTAAGAATTGAATTCCTAATTCAACTTAAGTATGCGTGGTACTCATGGTGACTTTGGCACAGAGCAAAGATCAGGGCCGTAGAAGACATTGGCCTTTTGGGAGATTCTCAGCTTCACCCTGTTCTGTGTCCACGCCTGGTGCCATGTGACTCTGCAGCTCCACACCATCATTTCCCCAGCCTTGAATCTGGGCTGGCCACACCACTTGCTCTGGCCATTCGCATGAGTCACCTGGGTGGCTCAGTGGTTGAGCGTCTGCCTTAGGCTCAAGTCATGATCCCCAGCTGGGTCCTGGGATTGAGTCCCACTTCGAGTCCTGCTTCTCCCTCTGTCTCTGCCTCTCTCTCTGTGTCTCTCATAAATACAATCTTTAAAAAAATGAATGAGACAGAAGAGACAAAAGGGTCAGTGAGGATCCTCGGCCACCAAGTAAACATGATCAGTGTGGACACAGTGGGAGGAGAGGAGAGTCGGCTGTCTGGGCCCCCATAAGCCTGTCTGGCTCTGCTAGTAACCCAGCAGGATCCCTAGGGTGAGGCCCTTTACCTCCTGGGTCTTGGTTTCCTCCTCTACAAAATGAAGAGACTCAACCAGGATAATGCTGAAGAGTCTTCTAGATCTTTATCATTTCACGTGCATGAGAACTATTTCCACATATGTATTATGTACAGGCGTTCTCACGGAACTGGTACCAGCCACTGGGGAAACCGAGAGTATCCCATACGTGGAGCAGAGAATCGAGATGTGTTTACACAGGCTTAGCAATCACTGAAATCTTAAACCATCTTTGAAAGTAGTCTCTAAAATTAGTCACTACTATGTCCCAAGTGCTTTCATGTATCATTGTCTCGTCTCATCCTCCCAAACAAGCAAGATGGATATCAATTTCTTGTGACTTCCGGGGAAACGTCACCGCATACGTTAAACAACCACCTGGGGTCGGGCAGTTAGTGGATGGTGGGTGGTGCCCAGATTTAGATCCTGGTCCTACCCAGAGTCCATGCCCTGCCTGCCAGGCTGCACTGCCTTGAGACACAGAAGCTAATGTGACTAACTCCATGCATTTTGTTGTGAAGACAATCTAGTAAAACACTTTTTTCTTAACCGCACTTAAAGATTTTATTTATTTATTTATTTATTCATTCATTCATTCATTCATTCATTCATTCATTTTTGAGAGATGGAGAGAGTGTGCACACCTGCGTGAGCATGGGAGGGTGGGGAGCAGAGGGAGAGGGAGAGAGAACCCCGAGCTGACTGTCAGCTCAGAGCAAAGCCCAACCCTGGACTGGATCCCATGACCCTGACTGAGATCAGGCCCTGAACCAAAATCAAGAGTGGGATGCTTAACACACTGAGCCACCCAGGTACCCCCAATCTAGTAAAAGACTTTTAAAACTGGTAATTTTTTAAAAATATATATATATACTTTCATCCTTTCCTCTCAGTGTTTATACCTAGGTACAAATCCACAGTTAAGCCTTTCCCCTTAACCTCCACTTCTCTGGGGCAGTTCCCCTGGTCAGAGCTTCCCATGGTCAGGGACTCACATTTCCTGGAACATCATTCACATTTAGAACATGGATGTTATGCCCTAATGAGATTATATCTCTGCTTATAAGGTGCACTGACAAGAATGGAGGAAAGCTATTTTTCTTACAATTTTAAACTTGTGGCCCTTTACTGGACACCAGTGCTGATAGTGCATTGTTCATTTATAGCCTTATAATTCTTCTAGGTATCTAATATGTCACAAAAGGTAAACAATTGCACATTTTGTATTTTTAGGAAGGTCACGTTCATTATGTATAAACATTTAAAATATGCTCTAAGTGTTGGAACTCTAGTTTGAAATTTCCATATTTTATAACACAGACTTGATAAAAGAAGAAAGGGGCTGTCTACTAAGAAACAACAGTTTCCAGTCACCTGTGAGCCCTTCAGGGTACAGAGAACACTAATCTGATAGGATGGCTGGTTTCATGTTCTTTCTAGAGAGGAACAGAATATACATACCTAATTTTTTCTAGCACCTAAGTAGGCAATGATTCTGGAAGGCTGGTGGTCTACACACAGTACAATCCTCCCACTCTGCTGAAATCATAAAGGGAACCACTGACTTCCCAACTCAAAGGAACACTTAGCAGAAAGCCAAAACAAAAAACTAAAGGTCTGCTTCTTGCTAGGTCAGAGTAGGTGGTATCAGATTTATCCTCCTGCTGAGAACCACTATGAAAACTAGATTTTAAAAAGCTGCTTTTTTGACTGCAGTGGAGAGTAAGCTAGGATTTAAAGGACCAAAATCCTAAAGCCAAGAGAATCGTCCTGATGATGATCTATATTTTCAGTAACTTGCTCCCTCGTGGCAGTTTTCAGTTCATGGTCCAGGCAACAGAATGGGAAGCAGGAGCAGAGAAGGGGCAGCCAGTTTCCTGGGCTATGGAGGCAAACACTGGAGTTGAGGAGTGAAGATTCCAGAAAAAAGTCAAATACAAAGTGAGCCTCAAATTCTCTTTATAATCCCCTCCCAAGACATTTGTTGACACCCTAAGTTGAACCTATGCGCTTCCAAGAATAATGAACAGAAAGTTGCTAACGGGCTAAAAAGCTAAGCACAGATGTTGGCAATCTCTTGTTTATGTGGAGACAAATATGAGAGTTTAAAATCCACCAAGATGGGGTGCCTGGGTGGCTCAGTGGTTGAGTATCTGCCTTGGGCTCAGGGCGTGATCCTGGGGTCCTGGGATCGAGTCCCACATCAGGTTCCCTGCAGGGAGCCTGCTTCTCCCTCTGCCTGTGTCTCTGCTTCTCTCTGTGTCTCTCATGAATAAATAAATAAATAAATAAATAAATAAATAAATAAATAAATAAATAAATCTTTAAAATAAATAAACACATAAATAAATAGAAAGTGTGATGAGGAGCAGGATATTATACAGTTTAAAATTGCTGCCCTATAAATATTAACTGCAAAGGACAAAGAGCAACTTTAGTTACCTACGGTATGATTCCATTTACACGACATTACAGAAAGTGTGAGACTGCAGAGTGGAGCACAGATCAGTGGTTGCCAAGTGTTAGAAGAAGAGGGAAGGCTTGACCAAGAAGGGACAGCACAAAGCGATGTTTTCTGGTGTGACAGGATTGTTCTGCATCTAGTCTAGGGTGATGGTTACATGATTCTATGTACCTGTCAAAACTCACAGAACTGTGCGCCAAGAAGAGGTGAATTCTACTGGATGCAATTTTTAAATTTTAATTTTCTGTAATTTAAACAATTTCCAAAGGAGTAACTTTACAGTGGAAAAGCCTGAGAGACGACACTTTAATCAACCAATCAAAGTAAAAATCATCAATAATGGGGCCAACGGAAACGCTGTGATACCTAAGAAGATTCAAGAAGAACACAATGTCACTTGTGATATTCCTGCTAAAGATGCATAACCAGATACAGACCCTGTATGCATTTTGTTATAGTCGTATCTAGGTATTTTATTTGTTCTTGAGTGATTATAAGTGGTACCGTGTTTTAAATTTTGTCTTGCACGTTTGTTGTTAGCATATCAAAATACGATTGATTTTGGGGTGTTGATTTTGTATCCTGGAACCTTGCCCAAGGTGCTGCCTCTTGGCTTTTCCTTGAATGTTAGAATTTCTTATCTATACTGGGGTTTTCCCCCCAGAGTACTAGACTATGTTATTGTGAGTGGCCCTGCTTCTGAGTACAACCTTCTTACTGTAGCTTTGTTGCTGTTGTTGATGCTAATGACTTTTTGTTTTATTGGGGTGAGAACATTTAACCTAAGACCTACTCTCAACAAAAGTTTAAGAGTATTACTCAGTATTGTCATAGGCATGATATTATACGGCAGATTTCTAGAATTTATTCATCTTGCTTAACTGAAACTTCATGTCTGTTGAATAAGAGCTCCCCTTTCCCCTCCTCCCAGCCCCTGGGACCCACCATTCAGCTTTCTGTTCGTATTAGTTGACTTTAGATTCTTCAGATGAGTGGAATCAGGCAGTATTTGTCCTTCCATGGCTTGGCTTATCTCAGCCTAGTGTTCTCCAAATGTGTTTATATTGTCATGTACGGCAGGATTTCTTTCTTTTTTAAGGCTGAATAATACTCCATTACACATACATACCACATTTTCTTCATTCATCTGTTAATGGACATTAGGCTGTTCTCATATCTCAGCTATTGTGAATAATGCCTTCAAGACGGTATCTCTGCAAATATCTCTTCAAGATCCTGATTTCAGGGGCACCTGGGTGGTTCAGTCAGTTAAGTGTCTGCCTTTGGCTTAGGTCATAATCCCAGGGTCCTGGGAATCCCTGCTCAGTGGGGAGTCTTCTTCTCCCTCTCCTTCTCTGTGCTCATTCACTCTCTATCAAATAAGTAAATAAATAAATGTTTTTTAAAAAGATCCTTATTTCAGTTCTTTTGGATAAATACCCAGAAGGGGATTACTGGATCTAATGGTAGTTCTATTTTTAATTTTTTGAGGAACCTCCATACTGTTTTCCACAGTGGCTGCATCATTTTACATGCCAACAACAGTGTATAAAGGTTCTAATTTCTTCACATCCTCACCAATATTTGTTATCTTTTGTTTTGGAGGTTGTGTGTGTGTGTTTGTGTGTGTGTGTGTGTGTGTGTGTGTGTGTGTGGTGATAATAGCCATTCTAATAGGTGCGAAGGGATCTCTTGTTTTGATTTTCATTTCCCTCATTATTAATGATGTAGGTCACCTTTTCATATACCTTTAGACTTCTGTATGTCTTCTTTGTATCTATAGCATTAAAAAAATATTTTATTTATTTATTTGAGAGACAGAGTGAGAGAGATAGCCAGAGAGAACATGAGGGGAGGGGCCAAGGGAGAGGAAGAAGCAGACTCCCAGCTGAGCAGGGAGCCTGATGTGGGGCTCGATCCTAGAACCCTAAGATCATGACCTGAGCTGAAGGCAGATACTTAACCTACTGAACCACCCAGGCCCCCCTCTACAGTGTTTTTGAAGGTATTTCTTTCATAGATTTTTCAAACTTATCACAGCTCACTAGTGCTATGGACTGAATTGTGTTCCACCCCAATTCATATGTCGGAGCACTAACTCCCAATATAACTATATTTTTGACATAGGCTATGTAGGAGGTAATTAAAGCTAAATGAGGTCATAGGGGGCCTAATTGGATAGGACTGGTGGTCCTATAAAGAAGAAGAAGCGAGATCTCCCTATTTTTCCACACAAGCACAAATAAGAGGTCAAGTGAGCACACAGCAAGGTAGGCCATCTACAAGTTAGGAAGAGAGCTCTCACAAGGAACTGAATCAACTGGAACCCTGATCTCAGTCTCCTAGCCTCCAGAACTGTGGGAAAATAAATTTCTATTGTTTAAACAGAGTCCATGGTATTTTGTTATGGCAGCCCAAGCAGACTAAGACAACCAGTATCAACATTTTACCGTTCTGAGTGAAATGTGGAAACACTTAAGTCTCTCTACCTTCCTCCATATAATTGTCTTAAATATTTACTCACAGGCTTTGAGAACCATACCACACAGCATTTTAGTTTTTTCTTCAACCATCAAACATAATTTTAAAAACTCAAGAGAAGGAAAATCTTTTATACTTACACACATTTTAATTTTTTGTTGTTGTTATTTTTTCTTCATTCCTAATGTTTCAAGTTTGCTTCTTTTAACATTTCCTTTTTGTTGAAGAATTTTATCCACTATCTTAGGGTCAGTCTCTGGTAACAAATTCTTTTAGTCTTCCTGCATCTGAGAATGTCTTGATTACCCCTTCATTACCGAAGGATATTTTGATATTTTCTCATGATTACATTTAGGTTATGCATCTAGAATTTCTAGAATTTCTGATGCTTAAAAAAAAGTTCCCATTTTCCCCTCCAATTCCCTATCTGCTCATCTATTTGCCCATATTTTCCTGTAGGTTCTCTATCATATTTATTACAGCAATTTTAAGGTCCTTTTCAGCTAATTCTAACATGAGTCACTTGTGGATCTGCTTCTACTGACCTCTTAATTACAAGTCATATTCTTTGCTTCTTTGCAAATGTAGTAATTTTCTTATTGCATATTGGGCATTGGGAATATGTTGTAGAAACTCTGGGTTGAATGATCTTCTTGTAAAGAGTATTGTATTCCACCTTGATTCTTGGGGGATTACTTTTGGTCTTTGTTAGAGAAGCTATATTCAGTTTGGTTCTTGGTCCTCAGATGTCGTCTTTACCCATAAAGTGTGGCTCTCCTGGATTGTCAGTGGAAAGCCCAAGCTTTTTACCAAACTCCTCTATTTTGGTTGGACTTAAATGCCAAACTTGAACTCATGAGTCCTGGACAGCTGCTAAAATCTCAGCTCAGTTCTTTAGCTTCCTTCTTTTTGCTGGGTTTCTTCCATGCATACATAATTTAGGAATCAGTCAGGATTTAAGGGAAATTTATATGGAAATTTTTTATCTCCTTCTTCCGCGGCTTTTTTCTTTCTGGGATTCTCCCCTATGCCCCCCCATTTCCAATATGTCTGGATCACTCCTAAAACTCTGACTCTGTCTCTTCAGCCTAGTAAGACTGCTACTCTCTGCTTGAGCTCTATTTCCCCAGGCCCTGCAGTAAACTATGAAGTGCCGTCAGGGGAAAATCCAATTCAGTGTGGACCTCACACAGTCAGCTTCCTTTCTTCAAGGATAATATCCTTTCTATTCCTCCCTACTTTGGGTTTCTCTCCAGTGCCTTCACAGAGTTGTTTTTTTCTGTTTTGTCCAGGATTTATAATTCTTATTGGCAAAAGGGTTAATCTAATACAGGCTGCTACTCTGTTACACCAACTGGAACTGAATATGTTTTGATTCAAGAATATTTAGAATTAACTATGAAGATGAAGAACAAGCAGTGTTAATACTTATGTCTTAATGAATTTGTATGGCCCTTTAGGAGTTTGTACTGTTTAATAGAATTTAGCATGCTAGGTTTGCAATTCTCACTTATAATGTGTAATTGAATAATTGGTTTAAACGTGTCATATAAAAAAAAACAAAAAAAAATAAACGTGTCATATAATGTTTAAATCTGACTTATTTTATAAACAGTATGGGAACAATTAAAGGCATGTTAGCCTCATCATGTTTATGTTTAATTGACTGAATTTACAAATATTACTTAGATACTTTGGAGAGATTTCTCTGTAAATCAGATATTGAAATACTTAAAAAGGAAGCTGACTATATTAAATTTCAAATTTTAATTTGAAATAATTAAAGCATTTAATTAAATTTGTAAGTGGAGCCAAAATTCATAAAATTCCTTATTAATAGTTATTAAATTTTCTACATTTATAATAAGAGAATGAGTAACATTATAAACTGAACCAGAATTTTGTATTTGTAACTTTAATAAATTGAACAATTAATTTAAAAAAATATTCTGAGGATTTACTGACATAGACCCCCAGGTATACACGGGTTTGGATTCTACAATTCTCGGTTAAAACTGCTCCAGATCACAATTTATTTAATGTTTGTCATTCTCAATTTCTTAATCTTAAATGGGGATAGTTACCTCCCTAAAAGTACGTGTTTCAATAAATAGTAAAGTTCATGATGCAAATAATGATAATTAATGATAACTTATTTTCAGAGGAGAATAATAGAATAAAGTGTATAGTGTGATTCCAGTTTTTGGTTTAAAAAAAGGTATGCTGGGATCCCTGGGTGGCGCAGCAGTTTGGCGCCTGCCTTTGGCCCAGGGCGGGATCCCGGAGACCCAGGATCGAATCCCACATCGGGCTCCCAGTGCATGGAGCCTGCTTCTCCCTCTGCCTATGTCTCTGCGCCTCTCTCTCTCTCTCTCTCTCTCTGTGACTATCATAAATAAATAAAAATTTTAAAAAAAGGTATGCAAACATAGGTATTAAAAAAAACTCAGGAGGCTATGTATTTGGCTTTAATTTTTATATATAATTTTTTATCATTTCTAATTTTTCCACCATGTAAATATATTCTATTATGATATTTATTTGTGTGTATGTATATTCATATATAAAACTTTTAGCTAATTTTGTGAGGTGGGATTATGAATAATTTTTACTACTTGTTTCTTAATTTTATTTATTTTCTATGTTGAACAGGTGTAAGAAAAAGACATCCATCTTTCCTTGGTTTTAATCTTTCATGAAGAGCCTATCACAAGGATTCAGGGAGATAGAAAGAAGTCATGCTCTGTATAATCCATCAGCACAGCCATTAAGTTATTCAGAAATCCTTCTTTAGCATACTGGCTTTGAGATTGGGTGCAGGCTGATTTCCATCCATCCATATTTCATTCCTGCCAGTAAATGTGGTCTTGCATCATAGCGTAATGGAGGTATGTGCCTTTGCCTGCCCTGATCTGCTACTAGAGTTTGTGTCTGGGGAGAACCCTGTATCCTTTCCTTTTTTCCTTTTGCCACCCCATTTCACTCTTCATGCTCTCTTAAAGTGCTTAAAGACCTTAAGCACTCTTAAGGCCTCCCTGATCCCCCCACCTTCACCCTGAGAGATTTCCAAATCTGTCTCTTAAGTTCCTTCCTCTTCCCCGGACCCACATCAGAATATCCAAATGTCTACCAAGTATTCCCACTTCAAACCCAGCAAACCAAACACGGAGAGAGTTCTATAGTCTACAAACCAGCTTTTTATCCTTTTTTAAAAGATAATTGTTAATGAGCTCTCCAGATATTTACTTAACTAGACAAACTATACTTAATTTAAACTCATTGGTCATTTCCTCCTGGAGGTACCTATAAAATGTTCCCATCACTTGTTCATTGTCTTGAAGAAAAAGCAATGCATTTTGAGACTTAAAAATGTACTCCCCTATTGAGAATAGGCAACTTCTTTACAGAAGAGTCCCAAATAATATATGTAGATAACCTACCTCCTACTACAACTATGGCCTATATTTAGTGACTCACTTCCAAAGAGTAGTGTATAGGAAGGGAAAATATAATAACTTTACATTATAGAAGCCTTGCCGACACCACCTTAATCAAGTAATGAAGGTTAATATTACCAGTGATGTCATGTAGATATCAGGTACCCCCCGGTAAGATGTGATGAGTAAGGCACTTCACGTCTGTGCTTCACCCCAAACCCATAACCCCAGTCTAACCATGAGAAAACACCTGACCAACCCAGATTGAGGAATATCCTATAAATACCTGAACTGTACTCCTCAAAACTGCCAAGGTCATTCAAAAACAAACAAAGACTTGAGAAACCATCCCAGATCAGAAGAGACTAAAGAGACATGATAGCTAAATGTGATGTGGGATCCTGGAACAAAAAAGAGATATTAATGGAAAAACTGGTGAAAGCTGATAAAATCTAGTATTTTCTTAATGATGATGTACAAGTGTTGTCTTTCTAGTTCTCACAAATGCACCATAGTAATTAAGAAGATAATATTTGGGAAAACTGAAACTGGATAAACAAGGAGTTCTCTGCACTATATTTGTAACTTTTTTGTTAAGTCTAAAATTACTTCAAAATTAAAAGTTTATTTTTAAAAAAATCACAACCCCATATATTATACCCTATGTAAAAGCCAGAAGGTCAAACATCTCTATCTGGATATAAGTGGTCCCAGTTAGTTAGATACTATATAACAGAATTGAACAATTAAAGCAACATAATTTATTTTTACTTTATACTGATTGTAATGGTCTGTGGAAGAGAATACCAACTGCCTGATTATCCATTCTTTACTAACAGAACCTACATTGGTGCTCAGTTCAATGGCTGCATTTACTGCCTCCCGTGTAGCCTCCGGTGTCCCCGTGACTAATTTCTGACCAATGCTATGGAAATAGGAGTATTTGGCATTTCTGGGGTGTCCCCTCCAACAGGATGGAAGCTCCTTTCCTGTTTCCTGCTGCTGATATGGGAATGGAAAGACCCTGAGGTGGTCCACCATGCCTGATGGAGCCAAAAGAGAGCATAAGTCTGAGTCTTTGATGAATTCCTGGAGGTGTCACACCTAATTCTGATTGATACATGATTTTTTAAAAGTGGGAAAAATTCAGAACAGCATATAGGCACATACAGAAGAGAATAAACATGAATTGTAATCCTACCACCCAGAAATAGATTGTTTTGACATACCTAGTATCATTTATGAGATAAATAGATACATATTAAATTTTAAAACCTCTTAGGATTCTACAGGATGAGATTTCTATCTTATTTTTTAATTTTTTTTTTGGGGGGGGGAATCTCTACATCCATCATGCAGCTTGAACTCACAACCCCGAGATCAAGAGTTGTGTGCTCTTCCAACTAAGTCAGCCAGGTGTGCCTCTATCTTATTTAAAAAAAAAATTATATCATGGGCATTTTCTATATATTTATTAATTATTTTTTAAAAGACTTTATTTATTTATTCATGAGAGAGAGAGAGAGAGAGAGAGAGAGAGAAGCAGAGGCAGAAGCAGGCTCCCTGTTGGGAGCCCAATGTGGGACTCAATTCCGGGACTTCAGGATCACACCCTGAGCCAAAGGCAGACGTTCAACTGTTGAGCCACCTAGGCGTCCCTATATTTATTTTGTTAAATATTGTTTTGATGTTTGTATAATATGCATTACAGTAATGAATGATTATAAGGAGTAGGAATTTGGTGTTACACAGACTTGAGCCATTGACTGTGTAACCTCAAGTAAGTTGTGCCACCTCTCTATAAGATGAAAATAGAGGATTTACCTTTTAGAATTATCATGAAGATTAAATGAGTTAATGAATACAAAATCCTAAGCACAGGGCCTAGATCTTAGTGAGGTATTAATAAATGTAAACTATGGTGATTATTATCATTCTTTAACAGAATCTCCCTCTTCTTGGACAGTTAACCTGTCAGGGTCTAATAAAGAAGTACAAACCACATGAGAACTTAAAACAGAAGGAATTTAATGCAGGGAATTGATTACAAAGGTGATAGGAAAACTGAAAAATCAAGTTTATTTAGTTATTTTAATTGGGAATTAGGTAACCCAATTATTAGCAACAGCAAGAAGGCATTACCACCATAAGATGTAAGGAAAGAGGGAAATGGCAGTGTAACCAGAACCCAGGGCCAGGGTCACCCAATAGAAGCCAGAGTCATGGCAGAGCTTTCCTATGGGAGCTAGAACCATGGAGGAAATTCAGCTACTTCTGGAGATGCCACTGGAGATGAAGAGGGGTGGGGGGAAAGACTGGATTCTCCCTTTCTCCCACCTTATATCTCTTTCCAGACCCTCTCCTTGGCCAAATCCATCTAAGGCCATGGGGAAGAGTCTTCAAGGATCAGTTTTGAGACACAGAGCAGAACTGGGGAAGAGGTTCTGGATAGAATGGATTTGATGGAAACCAACCCAGGACCAACACAATCCACTCCTTTACTCCTACTCAAGCATTCATTCTCACCTTTCCACCTATTTTCACAACTTCAGACTTGAAACACCTCTTTCCTACAAATACTTTCTCCTTCCCTCTAACAAGAGGAGTTGCAAATCCCACCAGCTATCGCAGTCATTTTGGGTCGAAGATTTCCAGGTGAATTTCAGTCCTCTCCATTTAGTGTAGACGTGGCATCTCATGGTCTAGTGAACTCATTGTGAAACTAAGCCCCAACAACATTCCTCATATAAAAATACCAGGGAAAGAAGTGGGGGGGAAGAGATATCAAGGGTTAACAGACACACAAAGTATGTATAGATCCTTCAGTTCTCATTTCTATAACCAGTCACAAGGCTATCATTGATATATTATCAATGATAACATATTGTTTTATCATTGATATTTTATTCCACCACCCATTCCATATTACCCTGGTCCTTGGTTAGTAGCTTCACTAGTTGGGATTATTCACTTGGTGAAAAATACCTTTGTACCTGAATGATCTGAGTCCTTGTTATTCTATGGCTTTATTCAGTTGCTTTAGTCTTTAATTGACCTTTAATTTTGGAATGAAATTACTATTCTTGAACCATTTCTCTATTCTAAGTGGCACCCCAGTGGCATCCTTTGGTCACAGATATGGTTCTTCCCACAGCAGATGTGTAGCAGCAAGATGTGTATCGTTTTCCCTTATAATTGATACCAGTAATCCTAGAAAGTGCAGTTCTTCTTTCTCAACCTGTCAATTCAGTGCCCTGAGGAATCCTAAATGGTCAGATGGCATACTCAACTTCAAGTGTAATAGAACCATTATAGTGTCTCCTGAAGGAATAATACTTTTCTTGAGGACCTAGATGACAAAACGAGCAGAGCCCAAGGTTTGGAAATGGGAAACAGAATTCTTCGAGTGACTATCAGTCACTCCCAAGTTTACATCTTAGTTCCCAGACCCTTTAGGGCAGCACTCTAACCTCATGTATTGCCTCTAGGTAGACACCAAAAAAAAATTTAAAAATTAAAAAACAAAGTCTTCAGCAAGTCTGTTTAACGGGATATGTGCTTCTGAGTGATGGCCTATGTGATGAAACCAGTGAATTTCACGGGCAGGAGCCTGTTGGTGCCTTTTGATTCCTATGAAGTGAGTGTTTTGATAAAAAATAAATAAATAAAGGTTTGGGATTTAATGTTGATAAAATAAGATTTTCTGATGGGGCACCTGGGTGGCTTAGTTGATTCAGTATCTGATTCTTGGTCTCAGCTCAGATCATGATTTCAGGGTCATGAGATCCACCCTCAGCACGGAGTCTGCTTAGGACTCTTCCTCCCTCTCCCTCTGCTCTCTCTCTCTCTCTCTCCAATCAATCAATCAATCAATCAATCAATTAATCTTTTTTAAAAAAGACAGATTCTCTATAACTCCACAAATAGTATACTGGCAAAAGCCTGGTAGACAGGGAAGACAAACAGATATACCAAAATAAGAGTTTATCCTATTTGGGACAAATGGATGAGTCCAAGGTAACAGTTACTAATGGGTAATTGACCGGTCTTCTTAGGAAATAGTACCCAGCCTTGGTTTCTGCTGTTAGGTGGTCCAATCTAGACTCATAATTGCATTTGGTTGATGTGGCCCCCTTAGTATTAAGAGCTTTCTCTGTAATAGTTGCCCTTGAGTGAGCATTAACTTGAGGCACTTTCAGCCTATTTCAGATGTTCCTCCTCATACCTCTTATCCAGAATTTCTTGTCACCAATCTTACAATCTTCTTCTTTCCAAGTCTCTAAGCAGGTGTTAGCCACCGCCCAAAACTCAGTGTGGATCTGTTTCTCAGGTCATTCTTCTTCCATGTATAGTGGGCAACCATACGAATTGTTCCAAACTCTGTCTACTGGTTGGAATTTCCTTCACCATTGTCCATCAGGGCCATGCCTGATTGGGGCTGTACTACAGCAGCATCCACTTCTGGCTAAGCCATCTATAAACCATGCACAAATTCTTTCTTTATCTGTCAACTCAGCAATGAGAGGTCCTCACCAGGGCACAGGTGTGAGTTGCAGGAGGACCAGCACTGAAGAAGAAGGTGATAGGTGTAACTTCCTTGTGCCTTCCAGATCTCCTTGAATCTGATCTCATGGATACTGCTTCCATTGGATAAGAGATTATCTCTGCATACACCAACCCTTGTGGTTTAATGGATCAGAAAGTGCTCAATTCATGATGGGGAGCTCAAGCCACATAGTCACTCATAGTTCATGGGATAGTAAATACAGTGGCCCCCTCCCTATATCTGCCAATCCAGGACTGAGACACTCATTACCCTAGTTAACCAGGAGCATGATCACAGTTAAGCCCCCTCTGGAAATTTCCCAAGCCCATAGAAGCAGCATTGCTCAAAGTTATGCCTCTTCCCTGGGGGAAGCCTGCATCTAATACCTGGTTGATGTGGCAATACTTGGCTCCCTTTCCTCTTCAAGGCAACACAACTCTATAGGGATATCCCAACCCCAGAGTTCCCTGTACAACCAGCTGAGGCTGTTGCAACTGGATCACAGTTCAACGTCTCTTTCTGCCCAATTCTGACTCTCTCACAGTGGTTGCTTCCAGGTGCAGTCCCTAGTATGTTCACTGTGTACCAATCTCCATCTCAGAGTTGGCCCCCTGAGGAACCAGACATACAGTCAAGTGTCCAGACTCTATGAAGTCCTCAAGGCATGCCAGAGCCTTCTTCTCAAAGGGAGAATAGCTATTCACTCAGGAAGGCACAGCTTTGCTTCAAAACTCTGTGGGACTCTGCTGTGATTCTCTTGTTGGGACTTTCTTGTTCCACAAAACTTTGAGTACCATTGGTTCTATTAGGTCACAGGCCAGAGCCACAGCCCAGACTCACTATATAATCTGCTCTTACTCAGAGTCTCACTTAAAACTCAGTCTTATAGATTACTTGGTGGATGGGTGGAAGCATCACACCCAAATATGGAATATATAGCCTCTGAAATCTAAAGAACTTCAGGAATGATACACATAGTTCAGTAAAATATATTAATTTTATAGATACTTAGTAATGTCCATTATGTCAGTCACTCCGAGAGATGCAGGGGAAAAAATGAAAATGGATTCACCCTTTGAGGAACTTCATGTAGTCAATTGCATATCAATATGAGCCATGACTATGGCTTCTGGTGGACAGTGCCATACTGCATTTATGTATGAAGTGCTATGAGCATGCAAGGAAGAAGTCATCATTCCTACCTTGGCAGGCTGAATAGGAGGAGCAGGCAATATCTGGTCATATTAAACTGAGCTGATCAGCTCCATGAACAACAAAATATTTTATTCAGGCCAAATATGAAAGTTGTTAAGATATTTCACAACTCTGAGATTTAAGCTGTTCCTAAATATATAATTTATCTACCAGATAAATTTGTTTTCTGGTTTTAGATCCTAAAAATAGACTGTATTTCTGTTTTTCCTTTATAAAAGGAGACATTAAAAGTAATTCAGGGATGCCTGGGTGGCTCAGTGGTTGAGCGCCTGCCTTTGGCCCAGGGAGTGATCCTGGAGTCCTGGGATCGAGTCCCACATCGGGCTCCCTGCATGGAGCCTGCTTCTCCCTCTGCCTGTGTCTCTGCCTCTCTCTCTCTCTGTGTCTCTCATAAATAAATAAATGAAATCTTAAAAAAAAAGTAATTCAGATAATTTCTGACTACTCTTCAAAACAACAACCATATAATCTTTACCATTACCACTTTCTGCTCATGGCCTGGCGTTGAACAGTAATAAACAACTATACACTTATTATAAATCAGGTGCTAAATGGGTGTTCTAAGTATATGATTGGACATAATAATATTGGCACCACATTTTGAGAGTTGAATGCAGCCTTTCTTTTGTCTCTTAATGATAAAGCAGATGCAAGATACTCAGAACACCCTAGTATTAATTCTCGTTCACTATTTCTACCGTGTGTGTGTGCGCATGCATGGTTTTTTGTTTTGTTTTGTTGACTGAATTTTCTTGGAAACATTCAGTAACTTGGATCAACAATCTATATATGACATCTTGTATATACTTAAGCCAAATGTGATCAATTTTGAATGGGGGTGCCTGCCTGGCTCAGGTGGTTAAACTCTGGACTCTTGGTCTCAGCTAAGATCTTGATCTCAGGGTTGTGAGTTCAAGCCCTGCATTGGGTTCCACATTGCATATGGAGCCTACTTAAAAAATAATTGAATAATTTCTATTTTCTTTTGATAGCAAAGATATTTTGAACTTTCTTTACAAAATAAAATTTTCTTTGATGCTTTTTTCTTTTTAAAAGATTTTATGTATTTCTTCATGAGAGACACATACAGAGAGACAGAGACACAGGCAGAGTGAGAAGCAGGCTCCCTGCAGGGAGCCTGATGCGGGACTCGATCCCGGGACCCCAGGATCACGCCCTGGGCCGAAGGCAGATGCTCAACCCCTGAGCCACCCAGGTGCCCTGATGCTTCTTTCCTAAACTAACACACATAGAGTCATTTAAATGTCTTGTTTTATATTGTTATACCTAATATCTTAAGGCTTAGTGTATACCTGAATGGTGTTGGTAGTTCATAATAGTGTCTGTGTAAATAATATATCTCTAATAGTCTCCTTGATAAATTCAAGCCTTTTTGGTTAACTTTGTCGGACATGATCATTTAATGGCTGCTATTTTTCAACACTGTAAATTGGCAGGAGATATATCAGGTTTACCCCTTTTTAGTTGTTCGATTGTGCTGGCTTTATTAGTGTTATCTTTGATCCAAGATCCCTTTGAAGGCCCAATTTTTCCAACGTTTTGGGAGGGTTAGTTAAGTTAAAAGAGATAATATAGTCTGTAAATCCATGTCACCTCGTGCCCGTAAACTTTCAGTGCATTGCTGTGAGCTAGAACAGAGGAGTCTCTCAAGGGCACCATTGTCAGCTGATCTGGGTCATGGAGCCACCTCTCATCACGCAGCATCCTGGGCTTCCCCTGGATAATGTGCCTGTCCTACGTTGAGGTGAGGGTCTTAGTGACAGTCTGATTACAAGCACTTCATTTTATTGTGTTTTGCTTTACTGTGCTTTGCAGCTATTGTACTTTTTTACAAATTGAAGGTTTGTGGCCGCCTTGCGTGGAGCAAGTCTATGGGTGCCATTTCTCCAACAGCATTTGCTCACCTTGTGGCTCTATCACATTTTGGTGATTCTCGCAATATTTCAAACTTTTGCTTTATCATAACTGTTATGGTGATCGGTGATCAGTGATTATGACTCATTGAAAGCTCAGATGATGGTTAGCATTTTTTAGCAATGAAGTATTTTTAAATTAAGGCATGTGCATTGTATGTTTTGACGTAATGCTATTGCACACGTAGTAGGCTATAGTACAGCTTAAGCGTAACCTTTATACTCACTGGTAAACCAAAATATTCACTTGATTCATTTTATTGTGATATTAGCTAAAGTTAATAAATTGTAGTGGTTTGGAACTGAACCCACAATGTCTCTGAGGTAAGCATGTATTTGAATGGTAAGCAAAATCCATTCAAATTGCAAGGCGGACCAATAGATTTTAATGTAACAGCATACTAAAGGTTTATTGCTATGGTTTCAAATTCTGCATTGCAATTAACCTAAAAAAATCACAATGATTTGAAAAGGCTATTGAAATATTTCTCTTTTTTCCAATTACAAATCTAAATGAAATCAGACTATCTTCAAATATTTCTACCAATTAACATATCACAACAAATTAAATGCCAAAGCAGAAATGAGATCTTGAGAAAATAAGAAATGAGAAATAAGATCTTCTATTAGGCCGGATCTTGAGATTTGTAAAAATTAAGTAAGGGCTTAGTTTTCTCACTAATTCTTTTTTGTATTTTTGAAAATACAGTTATTTTTCATAAAATACATAGTTTGTGGTAATATGCAACAAGTTATTGTTATTGTAAAATCAATTAATATTTTTAAATTCACAAACTTTATTTCTTTTTTTTAAAAAGATTTTTATTTATTTATTTATTATTCGAGACACAGAGAGGGAGAGAGAGAGAGGCAGAGACACAGGCAGAGGGAGAAGCAGGCTCCATGCAGGAGCCCGATGTGGGACTCGATCCTGGGTCTCCAGGATCAGGCCCTGGGCTGAAGGCGGAGCTAAACCGCTGAGCCACATGGGCTGCCCACAAACTATATTTCTAATACGGTATCAATACATATAACTTTCTTTTTTTTTATTTTTTATAAATTAATTTTTATTGGTGTTCAATTTACCAACATACAGAATAACACCCAGTGCTCATCCCGTCAAGTGTCCCCCTCCGTGCCCGTCACCCATTCACCCCCACCCCCCGCCCTCCTCCCCTTCCACCACCCCTAGTTCGTTTCCCAGAGTTAGGAGTCTTTATGTTCTGTGTCGCTTTCTGATATCTCCCACACATTTCTTCTCCCTTCCCTTATATTCCCCTTCACTATTATTCATATTCCCCAAATGAGTGAGAACATACACTGTTTGTCTTTCTCCGATTGACTTACTTCACTCAGCATAATACCCTCCAGTTCCATCCACGTTGAAGCAAATGGTGGGTATTTGTTGTTTCTAATGGCTGAGTAATTTCCTTTGGCTCAGGTCCTGATCCCAGGGTCCTGGTATCGAGTTCTGCATCAGCCTCTCTGCAGAGAGCCTGCTTCTCCCTCTGTCTCTGTCTCTCTGTGTCTCTCATGATTAAATAAATAAAATCTTAAAAAAAAATATTAAAGATTATGACATCAGCATGATGACTGAATAAGACGTCCCTCATCTGGGTCCCCTCCCCCAACAACAATTTGGCACCCATCCACGGACAAAAGTGCCTTTGTGGAGTCTATGGGATCCAGCACCATCCACCAAGGGACCTGGGAGGAGTCTCATTGCATAATTGACATACAGATCTCAGTCCCAGTTTAGACCCTAGAAGTGGCCATGAACTGGCTCCAGCTCCCCCTGGCCACGATATGGAAGCCTCTCAGACAATCCCCCACAGATGGAAGTCCAGGTTTCCAGTGGATAATTTCTAGTACACTGCTAGAGAAAAAAAAAAAAAGTTTTGGATGCATTGGAGATGCAAGAGGAAACGGTTTGACTTTACCTGAATCATCCCTGCCTCAAGGTGACAACCTAGGGCCAGGAGAGATCTTCTTGGCCTGTGATTTCTCTCATGGGAAAAGAAAGAGCATGTGAATGAGCACCTGGCTTCCTCAGCTGTGTAGGATGCTCCCAAAGAAGCTCATTTCTCTCTCACCACATCCAGCATATTGAATCATGAGTTGCATGACTGGGGGTGTGTGGGGGGTGGGCAGGAAGAGGCTGGTAGAATGGAAGATATGACTCTTCAAGGTCATTCGAGGATGTGGATCTTACCAACTGTGTTGTAGACCCTGTCATGAAACCTGCATACAAGCCACTGGGGGACACCTTGCTCGAAAATCTCCCAACTAACCCATGGGCACCCACAGCACTCTGTATGTCGGAGACACAGACACAGTCACACACACACACCCCACACACACACCCCATGGCCAGCTCCTGGGCGCTCCTGATGGTGGCAGTGAGAGCAAGGTTTGTCAGACAGCTTAGCAACCACGTACCGAAAGCCTTCCCGGATCTACAGGCCAAGGAGAGACTACAAACTTGAGCTTTAGCACCACCTCTGGGAAAACAAAAAAGAGGCTGTCAGAGCTCAGCCTGGAGCATTTCAGAATAGAGAGAGGTCATACAAGCTTTAAAATTCTGCCACAACGCAGCGGTTTGGCGCCTGCCTTTGGCCCAGGGCGCGATCCTGGAGACCCGGGATCGAATCCCAGATCAGGCTCCCGGTGCATGGAGCCTGCTTCTCCCTCTGCCTGTGTCTCTGCCTCTCTCTCTCTCTCTCTCTCTCTCTCTCTCTCTGTGACTATCATAAATAAATTTTAAAAAAATTAAAATTCTGCCACAAGAGGGAGCAAGAAACGTGGAGCAAATGTATCCACAGAAGTTCTGAGAAAGCCTCAAAATCCCCAGCAGGGTTGATGGAAGGTATTTCTGTCCCAAAGGCAGTTAATAAGATTGGAGGAGGTGGCTCCTCATTCAAAGGTGAGGACAGCAATGCAAAGCTTCGAGGAACATGAAAAATTAGGGAAACATGACACCCCCAGAGGGTCACAATAATCTTCCATAAGCAATCCCAAAGACATAGAGATGGGTGATCTAACCAATAAAGAATTTAAAATAACCGTTTTTAAGGAAACTCAATCAGTTATAAGAAAGCACAGAAAGCAATTAAATGAAACCAAGAAAACAATATATGAGCAAAATAGGAAATTTAAGAGAGATGAAAATCGTAACAAAGAACCAAATAGAAATTTTGGAGCTGAAAATTACAATGAGTGAAACGGGGAAAAAAAAAAAGGAATAGACAGCATCGCCAACAGAAAGGATTAATCAGAAAAAACATCTGTGAGTTGGAAGATGGGAAGTTTGAGGTTATTCAATCACAGGAAAACAAAGAAAAAAGAAAGAAAAAGAATGAAGCAAGCCTATAGAACCTGTGGATTCCATCAAAAGAAGCAATTTGCAAATTATTGAAGTTCCAGAAGGAAAAGAAAAAGAGAGAAGAGGTCAGAAAACCTATTTAAAGAAATTGTGGCTGAGAACTCCCAAATCTGGGGAGAGATTTGGATACCCAGGTTCATGAAGCTCATAGGCCACCAAACTAACTCAGCCTAAAGAGATCCTCTTCAAGACACATCATAACAAAACAAAAATCAAAGGCAGATAGACAATCTTAAAAGAAGCAAGAGAAGAGAATCTTGTAACTAACTTACAAGGGAACTTCCATAAGGCTGTCAGTGGATTTATTTTTTATTATTTTTTAAAGATTTATTTATTTATTTATTCATGAGAGACACACACACACAGAGAGAGAGAGAGAGAAGCAGAGGGAGAAGCAGGCTCCATGCAGGGAGCCCGATGTGGGACTCGATCTCAGATCCTGGGATCATGCCCTGAGCCAAAGGCAGATGCTCAACCACTGAGCCATCCAGGCATCCCTTTATTTTTATTTTTTTAAAGATTTTATTTATTTGTTCATGAGAGACTCAGTGGGAGAGGCAGAGACACAAGCAGAGGGAGAAGCAGGCTCCCTGTGGGGAGCCTGGTGTGGGACTCGATCCCAGGACCCCGGGATCACGCCCTGAGCCAAAGGCAGACGCTCATTCACTGAGCCACCCAGGCATCCCTATTTTTCCCTTTTTCTGTTGAATTTCAGATGTACAGAATTTGTTTAGCGATAATGCTTAGTTAATATGGCACCAATACCATCATGGCCATTTTTTTGTATTTATTCATGCCTTCGCGTAGCGACTAGAATTTCACCAGTAACTTTTCATTACCTATAAGCTCCTCTCCTTCTCCCCCATCAGGTAACCATTATTCTCAACTGTATATTTATCATCCTTTTGCATTTTTAATAGACTATCACATAAATATGTATGCTTATTCAATATACATATAGTTTTAGGAAGTAAATTAATGTTTATTTAGTTGTTAACCACAGTGAAAATTAAACAGGTGGGATTCTCTTTATGGTGTACCTTGAACTCAAGAGAACTAAATTGTCATAAATGCAATGTGAACGCTTTCTTGTTTCAACCCCAAAGTAAAATTTGTTATGAGCATGAATTTTAATCAAAATAATGAGGGATCCAATCCATCTTTGGTACTTAAATGCACCTGCCTGGGCTCCCCTTTCTCCATCCCCTCGGTTCCCACACCAGATCAAGAAACTTAAAATCCTGCTCCTTTAGCCTCCTGCTCAACACATATGTAACAAGGAAATCTAATATCAATCATTTACTCCTTGTTACAAATTTAGTTTGTGGGCTATCTCAAGGTTATTTGCATTTTAAATATCTCCATTTGAGAAATGAAAGAGATTTGTGTTCTGTTAAAACACATTCCAACAAGGAAATACAAGGGATATTTTAAGAGAATCAAAATTTCCTTTCCATAGGAACATGACTCTTATTTAAAAAAAAATACAATGTGGGGAAACTAGTAGAACCTTATATACTAGGAATTTTACCTCGATAAGATCTCTTAGGCCTGCTTGGGCCACATTACACTGTATTATATTTAAAACCTTTTTTTTAACCTCAACTACACAAAATCCCGATAATTCCTCTTCTCAGTTCATGACTCTTCACATTGTTCTTGAAAAGCTCCTAGTCTGTTCCATTTTTTCACCTCTCCCTTCAGCTCCTCTTCAATTCCCTTTCCCCCCTTAGGCAACTACATTTTTACAAGATTGATTTATTTATTTTAGAGAGTAGGGGGAGGGACTGAAGGAGAGGGAGAAAAAGAATCCTCAAGCAGACTCCCCCCCTAAGCGCAGAGCCCCACACCTGGCCGGATCTCCTGTGCCTGAGATCACTACCTGAGCAGAAACCAGGAGCCTGTTGCTGAACACCCTGCACCACCCAGGCACCCCCTTATATATGACCACTTTTAATAAATCTTTCCAGTCAACGTTTTCCCTGGCTTTATTGAGATATAATTGACATATAATATTATGTAAGTTTAAGGTGTACAGTGTGTTCGTTTGATACACTTATGTGTGATGAAGTGTTTACGACTGTAGCATTACTTATCTCCATCACCTCATGTAACGACCTTGGCTTTTTGGGGGTAAGAGCTACTCTCTCGGTATCCCTCAAGTATATAACACACCATTGTTAATTAGAATCACCATGCTGTGCATTAGACCCCCAGAATTTATTCATCTGGTAACTGGAAGCTTGTACCCTTTGATCAACATCTCCCCCTACCCCTACCCCCACCCCCAGCCCCTGGCAACCACTATTCTACTCTGTTGCTATGAGTTTGGATTTTTAGATTCCACATATAAGTGATACCAGTATATCAGATATTAGATAACAATCTTTGTCTTTTTCTGTCTGACTTTTTGCACCATTTGGTCATGGTGTATGATCCTTTTAATGTGCTATTCAAGGTGGTTTTCTAGTATTTTTTTTTTTAGAGTTTTTGCTTCTATATTCATCACTTCTATATTCATCATTCAGTTATCAGCCTGTATAGTTTTCTTTACTCCTGGTGTCTTTATCTGGCTTTGGGATCAGGGTGATGCTGCCCTGGTAAAATGAGTTTGGCAGTGCTCTTCTATTGTTTGGACGAGTTTGAGAAGGTTTGGTGTTAATTCTTCTTTAAATGTTTGGCATAATTCACCAGGGAGACCATCTGGTCCTGGGCTTTTCTTATTGGGAAATTTTTGATTACTGATTCAGTCTCCTAATTTGCTACTGGTCTGTTCAGATTTTTTGTCTTTTCATGATTCAGTCTTGGATGTTGTCTGCCTCCTGGAATTTATCATTTCTTTTAGATTGTCCAATATGTTGGTGTCTTGGTTCATACTATTCTCTTACGATCTTTTATATTTCGAGGTATCAAATGTACTTCTCCTGTCATTTCTGATTTTATTCGAGTCTTCTCTCTTTTTTCAGTCTCGCAAAAGTTTTCAGTCTTGCTTCTGTGTTTAAAAAATCAACTCTGAGGGATCCCTGGATGGCTCAGCGGTTTGGCGCCTGCCTTTGGCCCAGGGCGTGATTCTAGAGACCCGGGATCAAGTCCCAAGTCGGGCTCCCTGCATGGAGCCTGCTTCTCCCTCTGCCTGTGTCTCTGCCTCTGTCTCTCATGAATGAATAAATAAAATCTTAAAAAAAAAAAATCAACTCTGAGTTTTTTTTATCTGCCCTCCTGTTTTTTCAGCATCTCCCTCATTGATTTCTGCTCTAATCTTTGTTATTTCCTTCCTTCTGCTATCTTTGGGCTCTGTTCATTCTTCTCTTCCTAGTTCCTTGAAGTATAAATTAGGTTATCTATTTAAGCACTTTCTTTGTTCTTGATGATGTGGGCATTTATTGCAATAAATTTCTCTCTTAGAATTGTTTTTGCTGTATGTCACAGGTCTTGATATGTTGTTTCCGTTTTCACTGCTTTCGAGGTATTTTCTTTATTTCCCTTTTTATTTCTTCTTTTATTCTTTGGTTTCTCAGGTTGTGTTTAATTTCTACATATTTATGGAGTTTCCAGCTTCCCTCCTCTTACTGATTTCTAGTTTTGTACAATTGTGGGAAGAAGAGATACTTGGTATGATTTCAGTCTTATATGTGCTCAGGTGGTTTTGTGAACTATCCTATGATCTATCCTAGAGAATGCTCAATGGGCGCTGGAGAAGAATGTGTTCTGCTGCTGTTGGATGGCATATTCTGTGTGTGTCTGTTAGGTTCCTTCTCTTTATCTTTTGTTAATCTACTGTAAGTTTTTTGCTTTGTGGGCAAAACATATAACAGTCTATTTTATGCTAATAATTTAATTTCAGTCGCATATGAAAACTCTATCCTTTTACACGCCCCCCCCCATTTTTTAAAAGATTTTATTTATTCATGAGAGACACACAGAGAGGCAGAGACATAGGTAGAGGGAGAAGAAGGCTCCCTGCGGGGAGCCCAGTGTGCGACCCAATCCCAGGATCCTGGGATCACGACCTGAGCTGAAGGCAGATGCTTAACCACTGAGCCACCCAGGTGCGCACTTTTTTAGTTTTAGTTTAGTTTTGTTTTTTTTTTTCGTTTTTAGTTTTTGATGTCACAATTTACTTCCTTTATGTTGTACGTTCTTTAACAAATTATTACCACTATAGTTTTTGTCACTGTAGTTATTTTTAAGTCTTGTCCACTAAGCTTTATACTAGAGTTAAGTGGCTAACATACCACTATATTACTGTAATAGAGAATTCTGAAATTGTCATTTACTTCCCTTTAAAAGTGTGTTTTCATGTTTCTATGTTACTATTTGGAATCCTTTTGTTTCAATTTTTTTTTAATTTTTTTTTTTTTATTTATGATAGTCACAGAGAGAGAGAGAGAGAGAGAGGCAGAGACATAGGCAGAGGGAGAAGCAGGCTCCATGCACCGGGAGCCCGATGTGGGATTCGATCCCGGGTCTCCAGGATCACGCCCTGGACCAAAGGCATGCGCCAAACCGCTGCGCCACCCAGGGATCCCCCCTTTTGTTTCAGCTGAAAGAACTCTTACAGCATTTCTTATGGCAGGTCTAATGGTGATCATCTCCCTCAGCTTCTGTCTGGGAAAGTATTTCTCCTCCATTTTTGAAGGATAACTTTGCTGGATAGAGTATTCTTTTTTTTTTTTTTTCTTCAATGGATAGAGTATTCTTGACTAGCTTTTTCTTTTCAGCACTTTGAGTATATCACCCCACCCTCTCCTGGCCAGCAAGTTTTCTGCTAAGAAATGCACTGATAGGGGCGCCTAGATAGCTCAGTTGGTTGAGTGTCTGGCTTTTGATTTCAGCTCATGATCTTGGAGTCATGGGATTGAGCCTCATGTTGGGCTCCATGCTGAGCATGGAGCCTGCTTGGGTTTCTCCCTCCCTCTCCCTCTCTCCCCCCATCCCCACTCACATGTGCACACACTCTCTCTCTCTAAAAAAAAAAAAAAAAAAAAAATTCTTAAATAAAAAATAGGGGTACTGGGTGGCCCAGTGGTTGAGTATCTGCCTTTGATTCAGGGTGTGATCCCAGGGTCCTGGGATCAAGTCCCACATCAGGCTTCCTGTGGGTAGCCTGCTTCTCCCTCTGCCTGTGTCTCTGCCTCTCTCTGTAGGTCTCTCATGAATAAATAAATAAAATCATTAAAAAAAGAAAAGAAAGAGGGAAAAAATAAATTTAGGGCCTGATGACATAGATGAAATCTGAGGACCAAATCTGTTAATAGCATCTACAGATGGACGCCATTGTTTCTGGTAGAGGGGGCAGCGTTTTTGATGTTGGAGAACCCGTTCTTCAGCAGCTCTCCTGGACTCGTGAGTCAGGCCAGGGCTATCCTGAGAGGTGATCTGATTTTGCTTTATCTCCTGAAGGAAGTAAACTGAGGCAGTTCTGCATCTATCCTGAACGAGACAGCCCTTGAGACTGAGTCATCTCTCATTTGCTCGATGATTGGGTATGCTGGAGCCCCACCAAGTGTCAGCTCCTTGGAGACCACTGCAGAAGTGCAGCTGGGAGGAGGCTAAGATTAGATCTTAAATGTTCTCACCATGAAAAAGAAATGGGCCTCCCTTATGGGTGGCCTTAGCAGGGAAGGAGGTAGTGACAGAAGCTATAATGATAGAGGCTGGTCCAGAAGGGCAGTCCTCCCATGCAGAACCTTCCTGGAGGCATTTGTTGTACAGGAGAAGCCCAGAGAGCTGGTGGGAAGGGGCCCACCTGCATGTCAGGGGCCTTCTCTGGGAGGCCGCCACTCCTAAATGTGGCAGGTGCTGTGGAGGGAGGGATGGCCGGACCCACAGCTTCCTGTATTGTGGGTGGCAGAGGCAGTGAGTTGTGGCTTCTCCGCTGAGGGGTCTGGTGGCAGAGCAGGGACATTGAACCACTCACCAGGAGAGCCCCCTCCCACCCGAGTCTGGCACAGGACCCTCTGTGGTCTGCCACCAAGCCTCAGTCTAGTGTGGGGGCTCCTGGTCGGGCCTTTGCTAATTCAGTTCTGGCCACTGACCTCCTGTGTTCTCTTTTATTTATTTTTATGTATTTAAATGTTTATAAACAGGAACACCTGGGTGGCTCAGCAGTTGAGCATCAGCCTTAGGCTCAGGTCATGATCCCGGGGTCCTGGGATCAAGTCTCGCATTGGGCTCCCTGCGGGGAGCCTGCTCCTCCCTCTGCCTGTGTCTCTACCTCTCTCTGTGTCTCTCATGAATAAATAAAATCTTTTAAAAAAATTAAAAAGGAATGTTTATAAACAGGTAATACAATGACATATTCCAGAATTCAAAAGCAAGCAAAGGTTATTTACAGTGAAAACTCCCTGCCTTCCACCCTTCATTCAGTCCTTCATTCCAGAAGCAACTGTTACTGTCAGAGCCTTGTATTATCTCTATTATATACATACGTGTGTGTGTCACTCTGCAAGCATGTATTCCTTTTTCTACCTGTCACACACTAATAAAAAATACCATATACATAGTCTTGTACTTTTTTCACCTAGTTTGTCTTGAAGATGTCTTCATTAGGAGCTTTGTTCTTATTTTTAACAACTGCCTGATTTCTTCCTGGATGCATGTATCATAACTTGTTTAGCCAGCCACCTGTTGATGGATATTTAGATGTTTTCCCAACTTCTGGTAACACAATGTCGCACAGAATGGCCTGGTACAATGTAATTGTCATATATGAGAATATCTGTAGGATTAATTCTGAGAAGAAAATCCTAGGTCAAAGGTATATTCATGGCTTTGATAGATAATTGCCCACCACAAATATACCAATTTTCAGTTCCACAAGGACGGGGTGAGAGGCCTTATTTTCTTGAATCTTTGCCATCCTTGTGTATTATTAATCTTCTTGAGTTCTGCTAGCCTTCTAGGTTAAAAATGATATTTTGATGGGCTTTCCATTTGTTTTTTCTTAATAAGAATGAAGCTGAACATGTTGTCATATGTCCAAGATGCATTTTTCTCTTTTTGGTAAACCTTTCATTCAAACGCTTTACCCATTTTTCTATTGAGTTATCTGTCTTCTTTGGGATTTGTATGTCCCCTAGGATGCACTTTGAATATTTCTGGCATTTGTCTTCTGGTTTTTCTCATAGTATTGTGTGTGTGTGTGTACAGTTTTTCTCCTTTTTGCATTGCTACTAGATTTTCATCATGGAAAAGGATTCTTAATATTGAGATTTTTTGTCACCCTTATTTATTCTAGTACTTCTATGGCCTCTGCACTTTTTACACATAAATTTTAATCACTTGCCATTTGTCTTTATCCAAATTGTGACACATGGGTGGTAACTTTATTTTTCCCAGATGGTTACCCAGATGTTGCAAGGCCATTTGTTAACTCACACATCTTTCCCCCACTGATTATCTTTATCAGAATTCTTCTGACTATTATTGCTTCTTTGTTGTCTCTCTGTTAAAAAATTAGAGGGGTACCTGACTGGCTTAATTGGTAGATCATTGACTCTCTCAGGATGTTCAGGTCCCAGGTTGGGCTTGGAGCCTACTTAAAATAAAAATTAAAAAAAAAATTAGAACCAGTCTCTCCAGATACACATACACAGATGATTAAAAAAAAAATATGTTAACCTAAGGAAAATTCACATCTTTGACATATTGCTTGATCCTTCTCATGCATGTGGCAAATTTCCATTTGGTCAAGTATTTCTTGTGTCCTACAGGGGTATTATAAAGTTCCCATTTCCTGGCTTTTGCCCTGGAGCTCAAGTCTGCCATCGTGTGGCCACTGCTGAGCCAATGTGAGGGCCCCAGACTGTATGAGCCACCCAAGGGGCCACCAGTAGTATCCACCATTTTTAAAAAAATCAACTTTATTGAGGTATAATGTATACATAATAAACTGTATCTAATTAATACATTTTCACTCAAAAAATAAAATGTCAAAAAATTTGTTCAGAAAAATACATCGACACTAAAAGGAAGACTGCCAGGAGGTTTTCCCCAGACCATGAGTGCAATTTAGTCAAGGGCTGCTATATACCATTCCTGCCTCATTTGCCTTCCTCTGGTCCCAAATAGGCCCTCTTACACTCCTTTGTGAAGTCTGTGACTCCAAAGCATCCTGGGATGTTGAAGCTAGAAGAAGCCCCCTGCAGCCCAGTTGACCAGTTCAGTGTCATGTAGGAGACAGAGTGCTGCATTAAAAAGCAAGGACACCTGTGCATCCTCGTCTCAACCCATCCAGTATCCAGGTGCCTGGCCAAGACTTTTAGCTTTTTTTTTTTTTTTTAAGATTTTTAATTTATTTATTCATGAGAAGCACAGAGAGAGAGAGAGAGAGAGAGAGAGAGAGGCCAGGGCCCAGACAGAGGGAGAAGTAGGCTCCATGCAGAGCCCAATATGGGACTTGATCCTGGATCTCCAGGACCATGCCCTGGGCTGAAGGCGGCACTAAACTGCTGAGCCACCTGGGCTGCCCAACTTTTAGCTTTTTTGAGACTCAATTTCCACAGGTATGACCTAGAGGTACATAATACATGCTTGATCTACCTCTAGGATTGTTATGGGGATGAAATGAGACAGGGGATGTGGAACATATTAATACAGTCAAAAGATGATGAAAATATAAGGGATTATCATTAAACAGATAAGAGAAATAAAATGCAGCCATAGTAAAGTCCCCTCTACCCAATGTCATCTTCTTTTTTATTTAATGACACCAATTCAAAGAGTTCTGTATCTCACTCACCAAACTCTATAGAGCTTACCTCCTGGCCAAGTGTTGTGTTCAGGACACAAGCAACAGAAGACATAGTTATCTCTGCTCTAGAGAAACTCGTCATCTAATGGAGTAATATATTTCCTTTTCAAAAATAAAATAGACTCTTGGATATGGTACAGTGAAAGTTTGTGTCCTTCTGTTAGCTTCTACACAGAGTCTACAGAAAAATAATTTGATTCATTTTAACTTTCTGTTTGTAAGATGCATTTACAGGTTTGAATGTAGCACAGCATTTTATCATTTTTTGCACTACATTTTTTTTCTTTTACCTCTTATACTAGTGATAAACGTTTAGTTGTTTCTTGTATGGAGTGATTGTGAACAATGCTGCTGGGAAGGTCCTTATATGTGTCTCCAGGGGCATGTGCACATGAGTTGCTCTCTGGGGCTGAAAGAGTCAAATCATTGGTTATAGGTAACTTCAAGTTTACCAGAAAGCATTAAAGAGGGTTTTGAAGTGGTCATTCCAACTTCTTCAATTAATGTTGATGGACATTAACATTTTTGCCACTCTGACTAGGGTTTGTGGTATCTTAGGTTTTACTTTGCATTTTCTTGATATAGAACCTTTTTATATGTCTTTTGGCCTTTTGGATTTCTTCTTTTAAGAAATGCTTCCTCGGGATCCCTGGGTGGCGCAGCGGTTTAGCGCCTGCCTTTGGCCCAGGGCGCGATCCTGGAGACCCGGGATCGAATCCCACGTCAGGCTCCCGGTGCATGGAGCCTGCCTCTCCCTCTGCCTATGTCTCTGCCTCTCTCTCTCTCTCTATCATAAATAAATAAAAAAGTTTAAAAAAAAAAAAAAGAAATGCTTCCTCAAGACTTTCCCATTTCTCTATTGACCTTTCTTTTTCTTACTGATTTGGATTGAGGATTACTTAAAAATTCTGGAATTCTAAGTGGACAGATACCCTGGAATCCTAGTATAATCCAATGGGATCCAATATGACCCAATGGGAAGAAGTTATAGCTTTGACATCTCTGAAGTTGTCAGCTCTGCTTCTTCTCTCAATATGTCACTGAGAAAAATGGATTTTCTATTGTTTTTATTATTGATTTTTATCTTATTTGCCTTATGGCAAATCCTCTCAAATTGTTGAGATTTCATTTTTTTGAACTACTGTACAATCAGTTTTTGTAAATATTCCAAGGGTGATGTGAAGAATGTACATTTTGCAGAGAGTTGTTGCAGGTCTATGTGTGTGCATTATGTCAAATGTTTTATTCATGCTGTTCAAATCTGTATGCCTTATTGATTTTTTGTTTGCTTGTCCTATTCATTACTGAGATGAGTGTATTAAAATATTTCATTGTAATTACAGATTTGTCCAGTTATCCTTAAAATTCTGTCCACTTGTGCTTTATATACTACAAGACCACTTTTGCTGTACTTATTACAAGTCCACATTACCAACCCAGCTTCCAATCACAGGTTATAGGGAGCCCCTAATGCTGCCTGGTGATGGGCCTAAAGCCCAGGCATCATGAAGTGTTTCCTTTCACCCCCCTTTATAATTCTGCTTCTCTTCCTTTACAAAAGGAGAGCATCTCATCCATTTCACTTCCTACAGTGCTTCTTTGCCTCTGGAGCACCACAAGGTATTCCAAAATGCTAATCATTAATATTAATCAAGACACCATCAATAGAAGGCAAGGCTTTGTGTTTATCATTAGACATAATTTGAACAATAAGTAGTATTTATCATAGATATATGAACTAACTGAAAAACAAAAGCCCCGGCCATTTCATTAAGAAATACATCCACAATTTAATTTAAATATATTTAATATAATCCAAAATTTTATGTTTAAGAAATATAAAAAATTAAGGGTGCCTCAGTGGCTCAGTCAGTTAAGTGTCTGCTTTCAGTTCAGATCATGATCTCAGGGTCCTAGGATCAAACCCCGTGTCAGGCTATCTGCTCAGCAGGGAGTCAGCTTCTTCCTCTTGCTCTGTACTTTCTCTAGCTCTTGCTCTCTCTCAAGTAAATAAATAAAATCTTAAATTAAAAAAAAGAAAAGTTAATAATTATGATTTAGTTAATTTTATACCAATAATAATTGCAATGATAACAACTAGAATCTTTTTAACATTTAGACCTTCATGATCACATGAAATTAAAAAATGAAAATCAATTTTCCTATATTTCAGTTGCAGAAAAGGATGATAGGGTAATCAATAAAGAGACCTTTAAATATAAAGATATACTTTTATGTAAAGATATATTTTTATATAAAATTCAAGGAGAAAAAAAGAATGATGTAAAATGGCTATTAAATGAGTTAGTTCATGTACTTTATCTTTTTTTTTCTTAGCGTAAGCAAGAGCAAGCAGAGGTAGGGAGGGGCAAAGGGGGAGAGAGAGAGAAACTTAAACAGACGCTGTGCCCAGAGGAAAGCCCAACATCTGGCTTGATCTCAGAACCCTGAGATCATGACCTGAGATAAACCAAGAGTTTGACCCTTAACCTACTGAGCCACCCAGGCACCTCGTTCATATCCATTTTAAAGGACTGCAATGGGAATCAAATTGCATACTATTTATTTTCCATGGGGTAGGTTTAAAAGAATGATGTGAACTTTTTTTAAAAGGTGTAAATTCCTGTGATGTGCAATAAATAACATGATAAAACATTGTGAGATCAACTTTTAAAAAGTGTAAAATTCTTTTAGGGTGTACATGAGCAGAACACTGGTGAAGACCCCTCACCTCCTGCTGTCCTAATCTATCTCCAGCCCTGCCAGACACTTGAGGAACTGTGGATTTCCTGGGAAAACATTCCTCCTTTGGTAAAAGGTTTCATTATCTCTGTGCATTTACCACCTGGAAATTCTCCTAATACTCACCTTTATACTTAATCTAGGTAAAGGTATGCTTAAGGCCTTGATTATCTGCCCAGGAACAGAGTAGTGGCACCCAGCAGTGAATGCCCAGAGCTCGAAGTATTCTAAAAGGAAATGAAATTGTGGGCAGTACTCCCATTTAGAGCTAATATCTGGTTACCCACCTTACTCCTGCTGGAAAGAATAAGAAAGGAGAGAAAAAGAAACAGACAGACAAATTTATGAAGGGCTTACTGTGTTCAGATACATTACTGGCTGCTTTCCTGCACATTGTTTGATTTCTAGAACAATCCATCCTACAGATAAGGAAATGGAACCTCAGGAAGATGACTTGCTGAGGTTTGTACAGCCTATCAGTCGTGTGGTTGGGCTTTGATCCCAGGTCTGTCTGACTTGGCTACATGCATGGCCTCAGAATTAGAAGATGCATATGCCCCCTTGGGGAAATTACTTAACTTTTCTGAGCTCAATATTCCTCATTGGTAAAACAAGATAGTGATAACTATTTTGCAGGATGGTATTTACAATCTTGGGAGTTAGTATGCGAACAGACTCAAATCCTTAGCAGGGGGCCTGGCCCACAAAAGGCCCTGAAGCTATGAGTGTTGACTATTCAGGCACAAAGTTGGGTATTTGGGCACAATACTTCTGCCAGCAAAGCAATGGCTAATGTTTGGGACAAACTTTTGTGAGTAGAGCTGTCACTTGTAGGTGACAAATTGAGTGACTTGCCTTAAACTTTGAGACCAAGCTGTTAAGACTGAACACTGGAATTTGACTTGGGGGTAGTCAAAGAAAAGATGGCTTCTGCCTCTTAGGCCTGTCCTAAGAGATCTGAGGCCAGTGTTTGTCCACTGTAACGCCTACCCACCCCAACAACAAGTCGTTCCCCCATCCACATGTTCAAACAATGCAGCCCACAAAGCACATTCAATATTCCATAATAGAGGATTAAAACCTCAATGTTGCCTCACCCAGGAGGGGCAGCAGCCACCAGGGACAGCTGCGTCCACTGTTTGCATCCAATTTTTTATATTACAAAGTAGTTTCAGCTCAAGGCCCATCTTCAGCCTCACTGCAGGTGATGAGCTTGAACAGAAAATGGCAAACAGAAAAGGTCTGTTTAGATATTCTGGACTGAAGCAAATCTCACTTGGAGAGAGGACTATTCTCTATTATTTTTTATTTTTGCATCACTATTCACATAGCCAATATGAACTTTGATGCATTTGTTATTCAAAGTACTAGTGTGTGTGTGCAAAACAAAACGGGAAAAACAGGCCCCTGTCTCTGAAATTTTCAAGCAAGAGATGAACTTACCAAGTGCCAAGTAGGTAGCTATTATGTTCCTGGATCCATTGGTGTTGTTTGGGTGCCGCCTGGTGGCCTCTTAAAGAGGTTATTGGCACTGGCCATCAGTTTCTTGTCCCTGGCTACGTGTTAAGAATCACCCTGAAATTCTGATTTAAAAGGTCTATGGGACTTGCAGTTTCCTATTCTTCATGTAAGAAGCTTAGAAGCCACCATACTGATCTAACAACCAGGAAAAAGCTGAGTAGACTGAAAAATCCAACACCTTTCTAGAATCCCTAAGAGAGGTGAGGACAAGGCAAATTGCCACCTCAGCCCCCTAGGTCAGAGACTGACAGGTGATTACATAGAATAACAACGTCATGGAGCAGAGCCTCATGAGCAGAAAGCGCTGTGGGAACCAGTCCCGGGTGGGAAAACCTGAGCCGTGTAATGGATGAATTGCTGGAAGCTCAATGTAGACAACTCAGAATTTAAAACTCCAAGAGGATCCAGTCATAGGGGTACCCCTACAATACTGAGATTTACCTTCATAAGCTTGACCAGATTTCCATAGTAAACATCAGAGAGAAATCCTTTTGTGCTTCTGGCAGGGGTAGAGAGAAAAGGAGTCATTTTGAAATATGCCAGAGCACTTGTTCTTCTTAACACCAGCCCTCAAGAGAAACTAGTTAAGCAGAACCTAACCTGTCGGGATAGTATCAGAGCCTAACTGACCTAGGAGAAGGGAGATAACTAACTCCAGAACAGAAACATCCAACTCCAAACCATTCCAGCCATTTTTTCTTACCTAACGTGAAGGGAGGGAATTAAAACTCTTGTGAAGTTCGTAGCTCAGAGGCATGGGCTCACTAAAAGATTGAGACCTAATTGCAGGACTATAGATCACTTTCCCTGCCTCACACCTCACCACAGTATTACTAAAGGCTCATTTATAGCAGTTCCTTTTATCTGGTACTTTATGTCTGACTACCAAGAAAAAATTACAAAGTATACAAAAATGCAAAAATTTAAGGAAACAGAGCAAGCATCCAGATATATATATATATATATATATATATATATATATATATATATGAAGAACCAGACATAACAAGAATGTTGGAATCATTGGACTGCAAATTCAAAACAACTATGATAAATTGCTAAGGGATCTAATGGATAAAGTAGACAGCATGCAAGAACATATGGACAATGTAAGCAGAGAAATAAAAAACCTAATAAAGAATCAAAAATAAATGCCAGAGGTTAAAAAAAAAACACTACATAGAAATGAAGAATGCCTTTGATATGCTTAACAGAATGGACATATCTGAGGGAAGAATCTCTGAACTTGAGAATATCTCAGTAGAAACCTCCCAACTGAAGAGCAAAGAGAATAAAGACCAGAAAAATTGAACAGAATAGCCAAGGATGTGGGGTAACTAAAAAAGAGTAACATACGTGTAAGGGGAACACCAGAGGAGATGAAGGAGAGAAAGAAACAGAAGAAATATTTGAAACAATAATGACTGAGGATTTCCCCCAAATTAATGTCAGACACCAAACCACAGATCCAAGAAGCTCAGAGAACACGAAACAGAAAAAATGCAGAAGGAGGAGGAGGAGGAGGAGTAAAACCCTACACCTAGCCACATCATTTTCAAATTATAGAAAATCAAAGATAAAGAAAAAATACTGAGAGAAACCAGGGGAAAAAAGATAAAAATCACATCCAACTTCTCTTCAGAAAGCTTACAAGCAACAAGAGAAACATTTAAAGAGTTGAGAGATGAAAACCACCAACCTAGAATTCTATTCCCTGTGAAATCATGCTTCAGAAGAGAAGGAGAAATAAGCGTTTCTCAGATAAACAAAAATTGAGGGAATCTGTTGCCAGTAGAGTTACCTGGCAAGAAATGTTTATTTTTTAATTTTTTAAAATAAATTTCTAAAATATTTATTTATTTATTTGAGAGAGAGAGAGAGAGTTGGGGGAGAGGCAGCAGATGAAAAGCTGACTCCCCACTGAGCATGGAGCTCCATGCCCGCTCTATCTCACAACCCTGAGGTCATTATCTGAGGCAAAATCAAGAGTAAGGGGATCCCTGGGTTGCGCAGTGGTTTGGCCCAGGGCACGATCCTGGAGACATGGGATCGAATCCCACGTCGGGCTCCTGGTGCATGGAGCCTGCTTCTCCCTCTGCCTATGTCTCTGCCTCTCTCTCTCTCTGTGTGTGACTATCATAAATTAAAAAAAAAATAAAAATAAAAAAAATCAAGAGTCAGACGCTTAACTGACTGAGCCACCCAGGGGCCCCTAAGAAATGTTTAAAAAGTTATTTGGAGAGAATGAAAATAATATATGTCAGAAAGTTGGATCAACATTAAGAAAAGAAGTGCATCAAAGTATTATGTAAAGACAAAACACCTTGGTTCTTAATTTATCTAACAGATAACAGTTTGTTCAAGATAGTAATAGTAATAATGTATTTGACTATGAATGCTCGTGTATATTCACTTATATAAGTGAAATGGTATATGGAGACTCTCTGTACTATCCTCTAAATTTTGCTGTGAACCTAAAACTGCTTCTCCCAGCCCAAAGAAAGTTCATTTTAAAAAAAGTCTGTGGAAAAGAAAATAATAAAAAAAATAAAAAATAAAAATAAAAAAAGTCTGTGGTAGCGATGGACACTAAAATTGTTTTAAAAAACCCCACAAATTTTCACTGGTTACTTTTAAGCACAGCTGAGAACCATTGTGCAAAGGAGATTTCATGTAGAATTATTGATTGATGGGCTTTTTTTGATTGATTCACTTCACAAAATTCTACTGAGCTCCTCTTAGATGCTAAGCACATGATAGGAGATGATGACGGAAAAAAGGTCAGTCTCTTGTCCTCATTCCTCATGTATGTGACAGATGTTAATAAAATAAGTACACAGTTCTCTGATAGTTATAACAGCTAAGAACAGGGCAACCTGAGCTCATCTGGGGGTTAGCAAAGGATTACTTGAGGAATGGACGTTTGAAATGAGATCTGAAGAGTTAGTTGGAGTTAACTAGGTCAGGGTGATGGACTGAACTGCCCAATTAATTGCAAACGGCCCATGACGTTGCATGTAGGCTTTCCTAGATCTGACTCTGGTCTCCTCTCTAAGTTCCAAGCATATCCTTGGATGACCAAAGATGATTACTTATTCATTTCATAGAGAAAACATTAACGTAGCGAAGTGTTGACCCTAGGGACAAAGGAGTGTGAGTGAGGAAGGTACAGGAGGAAGACAAGAGGGAACATGGAAAAATCAAAGAAATGACACTTTTTAAAAAGGGGGCCATATTTTATCAAGCTGATTGGCAAAGGTAGATAATACACAGTGCTGGCGAGAATGGAAATTCTTCTCTCTGATCCAGCAAATTCACTCTTAAGAAGTTACCCTGGAGAACTGTGGGCATAGATAATGTGGAAAGTCCAGCAAAGAAAGTAAGCATGGCTGCCCTTAAACAATAGGATCCTAGCCCCTCTGGAGGAGAGGTTTCTTTTTGAGGCAGGAAGAGTAAGTATTGTGTGGGAGGTTGTCAGCGGCTGAGTTACCATTGATCACTCCAGGTGGGATTATGTAAAAGCAGGTTTGTGTGTAGAAAAATTTCAATATCACAACCTCTCCCATCCTTTTAATTCAGTTGAATTCAACATTCTTACTGAGTACCTGCTGATCCAAGGCTTTGGTACGGATGAAGAACTTCATTATAATGAGAATGGTAACACCTGCCTCCCTGCCCCCAGGAGTGCAGTCTAGAAGGGCAGGCTGACATGTTACAAATTCAAATACAGTGATTATAATGAACTAAATATTTTATTATAGGTATAAGAATATGTGTTTAAAAGTATTATGAAAAGAAAGGAAGAGCACAATAAATTGCAATTGGAGAACTGTGTGAAGAAGATTCCCCGAAGACATGCCATTTGAACAAATTTTAAAGAATTAATTAGATTTTCTTAGATTTGGCATAGGGGTGGGGAAGGGAGGTCCTTCTCCTTCAGAAAAGAATTACACAAGGCATTATTTATTTGATGCCTTTACTGAGCACGTATTGATCATGTTGCTAGGTGCTGGGTAGGACACAGAAGTATGAGAACTTTCCACCATGAAAACAAGACAAAACACATCACAAGAACAATATATATATATATATATATATATATTTGATGTTAAATTACTGTGTAATTAGGTATCAATTTTATCAGCAGGATCCAGGCTCTGGGACAGAATCGTTGCCCAAAATATTTGCAGCACCGTGGAATGAAGCCTACTGGGGGCCAAGGGAGAGGGCCCCTTTCCTCAGTTTTCTAGATTAAAAAGTATTATTATTTCTTAATGCTATATGAACCATACCTGAAAACACTTTGGCAAAAAATCAGGCATAAAGAGTAAAAGAAAATCAAAGCTTCCCTTTACCACTTCCAACTCCCCTTCAATCCCATCTCTTTCCCCAGATCGAGCTACTATTTCCAGTTTGGTGTGGATCTTCCCAGAACCTTATCTATGCATTTATGTACAGATAGGTACATACACAAATATATAGTGCGGGTTTTTTTGTTTTTGGTCTCTGTGTTTTATATAAATGATTCTGAACATTTCTTCAACTCTTATTCTTCACTCCAATATGGAACTTTACATGTCAGTCTATTTAGATACACCTCATTATTTTTAGCTAGTATTTCATAGTATGGTTGGTGCATCTTAGTTACTTAACTATTCCCGTCTGGTCAACCATGAAATGGGCAACCCATTAAGGTTCTACCTAATTTGTACAATAACAACAACGAACCTCAGTCTGGGTTTAGTAAATGGGGTCCTGCCTTGAACCATCACTATAGAGGGTCATAATCCCACTGCTGATTCCAAGATCTAAATCAATGCACAGATCCAGAATGGAAAGGAAGCTGGGACCCTTGAAGAAGAACTCAGTAAGCACTACAAGGTGAACTGAGAATCTTATTCCAAGACTTCCCCAGAGTGGTCTTTGGCTAAGTAATTATACACTGAGAAAAGAGAAATACAAAGAGCTTGCCAGCACCGTGGTCCATCAGTGAGGGTGGGAAGCCTAGTGGTCAGGGGAATGAATCAAGCTTAGATATGAATCAATCTCATAGAGGCTCACTGGGACATGAACTCTAAAGATGTCTGGGGTGGGGAAGAGAAGACTACATAGAGTTCTTTGCATCACTACAAATGAAAGAAATAAGGATCAAAACAAGATACCCATTTTACCAAGCTGAGTGGTAAATTATTACTATGTTTATGGGATGGAAATCAGTATTTGCCCCTTGACCCAGCAAACTTACTTTTAGAAATCATCCCATAGAATTGTTCTCACATGTATGTAGAGAGAAAGCAGAGAGTGAGAGAAGCTGGTCAACTTCTGTTTTACTTAAAATTATGGAATCAACCTCTGGAATCAGGTATTTTGAACCTATCTAGTAATTACTTCCCAAGTTCCTGAGTGTATAGTTGAAAATGATACACTTAGAAATCGACAGAATCTTCACTCTGGATCCCTAATCCCCGGAATGAAAGCTATTATGGTGGGAAAACCCAGACTTCCCCCTTTTTACCAAACCAAAAAGTAATACTGCATCCCTGGAAGAAATGCAGCAATTAGTGCCAACATCAAAAACTTGAGATTCAGGAGTGATGATTTTTTATCACATCTACAATTTACCTGACAACGTGGGCTGATGCATAGTTTAGAAGAACTTGGAGAATGGAATGACAGTGACTTTCATTGCATCTGCTTTTACAGATGCTGTCTCTTTTGTAACCCCTGATATGTCATTATCAATTTGGCCAGTGCCTCTTTCTCTATCCCAATAAACAATGATGCAGTTTGCTTTCACATGGCGGGGACTGTAGAATGCTCTCAACATCTTGCCTCATTCTCAGTATCAACTCCATGGCTTCATTCTTCAGTCATGTACTTAGAAACCTCGATCATCTCACCAACCCCATAGGACACAGTCCTGGTCTCTACAAGGATGTCATTGTGCTAAGATGGCCTGATAAGCAGGAAAGAGCAAGCACCCTGACTGACTTGGTAAGACACTTGTGTGCTGAAGATGGAAGATAAACCCAAGAAAAATCAGGGAATGACCACATCAGTATAGTTTTTGGTGTCTCCGGTCATCTGAGTTATGTTGGATATTTGCTCCAGAATGAAGGAGAAGTCTCTTTATCTTGTGCCCCCCATAATCCTGACAGACAAAAGGTACTTTATAGGACATCTTTGGAGAAGCAAAAGCTTGCCAGGTTTGAGTGAGGCCCAGAGAAGCAGAACACTTCTCAAGCTCTGCTAGGCTGCAGTGCAGGTAATCTGCCCCTAGCCTTTCTAACCCAGAACATTCAGTGGTGTTCAAAGTGTGTGTGACAAATCAGGCTGTGTGGAGCTTAAGGCAAGCCTCAACATTAAAAGTAGTATGAAGGCTACTATATACATGGCCTAATATACATGTTTCCATTACTGTAATTTCCTTTTGATAGTACTGCATGATTTTTGTTGTTGTTAATATATATATATATTTAATTTTAATTGTGTAGGAGGTGCCTGTTGGCTCAGTTGGTAGAACATGGGACTATGGATCTTGGGGTCATGAGTTCAAGCCCCCTAATGACGGTAGAGTTTACTAAAAAAAAAAAAGATTTTTTTAATTGTGTAAAATATAGATAACATAAAATTTACCATTTTAAGTATACAGTTCAGTTCCATTTAGTACATTCATATTGTGCAATCATCACAACCATCTCAGAACTTTTTTCATCTTGCAAAACTGAAACTCTATATCCATTAAAGGATAATTCAGCATTTCTTCCTCCACCCAGCCCATGAAAACCAGCATTCTATTTTCTGACTGCTCTTAAAGTACCCTGTGATTTTAATTTTGTTATTTTTATAGTATCTCTGCTCTCTAGGAAGCCAAATCTCTCCTCAGTGCTTTTTAAAAAGATTTCCTGGACACTTTTGTACGTTTGATATTCCTGTTGCATTTTTTAAAAAGATTTTTTATTTATTTATTCATGAAAGACACAGAGAGAGAAAGGCAGAGACGTAGGCAGAGGGAGAAGCAGGCTCCAGGCAGGGAGCCCGATGTGGGACTCGATCCTCAGACCGCAGATCACGCCCTGAGCCAGGGGCAAGTACTCAACTGCTGAGCCACCCAGGCATCCCTCCTGTTGCATTTTTGAGTCAGCTTACCAACTTTCATAAATAAACTCAGATAAGATTTTTGATATTGCACAGAATCACCATTGTTAAGGTGTGACAATTTAAGCTTCAAAAAATATAATTTATTAAAACAAGTTAAGTCTATTATAAAAAAGTCATGAGACTTTAATGACTTCAAATGGAGAATTTTTAAATTTTCAATAAATAGTACCATACTCAAGTTAATTTTATTCAGGTAAGAACAAATTTTAATTGTTTAAAAACTCAGGATGTTTTCATTATACCCACGCAGAAGGTTAATACTCCTTGTGTGAAATATTTTTTAAAGATTTCATTTATTTATCTTAAGAGAGGGAGAGAGGCAAAGGGAGAAGATCTCAAGCAGACTCCCTGCTGAGCATGGAGCTCGACTAGGGCTGGATCTCACAATCCTGAAATCAGGACCTGAGTGGAAATCAAGTCAGATGCTCAACCCACTGAACCACCCAGGCATCCCTCCTGTGTGAAATATTAATGAATATGCTCATGGGACTTTCTGCTCCTTCAATATATGGCATTAGTAGGGGAAGGGGAAGGAGTGGACTTTAAAGGCTGAAGTTACAACATCAACAGTTCAAAATAGGTTTGTATCAGACAACCAAGCATGTCTAGCAATGTTTTAGCCATCTTATGCCCTAGAATTATTTAACTATCCCCAAATTCCATCCATTGTTTGTCGCCTAGCCACAGGGTGAGATTTGTTGACCCTCACAAATGCCATAATTTAATATGGTGTGTGGAATCTGTGGAACACAGTAACCCTAGAGGTATTGTCTCATACTTGTACTCTCTTTGATGGTAAATACACATCTTCAAGTACACTTTAAAAATTACATCTAAGACCATGCAGCTTATATGATGTGGGTCCCAGAAGAGGATGCATTAAAATCCCACCAACTTTTGTATAGGTATCTCTCATTCAGCATTCCTAACCATAGGCAAACAGCTCATTTCATGTAGCACAAAGACTGGAGAGGGTGACCTAGGAGCCAAAAAATTTACTTCCATTACTGACAGTAAATGAGAATAAACCGAACACATGGATGGAGTTCCTCCTTAGACTGAGTGGCAGAGTTTGGTGTTGGAAGATTCCTGGACTAATAATCAGACCAAAGTCCAATGTATTACAGTTCTGTTTTTAGAAGCATCTTGAGTTCACTCATTTTAATGATGGTTCTTGCATGTGGCATAGAAAGTTGAAAGAAGGCTTTTCTGGATGGCACTCTAATAGTACCAAATCTGAATCAACTACATTGCAAGTTGCAGTATTCAAAAAGTATATATAACTAACTACATGCCTAGCAGTGAAAACATTTTTTTTTACAACAGACCTCAGAAAAAACCATTCCCCTCCCGTCCTTACTTTATTAACGGATCTTATACTTAAAGCTTCGTTCTAAAAAAAAAAAAAAAAAAGTTTCTTTATAAGACAATTTTTATCTGAGTTTGATAATTATACATTCATAACAAAGAAATAGACTTACATCCTGGATATAAAGCCCGAGTTGCTTACTCTGTGTTACTTATCATTACTAAAGATGGGTCAAGCAGTTATGATATGCTCTCTGGGTGAATGCAGAGTGAACCATATATGCAGTGCCCTTGTCTAGTAAAGAAAGACAACTGATCCTGAATCTAATCAACCACTGGATCCAACAATATGTTAAACACCATCAAGAATGCAATTAGCCTAAAGTTATCTTTATGCCAAAGAATATTATCCCTTTTTAGATTTATATACATGATTGAACTAGTTCCAGAAAGCTAAGTATTTGTACACTCACCATAGTGAGCAAGAATTTGCCTTACTGCACTTCGACCAGAATTGCTTATAATAATCCATTTTAAATCATGTGCACTATTTGAATTAGGCAGAATAGTATTTGTTATTGCATTAATTTGAATACGATTGAGGTTAAGAGTATTTTTTGCTTATTTTTGTTTCTTCTTTTAGAATTGTGTATTCATACTTTTTGCCCATTGTTCTGTTTGATCCTTGATGGTTGTCTTGCTTCTACACCTGGGGTAGAATCTTTATTTGGTAAAGATATTACCCTTTATCATATTTGTTGCAATTTTTTTCCAGCTTCTAGTTAGTTTTCTAATTATGTTTATAGTCTCGTGTAATTTTAATGTTTCCCAACCTGCTGCCACTTTCCTTTGAGTTTCTAACACTGCTCTTAAACTTAGAAAATTATTCCCCATTTAGAGAGATATTCTCCTGACAAATGGAAGCTGATAGACATGCAATTCTCTTTTCTATTTATGGCTTGATGTTTATATATTCAACTCTTCATTCTACCTAGACATTTTTTGGCATAAGGTATAAAAATAAGATCTAAATTATTTTTCCCCAAATAACAACTCTGTGGCTTGAACACTATATTGAATAATTCTTATATTACACAATTATTAGTATGTAAAGTTATAATGTTATCAAGACCTGAAGTTCCTTCTTTATTGCCGATCTAGAAAGAGCAATTTTGCCAAAACTTGAATTACTTTGGTCTTGATATATGTTTGCTCAATTTTGCTGTTTTCTTTGAGGTAAAAATAGATGTTAGTTTTTCTTCCCTTATGTTCCTGATTAACAAATAAGAGATGGACTCATTTGCGTTTTATTTAGTGAATATGTTGCCTATCTCATATTTTGCAAGCTAATATCACTTAATTTTCACTAATAGTATATTTTGATTTCTGTTACATGCACTATTCTAAAACTAGGAAAGCCAATTTCTTAAATTACTATAAGTGAAGTCTGGACTGATTTTACTTTTACTTTTATTTTTTTTTATTTTATTTATTTTACTTTTAAAATGTACTCCTAAAGTTCAAAAATATTTTAAAAAATCAATTCACAAACAGAAAAAGTAAAGAACACTCACATGTCTGTAGAACTAATGAACGATGGAGATATAAAGACAAGGTAAATTTTGTCATGGGTGGAAGGGGAGAAGAGGACAACTCACTGGAGGGAGAGCATCAGAGTTGGGTTCATCAGACATTTCACAGAGAAGCCATGGCATCTAATGAGAGCCCAGCAAGGCTGGATTCTCATATGCTGCTGGAATATGTCTTTTAATATATTTAAAACCCAAACAAAAGCATTGTCTGCTCCTAGATACATCACTGGGTTTAAATATATTAACTGATGCCAAAGAAGGAATACAGGTTGCCCCCATTTATCCAAACATAGAGTATTCCTGATACCTTTCATAAATGCAAATGGCTAAAGAGAAGCAATTGCCATTCATTTATACTGAAAATTTTTTGAGTTTTCCGTGCCCCCCAAAATAACCTCTCTTAGGCTTCTCTGATGCCTTAGGACACATCTTGTTAACAGAAGCACAAAATAAATTGAGATAAAGCACAAATACTAAAAAGATATAGTTCCAAGCTGTGATGGCTTGATGCTGATACCAAGTGTAGTTCCCAGGGAAAGAGCTTGGGAGAGCCACTCTCCCCGCTGGGTTCCTACTGCCTCTCGCTACAAAAACCTTGAATGCACTGTATTCACTTTTTGCTTTATTCACTAAAGCAAAAATCCTCTCAGGATTTTGCATTCAGTTAAGGAAAACAGGTACTAATGTAGGTCTCTCACAAAAGCAAAGTGCCATAACACAAACTTGCAAACAGTGGGGCCACCTGAGTCCAAAGCAGACATTCCTGCACATTAGGATTGAGCAATGAGCAGGTAGCCAGGAGGCAACAGGTGCTAGGATTGAGTAGGAAACGAATCTATGAAGGTGTCAGAGTTTGTGCTATCAATTGAATTATTAGTACATTATTAAAATATTTCACTTTTTGTACATCTGCCATTTTGAATTCATTCTTCTGTGAGTTAGTAAACAAGTAAGCCAAGTTGTTTTCTCTCCATGGGGAAGAAAAAGAACCATAAATGCATGATACATATATGTATGTATATTAATAATATATGTATAATAAATTTGTTTATTTAGTGGGCTCCACACCCAATGTGGGGCTTGAATTCACAACCTTCCCAAGATCAAGAGTCACATGCTCCACTGACTGAGCCAGTCAGACACCCCAAACGTGTGCCCTTGAAAGCAGAGAGTATAACATGTGCTTCATGATATTCGTATGATTCATCACTTAAGGGTAGAGCTAGTCTGTGAAGAAAATAGAAAGATCTGGAACAACCTATGCTTTCCCTGGACATGTAAAACATCTCCACAGGTTTTTGTTATTAGCAGCATGATGGATCATTCTGTGACAATGCCTAGGGTCTGTCTAAATATTGGACAAAGATGGGATTAGCCATGCAGATGTACAATATCAGTACAAAATCTTCAAACGTCTACTGTGGGTCTCTCCCCAGCCACTGCACTTAACTCTCGGGATTATTGCCTGTGTGGGTCGCTCATTGCATGTGAGCTTGCAGGGATGGAACACTAGCCCCTGAATATTCCTGCTTCTGGTCCAGCCTCCCACAAGCTCTCCTATGTACTCACCGAAGAGCATTTCAGAGGGGCCCACAGTTTATGGAGGAGCTGTCTGGAAGGTCTCATACACGTTTATTTATACTTGGGGGAAAAAGAAAACAGGTAGGAGAACCACAGCTACTTTTGTGCAAAATGAATTTTCTGCATATGAAGGACAAAAATGTCCTTTTTATTTTTTTAAAGATTTTCTTTTTATTTCTTCATGAGAGACACACAGAGAGAGGCAGGTACATAGGCAGAGGGAGAAGCAGGCTCCATGCAGGGAGCCCGATGTGGGACTCGATCCCAGATCCCAGGATCACGCCCTGAGCCAAAGGCAGATGCTCAACCACTGAGCCACCTGGGTGCCCCCAAAATGTCCTTTTTAAACAATAGATTCTTCTAGACTCAAATACTTAAGGTTTTGAATTACATTTTAAAAATGAGCAAGAACAGATGGTGAAAGATAATCGTGCAGCTGTGGAAAGGACTGAAAACAGAGTTTCCCAGCTTCTGTGAGTTAGTTTCTAACTGTGTGTTCTTGGGCAAGTCACTTGACTTATAAACAGAAGATAAAAAGAAAGTTAATGTTAAAGCAGACACATGCAAAAAAAAGCAGCATGTACATACTAACATATTCGATAACACCTTATCCTCTATATGATGAAATAATTTTCTTAATAATCAGTAATAATTTTCTCCATTTGTTTTTTGTTTTACAGCTACTTAAAAAAGAACTGATACAAATTTTAATATTTCAGGTATGAACTAAAATTTGCACTTACTGACAAAAAAAATTCTATCTCAGGACTGGCACACTATTTCACCATTTTCAATTTTAGATACAAGTAAAAATTCTAATTCACAAAGAATGACAGACCTGAGGTAACTCAGGCTCTGCTTTCTCATCTTGATACCTGTGTGCCATCACCACTTATGTCAAATCTGCTATCTAAATGCAGGGATATGTCATATCACCAGTGCTAGAGGCTGACACTATGCCAAAGAGAGCTTGAACAATTCTGAACAATCTGAATTTAATCTCAAAATGAAAGTCATAGCTGAGTGTGTTGGGGGTCAATGGTAAAATTGAGAGTTCTCCAAATTAGCCTCCACATAGAGCATGATGCTTACCAAAGTATAAATGCTAAACAAAAGTGCTAATTCAAAGTTTACATGTGTATTCTTAAAATTCAACAGTATTCACTACTACTCTAGAATGTAGATCAACAAAATATATTTTTCAGGGAGGAGAGGTTTTTTAAAAATTATTTTTAAGATCAGAATTGTCAGAGTAGTGATAATAAAAAGCAGATCAACTTTCAGCCAGTTTATTTTTTAAAAGATTTTATTTATTTATTTATTTATTTATTTATTTATTTATTTATTTATTCATTCATTCATTCATTCATTCATTCATTCATTCATTCGATAGAGAGAGAGAGCACAAGCAGGTGGAGCAGCAGGCAGAGGGAGAGGGAGAAGCAGGCTCTTTGCTCTATCCCAGGACCTCTGGGATCATGACCTGAGCTGAAGGCAGACACTTAGCCAACTGAGCCACCCAGGTGCCCCATATTATTTTTAAACTCTTTAATTATCCTCTATTGCTTGTACCAGGGACAGTCTTTCCTTGCCCTTGATAATCCACCCTCCCCACTCTCTTGCATTTTATCACTTTAATAGTGAGATAAGCACTTACTATCTCACCCTCACCTCCCCAGAACCTGACATGACCCAGGCCTGGCATCCACAGAGGGCCTCTTATATTTAGAATTTAGATGTATCATCAAAATGAGGTATTCTTATAGTCACAAAGATAAACCAACAAGAATGAAGGAAGAATGAAGAAATGATTTTTTTTGTATGCCCTTCTGGTCCCAAGATTATGGCTATGGATAGCAAGGTCACCAAGAACAATTAGAGATTGCCAAGCACTTGTTTTAATGTGTTTTCAAGTCTGAGAAGTTTGACATTTAGAAATAAATAGTAAGGGATCCCTGGGTGGCTCAGCGGTTTAGTGCCTGCCTTTGGCCTAGGGCATGATCCTGGAGTCCTGGATTGAATCCCTTGTCGGGCTCCCTGTGGGGAGCCTGCTTCTCCCTCTGCCTGTGTCTCTGCCTCTCTCTCTCTCTCTCTCTGTGTGTGTGTCTCTCATGAATAAATAGATAAAATCTTAAATAAATAAATAAAATAAAAAAGGAAGAAGATATTCATCTTACAAATTTTAACTTGCGCCGTTAACTGGACTTCTATATGTAAATTATATTATTAAAAATTCTGAAGTTATTTTGTAAAAAGAACAAGTATAATGAATTGTATATTTGGGGTGTTTTAAGTTCGTTATTTTTTTACACATAAACGTTAACATGTGCCATAATTTTTACAACTGTTTTGCCATTTCTACAAATGAGCCTGTTTGCATTGCTGGAGTTTCCCATAGGAAACCAATCCTATGGGTGTTCCAGTATGGGACTTACAGTGCTCAAAGTGGGACAGTCCCTGCCAGGCAAACCAGAACTGCTGGCTACCCTACCTAAGCCCTTCAGAGGAGAGCACACTCTGATCTTCTAGGATGGCTGGTTTCTCACTGGCTGAGTCTGGAAATCTTTTCTGAAGAGGAACAGAAGCTACCCCTTCCCCCTTTCTGCTGAAACAGGCACTCATACTAGGAGCATTCAGCCTCAAGCATGACGCCTCCATACACCACTGCTCATTCCTCCTCAAACTGACTTGTCTCTATTTCAAACTGAGCATTTATCTGATGACAACAACAAATGCGATTACATAATATCTCTTATATAAATCATAGTAGAGTGTTTTACAAACTAAGAACAAGATGAACGTAGAAATTTTACATTTTTTAAGGACCCAGCAAAGATTTAGCATTCTCAAAATCACCTGGAGGCCACTTCCATACCTCTGTGATAGAAATTTAGAAAACCCTAGATTTGGGGTTCCGAGGCTGAAATTTGAAGTATCTAAGACAGTTGAAGGATATAGACTTTTGAATATGTAATAAATAAAAGGTTTGGAGAGCATATGGTCCTGAGAAAACTGTGCCTGGTGTAAGTTAAATAACTAAAAAATCAATACGCTGTTACTGACAACCAAGATGTTGTATTGTGGAGGTTTTGTGCTGAAACAGATAGTAGTAAAAGAGAATGATGGTGTTTTTTCATGCATCATGTGTTGTCTTCCAACCAATGGCATGATTTGGGGAATCCATAACTAATGATTTATGCCACAACTCAAGCCTTGAAGTAAAGTCATTGATCACGTTTGATCAACATCTTTGCCTGTTGTTATTTAAAAGACAGTAAAAGACTTCTAGACCTGAAAGATAATCACCCAAGTTAAGAGAATAAATGGGTTATAGAAACTTCATCAACCAACCACTTAAAACTTGGCCTTTTGCAGCACCACTAAGATTTAAACTGCAAGGTCAGTCAAAACAAAGCCAATTGTAGTTTATGAATGACTGGAAATAGATCAGCTTTGCCAAGCGGAGAGCCAAAAAACTACCACAAGCAAGGGTGTGGTTTGCACATGCTCATCTGTGATTGCAGAAAGGCAAAGTGGTACAAAGCTTTAGAGGGCAATTTAGCCCTAAATATAAAATTTTACATTACTTTTTTTAAAAAGATTTATTTGAGAGAGAAAGCAGGAACAAGAGAGAGAGAGCAAAAGAGAGAGAGTGGGGGGAAGGATAGGGGAAGAGGGAGAAAGAATCCCAAGCAGACTCTGCAATAAGCATGGAGCCCTGCCTGGGGTTTGACCTCATGACCTTGAGATCAGGACCCCTGCCAAAACTAAGAGTCATATGCTTAAATGCGCCACCCACGTGCCCACCTAAATACAAAATTTTAAATACAACGTGTCTGACTGAGCAAGGCCATGTCTAAGAATTTTGTTCACAGAAATACTGATCTGATTTACAAAAATATACATAAGGAAAGCTTATGGCATTTGTGATTGTGAAATAGTTGACCTCCTAGACGTTTAACAATAGTGTGAAAAAAACTTTATTGTAGATCCAGGGCTGCCCAAGTGGTTCAGTTGGTTAAACATCTCACTCTTGAAGTCAGCTCAAGTCATGATCTCAGGATCATGAGATCCAGCTCCACATTGGGCTCTGTGGTCTGCTTGAGAATCTTTCCCCCTTTCCTCCCCTCCCCCTTTGCTCCTCCACTCCCCACTTGCATGTGTGCTCACTCTCTCAAATCAATCAATCAATCAATCAATCAATCTTTATTGTAGATCTATACTGAAGAATACTATGTAGCCATCCAAAAAAAGAATATGGATCTATACGCATTGACTTGGAAACAACTCAGGGATATACTGGGGAGAAGATAGCAAGTTGCAGAGCACCATTTTTATTTTGTAAAAGAAATAAAAAAAAAACCAATATGAATACACATTCATATGTATGCTCATAAAATGATTCAAGAAACACTATACTCATAGCAAACTTAAGACTGATTAGTGGTTGAGAGTGGGAATGTTTCATTTAAATTTTTTAGGATGTACTTATATTACTTTTGTATTTTTAAGGCAGAATTTCCTTTTTCTTTTTTTTAAAACCTGGAAACATGCTGTCAATTAGGTCCTGACTCTGAAAGTCATTGTACCTCTCCCTTGCAATAACCACATCAGAGACAAAAGATAGAGGTGATTGTATATAAAAAAAAAAAAACACCAAGGATCCTGCAAGTAAAATCAGGCCCCTTCACATCATCCCAGGTACAGGGATGGAAAAATAAAAGCTGTTCTATCCTGTATTTTTGACAAGTTTTCAATTAGGTAACATATTAAGCCATTTAACAAATGAAGATAACAAGATTTAAGCAAAGTTATATATATTATACCTAATTCATATTGCTCTATTTTAAATTTGATGGATAAAGAATCCCTTTCTTTCTTCCTTATTTCTCATCTCCCTGGTCTTCCCAAGCCTACATCTGTCTCTCTCTACAAACCATTCATTTAAAGTAAAAAATTTTTATGCACTTTAAAAAAAAGTAATTCCAGGGATCCCTGGGTGGCGCAGCGGTTTGGCGCCTGCCTTTCGCCCAGGGCACGATCCTGGAGACCCCGGGTCGAATCCCACATCCGGCTCCCGGTGCATGGAGCCTGCTTCTCCCTCTGCCTGTGTCTCTGCCTCTCTCTCTCTGTGTGGCTATCATAAATAAATAAAAATTAAAAAAAAAAAGTTTAAAAAAAAAAGTAATTCCAGTGTTATGTTAGTTTCAGGTGTATGATATGCGATTTGACACTCCTATATATTACCTAGTGCTCATCATGATAATTGTACTCTTAATCCCCATCACCTGTATCACCCGTCCCCCCACATACCTCCCCTCTGGTAACCATTAGTTTGTTCTCAAGAGTTAAGAGTCTGTTTTTTTGGTTTCTCTTTTATTCCTTTTGTCTACTGTTTTGTTTCTTAAATTCCACATATGAGCAAAATCGTGTGGTATCTGTTCCTTCTCTGACCAGCTCACCTTGCTCCACATTATACTCTGCAGCTCCATCTATGTTGTTGAAAATGGCAAGATTTCATTCTTTTTATGGCTGAATACTACTCCATTCTATATGTATACTGTATCTTCTTTATCCATTCATCTATTGATGGACACTTTGGGCTGTTTCCAGGTTGGTTATTGTAAATAATGCTGCGATAAATATAGGGGTGCATATATCCCTCTGAATTAGTGTTTTTGTATTCTTTGTGTAAATACCCAGTAGTGTGATTGCTAGATCATAGGGTAGTGCTATTTTTAGTTTTTTGAGGAAACTCCATACTGTTTTCCTCAGTGGGTACACTCATTTGGGCTCCTACCAACAGTGCACAAGAATTCCTTTTTCTCCACCTCCTCACCAACACTTGTTTCTTGAGTTTTTTATTTTGGTCATTCTCTCAAGTGTGAGGCGATATCTCATTGTGGTTTTGATTTGCATTTCCCTGATAATCAGAGATGTTGAGCATCTTTTTGTGTGTCTGTTGGCTATCTGGATGTTTACTTTGGAGAAATGTCTGTTCCTGTCTTCTGCCTATTTTTAAATTGAATTATTTGGTTTTGTTGGTGTTGAGTTGTGTAAGTTTTTTATGTATTTTGGATACTAATCCTTTATGGGAGATGTCATTTGCAAATGTCTTCTCCCATTCCGTAAGTTGTTTTTAGTTCGATTAGTTGTTGTTGTTGTTGTTGTTGTTTTGCTGTGCAGAAGCTTTTTATTTTGATGTAGCCCAAAGAGTTTAGTTTTGCTTTTGTTTTCCTTGCCTCAGGAGACATATCTAGAAAGTATAACCAATGTCAGAGAAATTACTGTAAGTCCTCTTATCTAGGATTTTTGTGGTTTCAGGTCTTGCATTTAGGTCTTTAACCCATTTCGAATTTGTTTTTGTGTTTGATGTAAGAAAGAGGTCCAGTTTTCCCAACACCATTTGTTGAAGAATGGTCTTTTTCCCATTGCATATTCTTGCCTCCTTTATTGATAATTAATTGACCATACAATTGTGGGCTCACTTTTGGGTTTTCAATTCTGTTTTATTGATCTGTGTATCTATTTTTGAGCCAGTACCATACTGTTTTGATTACTATAGCTTTGTAATATAACTTGGAGTCCAGAATTGTGATGCCTCCAGTTTTGTTTTGTTTTGTTTTTTTTTCAAGATTGTTTTGACTATTCAGGATCTTCTGTGGTCCTATGCAAATTTTAGGATTGTTTGTTCTAACTCTGTGAAAAATGCTGTTGGTATTTTCATAGGGAGTGCATTAAATGTGTAGATTGCTTTGGGTAGTATAGTCATTTTGATAATATTTGTTCTTCTAATCCGTGATTATGAGATGATTTTCCATTTCTTTGTGTCATCTTCCATTTCTTTCCTCAATATTTTATAGTTTTCAGAGTATAGGTCTTTCACCTCTGTGGTTAGGTTTATTCCTAGATATTTTATTTTTTTGGTGCAATTGTAAATGAGATTGTTTCTTAATTTCTCTTTCTGCTGTTTCATTGTTAGTGTATAGAAATACTATGGATTTCTGTACATTGATTTTGTATCTGTCACTTTACTGAAATCATTTACCAGTTCTAGTCATTTTTCTTTGGCAGAGTCTTTAAGGTTTTCTATATATAATATCATATCATTTGCAAAGAGTGAAAGCTTTACTTATTCCTTACCAATCTAGATGCCTTTATTTCTTTTTGTTGCCTGATTGCTGTGGCTTAGGCTTCCAGTACTATTTTGAATAGAAGTGGTGAGAGTGGACATCCTTGTCCTGTTCCTGATCTTGGAGGAAAGCCTTTATCTTTCCCATTGAGTATGATGTTAGCTGTGGATTTTTCATATTAAATCTTATGTTGAGTTATGTTCCTTCTAAACCTACTTTGTTGAGAGTTTTTTTTTAATCATAAATGGATATTGTACTTTGTCAAATGGTTTTTTTGAGTCTATTAAAATGACCATATGGTTTTTATCCTTTCTTTTATCGATGTGATGTACCACACTGATTGATTTGCAAATATTGAACCACCTTGCATCCCAGGAATAAATCCTACTTGATTGTAGTGCATGACTTTTTTTTTAACATATTGTTGGATTCAGCTTGACAATATTTTGTTGAGGATTTTTGCAATATTTCATCAGAGATATTGGCCTATAGTTCTCTCTCTCTCTTTTTAAGTAATCTCTACACGCAATGTGGGGCTTGAACTTACAACCCTAAGATGGAGTCACATGTTCTACTGACTGAACCAGCCAGTCACCCCTGTAGTTCTCTGTTTCTGTGGTGTCTTTATCTGGTTTTGATATTAAGGTAATACTGGTCTCACACAATGAATTTGGAAGTTTTATTTCCTCTTCTATTTTTTGGAATAGCTTGAGAAAAATTAGTATTAACTCTTCTTTAAATTTTTGGTAGAATTCACCTGTTAAGCCATCTAGTCCTGAACTTTTGTTGTTGGGATTTTAAAAATGATTATTATTGATTAAATTCTATTTCTGATAATGGGCCTGTTCAAATTTTCTATTTCTTCATGCTTCAGTTTCAGTAGGTTATGTTTCTAAGAATTTATCTATTTCTTATAGGTTGTTCAATTTTTTGGCATATAATTTTTATAATATTCTCTAACAATCCTTTGTATTTCTGTGGTGTCAGTTGTTATTTCTCCTCTTTCATTTGTGCTTTTTAAAAAATTCTCCCCCTCTGTCTTATTTTTTTGATGAATCTGGCTAGAAGTTTATCATTTTTATTAATCTTTAAAACAACCAGCTCCTGGTTTCATTGTTCTGTTCTATTGTTCGTTTATTTTTTTTGTTATGTTATTTTTTTGTTTTTAGTTTCTGTATCACTTCTGTTCTAATCTTTATTATTTCCTTCCTTCTACTGGTTTTAGGTTCTATTCTTCTTTTTCTAGCTCTTTTAGGTGTAAGATTATGTTGTTTACTTGAGATTTTTATTACTTCTTGAGGCTGGCCTGTTTTGCTACAAACTTCCCTCTTTGAACTACTTTTGCTGCATCCCAGAGATTTTGAACTATTGTGTTTTCATTTTCATTTTCCTCCATGTAATTTTTTATTTCTTTTTTAATTCTTAGTTGACCTATTCATTATTTAGTAGCATGTTATTTTACCTCCATGTATTTGTGGTCCTTCCAGATTTTTTCTTGTGGTTGATTTCTAGTTTCATACATTGTGGTCAGAAAAGATGTATGATCTATTGTGGAGAGTGTTCCATATGCACTTGCAAAGAATGTGTATTATGCTATTTTAGGATGGAATGTTCTGAATATATCTGTTAAATCCACCTGGTCTAGTGTGTCATTCAGATCCATTGTTTACTTGTTGGTTTTCTGTTTGGCTGATCTGTTTATTGATGTAAGTGGGGGTGTTAAAGTCCTCTACTACTATTGTATTACTGTCAGTTAGTTCCTTTATGTTTGCTATTAACTGTTTCAAGAATTTGGGTTCTGGGGATCCCTGGGTGGCTCAGCGGTTCAGCGCCTGCCTTTGGCCCAGGGCGTGATCCTGGAGTCCCGGGATCGAGTCGCGCCTCAGGCTCCCTGAATAGAGCCTGCTTCTCCCTCTGCCCCTCTCTCTCTCTCTCTCTCTCTCTCTCTCTCGAATAAAGAAATAAAATCTTAAAAAAATAAAGAATTTGGGTGCTCCCATGTTGGGTGCATAAATATTTACAATTGTTACATACTCTTGTTGGATTGTCCCCTTTATGATTATATGGTGTCCTTTTTTTATCTCTTGTTATAGTCTTTGTTTTAAAGTCTATTTTGTCCAATATAAGTATTGCTGCCCTGCTTTCTTTTGACATCCATTTTCATGGTGAATGTTTCTTCATCCTCTCACTTTTAGTCTGCATGTGTCTAAGTCTGAAATGTGTCTAATAGGCAGCATATAGATGGGTCTTGTTTTTTTATCCATTTGGCCACCCTATGTCTTTTTATTGGAATGTTTAGTCCATTTACAGTCAAAGTATTATTGATAAGTATGTATTGCCATTTTGATACTTGTTTTGTGGTTGTTTCTGTAGTTCTCTGATTCTTTCTTCTCTTGCCCCTTTACACTTTGTTGCCTTTGTTGCCTTTCTTTAGTGCTAAACTTGGATTCCTTTATTTTTTGCACATCTATTACTGGGTTTTGTTATATACATAATATACATAATATACATTATAAACCATATTATATACATTATAAACCATTAGGTCTGTATATAACATCTTTTGCATATAGCTGTCTACATTAAGCTTGAGCCCATTCTTTATTCCTCCTCTCCAACATTTGGTATATAGTGCCATACTTTACATCTTTTTGAGTACCTTCACTGATTCGCACAGATATGCTTATTTTTAATGCTTTTATGCTTCCTACCTTTTCAACTCTTACTTATGGTCTTTCCTTTCCACTCAAAGAGTCCCCTTTAACATTTCTTGTAGGGCTGGTTTATTGGACATGAACCCTTTCAGCTTTTGTTTGTGTGGGAAACTCTTTATCTCTTCTTCCGTATGAATGATAGCTTTCCTGGATAGAGTATTCTTGGCTGCAGATTTTTTTTTTCACTTTAGCACTTTGAATATATCATGCCACCCCCTTCTGGCTCACAAAGGTACTCCTGAAAAATCCACTGATAGCCTTACAGGGTTTCATTTTTATGTAACTATCTCTCTCTCTTTTTTCTTCTTTTGCTGCTTTTTAGATTCTCTTTTTATCATTACTTTTGGTTATTTTAATTACTATGTGTCTCGATGTGGACATCCTTGGGTTGATTTTGTTGTAGGATCTCTGTGCCCCCTAGATCTGGATTTCTGTTTTCTTCCCCAGAGAAGTTTTCAGCTATTATTTCTTCAAGTAAATTTTCTGCCCCCTTTTCTCTCTCTTATTCCTCTAGAATCCCTATAATGCAAATGTTACTATGCTTGATGGAGTCACTGAGTTCCCTAAGTCTATTTTCACTTTGCATATTTTTTTCTCTCACTGTGCAGCTTGATAACTTTCCATTACTCTCTCCTCCAGGTCACCAATTTGTTCCTCTGCTTCTTCTAGCCTGCTATTCATTCCATCTATTATTTTTAATTTCATTTATTGTGTTCTTCATTTCTGGTTGGTTCTTTAGGCTTTCTATCTTTGTTAAGGGTCTCATTGATACCCTTCACTCTTTTCACAAGTCTAGTGAGTATCTGTTTGATCATTACTTTAAATTCTCTATCAGGTATATTACTTATATCGGTTTTGCTTCGGTCTCTTATTGCAGTTTTGTCTTGTTCTTTTATTTGGGACATATTCCTCTGTCTCTTCATTTTGTCTAACTCTCTGTCTTTTTTCTGTGTGGTAGGAAAGTCAGCTATGTCTTCCGTTCTTGAAAGTAATTGCCTTATGAAGAAGAGGTCCTTTAATGCCCTGCAGTGCAGTATCCTCTGATTATCAGAAGCAGTGCTTTGAGGATATCTCCTATGTGTGTTGCTCTTGTGTCCTGGCCACTTTTTCTTTCAGTCCAGTTGTCTGCAGATGCTCTCTTTGCCTGTTGTGGACAGTGTTTTGTCCCTGACCAAGGTGGGGCATATAGATTTAACAAGGTACACACCAGTAGGCTCACAAAATGAGACCTGCTGCCACTGCTGGAATTGGGGCTGCCTGGGCAAGGTGCTCATTATTAACAGGTGTGCCTTGGGCTTGTACGGAGCATGCAGCTGCCACCACTGCCACCACTGTGACTAAGGCCCCACAAAAAGTGCTGGTGGGAAGACACGTTGTTGGGAAGATTTGCATCAGTCTTCTGGGAAAGGGAAGTTACAGCGCCTGGACTAAGGTAAAGTAATTGGGAAGAGTGGATCCACTGAAGCATGGAGGGTGGGGCTTGACACAAGCAACTTAGGTAGTGAATGCCAGCTCTGAGCTGGTTCCTGTAGTCCTGCAGGTGGGCAAGTATTCATGCTGGGGGGTGGGGGAGGGAGATGGCACCTACCACCTCCTTTGTTCCTGGAGAGGTACTTCCTCCAATCCTGCCCCTCTGGGACAGGCTCTGAGATGCATATATAACTCTCTCCCTTCTGTATGCTTCAGATATTTTTCAAACTGCTGTTTCTGTGCTTTAACTCACAGGCCATTTGTCATGCTATCTCTTTAAGGGTGGGGATTCAGCTTCCTATTGCCCTATGGGCTCTCCCAGACCTGAGCCCCTCTGATTTTTAAAATTCCAGGCTTTAAGTCTCACTAGTTGTAAGAAGTCACAAAATTTGGGCCCTCTAGTTGTCAAAGCCAAATGTTTTCAGGATTCATCTTTCCTGTACAGGATCCCTGGTGTGATAATCTGTTTCTCTTCTCTATGCCTGCAGCTCCCTCCCCCATGGACAGCCACAGTTTATTTAGCTCCTCACCATGCCTCTGCCCTTCCTGCCCTCTTTGATATGGCCTCTGGCCTCTTCTCTACCTTTAGTTGTCGAGTTTGTTTTGTCAGTCCTCAGGTCATTTTCTGGGTTATTTACACTGATATGAGTGTTATCTAGTTGTATCCATGGGACAAGGTGAACTCAGGGTCCTCTTACTCTGCCATCTTGGCACCCCTCACAATTAGAGTAAATTTTAAGATATTTTAAAACAGGAAACAGAAGCTATCTGTGAATGGCTCTAAAAGAAGGGTTATTTCTGGAAGGTTCCAAATGGACTAGAGGAATGGAGTAGGTCAGGATACTTGTGAGACCTAATAATTATGAAAAGACTGAAGAGCAACTGCCCAGAGACCACAGAGAATTCTCTCCTCACCCATTAATAATGCCCGTCAATCAACTTAGTACTCTGTAAAAGCAACCAAAGAACTAATAGAAAGTATTAGAAAAGCAGGAAATTAAGGAGAATTGCTTTGAACAACAGTAGTTTAAAATTGGAAAACATCATTTGAACTCTTATAAGGGGACTGAAAATAAACTTTTAATATTGAAGTGTAATATACAAACACAAAAGTGATCATGTAATAAATATGCAGCTTATTAAATTTTCACAAACCCCACACACTCTTGTAGCCAGCATCCAGATTAAGAAAGAGTACATTAATAGTACCCCAGGATCCCCCATTGTAGGTTTTTTTTAATGTCAAGGACATTAAAAAGCCCTGTTTCTGGGCTCTCTTGAGAGGGACTGACATCATCATAATACTGAATTCTCCAACTTTGAACGTCTATCTCTTACAAAGGGAAGCTTTATGATTCAACAGCCTCTCTGGGAAAGGCAGGAAAATCAGGGAGAGATCGGCTGAGTTCATTAATTTCTCTGGAGTTTCTAAGAGTCCCTCAATGAAACAGATGTCCCACCTCTCCTTATGATTTAGAAAGAATGTGAATATGCTTTTTGGCTTCATGGAGTAAGTAAAGTTGCCACCTGGAGCCTTCGATTCTAGACATCATCCCAAATCTTCATCCAAATCACTATAGGTGCTTGAGGTCTTCCCCTCTCCAGATACCCTCTGTCATTTTGTGCTGCTTTCTCCAGGTCCCTTGCCAATATTTTTAGTATGACGCAGCACTTTTGGTGGCCTTCCACCAAAAGTGGAAGGCCACCAACTCTTAGGTGCAGAGTTGTTTGTCTAAACTCTATCCCTGCTGGTCACTTTGGAGGGGTGCTGCTAGCTGTTCCTTGTTGACTTGACCTTCTATCCTGGGACTGTCCTTGAAATTTGCTCTTCATGCTGGTATGTCTTAAGGAAAACAGGGATACTTCTTAACATGGAATGCTTCCGACCAATTTCCACTATAAAGTTCTCAACATAAAGAAAACTAGGACAAATGAAATAGTTTATATCTACATACCAATCAACTAGACTTAACAGCTGTTAATAGTTGCCATGTTTGCCATACAGATTTCCTTCTTTTGACAAGCTTTTATAAGGTTTTGGAAGTTTCCTTACTTTCTGACATAACCAGATCACCCACACTCATGAGCTCATCAGTTTACAACAGTTAAGAACTGTTAATATTTGCCATGTTTGGTCTTATTGTTGAGATGTTATAAAGTGAATATAGACATCATTATTTTTTACCCTAAGTATTTCAGTAGGCATCTCTAAAAAGTAAGGTCATTTCTCTACATGACCCCAATAACCTTATTATCTATAATAACATTCTTTCATATAATATAATATCCAGAAGTTAGTCAAGATTTTCCAACTGTCCCCCAAATATCTTTGTAGCTGGTTTATTAATTTATTATGTTATTGTATGTCTCTTCAGTCTTGAAATATCTTACTGTTCACTTGTTGAAGCCACACTTTCTGGATTTGTCTGCTTACTTCTTCATTCAGCTGTATGAGTTGTTTTTTCTATCCCTCCTCCTTTCTTTCAACCAGAAGTTAGATATTTTTTGGCAAAAATATTTCATAGGTGGTGCTATATATTTCATATATTATCACATTAGAAGGCACATGAATCTAGTTCTCCTGTTATTTGCAATGCTAAGAGTGATCCTTGGGTTTAGATGATGATAGATTGGTACCAGAATTACAAAATTACATTTTTCTGTTGGTACTTAGCAAGTAACCTATGAGGTGAAATTTTGTGAATATGTAAAACATCGGTTCCCCATCAGTCTTTCACCTAATGCTTTTAACATCTTTTGTTGATCCTTCCATGAATCAACTATTTCATTAGGGGTTGTAAATTGATTTTCTAATTCTATTATTCCTTCGACATTTATTATCCAGAATGCCTCTATAAATCAGACTCTCCCTCATCAACAAGGTTAATCTGATTATCCTGATAACAGATCCTAATGAAAAGGTGGGATAAATGCTTAATTACTTTCCTTAAATAACCTTTTTCAAAGTAAGAAAGTAATTACTAATTTTCAAAGTTACTGCTATAGCCACCAGCACTGGTAGCAAATGAGTTTGTTGTTTTACTCTTATTAAAATAGCACGTGAATTTATAAAACAATATCCTTATGAATTCTAAGTACTTCAATTACATTAAATATATTTTTAAAATATTTTATGTATTTATTCATGAGAGACACAGACAGAGGCAGAGATATAGGCAGAGAGAGAAGCAGGCCCCCTGTGGGGAGCCTGATATGGTACTCAATTCTAGGCCCTGGGATCACGACTTGAGCCAAAGGCAGATGCTCAACCACTGAGCCACCCGGGTGCTCCTACATTAAATATTTTTTTATACTCACATTGTTTCACATTTGGCCAGTAGAACCCCTTCAAGGTGGTTTACTTCTCTTAATAAGCTTTTATAAGGATTTGAAAGTTTCTTTATTTTCTGACATAACCAGATCATCCATACTCACCAGCTCATCAATTTACATTTATAATTTACATCAATCTTGAAGAATTTACTTAAACTTTTCAAGCTTCAGCATCCTCATTTATAAGATGTAAATAATGGTATTTACCTCATAGTGTTAATATGAAGAATAAATGAGATAGTGTTATTTCCTATAGTAACAGGCATTCAGTAGGTAGGTAATAAATCAGTTATTATTATTATTACTATTGTCCCAAGCTCTGCCTTCAACAACCCTAGTGAACTTGGAAAAGACATGTAGTCTCAGCTTCTCTATTTGTCAATGGGAGATTTGGACTATGAAATTTGAGGTCCTTTCCACTTCCAACATTCAGCGATTCTCATTTGTAACCATATCAGTGGTTCTGTGCAGACTTGACAAAAACAAAACAAGAGAAAAAAAGTTTTTAAATTGTCATTTATTAAAAACCCACAAATAACACTATATTCAATAGTGAAAGACTAAAATCTTTCCCCTTAGGATTAGAAACTACAACAGAAAAAAACCAGGAAGAGTATTTATGAAAAACCCACAAATAACACCATATTCAATAGTTAAATATTTCCCCTTAAGATTAGAATCAAGATGAGAAGCCCTCATACTGCTATTCAACATGATACTGGAGGTTCCAGCCAGAGCAATTAGGAGTTGAAATGAGTTGAAGAAGCATGAAAGGAGTGTCCTAGAACTAAGCCAATGTGCAAAGGGTGGGAGAGGTCTTTCTCTCTCTGTCTTCCTCCCATTCCATTCCTGGAATTCAAGGAAATCTATTAAAATACTACCTGTATATAAGGGAAAGAAAAAGAGACTTCAGAGATCACTTATAACAAAGATTGAAGACTTTACAAAATAGTTTTAAAAAGTAATTAGGCAAATAGCTGAAGCTTATAACAAGCAACAATAACAAACACTAAAGGAGCAAACAATCTGATTTCTGGAGTTGCTACATTATAATATTCAAAATGTTCCATTTTCAAAAAAATTACGAAGTATAAAAAGAACCAAGAAAGTATGGCCCTTTCACAGAAGATATGAATGTCCCTAGGGAAGTCATTGATCTTACTAAAAAAGACCTTTAAATCAATTCTCTTTAATATTTTCAAAGAACGAAAGGAAACCAATAACAAATAGGTCAATGAAAACCAGAGAACAATATGAAGAAATATTTCTAATATTAAATTAGAAACAAAAATGATAGAAAAAGAGCCAAACTGAAATTCTGAGGCTGAGAATACTATTACTGAATGAAAAACTCCCTGGAAGGTTTCAATAGGAGATCTGAACAGAAGAAGAAAAAAGTGGCAAACTTGCAGAAAGATCAGGTGAAAATACCCAGTTTGCAAAATGAAAAGAAAAAAGAAATGAAGAAAACCCAACAGAGCCTGAGAGATGTGTAGGACATTATCAAACTAACATATGGACAACGGGGAGGTCCAGAAGGAAAGGACAGAGAGAAAGGTGCACAAAAGAATATTTGAAGAAATAATGGCCCCACACTCCCCAAATTTAATAAAACACATGAATCTATACTCAAGAAGCTCAATGAATTCCAAGAAGGATAAACACAAACAGAGCCACACTGAGACACATAATCAAATTGTAAACATCCAAAGACAAAGAGAACCTTGAAAGTAGCAACAGATAAGTTGACTAAGTATATAAAAAGGATCCTCCATAAGATTAACAGCAGATTTCTCATCAGACACATGGAGGCCAGAAGGGAGTGAGATGACATTTTTTAATGTTCTGAAAGAAAAAAAAAATGGCAGCTGAGAATTGTGTATATTGCAAAATTAATGAAGGAGAAATTAGGACATTTCTGAATAGGCAAAAAGTAAAGGAATTTGTTGCCAGTAAAACTATCATACAAGAAATGCTTAAAGGTGATCTTTGGGTTGAAATGAACAGACATTAAGCAGTTACTCAAAGCCATATGAAAAATATAGCTCTCCAGTGGAAATAAGTACACAGGTAGATATAAAAGCCCACATTGCTGTATTTTTGGTTTCTAACTCTACTTTTTATATCCTACATGATGAAAAGACAAATGGACAAAACAATCACCAAGTCTATGTCATGGACACACAACATATAAAGATGTAATTTGTGAGAGGAAAAAGCCTAAGAAGGAAATGGAGCTGTATGGGAGCAGAATTTTGCATACTATTAAAGTTAAGTTGGAATCAATTCAAACTAGATTGCCATTTAGGATGTTAATTGTAATCTCCATGGTAACTACTAGGAAAATATCTAAAAATTCTACACAAAAGGAAATGAGACACAAATCAAAATGGTACTCTACAAAAAAAATTAATGAGCACCAAAATAGGCAGTAATGAAGAAAACAAAGGAACAAAAAAGGTGTAAGATATACAGAAAACAAATAGCAAATGAAAAACTAAGTCTTTTATTAATAGTCACTTTAAAGGTAAATGAATTAAACTCTCCAACAAAAGGCAGAGATTGGCAGGATGAATTTCAAAAACAATGATCCAAATATATGTTGATTATGAGACTCACTTTATTTTTTAAAATTTTTATTATTATTATTTTTAGTTTCAGGTATAGAATTTAGTGATTCATCACAACACCCAGTGCTCATCACAACACATGCCTTCCTTAATACCCATCACCCATTTTACCCATCCTCCCAGCCATCTCCCCTCCAATAACCCTCAGTTTGTTCTCTATAGTCTGTTTTCTGGTTTGCCCCTCTTTTTTCTTTTTTCTCCCTATGTTCATCTGTTTTGTCTTAAATTCCACATGTAATGAAATCATACAGTATTCGTCTTTCTCTGACTTATTTCACTTAGCATATACTCTCTACTTCATTCAGGCTGTTGTAAATGGCAAGATTTCATTCCTTTTTGAGTAATCATTTTATATATATATATATGTATAAATATCTATAATCTCTATACATCCATAACAGAAGATATATACACACACACACACACACACACACACACATATACATAATTTTTCTTCTTTATTCGTCAATTGATGGACACTAACTCTTTCCATAATTTGGCTATTGTTGATAATGCTGCCATAAACATCAGGGTGCATGTACACTTTCATATCTATATTTTTTTATCCTTTGGGTAAATATCTACTAGTGCAATTGCTGGATTGTAGGTTAGTTCTATTTTTAACTTTTTGAGGAACCTTCATACTCTTTCCAGAGTGGTTTTATCAGTTTGCATTCCCACCAACAGTGCATGAGGGCTCCCCTCTCTCCACATCCTCACCAACACCTGTTGTTTCCTGTGTTGTTAATTTTAGCCATTCTGAAGGTGTGAGGTGGTATCTCAACGTGGTTTTGATTTCTATTTGCCTGTTGATGAGTGATGCTGAACATCTTTTCATGTGTCTGTTAACCACCTGGATGTCTTTTTCGGAAAAATGTCTGTCTTCTGCTCATTTCTTAACTGGATTACTTGTTTTTTGGGTGTTGAGTTGGATGAGTTCTTTATCAATTTGGGATACTAACCCTTTATCAGATATGTCATTTGCAATTATCTTCTCCCTTCCATAGGCTGCCTTTTAGTTTTGTTGTTTCCTTCACTTTGCAGAAGATGAAGTCCCAATAATTCTTTTTTGCTTTTGTTTCCCTTGTCTCTGGTGACATGTCTAGTAAGAAGTTGCTATGGCCCAGGTCAAAGATGCTGTGCCTCTGTTCTACTCTAGGATCTTGTTGGTTTCCTGTCTCACACTGAGGGCTTTAATCCATTTTGAATTTATTTTTGTGTATGGTGTAAGAAAGTGGTCCCGTTTCATACTTCTGCATATAGGTATCCAGTTTTCCCAACACTGTTTGTTGAAGAGACTGTCTTTTTCCCACTGGATATTCTTTCCTGTTTTGTTGAAGGTTAGTAGACCATACAGTTGTGGGTCCATTTCTGGGTTTTCTGTTCTGTTCCATGGATCTGTGTGCCTCTTTCTGTGCCAGTACTATACTGTCTTGATCACTACAGCTTTGTAATATAACTTGAAGTCCAGAATTGTGATGCCTCCAGCTTTACTTTTCTTTTCCAAGATTGCTTTGGCTATTTGGAGTCTTTTGTGGTTCCATACAAATTTTAGGATTGTTTATTCTGGGCATGCCTAGGTGGCTCAGTAGGTTAAGCAGCTGCCTCCAGCTCAGGTCATGGTCCTAGAGTCCTGAGACTGAGCCCCACATTGGGCTTCCTGCTCAGCTGGGATCTGTCCCTCTTCCTCTGCTCCCTTTGTGCGCTCTCTCTCTCTCTCTCTCCTTCCCTCCCTCTCTCTCTCTCAGTCTTTCTCTCTCTCAAATAAATAAAATCTTAAAAAAGAAAAGGAAAAAAAGAATTATTTGCTCTAGCTCTGTGAAAAATACTATTGATATTTTGATAAGGATTGCATTAAATCTGGAGGTTCTTTGGGTAGTATAGACCTTTTAACAATATTTGTTCTTCCAATCCCTGGATAGGGAATGTTTTTCCATTTCTTTGTATCATTACTTTCTTTCATAAGTGTTTTACAGTTATCAGAGCACAGATCCTTTACTTTTTTGGTTAGGTTTATTCCTAGGTATCTTATGGGTTTTGATGAAATTGTAAACGGGACCAATTCCTTGATTTCTCTTTCTGCCACTTCATTATTGGAGATATAGAAATGCAACAGATTTCTGTGTGTTGATTTTATATCCTGCAACTTCACTGAATTCATGTATCCGTTATAGCAATTTTTGGTGGAGTATTTTGGGTTTTCTATATAGTATCATGTCAACTGCAAATAGTGAAAGTTTGACTTTATTCTTGCCGATGTGGATGTCTTTTATTTCTTTTTTTTTTTAAAGATTTTATTTATTTATTCATGAGAGACATAGAAAGGTAGAGACATAGGCAGAGGGAGAGCCAGGCTCCCTGCAGGGAGCCCGATGCAGAACTCGATCCCAGAACCCTGGGATTATGACCTGAGCCAAAGGCAGACGCTCAACCACTGAGCCACTCAGGTGCCCCCAGATATCTTTTGTTTAATTTTGTCATTTGATTTCTGAGGCTAGGACTTCCAGTACTATGTTAAATAATAGTAGTGAGAGTGGAAGTGTCTGTTCCTTACCATAGAGAAAAAGTTCTCAGTTTTTCCTCATTGAGGAAGATGTTAGTATTAGCTGTGGATTTTTCATACATGGCCTTTATTATGTTGAGATATGTTCCCTCTACCCTACTTTGTTGAGGGTTTTAATCAGGCATGGATATTGTACTTTGTCAAATGCTTTTCCTGCATTTATTGAGAAGATCATATGGTTCTTACCCTTTCTTTTATTAATGTGGTGTACCATGTTGTTGGTTTACAAATATTGAAACACCTTGTAGCCCAGGAATAAATCCACTTGATCATGGTGAATGGTTCTTTTAATGTACTGTTGGATTTGCTTTGCTAGTATTTTGTCAAGAATTTTTGCATTCATGTTCATCAGGAATATGGGCCCGTAATCCTCCTTTTTAGTGGAGCCTTTGTCTGGTTTTGGAATCAGGGTAATGTTGGCCTCATAGAATGAGTTTGGGAGTTCTCCTTCCATTTCTACTTTTTGGAATAGTTTGAGAAGAATAGGTATTAACTCTTCTTTAGTGTATGTGCTGCTGAAGCAAGCACAGGTGATAACTCTTCTTTAAACATTGGGTAGACTTTCCCTGTGAAGCCATCTGGCCCTGCACTTTTGTTTGCTGGGAGATTTTTTATTACTGATTCAATATCTTTGCTGGTTATCAGTCTGTTCAAGTTTTCTATTTCTTCCTGTTTCAGCTTTGGTAGTTTATATGTTTCTAGGAATTTGTCCATTTCTTCAAGGTTGTCCTATTTGGTGCCATATAATTTTTCATAATATTCTCTTATAATTATTTTTAATTTGTGTTGTTGGTTGTTATTTCTCCTCCCTCATTTGTGATTTTATTTATTTGAGTCCTTTTTTTAAAAATAAATCTAGCTAGGAGTTTATCAAGTTAATGAATATTTTCAAAGAACCAGCTCCAATCTCTTGGTTTCCTTGATCTCTTCTGTGTTTTTGTTTGTTTGTTTGTTTCTATATCATTTATTTCTGTTCCACTTTGTATTATTTTCCTTCTTCTGCTGGCTTTAAGTTTCTTTTGTTATTCTTTTTTCTAGCTCCTTTATGTGTAAGGTTAGGTTGTTTATTTGAGATTTTTCTTGCTTCTTGAGGTAGGCATGTATTGCTATATGCTTCCTTCTTATGACTACTTTTGCTACATTGCAAAGGTTTTGGATCATCGTGTTGTCATTTTCATTTGTTTCCATGTACTTATTTATTTCTTCTTTAATTTCCTGGTTGACTCATTCACTCTTTAGTTGCATATCTTTAACTTTGATTTATTTGTGGTCTTTTCAAGTTTTTTCTCGTGGTTGATTTCGAGTCTCATAATGTTGTGGTCAGAAAATATGCATGATATGATCTCAATCTTTTTGTACTTGTTGAGGGCTGATTTGTGATCTAGTATGTGATCTTTTCTGGAGAATGTTCCATGTGCCCCTCAAAAGAATGTGTATTCTGCTGCTTTAGGATGGAATGTTCTGAATATATCTGTTAAGTCTACCTGGTCCAGAGTGTCATTCAAAGCCATTGTTTCCCTGTTGATTTTCTGTTTAGATGATCTGTCCATGGATGTAAGTGGGGATGTGGGGTGCTAAAGTCCCTTGCTATTATTGTATTGTTAGCAAATAGTTCCTTTATATTTCTTATTAATTGTTTTATACAAACGGGTGCCCCCAAGTTAAGGTCATAAATATACAGAATTGTTAAATCTTCTTGTTGGATAGTTCCTTTTATTACGATATGGTGCCTTTCTTCATCTTTTATTACAATCTTTGGTTTAAAATCTACTTTGTCTGATAGAAGTATTGCTACCATGGCTTTCTTTTGATGTCCATTTGCATGATTAATGTTTCTCCATTCCCTCACTTTCAACCTGCAGGTATCTGTAGGTCTAAAATTAGTCTCTTTCAATAGTATATAGATGGGTCTTGTTTTTTTTTTTTTTTAATCCTTTCCAACACCTGCATCTTTTGGAGTGTTTAGTTCATTTACATTCAGAGTAATTATTGATATATATTTAGTTCCTTGTTTTGTCATTGTGTCCGCAGATTTTCTCAATTCCTTTCTAGCCTTTCTCACTTTTGGTCTTTTCTTCCCTTCAAAAAATCTCCATTAATATTTCTTACAGGGCTGGGTTATTGCTCACAGACTCCTTTAGTTTTTACTTATCTGGGAAACTACAAGAGAGTCACTTTAGATGTAAAGACATGTGTAGGTTGAAAGGGAAAGTTTGTAAAAAGATATTCCCATGCAAATGGTAAGCCAAACAATACTATATGACAATATTAAAATTAGAAAAAAAACCTTAATTCCAAAACTATTATGAGACAAACAAGGACATAATATATTGGTAGAGGGGTCAATTCATTAAAAAGTTATAATAATTATATACACAAGGCAATAACCCCCTAAATATATAAAGCAAACAGTGATAGAAGTGGAAAATAGTTCTATAATGATAGTTGGAGACTGCAATAGCTCACTTTCAATAATGAATAGAACATCTAAACAAAAGACCAAAAAGGAAATAGAACAACACTGTAAACCAACCATACCCTAACAGATATATATAGGACATTACACCCAATAATAGCAGAATATACAATCTACTAAAGTGCACATGGAACATTCTCCTAGAGAGACCACACATGAGGCAATAGAAAAATCTTACCAGTTTGTTTAATCATTTACTTACTGAATAACAACTAAGTTGTTTCCAACTTCTTTGGTTATTATGAATAAAGCTGCTATGAAGATTCATGTCCACATTTTTGTATAAACACAAGTTTTCAATTCTCTTGGATAAGCCCCAGGATTGCAACTGCTGAGTCATATAGTTGTTTCATTGGGTTTTATTTAAGATTTTTTTTTTTTTGAGAGAGAGATCACGAACAGTGGGGAAGGGGCAGAGGGAGAAGGAGAAGCAGGTTCCCCGTTGAGCAGGAAGCCTGATGTGGGGCTTCATCCCAACCCCAGGATCATGACCTGAGCTGAAGTCAAACACTTAACTGACTAAGCCACCCAGGCAGTCCTTATTGAGTTTTATAAGAAAATGCCAAACTATCATTCATAATAGGCCATTTTACATCCATCAGCAATTTATGAGTAACCCTGTTTCCCTGCATTCTTTTCCTTAAAAGTTTACTTAAGTAGTCTCTATATCCAAGAAGGGGTTTGAATTCACAATCCCCAGATCAAGAGTCACAGGCTTTTCTGACTGAGCCAGCCAGGTGCCCCTTTCCCTACATTCTTGGCAGCATTTGGTGTTGTCACTATTTTTATTTTAGTCATTCTAATATGTGTGTTTTAGTATCTCCTGGCAATTTTAATTTGCAATTCTCTAATGGCTAATGATATTAAACATATATTCATGTACATTATTTGCCACCTATAGATTCTCTTCAGTGAAGTATGTCTTGCCCATCTCTAAATCAATTTTTTCTTTTCTGCTGAGTTTTAAGTACTCTTACTAGTCCTTTGTCAGATTTGTGGTTCACAGACACTTTCTCTAAGCCTGTTGTGTGTCTTTTCATCCTCTTAACAGGGTCTTTTTTGGGAAAAATGTTATTAATTTGATGAAGTCCAATTTACCAATTTTTTCTTATATAATCACGCCTTTGGTGTCAGGTGTAAGAATATTTTGCCCAGGCCTAGGTCCTAAAGATTTTCTTTTCTGTTTTTTCCCCTAAAGTTTTACAGTGATTCATTTTGAATTCATTTTTGTGAAAGGTGTGAGGTTTAGGTTAATATTTTTTTAACCTCTGGATGTCCAATTGCTCTAGCTCCATTTCTTAAAAAAAGTTACCCTTTTCCTGCTGAACTGCTTTTGCATTTTGTAAAAAAAAAAAAAATCAGTTGGGTATGTATGTCTGAGTCTTTTTCATGACTTCCTATTATTTTGCATTGATCTACATGTCTATCCCTCTGCTGCCAGTACTACAGTCTTGATTGCTGGTTATTTTTTCAAAGCTCTGTACTAACTCTAATGTGCTATGAGAACTGAGAACCACTGCTGGAGCCAGAAAAATGGTTTGAAGAGCCTGACTACTATGATTATCTCTTATAATCCAGAGAAATACAGTAAAAAGCATGCTTAGAAGCCAAAGACCTGTGTTTTGTATTCTTAGTGCATGAGGATGTGGCTAGGTGATCTAACCAAATCTTTTAGCCTGAGTCTCAATTTTCTCATCTATGAAACTGGGATGCTAATGCATATTTAGTCTACCCTTCTGGTATGCCTGTGAATACAAAAGGAAATATAGAGTCTGTCAGGTTTAGACTAAAGCCAGCTATCAAACACAAAGGGCTATTATTTGGGGGGTAGGGGGAGAAAAAGGAGATCCAGAGAGACTAAAGTCTTTCTTACCCAAGGTCACCTTCTATTTGATTTGGTGGCATTAGCTAGGAAAATTCAAGTTATTCAACAAATACCTACAGAGCTCATTCTGCCAAGCACTGTGAAAAGTCCCTGGGACACAAACAAAAAGACACAGTCCTCGTCCTTACGAATCTTCCTATATGTCCTATTTAGGGGACACATATCAGTTTTCAAAAGTTAAGTGAATTAAAATTAAATTTGTATTGAGAACTCCTTTAGAATTTCAGGACTCTTCTACGTAGATGAATCCATAAATCAATAAATCATTGTCATGACATCTCAGTAAGTCACCAGTCATAGCCTCAGACTTTCTTTTTTTTTTTTTTTTAAGATTTTATTTATTTATTCATGAGAGACACAGAGAGAGGCAGAGACACAGGCAGAAGCAGGCTCCATGCAGGAAGGCCCATGTGGGACTTGATTCCTGAACTCTAGGATCATACCCTGAGCCAAAAGCAGAGCCCAACTGCTGAGCCATCCAGGCGTCCCTATTCTTAGACTTGCATGGGATTTTGCATGCTGGCTTTGTAGAGCCAAAAGGAAAGAGGGAGGGATTCCCTGGAAAGAACTAAAAACATTCCTAGGTTCACGTGCTTGCACCCCCTTCCACGCTCTTCTCATCCCCATTCCAATTTTTTTCTGCCATTCATTTACTAAAACAAAACAAAAACATTCCAATTCAGAGTCCTATATTGTGGATAAAAAAATGCAGTTGCCTACCTCAAGTGGTGCAGAACCTGTAGAAAGAGGGCAATCCTAAGGGTCAGCCTATTTCTTCTGTGTGCTTCCAGGTCTCATTTTAGAAATTGATTTCAGCCCAGGTCTATCTGTAATGCAAATGCGTATGAAGTGGCTTTAACAGTTAGAGGAAGTCTGGATGTACACATTCCTCTAGACAGCCTGCACTGAAGAAAATCTCTTGGAGAATAATGGCTATTATTATGGAATCATTTTTAGTATTATTAAATGCTACTTGGTGTGTTTAGAGTGCAACGCATAAGAATAAAACAAAATATACAATAGCAAAACATGCTACAGCACAACAAAATCAGAACCCAGTTCCCAGACTCCCAGCTGGAGTGATGCTCAGAATTTTGCGTACCATCTCAGTCATTGGCGGGACTCTGCTGCCCTCAGGTGGCTGAAGTTATTCTTGGACAAAGCCACTGGTGCTCTTGTGTTAGGAAGTGCTATGATGATTTTTAGAATGGTGGAATGGCTGGATAGGTAGAGAGAAGGGTAGATTCATTCACTTAGAAAATATTGAATTTCAACTATTTTCCCAGGCACTGTGCCAAAAGCTGTTAGGAAGTGACATTTGAGATCTGAGATCTGAAAACTGCACTGGCATTAAGTAAAGCAAGGACTATGGTCAGAGCTGCCCTGTGCATTGGTTCCAGGAGAACAGTGACAAGGATTGAGGAAATGATCTGTGGTGATGGGGACAGAACCTCACAAATATGCTTCATTCTTCAGGGAGAAATAGGCTAGCTAACCTTAGCCTATTAATTCAAATCCATTGGGTTAACAAGAGAAAGAATACAGAACAGGTAAATGTGGGCTTTAGATACACACAAGGGGTATAGGGAAAGTTCTAGGTGGGGACAGAGAGGGAGAGTAATAAGAGCTCTTTGCCTCACTGAAAAACATGGTTAAACAGGTAAGAGGACAAGATACCATATTTAACATGGTTGGTCCTCAAAGATGATGACACCCAGTATTAATAAGTCTTTATAATTATGTAACTTTTTATTTTAGAGAGAGAGAGAGGGAAAGCATGCACGAGCAGGTGGGGCTGAGAGGGGCAGAGGGAGAGGATCTTAAGCAGGCTCCACATCCAGCAAGGAGCCTGATACAAGGCTTGATCTCATGACCCTGAGATCATGGCTTGAACCAAAATGGAATTGCGTGCTCAACCCACTGAGCCATGCAGGCGCCCCTTAAGTCATTATATTATTGATGAGTATGGAAATTGATGCATTCCATTTGACAGCAATCTACAATTAGAAATTTATTGTCCAAGATTACTTGTAATGGTATATAGAGAAAAGAGTAGATGAGACCAGTGCCATTCCTTCATCTGGGCTTAAATAATGGTATCAGAGACACTTAAGAGCTGAGTTTCTTGAAATTGAAATTAGTGCTGGGAGTTGTCTCTGCAGTTGAGTGACTTAGCTCCTTTTAGGATTCTGTAAAAGCCTACATAAAAAATCCCAACCTTTTAATTTCCTTTGAACTCAAACATGCATTTATTGAACAACTTGTGAATGCAAGACTTTGGCTGGGCTGGGGAGGGTGCCCAGAGATAACTTAGGTCTGCTTTTCTGACCTCAAAGATTTTGGTCTAGAGAGGACTGACTTGTAAAAATAAAACACAGTAATTAAATGGGGGGAAAAGGCTATACTATAGCTTTGTGGAAATATGGGATAGGGAAAATAAAATATATTCTAATTGGAGGGATGAGGAAGGGGTAGGTTTCTAGCAGATGTGGCATTTGGGCCTTGAAACACAAGTGGATTTTAATAGGTCTGGGAGGTTCAGCGGAAGGACGGGTTGGTGTCTCTTCCTTTAGGTTGAAGAGCATGAACTGTTATGTTAGGCTTTAGTGAGCACCAACAAGGTGCTGTGTGAAATGGAGAAGCATAAGAACCACCATTAAGGGATGATACAATATATCCCTGAGGAAAAAATCATATAATATTAAATGATACTGTGTGATCAAGTATCAGAACAGTTACAGAGTCCAGAAGTGAAGCACAGATAAGGGCCAAATACAATTTTTTGGATAGAAATTACTCGCTTTAAAAATATTTCAGTGAAGGGCTCCTGGTGGCTTAGTTGGTTAAATATCTGACTCTTGGACTTCAGCTCAGGTCATGATCTCAGAGTTGTGAGATTGAGCCTAGCATTGAGCTCCACACTGGGCATGGAACCTGCTCAAGATTCTCTCTCTCTCTCTTTCCATCTCTCCCTCCTTCACCCTCTCTAAAAAAAATTATTTTTCAATGAAATCAGCAGGAGAAAGCATGAGGCATAAGATGCATATTACTTTTACCATTACTTCTCCAAGCTTCTAGATTTTGTAAAGTTTTTATTTTTCATTACATGAAAAATGCATAATACATAATACAATTTTGTTTGAAAAAATTCAAGGGATAAGAAAAAAATTAAGAGTAAAAAAGAAAAATTCTTCCTTCAAAATCTGCCCTTTTCCACCCAATCTCATTTCTTTCCTTAAGGTGACCACTGATACCTCAGTGATGGAATGAAAGGTAGTGGGACAAGGAAGCCCAGGGAGGGTAAGACCTCAGGTAATACCTCAAATATAACCCACTATGGTGAAGACCTCCACACAAACTGAATATACCTCATGAACACAATTTTAATACTTGCCCAGTATTCTTTTTCTTTTTTAATTTTTTTTTAATTTTACTTTTTTATTTGAGAGAGAGCACAAGCAGGGGGAGGAGCAGAGGGAGAAGCAAACTCCCTGCTGAGCAGGAAGCCTGATCTGGGGCTTGATCCCAGGACTCCAGGATAATGACCTGAGCTGAAGGCAGATGCTTAACCAAGCCACCCAGGTGCCTCTAGTTGCCCAATATTCTGACAATATTTTGGAACATTTATTTAGAAAAAACTTTATACCATTCTCTTATTTTTTTTTTTTTAATTGTAGACGATGATCCATTATGGCTATTTTCGGACATATACGCCACTACATTTATGTTATATCATTTACATCATAGTATAGTTAAGGCTTTTGGCATATATTCCAAATTGCTTTTCAAATAGTTGTAAGTATTTATTCTAGACGGCTGCTAGTGCACCGGGAGGGCACACCCAAGACTCCTGCATCAACCTTGAAAAAACTGTCTGTACTAGCTGACACCATATCCTCAGCTCTTAATCATTCCTTGATTCATGTGGTCTGGCCTCTGCCCAAACCAGTCCACTGAAACTGCTTCTGTCAAGGATCCTGTTGCTAATGGAAGTTCTCTTGTTTGACTTCTCAGAGGCATGGGACAGCCTTAGACTCCTCTCCCACAAAGCTTCCATTCTCTCCTGCTTTTCCTCTCCCCACTTTACATGTCCTTTGCATCCTCCTCCTTCTGGCCTGCCATGTTTTCCAGGCATCTGACTAGGCCCAAGGGCCTTCACCTCTTAAAGCTCTGCCCGGGCAATCCCACACATCCCCCCTTCTAGATGCTGATGCCTCCTACATCTTCCTCTTCATCTCAGCTGTCTCTAGAGCCCCACATCTATGGGCTCACTGGATAGGATCCCTCAGTAGGAGGCCCCAAGCCCGTCTCAACAGAACTATGTTAAAAATAAACTTCTCGGGCAGCCCGGGTGGCTCAGCGGTTTAGCACCTGCCTTCAGCCCAGGGCCTGATCCTGGAGACCCGGGACCGAGTCCCACATCAGGCTCCCTCTCTCTCTGTGTCTCTCATGAATAAATAAATCAAATCTAAAAAAAAAACAAAAACAAAAACAAAAAAACCTAAACTCTTCCTCCATCACCCACAACTCCTGTATTCCCCGTCTCACACCACATGCAAGGCGCTCAAGCCAGAAAAATGAGCATGATCTCCTTCTCCCTCAGGGCTCACATTCAGACAATTTCCCAGTCTCTCAATCTCTTTTCCGCTGGCCCCATGTGCCCAGTCTCCGTCGTCAATTCCTGCCTGGAATCCTGGAACAATCTTCTCCCCTGGCTCCCCGCCTCTTCCTCCGGCTTCCTTCCCTCCGACCCATCCTCGACCCAGCAAGGAGACCCTTTTGAAATGCAAATCTCATCACACCTTTCCCCCAGCTTTAGACCTTGCAGGATCTCCTCCTTGCCGCAGCATAGAACCTATATGCCCTTTTGCCTCCTGAAGCAGAGATACGGGTGCGCATCAACTTTCGGATATTCTCCTCTCGTGAAATTTATTCTCGGTGGTGTCGTTCTGTGCATTTTAACACCTGCGAAGAGTCTGAGGCCACAACTCTCTGCCGCTCCAAACCACACCCTCATCCTATCCTTTTATAGCCACGTTCTCCCCCATCCCTAAGCCCAGACAACCGCAGGCCTATTCACCATAGTCTCCAAACTTTGTCTTTTAAAAAAGGAGGGGTGAGGAGGGAGTGGTGAGAACTTTGGAAAAAGCAAAACAAACCCAAGCCCCTGAACGCGGCTTTAATGCCTACGCAGCTCTCCTCCCTCCCCTCCAACACCTGCACCACCACCACCACCACCACCACCACCACCACCACCACCACCACCACCTCCCCCCTCCTTTGGCTGCAATTAGGCCGGACTATTTCCGGTTGTTGCGGGGAGCGTCCAGCTCTCCCCCGTGCGGGGACCCTGCTCCCCGCCGTCTTTGGGGCGGGGGTGCCTCCTCGGTGCTCCCCAGCGCATCCCAGACCCCGCAGCTGCAGGACTCGCCCCCGCAGCTGGACGTTCGCAGCCGCGCGCGCCGCCGAGGCCGTGGCCCCGCCCCCTGCGCGCCGCTCGCGCTCCCCTCCCCCACCCTGGCTGCGCCTGCGCGCTGGGGGCAACGGTTGCAGGGCGCCGACGGCCCCGAGGCGGCGACGGTCGCCGCAGACGCCCCCTCGTTTCGGCGCTGAGGTACCCGGCCCGGCGGCCCAGGACGTTCCCGTCGCATGGCGGAGTGCTGCGGACGATGCCCATGAAGTCCTTGGTCCTCGTAGCTGCGCTGTTGCTCTGGCCTTCGTCCGTGCCGGCCTATCCGAGTGAGTGAGCGCCCGGCGGCGGCGGCGGCGGCGGCGGCGGCGGCACAGGGGACGCCTCTGAGGGAAGCCCCGCCGCCCCCCCGCCCCCCCGGGGCCCTACAAGGGGCGGGGCCCGGGCCTGACCCGCGGGGTACCTGGAGCCTGTGACCCCCCGTGACCCCTGCGGTTGACCTCTCGCCCCTTTGGCCAGAGTCTCTGCACGTGGGACAAAAGGGGGGCGCGGGGGGTTCTGCACGCTGCGAGCCGGTGGGCCACTGCGGCCTGTTCTGTAGGGCTGGCTGACCCAGAGTGGTGGTTTTTTTTGTTTTTTGTTTTGTTTTGTTTTACATTTTTAAAGGTGCACACAAAAATGTAATGCCTCCAGACACGTGGGAAACTATGACATTTCCAGTTGGCAGATAAAGTTTTATTGGGACACAGCCACGCTCGTTCCCTTCAGGACTTGCCCACGGCTGCTTTCCCGCGTGAACAGCCGCAGAATTAGGTCGCTGGCCCAGAGACAGACAGGGTGGCCTGCAAAGCCTCAAGAACTTGACCCTGTCTGACCTTTTACAGAGAAAAAAAAAAAACAAAAAAAAACGGTCTGTCCTTACCCGCTGTGGTAAAACGTGGAGGGCGTGTGGATCGTGGTGCCTGTCGAGGGCACCCGCCGACTCCGTTACCCCATTAGGCGCTCCTGCGGCTCCTCCCCCAGTGCACGCGGCGTTCACAGCCTCCTTCATTTAAGCGGAAGTGAAACTTTAATAAGAGGACTTGTTCCTGAAAACCAGTAAAGGTCAGAAATCAAAGCCGGCCGCGGCTACTCTGTTAACGTGCGGACGTGAGGCGGTGTTTTACGTGGAGTGTCCGGAACCTGTTGTTTCACGTAGGACTGACCCTGAGCCCAGAGGCTCGTCCGTCTAGTCCATGGTGACAATTTAGTAACGTTGGGGTTGGTTTAACCGGAAAAAAGGTTTGACAGGTAGGTGTGAAAAAAGTACCAAGGAGCATGCCGGTTAGGAAGCGCTGCGTTTCAGAGTTGTGAAAAGGTCTTGGTTAAAGCTTAGATTTAAAAAATGAAAATATGGGGGACCCGGGATCGAGTCCCACGTCGGGCTCCTTGCATGGAGCCTGCTTCTCCCTCTGCCTGTGCCTGTGCCTCTGCCTCTCTCTCTCTCTCTCTCTCATGAATAAATAAAATCTTTTATAAAAAATGAAAATACAACACAACCTGCATCATTCCTGGTAATTAGAAAAATTCTGGATAAAGTGTCCTAGAGAACCAAAGTTAGCCCTTTAAACGCCAGCACTTAACGACTGTTAGATTGTTTTAGAGATGGCTTTGTAAAATGTTTCTTCTTTACCGTAAAGAAACAGACACCCCGAAGATGACACCTTTCTTGATGTCTGATGGTGGTTATTACTAACCTCAGTTATTGCATTTTTGGTAGCTGTAGATCAGTGAGTCACAACTGGCTGACATGTATGGAGACTTTAGTTGAAGTGACATTGATACGGTCACAAAGGGCACCTGGGTGGCTTGGCCGTTGAGCTCCTGCCTTTGGCTCAGGTGGTGATCCTGGGGTCCTGGGACCCAGTCCCGCATGGTCCCGCATCGGGCTCCCTGCATGGAGCCTGCTTTTCTGTCTGCCTGTTCTCTCTGCCTTTCTCTCTGCATCTCTCATGAATAAATAAATCTTTTTTTAAAAAATTACTGTCACATAGTAGTACACTCTGGGATTGCTGGATCCTCACTTAAGTCCGTGCAGTCTCCTGCCTAAGTGCATCATTTCATGGCCAGTTCTTTTCTTTGTGCCCTCTTCCTTAAGCTTTCTTAAGGCTTGCAGGAAATGAAAAGATACTTCTCAGAAAAAAGGGCAGTTTTGTGTTAAATATGTAAATGGCCCAAGTGAGAAGGAAAATATATACAGATCATAGAAGACATCTTGAAAATGTAATTTACTTCTTTTCCACAGAAGTGGATTAAGAGATATGTAGGGCAATGTTAGTATGGCTACTTTCTCTAATTCTTTTTCTCTAAGTAATTTTATTTATTTATTGGAATAAGTACACCAAGAGAAACCAGGCTTATCCTTGTGTTTGATTTAAATGAGATTTTTCTTGGGACGCCTGGGTGGCTCAGCAGTTGAGCGTCTGCCTTTAGCCCAGGGTGTGATCCCGGAGACCTAAGGTCGAGTCCCACGTAGGGCTCCCTGCATGGAGCCTGCTTCTGCCTCTGCCTATGTCTCTGACTGTCTCTCTTTGTGTCTCTCATGAATAAATAAATAGAATCCTTTTTAAAAAAAGATTTTCCCTATGTTACATGGCCACTATTGCAACATTTGTTGGCAAAAGAATCATATAAAAAATGCTCCACATAGCTTTTTATAATGAAAACTGCAGCTTTGACTTTTTTTTCTAGCATGCTAAGCTTTAAGGTTATCTTATACAGAGATCATGGGTATTAAGTAATTATATTTGTTGAAAACCTCAGTACTTCTTTTAACTGTCCATACCTTTATAATAAGCTCAACCCAAGTTTAGCTAGTACTGGCTTAATCTAAATTCAGTTTGATATGAATAAGGCTTGGGTATACAGCAGTCTACATTCCTGTACATGCATACCCAGCCTGATGGTGCTGGATAAACACTTTTTTACTATATACTTAAATTTATATACATTCAGTTAATTTTCTTATATCTGATTTTTCCATAGTTTTGGTTTTAAATATTTTCCAAATTTAAAAATGATAGCTCTTTAATGTATATGCAGTGTATGACTTGCTTTACTTCTTTTTTTTTTTTAAAGATTTTATTTATTTATTTGAGAGAGAGAGCAAATACAAGTGGGGATAGGGGCAGAGGAAGAGGGAGAAGCAGACTCCCCACTGAGCAGGGAGCCCAATTCAGGCTGGATCCCAGGACCCTGAGATCATGACCCGAGCTGAAGGCAGATGCCACCCAGGTGCCTCTGCTTTACTTCTTAATGAGAATTCTTGTTGTTTTAAAAATAAATAAATAAATAACTCCTAAAGTATCATTTACATAATAGTTATATATTTGGATACTATTATGTAATTTGCCTTTTATAATTTTAATTCACCAAATATTCATGAGCCTGAAGCTACAAACACAAGAATGTGAAATACTAGCTTTTGGGCTCTTTTTGTTTGTTTGTTTGTTTTTGTTTTTGTTTTTTTTTGGGGGGGGGGCTCTTTTTTAAGATTTCATGAATAAATTGTTTTTTTCCTGATTATCTCTTTGAATCAGTCAGCAAAAGTAGAGTTAATGATACAGGATTGTTTTAAGCTCATATAAGAAAACCTCTTAACTTGCTTCTCCAGATTAGTGTTTAAAGAAGACTCAATTATGTGTGTTTATTGGCATATATTTGTCCTTAGGAAGGCCTTTGTCCTAATAGACCACAAAAGGCAAGGGAGTAGCAACACATCAAACAGCAATAATTGTTGAAATGTGTTGGTAAATACATTCAAAAGAAAAGCAGATACTTTTTGTCTCCAGTTCAAAAATAAAATTCACTACTAAGGTTGCAATTTCCCTTTACACTGTTTCAAGGCCCAAGGCTATAGCACTGGGAGGGTCTCTCAGATCTGTAGATGGAAGGCCATAACACACTTCATTAATGTTTTAGATAATGAGGAGCATGTTACCTAATAGGTGAATGTCCAGGGGGTTGCTTTTGGGGGGCATAGTAGTAGTTGCACTAGTCTGTCCTTCAAATGTTTTATTGGAAAAAAGTACTGTCTTTCTGTTCCTTTGATAGGCTTTCATGTGTTTTTTTTTAAAGACTTCTTTTTTTCTGATATTCGCTGGTTATCCCAACACCACTTTGTATCTTCCCTATTCTGAATGGGTTTGACCATCCTTCCAAGGAGACAGTAGTTAGAACGTAGTATTAGAGACCAAAATATCTGGGATACATACCAGATATTGTTATTTAGGTCATTTTATTGAACAGAACTAAAAGAGATCTATTTCAAAGTCATGAGTTTGATTCTAATTAAATTTTAACATTACTCCTGGAATAATTTTTTTAACTTTTTACTGGAACAAAATTTATATCCCTTTTTGTAAAGAAAATTTGGAGTGTGTGGCTGGCTCGGTTGGTGGAGCATGTGACTTGATCTGGGGGTTGTGAATTCAAGCCCCATATTGGGAGTATAGAGATTACTTAAAAATAAAATCTCAGGGACGCCTGGGTGGCTCAGCGGTGGAGTGTCTGCCTTTGGCCCAGGGCATGATCCTGGAGTCCCAGGATTGAGTCCCACATTGGGCTCCCTGCTTCTCTCTACCTGTGTCTCTGCCTCTCTGTGTGTGTGTGTGTGTGTGAGTGTGTGTGTGTCTCATAAATAAATAAATAAAAATCTTTAAAATAAAATCAAATAAAATCTTAAAATAAATAAATAAAAATACAGTTTAATGAAGCTGTTTTGGTTATGTGTTGCAGGGTACAGATCACCTCCCAGATTTATTATTTCACATGATTCTATGGGATGATTGACTCAGTAAGGCAGTTCTGCCTCAAATGGTGGATTTGAGGTCACTTATTCAGTTGTATTCAGCTGGAAGCTCAACTAGGATGAGAATATCCAAAATGGCCTCTTATCTTCCAAGGTCTTTCTCTACATGACTTATCTTTTAGTAGTCTCACCCAAATGTCATTCTACCGTGGCAGCTTGCTTCTAAGAGGGAGCTGTATAAACCGCCAGTATGCAAGCTCTTATCAGGCCTATGCTGTGTCAGACTTGGTGATGTCTCCATAGGCCAAGACAGTCACATTGGGCAGGACCATATACACTATGGGAATACACTAACCAAGAACATAAATACCAAGAAGTGCAAAGCCATAAAGTTAAATTCCTTCCTCCCACCAAGCTTTATTGAGGTATGATTGACAAAATTCAACTATATTGAAAGTATACAATGTGATAATTTGATATATGTCTACATTGTGAAAGGATTCCCACCACTGAGTTAATTAGTATGTCACCTTACTTAATTATAATTACCTTTGTGTGTATCAATCATATTCACAATGTTGTACATTAGATCCTCAGGCCTTACTCATCTTATAAATGAAAGTTTGTACCCTTTTACTAGACTATTTCTTCTACCCCCAAACCTAAAGTTGTATTTCTTTAACTGGAACACTTAATATGAACAAAATTACTTGTTTTGTCTGTCAGCAAAAATTTAAATCAACAAATTATAGGAAAACTCCTAGATGAATAATGTAATGTTTCCCTGTGTGACCATTCTTTGATCTCCGTGGTTTCTCCTGAGAATTCAAACTGCCATTCAGATTTTTTTCCCACTACAGAGAAGGTGTTATTTCTTTCTTCATTCAAGATTTTTTTCTTTGTCTTTAGTATTCAGAAGTTTGACCATATGTCTTGGCATGGATTTCTTTTGGTTTGTTCTGTTTGAGGTTCACTTAGCTTTTTGAATCTGTAAGCTCGTGTGGTTTTGTTTTGCCAAACATGGGATTATTTTCAGCCATTTTATGTCTTTGAGTACTTTTTCAGACTCACCATCTTTCTTCTTTACTTCCAAGATATGGATGACATACATGTTAGGTCCTTTTGTTATACCCTCACACGTCTCTGAGGCTCTGTCCATTTCTTTTTCAGTCCATTTTCTGTTTTTCATGTCAAGTATTTGCCATTGTTCTGTCTTCCAGTTCATAGATTCTTTCCTCTGTCCCCTACATTCTGTTGTTGAGCCTGTCAAGTTTTTTTCATTTCAATCTTTGTGTTTTTCAGTTTATAATTTCAGTTTGGTTCTTCTTTATACTATTTCTTTTGCTGAGATTTTCTAGTTATTTGCTGAGAGTTTCTATTTTTCTTTCTTTTTTAAAAATGTATTTATTTTAGAGAGAGAGAGGGTGCAAGCAAGGGGTGAGGGGGTAGAGGGAGAGGGAGAGAAGCATACTCCTCACTTAGCATAGACCCTGATGCAAGGCTTGATCCCAGGACCCTGAGATCATGATCTGGGCTGAAATCAAGAGTCGGATGTCCAATCTACTGAGCCACCCAGGTGCCCCAAGACTTTCTATTTTTCAGTTGTGTCAATCATGTCTATAATTACTTGTTCAAGCATTTTTATGATGACTGCTTTTAAATGCCTGTCAGATGATTCTAACATTTGTGTCATCTTTGTGTTGGTATCTGTTGACTGCTTTTTCTCATTCAAATAGAGATTTTATTAGTTCTTATTGTGACCATTGGCTTTTGATTAAAACCTGAACAATTTGGGTTTTATATTGTAAGACTCTGGATCTTATTTAAATCTTCTGTTACAGGGCAGCCCCGGGTGGCTCAGCGGTTTAGCGCTGCCTTCAGTCCAGGGCATGATCCTGGAGACCCAGGATCAAGTCCCATGTCAGGCTCCCTGTGTGGAGCCTGCTTCTCCCTCTGCCTGTGTCTCTGTGTCTCTTTTTATTTATGAATAAATAAATAAAATCTTTTTAAAAAATAAATCTTTTGTTACAGATTTAAATAGGCCTCTGACACCACAAGGTGGAGATGAAGGTCCCAGCTCCTCACACAGCCTTCTCTACTGGAAGAGAAGGTATCAGTTCATACTTGGTAGCAACACTTCTAGGGGTTACGGGTAGAGGGGTTGGATCACATGGCTGAAGCCTGATGAGGGTAAAAGTCTGAGTTTCCCCTCAGCGTTTGCTAGTGGCTGTAGGGGTACAAAGTTTTCTGTGGTGTTTGACTGGAATAGAGTGGTTATTGCCTAAAAGTTTTGTCTTGCTAGGCTACTCTTTTACTTGTCCTTTGGCTAGAGAGCACAGTCTTGGAGACTTTTTTGTCTGTGTCCATTGATGTTTCTGGGTTGCTGGCTTCTCCAGTCTCTCGTCTAGAGTATGTATGGCAAAAAGAAAACCCAGGGAACTCATTGGTGTATTATTCCTCAGATCTTAAAGTTCCAAGTTGGTCTGTCTTCTACCTTTCAGAATGTGCATTTATATTGTGTCCAGGGTTTTTAACTGTGCTTAGTAGGAAGACTAGGGGGAAGTACATGTTCTCTATCTTTTTGGAAGTGAAAATCAGATACATGGTTTTAAAACATTTTATTTGGGACCCATGGAAGAGACAATATACTTTGCAAGTAAACAAGAATACCTAAGTAGAGGATACATCGGAATTATGTGATGACCTGTTTTTATTTTTAATTTTGGTCCAAATATAATGGAATTAGGCTTGCAGTGCTTTTGTTTGTATTACTTTCCAGTTTGTATATAACACAGTAGATATTAGTGAAAGGAGAAGTCTTAAGTGAACATCAGACATCTAAATTGTTAAGTAGAATTTTATCTGACTAGTGATTCATAGTACTCCACCTAAATAATGTACAGATAATGTAAATAAATTCAATATTTTGAGAGTCTATCTAAAAATCTAAGTTTTCAGTTTTATAGCCAATCAACCAGTGTACATTACTAGCAGCATTCATTTTAATTTACAAGGAGTTTGATGCCAAATCTTAATGCTTTCTCTCAGGTCTTTAGCCAAGTACATGTTATTAGTTTAAATATTAGCTTATAGGTCCATAATTTAAAATGGTTCAAAATATAACCAAGTTAATATCAAAATAAAATACAATTCATATTAAATATTATCAGAGAATTACAACACTTTATACCTAAAACATTTTAATGGAAAAATGCTAATGGTCATTATGATCTTAAAATATTGTGTAGGTTTCATAATAACTAATTTTTAAGACACTAGATACTTGGTTTATAGCACATTTCAAGTGAAATTGCATATTCACATTATAATTATATGTTTTTCAATATACTTCTCAAAAAGCTTAGATTGTTTTTTTTTTTTTAAGATTTTATTTATTTATTCATGAGAGAGGCAGAGACACGGGCAGAGGGAGAAGCAGGCTCCATGCAGGGAGCCCGACGTGGGACTCGATCCCGGGTCTCCAGGATCAGGCCCCGGGCTGAAGGCAGCTCTAAACCGCTGAGCCACCCGGGCTGCCCAAAGCTTAGATATTTTAGCTTCAGTGCAAAAATCCAAATTCTGTCTAGATTTGAATATACCCTAATTACTTTCCATTTTTGTATTCTGTGATAACAACATTATCACCACACAAATGAAACATAAAAAATGCTTTTTTAAAAAGTAAAATTTTTCAAAAAAAAAAAAAGTAAAATTTTTTTTATAAGACTTACCTAAATTTTACCAATATTCTTCTGGAATTTTAAATTGTAGCATTAAGTAAGAAACTCCCCAAAGAAATATTGAAATAACCTAGTTTTATTGTAGACCTGTATCTTATTATCCTTTAAAGTAAAAATCTTTCCTATAGAAGTTCCCAAATTTAAATTACATATATATTTTTTAAAAACTAGGGCAGCCCGGGTGGCTCAGCAGTTCAGAGCTGCTTTCAGCCCAGGGTGTGATCCTGGAAACCTGGGATTGAGTTCCATGTCAGGCTCCCTGCATGGAAACTGCTTCTCCCTCTGCCTCTGTTGTTGCCTCTTTCTCTCTCTCACTATCTCTGTGTCTCAAATGAATGAATGAATGAATGAATGAATGATCTTTTTTTAAAAATTAAAATAAAATAAAAATTATATTCCCCCTCCTTTTTTTTTTTTTTAACCAAAGAAGAGGTGGGAGTGGTTTAGTTGTCCTTTTTAATTCAGCTTAGAAACTATTGAATCTTTACCCAAGATTTAAGGTGACATGTTTTTCCTTTCTTAAAAACTTTAGTCTCAGAGAAACTAGGTATATTATTGTATAAGATTTATAATATTAGCATTTTATTACTATCATATTTTGTAATTTTTGGCATGCTGTCACTTTTTAGGAGCATAGAGTCTTTTATTTTTTTTCATTTTTGAGTAAAGTTTTTCTGGGAAAAAATTGTTAAAACAGATAATGCATAATACATTTTAGTTTTACCAATTAGGAAATCCCTCCAGAAACAAATAAGGGTGTAGCCTTTTGGATTTTTACAAAAAAACACATCTATATATATCCATTCTTTTAAATAGACATTGTAGAAGAAAATATTAGCTTTTTTACACCCATTACCAATTGAAGTTTTAAGTATGCAATTGGATATTTTAATTTATGCTTGATAATATATTTTTAAGAACATGAGACTTCCAAACATCATTTTTAAAGCTCAATTGGTTTGTAATATATTTGCATAGATAGAGCATTAGGTTTTCTTGGGGTGGTTTATTATGTAGTTTCACTAAAAAAGAAAAGCCACATAATTTACATGTGTTAAAAACCAATATTTATTGTTTAAAATGACTGACTAGAGCTAAAAATCATACTTTTTATTTTAAAAATTTGTAATATCTCTAGCCACAGAAATCATAATTCCTCAGCTGAGATGGGGAAATCAAACCACTCCTAACTCTTTGGTAGAAGAAAAAAATCTTATGAGCTCTACTGTCATATCCGTAATCTTAAATTTAAGATATTTTATATTAATTTTGTCATAGTTCAAAATAATAAAATTTATGGCATAATGAAACTGGGAAATATAGCTCAGTTTATAGAATATCTTCAATTAGTTCTACTAACTGAAATGAAAATAACATCTATTGATAAAATCAATTTTTTGATAAAATCAAATTTTTATAAACTAGTTCTTTAAAAATGATTTTTTTGTTTTATCTTTCTGTTAATATCCAATAACTCTAATTCAAAACAGAGTGATAAACATGACATATTTTAAATTTTATTTATTTATTCATGAGAGACAGGCAGAGGGAGAAGCAGGCTCCATGCAGGGAGCCTGATGTGGGACTCGATCCCAGGTCTCCAGGATCACACCCTGGGCTGAAGGCAGGCGCTAAACCGCTGAGCCACCCGGGCTGCCCATAAGCATGACATTTTAAGTATATATGTACAATAATGTACACAAGTCACAGGCTTAATGAATTTTTATGGTTAATGTCCCTGTATAACCAATGCCTGAACCAAGTGACAAAATATTACTAGCCTAGACTAGTTTACAAGTATTGTATTTTAATGCATGCAGCTATTTAAAATCTTGCATAGAGGGGTGTTTGGGTGGCTCAGTTGGTTAAGCTATAGACTCTTGATTTTGGCTCAGGTCATGATCTTGGGGTTGTGAGATCGAGCCCCTTGTCCGGCTGAGCCCAGAGTCTGCTTAAGATTCTCTCTCTTTCTCACTTGCATGCTTGCTCTCTCTAATAAATAAATTCTTTAAAAAAATAAGTAAGTAAATAAATAAAAATAAAATCTTTCATACAAATTTAAGTAACTGAAATTTCCTAAATTTCTTACATTTCCAAAACTAGGTTTCTCCAGAAAGAACTTATATAGAAAGAAAGACTATTCATATAACCACATGAATGATTAGGTTAACCAAATAAGATTCTTGAATATGACAGATCAAATGACTTGTATTTTTTCATCTATCTCGAAGTGTACTAAAAAAAGAACAGGTTTCTTTTAAACTCTAGTACTGTAATGCTGCTACCAAGAAAGAATTGTCAATTAAAACATTAACAATCTCAAATGAAAATTAAGCAATTAGAATAGAGAATATATCAGACTGTAGTGTGTTTAACAACAAAACAGTTTTAAAAATACACACAACCCCAAACAAAATAATTTGACCGTTCACTAGTTGGAGTGGAATGTAGTCAAATTATCCAAAAGCAGTTTCAATGTTCAAACTTGTTATTCAGTCAGTATTTTTGTAGTAAGTTTTAATATTAATAAATTGTTATTGACAGAACCAATAATTATGTCAGTTTTAATCAAGATTTCCAGCTAAAGTAATAGTTGTATGGCTTATTATAAAAGGGAATGCAATTATAATTTAGAGGAGGGTTTAAAATTCAGGTAGAGGGGATCCCTGGGTGGCGCAGCGGTTTGGCGCCTGCCTTTGGCCCAGGGCGCAATCCTGGAGACCCGGGATCGAATCCCACATCGGGCTCCCGGTGCATGGAGCCTGCTTCTCCGTCTGCCTGTGTCTCTGCCTCTCTCTCTCTCATTCTGTGTGACTATCATGAATAAATAAAAATTTAAAAAAAATAAAATTCAGGTAGATGTGCTTTAAATTAATGTTAAAAGTCAATTGGAAAAGATTAGTTAAAATTAATGTCTGTACATATATATTTTTTACTTCTGTTAACCGAGATGGCCTAATAACAATGTCACTCTGTAATGCTGTTTTTGATATGTGCTTCCAGCCCTCAGATTTTTGTCTTTAATATTTTCCATAAAAAGAAACTAAGACTCCTTGAATAGATAGCTGATTTCCGTCTTATGGGAAATAAAGTACAGATTGAAGGGGTAAGGATGAGAGTGGAGCAGGATGGCAGGGAGTCAAGCAGCAGTAACTACCGGAGAACAAGCAAGGATCCTTTAAAAATTCAGAGGTTCTCTCAAAAGGATACAGGAGACAGCTTTCAGTGGCTCCAGCTGGCTAAGTTGTGACCATTTGAACATAAAAAAAGAAATTTATAATAACTGTTAAAAAGTATATGAGTCATAATGAAACTCAAAAGTGTAATAACTACTTTTCAAATACTTAATACTTGGGTAAATTTTACTTATATGTTTAAAAATACTTTACATTTAATTTTATTTATGTGACCCAAATAGGCATGGTATTTCTTTACACAAAAACTAATACAAATCAGTGCTTACAAGAAGATCTTACTTTCTCCCTGTAAAATATTTATGGACATGCCCATGATTCTTTTGTCAACCTCCCCTAACCCAGAGGCTACCCCACACAAAGGATTCACATATTAGAAGATATGCTGCATATTATTTCAGACGTTAATGAAATGTGTCAAGATGGTCTGTTTACACTAAGGTGCTCTCCCAACTGGTCCTGATAGCTATACCACAACAGGATGAAGAGAACTTGATGCCAAAGCCAAGTGACCTCTTAAATGTGCTTGAAACATACAAAATTATGCTTTTTATTTGCATTTGTTTGCTTGTCGATGTGTTTGTTAGTTGTTGCTGGTGGCTATTTTAACTTTTCTTCTTGCCTTTTGTGGTTCTTAAAAAGAATGGAGTAGATGAATACATCCCCACAATGTTAGAAGCCAGGAACTTACACGCTAGGCCTTCTGCTTTCCTGGTCCAAAATAATCTTGCCCTGAGAATTTCATTTGTACCATTTGGTCCTAGGTGATAAAATGAGAAATAATTTTTGTTGCTTACTCTTTTTTTTTTTAATTTTTATTTATTTTATGATAGTCACACACACACACACACACACACACACACAGAGAGAGAGAGAGAGAGAGAGAGAGGCAGAGACACAGGCAGAGGGAGAAGCAGGCTCCATGCACCGGGAGCCTGATGTGGGATTCGATCCGGAGTCTCCAGATCGCGCCCTGGGCCAAAGGCAGGCGCCAAACCGCTGCGCCACCCAGGGATCCCTGTTGCTTACTCTTAAATGAAAAATACATAATTTTTTAGATTCTTGACTTTGTGGTTTCAAGGCCAAGAACACTTAATGACTTAAAAATGCCTAAGAGGCATATTTCAATAAAAAATTTATTTAATTTTTTTAAAGATTTCATTTATTCATGAGAGACACAGAGAGAGAGGCAGAGTCATAGGCAGAGGCAGAAGCAGGCTCCCTGTGGGGAACCCAATGCAGAACTTGATCCCAGGACCCTGGGATTACAACCTGAGCCAAAGGCTCAATCGCTGAGCCACCCAGGTGTCCCTTATTAAAAAATTTAAATGTTTATCAAATGTAATAGCTGTTAGAGAAATACAAGTCAAAAACTCAATGTGTTACGACTTAACCCCCCCAAGGGTGGCTAGTCAAAAGGACAGATAATAAGTATTGAGATGATAGGGAGAAATTGGAACCCTCATGCATTGTTACAGGTGGGAATGCAGCTGCTTTGGCAGTTCCTCAAGGGTTAAACATAGTATTACCATGTAATTTAGTAACTCCACTCCCAGACATGTGTTCAAGGGAAGTAAAAACACACATCCACATAAAAACTTGTACATGAACATGACAGCATTACCCATCATTATCACTAAAAAGTAGAAACAAGCCAAATGTGTAGCAACTGATGAATTCATCAACAAAATGTGGTATGTCCATACAATGGAATATTATTTGACCATAAAAAGGAATGAAATACTGACATCTACTACAATATGGATGAGTTATAAAAATATTATACTAAGTAAAAGAAGCCAGTTACTAAAGAACTCATTGTTTGATTTAATTTCTGTGAAACATCAAGAATAGGCAAATCCATAGACCGAAAGTAGATTAGTGTTTGTCTAAGGCTGAGGGAAATAGGGAATGGGTTTATTTGGGGGATGATGAAACTTTTAAACTTAGATTGTGGTGATGGTTGCACAACTGTGAATATACTAGACACCACTGAACTGTATACTTTACAATATATAAAAGATAAGTTATGAAGATATTTTAATCATAGTAACCCTTAGAGATTTTTAATCCCCATGGTTGTAATTTACTTAGTTATGTTAATGAAGTGTTACCTTAGAGATTAAAAAAAAATCTAATAAAAGAAAATTAACAGAACTTAAATTTAGTTAAATTTATGTAATCTAAATTTGTATTAGGCCATTTAGTAAAGGCCAGTTAGAAGAAGTGTAGGGGGGCAGCCCCGGTGGCTCAGTGGTTTAGCGCTGCCTGCAGCCAAGGGTGTGATCCTGGAGACCCCTGATGGAGTCCCATGTCAGGCTCCCTGCATGGAACCTGCTTCTCCCTCTGCCTGTGTCTCTGCCTCTCTCTTTCTCTCTGTGTCTCTGATAAATAAATAAAATTTTAAAAAAAAGTGTAGGGACTTTCTGAAAATTGGGGCTATTTAACTACAATATTTATAATGTTGTTGATAAACCTCAGACTTAGAAATTTAGAAAAATATAAAAACTGCTACCTTTGCCTAAAATAAGAGAACTTTTTTTTTTAAGTCCAGATTTTCTCTCTAATAATTATTGGACAATTAGCTAAGAAACGAAACCAAACAAAACTCCAAACCAAAACAAAAGACGATCTTTATTATTTTTTTAATTTTTATTTATTTATGATAGTCACACACAGAGAGAGGGAGAGAGGCAGAGACATAGGCAGAGGGAGAAGCAGGCTCCATGCACCGGGAGCCCGACGTGGGATTCGATCCCGGGTCTCCAGGATCGCGCCCTGGGCCAAAGGCAGGCGCCAAACTGCTGTGCCACCCAGGGATCCCAAAAGACTATCTTTAGACCAGCAGATTTATTTTAAACATAACGTGGCATTTAGTTTCCTTCTACAGCATTCTTATAGAATTTTATGAAATTTTTCTTTTACCTGTGATTATTTCCTTAAGATAAATTAGTGGAGGTACAATTAATTTACATACTTGCCAGCATTTGGTTCATCCATTCAGTCATTCATTTAACCAGTACTTTTTGACTGTCTGCTATGAGTGTAGGCACTGGGTAGATCAGGGGATATAGAGAACAAAGCAGACATGGCCACAGCTTGCAAAGAGCTCACAATATGTAGTAGTTAAAAAACATTAAGCACATATAGTTAAGATTATCTTAAATTCTGTAAAGAAAAGATCAGTTTGCTAGTGAGAAACTACTGAAGGATCTGGGGATCATAAAAGTAAAGTTACTTTTTTTTTTTTAAAGTAGGCTCTACACCCAACCCAGAGCTCAGTGTGGGGCTTGAACTCATGACCCTGAGATTGAGACCTGGGCTTGATCAAGAATCAGATGCTTAATTGACTTCCAGGTGACCCAGGAAGTTACTTCTTTTACTAAGAAAATAACTATACATATGCTAATCCCAGGTTTTATTGTTTTTAAAGAATTTTACCTACTTGACTGACAGTTTGTTTTTAACTTGCATTTCTTTTATGAACAATGAACTTTAGCAACTTTTCATGCTAACTGGCTTTTATTTCTTAGACTCTCTTCTGTCTTTAATTGGCCATTCTATGAGAAGGAAATACTTATTTTGTGGGTTTTTTTTTTTTTTTTTTTTTGCACATCTAATGCCTGATTTATTTATTTATTTTTTAAAATAAATTTATTTTTTATTGGTGTTCAATTTACCAACATACAGAATAACACCCAGTGCTCATCCCGTCAAGTGCCCCCCTCAGTGCCTGTCACCCATTCACCCCCACCCCCCACCCTCGTCCCCTTCCACCACCCCTAGTTCATTTCCCAGAGTTAGGAGTCTTTATGTTCTGTCTCCCTTTCTGATATTTCCCACACATTTCTTCTCCCTTCCCTTCTATTCCCTTTCACTATTATTTATATTCCCCAAATGAATGAGAACATATAATGTTTGTCCTTCTCCAATTGACTTACTTCACTCAGCATAATACCCTCCAGTTCCATCCACGTTGAAGCAAATGGGTATTTGTCGTTTCTAATGGCTGAGTAATATTCCATTGTATACATAAACCACATCTTCTTTATCCATTCATCTTTCGATGGACACTGAGGCTCCTTCCACAGTTTAGCTATTGTGGACATGGCTGCTATAAACATCGGGGTGCAGGTGTCCCGGCGTTTCATTGCATCTGTATCTTTGGGGTAAATCCCCAGCAGTGCAATTGCTGGGTCGTAGGGAAGGTCTATTTTTAACTCTTTGAGGAACCTCCACACAGTTTTCCAGAGTGGCTGCACCAGTTCACATTCCCACCAACAGTGTAAGAGTGTTCCCTTTTCTCCGCATCCTCTCCAACATTTGTGGTTTCCTGCCTTGTTAATTTTCCCCATTCTCACTGGTGTGAGGTGGTATCTCATTGTGGTTTTGATTTGTATTTCCCTGATGGCAAGTGATGCAGAGCATTTTCTCATGTGCATGTTGGCCATGTCTATGTCTTCCTCTGTGAGATTTCTGTTCAGGTCTTTTGCCCATTTCATGATTGGATTGTTTGTTTCTTTGGTGTTGAGTTTAATAAGTTCTTTATAGATCTTGGAAACTAGCCCTTTATCTGATACGTCATTTGCAAATATCTTCTCCCATTCTGTAGGTTGTCTTTTAGTTTTGTTGATTGTATCCTTTGCTGTGCAAAAGCTTCTTATCTTGATGAAGTCCCAATAGTTCATTTTTGCTTTTGTTTCTTTTGCCTTCCTGGATGTATCTTGCAAGAAGTTACTGTGGCTGAGTTCAAAAAGGGTGTTGCCTGTGTTCTCCTCTAGGATTTTGATGGAATCTTGTCTCACATTTAGATCTTTCATCCATTTTGAGTTTATCTTTGTGTATGGTGAAAGAGAGTGGTCTAGTTTCATTCTTCTGCATGTGGATGTCCAATTTTCCCAGCACCATTTATTGAAGAGACTGTCTTTCTTCCAGTGGATCGTCTTTCCTCCTTTATCGAATATTAGTTGACCATAAAGTTGAGGGTCCACTTCTGGGTTCTCTATTCTGTTCCATTGATCTATGTGTCTGTTTTTGTGCCAGTACCACACTGTCTTGATGTCCACAGCTTTGTAGTACAACCTGAAATCTGGCATTGTGATGCCCCCAGCTATGGTTTTCTTTTTTAAAATTCCCCTGGCTATTTGGGGTCTTTTCTGATTCCACACAAATCTTAAAATATTTTGTTCTAACTCTCTGAAGAAAGTCCATGGTATTTTGATAGGGATTGCATTAAACATGTAAATTGCCCTGGGTAACATTGACATTTTCACAGTATTAATTCTGCCAATCCATGAGCATGGAATATTTTTCCATCTCTTTGTGTCTTCCTCAATTTCTTTCAGAAGTGTTCTATAGTTTTGAGGGTATAGATCCTTCACCTCTTTGGTTAGGTTCATTCCTAGGTATCTTATGCTTTTGAGTACAATTGTAAATGGGATTGACTCCTTAATTTCTCTTTCTTCAGTCTCATTGTTAGTGTATAGAAATGCCACTGATTTCTGGGCATTGATTTTGTATGCTGCCACACTGCCAAATTGCTGTATGAGTTCTAGCAATCTTGGGGTGGAGGCTTTTGGGTTTTCTATGTAGAGTATCATGTCATCGGCGAAGAGGGAGAGTTTGACTTCTTCTTTGCCAATTTGAATGCTTTTAATGTCTTTTTGTTGTCTGATTGCTGAGGCTAGGACTTCCAGTACTATGTTGAATAGCAGTGGTGAGAGTGGACATCCCTGTCTTGTTCCTGATCTTAGGGGAAAGGCTCCCAGTGCTTCCCCATTGAGAATGGTATTTGCTGTGGGCTTTTTGTAGATGGCTTTTAAGATGTTGAGGAATGTTCCATCTATTCCTACACTCTGAAGAGTTTTGATCAGGAATGGAAGCTGTATTTTGTCAAATGCTTTCTCTGCCTCTAATGAGAGGATCATATGGTTCTTGCTGATATGATGAATCAATCACATTGATTGTTTTACTAGTGTTGAACCAGCCTTGTGTCCCGGGGATAAATCCTACTTGGTCATGGTGAATAATTTTCTTAATGTACTATTGGATCCTATTGGCTAGTATCTTGTTGAGAATTTTTGCATCCATGTTCATCAGGGATATTGGTCTGTAATTCTCCTTTTTGGTGGGGTCTTTGTCTGGTTTTGGAATTAAGCTGATGCTGGCCTCATAGAATGAATTTGGAAGTACTCCGTCTCGGGGATCCCTGGGTGGCACAGCGGTTTGGTGCCTGCATTTGGCCTAGGGCGCGATCCTGGAGACCCGGGATCGATCCTACATCGGGCTCCCGGTACATGGAGCCTGCTTCTCCCTCTGCCTGTGTCTCTGCCTCTCTCTCTCTCTCTCTGTGACTATCATAAGTAAATAAAAATTAAAAAAAAAAAAGAAGTACTCCGTCTCTTTCTATCTTTCCAAACAGTTTTAGTAGAATAGGTATGGTTTCTTCTTTAAACGTTTGATAGAATTCCCCTGGGAAGCCATCTGGCCCTGGACTTTTGTGTCTTGGGAGGTTTTTGATGACTGCTTCAATTTCCTCCCTGGTTATTGGCCTGTTAAGGTTTTCTATTTCTTCCTGTTCCAGTTTTGGTAGTTTGTGGCTTTCCAGGAATGCATCCATTTCTTCCGGATTGCCTAATTTATTGGTGTATGGTTGTTCATAATATGTTTTTAAAATCGTTTGTATTTCCTTGGTGTTGGTAGTGATCTCTCCTTTCTCATTCATAATTTTATTAATTTGAGTCTTCTCTCTCTTCTTTTTAATAAGGCTGGCTAATGGTTTATCTATCTTATTAATTCTTTCAAAGAACCAACTCCTGGTTCCACAGTTCTTCTGGTCTCAATTTCATTGAGCTCTGCTCGAATCTTTATTAACTCTCTTCTTCTGCTGGGTGTAGGATCTATTTGCTGTTATTTCTCTAGCTCCTTTATGTGTAAGGTTAGCTTCTGTATTTGAGTTCTTTCCAGTTTTTGAATGGATGCTTGTATTGCGATGTATTTCCCCCTTAGGACTGCTTTTGCTGCATCCCAAAGATTGTGAATGGTTGTATCTTCATTCTCATTAGTTTCCATGAATCTTTTTAATTCTTCCTTAATTTCCTGGTTGACCCTTTCATCTTTTAGCAGGATGGTCCTTAACCTCCACGTGTTTGAGGTCCTTCCAAACTTCTTGTTGTGATTTAGTTCTAATTTCAAGGCATTATGGTCTGAGAATATGCAGGGGATGATCCCAATCTTTTGGTATCGGTTCAGACCCGATTTGTGACCCAGTATGTGGTCTATTCTGGAGAAAGTTCCATGTGCACTTGAGAAGAATGTGTATTCAGTTGAGTTTGGATGTAAAGTTCTGTAGATGTCTGTGAAATCCATCTGGTCCAGTGTATCATTTAAAGCTCTCGTTTCTTTAGAGATGTTGTGCTTAGAAGACCTATCGAGTATAGAAAGAGCTAGATTGAAGTCACCAAGTATAAGTGTATTATTATCTAAGTATTTCTTCACTTTGGTTATTAATTGATTTAAATATTTGGCAGTTCCCACATTTGGGGCATATATATTGAGGATTGTTAAGTCCTCTTGTTGGATAGATTCTTTAAATATGATACAGTGTCCCTCTTCATCTTCTTACTACAGTCTTCAGGGTAAATTTTAGTTTATCTGATATAAGGATGGCTACCCCTGTTTTCTTTTGAGGACCATTTGAATGGTAAATGGTTCTCCAACCTTTTATTTTCAGGCTGTAGGTGTCCTTCTGTCTAAAATGAGTCTCTTGTAGACAGCAAATAGATGGGTCCTGTTTTTTTATCCAGTCTGAAACCCTGCACCTTTTGATGGGGTCATTAAGCCCGTTCACATTCAGAGTTACTATTGACAGATATGAGTTTAGTGTCATCATGATTTCTATTCAGTCCTTGTTTTTGTGGATTGTTCCACTGAACTTCTTCTTAAAGGGGAATTTTAAGAGTCCCCCTTAAAATTTCTTGCAGAGCTGGTTTGGAGGTCACATATTCTTTCAGTTCCTGCCTGTCTTGGAAGCTCTTTATCTCTCCTTCCATTTTGAATGAGAGCCTTGCTGGATAAAGTATTCTTGGTTGCATGTTCTTCTCATTTAGGACCCTGAATATATCCTGCCAGCCCTTTCTGGCCTGCCAGGTCTCTGTGGAGAGGTCTGCTGTTACCCTAATATTCCTCCCCATAAAAGTCAGGGACTTCTTGTCTCTTGCTGCTTTAAGGATCTTCTCTTTATCTTTGGAATTTGCAAGATTCACTATTAAATGTCGAGGTGTTGAACGGTTTTTATTGATTTTAGGCGGGGATCTCTCTATTTCCTGGATCTGAATGCCTGTTTCCCTTCCCAGATTAGGAAAGTTTTCAGCTATGATTTGTTCAAATACATATTCTGGCCCTCTGGCCCTTTCAGCGCCCTCGGGAACCCCAATTAAACATAGGTTTTTATTCCTCAGGCTGTCGTTTATTTCCCTTAATCTATCTTCGTGGTCTTTTAATTGTTTGTCTCCTTTTTCCTCAGTTTCCCTCTTTGCCATCAACTTTTCTTCTGTGTCACTCACTCGTTCTTCCACCTTGTTAACCCTCTTCGTTAGGACTTCTAGTTTGGGTTGCATCTCATTCAATTGATTTGTAATTTCTGCCTGATTGGATCTAAATTCTGCAGTCATGAAGTCTCTTGAGCCCTTTATGCTTTTTTCTAGAGCCACCAGTAGCTGTATAATAGAGCTTCTGAATTGGCTTTCTGACATTGAATTATAATCCAGATTTTGTAACTCTGTGGGAGAGAAGACTGTTTCTGATTCTTTCTTTTTTTTTTAATTTTTTTTTATTTATTTATGATAGTCACACAGAGAGAGAGAGAGAGGCAGAGACACAGGCAGAGGGAGAAGCAGGCTCCATGCACCGGGAGCCCGATGTGAGATTCGATCCCGGGTCTCCAGGATCGCGCCCTGGGCCAAAGGCAGGCGCCAAACCGCTGCGCCACCCAGGGATCCCTGATTCTTTCTTTTGAAGTGAGGTTTTCCTTCTAGTCATTTTGCTCAGTGCAGAGTGGCCAAAAACAAGTTGTATTGGGAAAAGGAGAAAAAGGGAGAGAAAAAAAAAGGAAAGAAAAGAGAAAAAGAAAAAAGAAAAAAGGAAAAACAGGAAAAAAGAGAAGAAAAAGAAAGAAAGGAAAAAAAGGGGTGGGGGAAGCAAACAAATCAAAAAGCAATAAAAAAAAACAAACAAACAAACAAACAAAAAAAACCACGGGGGAGTATCTTCTGATTCTGTAGACTTTAAGTCCCTTGACTTCCCCTGGAGCTTGTTGTCCTTCTAGCTGGTCTTCTGGGGGAGGGGCCTGTTGTGCTGATTCTCAGGTGTTAGCACATGGGGGAGCTGCTCCGCCCCTGCTTGGTGCAGGGCTCAGTGGGGGTTGTTTACCCCGTGAGGCCCCAGGAGGAACAACCGCGGTGGCGGGGCCAGCTCTGGAGCCCTGGATTCAGCTCCCGCAGTAACTCCGGAGCTCTCCGTCTGCAGGGCCTGGATGCTCCGGGGCGGGGCCGCTTATCTGCTCAGCTCGGGGCAGGAGTGTCCTCGCTGTCCTGGGCCCTCCGGAGGACCTGGGCCCTCCCGGCCTCTGCCTCTCCCGGGGGGAGGCCGGATCCTGGGCTGTGTCCCGGCGCCCTGTGCTCCCGGGGCCTGCGCTGTTGGATTCGCGCTCCCGCCCCGCAGCCCCCTCCGAGCTGCTCCGGGCCGCACAGCCTCCTCTGTGGAGCCGCCGCCCGAGGCCCCCCAAGCTGCTCCCGGGCCGCACAGCCCCCTCCGCGGAGCCTCTTCCTCTGCCCGAGCCCCTCCGAGCTGCTCCCGGGCCGCGCAGCCCCCTCTCCGCGGAGCCGCCGCCCGAGCCCCTCCGAGCTGCTCCCGGGTCCCGCCGTGGGCGCTGCAGCCCTTAGGGAGCTCGGCGCACTCCCCCGGGGCGCAGTTCCTCTGTTACTGTCCCAGGGAGCCCGAGGGCATCCCCGCCCTCCTGGGTCCTGCTCCAACTCCCTGCGAGGCCTTTCAGCCCAGGAAGGTTGGTGCAGCTCCTGCTCCTCCGGGACGGGGCTCTCCTGTCCTGGGGACACTCGCCCCGGCCTTAGCCCGGCTCCTCGCGGGGCCCCTCCCCCTTGGAGGCCTTTTGTTTCTTTTTTTATTTTTTCCCCCGTCTTCCTACCTTGATAGAAGCGCGAACTCTTCTCACTGTAGCATTCCAGCTGGTCTCTCTTTAAATCTTAGGCCGAATTCGTAGATTTTCAGGATAATTTGAAGGTTATCTAGGTAATTTGGTGGGGACAGGTGATTTGGGGACCCTACTCTTCCACCATCTTGCCCCTCCTCCGGAAATACTTATTTTAAACAGAAGTTTTGTATTGCATTGTTGATTGAAGTTTTATATTGCATCACTCATTTTAAATCAGATTTTATTATTTTCCTCAAAATAAACTCAAAACTAAGTTACTTTTTGCTTCTGTGTGAAGTGAATATATTATATATCATTGACTGTCAGTTTCTGCCCACACTTTGTAGTAACAAAAATATCAAATTTGGATCAGTTTTAGATATTTTTCCAAAGAAGACATAAGATGGCCAACAGACACATGAAAAGATGCTCATCAACACTGATCATCAAGAAAATGCAATTCAAAACTACAGTGAGATACCACTTCACAACTGTCAGAATGACTAAAATCAGCAAAGAAACAACAGGTGTTTGCAAGAATGTGGGGAAGGCAATCCTCTTGCACTGTTGGTGGGGTTGCAAACTGGTGTAGCCACTGTGGGAAATAGTATGGAGTTTCCTCAAAAAGTTAAAAATAGAACTACCCTACAATCCAGCAATTGCACTATATACCCAAGGGATACAAAAATACAAATTTGAAGAGGTACATGCACCCCGATGTTTATAGCAGCATTATCTACAATAGCCAAATTATGTAAACAGCCTAAGTGTCCCATCAACAGATGAATGGGTAAAGGTGGTATTTATATATACAATGGAATATAACTCAGCTATAAAAAAAAATGAAATCTTGCCATTTGCAATGACATGGATGGAGCTATAGAGCATTATGCTGAATGAAGTAAATTGTCAGAAAGACAAATACCATATGATTTCATTCGTATGTGGAATTTAAGGAATAAACAAGCAAAGGGAGGAGAGAGAGATGCAAACCAAGAAACAGACCATAGAGAACAAACTGATGGTTACCAGAGGGGAGGTGGGTGGGGGATTGGTGATATAGGTGTTGGGGATTAAGGAGTGCACTTGTCATGATGAGCACCAGGTACTGTATGGAAGTGTTGAATCACTATATTGTATACCTGAAACTAATATTACACTGGAATTTAAATAAAAATTTTTAAAAAGTGGAAAAAGTTTTTGGATCAGTTTTTATTTTTTTTTTATTTTTTTTTATTTTTTTTATTTTTTTTATTTTTTTTTTTGGATCAGTTTTTAAAAAATTCTAAATACATCTTAATATATTAAAGAGATTTTCATCCAGTTGACAGCAGAGCAAAATTTCACATTTTATTTACATGTTGATTGATTGTATTTTAATATTTACATGTATTTTAAGAGGGTTGTATTCCTTCAGGACATTTTTTTTTGTGGCGGTTCTATTTTGCCACAATCCTTGTGTCATCTTTTTATGACAATATTGTGTAATTGTTATGTGTACCTGCTTTGAAATAAGCCTCTGTTTGAATGCCATTATTACCACCTACAAATCAAATATAATCTTAGGCAAATTACTTATCCTTTCTAAGTGTCCTCATTTTCCTCTTTATAAAAACCCTCCACATTCAAAGCCCGTAGTACAATGGCTGGCACATAGTAATTGCTCAGAGCTATTATGGTCTTTTCAATCACTGTCTTCCAATTTTCCCCTTCAGATTTCATGCCACTTTTTTTCCTACATTTGTTTTACAAATTTGTTAACTTTCTTATTAGTCCTGTCATGTGACTAATTCTCCCTGTATTGTTTCAAGAAGAGAAGTGCAGACAGTCTCAAACACATCTATGACATCCATATCTGTGATTCTTGTTAAACCTTAAGCCTACTTATGAGGGAGCCATCCTGCTTACTAGAGGCACTGAAAAGCAACATTACAGTTTCTTAAGGCGGAAGGGGTTCTTGTCTTACCCACATTCTGAGACATTGGCTGTTTGGTTGGATCAATAGCTGGTAAAGATAGGGATATTATAAAGCACACCAATGTAAACTACACATATCCAAAGTATAGAAACTCAACTTCTAGCAGAGTAGTCTGGTCTTTGTAAGAATTTGAATTTTGTTCATCTTTCTAGTAACTTCTAAAGAATGGGAAAAAGCAGGTTTTCATACTGGCCAAGGCTATTTGTCAGGACATTTGAGGCTTGACTATCTTTTACTACCTTACCTGCAAACATTTGTATAAAGATCAAATTGATTGGCAAGAACAGTCCTGATTAGTGGAACTGAGAAGTCAGTATGAAGTATGTAGAGGTATATAAGTAGGAGGTGGGAAGTGTGTGAGGAGAAAATAAATTCAACACTAGAACAATATGGACAGGATCTCTGGGTGGCTCAGCGGTTTAGCACCTGCCTTCAGCATCAGGCGTGATCCTAGAGACCGAGGATCGAGTGCTGCATTGGGCTCCCTGCATGGAGCCTGCTTCTCTCTCTCTCTCTCTCTCTCTCTCTCTCTCTCTCTCTGTGTGTGTGTGTGTGTGTGTGTGTGTGATGAATAAATAAATTAAAAAAAAAACAATATGGAGACAAAGAGTCCATGAAGAAGAGAAGAAAAACAAGGTAGAAGATAGGGTGCTGTATTGTTGCACAGCCATGAACAGGCTTTTTAATGTTGCCTAAGTAACGTATAAAGGGATAATGAGTACTTCAATTTTTTTTAGGAATCAGCCAGCAGAAAGGATCTCCTTTTTCTGTCCTTTGACAATCTAATTTACCTAATAGTAAACTGGGTGTCCTCTTTACTGCTCTGAGAGGGATGAAGCTAAATGATTAAAAATGGAATGTTTAGCAGCCTGTAATCTAATGGCAATGCCTTTTTGAAAGCATTTAAGACTTTGTTGACTACAGATTTTAGATGTGCATGTGAAAAGTGACCCAGAATTAAAATTTTTCCAAAACAGACATAAAAAAATTTTATTACGGAAAAACTTAAAATATATACACAAGTAGGAAGAGTGGTATAATCTGCATGTATCTATAACCAGCTTCAGCTACTAACCCATAATTAATTTTGTTTCATTGATATGTCCACTCATGGTCCTTTCCCCTTCACATTCCTGGTCCCCCTTCCCAACTTCTCAGACTTGAATTCCTTTAGAAACAAATTCTATACATTGCATAATTTCATCAGTAAATATTTTAAAATGAAGCACTGAAATATAAGTAAACACAATAACACCGAGAATTTCTCCTAAAAAGATAATAATTCCTTAGTATTAGCAAATATCTGGCCAGTGTTCAAACTGCCCTGATTCTCCCTCTTCTAGTTTGTTTGCTTGAAGTGGGACTCAAATAAGATTCATACATGTAATTCATTGATGTATCTTTTAATTCCATTTTAATTATTTTCCTCCTTAATCTCTATTTTTGTCCTTGCAGTATAATTGTTGAAATTGGGTCAGATGTCTTATAGTTTCCCACAGTCTAGATTTTGCTGATTATATCCCTGTGGTCTAGTATATATCTTCCTTTGCTGTCCCAGGCATTTTCAGCATATTGTTAGTTAGATCTAGAGAGACCTGTTAGAATCAGGTTTTGACCATTTTTGCAAGACTGCTTCATAGGTGGTATTGTGTTATTTTATCAGGAAATACATAATGTCTGATATATATCTTTTTGTGATATAAATAATCATTGATATTGATAATCATTGCAAATGTCACATTTATAATTATAGGTGGCTTCTTCATTTCTTAGAATAAGTTTATAAATTGAAACTTCCCTCAGAGCTATTTTTCCATATGCAGTTGCGTCTGTTTCTGTATTTCCTATTTTGTTCTATTCTTCTGTATATTCATGTGCAATGCTATACTATTTTTATAACAGAGGCACCTATAATAGATATTTTAATATCTATTGGGGCTAGTCCCTATTTTTTTTGGCTATTCTTACTCATTTTTCCTTCCAGATGAACTTTTCTCTAATTCCAGAAAACAATTAATGATATTTTGTTAGAAGCATATTAACTGTACACATTAACAGGGAAAATATGACATCTAAGCATCTTTATGATATTGAATCTTCTTGTCTAAGAACAAGGTATATCTTTCCATTTACTAAAGCTTACATTCCTTTATCAGTTTTCTGTGGCTGCTATAACAAATTACCATAGACCTGGTGACTCAAAATAACAGAAATTTATTTTCTCATAGTTTTAGAGGCTGTAAGTCTAAAATCAGTTTCACTGTAGCCAAAATCAAGGTAAAACAGAGCTGTGTTCCTTCTGCAAACTCTAAAAGACAATATTTTGATTGACTCGTCTAGCTTCTGGTAGTTGCCAGCATTCCATGTTTTATGACCCCTTCACTCTGATCTTTGCCTCCTCATCCATATTACCCCCACCTCTTCTGTGTGTCCAACCTCTGTCTCTCTCTTATAAAAATGTTCATGATTGGATTTACAGTCTAATGAGATAGTCTAGGATAATCTGTCAAGATCCTTAATTTAATCACATCTGCAAAAGCCCTTTTTTCTTATAAGACAACATTTACAGGTTCCAGGGATTAGAACCTGATCTCTGGATGCCTATATTTAGCCTAATGTAATTACTCCTATAGATTTTGGACATGTCTTTTTAAACTTATGATTAGATACTTTCATTATTTGTTATCAAAATATCATCTTTTAACTGGTTTATATTTGTATATTGATTTTTGTATGTTGATTTTATAACTTGCTACTTTACTAAATTAAATTCTCTTACTCCTTATAGTAGCTTTTCAAAGGATTCTTTTGTGTTGTCTAGATATCTATTTGTATCATCTATACATAAACATAGTTTAACCTTTTTCTTCCCAATTCTCATGCTTCCAGTTATTTTCCATTGTCTAATTACATTGACTAATACCTTCAACACGATGTTAAATAGTAATGGAGATATTAGTATCCTGATCTTATTCTATATTTATATATATATATATATATATATATATATATATATATATATATATATATAAAGATTTTATCTATTTACCCATGAATGACAGAGGTGGGAGGGCAGAGACACAGGCAGAGGGAGAAGCAGGCTCCATGCAGGAACCCAACGTGGAACTCGATCTCGGGTCTCCAGGATCACACCCTGGACTGAAGGCAGCGCTAAACCACTGAGCCACCTGGGCTGCCCTTATTCTGTCTTTATCAGGAAAGCTTCTAGTGTTTTTTATAGATAGGATCCAAGGCATATTTTTAATATGTATATTTTTTAATTTGAGGGATTTAACTTTATATTTTAAGATGAGAAATTTCAGCAGTTATCTTTAAAGAGCTTTTACTTATTTTTCTTTCAAGGGCTTTTAAGGAGTTTTTCAAGATCTAATTTATTTGGTTCTAAAGGGCAGATGTAGTATCTTAATTTCATAGTTAAGTAAATGTTGAGAGAAATTAAGTAATTCCCAAGGTTATGATGCTAGAAAGTGATACAGGCAGGACCAGGATCAAAAAAAATTTTTCACTGCTACATATTTATTTTACTTAATATTTTCCTCCAGGAAAACCTGGAGGAAGAACAATGCATTATATAGATTCAAGACACTGTGTTACAGACCTATGAGATAGATTCAGGACAATGCGTTACATACCTATGAAAATACATACATAAGCTATTTTCCTTTTTAAAATGTGAGTTTTAAAGGTTTACTATAGTAAGCGATTGGGAGTGTGTGCTTGTGTATTTTTAGAGAGTAAAATATATATAAGTAAGTGTCAAGTTCCCTTTAATGATCAACTTTAATCTCATTTCCTCTCCTCAGAGGCAATGTAGTATAAACTCTGAGGGTTGTGGGGTTTTTGTTTTTTGTTTTGTTTGTTTGTTTGTTTTGTAATGCTAGTGCCAAACTTAAGCTTTGATTGTAGAGGCATTCATTTCAAAGAGCTGTCCATGTCAAAGCTTAAACACGTTGCCAGCCACTTGCCTAGATAAAGAGCCGGGCCACCTCTCCCTACTGAGGCTCCTTTGTTTTGGAGATCTTATTAATTGATTTTGATAACTGACTTTTTGGCCAGGTGTTTTTTTCCTCTTCCTGAGCTTCAAATTCATGCTCTTATGTTTTAAATTCATCAATAAAGAGTGAACCCTAGGGCCCCCACATTTGACCCTAATAAAAGGAGAACTCTTGGCCCATATGCACTCTCTATCTCCCACCACCCTCTCTCTGTCACTGTCTCTGGCTCCTCTGCTTTCCGGGCGCCTGCGTGGGCTGGCTCTCTCTGTCTCTCTCTCTCTCTCTCTCTCTCTCTGTCTCCCTCTCTCTCCTCTCTGTTTTTCTTCCTCCATCTCCCTCCACCTCCCACTGTGTGGCCACAGGTGTGCTATGTAATTTCCAGGTCTTATAAATAATAAACCTTTATTTTTCAAAGTTTCCTGAGAGTTGTTGCTGAAGGGGGTCTTGCAATCATAATAAGAACCACATGGGGTCAGCCCAGTTGTAACATTGATTTGAAAAGGGGGAATATCTGTGGGTAGCTCACTCCAGGGCCCAGGTGAGTGCCACCAGGCATTTCTAGCCTTCGGCCTTACTAAGGGATAGGCAGAGACTGGCACAAAATAAGCAATAACCTACAAGGGTTAGGTATGTTAGCCTTCTAGTCCATTTTTACAATTCCACAATTCATAGACAAAATGCATGATAATGTGAAGGTGATTTTAAGAAAATTATTACAATAGTAATAATATATCAAAATCTACCTCCTTTTTTCGCCTATCATCATTGTATGGATCTTGATGTATGCAAGGCTTTTCTAAGCATAACAACATAAAATGCAGAATCTATTTTTAGAATCTAGCTCTCCAAACAAGTCTGGCATCTTTCCACTATCACTTTGCCTCATAGTTTAGTTCTCATTAAGAAATTTTTTAAATTAAAAAAATACTTTCAATTTTGCCTGGAGAGGGAGGATTTAGGTAGGAGTTATGCATTAGAGTTTGGTAAAATGGGACTTATTTTCTTGAATTAAGTCAATTTATATCCTTGATAGTGGCAAAATTATTTCAAAATGACATGTAATACAAAAGAACAGCAATTAAAATTAAAAACTATCTTAGGAGAGGGGAGTTGAGCAGAGTTTCAGAATATCTTATTCAAAAATCTTTTTTGCTTTTCCATGTTGGCTTCACCAACCACTCAGAAGCAGCAAAATACCAGTATAAGTAGAACTGCCATTTTGTTTTAAGAGTTAAATGTTGATGGTTTAGACCAGGAATTTGGCAAACTTTTTCTGTAAAGGGCCAGATAGTATTTTCAGCTTTGTACACCCTATGGTCTCTGTTGCAACTACTCAATTCTAATGTTACAACCCAAAGCAGTCATAAATAATACATGAACAAATGGGCAAGACTGGCTGGGTTCCAATAAAACTTTATTTACAAAACAACTAGGTGGGAAATAAAGGCAAAAGAAAAAAATTAAATTTCCTTACAACTTACAGCCCATTCACAAGTCCTTGAGACTGGCAGAGTGACTTCCCTCCAGGAACTCAATTCCCTTGATGTTGATAGTTTGCTAAGGGCAAAAGGCAATCTTAGCTTAACATTATCCCTGCCTCCTCTAAGTCTCCTTTAACATATAATAATAGTTCCTTTGGAAACTTACTCTCCCCCCCCCCCGCCCACCCGCCCTCCGCAAGATATATGTTAGCCATCATCCTTCATGTGTATGGCCCACTCATAATACATCTGAAGGGTCTCATGGCTAAGGTTTTACTAGATAGTAATAAATGATCTTTTCCTAACAATAGCTAGCCCCTTCAAAGTCCTGGAAACCTTCCTTCCAAATTCCTTAAAGACTTATACTATCCCTAACCCCCTTCCAACTTGACACTTTATAATCAGCCACCCCTCAAAATCCCAGTGGAGCAATTTGTGCCCATGGGTGCTGTCCCTGTGCTTTAATTAAACCACCTTTTGCACCAAATAGATCTCAAGAACTCTTTCTTGACTGTTTGCTCTGAACCCTAACATTTCCACATCAGATATGACCCACAGGCCATTGTTAGATCTGTTTTTTTGTTTGTTTGTTTGTTTGTTTTAAGATTTTATTTATTTATTCCTGAGAGACACACAGAGGCAGAGACACAGGCAAAGGGAGAAACAAGCTCCTTGTAGGGAGCCTGATGTGGGACTTGATCCCCAGATCCTGGGATCATATCTTGAGCCAAAGGCAGATGCTCAACCACTGAGCCACCCAGGCGTCCCCCATAGTTAGATCTTTGCTGGGTTGAAGGCAGTAGTATACTGGTAAATGATCAACAACTGGCTTTTTGGAGGGACTGGTAAGCCCAGATTTATAGCATTTGTCTATTCACATGACGTAAATACTCCCACCATAGTTGATTTCAGGGTATGTATTTGGTGTTACTGAACAGGGACATAGAAAGAGATAAAGAGTGGTACACTATTACATAGCATCTCTACCGTACATCTACACTAGATGTAAATAACTTCAAGACCATAGGTAATAGTAAAATGACAAAAGAATAAGAAGTGATGAATTTTGGATATTTGTTACCTTTATTTTGAATACAGTGTATTTTAATTGTAAATTAAAATTATTTTAAATAATGTCTATGTTTAACATTTGGCTCACAAAATTCCTTAAAAATTTAATGACTGGTTTTGGTGAGGCAGTATGAACCAATTCTAGCACACCACTGTGGTGAAGGATATAATAAAGAATTTTGTTTTAATAATCTGCCTACTGAATCATATGGAAGAGTAAAAGCAAAAAAAATACAGAGAATTGTGTTAACATGCAACTTTTGCACTAATCTTGTTCATCTGTTTTGTTAATCTGAAAAAAAAATTTTTTTTTACTTAAGTGGGAATCAACTGAGTCAAAGGCAAGGTACTTTCTTTTTTTAATCTTAACTTTTAAGTGATAGCATATGAAGTCAATTTAGGTCAGTAATTCTGTTAATATGTTATATATAATATTAAGTGTTATTTACTGTTTGATTTTTTTTTCCTTAAGGCATAACCGTGACGCCTGACGAAGAACAAAACTTAAATCATTATGTAGAAGTTTTACAGAACCTAATACTGAGTGTTCCTACGAAGGAGCCAGGTCATGAGAAAAAATCAAAGTCTCCAAATAATGTTTATTCTATAGGACCGAAGGTATCAAAATTAAAGGAGATAATCACACATGGAGACTCTTCAACTGAAAATGATGTTTTAATAAATCCTGCCGGTGAAGAAACCACAGCTTCCCCTACTGGAGGCTTCACACTGGAAGTAAGCAAGAGAAAACCTACCGAAGTTACAGCATTCTGGTCAATTAAACCAAATAATGTTTCTGTTGTTTTACGCACAGAGGAACCTTATATTATAAAAGAGCCAGAGCCAAAGCCAGAGCCAGAAACAAAACCAACTGAGGAACCAAAGCCATGGCCTGCTATTACCAAAGACTACATAAGTCCAGATGCCACCTCAGCCCATCCGTCTGTCACCTCTTTAAATAGGTACACTGACTTGGATACCATCACAGAACCAGAAGACGTTCCTCAGCTCTCAGGTGAATATGAAGTGAACAAGCCTGAGTTACAAACATTTGTAAGACAGCCACAGCTTTTGAGTAATGATGACATTTTGAAAAAAATTTCAGATATTAGGTCACAGGTACAACGGGTACCTCTTGCTGAAAGCCACAAGCCAGAATACAGAGAGGACATTCGAGCCTCTAGAGAGCATCTAAAACGAAGCCTTGCGTTAGCAGAAGCAGCAGAACATAAATTACAAAAAATGTACAGATCCCAGCTATTACCACTAGGACAAAGCAGTAGTGGAATTGAGGACATTGAAAGTTTTATTAACATGCTGTACAATTCCAGATCTAAATTACCTGAATATTTAGATATTAGATATGTTCCACCAGAGATGAGAGGAAAGGCAACTACAATATACAATACATTGAGAAAAATATTATGTGTAAGTCGACTAGAAACTCAAAACCTTATTAGGGAGTTATTAAACAATAATATAAAAATGTTAAACCTACTTGATATTCCATGACAAAGTTGATTTAAGGGAACTGTGCATTTGTTTCACTGGAGAAATAAACATATTAGTGATTTACAAGTTGGATGAAAATATTTTCTATCGTTCAATGTGCTAACATCTTTACATGTCATATATTATAAAAAATTTTCATATGCCCTAAAGCTGAATAATTTAAAATAAAATTTTGGTTCAGGAGTTTGTAGTTTTTTTTCTCATTAACTTTAATTAAAAGTTGTGAAGATCTAATCTTTAAAATGTTTAAGCTTTGATTTTACTTGGTTAGTTAAATTCACCCATTTTATAAGAGTTAAGAGACTGTGTGCAATCTGTATATAGACTGTTTTAAATAATTTAATATAAATATAAAATTTTAGTACATATGGTCTTTATTACTCTTCCAGAGAATCTGAGTTTTCTGCTTGAATAGCAAAGTTGGAACTTGAATCAGCACTTTTATTTGTATATCTGTCTGTCTCCTTTGAAAGGTGGATGATATATGAAGGTACATCCCTGTTTCTTTATTAAGTACTTTGGAGTATCAGTGAGTGACTGTAAATTGGATTTGAAATGTAGCCATTCTCACTCATTTCCTGTTGTTTGTTTCGATACCTATACAGTGAAGCACTGCAAATCTTTTGTAGGAGTATGACTAACATGATTAAGGTTAACTGGGTAATATTGTGATTATGGCGCACATAATTTCTCTTTCGTGATTTGACCAGCATTATATTTAAATTCATTTATTTATTCCTTCATCAAACCAGTCATTTATAGTTCAGTGGAGATTTATTGACTTTATACTATGTGCAGAACAAAATGCTAGGCTTTGGGGATATAGTAAGACCTATTTCCTTCTCTCTTGGAGATTGTATTATAGGAGGAAAGACAAGACATTAAATAAATAACTTCGATAATTTTAAATTCTCAGTTGTGACAAGTTGTTACGAATCCGTGAGAAATTTGACCTCACCTAGACCAAAAGAGAAAGTAGCATTTAAGGTGTGATCTGAAAGGTAAGAGTGTGTACACAGGGAAGCAGCATTCCAGGCAGAGGGAGCAGCAAGTGTGATGCTCTGAGCTGGGAATGAGTATGGCAAGTTCAAGAAGTAGCTGGAGTGTAGAGAGGTAAGGCCCTTCTACAGAACATCTCAAGGTGAGATGGGATTGGAACAGACTCTGCAGGACTTAAACTGTATACGTATTGACAATGCTGGCTGTTCTCCTACGATCAGTGAGAAGCATTTGTGGATTTTAAGCAAAGGATGAGTATGATTAAATTTGTCTTTTTAAAACACTCTGGCACTGGTTTTGGAGGTAGATTAAAGTAGAAGTGCACTAGGTAAAGGGCAAATTTAGTTTGGACTTGTTTGAAAGAAGTGTTCATTTAGGGACGCCTGGGTGGCTCAGCGGTTTGGCACCTGCCCTACCGCCCTGGAGTCTCGGGATTGCGTCCCACATCGGACTCCCTGCATGGAGCCTGCTTCTCCCTCTGCCTGTGTCTCTGCCTCTCTCTCTTTCATGAATAAAAAAAAAAAAAAGAAGAAGAAGAAGTGTTCATTTAGAAGTAGAATCAGCAGTGTTTGGTGATTGCATGGACATGGAGACAGAGTAGCAGGGTTCAAAAATAATTCCTCTACAGTTAGCTATATCATTAAAAAGCCCACATAGGTTTTGTTTCACAGCAATACTCTACTGTTTCCTGTTGCTTGTTTTTTTGTTTTTTTTAACTGTGTGTATTGCTTGTTTATAAAATTAATTTTATCATGGAAGATTTCAAGCATGTGAAAAAGTAAACAGATTAATGTAATAGACCTATGTACCTAATGTCCAGTACAACAGTGATCTACTAATGACCAGTCTTGTTTCACCCAAACCCTCACCCTTCCCCCTTTCTCCTATTTTATGTTGAATTAAATCCCAGATACTTTTTCATTTCGTTTGTAAATATTACAGTGTGAAGCTCTTTAACTCTTTTTAAAAAAATGACCACAATATCACCACACATACAAATATAAAAATTCTTTAGTTTATCTTCAGATATCCAGTCATTGTTCAAATTTCCAACTGTCTAATAATTTTTTTAAATTTAGAGTTTGTATGAATCAAAGATCCAAATAAAGTTCACACATTGAGATTGGTTGATTTGACTCGTAAGTCTTTTAATCTGAAGAGTTTTCTTCCACTTCTCCCCCACCCCTTGAAGCTTATTTATCAAAGAAATTGGTCATTTGACCTATAGTTTTACACCTATGGATTTTGCTGACTGTATCCTCATAATGTCATTTAGTATGTTTTCCTGCCCTCTCTATTTCCTGTATATTGATAGATGAATCTAGAGAGGCTTTATTAGACTCATGTTTGTCTCTTTTTTTGGTCAAGATAGTATAGATCACCTAGTTGTGTTTACTTTTGTATTTATAGAGCAGTCTGTGATGTTCATTACCTAGATAGAATGTTGATCAGGTGTTGCAAAATGAACATAACATGCCTTCCTGATTAGCGGGAATATCTCTATAATGAGACACTTCCTCTATTATTTGATTCCCTAGGGGTTCAGTGTGTATTGGAAAGACATCAAATCTTTCTCTAACAGTTTTCAAAATAATTAGTTCATAAAAATCCTTCAATGGTGACCTGCTTTTTTCAATTAGATCTTTATTCTTTTCGAACAGTTGGAGGCTTACAGAGAAATTGATCAGAAAATACAGAGTTCTCGCATGTCTCTCTCTAGTCTACCATAGTTTCCCCAATTATTTACATCTTATATTAGTGTGGTACATCTCTTAAAATTGATGAACCGACACTGATACAGTACTATTAACTGAAGGTCCATAGTTTACATTAAGGTTCACTCTTCCTGTTGTACATTTTATGGGTTTTGACAAATGTATAATAACACATATACACCATTACAATAGTAATTGTAAACCATACACAATAGTTTCACTGCCCTAAAAATACCCTGTGCTTCACCTATTCATCCCGCACTCTTCCTCCTCCATCCCTCCAATCCCTGGCAAAACTGATACCTATTTTTTTTTTTAAGATTTTATTTATTTGAGACAGAGAGCATGAGCATGAGCAGGGAGAGGAGCAAGCAGGGGGAGAGGGAGAAGCAGGCTCCCCACTGAGCAGGGAGCTTGACCTGAGGCTCCATCCCAGGACCCTGAGATCATGACCTGAGCTGAAGGCAGACACTTAACTGACTGAGCCACCCAGTCACCCCAAACCGATATTTTTACTGTCACCATAGTTTTCCTTTTCTATGACATCATGTAGTTAGAATCATTTAGCCTTTTAAGATTGGCTTCACTTAATATGTTTTTAAGATTCCTCCATGTCTTTTTGTGGCTTGACAGCTCATTTCTTTTAGTGTTAAGTAATATTACAGTGTATGGATGTACCATACTTTATATATTCAGCCTTTGAAGGACATCTTGATTACTCCCAAGTTTTGGCAATTGTCAATAAAACTGCTACAAACATCTATGTGCAGATTTTTGAACACAAATTTCAGTTGTGCCAGTTTGTTTCACACCTTTGAACATATAAAAATTAACAAACCTTTATATTTTGGCCAATCTGATAGATGAAAAGTGTTATCTAGTTATTGTTTTAATGTATATTTCTTTAATTATGCGTGAGGTTGGACATCTTTTTATATTTATATTTTTATTTCTGAAAATGGCTCGTTCGTGTTTCTCTACCAGTTGCTTTTCCGTAGCAATACATACAACCTTTTAATGTAACAAGGAAATTGGAATTTTGTGTTATAATTTTGCAAATATTTTGCCTACCGTATTATTTGTATTTTGATCTTTCCATGCAGAAATTGAAAACATTTATAAATCAAATTTATACCTTTTTCTTTGGGTGCCTTCATGTTTTTTGTCTTACCTTTCCCACTCAGATTTTACAAAATTCTTCTTTTTTATTCTCATGTTTTAATGGTTTTACCTTTTTAAAAATAAACATTTTTAGAGCAGTTTTAGGCAAAATTAAGCAGGAGGTGCAGAGAATTTCCATATATATACACACATGCATGGCCTCCCCCATTATTGCTTTCCCCCACCAAAGTGGCACCAAAGTGGCACACTTGTTAAAATTGATAAACTTACATTGATGCATCATTATCACCTTTAAGTCTGCAGTCACTCTTGGTAGTATACATCCTGTAGGTTTGGACAAGTGTATAGTGACATGTTTTCATTGATACTTTATAGTATCATAAAGAGTAGTTTCACTGCCCTAAAAATCCTCTATGCTTTGCCTACTCATCCCTCTCTCCCCTCAACCTCTAGCAACCACTGATCTTTTTACTGTCTCCATAGTTCTTTCCTAGAATGTCCAATAGTTGGAATTATATAGTATGTAGCTTTTTTAGATTGGCTTCTGTCACTTAATAATGCACATTTAAGTTCCTCCATGTCTCTTCATGGCTTCATAGCTCATTTAGTTTTAGCTCTGAATAATGTTCCATTGTCTGAATGTACCACAGTTTATCCATTTGCCAGAAAAGGACATTTTTGGTTTCTTCCAAATTTTGGCAGTTATGAATAAAGCTGCTATAAACATCCATGTACAAGTGTTTGTATGGACATAAGTTTTCAATTCCTTTGGGTAAATACCAAGCACAATCACTGGGCTGCACAGTAAGTATTTTTAATTTTCTAGAAGCCATTCAACTGTCTTCCAAAATGGCTGTACCATTTTGCATTCCCTCCAGCCATGAATGAGAGTTCCTGTTCCTCTACATCCTCACCAGCACTTGGTGTTGTCCATGTTCTGGATTTTTACCATTCTGATAGGTGTGCAGTGGTCTCATCGTCATGACCTATTACTTTCTAATTAATTTTTTAAATTTTTTGATTATAAACATGCAGTTTTAAGAAATAATGTGATGAGATCTAGTTAATGTACTCTTTACTCATTTCATGCAATGTTAATATCTTTGAAAACTATAGTACAATATCACAAGTGAGATAAATATGTTGATATAAGATACAGAACATTAACAATACCACAAGGATCCCTCTTACAGCTACATCTACTTTCCTCCTGCTTTCACATCTCCTTAACCTCTACTAACCACCATTCTCTTCTCCATTTCTGTAATTTTATCATTTCAAGAATGCTCTATAAGCAGAATCATATAGTACATGATCTTTGGGGATAGTCTTCTTTCCCTGAAGCTCAATTCTCTGGAGCTTGAGCAAGGTGGTTAACAACCTCTGGGTCATTTCCAGGTTTTGGCTATTACAAAACTCCTATCAACATTCATTTACAAGTTTTTGGTAAACGTAACTTTTCATTTCTCTGGGATAAATGCCCCCAAGTGAAATTGCTGTGATGTATGGTAGTTACATATTCAGTATTATAAGAAACTGCCTACAATTTTCCAGAGTGGCTAGACCATATCCACTAGCAACATAAGAGTTTCTCTGATAGCTCCCCAGCATTTGGTGTCATCACTATTTAACACTTATTTTAAAGTGTACTATTTGATAGTTTTGGTGTATTTATAAAGTTTTACAATGATAATAACGATCTATTTCCAGAATATTTCAACATCCCCAAAAGAAAACTCCATATTTATTAGCAGTTCTTTCCCCATTCCTCTCTCTCCCAGCCCCTGGCAACTGTGTTCTGTTTCTGTAGATTTGCCTATTCGGGACACTTCATATGATGTAATCATACAATATGTGTTCTTTTGTGACTGGCTTCTTTCACTTAACAGTGTTTTCAAAGTTTATCCATATTCTAGCATGTATTCAAACCTCATTACTTATGGTTGAAGAATATTCCATATATGGATATATTGGATTTTGTTTTTGCATTTCTCAGTAGATAGACTTTGGGTTGTTTCCACTTTTTAGCTATTAGGAATAATGCTGCTACAGATGTACACATTTTTTTGTGTGCAAATAAGTTTTAAACTCTCTTGGTTGTATACCTAAGAGCAGAATTGTTGGATAGCTTTACATATAACTTTGGGAGACTGCCAAACTGTTTTTGAAAGGGACTTAACCATTTTTTACATTCCCCCCAGCAACATATGAGGATTTCAGTTTCTTCACATTCTCCCCAATACTTATCAATGTCTTTTTTTTTATTACAGCCACCCTTGTGGGAGTGAAGTGGTATCTCATTGTGGTTTTGACCTGTATTTGTCTGATGGCTAATGCTGTTGCACACCTTTTCATGTGTCTTTGCTATTTGTATATATTCTTTTTTTTTTTTAATTTATGATAGTCACACAGAGAGAGAGAGGGAGAGAGAGAGGCAGAGACATAGGCAGATGGAGAAGCAGGCTCCATGCACCGGGAGCCCGACTTGGGATTCGACCCCGGGTCTCCGGGATCGCGCCCTGGGCCAAAGGCAAGCGCTAAATTGCTGCGCCACCCAGGGATCCCTATTTGTATATATTCTTTGGAGAAAAGTCTATTCAGACCCTTTGCCATTATTAACTTGGGTTCTTTTTCTTTTTATTATTGAGTTGTAATTCCTTATATATTTTGGATACTGGTCCCTCATTAGATATACAATTTGAAAATATTTTCTCCCATTCTGTCAGTTGTCTTTTCACTTTCTTAATGGTATTGCCTTCAGCACAAAAGTTTCTAATTTCTTTTTATTTTATTTTATTTTTTTTTTTTATGACAGTCACAGAGAGAGAGAGAGAGAGGCAGAGACACAGGCAGAGGGAGAAGCAGGCTCCATGCATGCACCAGGAGCCTGACGTGGGATTCGATCCCGGGTCTCCAGGATTGCGCCCTGGGCCAAAGACCGGCGCTAAACCACTGCGCCACCCAGGGATCCCAAAAGTTTCTAATTTCAATATAGTCCAATGTATATTTCCTTTTGCTACTTGTGCTTTTGTGTCATATCTAAGAAACAGTTTCCAAATGCAAAGTCCCTTATCCAGTATGGCTAGCCTCCTCAAAAGAAGATTAAAAAGTCACATAAAGACTGAGACCCACAGAGAGAACACAGTGTGATGACAGAGACGCAGATTGGAAGCGCAAGGATCAATGGCCATCATGAAAAGCAAAGAAGAGGAAAGGCAAGATTCTGCCCAGAGTCTCAGAGAATGACCTTACTGACATCTTGATTCTTGAATGCTAGCCTCCAAAACCACGAGAAAAGTAAATTTCTGTTGTTTATTTTATTTTATATTTTTAAAGATGTTATTTATTTATTCATAAGAGACACACAAGAGAGAGGCAGAGACACAGGCAGAGGGAGAAGCAGGCTCCATGCAGGGAGCCCGATGTGGGACTCGATCCTGGGTCTCCAGGATCATGCCCAGGGCCGAAGGTGGCACTAAACCACTGAGCCACCCGTGCTGCCCAATTTCTGTTGTTTAAAGCCATCTAGTTTATGGTACTTTGTTATGACACTCCTAGGAAATTAGAATAGTCTTGGCATTTAATTCTTTCATATATATGGCTTAATTCCATATACTAGTATTATTAAGGACTTTTGCACCTATATTAGTGAACAATATTGATCCATAGCTTTCCATTTTTTGTCTAGTTTTGGCATCAGAGCAATATTAGCTTCATCAAATGTATTGGGCAGTGTTCCTCCTTCCATTTTCTGAAAAAGATTATGTAAATTGGTTTTATTTATTTTTTAAAACTCCCCCCCTTTTTTAAAGGTTTTATTTATTTATTAGAGAAACATACAGAGAGACAGACAGACAGGCAGACAGGCAGAGGGAGAAGCTAGCTCCATGCAGGGAGACCCACTCGATCCCGGGTCTCCAGGATCAGGCCCTGGGCTGAAGGTGACTCTAAACAACTAAGCCACTGGGGCTGCCCTGTAAATTGGTTTTAATTCTTCTTTGAGTATTTGGTAGAATTCTGAAGTGTACCCTCAGTTTTCCCTTTCTTAAAATATCTTCATTTTCCCCTCATTCCTGACAGATATTTTTTGCCAGATAGAGGTTTTGGGGTTGATAGTTCTTTCTTTTCATCCCTTTAAAACTGTTGCACTAATTCCTTCCTGCCTCCATGATTTTTGGTGAGAAACCCATTGTCATTTGCCTTGTTTTTCTTATTGGTAAAATGTCATTTTTCTCTCACTGCCTTCAAACGTTTTTCTGTTTTTCTTTGGCATTAAATTTCAGATATTTTTTAAAAGATTTTATTTATTTATTCATGACAGACACACACACACAGAGAGAGAGAGAGAGGGAGAGAGAGGCAGAGACACAGGCAGAGGGAGAAGCAGGCTCCATGCAGGGAGCCTGATGTGGGACTCGATCCCTGGTCTCCAGGATCGTGCCCTGGGCCAAAGGCAGGCGCTAAACCGCTGAGCTACCCAGGGATCCCCAAATTTCAGATATTTAACTATATGTCTTGGTGTAGATTATTTTATATTTATCCTATTTGGTATTTGTTCAGCTTCTTAAGCCTATAGGTTTAGAGTTTTCGCCAAATTTGGAAAATTTTTGTCCATTATTTCTTTGAGCACTTTGCAACCTCACCTTCTTCTTTCTTTCTGGGATTCCAATCACATGAACACTAAATCTTTCATTATAGTCACGTGGATCCTGGGCATCTGTTCATTTTTTTTCAGTCCACTTTCTTTTTATTGTTCAGATTGAGTAATTTCTATTATTCTGTTTTCAAGTTTACTTATTATTTCCTCTGTTTCCTCCATTGTTCTGTTGAGCCCATCCACTGAGCTTTTTGTTTCATTTTGTTTTATTTTTCAGTTCTAAAATTTCCACTTGGTACTTCTTTATATCTTATAGTTCTTTACTAAGACACTATTTCTTTGGGAGGAGATTTTATACTTTTTTCATTTATATCAAGCATGTTTTTAATGTTCATTGAAGCACTTTTATGATGGCTGCTTTAACAACTTTGTCATATAGTTCTAAAATTGCTGTTATCTTGATGTTGACATCTATTGATTATTGTTATCTACTGGGTAGTGGTGAAAGTTCTGACTCTCCACTAGGTCTCCTCTGACACTACTCTAGTGGTGAGGAGGAGGGATGCTTCATTACTGCTGGATAGGGGTGGAATTCATGCTACTCATAATATGAAGTGGGGGGTTAAGTACACCCACTGGAGACGAAAGTCCTGGCTTTCTACTGAGCCTTGTCTGATACACTGGTGAGAGGACGGTCTTTATTTGGCTTTTGCCTTTGGGGATGGGGATTGAGTTGGAGGTTACAATTTTTCCGTAATGTTTGGCTGTAATAGAGTGGCTACTATCTAAAAGTTTTGTGTGTTGCTAGCCTGCCCCTTGCCAATCCTTTTGTTAGAAAGAATGACTTTTTTTTTTTTTTTTTTGGAGTTTTTATCTCAGTGCCTGCTATGTTTCTGGTTTGTCAGCTTTTTTTTTTTTTTTTTTTCCTGTAAGTCTGGGATATATGAGGGGAAAAAACAAAGTGTGGAGAATGCACCACCATGTCATTTCTTGGATTCAGAGTTCTTTGGCCAGTATGCCTTCTTTTTTCCCGCCATTTAGAGTGTTCTTAGGTTTATTTTATATGTAGTGTCCAGGGTTTTTAATAGTGTTTAGGAGTACTTTATCCTAAAGACAGTGAAAATATATTGCAATATTTTAAGCATTTTTAACAAGTCATTCTAGTTGGTTGCAGTGTAATTAAAGGATAAGAGAGAGCAAGACTGGAAGTAGAAGCCAGTTAAAAGCCTGCTACAGGAATCTTAAAGACAATGATGTCTTGCACTTGGATGGTAACAGAGGAAGTAGAAATCAGTAGTTGAATTTGAGAGATATTTAGGAATTAAGAATCAATAGAACTTGGTGATTGTTTGATATCCAAGATAAATAAAGGAGACAGGAGTAACTTCTATGTTTCTGACTTGCACACTGGGTGGGTAGTAGTTTGTTTTTTAACAGCATTTATAATTATGATTTTATAGTTATTGGTATATTTGTTTAATGTTTGTCTCCCATGGAAGGGCCATGAGAGTTTTGTTCACTGCTATAATCCCAGTCCCTAGTACAATGTTTGGCCTGTAATTATATGCTCAATAAATAGTAATACACTACAGTATATTTAGAAGAGTGAACATGATTGGGACTCCTTGGTAGCTCAGTTAGTTAAGTGGCCAGCTTTCAATTTCACCTCAGGTCATGATGGTTTTGGGATCAAGCCTGGTGGCAGGCTCCATGCTCACTGGGTAGTCTAGTTAAGGATTCTTTCTCTCTTGCCTTTTCCCTCTGCCATTTCCCCTGCTTGGGCATTATCTCTCTCTCTCTCTAAAATAAATAAATAAATCTTTAAAAAAATAAAAGAGACATCATGATTGTGGGGAAGATTATTTTGGAAATGTTATTTTGAATGTATTAAATTTAAAGTGTCTATGAGACATGTCTCAGTTACACATTGGTCTAGAGCTTAAGAGATAGCAGTAAATAAGGATTTGGTAACTATCTGCTTAAATGGAAATCTTAAGACATTGATATAGAGAGATTGTTCATGGAGTATATAAAGGAGCAAAGAAAGCCAAGAACTAAGTCTTAAGGAACTCTACCTTAAAGTGACAACAATAGGAGCTTTTTAAGCAGTAGGGTAAGAGTAGTCAGAGTAGTAGGGGATGTATAGGAAAAGTGTAGTTAAATAGAAGGCAAAGAGAAAGTGTTTAAAGAAAGAGGGAGGAGTTATCTCTGTTGCAACTGAGAAATCAAACAAGATAAAGACTGAATTTGTGAATGCAGTGAATACACTGCATTCACAAATTAGTTAAAAAATGGTTTTGGTAGAGACACTGGTGAAGAAGGCATATTGGAAGAATACTTTGAAATAAGAACACGGGGCAGCCCGGGTGGCTCAGCGGTTTAGTGCCACCTTCAGCCCAGGGCGTGATCCTGGAGACCTGGGGTCAAGTCCCACATCGGGCTCCCTGCATGAAGCCTGCTCCTCCCTCTGCCTGTGTCTCTGCCTTTCTCTCTCTCTCTCTGTGGGTCTCAACATAAATAAAATAAATAAATAAATAAATAAATATTTAAAAAAATAAGAACATGGAAGCAGAAAATATAGAAAATTATTGAAATACTTCACTGAATAAGAGAAAAAGATGAGAGCTGGAGGGCAAAGTAAAGCCCAAGGAAAATATTAGTTTCTTTATTATTTTCAGATAGACTAGACTAGACCATGTTTATCAACGGATGAAAAGGAGCCAGTAGAAAAGAGATTCAAGACAGGGTGGGAGGGTGGAATAATCAGTAGAGGAAATTAGATCCAGAACACTGGTAAAGGATTTTTACTTCATTTTTTTAAAGCTTTTATTTAAATTCCAATTAGTTAATGTATGGTATACTATAATTTCAGGTGTATAAATTCAGTGATCCAGCAGTGCCATACAACACCCAGTGCTCAACACAACAAGTGTGCTTCTTACTCCCCATCACCTATTTCACCCATTCCCCCCCACCCATCTCTCCTCTGTTAACCATCAGTTTGTTCTCTGTAGTTAAGAGCCTGTTTCTTGGTTTGCCTCTCTTGTTTTTCCCTTTGCTTGTTTGTTTTGTTTCTTAAATTCCACATGAGTGAAATCATATGGTGTTTGTCTTTCTCTGACTGACTTATTTCTCTTAATGTAATACTCTAGTTCTACCCACATCATTGCAAATGGGAAATTTTCATTCATTTTGATGGCTGAGTAATATTCCATTGTGTATATACACCACATCTTCTCTATCTATTCATCGGTTGATGGACGCTTGGACTGTTTACATAATTTGGCTATTGTAGGTAACACTGCAGTAAACATCAGGGTGTATGTATCCCTTTTCCTTTACAGTCAAGAACAAGACAGGGATGTCCTCTCTCACCACTGTTATTTAGCATAGTATCAGTAGTCCTAGCTACAACAATCAGGCAACAAAAAAATAAAGACATGCAAATCAGCAAGAAAGAAATAAAACTTTCATTATTTGTAGAAGACTTAATGCTCTGTATGGATAACCCTAAAGACTCCACCAGAAAACTACTAGAACTGATATCAATTCAGGAAAGTCACAGGATACAAAATCATTGTGGAGAAATCTATTCCAGTTCTATACACTAGTAATGAAGCAGCAAAAGAGAAATTAAGAAAATGATCTCATTTATAATTGCGCAAAAAGTAGTAAGATACCTAGGAATAAAACTAACCAACCTGTGAAAGATCCGTACTCTGAAAACTATAACATATTGAGGAAAGAAATTGAAGATGATGAAAGACCTTCCATGCTCATGGATCAGAAGAACAAATAGTGTTAAAATACCTATACAACCCGAAGCAATCTACACATTTAATGCAACCCCTATCAAAATACCAACAGCATTTTTATTTTAGATGGAAAGATGAACATTTCCTTTATTGCAAAGGGGGCAGAGAAATAAAACAAAGAAGGAGAAGGAATGGATTCAAATAAAGATATGTTTATAGGTTTGGTAGCAAAAATTGAAGTAATTCTAGATTGTAGGTGCTGATGCTTCTCTTTCTTCTTCTCCTCCTCCTCTCTCTTGCTCTTTGTCCTTCTTCTCTTCATCCTCCTCCTTCTTCCTCTTCTTCTTTTCTTCTTCTTTTAGTGATGTAGAAATTGAAGAGATCTGCTGAGATTTGAGTGAGTTAGAAGGTTTAAAAGGGATAGCATATGTTAAGGACAGGTGTTAAGGAATGGTAGTTTTGTGTTACTTATAGCTTTAGAAAGTATGATTATATAGAAACAGTGCAGTATAATGTGATTTGAGAACATTCAAATATCTTCTAACAATGTGCTTGAACCTCTATTTTAAGAAAATGTTTACTTTGGATTAAAGCATTGTGAGAGGGGACACCTGGGTGGCTCAGCAGTTGAGCGTCTGCCTTCAGCTAAGGATGTGATCCCCAGGACCCGGGATCACGCCCTGAGCCAAAGGCAGACACTCAACCACTGAGCCACCCAGGCATCCCAGGAAATATTATTTTAAATTGAAGCCAATTTCTACTTGATTTCAAACTTATTAGTTCCTACTACAATCCCTTTTAAGTTCTTTTTAAAGTAATCTATATACCCAACATGGGGTTCAAACTCACAACCCTGAGATCAAGAGTCACATGCTCACTGACTGAGCCTACCAGGCACCCCTCTACTAAATCCCCTTTTGATGTTTTCTGCAGATTGAGATTTGACCCTCAGAATGACTGGTTTTGACTTTAAGCAGGAATGATATAACTCAACACTTATGGACTTAGCATCAACTCAACTTGAGTATTAAACTAGCCTTGATCTTGTGCACGGTTCTAAGTTCCCTATTACTTCCTTATTCCTGAGACTTCATCCCCACCTCACACCCCAGGTTTAGTAATCAGAACCTTGTGCCTGAATCCCAGATTTAGTGATCTGTCGTCCCTTTAGTACTGCCTTAGACTAATCCCTGGTCAGGGTCAGATCCTAGCCCACTGGTTTGGCACTAACTAATAGGCCTAGCTGACGCTTCTTGCCTTCATGAGTATTCTCTTCTTCTAATTACTAGGTTGCTCCTCAAACCAGCAGCATGAGCATTGTCTAGGAACTTGTTAGAAATGCACATTATTGGGCCACACGCCCACCGTCTCTAATTCAGTGGTTCTGGGAGTGAAGCTCAGCAATCTGTATTGCAATGAGCCCTCCAAATGATTCTGATGTGTGCTAACGTTTGAAAACCACTATATCATAAACCTGCTGCTTTCTAGGGCATCCACCCTCCTGTGTTAATGACCAAGAGCACATCAATATTCTATATTCTCATCTACATGCTCTGTCTGATAGACTATATGCTCAGTGTGGATAACTGATCCTCATTGCCTTCCACATCTTGTGAATTGTTCCTGTCAGCCTGTTCAATCCTATTTGCCTTCGTGTAAAATTAGGAAAGCTGCAATATGTAGTCAGAATTTTGAGAGACAAGAAGTCTACATTATGTATTAATTCTCAAAGCACAGAGTCACAAATTAACATGTATAAGTGTCATTAAATTAGTAATACTAATTGTATTTATTAGTAATAAATACAATATGTATTGTTTTGTAAGGAATAGCACCTAGTGGACAACTATTGGACAGTACTTTGTATTTTGCTTTGCAATGGACACTGGATAAAGATGATAATTTCTGATTCAAACATGATATAAAAACAATGAAATGGAGACACCTGGGTGGCTCAGCAGTTGAGCGTCTGCCTTTAGCTCAGGGTGTGATCCTGGATTCCCGGGATCGAGTCCCACATCGGGCTCCCTTCATGGAGCCTGCTTCTCCCTCTGCCTGCGTCTCTGCCTCTCTTTCTGTGCCTCTCACGAATAAATAAATAAAATATTTTTTTAAAAAATGTGTTCTGCCAAAAAAATATACTAGTGACTTTGCTAGAATTTCCTATGAGAGTTTATTAGCATTTCCTTTATAAAATGGGAGGTTGTTTTCTATAAATTATTTTATACTTATTTTTTGTTGTCATATTTCTTTTTTTAAAAAGATTTTATTGGGGATCCCTGGGTGGCACAGCGGTTTGGCACCTGCCTTTGGCCCAGGGCACGATCCTGGAGACCCGGGATCGAATCCCACATCGGGCTCCCGGTGCATGGAGCCTGCTTCTCCCTCTGCCTGTGTCTCTGCCTCTCTCTCTCTCTCTGTGACTATCCTAAGTAAATAAAAATTTAAAAAATATATATTTATTTATTTGACGGAGAGAGAGTAGAAGCCAGGGGGAGATGCAGAGGGAGAAGGAGAAGCAGTCTCCCCGCTGAATAGGGAGCCCGATGTGGGGCTCGATCCCAGGACCCCAGGGTCATGACCTGACCTGAAGGCAGATGTTTAACCGACTAAGCCATCTAGGCATAGATGGCTTATTTCTTATTTATTTATGGCTTATTTTGTTGTCATATTTCTTATTTAAAATTTTTCCGACTTTATTAAGGTATAACTGACAAAACTGTAATGTATTTGAAGTGTACAACTGATAATTTGTTGTATGTCTACATTGTGAAAGGATTTCCACAATCAAGTTAATTAACACATCCACCATCTCACACAGTTACCTTGTTTTGTTTTGTTTTGGTGAGAACATTTAATTAAGATCTACTTTCTTCACAAATTTCAGTTATACAATACAGTATTATCAATTAGAGTCAGCATGCTATACTTTAGATCCTCAGACTTTATTCATCTTATAATGGAAAGTTGTGTATCTTTTTAACAAACTCTCCCTATCTCCTCCATCCCCAATCCCCTGGCAACCACCATTCTACTCTGTTCCTTTTAGATACTATATATAAGAGATACCAGGTGGTATTTGTCACTGTCTGTCTGGCTTACTTAATTAGCATCATGCCCTCAAGATTCATTCGTATTGTCATAAATGGCAAAGTTTCCTTCTTTTTTAAGGCTGAATAATATTCCATCACCTCTCTCTCTCTGTCTCTCTTTTTCTCTCTCTGTCTGTCTGTCTCTCTCTCTCTCTCTCTCTCTCTCACACACACACACCATTTTCTTTATTCATCCATCCAATGACAGACATTTACATTGTTTCATATTTTGGCTGCAATAAGTATGAAAGTACAGATAACTCTTTGAGATCATGATTTCATTTCCTTTGGAAATATACCCAGGAATGGGATTGTTGAATCATATGGTAGCTCTATTTTTAATCTCTTAGGGAACCTCCATACTTTTTATTTTTTATAAGGGCTGTATCTGTTTACATTTACCAATGGAGTATAGGGATTCCCATTTTTCCACATCCTTCCCAGTATTATCTTCTTTCATCTTGTTAATAGACATCTAACAGGTGTGAAGTGGATATTTCACTGTGGTTTTGATTTGCATTTCCTTGATGATTAGTGGTGTTGAGCACCTTTTCATATACCTATTAGCCATTTGTATGTCTTCTTTGGAAAAGTGTCTATTCAGGCCCATTGCCCATTCTTAAATTGGGTTGTTTTTGCTATTGAGGTATATGACTTTCTCATGTACTTTCGATATTAACCACTTTTCAGGTATATGGTTTGTAAATATTTTCTTTTATTCCATGGATTGTCTTCAATTTGTTGATGATTTCTTTTGCTGTGCAGAGGTTTTTAGTTTGATGTAGTCTTCACTGTTTATTTTTATTTTGTGGCCTTTGCTTTCGGTGTCAAATCAAAAATTATTGCCAAGATGTCAAGGAGCTTTTCCTCTGTGTTTTTTTTTTTCTTTTTTCCAGGAGTTTTACATTTTCGGGTCTTACATTCAGATCTTTAATCATTGCGAGTTGATTTTTTATGTGTTGTGTAAGATAGGGATCAAATTCCATTCTTTTGTATGTGGATGTTCAGTTTTCCCAACACTATACTTTTCCCCATTGTGCATTTTTTGGCACATGTGTTGAAAATTAATTGACCATATATGAATGGGTTTATTTCTGGGCTCTTTATTCTGTTACATTGACCTATATGTCTGATTTTATGCCAATAACATACTATTTTGATCACTATAGTTTTATTTTTAAAAATATTTTATTTATTTTTTCATGAAAGACCCAGAGAGAGAGAGAGAGAGAGAGAGAGAGAGAGAGAGGCAAAGACACAGGCAGAGGGAGAAGCAGGCTCCATGCAGGGAGCTCAACGTGGGACTCAATCCCTGGACTCCAGGATCATGCCCTGGGCCAAAGGCAGGCGCTAAACCACTGAGCCACCCAGAGATCCCTGATTAGTATAGCTTTAAAATGTAGTTTGAAATCAGGAAGTGTGATACCTACAGCTTTGCTTTTCTGGGTCAAGATTTTTTTTATTTATAGGCTCTTATTCCATATGAATTTTAAAATTATTTTTTCTCTTTCTGTGAAAAATATCATTTTTTAAAAGATTTTATTTATTTATTCATGAGACACACACAGAGAGAGGCAGAGACACAGGCAGAGGGAGAAGCAGGCTTCCCTGTGGGGAGCCCGATGTGGGACTCGATCCTGGGACCCCGGGATCATGACCTGAGCCCAAGGCAGATGCTCAACCACTGAGCCACCCAGGTGCCCCAATATCATTTTAATTTTGATAGAGATTGCATTAAATCTGTATATTGCTTTGGGACTATGCATGTTTTAACAATACTCGTTTTTTTCCAATCCATCAGCATGAAACATTTTTAAATTTATTTGTATCAGATTATAGATTATAGATCTTTCACCCAGGTTTACATTTATCTTGAATATTTTATTCTTTTTTTAAGATTTTATTTATTTATTCATGAGAGACACAGAGAAAGGCAGAGACATAGGCAGAGGGAGAAGCAGGCTCCCTACAGGGAACCTAATGTGGGACTCAATCCCCAGACCTGGATTACACCCTGAGCTAAAGGCAGATGCTCAACCACTGAGCCACCATAGGTGCCTATATAGAAGATCATGTCATGTGCAAAAAGATAATTTTCCATTTCCTTTCTGATTTTGATGCCTATTATTTAATTTTTCTTGCCTCCAAATGAGGCTGAACTGATAATTCAGTTCAGGGGGGGAGGTCTGAGCAGCCCCTGTTTACAGGTGAAGAAAACAAGGAACAGGGAAAGGGAGCATGTTGGCCTGAGGCATCAAGAGGTGGATGCAAAGTGTCCATTTTGTGGGTGGTGGGGTGAGCTGGAGCATCAGGACCGTGACCCCTGGCCTGGCAATCGAAGTCACACGCACTCAGCTCATTCTACTTCAAGAAGACTAACCAGGGTTCCTTTTTTAGGAACTTGGTTGAGAATAACCAAAATGACCTCCTGAATGAGTGAAAATGAACTGAGTGTCTGTTCTGGGCCAGGTATTTCATCTAATCCTCCCAAGCACATGGAATGATGAACAGAGCAGACAAATCCCCACGACTGAGAGCACAGGCTTAGAGGCCTCTCTCTTTCCACCTATGTGATCCTGTGCTCCAGAACTGCTCCCACTGCTAGGGGAGCAGGGAATCATACTTCGGTGGGATCCTAGGAGAAGAGCACTGCGCTAGGAGCTCAGTACGGGAGTGACCATGACCCTCTGTGTGCCTCGGTTTCCCCCACCTGTGCCACAAAGTGTTCCCTTGGTGAGTCTTAAGGCCTCAGAGCCTAAGGGCTTTCAACTTCTATGGGTGGGCTCCCAAAGTATCCCAGAAGCAGCACCCAGAAGGAATTCCTTCCTAGGGTTGTCACCTAGAAGCTGCCCACACTCTGTGGTCCTTTCTGTTTTTCTACTTAAAAACAGTCCCTACATGGCTTTGACCAGATCAAAGGGACACGCACTGCTAAACTCGCTGGCCAGAGGCTATCACCATGAACTCTTGCCTGCTGTCTATAGGTGGACCATACTGGCTTCCGTGAGGATATAAAGAATAAATAAAAGCTCTGTGAGGGCAGGAACCATGTCTCCCTCGATTACCGATTTATCTCTTGGAGGAATGCATGAAATAAATAAAGTGTGGAAATAGTTTCTGCCTATTTAGAGCTGATGGGCTAGTTGGTGAGAGAAGAGGTACACGTGTAAAAGTTAAATAATGACCCAAGGACTGAGTTACCATGCAAAGCAATGATATGAGATATTGCAAGACAGCACGTTTGTCTGTGGTGCAGCCAGTAAGGGCTGCGGAACACAGTGTAGCTCCGACCTAGGGACAGCAGGCTGGGACTTGAGGGTCAAGCCAGGTTTGCAGTTGGTGGGGCGGAGAGCTCCCAGAGGCTTGTCCCACAGAAGTGAGGCAGTTCCCGCAGGGGCTCTGTGCTGCAAGGGAGCAAGGCACACTCAGGGTCTCCAGCAGAGGATGCATCTCTGCCACAGAGGGAAGGAAGCCTGCGCAGGGGTGGTGGGGCTCAGAGCATTCTGGTCTAGCCTCTGCCCCCTCAGAATGTCGACTGCACTGGGGGGTCTTACTGGAATTTCCTGGGATATGTTTGCACAAGCACTTTGCAGTCTGAGACCTGTTCTGCTGATGCTAATGGTCCCTGTGATTCTAGGGCTCCCTGCAAAAGCTGCCCTCTAGGCAGGAACAGCATTGGCTCTCCTCACATTTTCGTAAGCCGGGGGACAGCGAGTCAAGGCCCAGCAGATGACAGACCAAATGAGTAACCACTGGGGAAGCAGCTGCAGAGGATGAAGGGGAGAAAGACATGTCTCAACCTTACAGGGCTTAAACAGGCAATAAGGAAAGCTGGCAAAAATATAATATCCTCTGAAATTTTATACATCAATCAAAGTGATAACAGAATTTGCTGAAATTATGTTAGGTGACCTTAACTGCCCTGTTTCCCATGGATAGTTCATTTCAACTTTAGAGGGGTGGAGTTGGGCAGGGTATACCATATTTCATGTTGTGATAGGATGAGCTCTGCTTGCATAACAGGAGATGAGCCTCTGTGTATTTTTTTGATCCCAGGGGTGCCCAGCTGAGGAACAGGCCACCAGGAGGAGAATTAGCCTTAGCAAGTGGCCTGTAAACAACCCCTTGTTATCCTTCCTGCCAGATGTTTGTTGCATAACATGAATGAGGTCAATTTTTTTTCTTGTTCTACTCTTACACAATCTCCATAGGCAGGGGGAAAAAATCTTCCATGGAGCAGATGAGAGACTGAGTCCTGGAGAGGTGACTTTTCCAAGCTGTGCGATGAGTTAGCAGACCGGGTGGGAGAGCCACTTCTGATTGATGCCTGGAGCTGGCGGGCCTTCAGATCCTGCTGACCCTCCTTAGAACCAGAGCGGGGCACTGTGAACGGTTGGCTGGAGTGGGGGAGATTGCTCTATGGGATGCTCATCTAGCCAGCCTGATTCAGTCATTCATTAAATATTGACCAAGTGACAGTCACAGCCCAGGTACTGTTTGAGTTTTGAGACTCATGTGTAAATAAAACAGACATAAGTCCTCACCCTCCTGGAGCTTATATTCTAGTCGGGTGGAGGCAGACAAAAAAAAAACAAAACATCATAAAGAAGCTCATTATATAGTGTGTCAGAAGATGATACATGCTATGGAAAGAAGAGAATAGAGCAGGGTAACGGGAATTAGTAGTTGGGGTAAGGTGAGATCTAATTTTAAAACAGGGTGCTCTGGGTACACTTCCACTGAGAAGGGGTGAGACAAGAAGCTTGAAGGATGTGAAGCAGTTAGCCAGGTAGTTATCTGGGAGAAGAGTATTCCAGAGGGAATAGTCAGTGCAAATGCCCTGAGGCAGAAGTGTGCCTGGCATGATCAAGAAATACTGAGGAGGCCAGTGTAGCTGGGGCTGAGTGAGTGAGGAGGAGAGCCTGAGGTGAGGGCAGCCAGGTCATGGGGCCATGTCATGGAGGCGCTATGAGGGCCATGTCCCTGGTGGTTATTCTAAGGATGAGAAACCATCCTGAGATGGCTTTAAGCAAAGAAGTGACTCCATCTCACTTACATTTGGACAGAATCACCAGGGCAGCTTAGCAGAAAACAGACTATAAGGGGGTGAGAATAGGACAGGGAGCTGAGTTGGGCTGTCAGAGTTGTCCAGGTGAGTGGTCATGTTGGCTCTGGCTGCAGAGAGGGAATCAGATTCTGGATCTATTTCCAGTGCAGAAGCAATAGGGTTGTGGGTTGGAGGTCAGGTGTGCAGGATAGAAAGGAATAGATAACTACCTCATGGTTTATTGTCTGGAAAGCTCCATAAATGGAGAAGGGATCAATTCACTGAGGCAGGAACACCGGATGGCTCAGACTTAAGGATACCACTAGTCCAACTTGGGACACGTTGAGTTTGAGATGCAGACTGACATCCAAGCAGAGTCGTGAAGTAGGCAGTTGGATCTATGAGCCCACAGTCCCATGTGCACGTCTTGCACTTGCCAATGCACTTGAGAACCATGGAGCTAGATGAACTTAACCAGAAGTTAATCTGTAGAGAAAAGAAAAGAGATCTGAGGACTGAGCCTAACTTTCAAAAGTCAGATGAAAGACCAGCATGGATGCTGAGAAGGAGACAGTGAGTTAGAAAGGACACCTGGACGGGACAAGATCCTAGAAGTCAAATGAAGACGGAGTTCAAAAAGGGAGGAGGACCCTCTGCTGAATGCTGCTGAGGGCTGAGAATGACCCCTCTACTCAGCCATGAGCCAGTTATTGGTAATCTCATTAAGAAAGGCTTCTTTGGGGCCTAGAAGTCTGATTCAAGTGGGATCCCCCCTCCCCCAACCTCCCACAAAAGAGGGAACGAGGAAGTAGACACTGAGTATCAGGAACTCATTCAGGAAGTTTTGCTATTGAGGAGAAATTGAGAAATAGCCAGAGGCCTCAAGTGGGTAAGGGGGAACTCGTTCAGGAAGTTTTGCTATTGAGGAGAAATTGAGAAATAGCCAGAGGCCTCAAGTGGGTAAGGGCAGTAGGGCTCCAGGGCACAGGTGGCGGGCTGGCTGCCCAGAGGAGCGCAGGTGGCTGACTCGGTCTTCTGTGGGGTTTGTCCACATCTCACCTGCCTTCCCTGACTTTTCCTGGCAGAGGAAAGTGGCCATAGTGCAGTCTCCATCCTCCAGCAAGCGGGGGAAAGCCACAGGCTATAGACTCAGGACTTAGAATCACCCCCCAGAAGCAACAAACAATCTGCCATAGTGATAGAGTGAAAATATGTCATGCCTTTGATTTTAAAAAATGTGGAAAAAAGAGCACTCTATTCCAAAAACCACCAATTGGGAGCATGACTTTAGAAAAGCAGCTCAGTGTCCCCCGCCCAGAGGAAAACATGCCCCAATTCATCTGAGAAGTGAGGAAAGGAGGATTTCATGATTTTTCTTCCCATGGTGACATTTCACTTCACTAATCTGACAAAGGTGAATAAGAACTGCAAAGTATCGGGTGCCTCAGTGGTTGAGTGTCTGCCTGTGGCTCGGGGCGGTGATCCTGGGGTCCTGAGATCGAGTCCAGAATCAAGGTCCCACATGGAGCCTGTTTCTCCCTCTGCCTGTGTCCCTGCCTCTATCTCTGTGTCCCTCATGAATAAATAAAATATTTTTTAAAAAAAAAGAACTGCAAAATATCTTTTTTTTTTTTTTTTTTGCCTGATGGACCAGTATTTTAAAGAATAACCTCTACTATTCACAAGTGTTTGCTGAAAGAGGCGTTCTCTGAAAACACGGATGGGAAAGAAAACTGGTTTGAGATTTTGGGGAAGCAATTTGGCTTTATCAAATGGCTTCAGGAAGTGTAGAAGTTTTACCCAACAGTTCCTCTCTTGAGAATCCAATTGAGAGACACCATCTGGAAGTTCAGGCAAAGAATGAATCACAAGATTTTTCAGAAACTTGTTTACAATAATGGAATAAATATCGGAAAATCAAAAGTCCAGACATAGAGCACTAGTTTACAACATTCCGACACATTTATATTTATATTTAATTTTTATAAATTAATATTTATATTTAATAATATTAGAAATGCTTAGAATATGTTGGTAAGTGTAAAAAAGCTATAGAATTATTTCAGGTGAGTGATTCCATGCTGTCTTAGAGAATGTGCATTCACTCTTCAACTCTTTCTAGTTTAAATTTTATCCTATTGGGCAGCCCAGGTGGCTCAGTCGGTTTAGTGCCGCCTTCATCCTGGTCCTGGAGATCCAGGATGGAGTCCCACATCGGGCATCCCTGCATGGAGCCTACTTCTCCCTCTGCCTGTGTCTCTGTTTCTCTCTCTCTCTTTCTGAGTCTCTCATGAATAAATAAAATCTTGAAAAAAAATAAATTTTATCCTATTGATTGAATTATTTTAAAATTATAATAACCATATTATTCTCCATATTTCTAACTGGGTTTTCTTCACACCAGCTAAAACTGGTTTGCTTTCTGGACATTTTTATTTCTAAATGTCTTTTCTTTTTAATGGGTGGTTTTCTTTCTTTTCTCTCTTTAAAGACTCTACATATGCTTAAAGAATGATTTCTCCCTATTATTGGTTTGAATGGCTGTCTTCTTAGCATTCATTCATTTTTTTTTTTGCAGTTATAAAATGAAGTGTTTTTTAAATTGTATTTAAATTCAGTTTTCCAACATAAAGTATAACACCCAGTGCTCAACTCATCGTATGTCCTCCTTAATGCCCAGCACCCAGTTATCCTATCCCACCACCTACCTTCCCTTTTGCAACCCTTTGTTTCCCAGAGTTTGGAGTCTCTCATAGTTTGTCTTCCTCTCTAATTTTATTTTTTTCCTAATTTTAAAAATATGAAACACTTCATGAATTTGCGTGTGATCCTTGCTCGGGGGCCATCTTCTCTGTATCATTCCAATTTTAGTATATGTGCTGCCCAAGCGAGCACTGAGCATTCACTCTTTTTGGGTCTTCTGGAATACCAGCTTCTTGGCTCACCTTGAATGGTGTGTGTGTGTGTGTGTGTGTGTGTGTGTGTGTGTGTGTGTTCATGCTTGATCTTTCTCTAAAAGTTTCATGGTTGCTTCCATCTAGCTTTCTGAGCTCCCCTAATTTAATACTGGTCTTGGTGGCCTAGGGAGGACATTGTGAGTGCAGTCACCAAACAGCTGTTGGCCTGGTCCAGGTCTGGGCAAGGAGGCTATATCCATTCATTCATTCTTTTTCTCCTAAATACAAAATATAAGTCAGTCCTAGGCAATGGTCAGTCACAGCTTTTTTCAGCCCTGTCCCATAATCAGGACTCCCTCAGCTGGAGGCTCACATCCTTTCCCAGGAGCAGAGTTCTTAGAAGCCTCTGCACCCAGAACTGAGCAGGACTGGGGCTTCCACTTTACAGCCCTTGTGTATTTCCGTTTCATCTACGGTCAACAGAGATGTTTATCTTGTTTTTGATAGCAGCTGGTCTTTTAAATTTTTATCTTTATGTATTTTTTTCAAATTTTTATTTAAGTTAGTCAACATACAGTACAATATTGGTTTCAGTAGAATTCGGTGGTCCATCACTTACATGTTAACACCCAGCACTCTCATAACAAATACTCTCCTTGATACCCATCACTTGGGGTACCTGGGTGGCTTAGTGGTTGAGTCTCTGCTTTTGGCTCAGGACATGATCCTGGGGTCCTGGGATTGAGTCCTGCATCAGGATCCTCACAGGGAGCCTGCTTCTCCCTCTGCCTATGTCTCTGCCTCTCTCTGTGTCTCTCATGCATAAATAAATAAAATCTTAAAAAAATACCCATCACTCTTCTCTCCCATACCCCTCACCCACCTTCCTCTATCAGTCTTCAGTTTGCTCTCTATTGTTAAGAGTCTCTTATGCTTTGTTTCCTTCTCTCTCTCTCTCTCCCCCCCCCACCACCATATGTTTATGTTTGTTTCTTGAATTCCACATATGAGTGAAATCATATGGTATTTTTAAAAATTTTTTTATTGGAGTTCAATTTGCCAACATATAGCATAACACCCAGTGCTCATCCCGTCAAGTGCCCCACTCATTGCCCATCACCCAGTCACCCCAACTCCCCTCCCACTTCCCCTTCCACTACCCCTTGAGTTAGGTGTCTCTCATGTTTTGTCACCCTCACTGATATTTTCACTCATTTTCTCTCCTTTCCCTTTATTCCCTTTCACTAATTTTTATATTCCCCAAATGAATGAGACCATATAATGTTTGGAGGGTATTAGGCTGAGTGAAATGTCAATCGGAAAATCATATGGTATTTGTCTTTGTCTGACTTATTTCTCTTAGCATGATATACTCTAGCTCCAACCACATCATTGCAACTGGCAAAATTTCATTCTTTTTAATGGCTGAGTAATGTGGATAGATAGATAGATAGATAGATAGATAGGTAGATAGATAGATAGATTGATAGATAGATAGATATAGATATAGATATAATATATATACATACCATTTCTTCTTTATCCATTCATCAGTCAATGGACTTTTGGGCTCTTTCCATAGTTTGGCTATTGTAGATAATGCTGCTATAACATGAGGTATTTTTTTTGTATCTTTGGGTAAATACAGAGTAGTGCAGTTGTTGGATTGTAGGAGTAGTTCTATTTCTAACTTTCTGAAGAACCTCCATACTGTTTTCCAGAGTGGTTGCACCAGTTTGCATACAACACCGCATGAGGATTCTCCTTTCTCTGCATCCTCACCAATACCTGTTGTTTCCTGTGTTGTTAATTTTAGCCATTCTGAAGGTGTGAGGTGGTATCTGATCGTGGTTTTGATTTGTATTTTCCTGATGATGAATGATGTTGAACTCCTTTTCATCTGTGTTAGCCATCTGGATGTCTTCTTTTTTTTTTTTTTAATTTTATAAATCAATTTTTATTGGTGTTCAATTTACCAACATACAGAATAACACCCAGTGCTCATCCCGTCAAGTGTACCCCAGTGCCCGTCACCCATTCACCCCCACCCCCCGCCCTCATCCCCCTCCACCACCCCTAGTTCATTTCCCAGAGTTAGAAGTCTTTATGTTCTGTCTCCCTTTCTGATATTTCTCACACATTTCTTCTCCCTTCCCTTATATTCCCTTTCACTATTATTCATATTCCCTAAATGAATGAGAACATACACTGTTTGTCCTTCTCCGGTTACTGTGGCCAAGTTCAAAAAGGGTGTTGCCTGAGTTCTCCTCTGGGATTTTGATGGAATCTTGTCTCACATTTAGATCTTTCATCTATTTTGAGTTTATCTTTGTGTATGGTGCAAGAGAGTGGTCCAGTTTCATTCTTCTGCATGTGGATGTCCAATTTTCCCAGCACCATTTATTGAAGAGACTGTCTTTCTTCCAATGGATCGTCTTTCCTCCTTTATCCTATATTAGTTGACCATAAAGTTCAGGGTCCACTTCTGGGTTCTCTGTTCTGTTCCATTGATCTATATGTCTGTTTTTGTGCCAGTACCACACTGTCTTGATGAACACAGCTTTGTAGTACAACCTGAAATCTGGCATTGTGATGACCCCAGATACGGTTTTCTTTTTTAAAATTCCCCTGGCTGTTTGGGGTCTTTTCTGATTCCACACAAATCTTAAAATAATTTGTTCTAAGTCTCTGAAGAAAGTCCATGGTATTTTGATAGGGATTGCATTATACGTGTAAATTGCCCTGGGTAACATTGACATTTTCACAATATTAATTCTGCCAATCCATGAGCATGGAATATTTTTCCATCTCTTTGTGTCTTCCTCAATTTCTTTCAGAAGTGTTCTATAGTTTTTAGGGTATATTTTGAGAACCATTTGAATGGTAAATGGTTCTCCAACCTTTTATTTTCAGGTTGTAGGTGTCCTTCTGTCTAAAATGAGTCTCTTGTAGACAGCAAATAGATGGGTCCTGCTTTTTTATCCAGTCTGAAACCCTGCGCCTTTTGATGGGGTCATTAAGCCCATTCACGTTCAGAGTTACTATTGACAGATATGAGTTTAGTGTCATCATGATATCTATTTAGTCCTTGTTTTTGTGGATTGTTCCACTGAACTTCTTCTTAAAGGGGAGTTTTAAGAGTCCCCCTTAAAATTTCTTGCAGAGCTGGTTTGGAGGTCACATATTCTTTCAGTTCCTGCCTGTCTTGGAAGCTCTTTATCTCTCCTTCCATTTTGAATGAGAGCCTTGCTGGATAAAGTATTCTTGGTTGCATGTTCTTCTCATTTAGGACCCTGAATATATCCTGCCAGCCCTTTCTGGCCTGCCACGTCTCTGTGGAGAGGTCTGCTGTTACCCTAATATTCCTCCCCATGAAAGTCAGGGACTTCTTGTCTCTTGTTGCTTTAAGGATCTTCTCTTTATCTTTGGAATTTGCAAGCTTCACTATTAGATGTCGAGGTGTTGAACGGTTTTTATTGATTTTAGGGGGGGATCTCTCTATTTCCTGGATCTGAATGCCTGTTTCCCTTCCCAGATTGGGAAAGTTTTCAGCTAGGATTTGTTCAAATACATATTCTGGCCCTCTGTCCCTTTCGGCGCCCTCGGGAACCCCAATTAAGCGTAGGTTTTTCTTCCTCAGACTGTCATTTATTTGCCTTAATCTGTCTTCATGGTCCCTTAATTGATTGTCTCTTTTTTCCTCAGTTTCCCTCTTTGCCATTAACTTGTCTTCTATGTCACTCACTCGTTCTTCCACCTCGTTAACCCTCGTCGTTAGGACTTCTAGTTTGGATTGCATCTCATTCAATTGATTTTTAATTTCTGCCTGATTGGATCTAAATTCTGCAGTCATGAAGTCTCGTGAGTCCTTAATGCTTTTTTCTAGAGCCACCAGTAGCTGTATAATGGTGCTTCTGAATTGGCTTTCTGACATTGAAGTGTAATCCAGATTTTGTAACTCTGTGGGAGAGAGGACTGTTTCTGATTCTTTCTTTTGAGGTGAGGTTTTCCTTCTAGTCATTTTGCTCAGTGCAGAGTGGCCAAAAACAAGTTGTATTGGAACACGGGGGAGTATCACTGGTCCGTCTAGCTGGTCTTCTGGGGGAGGGGCCTGCTGTGCTGATTTTCAGGTGTCAGCACTTGGGGGAGCTGCTCTGCCCCTGCCTGCTGCCGGGCTCAGCGGGGGTTGTTTACCCCGTGGGGCCCCAGGAGGAACGGCCGCAGTTGCTATGGCAACTCTGGAAGCCTGGATTTAGCCTCCGCAGGAACTACGGGGCTCCAGGAACTACGGGGCTCGGGGCTCTCGGTTCTCCGTCTGCAGGGCCTGGAGGCTCCGGGGCGGGGCCGCTGATCTGCTCAGCTCGGGGCAGGAGCGTCCTTGCTGTCCTGGGCCCTCCCGGCCTCTGCCTGTCCCGGGGGGAGGCCGGATCCTGGGCTGTGTCCCGGCGCCCTGTGCTCCGGGGCCTGCGCTGTTGGATTCGCGCTCCCGCCCCGCAGCTCCCTCCCTGGAGCCGCTCCCGAGCCCCTCCGAGCTGCTCCGGTCGGTCCCGCCGTGCGCGCTGCAGCCCTTAGGGAGCTCGGCGCACTCTCCTGCGCTCGCAGGTGTCTGTTAGTGTCCCCGGGAACCCGAGGGCATCCCCGCTCTCCTGGGTCCTGCTCTAACTCCCTGCGAGCCCCTTTCCGCCCGCCCGGGAAGGTTGGTGCAGCTCCTGCTCCTCCGGGATGGGACGGGGCTCTCCTGTCCTGGGGACACTCGCCCCGGCCCTAGCCCGGCTCCTCGCGGGGCCCCTCCCCCTCGGAGGCCTTTTGTTTCTTTATTTCTTTTTCCCCGTCTTCCTACCTTGATAGAAGCGCGAACTCTTCTCACTGTAGCATTCCAGCTGGTCTCTCTTTACATCTCAGGCCGAATTCGTAAATTTTCAGGATGATTTGAAGGTTATCTAGGTAATTTGGTGGGGACAGGTGATTTGGGGACCCTGCTCTTCCGCCATCTTGCCCCATCTGGATGTCTTCTTTGGAAAAATGTCTGTCCATGTCTTCTGCTCATTTCTTAACTGGATTACTTGTTTTTTGAGGTATTGAGTTGGATGAGTTCTTTATCAATTTTAGATAATAACCCTTTATCAGATATGTCATTTGCAATTATCTTCTCCCATTCCATAGGCCGCCTTTTAGTTTTGATGTTTCCTTCACTTTGCAGAAGCTTTTTATCTTGATGAAGTCCCAGTTCTAGTTCTTTTGTTTCCCCTGCCTCTGGTGACATGTCTAGTAAGAAGTTGCTATGGCCAAGATCAAAGATGCTGCACCTGTGTTTTACTCTAGGATCTTGATGGTTTCCTATCTCACATTTAGGGCTTTTATTCATTTTGAATTTATTTTTTGTGTATGGTGTAAGAAAGTGGTCCAGTTTCATTCTTCTGCCTATGGATGTCCAGTTTCCCAACACCATTTGTTGAAGAAACTGTCTTTTTACCCCTGGATATTCTTTTCTGCTTTGTTGAAGGTTGGTAGACCATACAGTTGTGGGTCCATTTCTGGGCTCTCTATTTTGTTCCATTGATCTGTGTGCCTCTTTTTGTGCCAGTACCATACTGTCTTGATCACTATAGCCTTGTAATGTAACTTGAAGTCCAGAATTGTGATGCTTCCAGCTTCACTTCTCTTTTCCAAGACTGCTTTGGCTATTTGGAGTCTTTTGTGGTTCCATACAAATTTTAGGATTATTTGTTCTAGCTCTATGAAAAATGTTGTTGGTATTTTGATAGAGATTGCTTTAGTAATACAGACATTTTAACAATATTAGTTCTTTCAATCCATGAGCATGGAACATCTTTCCATTTCTTTGTGACCTCTTGAGTTTCTTCCATCAGTGTTTTATAGTTTTTGGAGTACAGATCTTTTATCTCTTTGGTTAGTTTTATTCCTAGGTATCATATGAATTTTGGTGTAATTGTAAATGGGATCAATTCCTTGATTTCTCTTTCTGCTGCTTCATTATTGGTATATAGAAGTGCGACAGCTTTCTGTACATTGATTTTATATCCTGAGACTTTGCTAAATTCATGTATCAGTCCTAAAAAATTTTTTGGTGGAGGCCTTTGGGTTTTCTACATAGAGTATCATGTCATCTGCAAATAGTGAAAGTTTGACTTCTTCCTTTCTGACTTGGATGCCTTTTATTTTTTTGTTATCTGATTGCTGAGGCTAAGACTTCCAGTACTACATTAAATAGTAATGGTGAGAGTGGACATCCCTGTCTTATTCTTGTCCATAGAGGAAAAGCTCTCAGAGGGGTGATATTAACTGTGGGTCTTTTGTATCTGGCCTTTATGATGTTGATGTATATTCCATCTATACCTATTTTGTTGAGGGTTTTTGTCAAGAATGGATGCTGTATTTTACCCAATGCTTTCTTTTAAGATTTTTATTTATTTATTCATGAGAAACACAGAGAGAAAGAGAGGCAGAGACACAGGCAGAGGGAGAAGCAGGCTCCATGCAGAGAGCCCGACGCAGGACTAGAAGCAGGCTCCATGCAGAGAGCCCGACGCGGGACTCGATCCCAGGTCTCCAGGATCAGACCCTGGGCTGAAGGCGGTGCTAAACCGCTGAGCCACTCAGGCTGCCCTCCAATGCTTTTTCTGCATCTATTGAGAATATACGGTTCTTATTCTTTCTTTTATTAATGTCGTGTATCATGTTGTGTTGATTAATTTGCAAATATTGAACCACCCCTGCACCCCAGGAATAAATCCCACTTGATCACGGTGAGTAAGACTTTAGATGTTCTGTGGGATTCTATTTGTCAGTATCTGGTTGAGAATTTTTACATCCATGTTCATCAGGGATATTGGCCTATAATTCTCCTTTTTAGTGGGGTCTTTGGTTTTGGAATCAAGGTAATGCTGGCCTTGAAGAAGCAGTTTGGGAGCTTTCTTTCCATTTCTATTTTTTTGAATAATTTGAGAACTAGGTATTACCTCTTATTTAAGTGTAGAGTTTCCCTGCGATGACATCTGGACCCAGACTTTGTGTGTTGGGAGGTTTTTGATTACTGGTTCAACTTCTTTCCTTGTTATGGGTCTATTTAAATTTTCTATTTCTTCCTGTTTCAGCCTTGGTAGTTTGTATATTTCTAGGAATTTGTCCATTCTTCTAGATTGCCCAATTTGTTAGCATATAATTTTTCATAATAGTCTCTTAAATTGTTTGTATTTCTGGGGTATTTGTTGCAATAGCTCCTCTTTCATTTGTGATTTTATTTATTTGGGTCATTTCTCTTTTCTTTTTGATAAGTCTGGCTAGGGGGTTATCAATTTTATTAATTATTTCAAAGAACCAGCTCTTAGGTCCAGTGATCTGTTCTACTATTTTGTTTGTTTGTTTCTATATCATTTATTTCTGCTCTACTCTGTATTATTTCCCTTCTTCTGGCTTTAGACTTCATTCCCTGTTCCTTTTCTAGCTCCCTTAGGAGTAAGGTTAGTTTGTGTATTTGAGACTTTTCTTGCTTCTTGAAGTAGGCCTGAATTGCTATATATTTTCCTCTCAGGAGTCTCTTTGCTGCAACCCAAAGGTTTTGAACCATCTTGTTTTCATATTCACTTGCTTCCATGTACTATTTTATTTCTTCTTTAATTTCTTGGTTAATCCACTCATTCTTTAGTAGGATGTTCTTTAACTTCCATGGATTTTCAGTACTTCCAAATTTTTTCTTGTGGTTGATTTCAAGTTTCATAGTATTTTGGCTGAAAAATATTCATGGTATTATCTCAGTGTTTTTGTACTTGTTGAGGGCTGATTTGTGACCTAATATGTCATCTATTCTGGAGAATGTTCCGTGTAAACTCAAAAAGAATGTGTATTCTGCTGCTTTAGGATGAGATATTCTGAACAGATCTGTGAAGTCCATCTGGTTCAGTGTATCATTTAAAGCCAAGTTTCCTTGCTAATTTTCTGCTTAGATGATCTATCCATTGCAATAAGTCCCCTACTATTATTGTATTATTATCAATAAGTATCTGTATATTTGTTATTAATTGATTCATATATTCCAGTGCTCCCAAGTTGTGGACATAAATATTTACAAGTGTTAGATTTTCTTGATGGATAGATCCCTTAATTATGATACAGTGTCCTTCTTCATCTCTTGTTATAGTCTTTGGTTTAAAATCTACTTTGTCTGATATAAGTATGGCTACTCTGGCTGTTTTTAAATAGCCATTAGCATGACAGAGGGTTCTCCATCCCCTCACTTTCAATCTGCAGTTTTCTAAAATGAGTCTCCTGTAAGTAGCATATAGATGAGTCTTGTTTTTTTTTAATCCATTCTGATACCCTATGTTTTTTGATTGAAGCACTTAGTCCATTTATACTCAGAGTGATTATTGAGAGATATGAATTTAGTGCCATTGTGTTATCTGTAGAATTGGTATTTCTGGTGGCGTTCTCTGTTCCTTTCTAGTCTTTGTTGCTTTTGGTCTCTTTTCCCCATTCAGAGTCCCCTTTAATATTTCCTGCTGGGCTGGTTTACTGGTCATGAACTCCTTTAATTTTTCTTTGTCTGGGAAACTCTTTATGTCTCCTACTATTCTGAATAACAGCCTTGCTGAAAAAAAGTATTCTTGGCTGTATATTTTCCCCATTCAGCATGGTGAATATACCATGCCACTCTCTTCCTGCTTGCCAAGTTTCTGTGGACAGATCTGCTGTGGACCTGATCTGTCTTCCCTTATAGGTTAAGGACTTTTTCTCCCTTGCTGCTTTCAGCATTCTTTCCTCATCTATGTATTTTGTGAATTTGACTAAATGTCTTGGTGATGGCTGGCTTTTGTTTTTTTTTTTGTTTTTGTTTTTGTTTTGTTTTGTTTTGTTTTGTTTTTTTGATGGCTGGCTTTTGATTAACTTAATGGGAGTTCTCAGGATGCCTGGGTGGCTCAGCAGGTTGAGCGTATGCGTTTGGCTTGGGGCATGATCCCAGGGTCCCAGGATCAAATCCAGCATCAGGTTCCCTGCATGGAGCCTGCTTCTACCTCTGCCTGTGTCTCTACCTCTCTCTGTGTGTCCCTCATGAATAAATACATAAAATCTTAAAAAAAAAAATAATGGGAGTTCTCTGTGCTTCTTGGATTTTGATGCCTGTTTTTCTTCTCCAGATTAGGGAAGTTTTCAGCTATAATTTGCTCAAATAAATTTTCTGCCCCTTTTCTCTTTCTTCGTCTTCTGGGACTCCTGAAATGATATGAACGTTAATATGTTTTAAGTAGTTGCTGAGTTCCCTAAGTCAACATTTATGATCCAATACTTTTCTTTCCCTCTTCTTCTCAGCTTCATTATTTTCCATAACTTTATCTTCTATATCACTAATGTGTTCCTCTGCTTCATCCATCCTCATTGTCATGGCATCCATTCGGATTTGCATCTTGGTTATAGCATTTTAAATTTTGCCTTGACTAGATTGGATTCTCTAGTATCTTCTATGGTTTTTTTTTTCAAGCCCAGTTAGTATCCTTATAATTGTTGTTTTAAATTCTAGTTGAAACATTTTACTTATATCTGCACTGATTAAATCCTTACCTATTACTTCTTCCTGTTCTTTCTTTTGGGGTAAATTCCTCTGTCTTGTCATTTTGTCCAGGAGGAGAAAGAAAGAAGAAAGAAAGAAAGAAAGAAAGAAAGAAAGAAAGAAAGAAAGAAAGAAAGAAAGAAAGATCCTAGGTGGTGTTTTAGTCTGCTTGTTAAGTAAGTGAGATCTAAAAATATGAAAAATAATACAAAAACAAATAAAAGATAAATTAAATTTAAAGTAATAATAATAATAAAAATAAAAAGGAAGCCAGATCCTGTTTCCTCTAGAGCTGAAGCTTTGAGGCACTCTGTGATCAGTAGACTTGGTGTGAGCAAGGTGTTGTGCTAGTCTTCTGGGGAAGGAGTCTGTTGCACTGATTCTCTGGTGGACTTGCACTAGTGGAGATATGCCTGCAGGATGCAAGAGGGTGGGGCTCGGCGTAAGTGGCTCTGGCCTCCACTGGCTGCTGCTATGTTGCTCACTGAAGTCCATTGGTGCTGATGAGTAGGATAAATATGGTGGTGCCCAGCCCTCTTCTCCCAAAGTGAGGAGTCCGCACCTGCCACCCTTCAGGAAGCCCTCATAAAAGAGCACACAATCACCTCTTCTGTGTTCCCAGCCTCCATGAGATCCCTGCCTTCACCCTGCCTGTGTCTGAGCTGTCTGCCTGCCAGGTGGCAGGGCACTCTTGTGTTTTAGCTCAGGCTCAGCTGGGTTCCAAAACTCCAAATTTGAGCAATCCATGCCAGCACCAATCCCTTGGGGAAAGGTCTTGCTACCCACCGGTTTGTCCCAGAAATTGGCTGAGAGATGTTGCTGCAGCTTGAAGTTTATGGCAAAGTGTAGTAGAATGCCAGTACCAAGGCTCACTGCCCTTAGCCAGTGCCCCCATTCCTATGCTAGTAAATGGGGCAGCTCAATGGCCCCCGCCAGGTCTACCACCCCTGGAAGTCATGCCCACCCCTCCCAAATGCACTCCAATAAGGGGAACTGCCTCTCCCCATGAAGCCCAGAGGACCCTCAGACCAGGCTGTCTACGCCCAGGTCTCCACCTTCCCTCCCCACCAGAGCACTGCCTTAAAATTTTAAAAGTATTTTATCTGCCATCACTTTGTGTGTGGTACAGATGAAGGGTCCTAAAAAAGTGAACTTCAGGCCATCTTACCCAGAAGCCCCAAATTGCAGCTTCTTACTTTTCTGACTCTGGCTTGTGGGTGTGAAGGAAGTAACATAAGTATTTGTGCCCACCCTTTTCTGATTGGGGATCTTGTCCTCCCTACCTCACTTCCACTTTTTCCCAGGAATTTCTCCCAGGGGGCATTTGGTGTCACATGTGCTCACAAGCTAGCCTGCTTAGATCCAGACACTCCAGTGCTCCTGGAGATGTTAACCACCTGGCAGCCACATAAGGGCATCTCTTCCCATTGCTCAGAGACTAATATCCTCCAAAAATTCAAGACGTCCAAGTCCAAATGGTATTAGAACCACCCGAATTCCCCACAAAAGTGGACAGAACATCTCTCTTTTCAGAGACCTCAGACCAGAGTTCAAGGGTAGGGCTGAAGCATGGACCCATGCTTTCTGCTTCCTCTTTCCCAGTGCCATCCTAAGTATGTCCCACAAGGCTGTGGACCCAGAAAAGAGGCTGAGCTGAAAGAAAAACAAAAGCATTTATTTGTGTTTCTCAGAATTACAATTCAGGGAAAACAGATGCAGATAGCAACCCAAATAGGGCCTCCCTGGGAACAAAAGTCAAGGAAATTTAAAGACAAAAGGGAATGTTTGTATATGTTGTTTACAAAGAATTTTGATTGGTGCTGGTGGCAGAAAATGAGACTTGGCTGAATATAATTGGTTGCTAAGGCTCCCCCTAAGCAAAGTCTCTTATTGCAGCAAGTTGCAGGTGTTCAGAGTCCTTAGAATATTTGTGGTTTGGCTCGGTTCAGAAGTTCTTGGTCCTACCTGGCAAGATGTACATGAGGCCTCCTTCCTGGCAGCCCCACTCCATTTTAAAACCCCTTGACATAAGTGAAACCATTGCATTTCACCTTTCTTTTTTTCTTTATGTGTGTGAGAGAGAGAGCACGAGCAGGGTGAGGGGCAGAGGAGAAGCAGGCTCCCTGCTGAGCAGGGGGCCCAATGTGGGGCTCAATCCCAGGACCCCGGGATCATGACCCAAGTCGAAGGTAGACACTTAGCCAATTTAGCCACCCTTCAAAAGGCAAACCAGCTCATGCAAACAGGTTCATCAGAAACTACTCCGCTCTGAATCCCGCGCTGGGCCACATTTTGCATGTGACTAGAAAGGAACATTTAATTGTAGCAGAGATTTTATCTAGGTGGGTGGATTACAGCAATGTTTAAAATCTTTTTTTGTGGTTTTATATATTTTCCCATGATTAATGTTTATAAGCTTTGTAATCATCCAAAAATGTAATTGGCAGAAAACGTCTATCCTTCCCAAATGTTAGTCAGAAGAAAGGCATGTTGGGCAGCCCAGGCGGCTCAACGGTTTAGCGCCGCCTTCAGCCCAGGGCATGATCCTGGAGACCTGGATCGAGTCCCATGTCGGGCTCCCTGCATGGAGCCTGCTTCTCCCTCTGCTCATGTCTCTGCCCCTCTCTCTGTGTGTCTGTCATGAATAAATAAATAAAATCTCTTTAAAAAATTAAATAAATAAATAAATAAATAAATAAATAAATAAATAAATATTTGCGTCTTCTCCAGATATTAGGAGACAAATGGACTTTCATCTGTCAGAACTTTGGCAAGGACGTGATCATGTTGCTCCATTGCTTTACATGTTTTACTGGCTCCCCAGCAACCAGGGCAGGGGCCTAGATCTTTAGCTCACCTTGTATCAGACCCCTCATAGTCTGACTCCTGCTCCTGGCTTTAGTTCTGCTTCCAGCTTGTCCTTCCCTATATCATTGTTTAGTCACACTGAACTGCTTATAGCTTCTTGAACATGGAATGCATTCCCATCTTTATGCCTTTCTGTTTGGTCTTCCAGTTGCTCTGAATGTCCTTTTAGCTTTCTACCTGGCAAACTCCTATCCACCCTCTAAAACCCATCTCAGATCCATCACTTCCACTGGGAAGTCCTCCTGTGGTTCTCTTCTTGTCAATCCTGGATCTGCTTTGATCATGCTGGATTATTTTACTCAGCTCTGCATACCCAGACAGTATATGACACATGGTATTTCCTAAATACTTGTCAAACTGAGGCAGTTTACTCATGCCACAAATATGCGTGGGGTGCCTACCACCTGCTGAGCATCATGTTAGTTTCCTGGAATTCAAAATTAATGAGTTTCCTTACCTTTCGGAGCTCACAGTCCAGTGGGGTAGACAGAGAATCATGCACAGATCATCAAAATGACAGTAGGACTCGGACAGCTTTGCCTCACCTCTACTCATTCTGCATTCCCTTCTTTAACTGGTCACAACTTGAAAGCATAAATCATACTTACTGCTTTGCTTATTTCTTCAAAAGAACTTTCCTTTTACTACATGTAGTTTCTGAAGTCACTTAATGGAAGTCACTTCACTCCACTATGAGGAACACAATCTGAATAGTCAAAGTCGCCCCCAAATTGGTGCTTCCCAAGCAAGGGGGCACCCCATGACTGGAGGTGTGCAAGTCAGCGCTGCTGACCACCAGGTCTGGTTGGGGTAGGGTAGAAGAGGGATTTAAGCTAAAAAAAAAAAATGTTGGTTGAGCTCTGTGACCTTGAAAATCTTTCTAATCCTGATTCTTTTTTTTTTTTTAAGATTTTATTTGTTTATTCATGATAGACCCAGAAAGAGAGAGGCAGAGACACAGGCAGATGGAGAAGCAGGCTCCACACAGGGAGCCCGACGTGGGACTCGATCCCGGGACCCCAGGATCATGCCCTGAGCCGGAGGCAGATGCTCAACCGCTGAGCCACCCAGGCGTCCCTCTAATCCTGATTCTAAGGAAAACATGTCAAACCTAAGCCAAGATCATGGGACTGAAGTTGTCAAATGCTATCATTATAGCACAAACTCTGGGATAGTCACCCTTGAAAGAGAACCAGATGTTCTTCATTGTCTCTGACACTGTCTTAAGTCATTTCCTTAAATCATTCTAAGGAAAACATGTCAAACCTAAGCCAAGATCATGGGACTGAGGTTGTCAAATGCTATCATTATAGCACAAACTCTGGGATAGTCACCTTGAAAGAGAACCAGATGTTCTTCATTGTCTCTGACACTGTCTTAAATCATTGGTACCCAGTGAAATATGCCAAGTTGGAATAGGAGATTTTTCAGAGATCACCAGAAGGGATCACCAGTTTTGCAGATCTTACACTGCCTTGGGACTAGCCCAGTGAGAACTGGCTAAGCCTATGGGCAGAGGAGTATGTGGATGACTGCAAAAGGGCTTCAGGTGAGCCCCTAATGACTCTGGAGTCCAGGTGGGACTACGATCCAAGGAGTCCTTTAAAGTATCCCATCAAGGGCCACATATTGGAAGAAATTTCTTTTTTATATAATTTTATTTTTTTAAGATTTATTTATTTATTTATGAGAAACACAGAGAGAGAGAAAGAGAGAGAGGGGGCGGAGAGAGAGAGAGAGAGAGAGAGAGAGAGAGAGAGAGAGGCAGAGGGAGAAGTAGGTTCCATGCAGGGAGCCCGATGTAGGACTCGACCCCAGGTCTCCAGGATCACGCCTTGGGCCGAAGGCAGGCGCTAAACCGCTGAGCCACCCGGGCTGCCCTGGAAGAAATTTCTTCTACCAACCTGCCTGCTTTAAGACAAAACAAAGCAATTATTATTTCCTTCATTTTGTAAATTAGTGAGACATCTAAAATCACCCTTTGGGGGTCTGAATCTGCAACAGATGTCCAGGGTTATCAGCTTCGGCTGACGTCTTGCCAGGCAGGATGAAAAGTGAAAAGCACTTCAAATTTTAGTTGCAGTGTGGCCTGATCTAAGCCTATGTATAATTTCTCATAGATTTTTGGCCAATAGGGCTCACCTTCTTCCCTCCCTCCTGGGTCCCTTGAACTGGGAATCTCTTCATAGGACAAGTCCAGTACATTTTACTGGATTAATTGGGACTGAGTTTTGCTCCCCATGTAGTTAAATGCACAGTCTCCAGAGTCAGCCCAACATGGCTGTCCAGCCATCTGGACAAGTCACTCACCTTTCAGAGTTCCACTTTCCCTTTGGTGCAGTGATGATAATAATGCCCACTAAACAGGGCTGTGTTACATAATTAATTGAACACTATGGGTAAAGTCCTTAGCAGAGTGCACACGGCTCAAAGTGAGTGCTTCAACATTTCTGTTGGCGATCAATATGAGTAGGATTAATGAAGTCTCCCTTGGCTCATTAAGGGCTGAGCAGAGCCTGCTCCGAATTGTTGGTGATTTTTTGTTCCACAGTGCGTTTTTGGATTTCCTACCTGCTTGTGTCCCTGAAGAAGAGGAAATGGAAGACATGCAGTCAGATGGAAGCCGGCCAACATCGTTCCAGTGAAATCCTTGCCCCATCCTTGTACCTTCAGATTTCTCTGAACCAAGTCAGCCACTAGTCAGCATATGGATAATTAAGGGGCTGTGGGTGTGATCTCTTTAGGAAAGTCAGGAAGAGGAGGAGCTGGGGAGAGGTGAACTGTGGGCTTCACAACGCAGGCTGCTGTTCAGACCACAACTTCTCTGGGACCTGCGGTCTAGAAGATGGGAAAAAGGATGAGCATGCTGGAAGACCCAGCCCAGCCAGACCTTGAAAGCTGCAGAGGGTGAGTGGCCCATTCCTCTAGTTTTCGATGCCAGTGACAAGAGAAAGGCAAGGGTTCTCTGCCTTTGGTGGGGAAGCTATGAAGGATGACTCTGCCTGGGGCAGAAGTCAGGAGATATGAGCTCTGCTCTTGCCTGGTTGCTAGAAAGCTGTGCAACCTTGGGCAAGTCACCAGACCTCTCTCGGCCTGTTTTCACATCCGGAAAATCAGGAATTGGCCTAGTCAGAGTAAAGACAATATCTAGCATTTGTACAGTACTTACCAGTTGCGCTTCCCAAATAGCATCTCATTTGATCCTCATAGCAGCCCTTGTTGGAAGGATGCCTGTCACATGTTGCAGATGAGCAAACTATAGCACAGTCAGGCCAGTGATTCAGTTAGGGCAAAGCAAGCCTGGACCTAAACTCCTGGTCCCTGAGGACAATTCTGGCCTCCCGGGAGCACACTGTTCCCCTAGACCTCTGCAATCTGAAGATTCCTGGCTTCTTGCAAGGACTTCCGTCTCCTTTTCTCCCCCATGCCCTCCCTCCCTCCCTCCTTCCAGCCAGCTGTTCCAGCCTCTTCTCCACCAGCTTCCCAGAATTTCTTCTCCTTCTGCAGCCCCAAAACACTAACATTTCTGAGAAGGGGGAGGTGAACACCAGACACCCTGTCCCCACCCTCCCTGGGTTAGTGTTTACACACAGTCTCATTTTCCAGAGTTCTCTCTGCATTGTGGAATGCGTTCCTGTGGGTCCCAAGTGGTGAAGTAAGTGGGGCTGTTTAACCTTCAAGGTTGAGCCTGGACTAGCCGGCAGGGGTCGCAAACATCCAGGGTGCTGGTTAAATGCTCAGATTCCTAGGTCTCATTGCAAAGTTGGTGAGTCAGAGTGGGCATTTTAGCAAGCTCTCCCTGTTTCTGATAGGCACATATCACAGCTTGGGAGGTGCTACTCTTCTGGATACTGCACCGTTGGGACAGCAGAGGATGGTTGACGGATTTCTTGATAGTGAACTATCCTTGTATATGTGGAAAAAGTCCTTCCTGATAAAGGTGGATTACTATTTTTTAAAGTAAATTCCAGGATTTAATTGGTTATATTTTAGTTTGAGTGTTGGATCTCTATAAGTTACACTTGTCTAGAATTTTCCTTTTTTTGTACACTATCTTCATTGGGATTGAGTAATGCTAGCTTTGTAAAATAAATTGGGAGTCTTACCATTATTTATTTTTTTTTTAGACAGCATGAGAAATGCAGTCAATGATAGTGTAACGATGTTGCCTGGGAAGAGGTGGCTACACTTGTGGTGAGCACAGCATAACTAGAGTTACATCTGAAACTAATACAACATTGTGTGTCAACCATAGCCCCTCCCCCCAAAAAAAATGTTTTAAGAATGAAAAAAATAAATAAATGAGCAAAAATCACCAATCAAAAGCCCCAAAATACAAAATTTGCAGCACTCAGTAGATCACGGAAAGAATGCTTATTTATAGTATGAGAGCTGAAACAGGAAGGCAGAGGGTCACTTTGTTTGACCTTAGCTGTGAACGTGTATGTACATCAGGCAGCTCAAATTTATCACTGCTTTGTTCATGTTCACAATGTCTGGGAAAATGCTGCAAGTTTGGGGGTTACTAATAAGTTTTAACAAATAAGTGAATTCATGAATATGAGATCAACAAACAATGAGCAATGAGGATCGACTGCAGTTAAGTCATTTAAGGTTATACTGAACTCATGGGATACAAAGCTATTCTCTCAGAGGAACGTTTATAGCACAGGATGCTATAAATCCTCACAGCTTCAAGTTTGGTCTGTTGGGTCTGATGCCACAGACAGTGGTATCCTCATTTATCACTATCACCTCTGTTCAGGTCATTGCATAGTTAAGCTTGTTTGTGAGGGTGCTAGTTAGCTGATACCCTGGGGACATCAAAGAATATGCCCTGGACTCAGGGAGTCAAGATTCGAGGTCTGAGTCCTGGTGTGGCTTGTACTAGAAGTGTTGAAGCAGAGGGTGGAGTCTCTGGGACACGGTGGAGAACACGCTGGCCTCGGATTTGAATTCTCTCTCTCCCTTTATCACTGGCTGAATAAAGTTCGCTAAAATACTCAGCTGCTCTGAATCTATTTCCTCCCTATAAAACATCATGACTCACCAGGCTATGACAGAGACCAAATGAAGTAGGGGGTGGGAAGTATTTGGAAAACAGTAAAGAGCTGTTGGAATGCAAAGTGGGGAAGTATTGTCATCATGTTACTTGCATTCCCAGAGTGTGCCACTCTCTGATCTTATGCCCACAGTCTGGGCTCCATCTCATGGGACCCTATGATTCCAGAACCTAAAGACACACGAGGCCAGGCTAGCTGATGCCAGATGGAAGAAAGAGACAGGGACTTAGGGACTTAAAGAAGCAATCTTGCAGAGGCTTGTATCCCACAGGCGAAGCTGATCCAACCCATGGAAGGCCCGAGGCCATAGTGAGAAGAAGGCACAGATCCTGGAACCACCAGGAGCCCTTGACCACCCCAAACCCTTAAACCTGTCTCCTTTTCTCCCAGCACCATGAGTACCGAGGAAGATGCCAAGTGGCTTCAGTGGGTGACACACCAGTTTGAGACCATTGCGGGAAAAGACAGGGAGATCAACCTGCAACAATTCAAAACAGCCCTGAATGTGAAAGAGGCAAGTGTCCACTCTGGAAGTGGGGCCCTGCATTCATAAAGGAAGGGCAATCTGGATCTCAAGGACACAGCACCTCGCAAGGAGGGAAAGATGGCTCCCTGGGCGTCCTCAGGGCTTATGGCCCCACCCTGATCAGGATCAGAGAATGTTTCTGTGTCTGCTGCTCATGCTCTTCCATCCTTCTGGTGGCCATGCCTCCTGGGGTCTTCAGCACGACATGTGAAGTTGGGTATCAGTAGGTCGCCAGATTTTTTTTTTTTTAAGATTTTATTTATTTATTCATGAGAGACACAGACAGAGAGGCAGAGACACAGGCAGAGGGAGAAGCAGGCTCCATGCAGGGAGCCTGATGCGGGACTTGATCCCAGGACCTCAGGATCATGACCCAATCCAAAGGCAGTTGCTCAACCACTGAGCCTCCCAGGTGTCCCTTGCCAGATCTTAAGAAATATATTTGGCCTCATATTTTCCACCAGCCTCATGGGCAGAGTGGATGCTGTGATGTCCATAAGCCTCCTTCCAAGAAATAAGTTTCTTGATGATTTGTATACACAAAACTCCCATACCATTCCCAGCCCATTCCCATTTTATAGGTTCTCTGCCGTTCCTGTAGCAGCCTGCATGGCCAGCAAACAGGGGAGACATCCACAGAAAGATGGGGGGAGTGAGCCTGCAAATGTCAACTTCTCCCCACACATTTTAGGGCTGGTATCTGGTGGTGACCTGTGTCCCTGATAAGGGTGAGCCAATGAGCATTCATTTGCATGTCCCCTATTTGGATCAGAGTGCCCCTCCCTTGCTGGAGGCAGGGATACTGCTAAGAACTCTAAATGCCAGGCCTCCTTCCATAGTAAACATGGGGAAGGACCAAAAGCCTTTCTGCCTAACAATACATCATGCTTTTAACAGGATGCTGTAAAATACCTTAAGATAAAGATGACTCAGGACAATAGAGAGTGATAAAGAGATTAGCCAGAGATCCAGGGAAGAAAGAGGAGAGCCAAGGCAGGGGTGATGGCCTGTAGCCGACTTCAGCCCCCACTTCCTGCTCATGAACTCCTCATGGTTTCTTTAGGTCAGACATGAAGCCCTGCAGGCCCCTCTCCCTGCCTCAAGGGGAGCATCCAGGGCATGGCATATGTGGCCCCATCTCCTTTAATTTCTGTGTTGGGTGCCTAACACCAGGCCTGGCAAGTGGGGGCTGTGCTGGACATGATTGCTGAATGAATGAATGAATGAATGAATGAGTGAATGAATGAATGTGTGAATAGAGTGAGTGAATGGGAGCTTTAAGAACAAGCTTTAAGGGGCAGCCTGGGTGGTTCAGCTCAGTTAAGCATCTGCCTTAGGCTCAGGTCATGATCCCAGGGTCCTGGGATCAAGCCCCACATTGCGGGGGGGGGTCCCTGCTCAGTGGGGTGTCTGCTTCTCCCTCTCCCTCTGCCCCTCCCCCTGCTTGTGCTCTCTTGCTGTCAAATAAATAAAATCTTTTTATTTTTTTTTTAGATATTTTATTTATTTATTCATGAGAGACACACACAGAGAGAGAGGTAAAGACACAGGCAGAGGGAGAAGCAGGCTCTATGCAGGGAGCCCAATGTGGGACTCCATCCCAGGATCCCAGGATCACACCCTGGGCTGAAGGCGGCGCTAAACTGCTGAGCCACCCGGGCTGCCCAATAAAATCTTTTTAAAAAGAGAGAGAGAGAGAGAAAGAAAAAGAGCAAGCCTTAAGTGTAGGCCACAGGCAGCCTAAACAATGAGTACAGGGATGATCGCAGTGTTCAAGTACCATCTGCCCTCTAAGAGCTACCTTCCTGATTTCCTTGGCCCTTGTGGTCATCCCAAGGGGATAAGACAGGACCCGGGAGGAACCTGCAGGCTCTGACCCTTTTCACATGCTGAGGGGTCTGGACTGCATGGCTGATGGGGGTGACGGCGTGCAGGGGACACAGAGCCTGTATAAATGACCAAGTTGAGAGCTAGTGGGGGGCCAGAGGCCCAGACACAAGCCCATCCTTCTGCTGGGATCTGAATAGTTCTTCCATGGGAGTCCAAACTTGCTCTGGGCAAGCAGGATGGGCCGTGGACACCACCTCCTGGTGTGGCCAAGTGGTAAATCACAGTGTGTGCAAGCCCCGGGGTCCTGCCTCGAGCCCACCACCCCAGGGCGCATGCGCACACCCCCTGCATGACCTCTAATCCAGGCCCCACAGGTGCCTGTCTCCTGTCTTCTTCCCGCCACAGTCCTTCTTTGCAGAGAGATTCTTCACCCTGTTTGACTCCGACGGAAGTGGCACCATCACCCTCCAGGAGCTGCTGGAGGCGCTGACCCTGCTCATCCACGGCAACCCCATGGACAAACTCAAATTCCTCTTCCAGGTGTACGATGTTGATGGTAAGGACTCTGAAGGTGTCCTGTTTTTAATCTTTCCAGGAATGCCTTACTCTTCATAGAGGTTGCACTGTTTTACCTTCCTACCAGCCATGCACAAGGTTCCAATTTCTCCACGTCCTTGCCACACTTGCTATTTCTGTCTTTTGTTTGTTTGTTTGTTTTTTAACAGTAGCCACCCTAGTGGGTATGAAGTGGTAACTCAAGTGTATTTAGAGCATCACTTTCTGTGGCTGCGTCCTATTCCACAATATCGACATAAGCGACTGTGTGTCCCGTGTCCCACGCAGCACAGCCTCGGACTTAAGATCTCTGACTTGGAGGTCAGGCTGCCAAAGTTCAGATCTCAGCTCCACCACTTTTTAATAATCATGGAGCCTCTGGCAAGTCACTTAACTCCTTTGTGCCTCAGTTTCTTTACCTATTACATGCGAATAATGGTTATAAAAGTGTACACTCATGAGGCTGATAGGATTAAGTTAACTTATGTAGATTCAGAACAGTGCTCAGCACACCTTTATAGGTGTCACCTGTTATTTAGTACTATTTATTCAAGCAAACTGGAGAATTTCATTGTCTCCCTTTCCCAGCACTCTTTCTTTCTTTCTTTCTTTCTTTCTTTCTTTCTTTCTTTCTTTCTTTCTTTCTTTCTTTCTTTCCTTCTTTCCTTCTTTCCTTCTTTCTTCTTTCTTTCTTTCCATTATAAATGACACTGCTATGAATGTCCTGCTTTCAAATCTTTGACTGCTCTATGGCATCAGGCATCTCTGAGGGCCTGGAATCATCAGAAGAAGAGGTATTTCAGTGAGAAAGAGGCACCCAGTGAGACTGGACAGGTCTCCAAGGTTTGGAGTCTCAGTTTGGAGTCTCAGCCTCAGCCACAGGGAGCCACTGAAGAGTGTTGAGCAGAGAAGTCACTGGGCTGGATTTGCATCCTGAAAAGCTCTACCTAGCTGCAGGCCTGCTCCCAGTGAAGGGCCCTCTGGCTTATGGGGTTTCTTTACCTCCCGGTCCTACCTGATTCAATCTAGCCAGACCTCATTCCTGGAACCCACTCCTCAAATTGACCTCCTTCCCCTGGTACATAGGCAGTTGGCCATACCTGCTACCTAAACATCAACATCTTCCTCCCAGTCTCCATGGGACAGTCCTCACTGACTGCCTTCTGATCACCAAGCTTTGGTCACTCCCAAGAGGTTGGTTTGTGACAGGAGAAGCAGCACACTCACCTTCTCCTTGCAGACAGTGGTGGGGAGGAAGGCAGGGAAGAGCAGGAGATGTATAACTAGAGGGCATTCCCTTCCAGTGGCTTCTGTTTTCTTTGAGAGCCAGGCAGGGATTGGATGCGCATGGAGGTGAGAAGTGGTCTTTGCAGACAATACAAGAGTGATCTCACTAGGAAAACAGGAGAAGGTTGGTAGGCAAGTTGAAGGCCTTGCTGTGGCTGGGGATCAAAGCTTCCTGCTCTCTTGGGTGCTTTTCTGCAAAAATGTTCTATTAGCTGCCCTGGTACAGGAAGGGAGATAACAGGTGGCTAGATTCACTCAGGGATGGGATATGTTTAGGTTGCTGGAATAGGATAGCGGGACAAGGGAGAGGAATGTGTGTATGAGAATAATAGTGAAGAGGAATCCTGGATTTGAAATTAGCCAATGAGTGAATAAAGCTGGACCACTGAGAGGATATGAAGGGAGCTGGGGAGGAACTGGAGCTCTGGCTGCAGTTAGAAACCTGTTGCATGCTGGCTCTTGACCAGGCGAGCTGAAGGACAGGACATGTGATGGGAGAGTGGTACGTTTGACTCTTCTGTCATGTGATTACAGACTTTGGCTTGGGCCTTCATGGTGATCACGGTACCAATAAGACTTTCCATGTATATGCAACTACCTTTTTCCAGATACTGCAATAAGTGCTTTTTAATTATCAATTGTCCTTGAGCCAGTTTTTTTTTTTCTTGAGCCAGTTCTGAAAGGGACGAATTATTATCTCCATTTTATAGATGAGCAAAGTAAGGTTCACCTCCATAGGACTTACAGCCCACCATCAGTTAGTAAGGGGGCAGAAACAGGAAGCTACCTCAAGTGTGTCCGCACCAAATCACGCCAAGAACTCATTAATCACAGGCTCTGCTGCTTATGAAGAATGGAAATATATACAAAAAAAAAAAAAAAAACCCGCCCCCAATCTCATCTCAGTGGGTGGATTTGGCTTCCTTTTCCCATCACACCTTTGGTCCCTCATGTGCATGTAAGGTCACATGGCCAGACGTGGGTACCCAGCTCTGACCTCTCAGGACAACATGGAAGAGCAAGTTCTGCTACAAGCTGGAGAACAAAAGGGAACTTCCTTCACCACCAACCCATGTACAATTTGCCTCTGGATAATTGAGGCTCTGGGCACGTAGCTCCTTACAGATTAATCAAGCAAATGTTCTCTTCTGTGCAGATGGTCTTGGAAGCTCAGTACTTAGAAAGGAGGCTGCAGATTCTGGAGAAAGGCTTGCACTAAGATTCTCCATGTCTGGGCAGGAGTTCATCTCCGCTGAGCAGGACAGTAGGGAGCCACGGAAAGTTTCTGAGCCAAGGATGACATTGTGTACTTTGCCTGCCTATACCCCAAAAGGGACTTGGTTGGCAGAAAACCGGAGGTGGGCGAATAGGGAAGGTTCACCACCCCACGCAAAGGCTGGGCACGGCAGGGGGGGGTCTGCAGGTACAGAGTGGGGCCCAGCACAAGTCCCCAACTCGGCTGCATCCCCACTTGGGACAGGCAGCGGCTCCATCGACGCGGACGAGCTGCGCACCGTGCTGCGGTCGTGCATGCGCGAGAGCGCCATCTCGCTGCCCGACGAGAAGCTGGACCAGCTGACGCTGGCGCTCTTCGAGTCGGCCGACAAGGACTGCAACGGCGCCATCACCTTCGACGAGCTGCGGGACGAGCTGCAGCGCTTCCCCGGGGTCATGGAGAACCTGACCATCAGGTGCGGCTCTGCGTCCCGCGTGGGTACCGCCCGCGTGCAGGTGCCGCTCCGGCTGCGCAGGCTGGTCTGAACGCTCCCGGGACCCCTCAGCCCCGCCCCGCCCCGCCCTCCGCTGCCAGCCTGGCCCCGCCCCGCCCCGCAACAGCCTGCCTGGCCCCGCCCACCAACCCCTCCTGTCCTGTTTGGCCCCGCCCCCTCAGCCCCTCCCCGTCCAGCTCAGCCCCGCCCAGCCCCGCCCCGCAGCAGCCTGCCCTGCCCGGCAGCATCCTGCCCGCCCCCGTCCAGCCTAACCCGCTTTCTCAGAGGGGACAAAGGTCTGTAGTGCGGGACAACTGTTGTCAAGCCTCCGTTTTCAGTGTCTTTTCAGAATCAGCTTCACAGTGTTAAGCGCCCACTATTGGCTGGGCATTTTTACGAATAGACCCGTGCATTTTATAGCAACGCCCAGAAGGAAATTAGTCAGGTCACCTGAAGGAGCTTATCTAGGATCACACAAATGATTAGCAAAGGCACACACACTTATTCAACGTGGTCGGGCAGGCACGGCTGATTTATAGGTAATGTCTATAATGCCAATAAGCAGACGCATAAACTAGACGGGCACTAAACAGGTAAGGGCTGCGGAGAAAATAAAATAGAGGGTAACAACACACCTAAGTTTGACTCCAAGCTCTCGCAGTTGATTCTTTTGGTGTGTTAGCTCACTTGTGGGTTATCCACCACAACATATCTCAGATTCTTCCATTCTTTCCTCTTTTTTCTTTAAGATTTTATTTATTTATTCAAGACAGACACACACAGAGAGAGGGGCAGAGACACAGGCAGAGGGAGAAGCAGGCTCCATGCAGGGAGCCTGATGGGGGACTCGATCCCGGGTCTCCGGGGTCACGCCCTGGTTCGAAGGCGGCGCTACACCGCTGGGCCTTGGGGGCTGCCCTCTTCCATCCTTTCGGATCACCCCCCCCCCCTCAGTTCGCAAGTAAAGGAGGTAATAAGAACGGCGGCGGATGCAGCGTCAGACAGGTGGGAGTTCCATCTCGGCCTTGCCGAGCTGTGTGACCCCGGGCCAGTGGCTTGGCCTCTCTGTTCCCTGTGTACCGGGAAGCCGGCCGGCTTGCCACGAGGCCCCGGAGAGTGGGTGGAAGGCCGCGGGCGTGGGGTGCCTCGGTGCCCCCCGGGGCCCGTTCCCCTCCGCAGCTGCCCTGAGCACAGCCCGTCCCTTGCAGCGCTGCCCACTGGCTGACGCCCCCCGCCGCCCCGCGCCGCCCGCGCCGTCCGCGCGCTCTGACCTGGGCCTACTGGCACAACCACCGCAGCCACCTGCTCTGCCTGGCGGCCTTCGCGGGCCTCCACCTGCTGCTCTTCGCGCTGGCGGCCAGCGAGCACCGGGCCCGGGGCGCCAGCGTCATGGTGGCCAAGGGCTGCGGCCAGTGCCTCAACCTCGACGGTAGCTTCATCGCGGTAGGACTCCGCGGGCAGGATGCCCAGAGGTGGCCGGGGTGGGGTGGGGAGAATGGGGATGCTGATGTAGGTTCCCCAGGGCCGCAGGGACCCACACGTGGACTCCTGGAGCACCAGGGCGGGAGGGCGCCTCGGAAGGTCAACACTCGGTGGACACTGAGGCCCAGGGAGGGGCAGTGACTTGTCCGTGGTCACACAGCCTGTAAAACACAGCAGGCATTTTTGTGCAATTACTATGGACATTCAGAGGGTGCTAAGCCCTTCCCATCTGATGTTCACAACATCCTGCGGTGACCCCAGGGGGAGATGGGCAGCTTCTGTGCAGGGTGCCCAGCAGATGGAGTCCAGGATAAGAGCCCTTGAGTGCCAGGCTAATGCGTCCGAATATGATGCTCTGGGCCAGGGAGCGAGGTCTCCAAGCATCTTTTGATTGTGTGCTCCTACAATTAAAACAGCAAAAAACCCTTCCAATGACACAACATATTTCCTTCGGATGATGTGCATGCCCTATTATCAGTAACCATCAGACGCGGGGCACGCGGTAACTATCAGGCAAGAATCATCCTTAATGATCAGGGATGTACATCTCTAGTCCAGATACTCTTGATAATGTCAGCCTCTTGTGTGGGTTTTATTTGTATCCTCAGACCTGGCTACATACCAAGGGTTAGAGACCCATGACTCATTTGCTTGGTCACTTGAGTTATTAACACTGCTTTCAATCAGCGCTTTCTCTGCAGGGAAACTCTTTGAGCTACTTGTCCTTTCTGCGAGAGGCAGTTTAGTTTGGCTAAAATCAGACAATGAAAAAAAAATAAAAAATAAAATAAAATCAGACAACGTCATCGCCAAGTCCACATATCTGGGCTCACATATGTTAAAGCACATGAGCAAGGAGGGCCTTGGAAAAACCCGGTGTTCCTCCAGGACACCTCGAGAACTAGACATAACAGGTGCTGGGCTGACGTACAGATATATGAGGGTCCACCCTGTGGACACAATGTGCTTCTCGTGGGTTTAGGTACAAGTAACACCCGCAGTCATCCTGTAATCCGTTCTCATCCTGCCACAGTTCCCGGAGACTGTGCTTTGGACACCCTCAGCTCTGCACTTAGGGGAGCAGGGAAGGCTTGGGTGGGCAGGGGAGCTGGTGAAGGGACCAGTTCAGGAAGCACAGCCAGCTCAGAGGGAGGCAGGGAGACAGCTGCTGGGGAAGGGGGAGTGGGGGGGTTGGGAGAGAGCTAGGGGGGGCTCTCTGCTGCTGTGTCCGGCCAGGTGCTGATGCTCAGGCGCTGCCTGACGTGGCTGCGGGCCACGTGGCTGGCTCAGGTCCTGCCACTGGACCAGAACATCCAGTTCCACCAGTTCATGGGCTATGTGGTGATTGTGCTCTCCCTCGTACACACCGTGGCCCACATAGTGAACTTCGGTGAGTGGCCTGGGGCTGCGGGAGGGGCCCTGGGTGAGCCTTTCACAAACCCCCAGCCCTGGACACCGGGCACAGGCCCTGTGTGTCCTGGAGACCCGGTTGGGTGTGGGGGGAGTGGTATCCTGCCTAAGTCGGTGGACTGGAGGGAAGTCCCTACCTGTGGGGAGAATCTGGTGGGGAGCCCTGGGGCCCTCAGAGGAAAGGTGGACAGGGAAGATCTTGTCTTGCATTTGTCTCCAGCGCTCCAGGCTCAGGCCGAGGCCAGCCCCTTCCAGTTTTGGGAACTGCTACTCACGACGAGGCCTGGCATTGGCTGGATCCACGGCTTGGCCTCCCCGACCGGTGTGGCACTACTGCTGCTACTGCTTCTCATGTTTGCCTGCTCCAGCTCCTGCATCAGAAGGAGCGGCCACTTTGAGGTGTCCATCCTTGCCCTTTGCTATCCCAGGCTGGGCTCCCATCATTTCATGCTGCATCCCCTCTCATTTACTGCAGAGCCCAGGAAGTGCCCATCACATGCCTGTGACTTGGGTTCTGCCCTTGGGTTGTAGTGTATGTCTGCCGAGTGGAAGCTGTGTTGTTCTGGAAGACTCTGCCTTTTTGCTGGCATGCCCACCCCCACCCCCTCCCCGCCCCAGTTGGATTAAAGTAGGTTTAAACTGGCCCACTCAGCTTCCTCGTCTATCAAGTGAACCTATAATTCTCTACCTATGAAGTTATTTTAGGCATTAAATGAGATAACATATGCAAAGCCACTGACTATTCCCCTGGCACGCAGATGCTCCAGACACTTCCCCGTGTGTAGTGTCCTCAAGATGCAGGAGGTCACAGATTTGGTTTGGAGCCCCCTGGACTGATCTGGTCACATCAGATAGTCGTTTACAGAGCCCCAGCAGCAGTGCTTTGAGGGGGGAACCCGCATCCTCATTTGACCAATGAGAAGTATGACGCTCAGACCGGTGATTGCCCGGCCCATGCTCCTCCCACTTGCTCAGGCACTCAGACTCCGGCTCTGCCCTTTCTTCTCCATGCCCAGGAAATTACCGTCTTTCTTTTCTTGCCCCCCACCCACCCACCCAAAAGGGTCAGTGTGATGGGGACATTGATGCTCTTGAGCCCTTCAGCCAGGATATCCCTAGGCAGATGTTTCAGATGTTTGGTGCAAGTACCAGGAACCCTTCTATTATCCCGGGGGCCAAGCCCCCAGAATAAAGAAGCACCAGAGCTTCCCATCCCCAGCCTCCTACCCAGCCCTGTCCCCTGGAGAGGGTGTTTGACCAAGACTCTGTCTGGGTGCCGCCCTGGCTTTGAGGATGGCCCTGAGCCCTGGCCCTGTTCCACGCTCCCCCGTCTTGAGCTCTGCAAGCTTACTACTACCACCCCCCCCCCCACAGGTGTTCTACTGGACCCATCTGTCCTACCTTCCCATGTGGATTCTGCTCATTCTGCATGGGCCCAACTTCTGGAAGTGGCTGCTGGTTCCTGGCACCCTGTTCTTCCTAGAGAAGATCATCGGGCTAGCGGTGTCCCGCATGGCAGCCCTGTGCATCGTGGAAGTCAATCTGCTTCCCTCCAAGGTGCAAAGGGGAGCTGCAGGTGGTGGGGCGCAGCAGCTGGGTGTCCTATTAGACCCCCAAGGAAGTAGGGACTAGCGTAGCTAAGCCCCTGCACAGTGGAGGAGACAAGCAAAGTCCAGGATCTGGTCTAGCCTTCAGGGGTGATGTTTCAGGCAGAGGAATGACAGGTAGGCAGGATCCTGCTGCTCATGAAGCATATATGAAGAGCCTGTAAGTTGCCAGCCCTGTGCTAGGTGACAGAAACACAGAGACAGCTCAGGCACTGTCCTGCTTGGCCCTGGCATTATAGGTCAGGGCTGTGTTGTTGAGTGTAGAGCATCAGGCGGTACAAAACTATCCTTGGGAGGTCAGAGAAGGCTCCAGAAGGAGGAAGGAGATGCCCCATCAGGGTTCTGAGAGATGAGCAGGGGTTCCTTGGCTAGACAAGACAAGGAAGGGCGCTGCTGGCAGAAGGAACAGCACCAGCAAAGGCACCGAGTTGTGGGAGGGTATACCGCATTTGGGGCCTGTGGGTAATTTGGCATAGCTGGAGCCAAGGTGCCAGGGAGAAGGTGTGGGTGGGGCTTGGGGGACTGGAGGCTCCTTGCCCTACAGGCAACGGGGAGCCCCTGAGCAGGCTGGGGGAGAGTGCTATTAAGTGGGTTGGTGTTCCAGCTAGATTTCTGCAGTCACTATTTGGGAGGCTGCTGCACATGTGCAAATGAGAACTCGTGAGGGCCTTGACCTTGAATGGGTCTATGGAGTGGGGGTGGGGGCATATCACAGAAGGACTCAAGAGGTAACTGGCTACACTTGGGGGTGGGAGGTGTCTGAGTGACTGGGCCTTTTATGGAAAAAGGAAAGGCACTGCCAGGTGGGCTCACCTCTGGACAGCTGAGCATGAGGACACGGGTAGTGAGGTGCTTTATATCGAGCTCTGGCCTCAGCTAGCCGTGATTAGATTCACATCCCATGGTTTCCTAGCTGGCAACCTTGAACAAGCACCTTAGCCATTCTGAGCCTTAGCTTCTCATCTGTAACGTGGAGAGAGAATGGCATCCGTCTCAGAGAATGGCTGTGAGGACCAGAGATCACACTTCCATTTTTTTTTAAGATTTTATTTATTAGACAGCGAGAGAACACAAGAGGGAGAGTGGGAGAGGGGACAGCAGGCTCCCCGCTGAGCAGGGAACCAATGTGGGATTCCATCCCAGTACCCTGGGATCATGACCTGAGCTGAAGGCAGACGCTTAACCCACAGAGCCACCCAGGCGCCTGAGATCACACTTTCTGTGCTTCACACAGCTCTGCCAACAGTGAGTGCTCAGATACTGAAGCCGTTCTCCCAGGGGAGGTGCCATTAGTGGTTGGAATACCATCCAAATTATACAGAAGTTCCAAGCAAGGGGCCAGAGCAGCCAGGGGCTCTACAGAGAAGGAGCCACTAACAGTGGTGTTCACACCATAAGAAGTGGGATCAAGCCATGAGCCTCACTTCAGACACATTTCAGCTCTCCCTTCCTCTGCTCATCGCCCACCCCCTGGCTGGCAGATGTGCTACAGGGGGAGCCCCACTCACAGGCAAGAAGGGTCTCACGTCCAACGCTGGCCTGCCTTGTGGTGGAGGAGGATGGCTCGGGCCTCTGCCCTCTTGCCCAGGAGGCCCCTGACAGCTTTGGACCTGCAGGGATGACACGGATGACCCTGACCTTCTTCTCTCCCCAGGTCACCCATCTCCTCATCAAGAGGCCCCCTCTCTTCCACTACAGGCCGGGCGACTACTTGTACCTAAACATCCCCACCATCGCGCGCTACGAGTGGCACCCCTTCACCATCAGCAGCGCTCCAGAGCAGAAAGGTATGTCCTTCCCCCAACTCACTCAGCAGATGGTAATTTTCTGAGTTCTCCTGGGAGTCAAGCACAGGCTGGAGACCAGGAACACAGAAACGAGGAAGACCAGAGACCCAAAGCCACCCTCCAAGAACTCCCTCCAAAACCGGGAAGCAGTTGCCCAAACTCTTACTAACTAGGGAGGTCAGGGCTGTCGTGAGGATCCCATGAAGGCCGGGCATGGTTGGGTAGGTTACAAGGCTCCACAGACCTGGTGGTATAGCAGCCGAACTCTGAAGGCTTGGTTGGAGTTTACGAGATAGAGAAGGAGATGGGGGAGGAGACAGAGCGAGAAGCATAAGCAGCAGCATGGAAACCTGGGAACCATTTCTCTCTGGCTCCCCAACACCCACAGAACTGCGGACCCCCCTTCGCCCAGCAGACCTCTGGCCCCCCAGCAATGTGTGTGCCTTCCTTCTGGTCCTGGTCTGTTGGTGAAGCCAGCCCCTGGCCCTCTGCCCTCTTCCTAGGCCAGAGATTGGTCTTTCCACTTAGGTGGTCCTTCTGGCAGGGAATGCCCTACGTGGCCTTCGAGAGCAAGACCCTTGCTTGGCTTCATGAGGGGGTAAAGGGTCCTGGTTGCCTGTTTTCTCTCACCCATCCTTATGAAAAGCTCTAATTCCACTCAGGATGCCTCCCAGCCCCAACGTGTCAAGACTCCTGGGCCAGCTCCCACATTTCAGGGTGAGACCCCAGGCAAGGGTTCCCCATGTGAGGCTGCACAACACCTGCCCTGGAGCCACCTGAGTGGTGGCTTGGATGTACAACGGGGCAAAGGTGGGAGTGGTGGCGGGAGAAGGAAGCTTATTTTCTGCCTATCTTTCATTCCTGTTCTGTTTCTCAAGATCTACACTCGCAGAAAATTCAGATAGTATAGAAATATGTACAGAAGAAAATGAAAATCCCTCATAATAATTCCATCCAAAGAAAGCCGCTGTCCATCTTTTGGTGAACAGTCTTCTAGATCCATCTTTATATTTCTATGTGGCTCGTTGGCTTAGAGATAGTTTTGCATACATGGGGTCACACTGTTCACTCTGTTGTGCAGTCCACTTTTTCTCCATGAACGGTACATCATGAAGGTCTTTGCAAGTCAGTTCTTTTAGAAAAAAAACTTTTCCTAATGTAGCTGCATAGTATTCCAGTGTATTGACACGACTGTGATTACAATGACTGTGTGCACTCCGTGGAGGTGCCCTTGATTGGACCCGTTCTTCAGGCGGTTTCTTCAGGGTCTCAGCTTGGAATCAGTCTGGCTCCTGGGCCCCAAGGCTTGTGCAGTGAACTGAGTGAGTCCCTGTGAGGGCTGGTACATACCCCAACTCTGTTTACAGAGCTGGTTTCCAGAAACCAGGAGGGGACTCAGGTTGCCAGTGGTGGCTGATTGAATTCCACCAGCGTTTTAGGGAGGCCTCCTACCTGGAGTCACTGTGTGGGGCACTTCAGAGTACATTTATGTAAACAAGGCACAGTCCCCCACCCCCCACCCCCCAGCCCCACACTTGTCCCACCAAGTGGATGAGGCCTCAGAGAACCCACTGAAATTTAGCATCCTCTTCAATTGCGAATGCAGACAGGTTTCCAGTGGCCACGTAGTTCCTGCTGGATCTTGTCGTTCCATGTGTTGATAGGCACATGTGTTCTTAGATCATGTGTTTGGGGTTTTTTGTTGTTGTTGTTTTGTTTTTGCAAACACACGTGGTTTTGCGATTTCTCTATATGCTACTTGGTGTATTTAAAAATCTTACTCTGGGGATCCCTGGGTGGCGCAGCGGTTTAGCGCCTGCCTTTGGCCCAGGGCGCGATCCTGGAGACCCGGGATCGAATCCCACGTCGGGCTCCCGGTGCATGGAGCCTGCTTCTCCCTCTGCCTGTGTCTCTGCCTCTCTCTCTCTCTGACTATCATAAATAAAAAAATAATAATAATAAAAATCTTACTCTGGGGGCACCTGGGTGGCTCCGTGATTGAGCATCTGCCTTCAGCTCAGGGTGTGATCCCCGGGTCCTGGGATCAACTCCCTCATCGGGCTCCCCACAGGGAGCCTGCTTCTCGCTCTGCCTGTGTCTCTGCCATTCTCTCTCTGTCGCTCATGAATAAATAAAAATAAAATCTTTACAATTAAAAAAAAAAAACCCTTACTCTGAGAAGGAACTTCTCTTTTGTAATCATGGAACGGCCAAAAGAGTCTATGGTTTAAAATTTTTTAAAAAGGGCAAGAATGGGCAGCCCTGGTGGCTCAGCGGTTTAGCGCCGCCTTCAGCCCAGGGCATGATCCTGGAGACCCAGAATCGAGTCCCACATTGGGCTCCCTGCATGGAGCCTGCTTCTCCCTCCGCCTCTCTCTCTCTCTCTCTCTCTCTCTCTCTCTCTAATAAATAAATAAAATCTTTAAAAAATAAAATAAAATAAAAAGGGCAAGAATGCCCAAGCAGGAGATCCCCTTGGGGGGCCTCCTTGCTCTAATGCTGTGGCTTCTCTCCAGTGCCCTTCAGCAGAGGGGTAGCTACACCGCCTCTCTGCCCAGTTTTCCGTTCAGCAGAGAACCTGAACAAGCACCTGTTTTGTCCCAGGCACTGGGCACAATGAAAGCCATTGGTCCCACCCCAAACTGAGCACCTCCAGGGTGCAGAGCCATTGACAAGCATCTGGTTGAATGTGGGAGGGAGTGGTCGGTCTCTGCCTTGGGGAGACCCTGGCCCGGTGATGAAGGAGGCAGGGACACTCTGACCCCATCTTAGCAGAGGAGACCGAACCCTTACTCTGTAGGTTTAAGTTGGCTTCCTAGAGAAAGACCACAGTGTTTGTACCTGAGAGATGAGATTTCCAGCTCCCGTGGCTGTGACCCCTACTGTGGGCCTAAGCAAGGCCTAAGTCTGGGGCTTGAGTAGTTCATGCCCAGCTCCAACCCTTCAGGTGAGACAGGCTGGCTCCATGCTGGAGGCCAGCACCAAACCCCCAACCCCCTGCCCTGTCTCTTGCTCAGACACCATCTGGCTACACATCCGGTCTGAAGGTCAATGGACCAACAGGCTGTATGAGTCCTTCAAGACATCATGCCCCATGGACTGTGACCCCAAACCACTGTCAAGGAATTTGAAGATGAGGAGGAGCCAGAGGAGGCCGGAGGTAGGTTGCTTTGGGGGAGGAAGGGTCCACCGTGGAGAGAAACCCAACAGGGACTATGTTGCTGTCTTCTCAGCTGGTGAGCATCCATCATTGAGCAACTGCTGTATACGCTGACTGGATGGCCGCACAGGGGGTGAGGCAGCTATGAACTAACTATGTGATCCAAGAGCCTGACCATCCCAGGTCCTCCTGAGTCCCGTGTACTCTATTAGAAGCCAGGGGGGGGATCCCTGGGTGGCTCAGCGGTTTGGCGCCTGCCTTTGGCCCAGGGCGCGATCCTGGAGACCCGGGATCAAATTCCACGTTGGGCTCCCAGTGCATAGAGCCTGCTTCTCCCTCCGCCTATGTCTCTGCCTCTCTCTCTCTCTCTCTCTGTGACTATCATAAAATAAATAAATAAAATTTTAAAAAAAAAAAAAAAAAGAAGAAGAAGCCAGGGGGACGTTGGAAAGAGATCCGAAAAACCCATCTCCATGTCTTTGCTCCAGCACATTCTGACTGTTAGGCCTGGCACATCCTTTGCCTCACCGAGCTTTAGCTTATTCATCAATGAACTGGAGGTGGTCCCCCTCCTTGGCCTCCGTTTCTTAAACGCTTCTTTTAAGGATCGGTGATAGAATAATGCATGTAAAGTACTGAGCTGATCGGACAGCATGGTCCACGTGGACCCTCATCATCACCATTAGCAGCATCAGCGGCGGCATCGTTATCTTTTGAACCCCAACGAAACCCACAAAGCTGCCAAGTTGTCAGTGTCCAGAATGGATACAGGCCCTGGGAGGTTTGGGAAGAATACAGCAAGGTCACAGTAAGGATAGACAGAGTAGGCTGAAGGTACCTGGACACAGAGCTAGTAAACCGTACTGCTCCCCTGGGAGGCACGTTAATATGGGGAAGCTCTGGCCAAGGTCAAAGAGAAGATGCCCCAGGTCCAGCTCAGCCCTTGTGGAATTTAAAGTCCAGGGGAGACGAGAGGCAGGCATCCATCTAGAAAGACGCCAAGAGCAAAGCTTTGGGAAAAATGAAAGGGTAGGTGGAAACAAGCAGGTTGTTCTCTGCTTTTAATCTGGGGAAGAAGGAAGCTGGCTTGTCAAACCAGATGAGTCCTACACCTGAATCAGCGGGTAGATATGTTAAAGACTCTGTTTCTTTGGGACTTTAGGGACCACCACCAAAGAATAAGTTAGCGCAGTCTTTCTGGCAGGCAGTCTGGCCACAGGAGTCGGCATCTTAAATATGCCTACCCATTGGCCCGGCCATTCCATCCTTAGGGCTTTGTCCTAAAAAGCAAATTGGACAGTTGCACAGGAAGTATGTTAATCACCTTGTTCATTCATTCATCTAACAAACATTTAGTGAGCGTAACACTTACTGTTTCCCAAGTACTAGTCTAGATGCCGGAGATATATCAGTAAGCAAAACGAACGCAGTCCCTGCCCTACCTTCTGGAGAGAGAGGTAGACAATAAACAAACAATATACATGCATAATGTGCCAAGTGATAATAAATGCTACGAAGAAAAATAAATCAGGGTAAAGAGATAGAGACAGGAGAGTTGCTATTTTATATATGCTTGTTGTTCACAGTAATGAGAAAGTGGGAATGATCAAAATGCCCAACCAACAGGGGTGTAGCTAAATAAATTACTGATCACCCTTATCATGGAATAGTAAGTCCCTAAAAATATTATGTAAATGTATATGCATTAGCATGGAAAGCTAGTCAAGATACTAAGTGGAAAAGACAGATTACAAAGAAATATATTTCATTTATGTAAATGTGTGTGTGTGTGCGCGTGTGTGTGTGTGTGTAAGTATGGAAGGACATAGAAAAATGTTTAGAGAAGCTATTCTACTTTATTCAGGGTACTTTTTGCTTTATCCTTTCAAGTCCTGTAACATGTGAATCTTTAAAAACTTACGTGTACTGGGGCACCTGGATGGCTCAGTGGTTGAGCGTCTGCCTTTGGCTCAGGTCGTGATCCTGGGTCCTGGAATTGAGTCCCACATTGGGCTCCCTGTAGGGAGCCTGCTTCTCCCTCTGCCTGTGTCTCTGCCTCTCTCTGTGTCTCTCATGAATAAATAAATAAAATCTTTAAAAATAAAAAAAGAACTAACATGTTCTAATTTCATGATTTAAGTAATAAAGCAACTTCCATTTCAAAACCAGAGTTTGGAGCACCAGGACATCCATTCGGGAACCTCGGTACAGGGAGCAGTGGCCTACAGCAAGGATGTCACTGTGGAACTGACATCCTACAGGCCCAAGGGAACTGCACAGCAGGGGGACCAAGGCCTAGTATCCACGGCAGTGACAAAGAAAGGGGCTCAGGCACGGTGGAGAGCCATAGCCGAGCCAGGCCAGGTAAGGCTGCGGAGACGGGGGCTGGAGATGGGGAGAGCCCATGTTTGTCTCCCCATGGGTGGAAAGTCCTTGGAACCCAGAGGAGAGGTCCTTATGGGCAGGCCACACCAGGAAGCACTGCACATTATTATGTGGTGCCCCTGCACCCAAGCATGGGTGTGCCCCTTCCATAACTATTGCCATAGTCGCACCCTATTGAGGTGAGACTATTGCCTGCCTACCTGGCCTCTCTCTTTCCTCCCCAGCATCACTTTAAATGAATTGTATTAAAAGGATGCTTGAGCTTGCTGTTTTTAATGGGAACTTAGTAGCATGTGCTGTAATCAGAAGATAACTTGAAAAGGGGTGGGACTGGTAAATGTTACGTGTCAAAGATTGCTAACCATGACGTGGGTTTTCCCCATGCAATCAGAAGGCTTAAAGAGAACAGAAAGGAGAGTAGCCCTTGTCCGGTGTACCTCCTACACCGCTAGTTCAAGTCTGACACCTCCTCTGCAAGGACGCAGCATGCAGGGGCCCCCAAACAAAGAAGCAATGTGCTGTCATGCGATGAGCACTGGACGGTCAGCAAGAGACCCAGGCTCTACCCTGAGCATTTTGGGAACTTGGGCAAGTCATTCTCAACACTGTCAAGCTGGGTTCCTTTTTGGCGAAGTGGGGGATTACTCTGGATGATTGTGAAGGTCACTCCTAACTCTGCCTCCCAGCACCAGACAGAGAGTTATCCCAGGCCCCTGCAGCCTGTTTGGGAGGATCTGCTTCCTTCAACTTCTGGAAGGAAGTGCACTGACGTCCCAAATGCAGTCTGCCAAGTGCCCAGGCCCGGAAAGGAGGCCTGCTCCCTGCTCTCGGTGGCTCCCATCAGGAAGCCCAGGACAGAGTGCCAGGGGCAGGGTGAAGCTGTGAGCCAGGCCAGCCACTGGCTTTTCTGCCTGGTGCAGCTGGGCGCAGCTGTAAGGAGGAACAGATGCTTCAGCTGAGCTGGGTTCTGAAGGATGCACGGGAATTTGTCAGCTGCGGAAGAGGAAAGGGTCTTTAAGCCAAGTGGGGGTGGGGAGAAAGTTATGGGAGTGGCTGGAGACTGGGGGGAGTGAGCATTCATTCTCCAGTCACCCCTTGAAGCTGACTGCATTGGACCACAAGAGCCAATTGCTAGATTTTCAGGAGCCTTGAGAGCCAATTATTAGACACAGTCATTACGGTGGAAACCACGATGGCAGTATTTACACCAGAAATCTCTGGACACTACCAGTCAGGATTTTGGTGTTGTCTTCTTTTTCTGAGAAGTCAGTTTGCCAGCACGCCACTGATCTTCTCCCTCAAAAGGACTCCAAGCTCCCTGGAATGCTTGGGGCAGGAAAAACAATTCCCTTTTTGTACAGTTGCCCAGAGTGGCAAGGGCTGGATTGCCTCTGAGAATGACCTGATGCGCGCATTCCCAGAGGCCCACGGCTCTCTGCTCCCCACAGGTCTCTGAGAAGTCCTCTGAGAACCACCTGTTTTGTAACATCAAGGTAAGAGGCTCCCATGGCTGAGCATGACCAAGGACCCTGCTTCAACCAGAGGAAGAGAAGCCTCTGCTTACAGAGAGGGCTTGCTGTGACCCCAGGGACCCCAGTCCCTCAAGTCCCCAGGTGTCCAGAGAAGGGGACCAAACCTGTCCCCTCGCAGGTGCTGGGTCCCACCGTCCCCAGTTCTGCCTTCTGACATTCCAGGGCTCTTCCAGACTTGACCTCTGAGCACTACAGCGGGAGCCACTTAGGCTTGGGCTGCAGCCCAGGAGGGCTGCTGAAGCCTTGGGGTCCGGCTTTCCCCAGGCACCCAGCCCTCTCTCCTCCAATGCTCTCCCATCCACAGTGCTACATTGACGGCCCTTACGGAACCCCCACCCGCAGGATCTTTGCCTCTGAGCACGCAGTGCTCATTGGCGCGGGCATTGGCATCACCCCCTTTGCTTCCATCCTGCAGAGCATCATGTACAGGTGGGCGGACAGGCTGCCACCCCTGCCTGAATCCTGGGGAGCCCCCCTTCTCCCCTCACCCTTGTTCCCCTCTTCTCTCCTGTCACCCTTTCTTCTCTTTCTTGCTCTGGCCTTCCTCCCTCTCTCTTTTGGCTCTCAATCCTCCCCTTCCTCATAGGGTGGGCCCTGCTACCCTGCCCCTTCCCCCCATCCCCTGCATTGTTCTTTGGGGTCCTGAGAAGACTCACTCATGGCCTCCCCTCAGGCACCAGAAGAGGAAGAACATTTGCCCCAGCTGCCAGCACTCCTGGATGGATAGCGCCCAGGATGAGGACATGAAGCTCCACAAGGTGAGTGCCACCTCCTATAGGAAGGCCTCTGGACCCTCTCCCCTGGAAGAGTAGGCTCTCCTGTGCAGATGCAGGGGAGAGACGGATGGAACAACTGGTCCCTATGCTTCCCTTAACACCCCATGTTCTCCTCGTGCCTCCCAAGTGTCCAGGCCTCCCCTTGCACCTCTGAGAGGCAGCCTGGGCCCTGAAGATGGAGTCCCAGTAAAGACCTTCGGAGCCTGCAAGTCAGGCAGCTGGGATCCGGTTATAGCCGTGATGTGTACTAGCCATCACCTGCTGGTAGTTTTAAAAATGAAAACGTTTGCCTTTTGAAAATTCATTATTTTGTATAGGCCACTTAAAAGAGCTTCTCTTCTGGCTCTTCCTGAGCTTAATAGTTGAGAACACTGCTTACTATGAACATTAGGTTATTGCAGAAAATCCTGACCTGACAGTCAGGAACCTGGGTCCTGATCCCATGCTGCTCTGTGACCTGGGCAAGTTTCCTACCTCTGCAAGTCTGTGTCACCATCTGTTAAATGGGGGTGATAATGCGTGTCCTGCCAACACCAGGGCAGTCATCCAGGTGCTGAGCATCACAGACGTGAGCATGCTATGAATGAGGCTGGCTCACTCTGAACAGAAGGGCCCCTCTCCCCAGGTGGACTTCCTGTGGATCAACCGAGACCAGAGATCTTTCGAGTGGTTTGTGAGCCTGCTGACCAAACTGGAGATGGACCAGGCCGAGATATCACAAGAGGGTAGGAAAGGAACCGGGCCTGAGGAAGATGGCAGCAGGGCGGGGCTCAGGGTCTTTGTAAGAGGGTGTTTAGATTATTCCATTTCTATCAAAAACGAGGGAGAGAGGAATGCTTTTTCTTTCCCCACTAAAATGTAACATGTGTCAAACCAAAAAAAGAAGAGAAAGAGGTATTCATAATTTCATCCAGCTATCCAAAGCATTCCAGGTATTTTAAAGGATGTCCTGGTATTTTTTTCTTATTCACATTTTACAAAAACATAATTTTTTTTTCTAATTTCCCTCTTTTGTGGCATTTTTTTTTAAGTCACGATGAATACCTGATGAAAGTTTAGATTCCCAGGCCTCATCTCAGACTTCCAAATCGGGGTCTCTGAGAGCAGGGCCCAAGAATGTGCTTTTTTTTTTTTTTTTTTAGTTATTATTCATTCGAGAGAGAGCGAGAGCACGTGCGCATGAGCAAGGGCGAAGGCAGAGGGACAAGCAGACTCCCTGCTGAGGGGGGGGTCTCCATCCCAAGACGCTGAGATCATGACCCGAGCCAAAGGCAGAGGCTGAACCCACTGAGCCACCCAGCCATCCCTCCCCAGGAATGTACATTTTAACGTGCTTTCAAATGACTCCTATTCACACTTTTTTTTTTAGTTTTTTAAGGAATAATTTATATACCATAACATTCGCCAATGCAAGTTTACATGAATACAATGACATTATGACAAATGTGTACAGCGGTGTAACCACCGCTACACAGTAAAAATATAGAGCATTTCTATCATCTGCCAAGGTTTGCTCATCCTCCTTTGGCATCATCTCCTCCCCCCCATGTGCAGCTCCTGGCACCCCCGGATCTGCTTTCGATCACTACAGCTTTGCCCCTTCTAGACTCTCCTGTAAGTGGAATCATGTAATATGCAATGTTTTCTAACTTCTTTCCCTTAACGTAATACCTTTGAACTTCCCCATGTTGCTGCATGTATTAGTAAGTGGTTCGTTCTTCTGCAGTGTTCTATTTTATAGATATACCAAAATCCCTTTTGCCACTCACTTGTGAGAGGATGTTAGAGTTAGTCCCACTTTTCAGCCATTTGGAAGAAAGCTGCTCTATCTGCCTGTAAGTGTGGACATATTTGCCAGGTAGTGTGGTCTGTGTTAAGTTTAACTTTCTAAGGAGCAGCCACACTGGTTTTCCAAAGTGGCTGTACCATTCTGTGTTTCCATCAGCATTGGACGAGAGTTCCAGTTGCTCTGCAGCCTTGCCAACATTTGATATTGGCAGTCTCTTACGTTTCAGCCAATCTAGTGGGAACATAGCAGTATCTCAATGTGCTCTCTCTTTTTTTTTAAAGAATAGTCTTTTCATTTTTTTTAAGATTTTATTTATTTATTCATGAGAGACACAGAGAGAGGCAGAGACACAGGCAGAGGGAGAAGCAGGCTCCATACAGGGAGCCCGACGTGGGACTCGGTCCCGGGACCCCGGGACCCCGGGACCCCGGGATCATGCTCCGAGCCAAAGGCAGACGCTCAACCTCTGAGCCACCCAGGCGTCCCTCAATGTGTTCTTAATTTGCATTTCCCTAACAACTAATGATGCTGAACATGTTCTCATGTTATTTGCAGTTTATGCATTTTTGAAGTGTCTGTTCAAATATTTTGACCACTCCTTTGCCTTCTTTTTTATTAAGTGGTAAGAGTTCCTTACATATTCTGGAAGCAGGTTCCCTGTCAGGTGCACATTTGACATATACATTCTATAAGTCTGTGGTTTATCTTTTCATTTTCTTAAATTGCCTTTTGAAGGGCAACATTTTGAATGTCAGTGTTGTCCGGTTTATCAGATTTTTTTTTCTTTTTTTTCTTTTTTTTTTTTAATTTTTTTTAAATTTTTATTTATTTATGATAGAGAGAGAGAGAGAGAGAGAGGCAGAGACATAGGCAGAGGGAGAAGCAGGCTCCATGCACCGGGAGCCTGATGTGGGATTCGATCCCAGGTCTCCAGGATCGCGCCCTGGGCCAAAGGCAGGCGCCAAACCGCTGCACCACCCAGGGATCCCAGATTTTTTTTTCTTTTATTCTTCATCCTTTTGTGTCCTAACATCTTTGCCTCACCCACGGCCATGAGTATTTTCTCTTATGTTTTTCTTCTAGAAGTCTTGTAGTTTTAGCTCTTCATTTCAATCAGTCTCCATAGTGAATTCCACAAGGCATAGGATATTAGGTCACAAAATCAATTGTATTCCTGTGTACTAGCAACAGATAATTAGTAATGAAAAACTTTAAATAAAGAGTTTAAAAACATGAAATACTTAAAGATAAATTTAGCAAACTAAGAGCAAATGTGTACACTGAAAACTACAAAACAGTTCTGAGAAATGGTTTTCTCTATGTGTTTCTTATATTTGTAATTCATTGAATTTCTGGGATGGATGGGCTTGTAATTTTCATCAAATTTGAGCAAATTTGGGTCTCTTCTATGTTTTCCATTTCTCTCTCCATTTTATCTGCTTTCTTTTATTTTTACATTCTCTCACCCACTCTTTTAGTATCTCTTGTGATAGGTTTGCCTAAATCCATCATCTCTGTTGTTTCTTGGTCTGTTTCTAGTGACTAAATTTTCTTCAAGTTCTGGAACATATTCTCTACCTCTTTGCATGCCCAATAACTTTTTTTGGATGTCAGGCATTGAAACTGCACGTTGTGTGTTCTGGATTTTGTGGTATTGCTTTACATAGCACTGTGCCTTGTTCTGGCACACATTTATATGACTTAGGAGAATTGGGATCCTTTCAAGACTTGCTTTTAACTTTTGTTAGGGTGCGTGTGGAGCAGGTGTCAGCATAGGGCGACACCTCTGAGGGTTCTACCCACTCCCCTGAACATTACAAGCTGTCTCCACTCTTGCTGATGGAAACACAAATTAACCCCAGCTCTGTTGGAGCTCCTAGTACTGTTAAGCCTAGTGTTTTCTGGTAATTTTCTTTCGTATATGTATTGATAAACACTCAGCCAAAGACTTAGGGGAAATTTTATGTGGATTTTCAGAACTAGGGAGCTCCTGCCTCCTTCCTTCTCTCCCTTCTTCCCTTCCTCTTTCTCTCCTGTTCCCCTTGCTCTTTTCTGTGCATTTTCCTTTTCTCAGTTTTATGACTGGCAAATCCCGGCTGCCTTGTGACTTCTTAATGCAGTGAGACCAGCACCAGGCAGTAAGCTGGGGTTCACTTCATCTGTTTCTCTCTCTCAACGACTACAGTTCTATGCTGCTTGATCACGTGTGTCTGGAAAACATAGTTTCGTATACTTTGTCTATTTTTCTAGTTGTTTAAGGTGGGAAGGTAAATATGATTCTTTTTCCTCCAACATAACTTTTTTAAAGATTGATTTATTTGTTTTGAGAGAGAGCGAGCATGCAAGCAAGGGGAGGGACAGGGAGAGAATCTCTAGCAGATTCCCTGCTGAGCACAGAGCCTGATGCGGGGGCTCGATCTCATGGCCCAGAGATCATGACCTGAGCCGAAATTAAGTCGGATGCTCAACTGCCTGAGCCACTCAGAAACCCCTCCTACATAAATTTTTAATGTACATTGTCTGCTAGTAGAGATGAACAAGTGAAGAAGCATAGGTGCTGATTGGTAATGAATGCTCAATATTTGTCCTCTGAGGTGGCAGGGAAAAAAAGTGTAGAGAATGCTTTAAGGTAAAAGTTAAACAACCTAACACGTACGAATTCTTTTCCCGTTTGGTCCCTTCTTTTACACTTTTATCAAAAATGAATGTTTGGGGGCACCTGGGTAGCTCAGTGGTTGAGCATCTGCCTTTGGCTCAGGGCATGTTCCAGGGGTCCAGGATAGGGTCCCGTATTGGGCTCCCTGCATGGAGCCTGCTTCTCCCTCTGCCTCTGCCTCTGCCTCTGCCTCTGTCTCTGCCTCTCTTTCTCTCTCTCTCTCTCTCTCTGTGTGTGTGTGTCTCTCATGAATAAATAAATGAAATCTTTTTATTTTAAATGAACATTTTGGGCAGCCCAGGTGGCTCAGCGGTTTAGCGCCTGCCTTTGGCCCAGGGCGTGATCCTGGAGACCCGGGATCGAGTCCCACGTCGGGCTCCCTGCATGGAGCCTGCTTCTCCCTCTGCCTGTGTTTCTGCCTCTCTCTTTCTCTGTGCCTCTCATGAATAAATAAATAAAATCTTTTAAAAATATAAAAAAATAAAAATAAATAAAAATAAATAAAAATGAATGTTTTGAATGTCCTCCTCCAGCCCCAGTCTCTCCCTCCCACCCCTAAGGGTTGCTGCTTACATCCTGTGCTAAGCCAAGGCTGAATCTGTATGATATCATGGTTCTCTGGGTTCCATCTTGGTCTTCACAGGACATCTTTATGGAACACTGAGGTTTTATTTTATTTTATTTTATTTGAGATTTTATTTTATTTATTCATGAGAAACACAGAGAGGAGAGAGAGAAGCAGAGACATAGGCAGAGGGAGAAGCAGGTTCCATGCAGGGAGTCTGATGCAGGACTCGATCCTGGGTCTCCAGGATCATACCCTGGGCAGAAGGCAGGCCCTAAACCCCTGAGCCCCCCGGGCTGCCCATGAACACCGAGGTTTTATACTGTGTTTTAAAGTAAATCTGTTAGAATCATTGTTTTGTTTTACTTCTGGAATAAGTAATATGAGGAGGAATATCTTTAGATATATTTCTAACTTTAGAGAATTGGTGGGTTTTTTTAAATACTTGTTGAGTTCAATGGAATCAGATCTTATTTGGCTGTTTAATTATCCTACAGCTGCCATGAGTGAGTTTAAATTCCTATGATAAATAGTTTCTAAGTTCAAGTAATCAAACACAGTTTTGTGTAAGAAACATTCAAACAGGCATAGTTAATTATAACAAACATTCAGAGCCCTAAAGCACGAGTCAACAGTATTTGACACAGAATTGGTAAACTTTAGAATGTTGCAATAAAGCTCCTTGCCCTTTCTTATAAATAACAATTATAGCAAATATTTATAGAACCTCCACTTTGTTCTAAATGCTTTTATGTATATTAATTCACTAGAAACTCAATTTTATGATGACAAGTTTGGGGGGGAAGTTTAGATTTCATTTAAGTTTCCTGGTTACTGGTATATAAATATTTGCAATTTGCTTCTTCCTAATCTGTATAAACAAAGGGTAACAGTGAACCCGGTGCTTTGCATTCTCAAAGCCACTTGAGTCAACAACTTTATTACCTCAAATTTCTTCCAAGGTTTTTCATTAACTGCAACAGAAGCTCATGACTTCTGATTTCAACTTTTAATTATTTACCAAAGTTTGAGTTCAAGAATTCGTGGTTTATTGCTTTTAATTTCTACAGCTTAAGCTTCGAACATTCTGTTTGCGCTTGAATCTTTATTCCATCCCATAATAGCTATCGAAACTTGGGGACATTATCTAACTGCTTTGCTTCGATTTCCTCATGTGAAAAATATGTATGTAACTAGTACCCACCTCATAGGGTTGTCATGGGTATTCAATGAGATCATCTGTGCAGCACACAAAACTGTGGCTGGAACTTAATAGCTGCTCAGTAAATTTAGCAGCATCAGTAGTAATAGTAATAGTAGCAGTAGTAGCAATAGTAGTAACAATGGTAGCAGTAGCAGTAGTGTCAACAGTAGCTATAGAAGCAATAGTAGCAGTGGCAGTAGTAGCAATAGTCATAATAGTAGTTGTAGCAATAGTAGCAGCGGTAGTGATAGTAGCACTAACAGTAATAGTAGTATTAACAGTAGGAACAGTAGTACTATCAGTAGTAACAGTAACAGTAATACTAACAGTAGTAGTAGCAGTAGTAGTAATAGTATCAACAGCAATAGTAACAGTAGCAGTGGTAGCAATAGTAGTAATAGCAGTAGTAGCATCTGCCTTTGGCTCAGGGTTCATATTCCAGGGGTCCATGATTCCAGTAGTAGCAATAATAGTGGCAATAGTAGTAGCAGCAGCAGTTGTAGTATTTTTTTTTCTTTTTTTAAAAGGTTTTATTTATTCACAAGAAACACAGAGAGGAAAGAGAGAGGCAGAGGGAGAAGCAGGCCCCATGCAGAGAACCCCACGTGGGACTCGATCCCAGGTCTCCAGGATCAGGCCCTGGGCTGAAGGTGGCGTTAAACCACTGAGCCACCCAGGCTGCCCAGCAGTCATAGTATTTAATGACTATATAATGAATGACACAGTTAGTGGTCTGCCGTGCTCCAACTACTGGACATTTTATTTGTTTCTGTTTTCTCCACTCTCATATATAAAGCTGCAATTAATCTGTATGTGCACCTAGTTTATTTCCCTCCTTTGGATGATTTACTTCAGAGACTTTTCCAGAAATGGAATGAATGTCTCAAACACTACAGATTTGGAGAGGGTGGAACCCAGCTCATTCTCCAGAGCTCCTCCTCTCCGCCCCACCATGGTGTCACTCTCCCTCCCCTCACCCCCTCTCTGGGGGATGGGGACTCTGAGGAAGGCGAAAGAAGGGGGGGCCCTCTCAGGCAGGTGTCTCTATGGTACCTCTTGTTCCCTCCCAGCCACCCAGCCCTGCTCAAGTTAAGTGATATGTGAAATAAAAGGTGTTTTCTTCCTAGAGCCATTTGCATTTTAACAGTGACTGAGACCTTGAGCCACAGGAAAAGAGGGCCAATGGCAGCACAGGAGACAGTAGAGAGCCAGCTGGGATGGCCTGAACACTTTAGTCTTGGGAGAGGAGAAGGATGAAGCTTGTGGACCCCACGTCCCAGATCAGGCCCCATCATTTCCAGCTGGGATCGATGCACAGGTGGAAGGTGGCACTTTGCCAGCCTTTTCCTGTCATGGCACACGTGGAAAATGGTAACATTTGTATGCCATGTCAGGGAAAACGGGGGAAGCTGCTTGAGCACTGAGGTGCCCAGCAGGGAGCTCCAATCACCCCGAGAGCCAAAGGGATCAATGTCTCAGCAAACTCATCCCATTGCAGGCACTGGGCTGTGGACACTCACCAGTATCCAGGCCTGTGTCCAGGCAGATCCAGACCAATCTCTGCCCTGTCCCTCCTGTCCTCTGGCTCCCCTTCTGGGATGCTGTTCTCATCCTGCCACACCCTGCTCCAGTCCCCACTACCTGCCACCACTTGCCAGCTGGGCAGTCAAGGCCTTTCACATTGGGCCTCAATGTGTGTCCGGTCCCATCTCCCATCTCCTGTTGCTCCTGTGCAAGGATCCGTGTTCCAGGCAGGCAGTCCCATCACGCCCCACAAACACCATGTCGGTTCCAGCCTCTCCTCCTTGGCTCCTCTGCTCCCCCTTCTCAGCATGCCCTCCTTTCACATACCCCACTCCAGCTTTGAATCCTGCCCCTCTCCCAAGACTGACCCCTGTCCCCACCCTCCCAGGAAGCAGGTCCGTCTGCTCCAGCCCTTCCCTGTAGATCAGTAGCATTGGCCATCTGACCCGCTCATTCAACCTTTGACCTTTTAGTCTCGGTCACCTTTTCAGGTGCACGTGGCCTGTGTGCCCAACCAGACTAAACAGACGCCATAAGATGTGAAAAGGTATGAGCTTCAGAGCCCAAAGACTGCTATGCTGCTAGGAGGGGATGCATTTCCCCTCCTAGTCCTGAGGTGGTTTTGGGGTGCACGTCAGACAGAGGTCACACAGTCACTGCCTACGCCTTGCACAGAGTAGGCTCTGATCCAGCGGTGGGCCATCCTTCCTTTCTAAAGCATTGGTCACTTGGAGGTTGCAAAAAGCACAGTGGGCTCTGAGCACTCTTAGTCTCTCTCCAAGCTCTGGGGTAGGGGGCTGACATCCTGCCATGTCCCCATTATAGGCGTGAACCCCTCAGTGTCACCTTCTCCCACCACACAGGCCCCTTCCTGGAGCTGCATATGTACATGACCTCTGCACTAGGCAAGAATGACATGAAGGCCATTGGCCTGCAGATGGCCCTCGACCTCCTGGCCAAGAAGGAGAAGAAGGACTCCATCACGGGCCTCCAGACACGCACCCAGCCTGGGCGGCCTGACTGGAACAAGGTAAAGGCCTGCTAGGACCAGCGGGGCTGCGAGCCTAAGGCAGTGGCTGGGGCAGTTAGGACCAAGCAGCTCAGGGCCAAGCATGAGACCAGCATCCCAGGTCCAGCCAGGATCACTGGCGCCATCACTATCTCACCTTGTTCCATCATTGGGCTCAGTTTCCCTCTGTTCAGAGAGAAAGTTAGCCAGTTGGACCTCCTAGGCCTCCCCCCGCCCTGATTCCCTATGAACCAGGGTCAGAAGGCCTGAGTAGACGGGGTCTACTGAATACTTACCAATCAGGGTGCAGTTTGCGTGAGGAGCCAGAAGGTACTGCTTTTCAATCTGCTGGCGATAATCATGCCCAGGTGGTGAGGGGACAGGACACCACTGATGCCTGGGCACCAAAGAGGGATTTTAGCAATGTCCTCCTTAAGCAGAATTTGGGGTGGAAATGGGTCTTCACTGGCAAAAAAGCTGGACTTTAGGAAAGAGGCATTTCAATGGAGGCAGGTGACCGGTGGACGATTAGCACGAGGTCTGGGCAGTTGGGGTTCAGCGTGCCCACGGGGCCCTGTAGCTGCCCTCCAACGCTCCCTGCAGACGTGCTATAGGAGTGGAGGGCCTGGGTCTTTCTGGTCCAGCCCCTTCCCGGGGTCTGGGTCAGGTCAGGCGTTGAGCACATGGCTCCTTAACGGAAGGCGACGTGTTGGACCCTCCGCTCTGAAGCCAAGCCTTGGAGCTCCTGGTGGGGACAGAGGGCCATCACTGCCACCCCTTACGTTGTCAGCTCCGGGTGGGTGTGTCCCCGAGCAGCTCCGCAGCCTCACTGGCTCCCCTCTGCTCTCTCCTGACCCTGTGTGGGCCCCAGGTGTTCCAGAAAGTGGCTGCTGAAAAGAAGGGCAAGGTGCAGGTCTTCTTCTGTGGTTCCCCAGCTCTGGCCAAGGTGCTCAAGGGCCACTGTGAGCAGTTCGGCTTCAAGTTCTTCCAAGAGAACTTCTAGCCTCATCTCTCCCAGTTCTCCCAAGCCCACATTGCCGGCCAACTTGATCCCATCGCCCCAGTGCCCCACAGAGGCCAGCCTCAGGAGCCACCTGGTCCTGCTCCACACACACAGCAGGAGCACCCAGGCCAGGTGCACCTCCTTCAGGACCCTGGGGAAAAGCGGGTGGCCTGGGCCCTGTGCTGCTGTGCACTCTGGGGTTGCTGAGAAACTGAGGGGGGGGTGCTTCCCAGGCCACTGCTCCTCCGAAAAGTCCTCCGAGGGAGCCTTCCCCTACAACAGTGGTCCGCCACCTGCCAAATCATTCGGGATTTTTATCCCAACATTTTATTTTATTTTTCCATGCATCCACGTATCTTGTTTTTCTGATGCATTTCCAAGCCCGCTTTGCCCGTCTGAGGAGCGTCCTTTACGTGCACACTCCTGGGTCCCGCTCACAGCAATTCTGATTGTGAAGTTCTGGAGGCGAACCCCGGAAAATGTATTTTATTCAAAACCCATCCTCTTAGGATGAGATGAGCACCAGATTTCCCACCTCTCTCTCTCTGTCACCATCTCCCTATCTGTGTCCCTTCCCACCCCGCATCGCTCCCCCTGCCTCTCTCTGCCTCTCCCCTGCCTGCGTGTGTCCCCTGGTGTCCCTTCCCAGCTCCACGTGTTGGTTTCTCCCTTGTCCCCATGCCCTGAGTCATCAGAGGAACAGGTAGGAGACAGTCTGTGGCTGCGTCCACCTGAGGGGGACACAGGAGAGCCATGCACCTGGAAACCTCGTTGCTTGAAGCTCAGCTGAGCCACACGGCTGTGGTGCAGCCCTGGAAACCTCTCCGCGACTGACTCTTCATCTGAGAAATGGCACTGGTGACATCACCCGGTCACAGTTGTCATGAGAGCAAAATGGGACGTCGATGCTCAGGACATACATCTTCCATCCCCGCATGGCTCTCTGTGTCTCTGCACCTCGTCCCTAGGCAGCCTTTGTCTCATCTGTCACTGTGTGCTGGAGTACCTGGCAGGGACAGCGAAAGCCCAAGTTCTCCTGTGAGACACTGTGTGGAGGGCGGGGGGGGGGGGGGCTGGCCTTGCTGCTCGGATTTGAGCTGGGGGGTCCCGCCTGCCCCACACCGCGAGCCCCTGGGAACCCCCAAGGTCCTGGGCAGCCTCCACTCTGCAGCCTGTCCTGCTAGTTAGTTCTTTCTCTTGTGTGGGAGCCTAAACCACTCCACCCGAAACCCACTTTGGGGAGGGGGAAGGGGGGCTTCGAATGCTGCACTTTCCCATAGAATCACAGATTGTGCCTTTCTTTTGTGTGGATTGGAAGGCCCAGAAGGGGAACAGGTAAAGGAATTGGGTGAGGAGGACACCCCTTATATAGATCTGGGCATCCACAGGGGGAGCTGGGACCCAGATGAGGGGGCGGTGTGCAGAGGGTGAGCGGAGAGGGCCGAGGGAGGCATCCTGCGGGGAAAGTTGTCTTCACAGAGCAGCAGCGAGAGGAGGGGATGGTGGCGGAAGGAGTGGAAGGACACCCTGGGGGAGAGGGCACAGTGGTCCTTGAGGACAGAGGCAGTGGGAGAAAGGACATCGGGTGCAAGAAGCAGGAGGAGCAGGAGCACGAGTACGAGAGAAGGAGGGGCCCAGCTGGCAGCCCCACAGGGAAGCACTGGGTGCAGAGGGCGGGGAGGAGGGGACCCAGGCCCCCCTGAGCCCCTCCTTGCTGGAAGCCTGCACACCTGGGAGACCTGGTGCCGGGCGCCTTCCACCGGGGCCAGGTGCAGTTTCCAGCAAGCCCGGGGTAGGCGCACAACTCACACGGAGGAGTCGGAGGAGTCGTGTCATCAGCCTGAGGTCACACGGTCTTGGAACCCATTGCCCTGCTGGGCTGGTTCGTCCCCCTTCATCAGACTTGCGAAGGCTTGGGGGCAAACTGTCACCACCTGTAGCGCAGAAGTCAACAGGGTGTCTTGACTCAGGGCCGGGGCATGTGCTGGGAATGTACCAAAGTCATTTGGAAAGTTGGCAGAGCAGAGTCTGTTTAGCATAGGACTTCCCTCTGTGTCTGTCTGTCTGTGTTCATCTGGAATTTTATATCACACAGAGGGTGAGAGGAGGGGGAGGAACTGGGACATAGATCTAAAATACACCCAGGGGCCAGACTTTTGACATCTGGCCACCTGAGTCCTGAGGCTTTCTCTCCAGACATACTGCAGGTACCCACTGGAGGGCGCTGCAGAATCAGAGATCTTGGAGGTTTTGTCTGCGGGGAAGGAGCCGGGTTCCTGAGTGGCAGTGAATCCAAGGCAGGCCTGAGGACACTGTGCCCCACCCCGAAGCTCCGGCTCCAGGAGCACCTCTGCCCCAGACCTGGGCCGATGTGTGAAGTCAAGAGGGTTCATGTTCCAGATCAGAGTTCCTGGAGCCGCCAGCCCCTAGCACCAGCACACAAATGCGCACACAGACCCCCTCCCTACCACCCCCCTCCCCCCGCCCACACACCTCTCCCTCCCTGGGCTTCCCATTTTTCCATCTGTAAGTAAGGACAGGATAGGCCTGCTGGGGGAGAGTGTGCAGGTCCAGGCTCCACCCTGGGGCTCAGCCACCTACCTCTCATCGTAGGTGGCAGGATCGAATATGTGGTCTGTCCATCTGGATGTTGCCTGGATGTGCAGATGGGGGCCGTCCTGCCATCAACCAGAAAGAAATGCATCTGCATGTCTGGCTGACCTTCCTCCTCCGTAGGCATATGGGCGTCTAAGAGGGTTCAGGCAATCACACACACACACACACACACACAGGGAACAGAGGGAACACAAGCCAACTACAGGTAAGGGGTGGGTTATGTGGGCGTGAGCTCCCCACGGTCAGGCCTGCGGCCCCAACATCTAGCACAGAGGGAGGGGCGCTAGGCCGTGTGGCGTGGCATGTGGGCTCCCACAAAGGGAGCAAAGGGCTTACTTAACTGGAATTATCCTTGGGAAGGAAGGGTCCTCTGCATAGAACTGTCATTTGGAATCTGGGATGCCAAAGCACAAACTCTGAGCCCACTGAACCAATGGCCTTGCCGGGCTCCACGAGGCTGCTGTGCCCTGTGGTCAGCTCCCACAGAGCCAGCAGGGGCTGGCGAAGCGATTAGACAGGCCCACCCGGATGAACCAGAGGCACAAGTGCAGTCTATTACACTGAGAGCCAACGGGCATGGACGGGAAGGGAGGGTGACACGGGTCATATTGACAGGTGTCAGCAGTCTTGCAGACAGAGTCAAGATGAGGGAGGGATCAGAGATACCAGCCAAGGGCAGCCTGGGTGGCTCAGCGGTTTGGTGCCACCTTTGCCCCAGGGCGTGATCCTGGAGACCCGGGATCGAGTCCCACGTCGGGCTCCCTGTATGGAGCCTGCTTCTCCCTCGGCCTGTGTCTCCGCCTCTCTCTCTCTCTCTCTGTGTCTCTCATGAATAAATAAATAAAATCTTAAAAATATATATAAAAAAAAAGAGAGAGATACCAGCCAAGACTGGCCCTGGGCAAACATCTTGGAGGTGAGCAGGGGGCCTTTGCCCTCTGAAGACAGAGCACTGGGTCCCACATTTGCCTGTGTCCCAGTCAGCTGTGTGACCTTGGGTATGCCCCGTGACCTCTCTGAGCAATTGCTTCCTCATTTATAAAATGAACAGATTAAGGATGAGTATTTTAAAATGCTAGTATATGCATATTCCTTTCTTAAAAGATATGCAAAAAAATAGATGTTTTTCATCTGTTTGCTTTGGGAGTGGGGATGGAGGGACAAGAAGGAAAGGATTTTGTTTGGGGGTTGTTTTTATTTTTATTTTTTTTACGTTTTATCTTCTAATCCTCCATAAAGTCTGAAGTTTTTATGATAGCTGTAGGTTTTATAGTTTTGGTTTTTTTTAAAAAAAAAAATGCTGAGTACAAGAAAAAAGAAACAACTTCACGTAACCCAAAGAAACTGCTTATGTGTATGGAGCAGGGGATAAATCGGTAGAAATGCGCTGGAAGACAGGAGACACACCAAACATCCACAGTGGTCAATGGTGGAGGGGGTAAAGGAGAACCTTCACGCTTTCCTCTTTCCTATTTTATGTATTCACGTATTATACACGTAACGCTTCCCATTACGGTATAGAAATTTTACACCACGCTCTTCAGGAATTGCTTGTTTGCTTTTTAAACTATGCCCTTAGGTTCAGGCCTAATATCGTTTCTTTTTAAAGAATAAACAAAATGGAGAGGTTGTCTGAAGTGTCATTAAGATCCTGAATGGGGATCCCTGGGTGGCTCAGCGGTTTGGCACCTGCCTTCAGCCCAGGGTGTGCTCCTGGGGTCCCGGGATCGAGTCCCATGTCGGGCTCCCTGCATGGAGCCTGCTTCTCCCTCTGCCTGTGTCTCTGCCTCTCTCTGTGTGTGTCTCTCATGAATGAATAAATAAAATCTTTAAAAAAAAAAAAAAGATCCTGAATAATGAGTGGCTCCCAGATGAAAGTGTGTGGGACAGGGCTGGGCAGTGGGATCGGCCCCTCCAGCTGGGGGCGCTCTGGGACCTCTTCTGCAAAGGGATGTTGGGACAAGCCAGGATTCAGTGTGCCAACCTGTGGGCCCCAGGGGGCTACGGAGTAAAACACAGGGTCCCTTCCAGGCCTGAGGCTGGTCCGCAAAGGAGACTGCAGAGGCCTTGGGCACTCGGGAGAAGCTGTCTGCTGGGATGGGGGGGGGTTGGGTCCAGCGACAGCACAGCCGCTGGGGGCGCGGGTGGGGGACACTGTTCCTGCTAAACAAGCACTCATAGAAACCAGCCTTCCCGACAGATTGATGCATCTTTTTATGATCTGTCTTTACAATATGATGACTCTCTCCTTTTAAAAATAAGATTCATTCAGACAAGACATTTATTTTATGGGGAAAGCCATCCCGGGGGGGAAAAAATCCCCAAGCTGAATGGCAGAGATGGCTGGAAGGAGATTTCACTCTCCAGGCAGCTTCCAGCCTCCCAACCTTGGCCACGTGGTAGTGGCCCCAAAAGGGCTCCCCTATCCTGCCCACGGACCATCTTGGGCAATGCGGCCACCTTGAATCATCTCCACTGTGTGGAGTGTAGCCTGGTGGAGAAAGCAAAATCAAGAAAAATAGGTAGTGAGTTTCTGTGTGGCAGGGGAGAAAAGGGCACATTTTTTGTAAAAAAAAAAAAAAAAAAAAAAAAAAAAGTTCGAGATGTGGTAGGATAGTTTACATATATAGATTAAGCTTGTCTTTAAATGCCCCTGAGAGCCGTCGAGAAAAATGGATTATTTGTCTCTGTGTCTCTGTGATTGGAATAGCGCTACCACCTAGCAGGCGCTCGGCTGTGTGTCGTCAATGTTTCTCTCACCACGGTCCCTGTTTCAGCTGGTGGCACCAGGAGGTAGCATCGACTCTTCTGTCTCCCCCACTCTCTGGCCCCAGCCGGTCACCAGGCCCCGTCACATGACATTCCCCGTGTTTCTCACATCCTTTTCCTCTCCCCTTGGCCCTGCCCAGGTTCAGTCTTTCAATCGCCTTTTGCCTGGACCCTGGCAGCAGCCTCCTGGCTGGTCTCCCTGCCTCCAGCCTCTCCCAGCCATCCCCCACACACACTGTTGCGGATCTAATCACACAACTTCCTGTTGTGTAACTGTCCCTTTGCAGTCATCCGAGCCCTGAGACTGGCACATGGGCCTCCCCGATAAGCTAAGGACTCAGTTAAGATCTGCAACCACCACGTTACTACCGGCCCTTCCTGACCTCTTGTGTCTTGCCCATGCCCATCTCCCTCTCCAGGTAACAGAGCTCCCCCCAGAGCACCTTCAAAGCCTTGGCCTCTGCAGCGCCTGACGTATGGAGCACCCTTTCCCATCTTCAGATGGAGGTTTCAGAACATTTCATCACCTTGATGAAATCCTTGATGACCAACTTGTCACAGAATAAACAGCCTCCTTCGTATGATGGCACAGGACCTGCCTCCACTAGGGATCTTCCGCAGGTACTTACCTACTAGCCTGGGAGTGCCTTGAGGATAGGAACAGAGTCTGTCTGTCTGTCTGTCTGGCCCCTGGCATGTAACAGGCGGTCAGTGAAGTCGTTGGTAAGCTAATGGGACCCCCTTGAACCCCCATCTCTCCTTCTTTTCCTTATCCTCTTTGCTGCTCCCCCTCGAGGGTGGGAAAACCCTAACATCCCTGCAGGCAGACAGGACATTTCAGGTGAGTTAAGCAGGCAGCTGCCTTCAAGGCGGGACTTTAGGGCTCCTGGAAAGGCTCCTGCGGCCCTCACCTCCCCTGCCTCCCACACTGGCTTCTCTCCCATGAGTGCAGGTCAGGTGTAATAGAGACATCCCAGTGACAGGGGTGCTTATGGACTCCAGCCCTCTCTGTGAGATGTGGAGGTGGGGCTTGTGGTCTCTTGCACCTGAGACACCTCTTCCTCCTCTTCCTCCTCTTCCTCTTTCTTCCTGTAACTCAAAAGAGATGAATGACTTGGAAAGAGCAAATGAATCAGAAATAGGGAGAGAAAAAAAAGAGTAATTTTGCCAAGTTATTATTCAAAGGAGCTCTCCGGGACTCAGAGCAAGAGCAGCCCCATCCATCACTCCGCAGAGCTGCGCGGCCGGTGGGGGAAGTGGCCGGGCTGTCCGTAGATGGCTCTGCGTGAGGGAGCAGGTGCATGAGTGGGCAGCCAGGCCGGGAGCCCGCGGCCCTTTGCCAGCCATCACAGGGGGAGGGAGGCCAGAGGGACACCGAATGGGGACAAAGTCCATTGACCTGCTTTTTCTCGGCAGGCCAGAGCCCTGAAGGCTATGCTCTGGGCCGGGGCCAAATGGGGGGCGGGGAGCACCCCTCAGGCCAGAGAGGAGAGACAGGTGGTGGGGCAAGCCTCTGGCCTGGAGCCTGCTCCCCTCAGCTGCTTCCTCTAGGCCTTTGCTACCCTGGGGGGTGCCAGGGAGTGGAGGGGCAGCCCCTACCTCCTCCCACCAGAAGGAAAGCCTAAGCCACCCTCATTCCTGCACCCCAAGGCTGAGCCCAGTGAACACTCCTTGAGCGGGCGAGTGAATGAATGAATGAGAAAATTATGACAGCACATTGCTTCCTTCTCTTTGTGATTCTTATTACTTTGCCAAAATCTTTGCACAAAAGTTATCCCTTGCTTATTAAATTATAATTATAATCTTGACTTGGGGGCAAAACCTAAATCAGATTTTGCTCTATGTCAAAGCGCTGCACCAGGGGGCCTTGAGCGATCCGCGGGGATGAGCAGAGGGCAGGAGGGAGGCGCAGAGCCTCTTGAAGGGCAGGAGGGCCTCGGTCCATTTCCCGGGTCCCACCATGCCATCACCTGGGAGGCTGTGGACCCCCCGGGGTTCCACATTAGGGCGCATTTCCATGCCCTGAAGGAGACAAGTCTGTGGAATCCCTACCATTCTGGGCACTGGAGTTCTACAGTGGACAGGAGGGTCGAGGTGTCTGCCCTCGGTTCCCTCATCTGTGAAATGGGGACGAAATCATCCTGGTGCCTATTAGATAGGACCACGGTTAGGATTAAATGAGTTAATGTGTGGGAGGTGCTTAAAACAGTGTTGGGCATGTAGTACATTCCAATAAATGGTTATTTCTGTCCTCGTCGGTTTGGACTGCTGAAACAAAATAGCACAGACTGGGTGGCTTATACACAACACGATTTATTTCTCGCGCTTCTGGAGGCTGGGGGTTCAGGAACGATCAGGGTGCCAGAGTGGTGGGGTTCTGGTGAGGACCCTCCCAGTTGCCCCACTGCCATCAGGAGACACCTGTTGTCCCTTGTCTTTATTTTTTTTTATTTTTATAAATTAATTTTTATTGGTGTTCAATTTGCCAACATACAGAATAACACCCAGTGCTCATCCCATCAAGTGCCCCCCTCAGTGCCCGTCACCCCCACCCCCCGCCCTCCTCCCCTTCCACCACCCCTAGTTCGTTTCCCAGAGTTAGGAGTCTCTCGTTCTGTCTCCCTTTCTGATATTTCCCACACATTTCTTCTCCCTTCCCTTATATTCCCTTTCACTATTTTTTATATTCCCCAATTGAATGAGACCATACACTGTTTGTCCTTCTCCGATTGACTCATTTCACTCAGCATAATACCCTCCAGTTCCATCCACGTTGAAGCAAATGGTGGGTATTTGTTGTTTCTAATGGCTGAGGAATATTCCATTGTAGCCATAGACCACATCTTCTTTATCCATTCATCTTTCCATGGACACCGAGGCTCCTTCCACAGTTTGGCGACTGTGGACATTGCTGCTAGAAACATCGGGGTGCAGGTGTCCCGGCGTTTCACTGCATCTGTATCTCTGGGGTAATCCCCAACAGTGCAATTGCTGGGTCGTAGGGCAGGTCTATTTTTAATTCTTTGAGGAACCTCCACACAGTTTTCCAGAGTGGCTGCACCAGTTCACATTCCCACCAACAGTGTAAGAGGGTTCCCTTTTCTCCGCATCCTCTCCAACATTTGTTGTTTCCTGCCTTGTTAATTTTCCCCATTCTCACTGGTGTGAGGTGGTATCTCATTGTGGTTTTGATTTGTATTTCCCTGATGGCAAGTGATGCAGAGCATTTTCTCATGTGCATGTTGGCCATGTCTATGTCTTCCTCTGTGAGATTTCTCTTCATGTCTTTTGCCCATTTCATGATTGGATTGTTTGTTTCTTTGGTGTTGAGTTTAATAAGTTCTTTATAGATTTTGGAAACTAGCCCTTTATCTGATATGTTATTTGCAAATATCTTCTCCCATTCTGTAGGTTGTCTTTGAGTTTTGTTGACTGTATCCTTTGCTGTGCAAAAGCTTCTTATCTTGATGAAGTCCCAATAGTTCATTTTTGCTTTTGTTTCTTTTGTTTTCGTGGATGTATCTTGCAAGAAGTTACTGTGGCCAAGTTCAAAAAGGGTGTTGCCTGTGTTCTCCTCTAGGATTTTGATGGAATCTTGTCTCACATTTAGATCTTTCATCTATTTTGAGTTTATCTTTGTGTATGGTGCAAGAGAGTGGTCCAGTTTCATTCTTCTGCATGTGGATGTCCAATTTTCCCAGCACCATTTATTGAAGAGACTGTCTTTCTTCCAGTGGATCGTCTTTCCTCCTTTGTCGAATATTAGTTGACCATAAAGTTCAGGGTCCATTTCTGGATTCTCTATTCTGTTCCATTGGTCTATGTGTCTGTTTTTGTGCCAGTACCACACTGTCTTGATGACCACAGCTTTGTAGTACAACCTGAAATCTGGCATTGTGATGCCCCCAGCTATGGTTTTCTTTTTTAAAATTCCCCTGGCTATTCGGGGTCTTTTCTGATTCCACACAAATCTTAAAATAATTTGTTCTAAGTCTCTGAAAAAAGTCCATGGTATTTTGATAGGGATTGCATTGAACGTGTAAATTGCCCTGGGTAACATTGACATTTTCACAATATTAATTCTGCCAATCCATGAGCATGGAATATTTTTCCATCTCTTTGTGTCTTCCTCAATTTCTTTCAGAAGTGTTCTATAGTTTTTAGGGTATAGATCCTTTACCTCTTTGGTTAGGTTCATTCCTAGGTATCTTATGCTTTTGGGTGCAATTGTAAATGGGATTGACTCCTTAATTTCTCTTTCTTCAGTCTCATTGTTAGTGTATAGGAATGCCATTGATTTCTGGGCATTGATTTTGTATCCTGCCACGCTACCAAATTGCTGTATGAGTTCTAGTAATCTTGGGGTGGAGGCTTTTGGGTTTTCTATGTAGAGTATCATGTCATCGGCGAAGAGGGAGAGTTTGACTTCTTCTTTGCCAATTTGAATGCCTTTAATGTCTTTTTGTTGTCTGATTGCTGAGGCTAGGACTTCCAATACTATGTTGAATAGCAGTGGTGAGAGTGGACATCCCTGTCTGGTTCCTGATCTTAGGGGAAAGGCTCCCAGTGCTTCCCCATTGAGAATGATATTTGCTGTGGGCTTTTCGTAGATGGCTTTTAAGATATCGAGGAAAGTTCCCTCTATCCCTACACTCTGAAGAGTTTTGATCAGGAATGGATGCTGTATTTTGTCAAATGCTTTCTCTGCATCTAATGAGAGGATCTGTCCCTTGTCTTTAGATCCTTGATGACCAACCATATTTGGAAGCCTAAGAAACCCCCTCCCATCCCAGGGAGGACCACCCGGCTCCCGGGGGTCAGCAAACACCACCACGCCACCCCACCTGCGGGCCCTCACACCCGGGCAAGCCCTGGCCAGGCCGCGTGGATCCTGTGGCAGCAGACGGCGCCCCTCCCTGTGTCCTGTCCCCAACCCACCAAGCCTGGGCTGCAGGAGGCAGAAGGAGATCAAATCGTAGCTCCCCCAGCTCATTAGCGCTGCCTTGTGCATTCCAGGAATAATGTATGTTCTTTCCTCCCCTGATTGCTTCTGAAATCTCCTGCCTGTTTATCAAATCTGAGCCACACTTCCAAGCCTCTGCTCTTGGGCTCTGCACTCTCCTTCTCCAAAGGGGAAAACAGCAAAATTCTCCTGGGGGTTTCGATTCAGGGTTGAGGATAGGAAGGCCAGTTTCAAATAACCTGGCCCCATGGCCCCAGAGGGTGCAGGGAGATGGGGTGGGCCTTTCGGGGGTCGGAGAGTCTCAAAAAGAAACTGGTCCCCCAGGGATGCTGGGTGACTCAGTGGTTGAGCGTCTGCCTTTGGCTCAGAGCTTGAGCCCAGGGTCCTGGGATCGAGTCCCACATCGGGCTCCCTGCATGGAGCCTGCTTCTCCCTCTGCCTGTGTCTCTGCCTCTCTCTCCGTGTCTCTCATGAATAAATAAAATCTAAAAAAATAAAAAGAACCTGGTCCCTCACTCAGGCTGGACGGAGGCTAATCTCCCAGGGAGTGGAGCTGCTGCTCGTGCCCTACTTCCCCAATAAAACCCTATGGAATCAGCTGAGGCTTACTAGTCCAGTTTTTCAAAATCACTCATTCATTCACTCATTCATTCACTTCACGTGCATTTGCTGGATGCCTGCCTTGTGCCAGGAATAGTGCCAGGCGATAAGAACAGGGATCGTGGTGCATACAAGGAAGCAGATGTCCCAGAGAGCCTCATAAGGTGCTGTGATGGCTGAAGGAGGAGGGAACCAAGGTCGGGGTAGTGTGAGATGCCCCTTGGCCTTGGTCTTGAACATGGAGTAGGAAACAGGGGCGGACATTCGTGGGTACAAGTCGGAGCATGTGTGCGGGCTAGGCGCTATGACTGACTGGCTCTGGGGTGGGTGGGGGGAGACAGAAGGGTCAAGGTGGGGCAAGCCTGGGGGCAGGTAGCAGGGGAGGAGTGCAGGGTGGAGCTGAGCCCTGAGAAGCCTCTCCAAGATTTAAAGCAAGGGCATGCATGACAGGGTCATGAAAGATCAGTGTCCACGTTTATAAATGAAATAGAGGCTGGAGAGCAAATGCAAGGAGACCTAAGGGGGAAAGAGGCCCGGGACCCAGGCAGAGGCGGGGGTTGGATTGGGGAGCAGTGAAGAGGCGATGAAGGGGTGAGGGGTGAGGGCAAAGCCTTCTCCACACCAATACCATCCAAGCCGAGACACACAACCCACTCAAACCAGCCCTAGTGAAAGGAAGGTTGGAGGTTAGGATGGAACCACCCCAGGAGAGGATGGACCCAAGTCAGGAGTGAGGATGCCCTTCCCTTCTCAAGGCCCTGAAGTGGCCTCAGGTCCCTCTGCTCCCTGCTGGCTTCCTCTGCTTGCAGGACCCAGCATCGAGCCCCAACTGGTATCAAGACCCCTTCGCAGAAGGCCTGGAGGGCTCAGGGATTGAGTCTGCCCTCGGGTCAGGGGGTGATCCGGGAAGGGATCGAGTCCCGCATGGGGCTCCCCGCAGGGACCCTGCTTCTCCCTCTGCCTGTGTCTCTGCCTCTTTCTCTGCCTCATGAATAAATAAATAAAATCCTAAAAAAAAATGACCCCTCACTGAGGGGCCATAGTCTCTGTGTCCCTTACTTCAGATTCTCCAGAGACAGTATCTGAGTGCCTGGGCCCGCCTCCGTGCCCCCAGGTGGGGACTGGCTGCCTCAGGTGGGGGCCCTTGTCTGGCCATCAGCCATGGTTGGGGTGGGGAGGGGCCTGGACATCCCAACTCCCCCTACAGCAGCTGTGAGCAGGACGTGTTCTCCAGGAGAGGTATGGACAGGAAGCGGTGAGGGTGCCTCGTGCAATGATCGCCTCTACTCGTACCTCGATGCCCTGTGCACTCAGATCCCACCAAAGCCTCTTATTCTTTCATGGCAGAGGCTAGTGAGTGTGTGTGTGTGTGTGTGTGTGTGTGTGTGTGTGTGTGTGTGTGCGCGCACACGTGTGATCTCCAGCTGGTCTCAACGTTCCCTGAGGCTCCTGGAACCTTTCATCCCTCTCATATGTCCCTATAGAGCACTTGGAAAAGAGCTTAGTAAACAGCAGCAAACAAAAAAAGCCTTTTTGCTTGATCTTGGATTGTATCTAAGACCATTTTTAAACTGTTTCTCTCTACTTGAGATCCGCAATAGTACATTTGCCCATGGAGTGTTTCCCTGTGTGGCATCCGCCAACCCCACCCATCAACAGTGAGGGCACAAGACAACCTGACCCCAACGTTCTTCCCCCTTTTCCTTTGCAAATAGAACCTGACTTTGTTCTGGACAACCCCAGGTGATAAATAATGACCAGATTAGCTAGTCATGCAAATTCTGAGGTAGGCACACACCGCCACCAGGTCCCCCCCACCCCCACCCCAGGTTGATGGTAAGCGAGAATCTGCTGGGGGTTCCTCCGGGAAAGCTTTTGTTCTTTTGCCACCTCTGTGTCCTGCTTCCTGACTTGACTGAGTGGGATTCCTGGACACGCTGAGCCGTCTGTTGACCATGAGGCAGAAGCCAATCCATCAGAAGGTGATGAGAAGAGAAAGGCCCTGCCCTCGCCTGCACTGCTTCTTGCTCCAGGACAGAAAGTCCGCGTGTCTCTGCTCTCACCCCGCAGCCCCTAGAACAGTGCCTGGCAGGGGGGCAGCTCTCGGTAGTTCTCTGTGGATCCAAGGAATGACTGTCTTGACCGCGTAGGGCATTGTTCGTTGGGTGATGTGTTTCTTACAACTGAACAGATCCCTGACCGGTTCACACTCCATACCTATAGAAATCCATAATGGTCTAGGCTAAAATTATAAATGGAGTAAGGTGAGTGGACTCACCATTTCAGGTGCCTACCTAAAATTTGAAAAGAGGGCAGCCCGGATGGCTCAGTGGTTTAGCGCCACCTTCAGCCCAGGGCGTGATCCTGGAGACCCGGGATCGAGTCCCACGTCGGGCTCCCTGCATGGAGCCTGCTTCTCCCTCTGCCTGTGTCTCTGCCTCTCTCTCTCTCCTCTCTGTGTTTCTCATGAATAAATAAATAAAATCTTTTTATAAATAAATAAATAAATAAATAAATAAATAAATAAATAAATAAAATTTGAAAAGAGATGCTGCGAGAAGTCACTGGGTCCCCTGACCCTCTCAGCCTTTCGGTGCTTAGAACAGGGCCACACGCCCCTCACCCTTCAACTTACACCTGCACCCCTCCTTGCTCCTCAAAGGAAGGGCAGGACCACTCATTGTCTTCTGAACTAATGATTTTGGGTGCTAGCCATCACCTTCTGGCCCTGACTCCAGGAGCTGAGGAGGCACGTGTGACCCCGATCTTCCCAGGTAGGAGAGGTCAAAACCCCACCAAATATGGGAGGAGGGAGAGGACTGGAGGGGAGCTTTAAGATCTTTTCCTGCCATGGCTCCAGCCTCCAATTAGCCCTGAAGTGAGCCATTAACCTACTAATTACCAACCAATTAGCTCCAGTGGCTGGTGCTTCCACAGCTAAGTCTTCCTCCTCCTCAGCTACAGGAGGTGCCCCAGCAGCCTCACTTCTCGCCCCCACAAACTGTCCTGGGGGGGACCTGTGCATCCCCTGAGCCTCCCACCCTGGGTGCTGAACATGGACAACTCAGCAGCGAAGGGACACGGCCATTGACAAGTTATATTTTTATCAAATGGGATGGAGAAAGGAAAGCTCATGAAATAACCAGCTTTTCTGCAGGCCTAGAACCTAACTTGGCAAGATTAGCTTTAGCCTCCCTAGTTTTATATCCAGCTAATACCAGACTTCAAGTTTCTCAGCTCCGGCTCCATGTGCTCCTAATGGTCTTGCCATGCTGCTGTACGTCTTACCCATGGTTCTCTGAAATGTCACCTAATGTCATCTGCTCTTCTCTTCAAAATCCAGCTCAAAACTCCTTTTCCCTAGGAAGTATTCCTGCTTCGCCTTTCCAACCTCATCATCAATAGTCTGTGCCTCATGTTTCTAAGCACACACTTGAGCGTGGATTAATAAATGTCTCAAATCTTCATGCTTGCCCGCGTGCAACCTCCTTGCCCAATCTAAGCTCCCAAGGGTAGTGCCTGCAAATCTCTCATAATGAGCATCCGTGGTTTGGTGCACAGTGAGGACTTGAAAATCCCGCTGTTTCAATGATCTATTGCTGTATAATATACACAATTTAATGGCTCAAGACAACCATTTTGATTGTCTCTTGAGACGGGAGGGTGATTGCATCCGCCGGACAAATCTTCCATTGCACATGGTATGGGTGGGGGGCCGCAGCCACGGGAGGGCTGGACCAGGCAAGAGGGCCAGGAGAGGTCACGCCCATGGCTGGTGCCTTACAGGTATGGCTGGAAGGCTGGGTTCAGGGGGACATGGAGACAGTTGCATTTTTCTCTCTCCACCCTCCCCATATATTCTTAGGGTTTCTCCTTTTCCATGTGTTCTCTTGATATGGTCTCTCCAGCACAAAGAGACCAAATTTCTTACATATTGGCTCAAGGTCCCCCAAAGCACAAAATTGTTAGTTTCCAGGGCTACTCAAGGCCCAGAACTGTCTCAGTGTCCATCACATTGTATTGGTTAAAGCAATCCATAGACTGGCCCAGATGGGACACCAAAGGAGGGCCAATCCCTAGAGGGGGACTGTAGGGACAACTGGTTGACCAGGGGACATCTTTGATACCCATCACCCCCTGAATGCCCACTAGCATTTTTTTTTTCCCACTAGCATTTTATAGAGGCTGGGATCTCCTTTTCTAAAGTGCTGAGATTTCTTCTAAGACTCATCCACCCCACACACATTGTTTCCATCAAGACACACACACACATGCACCCTGACACCCTGCCACCCCAACCGGTAAAAATAATCAAATCCCTAAGATGGTGAAGCACATTACATGGAGAGATTAAACACGAGCCTTTTTAAGCTGCCTATTTATAAGGTGTCTTAAATATATTATCTCGTTCGATCCTGATTGCCGTCCCCATTTCAGAGAGGAAGAAACAGGCCAAGCAGCCTGCTTACAGTGGTGAGCTGGGTCTGCTAACCCCCAGACGCTGCCATCATACCAAAAGGAATGATTAGACAATGAGGTAATGTTTCTAGTCTGAACAAATGAGGCCCCGAAAGGAGAAATTGCCCAAGCATCCTGATGCCCACCCCCTTACCCTGTAGAAGAGAACAGATGCCAAAGAAAGCACGGGCCTGGCACAGAGCAGGTGTCAGTAAATGCGGGTCCTTACCTCTCCTCCCCAGACCTGATTTCTTCTTTAGTTCATCACTGGCCCCAGGAGCACAACACATGCTGCACGACGGGCATATCCGTGGCCATGACCGTCCCCGTCTGATGGGGCGGAAAGCTGGAGGGCGAGCTGGAAGGGCCCTGTGCCCTCCACCTCATCCTCCCCCGCTCACGTTACCCAGCAGTCATTTGCACTCTGAGCAAACCGTTCCTGGAAAGCGGAGGAGAGCGACAGATTGATGCACTGACCGTGTAGGGCCAAGTGATTTATTTTTAATGTGACTAAACACGACACACACCTGCCTGTGGAAATGTAATCGCATTGAATCATTGGGGACTCAGGTGGCCATTTGGGCCAGGACAAGACAGAGAGGGAACAGGAGAGAGAAGAGAGGGGACACGACATAGGCGGGGAGGGAAGAGGGTGAGAGGAAGTCTGGGCCAGCTCCCCCCCAAAATTATGATTTTGACAGTGGCAGTGAAGCACCTCCGAGTGGGCCAAGTGCCCCCACTTAGCTTCACCGGTACCTGAAATCTCAGTTAGATCTGCATGTGGTCTAGGCAAGCACAGTCTGTCGCCCACCAAAGTGTGCATGTGACGGGAGCAGTGCATAAAGCAACACCAATCAATTTTACTTTAGTGAGAGAGAATTTAGAAGATCGTTTATAAAAGCAGGTGTTTTGGTTTTGGTTTTGGTTTTTTTCTGGGATGATGGGTATTAAAGTCTATGGGAGTCACTGGAGAGGAAAGGGGGTGACGGTGGTTCTGGAGACTTTCTTTTATGGCTTTTCTTAATTATCACAGCTGCCTGGACTGAGGCTCTGCGGTGCCCAGGTGCTGTGGGCGCAATCCAATCCACATGCAACTTCAGTCTTTGCACTGGGCCTGGGAGTTGTTCCCACTCTCCAGGTGAGGGATCTGCAGCCCAGCCTGGCCTGTTGTCCCTCTCAGCCCTCCAAAGGTAAGCTCCAGACACAGCAGCCTCTCACGGATTGCCAGTGGCACACAGCAGGCACACAGCATGGACGTGTCAACAGAGTCAAGTGGCAGAGATGGGACATGAATGCAGGGAATCACACTCCATCCCTCTCTTATACGAAGGTCTAAGCTGGTAGGAAGTCCTGGGAAGAGGGGTGGCTCTGTGAGGTGATCCAGGGACAGGTTCTTTCCACATATCACCCCACGATCTCCCTGGGGGAGGAAGGAAGTAGGCCAACAACTTCCTTTAAGGGCATGACCCAGTTTGACATGATGCCTCTCATTGGCAAATACTTAGTGAACTGTCCCCACATAGCAGCAAGGGATGCTGGGAAATACAGTCCTGAGCCAAGCCAGCTCAAATGGAGGAGGTCTGGGGCTAAGGGGAGAAAGACAGATGATGGATATTAGGAGGTGGCTAACAGTTTCTGGCACAAACAGGAATTATCAAAATTAAAAGTGCATATACCACTTGATCCAGTAATCCCAGTCCTAGAAATCTGTTCTTGGGATACACTCATAAATCCACAAAGATTATGTATAGGGGCAGTACTGATGGTTTTAAAATATGATCACAAATCCTGTGCACTCCTCCCTTCAAAAGTGCTAGATTTAGTGACTCATTTCTGATGAAGAGACTGTGGCTCAAGTGACAACTGTGTGACTTGTGAGCTTAGGTTGCAAGAGGCATTCGGTGCTCCCACCTTGTTCCCTGTTATATAATTCTCTCTGAGGGAAGCAGCCACCATGTTGTAAGAACACTCAACCTTGGGGAGAAACTGAGGCTCGCCACCACCAGCCAACAGCCATCTGCCCCCCCTGCCAGTGACTGTACCCTCCAGCCCTAGTCAAAACCCAGTGACCAAAAAAAAAAAAAAAAAAACAGTGACTGCAACCTCCTGAAAAATGCTGAGCCAGAAGCCACCCAGCCGAGCAGCTTTCAGATTCCTGGCCAGCAAAAACTTGTGAGTGATAATAAATATTTATTATGGGTTTAAGCCACCGAGTTTTGGGGTAATGTGCTAGGCAGCAATAGATAACTAGTATAATAATCGTCACTTCCTTGTTTGTGATAGCAAAATAAAAATTAGAAACACCAGAAATGTCCATAGTGAGAGGTGGAAAAACCATTAGGACTCCGCAGATTGGAACGTGCAGCTGTTAGGATGAGATAGGGCTCCAAGCAGACCGGTGTGTTCTGTGATCGACAGCTCCCCTGGACACATTATATGAAAATGGCAATTTGCACAACACTTATGGCAAGGCCCCAGTTCTATAAAAATACCCCAAAAAAGGGTATGTACACACAGTCATATACGCAATGGAGCCGTATTTGTGTATGTTCAGACGTGTGTATTCACATGTGTGTAAATGCAGGAGCTTCCCTGAAGGACGGCGATGGAATGGTGCAGACCAAACTCTGGCTGGGGTTCCAGCTGGGAGGAGGGAAAGGGAGTTGAGGGGTGGGGAGCAGCGGGGCTGGAGATGATGCAATATGACATTGAGATTTTGCTGTGTGATCTCAATCGTGTATGGTTTCAACATCTTCCATGAAAATGTGTTTACGTACTCCCTGTGTGATGGAACAAGGAAAATCATGACAAGAGAGAGAGAGGGGCAGGCAGAGGGTACGGAAGGCAGCAGACAAGAGGGAGAAGCATTTCATAGCTCACTGGGTCCTCACTATAGCCATCTGGTCAAAAAAAAAAAAAAAAAAAACCATGGAAGCCTCTCCATGACCATGACCTTGGCCTTTCCATGACCAGGGCCTTGGCCCTGCTGCCAGCTGCTGCCAGCGGGAGGGGTACTCAGGAGGAAGAGGATTCTAACTATCTGACTTGATCCCTCCTTTTCTCTGAAACCCGCACTCCCCTTGCGGGTACAGGGCTGGGGAGGGTGTCTACACGCAAGGGGCAGGGCGTGAGAAGAGTGGCTGAGGGACATCAGGGGAGAAGGGACAAAGGGGATGCAATGGCAAGCCTGGAGCAGGGTGGGGTGTGGGGCGTTCTCGCTCCCCGGGGTGCTCTGTTCTGCTTGCCCTGTGGAAGCAATGGCCACCAAGGAGTCCCCGGGCTTCTGAAGTCCACAAAGATCCTGCATAAAGGCCCACGGAAGAATCAATCGAGGCCTTGAGACTGGAGGAGGGGGCACAGAAAGGCCCCAGAGTTTGCACCCCTATGAGGTTGTAGCTGCAGTGGCGGGGCAGACAATCTGCTCTAGCTCTAGGGTCTGGCCTCTTGGTCACCACCCTTGTCCCCACCCTACCAAGGCATCTGTGGGAGAAGGGGATGCGGAGAGGGATCCCCACCTGGAGTGGGACAGGGGATTGCAGACCTGAGACAAACCCCGTGTTCCCTCTCTGCCTCCTGCCCTGCAGCTGGGTACCACCCCCACCCCCAATCAGGGCAGCCTCAGTGAATCCACTTCCCTACACACCAGAGATGAAACAAAGAGAAAGCTAACCTCTTACTTACCACCAGCTCCCCTGCCTAAACCCTCCAATAGCTCCTCTCGGCCTTCAGGACCTCACAATCAGGGCCCCATAAAGCCCCCTAGAGGCCCTAAACGTTACAAAGCCTATGGAAGCCACCACCTCCACTCCATCTCTACCTGAAAGCTGAAAGCCATATGCAAAGGACACTTTACAAAGAGCTGATTTTCCCCCATCAAATGATTTCCTGGGCAACCACACGTTTAGCCCCTTGCCTTGCAGTGCACTAGCTTGAGCACCAGCTGACCCTGCAGTGGTGCCAGGCCTGCTGGGGTCTCTCCCACCTCTCCCCACCTTGCCTCTGCTCTGGCCCCATCACCAGTCCCACCAGCCAGGTTCCAGTTCCTCTGAGGCTCAGCTCGCTCCCGCCCCCAGGCCTTTCCAGAGAAGTTCCCAGGGCCTGGCAGGTGCACCAGCCCTCTCCACCTAGCTAACCTGTCTTAGGCCTTCCCAGTGAGCTCTCACTCCCAGCACCCTCACCCCATTTCCCCCGCCCCAGCTTTCTTGCCAGTCTGCATTGGGGGCCTCAGGCTTTCTCAATCACAGGACTTACCGCACTGCAGGGCCATGTCGTGGTCTGCACCTGTGCATCCCTTCCCCTTGCCCCGCCCCCCCAACAATTCATATGTTGAAGGCCTAACTATGTGGCTCTATTTGGAATAAGGAGGCAAATAAGGTAAAATGAGGCCATAGGCTGGGGTCCTGATCCAATAAGGCTGGTGTCCTTATAAGGTGAGACACCACAGAGCTTTCTCTCTCTAAACTGCACCAAGCAAAGGCCATATGGGAACAGAGTGAGAAGGTGGCCATTGTGTGCCCAAATAAATACATCAATATTGGAAATTAGCCACTTGCGCATAGCAAAATAAATAGTGCCCAATAAAAATGCACAATTCATTCTGGCCTATGCAATTAATTAATCATTCCTTCACATTATTCAGCTTGTCAACATTTATTGAGCTCCCCCTATGCACCAGACAGGTAACGCTCAATACAAGTTAGCTTCTTTCACGCTAAAATGGACGTGGTGTCCACCCAACTTTGCTGGAACCCTAAAGGAAGCCAATTATCCTGCCCTTTCCCTTGGTGTCTGATTGAACTCGGCGTGCCCGTCATAGCCATAGGAATATCACTAACAGGCGATGCCAGCAGGATTAGATCTGCGAAGTGTTTAAAGTTTAGCAAGGAAGCTTTCTGCAAATGTCAACACTACCGCTTGTTCCCTGCAAACCAGCATTCTAATCAGCAGGGCTGCCGTTTCCAGCTCATTGAGCAATGACATAAAAAAGTCCTGACACGATCAGTTCTCTAGAAGAAAACACCAGAAGGCGGAGGGAGGGAGTAACAATCAGAACAGCCTACTACGTGCTCGGGGCAGTACTTTCTGCCTTAGTGATGGGCACCCCCAATTCTTCCAACAGCACAGGTGGATGGAGAAACAGAGGCTCTCGGAGATCACCCAGCTCCAACACGGCCACTTGGGGGGCTGCCCTTCAATTTTATGTCAAAGTGGGAGTGACTGAGAGGCGAGTCATAGGAAAAGAATAGCTAGGCTCCTCTCGCCTGGACGTCCCAGAACCCCAATCTTGTCCTCTCCCTCTTCAATTCCCCTCACAGGCCAGGAGTAGGGATGTAATGATTTTGGAAATTTTGAGCTGAAAAAGGAAATAATTTTTTTTCTTTGCTTTTCTGTTCTGTTCTTCTTCTTCTTTTTTTTTTTTTTAAGAGAGAGATGTTAGGATGTTTGCCTAGTGGGTTCCTGGCATAGCACCTGATAGACTTGATGGGATTTCAAAATGAAGTTACTAATGGAAATGATACACTGGGGACTTTCCAAAGAAATTGCTAATGAAGAGCAGCCTGTGCTCAGTGACTGGGAGTGTTCTCCAGGTAGTCACAGCTGTGCGCAGAAGGTCTTGGGGCCTGGCGGGGCTGAAATGTTATAGTAGGGGTCACCGCTCAGATTTGGCTCTATACAGGAAGCAGAGCCAAAAAAAAAAAACCTTTTTTTTTTTTTATAAAAGTATAAAAGCAGATGCAAAACCACGGTAGTCCAGTTGGCCACCAGTCTGTCCTTGGGTGTAGATCTGAAGACATTTAGTCTTGGACAGGCAGGCAGCTGGGTGGAAGGGCCTAATGCGAGCCTCCTGGCCAGCATGGGCAGCGGACAGCCCAAAGGCAGCAAGTTCCTGATTTCTGATCTCCAGCCATCCCTGAAGCCAAGGGCTTGCGGCAGCCCGCTAGCATTACCAGGTGAGCTTGTATATAAATACAAAACTCGGGACTCACCTGGATAGATTAAATCATAATATTTAGCGGAGGAACCTGGGTGTCATATACTTGAGAGCTCTACACGTGATTCTATCATGTGGCCAAAGTTCAAAACCTCTGATCCAGCCCAGGCCTCCAGCGATCACAAGAAGCAACTGGAGCATTCCTTCAAATGATTTCACCAGGTCTCTCCCCTGGAGGTCTTAGATCAGTGGGCCTGGCAATGGGCCCATGAATCTGTTTTTAATGAGCTTCCTGGTGCTTGTTATGATCAGATAAGCCTGGGGACCCCCCAAATGTAGCAAAACGCCATACTTTCCTATTATCATCATCATAACCACCACTTCTGACATGTTATATATTTGTATTTGTGCGTATGTTACTGTCTCACAGCCATCACTAGATTGTGAGCTGGGGGCCGGCAGGGGGTGGGGGGACACGTGGTCTTACTTGCTATGGTGTCATCAGTTTGGAACAAAAACGCAGGCAAAAAAAAAAAAGAAAGAAAGAAAAGAAAAAAAAATGCAGGCAAATCATCATGGGGCCTCCGTGGATGTTTGTTGAATGAATGAATATGTTCTTCTCCACTTTGTCACTTTTACCGTGTAAACCAAGTCAAGGATCGGATGGAAACACTGAAAGAAAATAGAAACATATATATTTTCCACTTTGATTTCACTTTCCTGTATAGACCTGAAGTCCTGCTGTTAGAAACACAAAGATGTATTTTACATGGAACTTGATTTTCTTCATTCCGTCAAGCTTGGGTTTTTGGAGATCCAAAGACCCCAAGAAAACCAGAAATGTTTAGGAGGAAAAAAAACAAAACAAAACAAAACTTTTTGAAGTTTTCAAGAGGAAATCCCCTATCCCTACCCCATTTTTTTTTTATCTGAAATTTCTAGCTCATTGTAGAATTTATTTACTGTATCCCTGCTGTTTCCCAGTAAGTGCCACTGGGGATTCAATGAAAAATCACACACAGGACAGCCCCCAAAGATATCCCAGTTAGTGAGAAGCTAGCCGTGGAACTAGACAGTTATAGTACAGAGTGATAACATGTGTCATCAAATCTAAGATGCCTTCTGTTGTAAGATGTGCTGTTAATTCACGGTCCTCCAGGAAAAATGCTGTGGATGAAACTGGGACATGCTGCGGATGGTGAGCCCTATTCTAATTTCAGAAGTGCGCATGTAGAGGGGGAAATGTACCTTTTCGAAGTGGTAAAATGTGTAAGTGTTGAGGGGTCCATTCAGACCCAAAGGGCGTTGGACAGAATCAGGGGTGGGGGTGGAGAGAAAGAAGAATGAGGGTGTGGGAAGGAGAGAGAGTATGAGGCAGAGAGGCAGGGGGAGCAGCCCCTGTTCCGAGGGCTGGCCTGTGGCTGGGCTTTGGGTGCCCCCCTCCCACCCCGAGCTGCGGGCTGTGAGGTGTGGCTGGGGAGGGCACAACTGCCCCATAGGTGGGTGACCTTTGCCTCGGGTTACACATGGAGCACCCCCTGTCGACCTCAGAACTGCCCTGTTGGGGAACACATTCTATGGTCACCCCTACTACCAAGCCATCTGGAGATGTGCACTTGCTTTTTATGCTCTCGGCAAGGAGAGCCATGCAGGGGTTGGTTGGTTTGTTTTTTAAAGATTTATTTATTTAGTCATGAGAGACACACAGAGACAGGCAGAGACACAGGCAGAGGGAGAAGCAGGCTCCATGCAGGGAGCCCAACGTGGGACTCGATCCCCGGACACCAGGATCATGCCTTGGGCCAAAGGTAGGCGCTCAACCGCTGAGCCACCCGGGTGCCCCTGTTCTCTTAATTTTCTGAGTAGATTGTTCATCTGCTCCCTGGCAATGTTTCTTGGTGTGTCTTCTTTGCCTGCTTTGTGTTTTTCCCCCCCCCACCCCCACCTCCACAAACCCCCCCCTTTTTTTTAAGATTTTATTTATTTATTCATGACAGAGAGAGAGAGAGAGAGAGAGAGAGGCAGAGACACAGGCAGAGGGAGAAGCAGGCTCCATGCAGGGAGCCCGACGTGGGACTCCATCCTGGGTCTCCAGGATCACACCCCGGGTTGAAGGTGGCGTTAAACCGCTGGGCCACTGGGGCTGCACCCCGCCCCCCCCCCGCCCCCGCCCCAGCAACCCTTTTTTTCTTGTCATTGCTTTGTATAGATTACTCATCCTTGGAGCAGGTAGGTTATTTTGCTCTTGCATGACAGCAGCCACGGGGGTCTTCCAGGAGGGCTACATTTTCCTTATGACCCAGGTTCAATATAAGGGCACTTAGCCTTGGATTCTCTTTACCAACGATGAGGCTCTTCCCGGTTCAAAGTCTCTCCGGCTCCTCAGTGTTGCCACGGAGATGGACTGTGTCCTACAATAAGTCCTGGTCCCACAGAACCCCTGCCACCAGCGTGTGCACCTGCTTCCTGCTGTTGCACATGAGGCCTCTCCCTTGCTCCTCCACTTGTGCCCCTTACGGTCCCTAAGACTCGACGGCCCGGTGCCCCCCCCATGCCACTTCCTCCTGCGAGCACCTCTGCTGAAGATCCACTGTTTGGGGTCAACCCTGCCACCCATTTTGTGTTTTAGGTTTTTACTTTTTTAGGTTTTACTGAAAATGGAGCTTGCGCTTGGTGTGAGATGGTTTCCGGTAAAAGAAAGGGGCATTGCCACCTTTTCACCATCTTGCAAACAGGAGATCTCAGCTGGCAAGGGTCTCGTTGGCTAGGGCATGCGGACAAGATGAAGTTTTGGAATGTAGGTGAGGTCCGGAGCCCACAACCAAGAATTCTTGAGATGTCTTTGGTGCGAAATGGTGGTTTTATTAAATAAAGCACTGGGACAGGCCCCGGGGGCAGGAAGAGCTGCTGTCCCAGGCTTGTGAGGATGGGGCTGATTATATACCTGGGAGTTGGGGGAGGTAAGGAAAAGGGAGATATCAAAAGGATTTTCATGTGCTAAGGAGGGTCGAGAGATACTGGAGGCCTTGCCATTGTCAAGTCAAAGATTGCTTTTCCCTCTAGCAAGGCAGTAACATTAAGACAATGAGAAACTTCCTGAGGAATGTCGCACCTGTCTCATCTCATTGGGGGTAGTTTGTGGGGTATCAGCTGTGCTCTGTCCTCAGCTAGCCCTGCTCCCCATCAGACAGACTGGAGGCAGAAAGATCTGAGGTTGGTGGACCGGTGAGGAGACTGGTCCCACCTTGGGGAGCTGGAGACGGGGAAGAAGAGAAGTGGATCCTGGACGGCCTTGGGAGGTAGTGTGGAGGACTCGCTGCTTGGATATGTGAGTGGGGCCGAGGGACTATTTCAGGGCCGGCTGCCCGAGCGTGTGATGTAACACAGCTTCCCGCCAGTTCCAGACTGCATCTGCTCAGGCTGGGCGCTCTGGGAAGGCCATTGAAGAGTCCTCATGGGGCAGTGAGCATCCCACCGCTTCCCTGGAAGGTTCCCCCACAGATGTCTGGATGCAACTCAGGACCGCTGGGAATGTCTGAGAAGACCCTAAGGTAGTCAGAAGCAGAGTTCCTTGTTATCCCCCAATTCCTGTCCTATCAACCAAGTCTCCTGATGATGACACCTGAAAACAGTTTGCAAAACAAAACAAAACAACCTGGGTACCAAGATGCTCTGTAAAACTGTTGCCATCTCAGCATTTCTTGCTTTCTGGAGGCAGATGTGCCACCTATTGGAGGTCACATAGTCCACCCCCTGCCTTAGAAAGGTGTTCTAGAGCATCTAATGTGCACAAACCGAACAGAGAGCTTTGTCTTTCCCGAGGGCTCCCCAGAGCAAAAATAAAATCTGATTTTTTTTCCCCTTTAATCAAAATGTGATTAAGTCTTGGGCATTTCCTTCTTTTTTTTTTTTTTTCCCCCTTTAATGGTCAGTCAGGGTTGAGAACTGAGGGCTACCTAGTCCCAGAGATGTTTGGAGCTCAAAATTAGGAATTTTCTGGCTGCAGTTCTGTTCATTCCCATCCGGGAATACAGCTGTCTGCCTGTGTCCAAGATGAAATGTCATTGGATCTACTCCCTGGGGACAGATTGATGGCTCTTGACACAAACATCCAGGTAGGGAGCCTTTAGTATATGGGCTGGGTTGTCTCGGGTTGTTAAAAATACATACTTTCACCTTGGCTCCTCCTAGGATATGTTTCTTGACCCAACTCACACGATTCCAGCAGGTTTGGCCTCGATGCTTCCTGCACACAGCTTTGATACCCAGAACAACATTTTCAACTTAACATAAGCTGCTCCCTATTAGTGATTTCTTTGGAAAGGCTCCAGCAATTCCCCAGCTAGTTATTAGGGCTCTGAAGGATTTACTTTAGCAAGAATAATCCTGGGACGTTGACTTTCTGCCCCTAAAAAAATCTCAGGCTGTGTTCTACAATGGAATGTTACACAATCGTTTAAAATGGTGCTTATATAAGAGGGCTTTTAGGGAATTTTAAAAAATTTGGGAGCATGTTTATCATCTTGTGAAAAAAGCAGGATGGAAAATCATATAATTTCAAGTATGTTTAAAATGTGTGTGGAATAGATGGAGAGAGACTTTTCACCCCTCCATCCCCACCACCCTATGCCCACCCCAATTTCCTTCCCAAGCAATTAAAGCAATATGCTTTTTTGCCAAGTTAATGAAGGATATATTGTCATCTAACCTTGACAGAGAGGAGGTAAATGTTCTTTGGGGCTAATAAGGTCAGCGTGTTTGCTCACAGGAAATAGAGTTACGAGTAGAGTAATAGGAAGAATATTAATTTCTTATGTGTGTCAAGTATTATTTGTACGGTTGTGGGACTTTCTTCCTGGAAGAAATTAGTCTTGGGGTAGAGCAATAGGTCGTATTGTAGATGCGTTGTTGGGCGAAGCAGCTAAGTTTGGGTGAAAGATCCCTCCACACCCCCACCCCCCGCCCCCCCCTACCCTCCATCCCTGGGCTCCAGAAAACAGGGCTCCTCCCTTGCCCCCTTGCACCCTCCTGCAGAGACCTACTAGTCTTCTAGAGCACAAGCAGCTGGCTGCAGTGGAGACAAGCCACCGTCATTCAGAGCCAGGGGATGGGAATGTGGGTGGTGCAGGAGTGGATTCAAGAGTTCCTCAGGGGCCCCTGGGTGGCCCAGTGGTTGAGCATCTGCCTTCAGCTCAGGTCGTGACCCCGGGGTCCTGGGATCCAGTCCCACATCAGGCTCCCGGCATGGAGCCTGCTTCTCCCTCTGCCTGTGCCTCTGCCTCTCTCTGTGTGTCTCTCATGAATAAATAACATCTTAAAAAAGGGGGGGGGGATCCCTGGGTGGCGCAGTGGTTTAGCGCCTGCCTTTGGCCCAGGGCGCGATCCTGGAGACCCGGGATCGAGTCCCACGTCGGGCTCCCAGTGCATGGAGCCTGCTTCTCCCTCTGCCTGTGTCTCTGCCTCTCTCTCTCTCTCTCTCTCTGTGACTATCATAAATAAATAAAAATTAAAATAAAAAAAAAAGAGTTCCTCATCATTTGGAGAAGAGAGGTCATTCCCAGAAGGGGGTGAGTGGGAAGTGGTAAGAAGTGGGAGGGGTGGCAGGAGGACAGGAGAGGCAGAAAGACACCCAAGCAGGAGAGCTCACAGAGGTGCAGGGAATATGGGCAGATTCCTCCTCCACCTCCATCTTCACCTCCCCACCACAGAGGACCTCAATCCTGTAACACTTGGACGCCGTCTTCTGCTCTCATTCAGTACAGGATTGAAATCCTCCTTAAGGTCCCAGGGCCACTGCCAAGAAGGTTCAACCTCCCCCCTGGTGACTTGGGCCAAAGCAATAGAGGGCACGAATGGCACCCCCCTTCTAGGGATGCCTGGAGGAAGTTCATCTCCAGATGCCCCCTCCCCTGAAGACCCCAGAAAGAAGCGGCTCACAGTAATAGTAATTACAAATACAAATGCAGAGTAAGAAGGCGGGAAGGAAATAGGCTAAAATGTTAACCATGGTTCCTTCCAGACATCTGGATTGTGGGTATTGGATTTTGCTCCTTCTTTATGTTTTTCTGAAATTGTTGTCTTCTTCTTCTTCTTCTTCTTTTTTTTTTTTAACAATAAGAGGTATGTACTATTTTTAAAATCAGGAGGAAGGGTGCCTGAGTGGCTCAGTCTGCAGTTAATGTCAACCTTTGGCTCGGGTCACGATCCCAGGGTCCTGGATGGAGCCCCACATCTGGCTGCCGGCTCAGCTGGGCGCCTGCCTCTCCCCTGACTGTGCTCTTTCTCTCTCAGATAAATAGATAAAATATTTATAAAAATAAAAATAAAGTCTGGAGGGAAAAAGGTTTCCATGGCCATTTGTCCAGGGAGAGCTCAAGTCTGGAGGTTTCAGAGAAGGAAGGCTGAAGCTGGTTTGCAGGGGTGGGGACGCAGCACTTCTGCATCTGCCAAAGTGGTAGTGACCCCGAGAGGCCATCTGGTCCATCACCCTGCCTCTGAGCAAGACACTGAACTCTGTCCCTGTGCCAGAAACTGCCCCTTGCCTCCTCACCCCGCCACCCCCAGCAGAACTCCAAAAGAGGTTCGACTTCATGCCGAGTGTCCCTGTTGCTCTTGCGGTGGCTCCAGCATCCTACCGGGGAGAAAACAGGGCTGGGTCCTCCTGCAGAGTCTTTGCTCCCAGGTGGCTCTTAGAAAACCCAAGCCCCCAAGGGAAGACAGAAGTCCAGCTGAGTCCCAGGTGGGTGGAGGCCCTCCGGAAAGGGAGCCGCCTTGGTGCAGGATTGTATGCAAGGCCTGCTGGGCTGAGGGCAGCAGCTCCCTCCCTTTCTTCTACATCCCCTTCCTTCCTTTTCTCTCTGATGCCAGGCCAGGCGTTCTGGGTACGAAACAACAATAGCAAGAGCTGAAGACTTGACCCTAGGCTTCCAGGCGCCTAGAGCCTGGCAAGGAAGTAAGACCCAGCTCAGGAAGTTGATTACTTTGCACAAGAGTTTGATTTCCAGAAGTTGTCCCTGCTCCCCATTGGGGGTGGGGTGGGTGGGGCAGGATAAAGTAAGAGACAAACAAGGCAATGTGACAGCCCTTGAAGAACAAGGATGTCACCTTTTAGGTGGGGTTGGAAGAAGAGGTCTGTGATGAGGCTTAGGTCACGCTGCATGTAGAAAGTTCCAGAGTGCCAGAGTTGGAGGAGAGATGGCTATGCTTTGGAATAATATTAGAATCCGTCCCTCCTTCCCCTCCTCCCTTTCTTCCCTGAATAAGCCTGCCAAAAGATGTCCATGTCCTAATCCCTAGAACCTGTGGCTGTGTCACCTTATGCCCTCTTGGCCTATTGAAGATTTTGAGATGGGGTGATTATCCTGGATTACCTGGATGTAATCACAATGTAATCACAGGGATCCTTATAAAAGAAAGCAGGAGGCTCAAATAGAAAAGATGGAAAGAGGAAAAAAAAAAAAGATGGAAAGAGGGAAACAGAGCCAGGGAGGAGAGAAGATTCTACGATGCTGGTTTTGGGGACAGAGGAAGGGGCCACAAATCAAGGTGGACCCCAGAAGCTAGAAGATGGGTTCTCCCCCACAGCCTCCAGGAGCCCTGCTGGCCCACTTTAGACTCCAAACCTCAGGCAGTAAATTCAATTGCTTTTAAGCCACTAAATTTCTAATAATTTTTATGGCAGCAATAGAAAACGAATACAGCCTCCCACCGCCTTCCCCATGGTCCTTGTGAAGCAATCGTTTGAGCTACATCTAGAAACAAGACATGCTAGCATGTATCTGAGATTATACAGTGAAAGATGGAGAAAACGTATTTGTTTCACATAAAATTGACCAAAATCTGATTTCCGTAAGTTTTTTTTTTTAAGATTTTATTTATTCATTCATGAGAGACACAGAAAGAGGCAGAGACACAGGCAGAGGGAGAAGCGGGCTCTTTGTAAGAGCCTGATGCGGGACTCGAGCCCGGATCCCAGGATCACAACCTGTGCCAAAGGCAGGCGCCCAGCTGCTAAGCCACCCAGGCGTCCCTGAACTTTTAAAATTTATACTTCAATTTCCTCCCAGTTTTATTGAGATATAATTGACAGATGACATTAATAAGTTTTAGGTGTACAACAGGATGATCTGATACATGTATATCTTGTGAAATGATTACTACGATAAGTTTAGTTAATAGTTTTTTGCTTTGTTTTGTTTTTTGAGACAGAGACAGGGAGATGGGGGTGGGCAGAGGGAGAGGAAGAATCTTAAGCAGGCTCCACCCCCAGTGCAGAGCCTGACACGGGGCTCAATCTCATGACCCTGAGATCACAACCTGAGCCAAAATCAAGAGTCAGACAGATGCTCAACCAACTGAGGCACCCAGGAGCCCCAAGTGTGTGTGTGTGTGAACAAAGGTTAATCAGACCAAGAAGCTTAATGACTTACTTTTGGTTTTCTTCTTGGAACCTCTCCATATTAATAAAAGAGAGAGAAGAAAGCAAGTTTTAAGCAGCATCATGAAAGTTGAGTCCCACATGAGAAATCAGACAGAGAATCTATCACGGTACGTGTGTATTATCGTCTTAGGCTTCTTCTCGCGAGCCAGAGCCTAAGGAAGTATGAACATCTCCAGGCCCCTGCACTGCTCACATCTGTGACACAGACTATAGAGACCCTAAAATCTTTTTTTTTTTTAAGATTTTATTTATTTGCTCATGACAGACACACACACACACAGAGAGGCAGAGACACAGGCAGAGGGAGAAGCAGGCTCCATGCAGGGAGCCCGACATGGGACTCGATCCTGGGACCCCAGGATCACTCCCTGGGCTGAAGGCAGATGCTCAACTGCTGAGCCACCCAGGGATCCCACAGAGACCCTAAAATCCAAACACGGTTGTGTAGTCGGCCTGGTGACTGGGTCTATGGGAAGGACAGATGTGCATGCAGGTCCCGTTTTTGCCACTCACCCCTCATTTGGCCTCTGACAAGTCAGGGGACTTCTCTGGGCTTTTGTCTCTTCGTCTATAAAAATGGGGAAGGGGAAGGTGTTTGTTTTCTGGGTTACTGTGAAGTTTAAATAAGATAATGCTTGTGAGCTGCCCTGCATGGCACAACAAAGCCAAGAGTTCTCCTTCCTTACCTTTCTTTCCAAGCCTGAAGAGGCTGAAGGGAGACCCTGTCCAGCAGGAGAGAGGTCAGAGTGAGCCTTTGTGTAAAAGTGCAGAGACCTCAGAGGGAAGACCAACCAAAGTCACGGAGCCACGTGTCTGTTTCCACATCTGTGTGTTTGCCACCAGCTGGCCATCTCTCCCAAGTCACAGAAGGTCAATAAAGTTTGTGAGCCTTTTACAGCCGAGCAGGCTCCTTTTGCCTTCTCCCCGCTGCACATTTTAATGTCACTGCAGTAGCTGAACTCCTAGGTGTTGTTAACCCACATGCCAGGCACCCGTGACCAGGGTGGGCGACGAGCAAGCATGCTCTGTGCCCGAGGGCCCCTGCCTTGATGTGCTAGTTTTCTGAAACATTCAAACAAGAAATGGAGCGATCCGACTTTTAGCTGCTCCAGGTGGTAATAGGGGCTAACTGTACTGAGCCTAAGGGAATCCCAGGATCCGGGGAGGCTCAGGATCCTCAGAACTCTGCTCTACTGGCTGCCTCACACAGAAGCTTCTCTGCAGTTCCATTGCCAGGTGGTGGGCAGCCCTCCGCCCCCCAAGAGACGCTGCTGCAACACCAGCACAAGGGGCCTGGGGCCCCCTCTGCTTTCCCAGGCCTTCAGAGATCCTGCCTCTTTCCCCCAGGAGGCCCTCTTCTTCTCTTTCCTCTCTCATCCATCCATTCATCTGTTTGATGCACACAGTTCTGGGGAGATCTTTAGGTACCAGGCACTGTCCCAGGCTCTGGTCAGGCAGCAGTTACAGTGATACAGGCTCTGCCCTCAAGGCAAGGCCTCTCTGGTGGCCACCGGAGCAGACAGGAGGTTGTAGAGAACATGGGTGGGACCTTGGCTAATATGGAATCCATCAGTCACCCCAGAATCCCTGAGCACCTAACATGAACGGGCACTGGGGCTAGAAAGAGGTGGATGGATTCCAGGGCCATTAAGAGTCGGGGCTTGGTTATGTCTTGGGGGACAGAGGGGAGGAAGGGTCCAGGCTGAGCAAGTTTCGAACTCAGTGGCGGTGGTGGGAACGGAGAGGGAAGCAGTTTGGGAGCATGGGTTTGGGGGTGGGGTAAGGATGAGTTTGGTGTTAGATATGGTGGATTCTGGGCCTCAGCGGCACCTCTGAGGGCAAGGGGCCAGCAGGCGGTGGGACCCGCAGTGTCATGGCACAGGAGTGAGAGCTGGACCGGCAGTGTGGGTCCAGGGGTCAACAAAGGGGTGGGCGGAGGAGGTGGAAGGGGGTGGCCGCTCAGGAGAGAGAAGACCGAAGACGGCACCGTGGGGACCCTAGGCTTCAAGGATGGGAAAAGAGGAGGAGCCCCGAAGTCTAGGAGGCTGAGGGCACGCGGAGAAACAATGTCATGGTGGCCTGTGTCCATATCCCACCTTTTAAAGATTTAATTAATTAATTAATTAATTAATTTTTGACTGGAAAGAGAGAGCACGCAAGCAGGGCGAGGAGTAGAGAGAGGGGGACAAGCAGACTCTATGCTGAGCGCAGAGCCTGATGCAGGGCTTGATCCCATGACCATGAGATCATGCCCTGAGTCGGTTGCTTCACTCTGCCACCCAGGCACCTCCCTACCCCACTTCTTGAGGGTAGTTTCATTTAGGAAACCACCCTTCCTCTTCTTCTTCTTTTTTTTTTTTTAAGATTTTATTTATTTATTTGAGAGAGAGCATGAGCTGGGGGGAGGGACAGAGGGAGGAGCAGATTCCCCGCTCCAGGATCCTGAGATCATGACCTGAGCTGAAGTCAGATGCTTAACCAACTGAACCCTCCAGGCGCCGCCACCCTTCTCGTGTCGTTCTTTGACGTGGTTTGAGTGAGGACGGTCAGTTCCAAGGCAAGTGTGTCTCCCAGCCTCCACCAGCCAGCTTGGTAAATTTAGGAGGGCCGTATAAGCTCTCAAGGGCAATGGGAAGCAAGGAGACATGGATGTTAGTGAGGGAAGGAAAGGGCAGCTATTCTCAGAAAGAGGAGTTCTTCTACCAGGAAAGAGACTCCACCTCCCCCCTCAACCCCCCAATCCCCCCAACCCTCACTTTGGAAAGACTAGTCAGGATGCGAAGTCAGGCACCAACGCAGCCATCCTAATTGTGAGGGTAAGCCTGGGGTGGCTGGAGATTGTCTAGATAGCAGGACAGAGAGCCACCAATTCTTAGATGACATTGTGTGAACCCCTGGATCAAGCTTCACCTGAAGCTAGCCTCCCTCTAGTGCTTTTCAGTTATGCAAGTCAGTACCTTCGCTTTACTGTTTAAGCCTGTTGGACAGAGGCTCTGTTTATTTTGCTGCTTGCGATAAGAAGTCCTAATTAAGACACAAGCTAAAGAGGAGGTCTCCCGGGGTCAGTGGGTAGAACACAGGATGGGAAGGAAGGTGTCAGGATTTCAGAAACTCTGACACTTCTGTGTCCCTGAATCATTGTCGCCTACAGAATCACACTTGCAATCTCTTTACAGGTTTCTGTTGTTTTATTTTCTCTCCTGCTCTATTGCTTCCCTGACTGTACAATTAACATTCTAAAGCTGCTGACTCACTAAAAACCAGTTGCTGCTGGAAATTAGGTTAGACACCCCCCTTTCTCCTTAGGTTGCCACTCAGACACTGAGGGGCCGTCCTCATAAACCAGGGTCAGTGGCACATCCTTGAGTCGTGTCCCGCACCCCCCCCCCATCAGATCCACCTTCCACACTGTGGCCCAGTGGGATCTCGAAACTGTGCATTCCTGCTGATAAAACATCAGTACTGGGCAGCCCGGGTGGCTCAGCAGTTTAGGGCCGCCTTCAGCCCAGGGTGTGATCCTGGAGACCTGGGATCGAGTCCCACGTTGGGCTCCCTGCATGGGGCCTGCTTCTCCCTCTGCCTGTGTCTCTGCCTCTCTCTGTGTCTCTCATGAATAAATAAATGAAATCTTTAAAAAAAACAAAAAACACACCAGTACTTCCCAGGGCTTGCGGGAAGAAATCGCAACCCCCTTGTATGGTGCCTGTGATCGCACACGTGTTCTAGATCCTGGGTCGCTCTCCTATGTCTGATACCATCCCAGGAGCCTGGTACTGTACCAGCTGTTTGGAATCAAACGATCTGAACGTGCCAAGCCCCTCCATGCCTCTGGGCCTGTGTTCTGCTTCCTGCACGCTTGGGCAGGTCATTAATAACAACAGCTAATGTTTATCGGGTCCTTTCCATGGACCAGGCACTGTACTCACTGCTGCATGTGAATTATCTCATTTAAACCTTACAAATTCCCTGGGAAGGGTATCCTCCCTCCTCCCCCCTCTGTATTGTTGGCCCCTGGTCAGTGCCTCAGGTGTGGGGAAACCTGCTGGACAAACAGATCTGGGTTTGGGATCGAGGTCAACACTGGAGTTAGACAAAAACGTGATAGTTCAGAGGCCAGCAGTTTGAACATGAATCAGGGTAGGAAACCCCACCTCGGCAGACCAGGAGGCTCCTCCCCACTCAAGTAAGGGTCCTGGGGCCTTAGAGGTTACTTGCCCTTCAGGGGCTAGCTGCTCTGCCCTGGACGTCACAGGTAATAGCAGATTTCCTATAAACCAGGAAGATTGGAAGCTCCACGGTGTCCCCGCCAAGCCTGTGAGTGTATGAGGGATCATCCGGGTCTTTGCCAGGGTTGGGAGCTAGCGTGAGGAGCAGGCTGACCACTCCCCTCTAAGGCCCCAGAGCACCCTCCCCACCCCCCAAGCCTGACCCTCTTCTGCAGGGTGGTAGAAAGCCCCAGTTCTCTACCCCAGCTGCTTCCACCTCATCCCCCCCCCCAGCCCTCCCCCTCTCGGACCATGCAGCAAAATTCCCCTGAAAATGTGTTTTTACAAAACAAAAGCCAGAAAGGGGAAGGAGATCTTTTGGGTGCTTGGCAACAGCAGCCTAGGGCTGGCTCACCCAGCAACAAGGGGCCTTGGGGAACGGAGCTCAGAGACTGGGGGACTCTCTCATGCCAAGAGGGCATCAGTGGGAGAGCAACACGCATGTGAACCCCCCCACCCCCACCTCCCGGGTGGGATCACAGGGTCATGGGGTTACTGGCTGTCTCAGGTGCTCACTGCTTGGCTCAAGTGTAAGCTGCAGAAAGGCAGGGGGTCTTGTGTTGGTTTTCTTCACTTTCCCTTAGCACCAGGTCTGGCATGTGGTAGGGCGCAGTAAGTGCTTGTGGACAGGAGGAAGGGCCGGAGAGAAGGAGGAGGGCAGGAGGAGGGAAGGTGAGAGGGAGAGAGGGAGAGAGAGGGGGAGGAAGGAGGGAGAGAGGGAGGGAAGAAGGAGGGAGGGAGGGAAGAGGAAGGAGGGCCGGAGGAGGAGGGAGGGAGGAGGAGGAGGGAAAGGGGAGAGGGGAGGGAGGAAGAAAAGGGGAGGGAGGGGAGAGAGGAAGGAGGGAGGGAGGGGGGAGGGAGGAGGGAAGAGTGGAGGGGAGGGAGGAGGAAAGAGGGAGGGAGGGAGGAAGAAAAGGGAGGGAGGGGAGAGGGACGAGGGAAGAGGAAGGAGGGAGGGAGGGGGAAGAGTGGGGGAGGGAGGAGGAGGAGGGAGGCAGGCAGACAGGTGGGTAAGAGTAGCAGGTGCATCCCGAGAGCTGGGGGAGGAGCTGTGATCCCCTTAGCCCCGCCCTTCCCGGAGCCCCGCCCACCAGCCTTGGGGTCCTTGGAGGGAGCCCCCTCCTTGGCTAACTGCCCTCTGGGGCTCCCCTCCCCTCCCAAGAAGCTGGGCGGCTTAGGGGCAGCTCGCAGACTCAGGGGCTGGCGCAGCTGGGTCGCAGCGGAGTCGCAAGGCCAGCCCAGTGACCCTGGGCAAGTCCCTTCCCCTCAGCGTCGGAAATGGCAGGTGCTCAAGAAAGGTGCATCCCGTTCACACCGCATTTTGAACTTCATTCATTGAGCCCCCGCGAATGAGCACCCCCAGGCCCTCCCTCACAGCTTCCTCCCAGAAGCTTCCACAGGTCCCTTACTCTCTGCTGGGCAAACCCACGGCACCTGCTGTGCCAAGGGCCAGGGATCTGGGGATGAAGGAGGGGGATCCTGTAGAGTGAGGGGGTCACATCGCAGTGTGAGGGGGACATTCTGGTCTCCTGGGTTTTCCTTCTCTCATCTCCTCCAATCCCCTTGGGCTCCAATGCCTCCTGGGAGCTCAGCCCCCTTTCTGGAAGGGGGCTCCTGCTGTCCTGGCAATAGACGCTCCCTGCTCACCCCCTGTACAGGCCCCAAAGGAGGGGAGAGGTCAAACTCTTCCCCTCACTCCTCTCCGCTACTGTGAAAAGTCCAGCCCTTTGCTGCTGGCTCTTCTGGGGCTGCTCTTTTGTATTTCCACCTCTCCCAGCCGAAAGAAGACTGTAGGAGGAAGGCAAATGCAGCCCCACTGAGGGGGCCTTCTCTCTGGAAGGGCTTCCCAGGCCCAGAGAGGGGAGAAAGGAATTTGGTATAACTCAGGTGTTGGTGATGCAGGCCTCACCCCTCCTCTTCCTCTTTCCCATCGCCCCACCCCTCCACTCCTCTCTTAGGAATACTTGAATCTCAAAAAAGGAACATGGGGATCTGCCATAGGACTTATATACAGAATATACAAAGAGCTCCTATGAATCAATAAGGCAAAAAAAGAAAAAAAACCCCTCAGTAAATATATAAGCAAAAGACTTAGAGCAGCTGCTTTGCAAAGGAGGGTGTCCTAATGGCCAATGAGCATGAGAAGATGCTCGACCTCATTAGCCATCAAGGAAACTGAAATGAGCCCTATATGCCACCACGGAAATTAAAAAAGATGGGTAGAGGCGCCTGGGTGGCTCAGCAGTTGAGCGGCTGCCTTTGGCTCAGGGTGTGATCCTGGAGACCCAGGATCGAGTCCCACATTGGGCTCCTCTCGGGAAGCCTGCTTCTCCCTCTGCCTGTGTCTCTGCCTCTCTCTCTCATGAATAAATAAATAAATAAAATCTGTTTTTTAAAAAATATTTTATTTATTTATTTATTTATTCATTCATTCATTCATTCATTCATTCATGAGAGAGAGGCAGAGACACAGGCAGAGGGAGAAGCAGGCTTCCCGAGAGGAGCCCAATGTGGGACTCGATCCTGGGTCTCCAGGATCACACCCTGGGCTGAGGGTGGCGTGAAACCACTGAGCCACTCAGGCTGCCCAAATAAAATCTTTAAAAAATACAAAACTAAAATTAAAAAGCTGGGTGATATCCAGTTTTGGTGAGGATGTGTTGTAACTGGGCCCCTCATGCACTGCTGGGGAGGGGGAGAGCCTTCACAGGTGTCGCTGAAGATGAACATACCCCTACCTGCCCCCCACATCCTCAGCCTGGGTATACACCGAACAGGTATTTGTCCACAAAACCCCAAATGTCACGGACACTAAGGTGCACAGGAGAGCAGCTGGTAAGAGTCGCAGCCCGGAACCTACCCAAACTACGGGGGCAGCGAATGGATGACTCAAGGCCAGTGCGCTTGGCACCGGCACTGTGCAGCAGGGAGAAGGAATGAAGTCCTGTCGCCTGCGCCCGCGGGATGGTCACCCACGGGACGGTCACCCGCGGAACACTGCGGGAAAGGAGGCAGCCCCGCAACCCGCACCGCCGACTCCACTAATGACAGGTGTGGAATCAAGCCACCCTCTCCCCGCCCTGCGGTGTCCAAAGTCGGGACAGTGGTGGCCTCGGGAATCAGGGGGCGCAAAGGGACTCCGCGGGCTGGTAAAAGCTGCTTCCCGACCTGGGCGACAGCTACAGGCTGAGCTCAAGTTGCAAGGACTTGGAGTTGTACCTACCCGCCCGCCTGCGTGCTGCACCTCCCTGTAAGCAGGTGTGAGTCCAACGGAAAAGAAGGTTAGTGCAGGAAGGGGTTGGGGGGCGGGGACAGACAACGTAGGCGGAGGTGAGTGGCCTTAGCAGCCAACCTTCGGGTTAGGGAGGCCCCTGCAATGGAGGGGAGCCTCTGCAGGGAGGGACTGGAGGGGGAAGGGGTGCAGAGGAAGAGGTCCCCGTGCAGCTGCAAGGCAGGCCCCTGGCAGCCTCAGCTGACCTCTCTTGGGGAAGTTCTGGAGCTAGGTCAGCCCCAAGTCCTGACTTGGGCTGCAATGGCCTGACCCTGACACCGCCAGGGCTCTGGTCAGTCCCCAGCTTGTGCTGGGGCGGGGAGGCAGGGGGTGGTTGGGATCTTGGGTGCAGCTGCCTTCCACTGCTGGGGCGTCTGTGTGTGGGAGCTGACCCCTGAAGGCCACATGCCACAGCCCTCCCAGCAGGCCTGCGAAGGGGCAGGAAGGGGCAGGTGGGCGGCCACCACAGGCAGCCTGCCACCTGAGTGGAAGCCATCGTAGGGCCTAAAAGGTTTTACTGAGGCCCCTCAGCCCGGCACTCCCAGCCTGCGTAAGTTCTCCCTGGGGCACTGATCACTCACTGACCTGCCTGGCATTTGCAGCCTGCGGCCCGCTTCCCACACAGAAACCGGAGGCTGGGATGCCCCACAGTGCCTTTGCAGTTTCCCTCCCACACCCTGGCAAAGTCTTCTCCTCAGCCTGGCCACCCTCCCCTGGCACCCACTTGGCGAAATCCAGTTAGCCTTTAGGATTCAGAAGTCACCTCCAAGAAGCTCTCCCTAATCCTGTACCTTTCCTAGGGAGCGTGGCCCTTCCTCTTCTGAACCCCCTCCAAGCTACCCCAGCACCCCGCCTTTTATAAGACTCTTACTGCGCTATTCGTTCATCTGCCCGTGTCTGCTACTGGTAGAAGCCAGTTTGCTGGGGCGATGCCTTATTGATCCACCGTACAAATGGATGGCTACCCTTCGTCGCCTTCCTCTGGGGAGCCTGGCACCGCCGTCCGTTCGTGCCTGCGTTTACATGATTCTAACAACCCTGGCTGGTGAGAGTGGCGACCTTTTAAAACTGGGGGAGCCCTTGCCCACCATCCCACAATCATTAAGTATCAGAGTAAGTGAAGCCTTGGAATACTCTGAAAAAGGTGTTTAGGGACGGGAAGGGAAAGGAAGGGAAGGGAAGGGAAGGGAAGGGAAGGGAAGGGAAGGGAAGGGAAGGGAAGGGAAGGGAAGGGAAGGGCGGCGGGAGGGGAGGGGAGGGAGGGGAAAGAGGAGGACAGGAAGGAAGGAGGGAGGGTTCCTCTGACCGGCCCTATTGGCAGCCTATTCTACAGGCCAAGGGACCTGCTGCGTGGGAGGGGCAGCTCTCTCCCTCCACCGGTGCTGCCCATCACTGTTCCCAGAAGCCCCTCATCCTGGCCCTGCGGTTGTCAAATCAAAGCCTGTCTGTGGAGGAAAGGCCCCGGGCCAGGGCTGGAGCCGGAAGGAGCAGGGCTAGCTCACCATTTTAATCCTGATGCTGCTGCCCTCCTTCTTCCACCCCCCAGTGCTCCCTTTGAAGACCTGCCTCTGGTTCCTGTTGCAGCATCAAGCAGGGATGGGAGATGCATCGCGGGTTAGCAGTGGGAGCCCCTAAAGCTTGAGTCCCTGGGGGTGCCTGGCACACAGAATCCCACTAAGCCCAGAGCACAGCAAGGCAGCGGGGGATTCACAGTCGGACTGGGGGCAGCGGACAGATCCACAGGCCACAGGCACAGACACACGGATATAGTCGTGCAGATGGGCCTGCGAGTACACAGAAGCTCGTCACGCAGGTTGCTTGCATGCATGGCCCCCGTGGGCCTCCAGAGAGCAGCCTCATATGCACGTGTGCGCAGGCCATGCATACGCATGGTGTGCGTGTCAACACACAAACGCCACACAGACACACTCAGAGGTTTCTGGCAAAGAACATTTTTGTCCTCAGGTTCTTGCCACCGAAGGTCTCCTGGTTCCATCTCTGAATGTTTCCCCCAGGTGTCCCTCTTCCCTCCCTACCACAGCCCTGGTTCCCTGCATCCAAGGCCCTCCTCCCCGCTTCCATGGGCTCCTTTCCTAGGTGACCGCTGGGCCATCCTTCCAGGCCCAGTTCAGCCCATCTCTCCGCTTCACCCTGACATCCAAGGCACTGCCCCCGTCCTGCCCTACTGCTTTCACAGGCCTGTCGTTGGCCCTCACCAGTGTCACTGTCGGCCGTGTGCGCATGGGCTTCTCCCTTGGAGCTCCAAGCAGGGCTGACACATGGCCCCGAACGTACTGGGTCCTCAGCGAGCCCCTGGGTGTGAGTGAGTGAATGAACTGGCCCTGGGGGGCTCGGATCACACCGGGCCACCTTGCCTGGCTAGGCAGTCCTGGGGCTCCGGGCTCCCCGCCACTCGGGGAATGGGCCTGCTCCTGGCTCCTGCTGGTTTCTGGTGCGGGCTCTCGGGGTGTAGGTAGAGCGGTAGGCTGGGTGGCTAACCCGGGGTGGGCACTCTGTAAGCTAGAGCCCAGCTTGCTGTTGCCAGTTTCTATTTTTATTTCCACCGAGGTCTTCCCACTACTGTTTTCTGATCCTCGTCCTCCTCCCTGCCCACTCAGCTAAGTGCTGGGCTCCCAGCACTGACTCACTGGTGCTTCGCTGTGGGATTGATCGTGGCTCCTTAAGGCTTGTTTGTAGTCGGAGATACTCCTCCTCCTCCTCCTCCTTCCTGCCACCCACCCCCCCACCTCCCCTGGGACTGGAAGCTGAGAGCTGCACCGAGTCCTGGTCCTCCCATCTCCCCAAGCTGAACAGCTGCTCTGTTCCGAGTCCTGTGAACTGAGCCGAGCTGGGACCTGGGGGGACGGGAACAGCTGGGCCTTTTTGCTCCAAAAGGCAGAGTCGTTGCCGCCAGCCCCCCAGCAGCTGCAGGCAGCCTCCCCCCCCCCCACACCCGCCCTCCCACCCCGAGGCTGCACATGTGGCTGGGGTTCCCATAGCAACCCCTGTGGGGACCGCTGCTGGCTGCTGCCACTTGACTCCATCTCCTCCTGGACTTGTGTGTGAGGTCAGGGAGGGCGCTGGAAGGGAAGGGCTGCCCGGCACTTTCACAGGCACACACCTCCCGTCTGCTGAGGACCGAGCTCTCATTGTCCTCATTTTACTGGCAAGGGAATCGAGCCCCAAAAGCATGGGCTTCCAGCCCCAGTCCCCCCAGCCGCAAACAAGAGCCCTGGTCTGCAGCCATATCCGCCTGTGCTGATGCAGCCCTGGGCAGGATCTCTGGCTGCAAGCAACCGAAACCCACCCCCTGGTCATAAACAAGAAAGGTTGTATGGAAGGACGGTGGAGCAGCCCCAAGAAGAAAGGACAAGTAAGACATACGACTGGAAAGGACAGGGACAGGAAAGCTTTGAGGGCCTGGGAGTGAGAATGAATGGACAATCATTTCAGGAGAATGAACAAACTTTGGGTTTGAAATCATCCTGTCTCTCCATTTAGGACTGCAGTTCAGGGGGGCCTGGAGCCAGGACCACCGGTTGCCTGGGGGAGGGCAGAGGGTGTGATTGACAGTCCTACCAAGCCCGCATCTAATGGGGTAGGGAGTGGTCTCCAAACAAAACTTGGGATGCTCTTTCCAGAAGAAATGCTAGGCAGGCCAAAACCCAAGCTCACCTGAGCACCATGCTGCGATGGGCACACAGAGTAGGAGATTTTCTACAGGGAATGAGAATTCTTCCAGGAAGCGGAAAGAGCATGTGCAAAGGCCCTGAGGCTGGAAAGAGCTCAGTATATTTGGGGACCTGGACTGAGAAGACCAGTGTGGCTAGAGCTCAGTAGCCAAGGGCCAGGGATACAGGGTGAGACGGGAGAGAGTGCCAGGCCCCAACCTCCCTCCCCATGGTGTTGTAGACCCCAGGGGTTGTAGACCATGGTGTAGAGCTTGGATCACATTCTGGGTAAAGTGGGAAGCTGTGAAAGCACATCAGTGCTCTACCATGTCTATGATTCAAGCTGATAGCTGTGCTCTGGCTGCCGGGTGGAGAATGCACGAAATCAGGGCACAGTGGACCAGCCATTGCGGTCCAGACTGAGCACAGGTGGCCAAAGTCGGGGGACAATGGGACACCTTTAGGCCACCTCTCAGTTAAGTCAGGTGCTACAGTCAGGTTGGATGATATCACCCTCTGGAGGTCACAAAGGTACCCCCTGCCCCAGTCTACTCCCAGCCCGCGGGTGATGATGGATGGACCCACCGCCAATCTGGCTGGGCCCCGCGCCGAAGTGACGGGTGACAGATGGGGTTGGAACAGAATGCTCTGAGCCATGTGGTCAAAGCTCTGCTCTGAGGAGGACTTCGGAGCCAGGAGTGAATTTATAAAAAGGAGTGGGGGAGCTCAGTATCGCTTCCTCCGCTGCTCAATTAGTGGAGAGGGCTGTGGGGAGCTGGAGTTTTAAAGATCCGCTTAATCATCTTCTGTCGGCCCGACAGTGTGCAGGAGTGCAGCGGGGATAATTGTACCTACCCATTAACAGAGGCAGTTAAGGCTTTGGGGCGTCTAGCACCCTCTTCTCCAATTAAGCAGCAGATGAGGGAGGGGCCCATGGGGGTAGCCTCGGAGATGAATCACTTGAAGCTGAAAACTTGGAGGCTTCAAGTCTGGACAGAGAGACGATTAGAGTCGATAAAATCACGATGGGAAAGGAGACGCTCATCCACTCCCAGCCCTGCTCAAGCTTGAGGCCCTGCGGGCAGCTGGGGAGCTGTTCTTTAGGACAGATTAGGAGTTTGGCTTTACACACGGAGGGGGGCGGGGGGGCGGGGGGGTGCAATATTTGGAACCCACCAAGCAGCCAGCTAGCCGCTTCCTCCCACCGAGTGTCCAGATGCAGGTGAACTCCAAGGTAATCCGTGTTCTGAGAAACAAGGCTGTTTGGTGTGCAGGCCTGCAGGCCGGGGGGGGGGGGGTGTCCACCTCTCCTGTGAAGAGGGGTGGGTGGGAAGGGCACTTCCTTCCTCCTGCAGCTCCAGTAGGTTGGCCTGTGCTCCTTCCTTCCCAATGGGCTGTGTCCTTCCTTTTCTTTTCTTTTCTTTTCTTTTCTTTTCTTTTCTTTTCTTTTCTTTTCTTTCTTTCTTTTTTTTAAGATTTTATTTTTTATTCATGAGAAACACAAGCAGAGGGAGAAGCAGGCTCCATGCAGGGAGCCCATGTGGGACTCGATCCGGGATCCCCAGGATCACGCCCTGGGCCGAAGGCGGCCTAATCCGCTGAGCCACCCGGGCTGCCCATGTCCTTCCTTTTCATCCAAATCCCAGCAGCTTCAGAAGGAGACGATCTCTATTAGGGAAGATGGACTAGCTGCTTGAGGAATTCAAATGTTTGTCGAGGATCACAGACCTAGTGGGGGGTGGAGCTGGGATTTGAACCCCAGCCTACGTGCCATGCAGATCTTCCCTCACTCCGCTACACTGAGTGGCTTCTATGAGATCATCACTGCCAAGGTCTTGCCCCCTGGCCCATGAGGCTGGGCTAGGGGAACGTTTCAAATGTTATTCCCAACTCTCTCCCCCTTCCTACCCGCACCCCTGGCTGGATCTGGAAACCTCAGAAAGGAGCCTCTGTGGCTCCTGACGTAGCCTGGGGTAGGTATTGGCAGGTTGGGGAGTACTGAGATGCCGAGCCCCATGCTCATCTCTGGCTGAGAACAGAAACCCCTCCTACCTTCCCAGCCTCACCCGAGTCTCAGTTTCGGGGTGTCTCGTCCATCACAAACACTAGGAATCCTCATGCATGTGCTGATGATCACTCACTTAGCATCCTCCTCACCGAAGCTCCCAGGCGTTGAAGTGCATAACTGTGGAGCTGCACTATTTGCAAAGAGGGGGCCCGGCTCCACCCGAACACCACCGAGCGCAGGTCCCCATGCAGAGGCCCTGACGAGGGCCAGGAGACACGGCCACAGCCTGTGGCCTGCCCAGGGACACAGCCACCCCAGGGGAGAGCCGAAGCTACCTCTGCTTCCCCGCCAGGGAGCCCAGGGCGGGGGTTGGGGGGGTGGGTGAGTAATGTTTCCAGTCCCCAAGTCCCCCATCTTATCGCCCTGGGAACTTTGCTTGGGGTTTATGGTTTGGTTGTTTTTCTCCATGGCCTCACCGAGGAGCTGGTTCTAGAGAGCAGCAAAAGTTGTAGGTTAAAATTGTATCAACAGGGCAGCCACCTGCCACTCGCTCCTTCCTTTGAGGCTCTCCTGAACTAACGGCAGAGTACCTGCTGCTAACTGTGGCCTAGATTCTTCCTGAGTTTGGAACTTTCCACGTCTGGCTTAGCTACTCCCAACTCCATAGAAGCCCCGGTGAGATGGGGAGAGGAGGGGCAGGGGCACCCGGCTGCAGCTCAGCCCAGATGAGAAAGGGGCTGCCCGTCTTCAACAGCATCCAGGGCCCACTTGGCTGCCTGGCTTCTGGGTCCCCTCAACCCCCAGGACGTTGCTGGGAGTTTCGAGTGGCGGTCGAGTTCTCTCTCCTCGCCTCTGCACACATTTACCAAATGTCTGGTAGGAGTCTGGCCAAGGTCCAGGGGCTGAGGACCAAGAGATGGATAAACCCATTCCCTGTCCCTAGGAGAGACACTCAGGTGGGGATCACACAGTCGCAAACACCACTCGAGGAGTTTCTCTGTAGAAGAGGGGCAAAGGCCCCCCTCGGGGAGCACGGAGGAGGGGACAACTGATTCTGCTGGGGGAGCAGGAATTTCCCTTCAGCGTGGCTGGCTGGGGCACGGGAGCCAGAGGCTTTCCAGGAAGAGGAAAGCCTGGGCCGAGGCAAGAAAAGGCACAACAGACATGGCAGGTTTGGTGCCACCTGGCCCCTGCTGTCTCTGCAGCTTCTGAACCATCAGAGTCCACAGGGCCAGCCCCAAAGTGGAGGGAAGGCACAGGCCACCCAGATGGCAGCCCCCGAGCAGGCTGAGAGCACCGAAGGGCTCAGGGGATCCTCCTCCTCCAGCTCTAGAAAAGCTGGAATGGAGGCAGGGAGGCTGCACACACCTGCTGTAGGGCCAGACTCCAGATGCAGGAGAGCCCTCGCCCGCACACCGTCCGTTGTCAATCTGCGTAGGGAACAGTCTGGCCAAGAGTCCTCTAAGCTCCCCTCCCCCTGACCCGGGGCTTTGGGGCCTGGCTCCCCGGACCCCCTCACCGCCTGCTGCCTCCCCTTCGGTAAGCAGGTCCCCCTTCACACCAAGCTGAGCATCCCTGGTCGCCTGATGCCCAACAGATGGCAGATGAGCGCTGGCTCTGAGGGGGCTGGGCCACGAGGTCCCCGCTGACAAGTGAGGGCTGGACTGCAGGACAGTGAAAAATTAATGAATGGTTCCCCTCATCCCGGGCTCAGTCGGGGCCCTTTCCTGCCCGGCCACCCACGTTCAGCGGCCTGCTGTGTGGTGCAGTTCGGGGCTGGGCAGCGGGATTGGCAGCCTGCCCTCCCCACACCCAGCTGCACCTCTTCCTCCTCCGCCCTGGCTTTTCACTTCCTGAGCTGTACACCTTCTTCCTTCTTCCTTCCCCTCTGCTGGGCCTTCTCTTCCCTTTGCCCCCAGCTGCCTGGAGGACAGAGGACGGAGGTACACAGAGGGCATGGGTGGTGGCACCCCGACACTCAGAAGCTGGCCTGATGCGCAGAGCCAGGCCAGGTTAAGTTCCTATTAGATAAAAATGATTTCACAGAATGCCGACTGCGGACAAGTTTACTCTGAGACCAAGCTGCAACGAGATGAAGCAAAGCCACCTCCTAATTTTGTTCCAGCTCAGACAAAACAGGATCACTCTGCCATCTGCCAAGTCCCAGATACCCCCTCTCTTGGCCATGATGAGTGGCTGCTACTTCTTTACCAATTTCAACTTTGTCTTTTTTTTTCTTTCTTAAGATTTTATTTATTTATTCTTGAGAGACAGAGAGAGAGAGAGGCAGAGACACAGGCAGAGGTAGAAGCAGGCTCCATGTAGGGAGCCGGATGCCAGACTCGATCCCAGGACCTGGCGATCATGACCTGAGCCAAAGGCAGACGTTCAGCCATTGAGCCACCCAGGTGCCCCTCAACTTTGTCTCTATTCCGGTCTCCCCTTTCCCTAGAGGGGATTTTTTTGAGATACTTCTCCAATTGCCCCCACTTTCCAAAGCCATCCAACTAGGGCAACCCCCACTTCCTGAGACCCTGCTCCCAAGTCACCCATCAAAGCCCAAGTGCATTCACTTGTTTAACTACAGATGTGTTTCTGGTGCTCTTTAGCTAAAGAGCATTGATAGAAGCGGAGATTCCACTAAGACTCAGCTGATACCCTCACCGCCTTGGACCAGGACCCTCACTCATCTCAGTAACTAGGTCCTGGTTTTTTTGTTTTTGTTTTTGTTTTTGTTTTTTTTTAAGCTCCCTGGATGATTAGAATGTACATCCTGGGTTTTAGGGACTGGGTGGGAAGTCACTTCAGGAGGCAGTAGAGGAGTCAGAAAGGCATTGCCCTGCACGTGGTGCTCAGTTACTGTGGACTGTCATTTCTTTGCTTCTGTGCCTTATTCATTTTGCTGTCCCTCTCAGTAAACATCTGTGGGATGAGCATCGATGCTGCTGATGAGAGGATGCGAATTGCATCAAATGTAATAATCTCAAATCATGATGCCATCTTTCTCCTCAAAGCATCTTTCCCTTTGATTTGGTGCTCTCCCAGTCACCAAGGGTGGGGTCTGGAGTTGGAAGCTGTGACTCATCCCAATGCCTTGTCCCCCCATCTACAAGGATCTCTCGGCACCCCTTCCTTTCCAATCTCCCTGACACCCTCAGTTCAGACCCCAAAGACCCCATGGTGACTTGGGCTCTCAGGCTTCCCTCTGGTCTTCTCAGTGCAGTTTATAGCATCCAGGACAGCTCTTTTGAGAGGTTGGCCTGACCATGACACAAGCCCAGCTCAGACACCCTCCATGGATCCTCATCACCTCCCAATGATGTTATCTCGGCATTCAACGCCTTCCATAAGCCAGCCCCACCTCACACATGGATCACACTCAAGTGTTCTTCCCATTAGCCCCATGCCTTCAAGTCACTGTGCTTTGCTTATGCTGATCCTGCTGCCGGGAACACCCTTCCTGTTATTATATCTGCATAAATCCTACTTACTCAAATTCCAGCTCAAATGCTACTTCCTCCATCCCTGCTCACCCCAGCCAAAAGGGACTACTACCTCTTTATAATCTCTTAAATCCATCTTCCCTTTTTGACTCATCTGTGACCCTTTATCACTGATCTGAATTGTGATTTTTTAAAAAATATTTTATTTGTTTAATTGACACGGAGAGAGCACACAAGCAGGGGGAGCGGCAGGCAGAGGGAGAGGGAGAAGCAGAAGCAGGCTTCCTGCTGAGCCAGGACCCCCACCCCCCCACCCCCCCACAACGTGGGACTGGATCCCAGGACACCGGGATCATGACCTGAACCAAATGCAGACACTTAACCAACTGAGCCACCCAGGGGCCCCTGAATTGTGATCATTTGTATTTACCCTCCATCTGTTCACAATAGGAGGCACTTCAAAGCAGAAGGTAAGGGCGCAGACTTTGCCATCAGGAAACCCTGGAATTCCCATTCTACTTCCTCTTCCTGCTAGTTGGGTGACCTTGGGCAAGTTTCTTAACTCTTCCGAGCCTCAGTTTCCTCACAAGCATAATGGCGGGGGGTGGGGAACCTCACAGGGTTATAGTAAGGATTAAATTAGATAGTCATGCATTTGGGATGCCTCAGGCAAAACCTGGCATAAACCATAGCTCTTATCATTATAATGCCAATGTTATAATTACCAGGAAGAGATCTGGAGTAGAGTGCATCGTCTTCCGTATGCACATAGGTTACCTGGAGATCTTGTTAAAATTCAGCTGTGATTCAGGTGGTCTGGGTGGGACCTGAGATTCTGCATTTTTTTTAAAGATTTTTATTTATTTATTCATGAGAGACACACAGAGAGAGGCAGAGACACAGGCAGAGGGAGAAGCAGGCCCCATACAGGGGGCCCGACGTGGGACTTGATCCTGGGTCTCCAGGATCAGGCCCTGGGCAGAAGGCAGCGCTAAACCACTGAGCCACCCGGGCTGCCCAGATTGTGCATCTCTAACGAGCTCCCAGGTGCTGCTGTTGCTTCTGGTCCAAGGAGCACACCTGGGGTGGCGAAGTCCTGGAGGACCGGGCTTGTGTCTGGTATAGCAATCTCTCTCTCACAGAAACTAGCATGGTTTTCTGCCCAGAGTAGGGGCATCATCATTTTTTTAAAAATGAATGCATCGTCATGGCAGTGTAGGAATCATATCACACATAGCCTTCCTTACTCAGAAGATTGCACACACCCACCCCACACCAGCTAATCTAACCTTGCGTAGGACTGAGATTTCCCAGGGGCCCAACTGCTGTGTTTCAGAAATCAGTGCTCCGGGATGGAACCGGCTGTGCACTAACCTTATAGCCCTGATTAATTCCCTCCCTTTGTTTGCCTCATTATCGTGATTAGGTTCTGCCCGTAGCATAGCAACGGCTAATTGTAGGCTGGTTGCAGAGTGCATAATTTCTGCTATTAAAATTTTATCGAGGCTTAATTGTGCTCCTTTTTGCAGCAGCAAAGCTTCAAAGTTTCAGAAAAGAGGGGATGTGGTTAGTGGGAGCTGATGATTTTTTAATCTTAGCAAGCTCTGTAAAGCTCTGCTCTGCAATATCATTGACCTTGAGGTGGTTTCCCGTGGCCAGAAAGAAGCCCATCATTTATTTATTAACCCTCCAGAAGGTCTGCGAGCAATCCCCTGTGGCCAGGCAGAAAGCATATTATGGGTCAAATGCCATTACAAAAAGCCCCAGAGGGCAGGCCTACCAAACAGTTTGGTAGTGTGGGCATTTGGGCAGGCGAGCTGCAGTTTGCACTCAGAAGTGGTGCAGTGTGCAGACAGATGGATCACTCACAGATGCCCTGTGCCACTCAGTGCCCCTCCAAAACCAGTGGACTTTGAAAGTGGTTTTCTAGGAACTGGAGTGCCAGATTGCCCCTTTCTGCGTTTAGTGGTGGGTAGCAAGAGATGAACCCATTAGCAGGTACTTTCTACAAATGGTTTCCAAACACAAGTGATCACTAGCATCACCTAGGGAGCTTGTTAGAGCCGCATACTTCCAGGCTCTAGCCCAGACCTGCTGATTCAGAGTGGGGGCAGGGAGAGCTGGGAAGCAGTTGCCAGGTGGCACTGATGCTGAGCTACTTTGGGAATCACTAACCTGCAGCCATGAGGGACTCTGGAAAATATAAAAAAGGCAGCAGAACCAACTGCCCCTTGGGGGAGGGGGCCCATTTACCCTGCTTGGCTCAAACTGGAACCACAAGGCCAGCAGGTGTGGGACGACTCTAAGTTAGAGATTTCCAAACTGCTGCGTGCATCAGAATGAACCGGAGTTAAAACAGATTGCTGGACCTTGCCCCCCAGAGCGCCTCATCTGTTAGGTCAGGGGTGAGGCCGGAGACTATGAAGTCTTTAAAAAAGCTTTTAAAGACTTTAAAAAGTCTTTAAAAAGCTGTGAAAAGAAAAGGTAAGGCTAGTGATGCTGTTCTAAGGACCACACTTCGAGAACCACTGCCTTCAAGTGTTCTCCAAATTTGAACCAAATATGTCTCTTTGAAAGGGACTTAAGTTGTGTTTCTTGGTCCTCACGTTATAGAATATTACTTTGTAGGAAGACTCTATCCTCATGTCTTGGGCATCTATCTGTAATCCAGAAACAGTAATATCGGTAATGAAGTTTTGACCTGAGACATTATGGAAATGAGTCCAGGGTCCTGAATTTTTTTTTTAAGATTTTATTTATTTATTCATAGAGATGCAGAGACACAGGCAGAGGGAGAAGCAGGTTCCATGCAGGGAGCCTGATGCAGGCCTCGATCCAGGGTCTCCAGGATCATGCCCTGGGCTGCAGGCGGCACCTAACCGCTGTGCCACCGGGGCTGTCCCAGGGTCCTGAATTTAAACATGGTTGAATCCAGATGAATCCACTACCACTATTAAGGCAAGCGAGGCTTTTAAAAGGAGGTAGGAGGGGTGGCTGGGTGGCTCAGGTCATGATGGAGGTGGAGGGGGGATCCCTGCTGAATGGGGAGTCTGCTTCTCCCTCTCTCTCTAACCCTCCTCCCTGCTCATGCTCATTCTCTCTCAAATAAATAGATAAAATCTTTTTTTTTTTAAATAAAAGGAGGTGGGATTTTTGGCATTGCTTAAACAAAAGGCAAGGCACTGTTTGAGCTGTCCCCCAGCTGGGAAGGACTTGAGATAAAGCATGATGATGGAATTACAGTGAGCGAGTGGAAACTAATAGTGAGCACTTATTACAGAGAGGAGATAAATTGGTGAGGGGGAGGTACAGTGAAACAGAGAAAATTCAGAATTAGTTTCAAGCAGGGGTTGCAACCGAAAACCCTTCGGAGGCCAGAGAGATGAAAGAAATGAGTGAGGCAGAGAAGGCAAGTTAGAGTCTGTGGTTCCAGTGTGGACGAGACCACTATGGACTCTGGTGAGCTGGAGAGCCGTGGCCCTTCTAAGAGGGAAACGTCAACAGCTCTTGCCTCTTGTTGCCATGGAAGCATGTCAACCCAGAAATTGCCTGCTCTTTCAGATTTCAAAGGAAGCTGGGAATCTGAATTCTAATATGAAATCTCCCTACTTTTTAAAAAATTGAAGTAGAGTTGACATATAATGTTAGTTTCAGGCTTACGACATAGCGATTCAACACTTGCATACATCGCAAAATGCTTCCATGGGAAGTGTAGTTACCATCTGTCACCATATGATGTTATTACAATATTATTGTCTGTGTTCCCTGTGATGTACTTTTCATCCTCATGACTAATTTATTTTATAACTGGAAATTTGTACCTCTTCATCCCCTTTACCTATTTTATCCAGCCCCACTCCCTCCCCCCACAACCACCAGGTTTTTTTTTCTATATTTATGAGTCTATTTTTACTTTGAAACTTCCCTACTTTTTTTTTTTTAAGATTTTATTTATTTATTCATGAGAGACATACAGAGAGAGAGAGAGGCAGAGACACAGGCAAAGGGAGAAGCAGGCTCCATGTAGGGAGCCTGATGTGGGACTTGATCCTGGATCTCCAGGATCAGGCCCTGGGCTGAAGGCGGTGCTAAACCACTGAGCCACCTGGGCTGCCCTCCCAACTCTTATTTTTAAAAAAGATTTATTTATTTATTAGCGGGGGAGGGGCAGAGGAAGCAGAGAGAACCTCCAGCAGGCTCCCTGCTGAGCATGGAGCCCAATTTGGGATTTGATCCTAGGACCCTGAGATCACGCCCTGAGCAGAAATCAAGTCGGATGCTTAACCAACTGAGCCACCCAGGCGCCCCTGAAATTTCCCTACTTTTAAAAACTGAGCTCCAATCAAAATGTATCTGTAGGCTATCAGTTTGTAACCCTAAGGAGCTCAGGTCCTAATCCCTAGATTCTCAGTCACTGAGATGCTTCTGTGGGAACTTGGCATATTTTAGCTTTTGGGGGGGGGTGAGGGTTAGTTGTAAGGAGAAGAAAAGGAAAAGAGTCAGGGTAGGGGAGAGGGGATGGAGATTGAGTTCAATCATGAATGGCCAGTGATTTCAATCATGCCTAGTATTGAAATCTTCATTAAAAACCTCGATCCCTGGGTGGCTCAGCCGTTTAGCGCCTGTCTTTGGCCCAGGGCGTGATCCTGGAGTCCCTGGGGTCGATTCCCGCATCGGGCTCCCTGCATGGAGCCTGCTTCTTCTCCCTCTGCCTGTGCCTCTGCCTCTCTCTCTGTGTCTCTCATGGATGAATAAATAAAATCTTTTAAAAATAAATAAATAAAAATAAAAAATAAAAAAACCTCGAAACAGGGATGCCCCAGTGGCCCAGCAGTTTAGCGCCGCCTTCAGCCCAGGGTGTGATCCTGGAGACCTGGGATCGAGTCCCACGCTGAGCTCCCTGCGTGGAGCCTGCTTCTCCCTCTGCCTGTGTCTCTGCCTCTCTGTGTGTATCTCTCATGAACAAATAAATAAAATCTTAAAAAAAAAAAAACAGCCTCGAAACAGGGATGCCTCGGTGGCTCAGTGGTTGAGCATCTGCCTTTGGCTCAGGTCCTGATCCCAGGATTCTGGGATCGAGGCCCCCATCAGGTTCCCCTGCATGGAGCCTGCCTCTCTGTCTGCCTGTGTCTCTGCCTCTGTCTCTGTGTCTCTCATGAATAAATAAATAAAATCTTTAAAAAAATAAAACAAATAACCTCTAGACAACAGGTTCAGGTGCTCCCGGGTTGGTGAACTCCTGGAAGTGCTGACTGGGTAGTGCCTGGAGAGGGCCTGGAAGCTCCATATGCACCCCCAGACCTTGCCCTATGCTTCTCTTCCATTTGGCTGTTCCCGAGTTAAATCTTTTTTAATAAGCCAGTAAACACAAGTAAAGTGCTGAGTTCTGTGAGCAGTTCTAGCAAATTATTAAATCTGAGGAGAGGGTAGTGGAACCCTGGATTTATAGCTGGTTGATGAGCAGTAAGGATGGCCCAGGACTCATGACCAGCATCTGAAGTGGGGGTCATCTTGTGCGATGGAGCCTCTAGCCTGCGGGGTCTGACTCTAATTCTGGCTAAATAGTATCAGAATTGGATTGAACTGCCGGACACCCAGTTGAGGATGTGAGAACTGTAGAGACTCTGGTTGGCTGGAAGTACTGGAACACATGATAAACAGTGACTTAAGTAAGATGTTTATCATTCTCTTGATTTTTTTTTTAAGATTTTTATTTATTTATTCATGAGACACAGAGAGAGGTAGAGACACAGGCAGAGGGAGAAGCAGGCTCCATGCAGGGAGCCCAACGTGGGACGTGGGACTCGATCCTGGGTCTCCAGGATCACACCCTGGACTGAAGGCAGGTGCTAAACCGCTGAGCCACCCGGGCTGCCCCCCCCCCTTTTTTTTTAATTTTAATTTATCATTCTCTTGTAACAAGAAGTCAACCTGTGTTTCAACCATAAGGACAAGCCACCCCGGGGGGGAAACTAGGAAAGCCTAACTAACCGGGCACATTCACATCCTGAACAAAACTGCGGTTTTAACAAAGAAGGAGGAAGGAGGAATGGGCATATATTTTGCAGTGTCTGCCACAGCCAGCTTCTGCTAGAAAAAGAAACTTGTGTTCTTCTCACAATTTTTTCCTTCTCTACCAAATTTAGCTGTAACACCGCAGGCCCAGCAGCCCATACAGCCCATGTTTACCCCATGCTCAGAGGAAGAAGTCTCTGTCTCCCCGTAACGGCTCAGCATTTTGTCTTTGCTTCTTCCAGGCTCCTGTCATAAGAAGCTGATTGATCTTGAACTTGATTCAGCCCATTGATATCGTCACTACTGACAAAAGGCCTCAAGACAATCGATGTGAAATCTGAAGCAACCGAGATGAGCAAACATTTTCAAATAAGCATACCTTCTGCAGAGGCTGCTCGGACTTCCAGGGTATTTGGCACGAAGGAAGAGGCCACAGAAGGAGCTAAAAATAAAGCCTGCAGTTCACAGAGTTAGCCTGTGGCCGTTTCATGAGTTACAAGTGCCTTGGTGGGAGTGGGAGTGAAGCAATAAAAGAAGATGAGATTGAAAATTCACTCACTTTCTTTGTTGTTTAGCAACTTCTTGGAGGGAGGGAACGGAGATGGATGGGACGTAGCATCACGGAACCAGGACTTGGCAGTGTGCTTAGAAATGAATTTATCCAACCTTTCACCCCATTGCAAATAATAACAGCTAACATTTACTGGGTGTTTACTGCATGCCAAACGTTATACAAAATAATTTACTTGCACTCTTTAGTTTTAGCCTCACCGTATCTCTAAAAGGCAGCATGATTTTTTTTTTAAGGCAGCATGATTTTAATGCCTGTTTTATAGGCATCAAGTTAACTAACTCCTCGAAGGCCACGGTGACTAATGGTGGGAGGGAATGCCTGGCTCGGCACTGCCTCCTCCTGTGCTCCTTCTATCCCATCCCCTGGCGACTTCCACCCCTTCTACTTCTGCATCCCGAGACAGCCCATCCCGATTTGGAAGGCTTGGTTGCTCCAAAAGTCATCTGTCTAGGAAGGTGAAGTCTGCTTCTCTAGAACTCGTGTCATCTGGTCCACCCACCAAAGTACCACACAGGCCAGTCCCCTGCCCTGCGACAGTCCTTCCAATATCTGCACTCCACAGTCCTACATCCTCGGAGCCTAATCTTCTCCAGGCTAAATACCCACAGCCAACGTCGCCCTTCCCCATCAGACCTTCCGAGGTGTTGCGCTTCTTCCTCTGGGTGTCCTGTTCTCTGTGAATTCGAGCTTCCACAGACACCGGGCTAGTCAGGAAAACAAAAGGAACAGGCCGTCAACAGTAAAATTGCATGGTCTTCTCACTCTCCCGTTTCCCCACTCTGCACAGAGAGCTGGATACGAAGTTTTCCTCTGCAAATTCAGTAATAGAAGGCAACCAACCCTCAGCCGCATGGTTGGCGATGGCAGGGAGTGGTGGGCAAACTGGCAAACAAATGCTTGGTCTGAAGGAAGCAGATGCTGCTCGGATCCAGCCAGGTGTTGTCATGAAGCGATGATGCCAGTGCCAGATCTTGGAAGCTTTCGGAAGCTGCTGGAGATCTGGGTTTCTGTTTGGAAATTTTTTATTTTTATCAGATCAGTTTTTGTGCATTCTTGATTCTGTTTTTGTTGGTTTTTTTTTTTTTTTGACAGCATTGTGTAAGCCAAATAGAATGTGCCCCTGGGCTGCTGGTTTACAACTGCTACTACTGTTCACCGGCTAGATCCAAAGCCCTGGGGATGTCTGGCCAGTCCCGGGATGTGGGACCCTCACCTCTCTTGACCTAAACATCATGCTTCTAGGAGTGGAGACTGAATTTGCACCAGCTTTCCTGGCAGCTGTGTCATATTTTAAGTTCATATGGAATTTATGGCCAAGGGAGTAATTTAAAGCCTTCATGTCAAGTCTCGTCCAGCCTGAGCTCTCTAACCATCTTGTGCCATGATGTTGTGAACCTCACTGCAGGACTTTGCATTCACCCTTGTCGGCCCTCATTCTGTCTTGGAGAGTTTTGTTTCTTTCTTTCTTTCTTTCTTTCTTTCTTTCTTTCTTTCTTTCTTTTTTTTTAAGATTTTATTTATTATTCGTGACAGAGAGAGAAAGAGGCAGAGACATAGGCAGAGGGAGAAGCAGGCTCCATGAATGGAGCCTGACTTGAGACTTGATCCCGGGACTCCAGGATCACACCCTGAGCCGAAGGCAGATGGTCAACCCCTGAGTCACCCAGGCATCCCTGTCTATTTCTTTCTAACCCACTTTTTTTTTTAAGATTTTATTTATTTATTCATGATAGTCACAAAGAGAGAGAGAGGCAGAGACACAGGCAGAGGGAGAAGCAGGCTCCATGCAGGAAGCCCGACGTGGGACTCGATCCTGGGTCTCCAGGATCGTGCCCCGGGCCAAAGGCAGGCACTAAACCGCTGCGCCACCCAGGGATCCCTTTCTAACCCACTTTTGTGCATAGCTTTGAACAATGCAGCATCCGTGAAATCACCCACTGGGCCCAGTACCCTGATAGACTCTGATCAGTCCTGAGGGCATTAATGTTGGCTAAAAATATGGAGCTCCAAGGCACCCCCAAATATCACCAATGTACTAGTAACACTTCCTGGCTTTAGGCTGCAAGGATACACGTCTATGTTCAGCATGTACTACGAGCTCAAGCCTGCCAGCTCGTTCATACCGATGCCCCACCTGCCGCAGAGACCCCTCCTGCAGCTCTGCCCAGTGACCAAGGCTTCACTCCTCAGCACTAAACCTGAATTCTCAGCTCTGCATTGGAATTCTGAGATTGATTATGGATTGAACAGAATTTCCAGCTCTGGATCTCAGTTTCACCTCTGGATGTACGCTCACACCCAGGGACTCAAGGATCAGTGTGGCCCCAGCTTAGTGCCCATCCTAGGCACTTGGCCCCTTGCCTGCGGTCTGAGGCTGAACAACTGCTGTCCAGGAGGCCACACACTGTGCCAGGCACTGTTCTTGGCACTGCAGCACCCATTATCTCAGTGGTGAATCTGCTTAACTTCCACTGTCTTCTGGCCCACATTTTCCAGTTGATCCTATTTGATTACCAAGGGATTTGTATTACTCGTGCTATTCCTGCCACGTGGTGAGTAATTGAGAGCAGGGTACCTAGCTGTTCAGCAGCTTGCCCAAAGCCAGCATGGCTCATCATATTCTCTCTCTTTTGGGGAGCTCTTCATGCCTCACTCTTCTCATCTACAAAATGGAGTTGTTGCAAGGGATCTGTTGACAAAAGCTAAGCGTTTATAAGCAGAGCTGGGCATGCAGGGGCACTTACGAATGTTAGCTCAAAGGAAGAGCAGTTGGAGAACTCATTGTGGGCATCTCCTGGGTGAGTTCCCAGTAGCCAAAGAGGGGACACCCCTTCTCTAAGGAAATGTCATTAATCCCCTACCAGCAAACAAGCTCAGCAGCAGGTGCTCCAAGTCATTTTTCTAGCAAAAGGGAAGATTTGATTCAAGCCATCCACATGGCCTCTGGATGACAGGCCTGACTCCCACCTCTCTGCCCATTACTTGTTGGGTCAATCCTCTGCCCTCCCTGAGCTCAAGTTCCCTATTTGTAAGATGGGGGTACTAATGGGTAGCCTATAGCACTATGGTGGGGAGTCAAATGAGATTTTTTTTAAATTTTATTTATTTGAGAGGGAGAGAGCGCAGAAGTGTGGGGGGAGGCAGAGGAAGAGGGCAAAGCAGACTCCCCGCTGGACCCTGAGATCATGACCTGAGCAGAAGTCAGACACTTAACTGACTGAGCCACCCAGACACCCCAAATAAGACTTACAATAAGATACCCGGCACATGGTAGGCCCCCGATCCAGTGACAATGATGAAGATACTGAGCCAAGTACCGTCATTGGACCCTCCAGGGGAGCTAGAGCAGCCTTCCTTTTCTCTTGCCAGATTTGCAAAAATTAAATTACAACAACCATATTTCTTGCTTTTTGTTTTAAAAAATTCAAACAATGTGAGCATTTATAAAATAGAAAGTTGGATGGACCTCTCTTAATTCCCATCCTACTCTCTAGAAAGAGCCACCACTAGCTGTTTGGTATGTGCCCTTGCTGATGTTTTTCTACATCACACACCCACACATGCACACATTATTTTAAAGCCACATCAGGATCATGCCAAAGACTCTTCTACAGCTCGTTTCTTTCTCTAAGCAGAATTTCATGGCCACTTTTCCAAGTTAGAGTATATGGAGCTAGTCCAGTGTTAAAAGCTGAATTGTGTCCTCCCCAAAATGCATATGTTGAAGGCCTAACCCCGGGTACCTCAGAATGTGACTGTACTGAGAGATAAGGCCTTTAAAAAAGGTAATGAAGTTAAAATGGGTGATTAGGATGTGCCCTAATCCAATATGACTGGTGTCCTTTTTTTTCTTTTTTATTTTTTGACTGGTGTCCTTTTAAGCAGAGATTAGGATACAGAAACATCAGACAAGTGAATGCCCAGAGAGATGAGCAGGTGAGTGCACAGCGAGCAGGGGGTGAGTGGTCTGCAAGCCAAGGAGAGAAGCTTCAGAAGAAATCTCAGCCTTGACACCTTGATCTTGGACTTTTAGTCTCCAGAAGTTGGAGAAAACCCCTTTCTGTTGTTTCAGGCCCCCAGTCTCTGGTTTTTGTTAACGGCAGCCCAAGCAAACTAACACACCCAGGCTTTCATAGAGACACAGTGTTCCATTTCATAGACACTACAAAAAATGTGTTTGCTGATGGACTTTTCGGTTGTTCACAGGTTTCTGCTATTACTTAGAAGGCTGCAGGCAATGTCTTTGCAATATGCTTTGTGTATATATGTGGTTATATTTGTAGGCTCTGTTGCCATATGAGGATCGAGTGGGTTGAGGATATGCACATCTTAGACAATATATGAATTAGTTGTACCAGTTGAAACTCCAACAGTGCTGGCAAAATCCTGCCTCTCTTTACCTCAAGAGCAAAATTGCAGGTACTTATATTTTGGGGCCATAAGATGGAACTACACTGATGGTCAGCCAAAAGACAACACTCTTGGCCTTGGCTTTGCTCCACCCCGACTGCTCTTGTCTATTCCAAAACTTTGGTGCCATCACCCGCCTGCAGAAACACACCTTTCCTGGGTGGAGAAAGCTCTCAGCAGACTGTAGAGTTTCTTCACAGTGAAGGTAAACTCGATTAGAAGACGCGGCTGTGCTACAAACAGAGCATTGATTTTATTTTTTTTAATATAAATAGATTTGAGGCATACACAGTATATTTTTTTAAGATTTATTTATTTATTTAAGATAGACATAGAGAGAGAGAGAGAGAGGCAGAGACACAGGCAGAGGGAGAAGCAGGCTCCATGCCAGGAGCCTGACGTGGGACTTGATCCTGGAACTCCAGGATCGTGCCCTGGGCCGAAGGCAGGCACTAAACTGCTGAGCCACCCAGGGATTCCCAGTATATTGGATTTTGGGAGAAAATATTTCCTGACAACTTGCCAATATATTTGTTTTCTCGTCTTTCAACAAATGGGACTGGCAGCTAAAAGCTGCAGAAATGAACAGAGGTTGGCAATGCCACTCTCATGGGCAGCGCTATTTTGATCTGAGCTGACGTGTCTGACAGGCCTTTGGTTTGGAAAGAAAAGTGGGAAACGGGAATTGTCTTCTGTGGTGGAGATGAACCCCGGGGTGCCGTGGTCCACGGTCTTTGTGGTGAGTGCAAGGGGCTTACCCCAAACCACAAGGGGCTCGTCTTTCCCTCTTCTTGCTCTTACTCTTCAACATGTATGGATGTCCAGAGGAATGGATCATTAAAGGAAGTCGATGAAAAAAAGAAGCCATAGCCTATTGGCCTCTTGGAGGATGTGTGCAGGAAGAGTGGTCATGCCCTGTGGTGACCTGGGTGCTGGCTGGGGAGGAAGGGTGGCTGGCAGTTGTAAGCCACAGTAATCTATGCATATCGGTCTGCCTCCCGCCCGCACCCATGGGCTAGTTGGGAGCAGGAACGTCAAATCTTTGGCCGCAGCCAAGCACTGGTCCTGGGCACAGGTTCTCTTCCCTCTTCTTACTGTCTTACAGCTGAGACAATTGCATCCAGCTCTAGGATTTTTAAATTTAATTTAATTTAATTATTATTTTTTTTAAGATTTTATTTATTTATTCATAGAGACAGAGAGAGAGGCAGAGACACAGGCAGAGGGAGAAGCAGGCACCATACAGAGAGCCTGACGTGGGACTGGATCCGGGGTCTCTAGGATCACGCCCTGGGCTGCAGGCGGGCTAAACCACTGAGCCACCAGGGCTGCCCTAATTTTATTTTTTAAAGATTTTATTTATTTATTCATGAGAGACACACAGAGAGAGAGAGACAGAGACATAGGCAGAGAGAGAAGCAGGCTCCACACAGGGAGCTCGATGTAGGACTCGATCTCAGGACCCCAGGATCACGACCTGAGCCGAAGGCAGATACTCAACTGCTAAGCCACCCAGGTGTCCCCAGCTTTATGATTTTAAATACCACCTGCATGCTGATGAGTCACAGATTTATGGCCTGAGCCTAGAACTCTCTCCTTCACCCTGGCATTTATATGCACCTGCCTACCTGACATCTCCAGTTGGGCGCCAGATACTCATCTCCAGCTTTCAGCGTTCAAGAGTGAACTGATCTAACACTCCCCCAGTCTGATCCACCTGCAGCCTTTCTAAGCTCATCGGTGGCAACTCCATTCTTCTAGTCACTCAGCCATAACCCATGCAGTCACTTTTGACTCTTCATCCTCTTATTCTTCAAGTCGTATGTGGGCTCTGTCTTCCAAACATATCCAAAATCTTTTTAATACGTTCACTGTCATCAGCGTGGCCCTAAGTCACTGTAGTGGGTTGAATTATGCTCCTTTGTGAATGTGGCCTCATTTGGAAAAAAGGTCTTTGTAGTCGTAATTTAGTATCTTGAGGTGGGGTCATCCTACGCTCAGGGTGGGCCCTGGATCCACTAAGAGAAAGAGGCAGAGAGAGATCAGAGACACAGGGACCCCAGGAGAAGGCCATGAGAAGGTGGAAGTGGTTGTGGGAGTTTTGCAGTCCCAAGCCAGGAAATGACTGGAGCCACCAGAAGCTGGAAGAGGCAAGGAAGTATTCTCCTCGGGAGCCCTCAGAGGAAACATTGCCCTGCTGACACCTAGATTTGGGACTTTTAGACTCCAGAAGTGTTAGAGAATAGACTTGTGTCTGTTTCAGTCCACCTACTCTGTGTTAATTTGTTAAGGCAGGTCTAGGAAGTGAGTATAGTCACCATCATCTTACACCCGGATTGTTGTAAGAGGCTCTAATCCTGTTTCCATCCTTCTGCCCTATAGTCCCTCCTCAACACACAAACCAGAGCAATCCTTTCCTTTAAAAATTTTTATTTTATTTTATTTTATTTTATTTTATTTTATTTATTTTATTTATTTTATTTATTTTATTTATTTTATTTATTTTATTTATTTTATTTTATTTATTTTATTTTATTTTATTTTATTTTATTTATTGGAGAAAGAAAGATAGGGAGAGAGAGCACAAGTGGGGAGGAGAGAGAGAAGCAGGCTCCCTGCCAGCAGGGAGCCCAATGTGGGGCTAGACCCAAGGACCTGAGGATCAAGACCTGAGCTGAAGGCAGATGCTCAACCACTGAACCTCCCAGGTGCCCCCTGAGCAATCCTTTTGAATCCTAAGTCACATCTCCCCACTCTACTCAAAACTTTCCAGTGGCTCAATTTAACCCAAAATAGAAGCTGAATTCTTTATGGTGGCCCAAAAGGCGCTGTCTCCTCTGGCCCCTCCCCAGCTTCTCTCTCTGGACCCCAAGCCTTCCCCCTTCCATCTTGCTCACTCCAGTCCCACCACCACCTCCTTTCTATCCCAAGCAGAGCACCTGCCCCCGTTAGAGCCCCACCTGGCCTGCTCCTCCTGCTGGAGGGCCCTTCCCGGGATCTGTTGCTCCCCCAACCCCCGAGCTTCCCTCCAGTCTGATCCAACTTCACCATCTCAGAGACGACCGCCCTGCCCATCCTGTGAAGTGTGGACCTCCAGCATTCCTCACTCTGCTTGCCCAGCCTCCATCATCACTAGTGTGCTAGATTCTTCATTTATTTATGGCATTTAGGGCTTGTCTCCCGCAGGAATAGAAGCCCAGAGGGCAGGGATTCCTGCCTGTTTTGTTCATCGTGGAGACCTGACCACCTTGGCACGTAGCTGGGGTTGCACAAAAGTGTTTTGTGAAGGAATCAATAAAGAGCCGGTGGTGCACTTTTTCTAATTATCGTTTGTTTTCTGAATATGCCATACATTTACATCTTTCAAAGTTCAAAAAGCACAAGAAGATTTACAGCAAAAGTCTCCCTCCAACCCACGTGCATGCAGCTCCGCCTCCCTTCCTTACAGCACGACTGGCGATGTTTCTTGTCTATGCTTCTAGACTTCATACCTCTCTGTTTCTCTACCTATACCTTTCACCCCTCGTTGACTTTTATTTTGTTTTTATTTTTAAAGATTTTATTTATTTATTCATGAGAGAGAGGGAGGCAGAGACACAGGCAGAGGGAGAAGCAGGCTCCATGCGGGGAGCCCGATGGGGGACTTGATCCCAGGACCCTAGGATCACACCCTGAGCGGAAGGCAGGCACTCAACCACTGGGCCACCCAGGTGTCCCTCTTGTTGACCTTGAATTGACGCTGAAACTTAAAGGTATTCCACCGCAGTACGTGAGGGCCTACTCCTGTCACAGTGGGATGGCATCTCATGGTATATAGAAACCTTAAAACGATTTAATGAGCACTCAACGAATAGGCACTTAGTCTATTTGCAATTTCTTGATATTCCAGACAATGCCGGGACACTGTATATGGACTATTTCCACACTTGGGACTATGTCACTGTAGAACAGTACATTTTTGAAATAATCGAACTTTAACATTTAAATTTTAACACCTGAACACTGAGCCTCATCGTATGCTTGTAACCAGGCCTGCTATGCCCCCCGCCTGCCCCAGCCTCCCCTCGGCCCTCGGCTTCTCACGTTCTCATTCTGGGGGGGTGGGGGGGAGATGGAGTTCAGAGCCAGCTAAGAGGTCACTGGAGGATTTCTGGGCATTTGGCATCACGCAAAGGACTTTACCAAATCCCACCCAATGCTCGGTCAGGGAGCGATTAGAGTCCCTATTTACAGTTGAAAACACTGAGGCTCAGGATGGCTGAGTCCTTCACTCCCCCATGGTTGCAGAGTTAGTGAGAACCAAGAGCAACTTAGACTTGAAACCACTACACACTTAGGCTCCCTGGGCCTCTTCTTTCCCCAATTATAACACAGAAACCACAGTGGCAGTTACTCTGTGCAGTTGTTTTGGGGGTAGGAGAGGGAGTTTGGCAGATGGCTTTTTTTTTTTTTTTAAGCAATAATTTTCAGTTCAGGGATCCCTGGGTGGCTCAGCGGTTTGGCGCCTGCCTTCGGTCTAGGGCGTGATCCTGGAGACCCAGGATCGAATCCCACGTCGGGCTCCCTGCATGGAGCCTGCTTCTCCCTCTGCCTGTGTCTCTGCCTCTCTCTCTCTCTCTCTGTGTCTCTAATGAATAAATAAATAAAATCTTAATAATAATAATTTTCAGTTCACTAGATGAGACAGATTTGCAACATGGTCTGAGTGAACGCAGTATAAACCATCTACAGCCAGTGACAGGAAAACTGGGCAGAAAAGGAAAAAAAGCATACATTGGGGTGTGTGTGTGTGTGTGTGTGTGTGTGTGTGATTCTCTCTAAAAAAAAAAAAAAAAAAAACCAAACCATTTCTATAAAGGACTTTATTATAAAAGAGGAAGCAAAGGGGCGCCTGGGTGGCTCAGTTGGTTTAGCACCTGCCATTGGCTCAGGCCCTGATCCTGGGGTCTTGGGACGGAGTCCCATGCCAGGTTCCCTGCTCAGTGGGGAGCCTACTTCTCTCTCTCCCTCTGCTCCTCCCCATGCATGCATGCTCTCTCTCTCTTTCAAATAAATAAGTAAAACCTGGGGAGAAAAAAAAAAAGAGAGACAATAACTAGAGTGGATCAGAAACAGTTGGGAAAAGAGTTCGATCCAGGTCACAGTGATGTTTAGGGATGAACAGTGGTTCTCCAAGAGTCCTCCAGGACCACCCACATTAGCCTCACTCTGGGTACTTATTATCCGTGTGCAGATTCCAAGGTCCCTTCCCACATTTCCCCAGGAGTGGAGACTGCGTGTGGCTCTATCCAGATAGCACTACTCTGGCTCTATCATGAACCTTTCTTCACCTTTCCTCCTCACGCCCCCCCCCACCCAACCCTGTTTTTCTCCTCACCAGCATAGCCAGTGATCCTCTCAAAAGAAATTCCTAGGTTGCAAACCCAGAAATCTGCGTCTGTTTCTCATTTCTTTTTGTTGGAAAAAAAAATACTGACAGATGACCCATGAATAAATCAAGCTGTGCCCTGGTGTCTTAACAGGTGTCAGGATCCCTCCAGTCCTGGCAGTGAAGGTCACCCCAATGCCCATGGGCCCCCATGGTCACTCTAATTTCTGATGCCCTGAATCCTGGGGCTAGTTCTGTTAATGCAGTACCTTTCACAAACTAAGGAGGTGGTAAAAATTTAAGTAAACAGTATTCATGAAATGATCCTGGTACACGGACATTATTCACTTAAATAATCAATCACTGTCAACAAATTACAGGATACAGAGAATGGAATTAACCAAATGAGCTATGGATATAAAATTCATTTGAAATTCAATTTAGTGACAACATTAGCTTTCAATTAGTCTGCCCAACTGTTTGAACATCTTCCTTTTGAACAGATTTTTGAAAAAAAAATAAAAAATAAATGTAATTAACCTCTCTACTGTTCCATTGCTGTTGGGTGGCCACAGCATCATTACTACGTGGCTCCTGTTATCTGGGAGTGAAATAATTAAGTGATGACTTGGGATGAGGGCACCAGGGCAGGATGCCCTTTCTGGAGGCACGGTGGGTGGAGGGGTCCAGCAGGTGGGAGTGGGAGTGCCTCTGGGGGAAGCCCTAGAGCATCTGATACTGTTGTCATTGTCTCTGGATTCTCAGAGAAACCTTCTCAGGACCCGTCTCACACTCCAGGTTCCTCATTCCCTGTTCCACACGCAGTGGTCCGCCTTCTGGTTTCCCCCTGAAAACTCAGCACCTTCCCCCACGCCTTGTTTCCTTCCAAGGTTCTGCAACACCTTTTGTCCAGTTGCTCCAGCTGGAGAGCTGGAATGCCCTCGGACCCCTGCCTCCCCTCGGCTCCCATGGGCAGCGAGTCACCTCACCCCATCCAGTCTTTTTCCAGTGGTACCTGCTACTCTGTCTCGCTGTCTATGCCTGCAGCTGTGACAAGCCATCAGGGTCCTCATCTCCGCTCACTTCTTGCACCACTGCATTGCTACATCCTTACATCTGGCCCGCCATCCACCTGGTACACTTTTGCCACCCTTCAACAGACCACCCCTGACTCAAGACCCTGTCGTGGCTCCCCTGTGGCCACACAGTCAAACCCAAGCCTTCCGGCCACTGGTTCTAACGACCTTTTACCACTTCCCCTACCTGAGCTCCCTGCCTGCACCCAGGCTGCCCTTTAAAAATTGGCCTCCTGGGGGCATCTGGGTGGCTCAGTAGGTTAAGTGGCAGGACTCTTGATCTCACCTCAGGTCTTGATCTCAGGGTTGTGAGTTCAAGCTCCACAAAAAAAAACAACCAGCCAACCAAACAACAAAACTGGCCTCCTGCTTGCCTCCAAACATGGCCTACAGTTTCCTGCCCTCACATCTTTGTTCATGCCAGCCACTCCATCTGGAAAAATGAAACAAAACAACAAAAACCCCTTTCCAGTTGTCTCCTAGTAAAATCCTTCTCACCAAGTCCAGCCCAAACCCCACATTTGCCATTCAGCCTTCCTTGCTGCATCCTAGACTCTGGAGAGCTGTCTCCATCAAAAAGCTCACATGCCTATTGTCTGGAACATTCCTTCTGATCCTTAATAACATGCTTTGTGATTTTTCCCTCATGCTGTCAGCTGAATAGTACATTCTTTGAAAGCAGTGATATGCCTGTGGTCCCCACTTTTTTGTGGACCATCTTGCTTAATGGGTGAAGCTGCTTCTAAGCCTCTCGTCCTTGCTTCACAAAGGGCTGCAGGGAGGTGCCTGGGTGGCTCAGTCTGTTAAGTGGTCCTGGGATGGAGTCCTGCATCGGGACTCACTGGGGAGCCTGCTTCTCCCTCTGCCTCTGCCACTCCCCTGCTTGTGCTCTCTCTATAATAAAGAAATAAAATCTTTTTTTTAAATATGGAGGTATGATTTTACACATTTACTGATGGAAATGATCAATTGTACAGAACAATTGATGAAAGAAGGAGCCTTGCACTGAGTCTGGTTTTGCAGTTTTATCTGACCTCCTTCATTCCCCCTTAAATTTTAGGTCAAAGTCCCCTTTCTCATGTCAGTCACTCCTTTATACTCAGCGGACAGATGGCATGGTCCAGTGGAAAGAGCTTTGGAATTTGGATTCAAATCCTGCTTCTTCCCTTTATTGGCTGGGTGGCCTCGCTAGGAGCCCATTTCCTCATTTCTAGAAAGGGAATAAATACTTCCCTCTTGAATTTGATGTGAGGGCTAAAGAAACAGTGTTTGGTCTGGAGCAGCACTTAGTAAGAGCTCAGACATGGCCATTGCTGTTGTTAACATTCTCTTACCAAAAAGTTTCTCCTAAGTCTTCCCGAGAGGCACCGAGTCCCTTGCAAGGAGGCCACCATTTCTTCTGCATCAGCCACGGTCCAGATGACCAGACCCAGAGATCTGACGCTGTGATTGTGCATGCAGGGAGAGAGAGAGCTAAAGACAAGCACAGATCTGGAGTTGCAATCTCGCTTTAAACCTCGATCCAGCTGTTTCCTCCTCACAAACACTGCTCTCTTCTGAAGTTTGAGACTTCAGCTGGAAACGGTCAGGAAAGCATAACTGGTGCTCCCAGGCCTTTCTTTGTAAGGCCTCTGGAGACTCCATGATCACCAGGGGCCCATTCTAGTTTTCCTTGAACCCCAGCTCATTCACTGGGAAGCAGGAGCATGGAGTGTGTAAGAGCTTGCTAAGCTCTCTACGGGAGTACCTGTGGACTGGCTAGAACGGTGCCGCCAAGCTCTGCTACCTGATAGTATCGGCTGGGAAGTCCCCAGCCCAGAATTTTTTTTTTTTTTTTAGATTTTATTTATTTATTCATGAGAGACACAGAAAGAGAGGCAGAGACACAGGCAGAGGGAGAAGCAGGCAGATCCCTGATGTGGATCCCAGGGCCCAGGAAGGCAGATGCTCAACCACTGAGCCACTCAGGTGCCCCCACCCCCCGATTGACCGGCAGGGAGCAGGGCACAAGGATTTTTGGACGGTCTTCAGGCAATTCCAAAGTGCCACAAAGGCAAAACCGCCCAGAACGAGGGCGGGAGCCTCCTAACTGGGACTATCGACCCTACCCTGTGTCACATCAGACTAAGTCAGCCCTCAAAGCTCATCCATTCACTTATTCAAGCTTCTTTCCCTTCAAGCCCTTTCCCTGCCCTTCTGGGGGAGGCTTCCTCATCTAACAACCCCAGGCCCTGTACTTAACCCGTTGGGGGTATTTTTCACTCTGTGAATCACTTGTTTCTCTTCTCCACTCCTGTGAACTCCTTGAGGGTAAAGGCTGGTCTCCTTTTCTTTCTCTCTCTCTTTTTTAAATAGTTTATTTATTTATTTATTTATTTATTTATTTATTTATTTATTTATTTATTTATTTGAGAGAGAGAACACGAGCAGTGGGGAGGAGCAGAGAGAAAGGGAGATGCAGTTTCCCCACTGAGCAGGGAGCCGGACCTGGGGCTCCATCGCAGGACCCTGGGATCATGACCTGAGCCAAAGGCAGATGTTCAACCTCCAGAGCCACCCAGGTGCCCCTGGGTCTCCCTTTCTTACCCGCCACGCCTGAAGTGTTGAAGTGAGGGCTTACCTGAATGCACAAGTGAGTGAGTGGGAATCTCAGCTCAGAAGAGAGGCGGCCCAACAGAGAGCATGGGTCTGGACAGGAAGGTTTCCACTCAGATCCCAGCTCTGCTACTTAGCAGCTGTGCTGCTTTAGGCAAGTCACTCAGGCTCCCTGAACTCCACTTTCCTTCCATGAGAAATGAGGATAGTAAAGTCCTGATGGTGTTATTACAAGGAGTAAATGATATAAGCCATTTAATGTGCTTTGCCCAGTGCCTGGAACTAGTAAATGCCCAATAAATGTTAGGCTCTTATTAGAAGGGGCGGGGCCAGTATTTGAGGCTTCACGGGCCTACCATGCTGTCCTCATTGACTACCTCCTGAACCTGGGTTTCCCACCCTCTTAAGGAGAGCGTTCCTGGGACAGCTGGGTGAGCAGGACCTCCATCCTGTGCCTTCTATGTGTCAGACTGGGAGACAGCTCCCCCAGCCCTCAATGGGGTGCCCCGGAGGTGAGCAGTTGCTCTTTTAACCCCCTCCTGCTTCGTGTTGATTGCTGGGCAGGTGGGGCCAGCTGCTGTGCCTGGGCCACACCTGCTGTAGCCTGTCAGCAACACCCCCCCACCCCCGCCCGGCCCCCATCAGATTCACCCAGAGGACAAATAGGGCTCCTGCTAATGAAAAGTTCACTGTAGCCTCTGGAGCAGCTCCGCAGCTGCGGTCCTGGTTTTTCCTCTGTGTTCCTGGCCAGTGTTCTTGGGCAGGGCCAGGGCAGAGACCAGGCACTGAGGTTCCTTCCCCAAAGATCGAGTTACAGAGCACATTCTCTGGCTCCACCTTGAACATCATCAAAGACTTGAGCGAAAGCAGCCGGCCTGGGGATGAGGAGGCAGCTGCCTCCTTGGTGTGATTCCAGGGTCGCTGGAAAAATCCCTCCAGCCTCGAATCTTTTCCTGCTATAAGGCTGAAGCTGCACTACTAGATACTCAAGCTCATGATTTGGAGCAGTGGTGCGGTTCTCAAAGTGTGGTGTGCGCCCCCCACCCCCACCCCCACCCCCGCAGCAGTTGCAGCAGCAGCAGCACCTGGGAGCTCATCAGAAATGCTCAGGCCCTCCCCAGACCTCCTGAATCAGGATCTGGGGGAAATAATATCTGGGTTTAACACTCCCTGCTGGTGCTTCTGATGCACTGGTAACCACGGAGGGAAGGGAGGGTATTGCCCAGAAGGATAAAACACATCACTGTGCTAGTTCTGATGTATAGTTCAGCTCGATGGGCTGGGAGGAGGTAGGGACAGGGACAGAGAGTAGAGAGGGAGGTCTTGCCTGGCTAGTGCAGCCAAACCTGGGACAGACTCCCAGCTCAGCCTCCCAGCAGTTCGGCCCTGGACAAATTACTTGATCTCTTCAGCTTCTGCTTGTACCACTGTAAAATTCAGATTGCACAACCCATTCAAAGGGCCGAAGATGAAATAAGATATATAAAGTACTTAGGTGTGTAATGGATGCTAAGATCCTCTCCCCAACCCTCCAGGAACCTACAGAGAAGTCTGGGTCGAGTGCCCTGGTAGGGAAGAGGGCTTAGGATCTGTGAGTCCCACAGGCATGGACCAGGAAAGGAAGATACTGGAAGGGGATGGGAGGCCAAGACAGAGGAGAAGAGCAGAACCCAGAAGGAGCAACCCTCAGACTCCACCCTTCTGGCTGCCTCTGCTTTCTGGGCCTTCCTACCACCATCCTTCCCAGGTGCAGGGCCGGCCTGACTCTTTGCTTACCCTCCCCCTACTTCATTCTAACCTTACCCCCCACCCCCACCCCTACTTCATTCTAACCTCTTTCAGGGAGCAGGACTTACAGGCCTAAGTGCTTCCTCTGGGGGCATGACTGGTAGAAATACAGAAGTGGCGAGCTTTCCTGTAATGCTGGGTCCCTGGAGTTAAGAAGAGAGCCAACAGTTGATGAGGAGGCTGGAGATCTGCCTCTTGCCCAGACACTACCAGGGTCTGCCCAGGAGCCAAAAGATATGCGGTTGAGAGCTTCCCAAGAGAGGCAGATGTGGCCCTGGAGAGGCAGATATATGGCCCCACAGTGGCCTGGTTCCCTTTCTTTTAAGGCCTTTGATGGGAGAGCACATGAAGATCTCGTCTCACTAGGCAGGCTCATGTGATGTGGTTCTGGTTAATGATACCCTGAATTTCCTAGCTCCCTACTGGCAGGAATCCCAGAGTAAAGGTTTCATCATTAATGTAAGGGTTTAGGGGCGCCTGGGTGGCTCAGTCAGTTAAGCATCTGCCTTCAGCTCAGGTCTGATCCCAGGACCCTGGGATCCAGCCCCACATCGGGCTCCCTGTTCAGTGGGAGGGGGCCTCCTTCTCCCTCCCCCTCTGCCCCTCCACCCCTACTTGTGCTTTCTGTCTCAAAATAAATAAAATCTTTCAAAAATGTATACGGATTTATTCCCTACTACAATTCACGTCTCCATTGTGCTATGTTCTGAGCTTGGGCTACGCAGGCCTGAATTCAAACTCCAGGTCTACCATGGGTTAGTTATTCTGTTCTGGGTTAAAAATTCAATCTCTTCAAGCCTCACGTTCTGCCTTTGTGAAATAGGGACAGTGATTATTTATATACACAGTGATTATATATATATTATGTATATATATAATATATTATACATATACCTATTATTTCGAGGGCTAAAAATATGCAGTGCTGTTTGGATTCTTTATAAACACACTTGTTTAAAGCTACAGCAAGAATGGAGGACAGGACTGAGATGAAGGGCTGAGGCCAGGGATGGCTAGCAGGTCCCCCTGTCCCCACAGCAGGACGCTAACTTGGGTGGTCGGGCAGGTGCCTCAGAGTTGGGACGGATTCCAAGGACAACTCCAGCTCCATGGAGTGGAGTGCATGACCCAGTGGAAATGTCTGCTCCGACCTGGGCAGGGGGCCTGGGAGCAGATGCAACCCACATTTGCCATCTCTGCTCTAGGTGCCGCCTCCCTGAAGGCCAAAGGCAAGCTGGGGGACTCTTGTAATTACCTGAAGTAGAATTACAGAAGCCATTACCTGAGAACTTCAAGGGCAACTTCACCTCTTAATTGAACACCGTCTCCCAGGGTCACTTTGGAACCTTGGCGCTGTCCCCAGTCGCAAGGCTGGGGATCTTCTGATAAGCGTCCTTGGCGTGGACCCTCAGGGAGAGAAAGAGTCTGCCTCTGTAATGGTCCTGGCCGGGCAGGTGCACCGCACAGATGCTGAGGCTGGTTTCATTGTGGTGGAGGTGGGGTGGGGTGGGAGGGGGCAGCTACTAAGAGGATGAGAGGACCCGAGGAACCAAGCACCCCAGGGGATCAACTCCGGCTTCTGTGTGTTTCCCGGCTGGAGGCCTGTGAAGCACACGAGTGTTTACCTTATTAATCATCTCTATCCTCTCTTCTTCCTAATAATCTCCTCTTTCCCCACATCATGGAGACACTTTGAAAAGCAGGCAGCAGGGTCTCTGTGCAGAGTGTGTAATGTGAGGCAGCAGGGTTAACCAACTAGAATTGAAACAAACAAAAAATAAAACCTTTGAAACTGCAAAATGAATACATAAATATAACATATTAATACTCGTTAAAAAAAATAATGTGAACCAGCAGGACTGGGGCCCACTGGTCCCACTTAGGACGGCAGGCACGGTGCCTGGGGCCCACAGGATTCTCAGGGGCCATGAAAAAATGTTTAGTTTGTTATAAAAGCAGAAGAAAAAAATGAATATAATAATAATGACTATAGAATGATGAATCCAGCTGGGATTTTGTTTTCTTCATACCAATGTAATCATAGAACATCATTTTCAGTATTATTTTATGGCAAAAGGAGTCCGTGAAGGCAAAAATGCCTAGTGCCCAAGGAAGTCATAAGGCAGCCCTGAGCATGGGGCAGGGATTTGAATGGGGACTGGTGGCAAAGCTATGGTCCCTCCTCAGGCCTTGTTGACCCTGTGGCTCTGAGCAAATCATTCGTTTTCTGGTTCAGTGTCCAGCAAATGCAGGAGAGAATCCAGGGCTTCTCTTCCTCCCTGCCTCTGGGCCCATCTCTAAGGAGCCGGTTGCTGTGTGCAAATGTGTAAACACGCACCAGGTATGTAACAGGTCACCTGCTCACTACCCACACTGCAGAGGGAGACGCAGATGCTCCCAGAGGACGCTGAGTTTTTCCATGACACCCTAACATCCCCCAGGCAGTCACCATCTGTGACTTCCCTGGGCAAAAATAAGTTAGGGAGAGTCTGGGCAAGTTACATGGACCTTTCACGGGTCCTGGGGGCTCCAGGGAGCCTTCGGAGAACCACACAACTCTGGCTGAGTGCTAGGCTGGCTTCTAGAATAACCCAGGGGAGCAGGGAGATGGTGATGCAGGAGGCAGGGCCTCCAGGTGTGAGAGGCTTGGCCAATCTGCAGGTGGCCCTGCTCCGCGGGGTTCCTAAGCACAGGTGAAGATCTGAAGCCCCCACAAGCTGAAAGGACTTTTCAAAAATAGGTTATGGGAGAGTTAGCAGAGGGGGAAGGGGGAGCTTTGGGGAGGGTCTGCTGTTGGGGTGTGATACAACTTGCTTCTGCTCCTACCCCGCAAGGAACGCCCACAAATCAGCATCACTCACCCCAGCTCTGGAGCCGAGTTGTACGTTTGCTTGTTTTTTTTTTTTTTTTTAAGATTTTTTTTTAGTTTATTCATGACACACAGAGAAAGCGGCAGAGACACAGGCAGAGGGAGAAGCAGGCTCCCTGCGGGGAGGCCTATGTGGGACTCGATCCCGGGACCCCAGGATCACAGCCTGAGCCCAAGGCAGCCGCTCCACCTCTGAGCCACCCAGGCATCCCTGGGTCCTCTGTTCTGATGATGCCACTAAGTGCCAGACGAGTCCCGAGTGTGTGCCCATCACCCATCTGCTTTGCTGCTTCTTGTCCTTCACTCTTTCCCCCTTCCTTCCTGCCTCCCCTCTCCCATCCCTCCCCACCAGACCCTGCTCCTACCCCTCCTCCCTTTCCTCCACTTCCCCACCCTCCTCCTCCAGAGAGAGAAGCTTGCCCATGGGAGGTCCCCACCGTGTGGACCTCCAGCAGGAGCTCTGGAAGTCTCCCTGAGAGCAGTGGCAGCCACATTCCTGACACCCTAAACAGTGACCAGTGAGTGGAGCTCTCAAGGGCTCAGGCTGGCTAGAAAGCTGCCCCAGGGTTTGCGGCGTCATTACTAGTTTAAGTGTCATTTCTTTCCCTCTCCTCAAGCACTTTGGAAAAATGGACTGGGGGTGGGGAGATGGAAGCAGGGCTCTCGGAGGCCAGACAGCTGGACCTCACCCCGCCAGTCAGCCAGGTCAGGCCTGCAGCCTGCTGAGCCCGGCCCAAACAGCCTTCCAGAACCCAAGACCCCAGCCTGGCCTCCAGAAGGAAACCCCTCATCTGCCCACCCCCTGGGGAGGGGAACCAAGGAGGAGCTTATAGACCCAGGAAGTGCAGGCTCTCCCAAGGGCTGTCTGGTGGGGTGAAGGGGGGAGAGGCTGGGCAAACCAACATCCGGCAGGGCCCTCACCTCTGGGTTCTCCCCACACAGGGCTTTCCTCTCAACAGTTTCAAAGCTGCTCTAATGAAGGATCAAAGAAATGTACGTTCACACCATCAAAGGCCATCTTAAGAACTTATCAGATGGGCGAAATAATAAAAGTTTTTGAAGACCTGTCTACTAAACAGGTGTTCTCAGATCCTACTAGAAAGACTCATACCAGCTTTCTGGAGGCACAATTCAAAAATATGTAACCCAAAATACATTTTTTAACCCAGGGTTTCCGCTTCTAAGAATTTATCCTAGGATAATTATGAATGGCATAAAGAATTACTTACAAAAGTGTCCATTGCAATTTTTATTATAGGCCTGAACAATTTGAGACTCAGAGGCATGATTAGCTAAATTGTGGTATGTTTATTCCCTGAAATTCTGAAGAGCCATTAAAAAAATGATTATAGAGATGGATTTATTCTCATGGAAGATGTTCATGATATATCGTTTAAATTTTTTTTTATTTATTTATGATAGTCACAGAGAGAGAGAGAGAGGCAGAGACACAGGCAGAGGAAGAAGCAGGCTCCATGCAGGGAGCCCGATGCGGGATTCGATCCAGGGTCTCCAGGCTCACACCCTGGGCTGCAGGCGGCGCTAAACTGCTGAGCCACCTGGGCTGCCCTGATCCTACCTTTTCAAGAAAAATATAAGTGTGTTAGTTGTCTATAGCTGCATAATTAATTACCCCCCAAAGCGTAGTGCCTTAGAACAGCAAACGTTTATTACCTCACAGTTTCTGTGAGCTGGAAACTCAAAAGTGACTTCTGGCTCATGGCCTCAAATGAGGTTGTGGTCAAGATGCCAACTATAGCCATGATCACCTGTAGTCTTGATGAGGCTGGAGGCCTTGCTCCCAAGATAACTCCTTCACGTGGCTGTTCCGGGGCCTCTGCCTCTCCTCATATGTGCCTCTCTGTAGGACAGCTTGAGTGTCCTCCTGACATGGCAGTTGGCTTTTGCCAGAGCAAGTGATCCTACAGAACAGGACAAAGATCAGAGTGTCTTTCATAACCTGCCTCAGAAGTCAGGCTTTGTCACCTCTGCAATATTCCTTCGATCCTGCAAATCTGTCCTATTCAGTGTGGGAGGGGACTACACTGGTGGCATGAGGTAGGGATCATTGGGGGTCATCTTGGAGGCAGCCAACCCCAATGTATCACACTGAAGTACACACATAAGAAGACACAAGGTGTTTGCTCTCCTGGAGACCACATTCTAGTGGAGGGGGACGGGAGAGTCCCTGAACAGTGACCAGTGAGTGGAGGGAACCATGGGGGAATTGGCAGCAGAGACACAGGCAGGGGCAGACCAAGAAGACCCTTGTAGGGCATGTAAGGGGTTTAGGTGTTTCTCCAAGAGCGATACCAAGGCACTGGAGGGTTTTAATCAGACCAATGACATGAGCTGGTTCATATTTTTACAAGACCAGTCTGGCTCAGTGAGAGAATGAACCCAAGAGCAAGAGTGGGAGCAGAGTGACCAGGTAGCCCTTTGGAAGGGTAGTATGGTGATGGCTTGGTTGATGGCACAGGTAACCGCACGGTGCAGAAGGACAAGGGGATTGAGAAGGTTTGGGGAGTGGGACTGGGAGGGGCAAGACAGGGGGTAGGGAGATGGAACTGCTTTGGATGCTTCCTCACTGGAGGAGGGACCCAGAGAAGGAGCAGGTGCCAGAGGGAAGTGGTGGTGGTTGTAGGTTGACTTTTGTTGCCCTCAAAGTTACCTCAAGTCCTAACCCTTATTACATGTGACAGTGACCTTATTTGGAAATAGGGTTTTTGTAGATGGAATTAAGATGTAAAGTAAGATGAAGTCCTCCTGGGGTAGGGTGCATTCTTAATCCCAAGGGATTGAGTGTCCTTACAAGAGAGAAGAGACTCAGACACACAGGGGAAGTGCCACTTGAGGACAGCAGTAGAAACTGAAGAGCTACAGCTTCAAGCCAAGGAACAGGAAGGATTGTGAGCCACCCCCAGAAACCAGGAGGAGGCAAAGAAGGATTCTCACCTACAGGCTGCAGAGGGAACACGGCCAAAACCTTGATTTGGGGTTTCTAGGCTCCAGAACTGCGAGACAACACATTTCCATTGTTGTAAGCCACCCAGTTTGTGGTACTTAGTTACAACAGCCCTAGGAAACTAATACAGTGGTCAAGGAGAGGGTTTTTTTTGGTTATTTTAAAAAATATTTTAAGTCCTCTCTACACCCAAGAGGGGGCTCAAACCTGCAACTTTGAGATCGAGAGTTGCAGGCTCTACTGACTGAGCCAGCCAGGTAGGGGCCCCAAGGAAGGGATTTTTTAAAAAAGATTTATTTATTTTAGAGGTGGGGGAGGGGCAGAGGGCGGGGGGGGGGGAATCCCCAGGCAGACTGCCCCCTTAGTGTGGAGCCTGATGCCAGGCTTGATCCCAGGATGCTGAGATCATGACCTATGACCTGAGCTGAAATCAAGAGTCAGACGCCCAATTGACTGAGCCACCCAGGTGCCCTCAAAAGAGGGGATTTTTTTTTTAAGATTTTATTTATTTATTCATGAGACACACACACACACACACATACACACACACACACACACAGAGGCAGAGACACAGGCAGAGGGAGAAGCAGGTTCCATGCAGGGAGCCTGATGTGGGACTCGATCTCGGGTCTCCAGGATCAGGCCCTGGGCTGAAGGCAGACGCCAAACCGCTGAGCCACTGGGGCTGCCCCATTTTTTTTTTTTTTTAAGATTTTATTAGGGATTTTTTTAAAGATTTTATTTATTTATTCATTCAGAGAGAGAGAGAGAGAGGCAGAGACATAGGCAAAGGGAGAAGCAGTCTCCATGCAGGGAGCCCGATGCGGGACTTGATTCTGAGACTCCAGGGCCACGCCCTGGGCCAAAGGCAGGCACTAAACCACTGAGCCATCCAGGGATCCCCCAAAGGGGGGATTTTTAAACAGAGGGAATGTTAGAGCAGGTTTGTTTTGTATGCCACTGGGTATGAGCCAGGGCATGAGGCCCAGAGGATATAAGAGGGCTGGGGTAAGAGTGAGTGGGGTCACTGGGGGTAAAGGGGGGATGGCATCCAGTGCCCTGGAGGGTAGGGGGGTTGGTTTTTGACCTGCACAAGTCCTCTTCCATTGCAATAGGTGGAAAGGCCAGTGCATGTACAGATGGAGGTAAGTTCAAAGCCTGGTGGTGAGAAGATAAGAGGGCTTCTATTCTCTCAAAGAAACATGAGGCAGGAAGTGTGGGGATATAAATAAAGAAATACAGCAGGATTTCATTTGGATAGAAAAAAATTTGGAAGAACATATCTCAGCATCTCAATAGTGGGTATGATTAAAATGACATTTGGGGTGATTTCTCTTCTTTCTCCCCCCCCCCCCAATGCATAATGCCTAATTTTCTTCCAATGAGCCTACATTAAATATCCAATAAAAATAATTTTTCAATTTGTAAAAAAATGTATGTCTGGTGCTGAACCCGACAGCATCAGCCAGCTGTTAATGGGCATGTGTGCACCCTGGAGATGAGAGAAGGGGTGCAAGGGGGAGGCTGTGGGACTTTTGGGGTGAGAGGAAATGGTTGGAATCAAGGGGAAGCCTCAGGCCTCGGGCTTGGTATGAACACCAGAACAAAAGCATCACCCTCAGGCCACAGCTTCTGTTAGGGATTGGGGGGGTGGGATGGGCCTGCAGAGCCTGGAGGGATCGGATCCATCCTTGAAGGATGTAGCTCTTGTTCCTGGAGGCTCCGGACAGGCACACATCTGTCAAGGACCTCCTCTCTGGTGGAGAATAGCGTGCTTTCGGAGTTCTATGGGAAGAGATCCAAATGCCCATGGAAGCACCAGAAAGTCACGGATTTCAGAGCTGGAAGAGGCACACAGGGTGTGTGGGGGGGTGGGGGCAGGGGTCTTGAGGTTCTCTAAGTGTGCAGCTTGAATGCTCTCTCTCAGAACTTGCAGAACCCAGGACCCGGTTATTAGGAAGCCCCCAGCTGGTTGTGTTGGCCAGTGGAGCTTGGGAACCACTGCTCTGGTCTGTCCGTTAAATGATGGAGGACCAGCTGTGGTCTGAGACACTAAGTGCCTGGCCCGGGGCCCCGCCCACGTCCCCCCTCAGTCAGGGTCTCCCCACCACCCTGTTAGTCTCCCTTTCCTCGAGCCCTTCCTCCCCAGCGCCTCCTCTATCCCTTTCTGCTCCTCTATGCCCTGCTCATCCTTTGGGACCCGGCTGGTCACTCCTTCGTCACCAACATTCTAGAACAACTCCCCTCCCCCTCCCTGAGTTTCTGCAGCCTGGAGTCTCTGGAGTGTCTGCCAGACATAATCCACCCGGACGACAGCTTTGGGGATTTCAATTTTTTCTCCCCAACGAAATGTGCCCACCCCTGAGGACAAGCATGATTTTCCTTTTCTTCCCCTGCCCCTTTGCCTGGCGGAGAGTTGGGCATGCAGTAAGGCGGTGGGAGGCCAAGTGAACAGAATTCTGGACCAGCCCCCAGGAGACCACACCCTCTGTGAGACAGCCAGTCACTCCAACTCTGCCTCGGTTTTGTCATCAGCAAAATGTGCCAAGCGACTGAGGTCTTTTGGCCAACCCAGAAGAATGTTTTAAAGCAGTGGAGCCCTTTTGCGCAATTGGAATCGGCACCCTGATGCATAAACCAGATGAAAGAGGGGTGTTGTGGCAGAAGCAGGGCTGGGATCGTCTGCCTCCCCCCTTCTTGCCAGGTGCGTGATTTGAAAGCCCTTCAAAGAACTCCTGGCTGACCTCTCACACTGCTAATGCTCCACATGCCAAGTGTTTCCTAAATACTCACGATCGGCCAATCTGGTTGATTTCCGCCAGCCCTTTCCTGCTGCCACGTTGCAATGTTCTGTTCCATGGCCTTCTGCCTGGCAGGGTCTGGACATTCCATTCCATCCTGCACCTCGCACACAGGACTGCCCAGCCGGGCAGCTGGAGCACTGCACTGTCCCTCATGGGGGCGGGGGGGGGGGTAGGCCTCAGTGTCTGGGCACGGCTGATAAGTTTTCATCATATTTAACATAAGACCAGGGGCTCCCTGGGGAGGAAGATGCTGCTTTGAGATCCCCCCTCCTTGTAAGCTAACCGATGAGTGGCTGCTTTTCTCTAAGCTCCTTGGATGAAAACTGTCAGGGGAGATTTCTTAGCTGAAATCTTTCACTCTCCAAAGCTGTGGCCCAGACACTCCCACACTCTGCCGACAACTCTGACATCCTTTCTTCCCAGCCAAGAATCTCACTTACTAGCCGTGGGCCCTCAGGGAAATCTCCCACTTGGATCTTGGCACCCTCGTCTGCAAAACGGAGACATCAGAGCCTACCTTGGAAGAGTGTTACTCAGCCCATGCACATCAGTAGAGGTGCTCCAGTTGCTAGAATGTTCAAATGCACGTAGAGTGGTTGGTGAAGCCTCTGGATTTCCAGCAGCCTCTAACATTCTAGATACCCCCTTTGGGGACCCCCAGACATCCACAGACTCAGCAGCCTGAGGGTCACACTCCGTCCAACAGGAGCATGCAGACATGGCTCCAGAGCCAGTGCATGGTGTCAGGCCTTCCTGGTTGTTAAATATTTTAGCATGACCCTTGGCTCTGGCCATATAAGATAATGGATGCACAGAAGTTCCTGGGACATGAGAGAAATGGTAATTTTTATAATCCTCATACTTCACAGCACTGACTTGCCCGAGTTGGTTTTCTTGAGTCAAAGCTCCGTCAAAATTTATCCTCTTTCATGTGCTCACATCACCCCTTGTTTCCTGTGTCAAGAACTGAGACGTTGAGGTTGGTGCCTTGTATTGCTTTTTAAATATTCTTAGGTCTCCATGTGGTTTTATGACTATTTCCTTTGTGGGTGGATTTCAGATCAGATAAGTTAAAAGAGGTGAACCTGTTTTGTAAGAGTAAAGTGGTACAGGAGAGGGTGTTCTTCGCCTTGAGTCTACACTCGCTCTTGCCCGGGGCTGGAGCGCACCCCATGGTGTAGTCAGCAGCTAAAAGCTGGTTGGCCCATTTCACAGACTCCTACCCCGAGGACTCAGTCCCTCTGGCTCACGGAGCCCTGTGGCCGAGCTCACGCTTTGAGGCGCTACATGGCATGTTTTCTTGGTGCCTGTAGCTGGTTGAATGAATGGTGGCCCCCAAAAGTCTATTGAATGATTCCACCTGCTAGACAAGATCCACCAGGGTGGGGATCTTTGTCCTTTTTATTCACTGTTAGATTCCAGTGCCTGCAAGAGTGCCAGCCACATGGTAGATGCTCATTAAATATGTTTTGCTTCAGTGCAGTTGGTTTGATGCCTTCTGTCAGGGCAGAAAGGGGGGATAGGCACAACACAGAACACTTTGTCCCCCAAAAATGGTATAAACTAGAAGCTGCAAACATTGTATCCACTCATGTCCCAGCAGCCAGCATCAATCACACTGTTGTCCCTTCTGACTGCAAAGGAGCCTGGGAAATGTAGTCTTTATTTGGAGTGCTCTATGAGCAGCTGCACTCAGCCCATCTTGTACTAAAGGAAAAAGGAGAGAATGGCTTTTGGAAGCAAAGCTAGTGGTCTCTACTCAAAATGATGGGCTGAATAGAGGTTGTGCATTTCTAATGAACCCCTGGGTGATTCCAATGTAGGGGCACTAGGAGCCCTGAAAAAAAACAAACAAACCAAACCACATCACTTTCATTAGGTGTCCAACACAAGAGTCACAGGAAAAGTATTCTATTCAGTAGACATCCCATTTTCCAGGTGAGAAAATTGAGACCAAGAGAGGTGAAGTGATGAAGTGACTTGCCCACAATCCAGAGATAAGCCTAGGGTGCCTCATTCCCAGTAAAGGCTTCCTCCCGTCTCGCCAGGCCACTTCACCTCCTGAAAGATGGAGCCAGTGACAAGGGTCATGCTTTCAGCCAGGACTCTCAGTGGGAGGACTTGCAGCATCAGCGATATCCAGGAACTTGTTAGAAAGGCAAATTATCAGGCCCCACGCCAGAGCGGGGTGGGGCGTAGCACTCCGTGTGTTAACGGTCCTCCACTGGATGCTGATGCAGGCTGAGGTTCGCTTTAGGCAAGGGAATGATCTCTAATTGGGCAATTTGCAGAACTCAGGGCAGTTTTCAGGATGGGTTTCTTGAGACTCCTCAGATAGCCTGTCCTGCTCTAAGAGACCACCTAAAGGCCCAGCAAATGGAGGGCCACCGAGAAAAATAGAACTGAGACCTTAGGTTGGGTGGGGTGGTTTCTGAGCACCCAAGGGGGCCCCCAAATCAGGCCCAGGGCATTGGTGGTGGTTGAGGCAGGCATTTTGGCCAGAGACCAGCCAGCATCTAGTTTTTGTCTCTTAGCAACCCAGATCCACACCCTCTTCTGAACCCTAGAAGTTGCTGGGCTGTCCAAAAATGTGGGCTTCATTTTCTCCTAGTTTCTTTTCTTTATTTTTCCTCCCAGTTTCTAAAAACCAACTCCTTTTCTCTCCAGGCAGAGTATGACAATATCCACAGCACCTTTTTGATCTTTGTTTCTTTTCCTATTCATCTTTTAAAAAAATGTATCTGAAGGAGAGAAACCATCACTCTGTCCTTTTCCACAAATATTAGCAAACTAGAAATTAGAGATCCACGAGGAAGTTGGCTTCAATTCTGGGGGCTCCTGAGCAATCCCGATGCTTACAATTTCCCTTACTCCTCCAACTGCAGGAAGCCCTCAATTGACTTTAATCCCAAAGAACCTTGCTCTAAGCTCCAGGAAACACATGCCATTTGTCTCCCTTAGCCTTGGCTCTGTCCCTAACTCATTGCATGACCTTGGACCCCTCACCTAATCCCACTAACCCTTAGTTTCCCCAATTGTTAAATGAGGGAGTCCACTTGCTGTTTCTTAGCATTGACTACGGAAACTCCAGACATTGGGACAGTAGACGACAAAGGGGGAACTACTCACCTGCCACCTGGTGACAGCATACCTACATTATAGATACATTACCAAGGAAATATGCAATATCCTGACAAACCCAACCTACAAATATAAGCGAGGAGCCCCAGTTTAAAGAAAACAGAATTTTCAGGAAGGTTTGGCTAGCATTTAATTTGTCTCTGTCCTAATGATTTTAGGAAACCAGTTGAAAAAAGAGTCCTTTCCAAGAACAGGCAGACGAACTCAAGTACCGAATGCTTAGATTGCTATGACCCAGTCATCCATCCACTGATTCATTCATTTATTTTTTTTAAAGATTTTTATTTATTCATGAGAGACACAGAGAGAGAGGCAGAGACACAGGCAGAGGGAGAAGCAGGCTCCTCTCAGGGAACCTGATGTGGGACTCGATCCCAGGACCCGGGAATCACGTCCTGAGCCAAAGGCAGACGCTCAACCGCCGAGCCACCCAGGCGCCCCCCCATTCATTTATTTTATAGCTCATCTTTTTCCAAACATTATTTGAGGCAGATGTAATGAAGCTAAAAGCTATTACTTTGTTACAATAGGACATACAATACCTTTTATGTGTTGAGTGAGAGAAGAGGGCACAGGAGGGAAAGAGCAGGAAAAAGAAGCTAGAATAACTGACAAGTAACTAAGAGAAAAAGAAGAAAAAGTGGTCTTCATCCAGCAAAGTCCCATTTACTGGGCAAACCACCCTTTCTATTTTCCTTTGGCTCTGTTCTGAAAGGCCTCTGCTGAGCCGCATCGATTGGGGAACTGGGCCACAGTCCCCCTGCCATGTCGAATTCATCAAGGCTGCTCCAGTACTCACAGGAGCTGGTTTTCTGGCCCGATGGTGCAGGATCCCAGCAGGATCTTTGCAGCAGCCAGTTTGGGCCTAAGTGAGGAGGGGAACTAAAGTCAGATCAAAGAAACCAGCACGGAATTGAGATTCACTTCTGGGACCGGGCTCCTCTGCCCTGTAGCCTGCTCTGGGGCCTTGTGCCTGGTTCATTGGAAGAACTGTCAATCAGCCAGCCAGTCAATTGACCAACTGACCAATAGGTCTATCTTTACTGAGTGTTTCTCAAGGTGTCCGGGGGGAACACGACCAGAGGTGCTTGGCTACTGCCTTGAGGCCTTTGCTATGGAGAAAATGTTGTCATATAGTTTTGAGAGAAGTCATTCTTAAAAGCTGACCACTGGTTTGTTTGTTTAAGATTTTATTTATTTTTGAGAGACAGAGAAAGAGAGAGAACAAATGTGGGGGTGGAGGCAGAACCAGAGGGAGAAGCAGACTCCGCACTGAGCAGGGAGCCCGATGCAGGGCTTGATCCCAGGACTCTGAGATCATGACCTGAGTTGAAGGCAGCCGCTTAACTGACTGAGCCACCCAGGTGCCCCCTGACCACTAGTTTTAGACATTGAAGAAAGGAAGGAGGGGCAGGGTGTGACTGTCTCCATACACCTTGTTCGGAAAGCTGGCTCATGATAGGTAGTCATACTCGAAGGGCCTGAAATAAGAATTTTGGAAAGCAAACTCTTCCTCTTCAAGAGAAACAGAAGAAAGACCGCAGGGCTTGCGGTGCCTGAGGGTGGACCCTATAAGAAGGGCAGGGCTGGTAGGCCCTAGGGTCAGATGAAGGAGAGCCCACTCTCCGCAGGGACCCCAGGGCCACTAAGAGGAGAGGAGGAATGGAAAAGAATGGAGGTGAGATAAGCAAAGGCAAAGGTGGAAGAGTAAGGGATCTTGGTGCTCAGAGAATGAGGGCCAAGCTCACCCCAGATTTTGGGACTGGGCAAAGTAACGATGCTGGCTGTGGGTGTGGATGGGGCTTACTATGTACATAGAGTGTACTCACTGGTGAATTCTCACAATCCTATAAAGTTACTACCATTTTACAGATAGGGAAACTGGCACACAGAGAACTTATCTAGTCCAAGATCACCTACCAAGTAAATGGTAGGGCTGAAATGTGAACCCAGCCCCAGCATCCTGGCTCCCAGCCCCTGAATTCTTTCCTAGCCCCCGAGTGATGTTGTCTCCATCAGGATAATAGAGAAAGGGAGCCAGTGTGTGAGGAAGACAAAGCTTCCCGGCAATTGGTGGTGCCTCCTGGGGCTCCTGAGAGTGAGGCCTACTGCAGAAGGAGGGGTGCCTGAGAGGCCTTTCCAGGCTACTGACCCCTGACCCCACTCTCTCTGTACTTGGGGATGGAGGGGTGGCCACTTGGAGGTGACCATTTGGTTTGGTTTGTTTCTGAGCGGGTCTCTAGGAGGAGGTTGTGTGTGTGTGTGTGTGTGTGTGTGTGTGTGTACACATGAATGTAAAGAAGACAGAGGATGTGGGTAAAGGACAGATACAGATGGATGGATACAGATATATATAGTCAGCAACATATCATCCCTTCTCTCTTGGCTAATACAAAGGCAGAAGTCGTTATGCTGAGCCGATCAATGACCACTCAGAGCATTCTTTTCATCCACAAAAAAATCAATTAGTCTGAACCAACAAAAAGGAGCAACAGGACAGCACAAGTGATAAAACCTACCTCTGAGAAAGCTTTTACTTTAGAGTCATTCATTTAACCTTTAAAACCGAAGTAGGTGTTACTATTATGTCCCCTTTTACAGATTGATGCAGTTCCCGTGGACTTTTGGTAAGACATGCATTCAGTGGAAAGAAGCCTGGGCCACGATCCCACTTTGCTGCTCACAAGTATGTGACGTTGGGTCTTGATCTTCTCATCTGTCCAATGGGAGCAGGCATTGAAGTACAGTGTTGCTAAAGCTCCTTTGTGCTAAGGCTCTATGGATCCATCACTGCTCCAGGGGCCTCATCCTTCCATTGGCTTCCTGGGCACAGGCTGGCTGTGCAGCTTCTGCTCCGAGCTGCTCCCCTCCTGGCAGGCGTGGGCTGGTGGCTTCCACCCCATCCCAGGGCCTTCAGTGAGCATCTGTCATGGCCTTCCTGCTGCTTGGCATGAGGATGGGGAAGGAGGTGGCACCCGTGGTACCTGGCCAAAAGGCAAGACTCTTTCCTATTTGAGTGAGAAAGGGGAAGGAGCGTAGCAGATGGCGAGCAGAGCTGCCCTGCCCCCAGGCCCTGGGTGGCTGTCATCGGCCACTCTCACTCTGGTCGTGGCCTTCCTTGGCTGGCCACTCTCACCCTGCAGCCCAGGCAGTCGGTGAAATGCCCTTTAGAGACGCAGAGCACCGAGACTTGGTTTTATTCTTCTCATCGCTTTTGATTTCTGACTTGACATTTTCATTTAGTGGAATGAGGAAATTCAGATTCTTGTCTGCTCCCAGTGCTCTCTGGCACAGTGTCAGGAGCAAAGAGGCTCCCTGGCCCTCTGCCCTGCTCCCAGGTGTCGCAGGCCTGTGCAGCAGATCAGAGTCCACTTCAGGGACTTACCATGATGTGGGTATTGAGAGGGCTGCGGGTGTAGACTCTGGACTCAGTTCTATCTTCTCCTGTCCCTCTCAGAGTTTGGAATGTGAACTGAGGGTTGGATGGAGTAGGTGGCCTCTGGGGCTCATCCTGGTTCTCAGACCCATTCCCCTACATCTGAGTTCACATATCACAGCCCATGGGCCAAACCCAGCCAGCTGTCCATTTTTATAAATAAAGTTTTATTGGAACACAGCCATGCCCATTTGTGAGAGCTGCTTTCATGCTCCAGAGTTGAATAGTTACTACAGAGCCCATATGTGGCCCATGAAGCCTAAAATATCTACTACTTCGACCTTTACAGAAAAAAAATCTGCAAGCTTTGCCCTCCATAGCAATTGTCATTGTCACAGGGGTTAGTGGGTTGGAAATGCCTGCTGCTCTCTTCTTAGCTTAGGCTTTGTGACAATGATACAGGTGTTCTATGGCCAGAGGTGTTCAGGAGCTCAGAACTGTTCAGATTTTATTTTTTAAAATTTTTAAAAATGATTTTATTTGTGTGTGTGAGAGAGAGAGAGGGAGAGAGAGAGAGAGGCAGAGACACAGGAAGAGGGAGAAGCAGGCTCCATGCAGGGAGCCCGACGTGGGACTCGATCCCGGGACTCCAGGATCATGCCCTGGGCCAAAGGCAGGCGCTAAACTGCCGAGCCACCGGGCTGCCCCAATATTTTAGCATATGAATACTCAGTATATAGTGTATTATATATCACCCTCCATGGGGTCGAGGTGGCATGCCATAATCAAACACATTCATTTTTTCTGCAGTGAAATATATACTTGGGATAAATAAGACCATTAATTCAGGTCAGGTTCTATCACCAAATACGTCAGGTCGGATCAGATGTGGCTACCAAATGAGTTACAAAAGTCACTTTTTGTTCTCAGGATGTCAAAGATCTCAGAATGGGCACTGAGGAATTGTCTTGTAATTCTGATTCTTTGTTAGGCACCTGGGGGGTGGGGGGGTGAGGGGGCCAAGACCACAGGGCTAGAGGGGAATATGACTATCCTATTTGATGAGATGAGGAAACAGATTCAGAAAAGGCACACAGCCAAAGTTACTCAGCTAGTGAAGAATGGAACCCAGACTCAAACCCACATTTGTCTTCCCAGCCTCCTGTAAGAGCTAGATTTAATTGCTCCCCACCGCTACCTTTCGCGAGGGCTAAAAATGTAGCTATGCATTTACTTCTAATTAACAACAACAACAAAAAATTGTTGTTTTCCTTCTTTCTTCTTTATTTTTTTCCGTCTCAAAGTCCAGCACTTCATTCTATGCTACAGGGTGTTGCTGTGGCTGGGTGGGGTGGTCTCCTCATCTCTTGGAGGCAGTGTCTGTGAAGAATGCCTTGTCTCCTCTCTTTTCTTATCCACAGAGATCAGCATTGGGCTGAGAGCTCAGTATAGTTGTTGCTGGAAGAAAGCAGCCCACCTGGGCTAAAACCACTTTCTGCCCTCAGAGGAGTGTGGAACGAGGGAAGTAGAAAAGGCCTGGTGTATGGCTTGGAGTAGGGTGGACACAGGGGCACACCCTATTTGCCTCTCATGAAACCTTAACACCTCTTAATTGGAATGGCTAGATTTGGGGCACCTGAGTGGCTCAGTGGTTGAGCATCTGCCTTCGGCTCAGGGCTTGATTCCAGGGTCTTGGGATCAAGTCCCACATCGGGCTCCCTGCAGGGAGCCTGCTTCTCCCTCTGCTTGTGTCTCTGCCTCTCTCTCTGTGTCTCTCATGAATAAATAAATAAAAGTCTTAAAAAAAGAGAGAAAAAAAGAAAAAAAAAGAATGGCTAGATTTGAAGATACATAATGTGGAATTGAAGCATACATAGTTTGTTAAACTGTAAAACGTCATGGGGAAGCTATAAGCATAAAATATAGCTACTGCATGCAGACGCCTCGGTGGTCAAGGGCAGCCAGCAGTCAAAGGTGATTGCCCTGCCATGGTTGGTCTCGGCAAGGAGGAGAAAGACAGAGTCTGCATTTAGGAAAGGCATTCGGGCAAGTCTCCCAGCTGAGTGCTCCTATGGATGATGCAGATGAATATGTGAGTTTTGAAATGATCGGGAGTCTGATCAGGAGTCTGCTGATAACCTATCATCTGTAAAAATGCATTTGGGGGCAACTCTCCCTTATTCTACTGCTGTGAGGTCTAACCTTTTGTAAAGAGGGGGACCTGGGTGACCTTCCCACTGTCTTTATCAGAATCAGCCATCATTGTGGCCAGGGTGAGCTACTGAAATGCCTGCTTATGTATGGAGCTTGGTTAAAGCTCTGTCCAGGATAAGCCCTGAGTCCTCAGCACCGCTCTCAGTGGTCGTATGTTCCCTCTCATTTCAGCCTACCCCTAGGAGAGCATGCAGGGCGGCGGCCAAAGCCCGGTTCCTGGGATCTGGCAAGCCAGGGTGTGGATCCCCCATATCAGCCATTGAATAGCTGTCTGGCTGTAAGCAAATTCCTCGCCTTCCCTGAGTCTTAGATTGTCATCTGTAAAAGGGGCTGCTAACAATATCACTTCCGCAGACTTGTGGTGAGGTATAATGAGATCTCCACTAACAAACATTTGTATAAGCCAATCTTCTACTATTCTACTATTCTTTCCTCTCCTAGAGGCAAACAGTAACCTAGACCAGGGAAGGTACGGATGTAGCACACACGGCACCCATGCCCTTCCTTCCAACACATGCTTGGGCATCAGTAATTACCGACTGCACTGTGCGTGGTCCAGCTAAGCTTACATGAGGCCCTGGAACCATCAACCCAGGGTCCCAAGCTGCACAAAGAAGTGTCTGGACTCACTTGGTTCATCCCTTGGTAGTAGGGGAGTCCCAATTTGGGGGCTGTTGAGAGGCCCCCTCGGGGTCTATTTACATACATCAGGAACAAAGAAGCCTCCTGGGAAAGAATTTATTTTAAGAGAAGAGAGAAGGAAGTCATAGAAATTAGATTTAAGTATAATGGCCCAGTGTGTGGGACATGGGGATGTGGGTTCTGCTACTCAGAATGATCTCTACACAGCCCTAGTAGACTGATATCTGAGCCCTTTCCTGTAGGAAGGCTATATATATATATATATATAATGTATGTGTTTGTCTATCTAATATTATGTAGATATTTGTACATATAAAAACATTATGTATGTATTTGTGTATATATAAATATATATATGTAAATATAAATATTATATATATGTGTGTGTAAAAGAGAAGCTTCACAATGTTGATCATGGATCCTCATGGTCTAAGATAGCTGCCCCTTTGGGGACCAGCAACTGCTGCCTCAGTGGGAAGAGATACTGTCTCTGGGTAGGACACCTATGCCAGGCGTTAGGCGTGGATAGGTATTGGGCACAAGTGGCTTCAACCCAGGTCTGAGAGGGTACCAGCAGCAGGGGCCTTGGTGATGTCCGCTGTGCTCCAGGCTTTGGCAGGCACACCCTGGGGCTACTGTAGGTACCATTGGTGGTAACCAAAGACTTCAATTCGGCAAGGTGCAATGGAAGAGCAGCCTGCTGTTAGGTGCCCTGAGGCCCCCATAAACACCATGTGTCACCTATTGGGAACCCCCAGAACTACATAGAAGGAAGTCTGAGGTGCCACAGAAAGGGTAGGAGGTACCAGATAAATATTTTTAAAATAATATTCCTCAAGGTCCCCTCCAGCGACAGCCCCCAGTGATCTAGGAAACTACAGAATTGGTGTATAAACTCGAATTCATCACCCATCTTCTATGATGCTTTTGAGACATATTCTTTATGTGAACCTCTGGTATAGAGACTAGAAGCAGGAGCTGGATTTTATGTTTCATGCTGTCCTAGGTAATCTCTAGAACAAGCGGAGTGACAGTAAGCCCTCAAGAAAGGCTGGTCAAAGGGCTGAATAAAGGAATAATGGAATGAATGGATGGATGGGATGGATGGATGGATGGATGGATGGACGGATGGATAGGGTGCCATTCCTGGCTGCCAGGATTGCTGCTCCCTTCTCACCAAGCTTTACTAGCATTTTGTTTTGCTCGTCACCTCTCTCTCTTTACCTTCCTCCATCACGTTCCTTGTTTCCTTAGCTTTCAGCACTTCCATGTTTGTCTCCACTGTGAGCTTACTTGTCATACTTTCACCCTCCTGAGATTGGAATGGAAGGCCCGGTCAATTTCCCATTAATTAATTAATTAATTAATTAAGTCAATACTCTTTATCGAGCTCCAGCTGTCCCTTCATCCATTCACACAGGCACTTGACAAGATGTTTATTGAGCACTGGTAGTGTGTCTGAAGTGGTGCCAGCAGCTAACCGATGGGGAAGCAGAAAGATCTAAACAAGATCCTGCTCTCTCTGGGGTCCAACAATCTGCAAGACCAAACTGACAGGGACAGAAACCACTGAGCCCCGCAGTCCCTAATCAGTTGCCTCGCATTCAGGTTGTGGAGGGACAGCACACTGGCCACACCGCTTTGTCTCTTGCCCCCTTGCTACTTGCCCAAGGTGGCCACATAATTGGTGGGGCAGGTCCATAGGCGGCCAAGCCCTGTCTCCTCTTCCCCCCTCCCCCCTGCTGCTTTCATCGTGCAGCCTCTCATATCCAGTCCCTTTTGCTGCTTCATCCTCCGGCAGCAGCCTGCTTTCTCCATGTAATGGTGTTCCCGTCCCAGCTGCACTGTGGCAGACTCCGATGAAGAGCTCAAGTTGACCCACTTTGTCTGGCCTGCAGAAGTTAGAGAGCTCAGGATAATCCTGATTCATCTTTTGAGCTGCAGCCTTTCAGATATTGGGATTAGAGCTATTATGTCCCTTTTCAGGATTTTCTTCTTGAGAGCAAATACAGTTTCTTGGCTTTTCCAAATTCAAATACGGCCCCTCATGATCCTGACAAAGTTTCTGCAGATAGACCCTAGTTTTCCCATAGACTTCTCAAACTGTGCTTTCCCCCCCAAACTCTCTGCTATAAAGAGGTCTGCCCAGAAGTTGAGGTCGGCTGGGCTATTGCCTTGTCTCAAGTGACCACTGCATTCCAACTCGGGCACCCTAACTTCACATTAACCACGTTTCTGTGTACTATTACCCCTTACTGAATTTACAGCCAACTACAATGACCGATTCTTCTTTTTTTAAAAAATTTTTATTTTATTTTTATTTATTTATGATAGTCACACACACAGAGAGAGAGACAGGCAGAGACACAGGCAGAGGGAGAAGCAGGCCCCATGCACCAGGAGCCCGACGTGGGACTCGATCCCGGGTCCCCAGGATCACGCCCTGGGCCAAAGGCAGGCGCCAAACCGCTGCACCACCTAGGGATCCCTGACCGATTCTTCTTGACGTGGGATAGAGTGGTATGCGAAGGTACAATAAACCATGAGAATCATCAAGTAATCCAAATCACTAATTTTATAGGAAACTGAGGCCCAGAGAGGTCAAGGGACTCACAGCTTCTGCAGAGTTGGGGCAGGAGGGGGCAGGGTCCTACCTCCTGATCTGCTGCTCTTTCTACTATATCATACTGACCCCTGATGGGCTGTCATTTCGGCATCTTCTGCTTTCAAGTCAGTTTTTCTCACTCAGTGTTTTGTGCTATTGGGTTTCTAAACTCATCTCATGGCCCTGGCTTTCGTCCTTTTGGATTTCATCTCGTTCACTTCATTCAATCTGTCTAGATCATTTCCAGCCATGATTTGGTGATGCATTACTGCGGCAGGTCCTCCCAACCTTGTGTGGGAACTTCCTCTAGCTCTGGATGCTGTTCGTCTGTGTCCTGTGCCAGCCGGTCCCACTGGAAGCTTGGCAGAGAACACGCCCTGTCTGAAGCCAGACTCTCCACGAGCTTCCTTCCCCCCTCACCCATCTGCTTGGCTGGGCCTTCAGGAGAAGTTGCTCTTCTTCCATCCGTTTCTCATAAGGCATATTAGGAGCCCTACACCTCCATTTCAGACTCTTCTCCCAGGATGGAACTGAGGGGGAGATAAGAAAAGGAGAGTCTTGTCTTATTTTGTGAAACTGCCTTTTCTGAGAGTCCGTATGCTGTAGTAAGAAAAATCCCCGGCCCAGGCGTGACCCAGACACTGGTTCCTATCCCCTTATTTCTCTCTCTTCGGTTTTCTCATCCATTTAGTGGGATAATATGGAGTCTCTGTGCCAGCAGCTATGCTGGGGACGTTTACAATTTGCATTTTATCTCTTTGTCACCACTAGCCTGCACAGCAAGCCATATCCCCATTTCAAAGGAGAGAAAACTGAGGCCAGAGAAATTAATTTACCAAGGCTCGTCCAGTTAGCAAATGCCAGTATCTCCTCACCCTCTACCCTCCCTTCTTAAGTAACTGTAGAAACCAGGTAATTTGGTAATGAATGAAAAGCTGCCGTAAAAAATATGAAGTCCTCTGTAAGTATAAGGGAGTATTGCTAAAATATCGAGCTCCCTCGCTTGCTCTCTCCCCTTCTCCTTTTCTGTCAACTCCCTAAAGGTAAGCAGCTGCCTTTGGTCCAGACCTATCAAAGAAATGTCACAAAACCATTTTTCAAAATGTCAAATGCCTGCACGCTTTCACCCAAAATAATTAAGCCCTTTTATTTTCACCAAGTCACAATGCAGAACCCCGGGAGCTTCCAGAACGTGCCCTTTCTCCTCCATCCTGAACTAATGGAAATAAAGGCTGAAGACTGAGCTTGCAGGGATGCCCACGAGAGCCCTTTGGTGTCACAGAGGCTGGGCCTGACTTTGGCGGGTCTCCAGCAGTGACCACAGAGTGCTAAATAATAACAAGGTTGAATTATTTATCCAGGGGCCATGACTCATGTTGGCATAGCCCACTTCTGGCAGAGTGCCAGGGTCCCGATCCCAAGGTCGAAGGTGATTGGATGCCAGAGGTAGGACTGCAATCCTGGTCTCTATACCACCATCCCCACTTCCCCCTCCCTCCCCCTCCCCAGTATTGTCCCACCACTCTGCCTCCTGCACAGCAGGCAGAGCGAGAACATAGTGCCTGGAGGGGCAACTAACATTTCAGTGACATTATTGGGTGTTTACGCTGAGCTAGATATTTGTGCATATACTTTCCCATTTCATCTCCACAGCAACGCTCTCTGTCTCTATTTTTCCTGATAAAGAAATTGAGACTCATGCTTCGGGTTACACACTTGGCGGAGGGAAGAGCCAGAATGAGAGCCCAGGTCTGACTTATTTCTAGGACACCATGTGGGCTTCCTCTTAAATTCCTCTTACCTGACAATTTTAAAAGCCCAATCTAAGAAGTCTGGGTGGTGCCCAGTGCAGTGTGTGTGTGGGAGGGGGGGCGGGGGGGACAATGGACTCTTAGTATGATTTAAGACTCTCCAAGATCTGGTCTCATTCTAGCTCTTTCTTAGTGCAGGCACAGTGCTCCCCATCATTAGAATTGCCTGGAAGCTTGAAAATAAAGATTCTGGGATCCCATCCCTCATTTACTATAATCATAATATTCAGTCCTGGGACCCAAGAACCTGTTTTTGAGCCTCTCAGGTGATGATGATGATGATCATGGTTTGGAAACCATTGTCTTATACAAACCTTCCCTTTAGTTCTTTCTCAATTACCACCTATAATCACATTTCTGTGATATGGCCCAGCATCACAGATCTCACTTAGATTGGCTCTTCTCTGTTTCCACCCATCATTCCTTTAACTCAGCTCACAGTCTATCACCTCTCTGAGGACCCTGGCCACCCGTTTCCAGGAGTGGTCCACTTACCTATATTCCATGGATATCTTTGACCCTCAACTGTTACATACATTGGTTAAGACGTACATTTTGAAATTGTAGCAGTGACCCAGGATAACATTTTTGCCTCATTTAACACTTAGAAATATATGTCTGCCTTTCTTAACAGTGCAGGGATAATCAGTCCTGTGGTGGCTCCTGCTCTCTTTGCACTTATCCCTAGAATAGTGTCTTCTTTCAAGTGGCCCAAGATGGCTCATCACCAGGCCTCTGTTCCAGCCAGTGGGAAAAGTAAAAATGAGTTAAGGGAGAGCAGTGACCTAGGGGTGGCACAGAACAATTCTGATCACATCCCACTGTCTAGAACTCAATCACATGGCCACACGTAGCTACAACGGAGTCTGAGACATTTAACTTTACTCTGTGTCACTACATATCCAATTAAAACTGGGAGTTCTATTAATTGTGTGAATGAAGAAGAGGAATAGATATTGGGGGACAAACCAGCAGGTTTGTAATTGTCTCTTTGCTTCTGTGTTCCCAGCTGGACTATAAGCTCTGGGGAAACTGGACCTGTGTCTTATACCTGTGATCCTTCCAGCTGCCTAATGTATGGCACCAGATGAGTGCCTCTGGTTGGCAAGATAGACTGGCAGATGGACAAAGTTCTGTGTTGTAAGTCATATTTTTATTCTAGTCTTTGCCCTCCATATTTTAGGGAAGTTTCTTAGCCTCTCTGGGCTTCAGTTTCATAGAATCACAAAATGTAATTGGAGGGCCTTTTGGATATGATCCAGTCCAGTCCTTCTATTTTCGAGATGAGGAGGCTGAAAACCAGAAAGGATGGTGACTTGTCCAGGTTACAAAGCATCAGACAGAGAAATGCCAGAGCCCAGGTCTCCTGGCAACCAATCCAGACACAGCACTAAGGTATCTCGAATCCAGGAAATGGGTACAAGAGACCTCTACACCCTCTTCCAACTCAGAAATTCTGATGCACACGCATAGTCAACATTTATACCCCTCAATCAAATTAAAATTGAAAACTAGCCCTGATCGAGCCACTGCCTCCTGCTGAATTTTGCTGTGTGCATCAGTGACCATCTCGAGAAGCAGAGAAGTTCAAGGTTTGGGGTTCCAAGGCCATCTAAGAAGCTGCACTAGTTGGGGAAAGCAAAGGGGAGACTCTTGGATAAACCTGCTACTGCTCCCGGGCAGCAAAGTTCCCTGAGAGCTTCTTCTGAGAGAACCTTCTCTCTAGGTGCCATGGAAGAGCTGTCCCTGGGGAATTTGGAATCCAGGTCACACAGAGTTAAATAGCAGTGGAGGAGGGTGTATGCAACATGCAACAGAAGAAATGTCACCAGGCAAACTGGCCATAATAATAATAGCAGCTTCCATTTATTGCTCAACTGCAATGTGTGCCCCACTCTGTGATAGGTATTTATTTTATAGGCTTGATCTCATTAAATTCTCACGACAAGCTTCTGGGATTACTGAAGGTCATAGAGCTGGTAAGTGGTGATTAATTGTCAGAGGAGTGGTGTGAAGACAATAAATTATAGGGCAGTTCAGGAGAGAAGCCTGTGGATAGAGTGGTCTGGGAGGGTTGGGTGGGGGAGGAGAGCATTCAGCTAGACCCTGAGGGTGGGTGGGGTGGGTGGAGGGGGAGACAAGGGGAAGGTGAGTGCAGGTGGCAAAGGCAACATACACATAGGGACTCCTAGGGACACCAGAATAAAGAGGTTTGCAGGAGGGGCAGTGTTTGAGCATTTGCCTTAGGCTCAAGTTGTGATCCTAGGATCCTGGGATCAAGTTCCCCATCCGATTCCCTGCAGGGAGCCTGCTTCTCCCTCTGCCTATGTCTTTTTCTGTGTGTCTCTCATGAATAAATAAATAAAATCTTAAAAAAAAAAAAAAGATCTGCAGGAAAGGTGTGGGAGTAAGCAAACATAAGGACAAACAACCAAATTAGGAATTAGGGAGCTGGGGAACAATGGGGGCGGATGATGCACCCCATGAGCCATCCTTGGAGGAGGGATAAAAAGCCAGGCTGAAAGAAAAGAGAATGTAAAGTGACTGAAAACTAGAAAGGCAAAAATAATTTGTGACCAGTGCCTTGTAAAAAAGTATATATCTTTTCATCCAGGAATCTCACTTCCAGAGAAAATTTCAGAGATGGTGTGGAAGCTAGAAACAATCAGATGTCTCATATTAGGGGACTTTTGGAATGTATTACAGTATGCACATAGGACCAAATGTCATGTTGCTTCTACAAAACGTGCTTTTGAAGAATGTATCACATAATGCTGAGTAAAGAAGCAGAATGAAAATCTAGAGGACGGGAGATTTTTTTTTTTTTTTTTTAAGATTTTATTTATTTATTTGAGAGAGAGAGCATGACCAGGGGCAGATAGACAAGCAGACTCCTCGCTGAGCAGGGAGCCTGATGTGAGTCCTGATCCCAGGAACCCAGTACCCAGGACCACAATCTGAGCCAAAGGCAGATGCCCACCCAGGCCAAAGACTGAACCACCCAGGTGCCCCAAGTACCAAATTTCTTAATTTTAAATTATATATACTCATATGACATAAAATCAAGTATGTGTGTGCTACATGTGTGCATGGGTGCACATACTCACACAGGAAAAATCACTGACAGGAAGGACACCCAGCATATCCACTGTGATTATCACTGCAGTGTGGGAATATGGGTGACTTAATTTTTTCTTCAGACTTTTCTATATTTACCAAGTTTTATTCAGCACATGCACATGAACTTTTACGGTAATAAAAATGCTCATTTTTAATCTTTTTAACATTTAAAATCCCCACAGCCTGCCGCAAAACACTATAATAAACATCTTGCTTTGCCTTTAGAGACAATTCATTAGCTCATCCTCGAGTATACAGACACTAATATTCCAACCAGATGATTGTCCAGTGATTACTGCATCTGGGGATTTTTTTGAAGGTTCATTTAAACCTGATACTCCTGGGTCCCCATGGAAAGCTCCCAGCTCCGTGGATCACAAAGACTAGAGTCTCCCATTAAAGTTCTCTGCAGCCATTTAGATAAATAGTCTTCTCCAGAGCCATAAATCCTAAATGAACGACACCCTTATTTCAGGAGACAAGCACCAAAGCCTCTTTCCAACTCAGTGATTTATGAATCTGTGGCTTTTAGAATGTCAGGGGTCCTTCATCAATACCCACAGGGCCTTTCCAGGTAGAGGAATGGATCACATCAGATGGAAAGACATTACCGTATTCAGGTCAATAGTTTTCACCTTTATCCTTCCTGCTTGGTTTGGTTTGGGGGTTTATTAATTTTTTTCCCTTCCATTGAAATAGTTGAGGTATTAGCTGAGTAAGAGAGGCAGTGCATTAAATGTAACTTGATCAGAATCCCAGCCTGCCTCTGCCCTGGCTGCTTTAGGGGCAACATAAAGGTTAATGACAGAGGGGGGCCCCCACCGCATCACCAGGTGACAATTAGGAGCTCTCCATGAATCCCAGCGATGGGTGATCAAACAGAGCTTCACTCCTACCAGGCCGACCTCTGCATTAGCTCAGCTCTCCATTCATCACGGAGCTGACAGCCTGCAGAGCTCTATGTGGAGCCTGCAGCTTGGTCTTTCTGTTTCACCCAACGAAATGATCTATGCTCCTAGACCGAGTGGGAGAGAAACCGGGAAGGGAAGGAGGGAAATGAAATAGGCTTGTCTTTGGCATGCTTGGGCAACAGCTCAAAGTGTCTGCTTGAGACTTGAAAAGAAATATCACACAATGATCTCGCTTGTCCCTGCTTGCAACTCTCTGGCTCTCAGACAAGGATGGTCCTACCTTACATACTTCTCTTTTTGGAGGCAGCAGGACAAATTGGAGCAAGCACATAGCTAGCTGTGTGATTTTTGGACAAGTCACTCTGGGCCTATGTTTTTTTTTAATCCATAGAATAATAGGTGGGATGAGCACAGTGGTTTTCAAACTGGGTTCCTCAAGGTCTTACTGTTCTTCCCTGGTGGTGCCACAGAACCCACAAGAGCAGTGGGGCGGGTGGAGGTTAGCGAATGCCAGGCACAGCCACTTCATATATGCTTATTGAACTTTATCTGCAGGCTACTTGAAAATGTGCAGAGAATGAACTTACATACTAATCGAATCTGATCTTCACAGCTCTTGTGAGGTAGTCAGTACAGATTTCACCTTCTATTCCGGTTGCTGTTGCTGTGTTACAAACCACCCCAAAACTTGGTAACATCAGACAACCATTTTATTATTTATATCATGACTTGAGCCAAAGGCAGACACTTAATCTGAGCTACCCGGATGCCCCTGGGTCAAGATTTTAGACAGGCACAACGATCAATGCTTTTCTTTGCTCCACGATGTCTGGGACCTTAGTTGGGAAGACTTAAAGGCTGGGGAGATCTCAATGGCCGCAGGTTAGACTCATCTGAATGTGTCTTCATTGACATCTATTGACTTAGCACCTACACGTTGTCCTTTCTCTGCGGTTTTTGTCACATGGGCTAGTTTAAGCGTCCTCACATACTGGCAGCTGAGTTCAAAGAGCTGGTGTCCCAAGAACAAGACAATTGCACAGGTTTTAAAATAATGTAGACTCAGAAGTCACAGTGTTGCTTCTGCTGTGCTCTACTGGTTGAGGCAGTCCCAAAGTTTCGATGACAATCAAGGAAGAGGACAAGATGGGATAGAAAGGGTGATAATAGGAGAACCTGAGTGGCTCAGTCAGTTAAACATCTGACTTTGGATTTTGGCTCAGGTCATGATCTCAAGGTCATGAGACTGAGCCCCGAGACAGGCTCCAAGCTCAGCAGAGAGATGTTTGAGATTCTCTCTCTCCCTCTGCCCCTCCCCCTGTGCTATCTTGCTCATGCTCTCTCTCTTTCTCAAATAAATAAAATATATATATTTTAAGGAGGCAATAATATTGTGGCCATCTTTAGAAAATGGTCTGCTGAACCTTCTTCATTTGAGAGATGAAGAGATCAAGAGACATCTCCCAAGGCCAGATGTTATTGAACCAATTCCTTCATATTGCAGTCCTTCTCCTTTACTATGCTGATTTGGCTCAGGGTTTTATCTTTCTGAATTAGCTGGCCATTAATTTAGTAAAAAGACTGGTTCAAATATGAAACCTCATCATGGTGGTATGTGACCAACCTGGGAGAACAGCATCTTCTAGTGGGTGAAACATTTGGTCTCATCTGTTCTCAGAAAATTAGAATGGAAAATGTATATAAATCCCATTAAAGTTAAGGTAAAAGGTTAGGCGCTCCTGCCCAACATCTGAAACATAATCGGTATGTAGTCAAGGATTGTTTTGGTGTGCTTTAATGAATCAACATTTGATTTTAAATCCCTTCCAAAGCCAAGGCCATATGAACACTTCTTTTCAGTGGCTTTGATGCTTTGATCGTTCCTACTTGGGAGTTTTCTTTTCTCTTTATCCATTCTCACAACACCTAAGTGTATTCAACACAACACTGAAGTGTATTTCCAGTTTACCAATGAGAAAAATGAGGTCTGGGAGACCAAGAAAGAACCAAGGAGACAGAGTGGAGTCTGAGGAAAGAATTAGACGTTGGAGGAAGTTATAAAATCGAAAATTTTTCCTTCATCCAGCCGGCATCTATTGGGAAGTGACAATGCCTGGTCTTATGTTCTACACAGAATCCAGAGACAAGTCAGTGATGGTCTCTGCTGTCGAGAGTTTCACAGCCCAAAGAAGAAGCTCTCTAAAACAACCAGTGCTAAACTAGAACCTGAACACAGTGCCGATGGAACACAGAGGAAGCCGCAATAGGCACTACCTGCTAGATCGGAAAGCTTCAGAGGGGAGAAAACATTTAACCTGGCTTTGGTGGGAGAGGCGAGAGCTGTCCAGGCAGAGATCGCGGGGTGGGAACAGTTCTGAGCATGGGGAATACACATAGGAGCACAGAGACATAACAGGACATGATGTGTCATGAAAAAGGTAGGCATCTGGTCAGCGTTGGGGGGACAGGTATGAAACATGGCCAGACAAGCAGGGAAGGAGGATAGAGAAGTAAGTTGAGGTCCCATTGGAAAGGAGTATTATTAGCATCCCTTTGCTACCTCCCTTCCTGTGAGCTTCTCCTTCCTCATAGTCCCACTTTACCTCCAGTTCTGAGATCCTGCTCTCTGCCTCTCCATAGTTAAAATCTGCTCTGGGAAGTGCCTGCTATCAGTCATATACACTATAGTGTAAAGGAGATTATCTGTAGCCTAGAAGGCAGTGTGTTTTTCTTGGAGAGGTTTTTTTGTTTGTTGGTGGTGGTTTTTAGAAATTTTATTTCAGCATATAAAACAAAAGGTTAAAGCTCTCTGTTGTGGAGATCCTTCCTTTGGCCAAGGAAATCCTGGCCCACAGTGAGAGTCTTATGAGGAAATATCTACCGCTCTTCACCAGAGTCAGAATCCTGGGCTGAACCAACCTTTTGCCCAACTCAGTGTGCCTCTACTGTCCCTGGTCCTTTTGAGCTCCCTTGGTGTCTGGATGAGAGTTTAATTATCCTGAGAGGTGCCAACCATTTCTCCCAATAAAATACTGTATGCCCCATGATGATCGGCCTGCAGAACTCTTACCCTTCACGTATAGTAAGCCAAACTGCTCGGCATGGGGCAGAATGTAAATGTTAACAGTCTCATTGCTCATTGCCTATAAAAACTCTTTTATGGTGTCTAAGTAACAGGCGATCGTCCAGGGCCTGCAGCTAGAGTGGTAATTCCACCTCTTACTAGCTGAATGAGATGAGTGCTGATTCTCTACGTGAGAGCATGTAGGTTATAGTGATGCTCAGGGAAAGCCAAGTTTTTACCAAAATGCCAACACCATCCATTCACAGCGCTGCCAGGGAGGAATGAGCATGTTTCCTTGGTGATGGATTTCCTTCCTTTGTTGATTGTTGATTGGGGTCAAGTCTTGCCTGAACTGCGGGCTCATCAGCGCCCCTTCTCATCTCCCACTTGTTGCCATCCTTGAAATCTACCTGGCCTGGAATTAGCGGGCCATTGACTGATCATTAAGCTCCATTCTTGCTGCTTTTTCTCAGATTACTCTTCTAACCTCTGTTCCCACCATCTCCCACTGCCTAACCCCACAGATGGTCTCACTCTTTTCTCATTTTCTGAGCTCTGGTTTCCTGATCTCCCATGGTGCTGACTGCCTTTTCTCCATGCTCTGCTGTCCTCTGACTGGTTGCCAAGACTGCCTTGTGTCCTTTACTAGGTGTAGCTTTATGCCATCCTTCCCCAAATGCTACTATTACTCCAGAAGACTGCCAAGTCGCCCTTGCTGTGGTTACTGCTTCTGCGCTGGGCAGAGCTTCTTTTTTTTTTATTATTTTTTTTTTAGTTTTATTTATTTATTCATGAGAGACACAAACAGAGAGGGGGGCAGAGACACAGGCAGAGGGAGAAGCAGGCTCCATGCAGGGAGCCCGACACAGGACTCGATCCCAGGACTCCAGGATCACGCCCTGGGCCGAAGGCAGGGGCTAAACCGCTGAGCCACCCAGGGATCCCCTGGGCAGAGCTTCTTGCCTTCCCTCTTCCAAGCCTCTACCTTCTGCTGTAGTCCTAGTCAGGTCTACGTCTTATCATTGCTGGAAGCCCTGGCCTCCCCAATTCCTTTCAAAATGCTCCAATTCATTCCTTCCAAATGAAGGCCCTATCTTGCCCTCCCTCTGCTAACTGTGCCCCAGAGGCTGGAGTCCAGTGGGAGCCCAAGCCTTTGGATCCCAAGACCTCCTCCTGTTATGCTCAGCAAATGTCAGGCTATGGCTGCTAATATCACTTTGAAGACCCTCATCCGAAATCTGGCCCTTTTCCTGTTGATCTTATTTCTGGTTACTGCACTTTGTTCCCTGCATAGACCTCCTGCTGCCATCTGTTGCTGGGTCTGCCCAGAAACCTGCCATATCTCATTAGTCAATGCCAGGGTGGGCCAACTGCTGTGACAAACAACCCCAAACCTCAGTAGCTTAACACATAACAGGTTTATTTCTCACTCACATCAATTCAAGTGTTGGCAATCTACCACATGGTGATTCAGGACCATTCCTCCCATCCGATGCCCCTCCATCTTCTTGGCCCTTGAAATCCTTAACTGGTTCCTCTGGATCCAGCGAGCCAAGAAATGGAAGGAGGGGAGATAGCAAAGGATATCTCAGGAGACTTTAGGACCTGGCCAAGAGATGGTGTTCATTGCTTCCATCCTTATACTGGCTAGAACTAGCCCCTGGTTGCACCTAGAAAATGAAACCCTCCTGTGTGCCAGGTGAAAATGAAATCATTTGGTGTACAAGTAGCATTGTTTTGGCTACACTGTGGGGACATGCTTCCTAAGGGCGGCCTCCTCCCCATCCAGCCCACCTCATCTGCTCCAGCTTATCACTCTGTCCAAAGCCTAGAAAGGACTGGACTCCTTAAGAAGACATCTCAGATGTGACAGATGATGTGGACCAGGGCTTATGCCTTTCCATTCCCTGAGCAGAAGGTGGATCCCAGCAGGGGAGGCCCTCTACAGAGATCCCCAGGCTCTATGTCATCTCTCAAATTGGGCTCTTTCTGACAAGTGTCAGCTTTTCATTTCTTCCAAGAAATATTCGCTTTCCCCTCCTGGGGACTTGTTCAGAGAAAAGATACTCAAGTGATAGGTGCTTCGCAAATATCTAGATGGAGGGGAAAAAAATGGCATGAAGAATAATTTAGACAAAACAATGTAGATTGCCATGGAAACAATCTTTAGAACACACTGGGGAGAAGGAATCATTGTTAACATGGCTCATTTTTGCAGAGATATCCAATCACCAAATTCCATTCTGGACCTTTGTGATGGAAAAACAGCTATTTTGAGTTGCTGCCTAGGCATTTTACAGTATGACAATCCTGTTCACACCCAGAATCTGGATATTTAGAAAACCTGAGTTTAGGATTACTCCCCCAAGTTTCCTTGGCAGGTTCCTGCCCTCCTGCTTTGCTTTTCCTGGGGCGCCTTTTCAAATAACCACTCTCAGAGCACCTGGGTGGCTCAGTCAGCTGAGCATCGGACTTTTGAGTTTGCCTCAGGTCATGATCTCTTGAGATCATGCCCCATGTCAGGCTCTGAGCTCAGCAGGGAGTCTGCTTGAGGATTCTCTCTGCCTCTGCCCCTCCCCCTGCTCTCTCTTTCTAAATAAATAAATAAATAAAATCTTTAAAAATTTTTTTTTTTAAATAATAAAATAACCGTTTAAGAGCTGAGCCTGTGAAAAGCTAGCAACCTTCGCCCCAACCAACTTATGAGTAATATGTGCTTGGTACCCTGCTCTCTTATTTCCTGCTCACTCTTGACCTGGGATCCTGGACTGCCCTGCGCCCAGCTCATTGCCCACCTCTATCCCCGATTCTGGGATCTGGATTTGATCAATCTTGTGACTCTACTAGCTTTGTGTGAGTATCTTAAAACTGTACCTTCAATCAAAATGTTTCTCTAGGGTTCACTTCCCTAAAGTGGGAGCTTGGATCCTGAAGGAGCTACCTGCTGACTCCATGTGGGTGGCTGGCACCCCCTCATTTGGTGGGTTATAGCTGTATATCCTTATTTCAATATACTAGCTCCCGGCTTCCTAACACAATCCTACAGTTGTGCTACCTTCAAGATGCTGAGTTGTTATAACCACAGAGCACATGCTGGTTTGCAGGGAGCCTTTTCTCACCCATCTAATAATCTTTAATGAAGATAATGCTTTAATTAAGGTAACTTACTGTTTCCCTGTTGGTTAATTTGAAATCAGTGAAAGGTCAAGTTACCATTAACACAGTGCATTTACTAGGCTATTCCAGAAGGATTTTTATTCTGACAGCAGAGGCTAATAAGAATATGGCAAAAATGCATACTTAGTTGAAATGCAAACAAGGAAAATTGGAGGTTTATCTTTCGTATTGCATGTAAAGGAGAAAAGAAACCATCCTTAATTCCTGAAAAACAGTTTTTCTCTGACTTTTCTGCCACAACATATGTGAAAAAGTCTATAGATGTGGATAATTCCTGGTTAGTAATGAATGACTCAATATCAAATACTTAAATGAAATATTTAGGGGCTACTGATGAACAGGTGCTACTAAAGAAATGTCAGAAGGGCCATGGCTTTGGCAAGGGAGTCCTTAGAGATGTCGGGTCACCACAGTGTAGGTGCTGGGCCTCCACCTGGCAGGTGTGGAAATGCAGTGTCTGCCAAGGTCACCTGCTTGCTTTTCTTGAAGGACTCTGTCGCTGCCCATTCCCAAGCTCCCAGTCTTCCCGGTGAAACATTGGATGTTCTCCTCATTGGAAGGCAAAGCTATCATCTAAGCTTGTGGTCCCAGGAACCAACTGGATCACAAGCCATACTTCATGAATACTTCTGGACTTCTGGAGGATGGATTTGTGCCCTCTTGTCTCCTTTCCCTGCTGCTGGTCTTCCTAATGCATGACATGTGTGACCTCAGGGAGGGAAGAGCCAATCTCCTTGCCTGAAATAGATGCCAAGCCTTGACAGAATTATGAGATTTATTTCTTCCTTTCTTCTATTTCTTCCCATAAACTTATGTTGAGCATGTGCTATGTACTAGGCACTCTCTCTGCCTCCAAGTGTTTCTCTTGTGTATCTCTCTCCCCTTTCTGTGATTTTCCTGCTTCCTGCTTTCCCTCCTCCTGTCCTCTACCTCTCTTTGACCTCAAAACCTATTCTCAGGGAAGTTCAGCTATCAGTTGTGTGCACCTTAGAGCAAACATTAATTTGCTGTGCTTCTACCCCTGGAGGAATTAGCATTTGACATTTGATCTTTCATTATTGTGGCAAATGGTTCCCTGTTCATGAAATTTTCAACAACAGTTAGCAAGCAGGGGAGATATTTGCAAAATAGAGGACCTTCGCAAAACCTTAGAGTCCCACCATCTGGTGACCACCCACTTGGAATATGCATGAGGTTGGTCCTTTCCTTGGCTCCATTTTGTGATAAAATCAGAGACTGGAGTTGACTGATCTCAGAAAAAAACATGCTAACATTGCTCTTAGGATAAAGCTCCAAATCCTTTCTGCGGAAGACCCTGCATGGGGTAGCCTCTTACTTAACTCTTTAGACTCTACACTTTGCAGGAAAGCCATGTCAGAATTTTGTCATATTTTTGGTAGAAATACCATTTGACCTCAGCACGCTTCTGCTTGAAGTGTTCTATTTGTCAACCCCTTCTGCCATGCTAACTCCTCCTCCTGCCCCAGGTCTCATTTTATTTTTTATTTTTTATTTTTTTTAAGTTTCTGCTCCAATAAACACTCTATTTTTAGCTAGAGAGGTACGGAATGTCATGACCTGCACACCAGCCTGCGAGACTCTGGTGTTTACGCAGGGCAATCATAGACGTGGATTTCCTGGTCATCACCCACGGACACAATCTTTGAGCCATTTCCATTGTATTTTACTCCCCAGACCTGATCCTGGTGATTGAAGAAGCTGTGAACACACGTTCTTGTTCCAACATCCCAAACTTTCACACTTTTATCAGATGAACTGGACATGAAGTGGGTGTCGTCAGGACAAAATGCAACATTCAGCACCTATGATGCATGGCCACTCAGCGTACCAGCCAAATTGGCATGTTGTACATCATAGATCTTGATGTAGCCATCATCTGATGTAGTGACCAGGAGCTGAGAAGCCAGGGAGAATGTCAGGGAGCGGATAGGTATAACAAGGCCTTCCAGTGTGTGCTGAAGTTTTCCAGTTGCAATATCAAAAATATTGATGGCCCCATCTATGGCTCCACTGGTCAGATACATCCCATCAGGGCTATATGTAATACTAAGAATGAATTTTCCTCTCGTGTCCAGAGATTATTCCTTTTTCCCACTTTCCACACCAGAAATGTTCACTTTCCCCACATGAGTTCCTGTGGCCAGATACTGGGGATCAGGAGAAAAGGCCAAAGTCCAGGCATCCACTGGTCCTGCATCTATAGATTTTATCTGTTTGCTGTTATCCAAGTCCCAGAGATGAATATGAGCGTCAAGAGAACTGGACGCAGCGATGGGCAGCGTGTGACTGATGTTCACAGACACCACGGCTAGTTGATGTCTCTCTAGACTCCAATGTAGGTCCAGCCTCTCATCACAACACTTCTAGACCTTCACCAGGTCTAGAAGGGACCCCGTAACCACCATCTCAGGGTTTTCTTTCTTGTTTGTCCCCCAGGCAACCGACCAAATGGCATCATCATGGGCTTGCTCTTATTTGAAGAGAATACTGTACTGGTTGGTCATTTCCTCAACCAAGGAGGAAGGCTACAGGCCAGACATTTTGCCGCCCTGCCAGCTGCACAGCCACCACTCTTGTGACATCTCCCGGTCTCATTTTAAATGTGACTTCTTCTAGGAAGCCTTCCCTGACTCCTAGAAACCTAATGAGACCATGATTAGGTTCCCTAATACATGATCTCACAGCACCCAATGATTTTCATAGCACCTATCAGGATTGTCTTTAGTTTCATGGAGGTATACCTCGTTGACTAGTCTTCACAGGCGTCTTATCTATTATTATGCATCAAGCATTGGGGAGACCCCCTCAGGGGCTAATAAAAAAATCGCCTCTCTGCCTTTTGGCTAAGATCAAGTGTAGTATCTGTTCTTATCAGTTTAATATCTGATCCGTCCTCTATCTGAGGACAATATATTAAATGGATTTTTGGAGCAGGGGGATGGAATAGGAGCTTGCTCCATCCACTCCATGTATCAACCTGGTATTGCAGTACTTCCAGGAATGGTACACCCCCTCAGGGGTTAAAAAAAAAGCAAAAAACAAAAAGCATTGGGCAGAGTGCTGGGCTCTATGAGTAAATATCTGCGAAATGTATGTATGACTAAACATAAGTACTCTGTCTCTAAGTCAAACCTTCATCAAGAGTTCCCACACTGGGCAGCCCTGGTGGCTCAGTGGGTTTAGCGCCACCTCCAGCCCAGGGCGTGATCCCGGAGACCCGAGATCGAGTCCCACATCAGTCTCCCTGCATGGAGCCTGCTTCTCCCTCTGCCTGTGTCTCTGCCTCTCTCTCTGTGTGTGTCTCTATGAATAAATAAATAAAATGTTTAAAAAAATTCTTTAAAAAAAAAAGAGTTCCCACACTATTTAGTAATAAAAAAATCTGATTAGTTCTGTCCTGCTGGGCAGTCACTTACTGTTGAGGTCATCTCATCTCAGCCAGACTCTGTACTTGGGTTCTTTTTTTTTTTTTTTTTTTTTTTTTTACAATATTCTTAAGAGTTTATTATAAACTAGTTTCACAGGCTACAAGGAAGTAAAAGGACTATGTACAGCCTGACAGGAAACAGGCAGGGAGCTGAGGAGGGCCAAGATGAGTCTAGGGCCTTGGTGGGCACATTCCCGGGGGAGGGGGCCCTGAAAGGGAAACCAGACAATCCTGTGAGACTCCAAGAACAACGGCATAACAAACAAACACGTCTGTGACAATCGGGCCCATGCCTCTGTGGAGCTACTTCCATAACTCTGTGGTCAAGGGTCAAAGAAGGCCTTGCATGCCCGGGGGAGGGGGCCGCATCCCCGGCGGGGGCATGCCCATTGGAGTTCCTCGACCAGGAGGGATCCCCATCGGCGGGCCCATGGGAGGCCTCATGCCAGGTGGTGGGCCCATCATGCCTAGAGGCGGTGCCCCCTGGCCCATGGGTAGGGGAGGACCCCCACGGCCAGGCGAGTACTGGGTCGGGGCCCCTGCAATGCTGGCAGTGGCAGCAGCTGTAGCAGCAGCCACAGTGCCTCTTCCCTGCGGGGTCATCACCTGCTGGGATGGCCCACCAACCCCTCGGACTGGCCCTCCAAGTCCTGCAGGAGCCTGGGGCATTGGAACACCAGCTGGAATTCCTCTGCCAGCAGCCCTGCCAATCCCTGGGCCCCCGGCAGCTCCAGCAAGTGGCACTCGGGCAATGCCAGTATCTTTGGGAGGAGGTCCCTCTACTGTCATTGAGACCAGGTTCTCCCCTCGAAGCAGCACCAGACCAAGGACTCGCTTCTCTTCTCTTTCTGCTTGTTTTGAGTTCTTTGGCTTGATTTTCCTGAACTCATCACAGTCACAGAGAATCAAATTCATATGCTTGTCAAAAGCCTTGAAGGTGCCAATGAAGATCCGGCCGTCTTGTAGGATGCACCTCATCCTATAGTCGATATGCTGCAGCATCTTGCTGCTCTTGCCCACAGTCATGATGGCGGTTCTGATGGCGCCGATTCCCGCCGGATTGCCCTCAGCAGAGGCCTAGACGCCCGCCACTACACCACTTCCCGCCGCCGCTACCCTGTACTTGGGTTCTACTCTCACAGTCTCATACCTGGGCTTTCCCCACTGCAGTCCACCTTGTGGGATCCTACTGGATTAATCTTCCCAAACACTGGTTTGACCAGATCACTCCTCTAAAAGCCTCTGATGCGGAGTTGGCTAAAGAATAAAGCTCAGACTCAGCCTGGCATTGAAGCCTGTCTGTAATCTGATTCTGAACTATATTTCTGTGTTCCCTTACTTTCTAAAGCAAATTGTTTGTTCCACCACACATTTTTACTCACTGACTCTAAGCTTTTGTTTATAGTATTTGCTCTGTCCAGAAGCTCCCTCTCCTATTCTGTTATCAAACTTCTACCCATCCTGAGTGTAAAGCTCATATCCCACGTTCTCTGTACAGTAATCCTAGTCACCTGTATTAGGACTCTTTCAGTTGCAAATAATGAGGAAGATCCCAAACTGGTTTAAGTAAAAAAAGTAATAATAATAACAACAATTATTATTATTAGTTCATGTAATCAACAAGTCCATTGGGTGTAGAGGCCAACATGGGGCTTGAACTCACAACCCTGAGATCAAGACCTGAACTGAGACCAAGAGTTAGATGCTTAAAGTGACTGATCTAATCTGCTGATTCCTCTCTGAGTTAGGTGGAGCAGGTGACACTAAGGTTCATGTAGCAGCCCCAGAAACTCAGGGCTTACATCCTACCAGTTTACCAACCTCAGGGAAAATGGTTATCTTTCTTAAAAGTTCTAACACAAGTCCCAGGGAAGGGTGGGTCATGTTCCCATCCTGAACCTATTGCTATGGTGCTCTGATTAACCAGGCCTGGTTCATGTGTCCAATCCTGGGATCCATGGGTGGGGTCAGCCTCACAGACCTGCATGCATGGAGAGTGACAACTGGGTGGCTCCCCAAAGGAAAATTGATATACAGTTACCAGAAGAAGGAGGAATGGATGTCTAGTAGGTAAAAGACAACCTAGATCCATCCTACCCCCCGAAATGTGAGTGATCTCTCCAGACTTCAAATTTCTGTTGCTCTTCTTGTCTGTTCTGTTCGTTAATTTATTTCCCCATGGTCACTAGATGGTTGCCACAATCCCAAATATTGTAACTTGGTGCCGGAATTCCAAGCAGAAGGAAGAAGGGAACAGGTGAAGAGGGAACTTTTCCAGAGAAAGGAAAGCTTCCTTAGAGGCCATCCAAGAAATTTGGATCACTTGGCAAGGAAGCAGGGAAAATGAATATCTGGCATAGGGGAATGGAATAGCTGAGATGGATTAGCGCAAATGAAAGGTTCATTCCTGGGGCTGAGCACATCGCTGAACAAAAGAAGGGTTTTGTTAGAAGAAGGAAGGGGTGAGGTCCTTGCCATTGGCCAGGTTGTCAAGGATATTTTTTTATCCACTTATCTGCTAGCAATTGGGAACTTACCACATGCAAGGCACTGTGTATTTCTGATTTTCATCTAGTCCATATGACTTTTTTTTTAAGATTTTATTTATTTATTCATGAGATACACAGAGAGAGAGACAGGCAGAGACACAGGCAGAGGGAGAAGCAGGCTCCATGCAGGGGGCCCAATGTGGGACTCCATCCCAGGTCTCCAGGATCATGCCCTGGGCCGAAGGTGGAGCTAAACCGCTGAGCCATCCGGGCTGCCCTGACTTTTTCTTTTCTTTCTTTCTTTTTTAAAAAATAAATTTACTTTTTATTGGTGCTCAATTTGTCAACATATAGAATAACACCCAGTGCTCATCCTGTCAAGTGCCCACCTCAGTGCCCGTCACCCAGTCACCCTCACCCCCCTGACTTTTTCTTTTTAATGGCAGGAACTGTGGCTTATATTTTGCATCTTTACAATGCCTTGCACTTAGTAGCTGTTCATTAAGCATTGGCTGATTTTTAAAATTTGATGGTGAGGGGTTGGGAGAGGGGTACAGAATTCAGAGTCTTTCTAGGATCTTATTTAAAGACTTCATTTTGCTCTCACTGCTAAAGGAAATGGAAGATCACCACGTCTGTGTTACAGTCATTTGAATCCTGGAGATGCAAATGAATCTCAAATATATCTTCTTGGCTGTAAGTTCTCTCTCAGTCAACTTGTAAATTACTTGATTCCGTATATATGGCCCATCTATATAGTTCGTACATATGTAAAGTGAATTTAGACAGGCAGTGTATGTAATTTGGCTAACTGGTCTCCTTTTTCTATGGCTTCTCCTCATTTTTTATTTAATAGGGAAATTGCTCTCCCACTGAATCTTAATTCACAATGTTAAGACTTCAGAAACACAGTTTCTTATTCAGAAAGAATTTCAATCTTCTTGCTGTCAAATACACTCTGCTCTCACATGGGCACTTAATGGTGTCAGGATGTCAATTTAATTTTGACAGGGGCCCTATCCACAGAATCTTCAACTTTTCATACTTAGTTAATATGGATGGGTAAGAGGATGTTTGAGGGTTTTTTTTCCCCTCTGTTTTCATGGAAACATACTTTCCCGTAAGATTGGATGACAGTGGTATGTGTGAAGCACTCGAAGCTTTTGAGAGAGAAGTTTTCCCTACTGTTCAAGACCCACTATTAACTGCCTCCAAATGGCACACAGTTGTTGTTATCTCTAATTGCTGTGATGCTCTAAATAGTCTGAAGGCACTGGAATCTTCGTTCCCACCAAGAAATGGTTTCTTCCACTTTCTTTGGTAGCAGCACCACTGGAACTGTAGATGTAGCAAGTATGGCTACAAATTCATTCTTTCCCCACTAGGTGACATTAATCAGTGCCTGATGACTGGCAGGCGTGAGTTTTTCGATTCTTGTCCCGGAGTAGGAGAGGACCAAACTACTCCTAATACTCTTGTATTAGAGTAACAAATGATGCTGTGTAACAAATGATGTAAAAAATGAACTCACCTAAAACAAGAGATGTGTATTATCTCACACAGTTTCTGTATGGAATCTGGCAGAGGTTTAGCGAGGTGGCTCTGGCTGAGTCTCTCATGAGGTTATATCAAGGTGTTGGCTGGGGCTGCAGGCACCTGAGGCCTGAACTGAGGCTGGGGTTCCCCAAATGGCTCACTCACATAGATAATGGCTGGAGGCCTAAGTTTCTTGCCATGTGGGCCTCTGCTTGAATGGCCTTATGGCATGGCAGCTGGCTTCCTCTGGAGTGAGTGATTACAGAGAAAGACCACAGAAGAAGCTGCAACACCACTTACGACCTAGTCTCAGGAGTCATCCTCTGTCCCTTCTGCCGTAGTCTCTTTGTTAGAAGTGAATCACTAGGTCTAGCCCATACTCAGGGGGAGGGGAATTAAGCTCTACCTCTTGAAGGGACGTGTATCAAAGAATTTGTAGACATATTTTAAAACCACTACAACTTTCTTGGTTTTCCCCCTTTGTGACTGAGTATCTGCCAAAAACAACCAAACTCAGAGGTTTAGTACATGATCAGCAAATGAACTGATGAACACGGTTCCTTCATTCTTGGGGTAATTTGTATAGAATTTCAGCTTTCCAACCTAACCAAATAGGTGCTCCCCCCAAAGCTGCACCGGGATGGAATGGAAGTTGGGTCTGATTTCTTCTTCCAGCTTCTCAAACAATGTCTTCTACATCACTCACGAATATGCAGTGGGCAGGAGCTGGCTTTTTGCAGGGCGTGCTCTAATAGTGGGACACCAGTAAGGATGGATTCTCAACAGGGATGGGAGTGTTTGGTTGTACTCACCTGGCCTAACAGGTCATATACGGCCAGCAGATGGCAAAAACTGAGTGAGAAGCTAGCTGGTTCTGCTCTCCTGCTGGTTGGCAAAGACCGGCCACAGATGGTAGCAGTGAAGCTGTGAGCAGACTCTAGTCCTAGGATCAAGCAAGTGCCAAAGCTCTGCTGAAATCACCCGCAGCACCACCAAGAGATGTGAGGATTCTTGGGCAGGATTCTCGGCTTGGATCTCGAAAACAGAGACCCTGGTGGTTCTGGCTCCTTGGCAGCTCTTAGTGCATGACGTGAGGAAGGGAGCACTTTGGGAACAGATGGAGAGGTTGAGAGACAGAGCGTGACTGTCAGGCCACAGAGTGAAGCATCGTGCCATTGAGACAGATGGTGAGAGGGGTGTCCCTGTCTGCAGTGGCTTTAGTGCCTTTTCAGTACTCATCCCGCTGGTGTACCCTTGACATAGGGCCTCTTCAAGAGCTTCTACTTCCAAAGCATTTTAATTTAGAAGTCACATGTTTGTGTTCCAAGCTGTAGTTCAGGCTAAAAGTGCTTCATAGCTTTTCTCTTTTCTCACATTTAGAGAAACCAGGGTTTCTGATACACTGATTGATAAGGGAATCATACAATGGTAGAGTTTATGAAAAGGGGCATTAGAGAGAGATGCCACATAGCGACAGAGTCAAGAAGAGTTTTCTTTCCAGAATATTCCTGCCATTTGAGATATACCAGTGCAAGAGAAGACGAGGTAGGAAACATAGAAAACACACAGATGTATGCTTCAAGATACAGATCTACTACATGGGTTATTAGCCTTCTAGAGAAATTTAGTGGCTCTGCTGGTACCACCTTTAGGCACAGTTGGGGGGGCCTGACTTTTAGGGGCACTGCTCCGGCTCTGGCTCTTCTCCAGCTGCATTCCTAAATACCGAGCAGGAGGCCAACAAACCAAAGGAAATGTGTCCCTCTGGAGCCAATTTCACCTCTTCAGACCTTGCTCCAGGTACCCAGAAGCCAGAATTCCCTTCCCAAATGGCTGTGAGCCCACTCCCAGGACCCGTGTGGTCTTCTCCCCTAGACCTTCTGATAAATACTCTTGGACCTGTGGAGTGGCCAAGAAATGACAGTGTTGTAGAGGGAAAAGTGGACATGTGGGCTGGAGGGCCTATGGGATGTGAAGCTTAACTGGCTGTGGGAAGCGAAGTGGAGAGGGCTGCTCTGTATGGAACCCAGCTCTCCCTGTTTTAGCAAGGGACTCTGAGAAATCCCAGAATTCTAAGTTCAGACCTGGTCTTCCAAGTTGTATTGAAAGTGTATTTTCAAGGTGAAAGGATACACACACACATGCACACATACACATTTTAATTTCACAGTTTGTTAGCTTGTTTTATAACTTTTACATACTTATACATTTGACTGTGGGCTTCTACACGTAGCCTTTTTGTGTACCCTACAAATATCAGGGTTTGTTCTGGCTCCAATCTTTAATACAGAACCAAGTTGAATCAGCCTGGCTGATTTGGAAGGCCTTTTACTATTGACTCCTCTCTAATCTTACCTCCCACTGCTATTCTGCAGGAATCTTCCATCAACCAAACTGGTCAACCCATAGCCAGACTAGGCCCACGTCCTTTCCTCTGTGTTTGGTTCATACTATTTTTCTCTGAAAGGCCTCTATTTCTGCCCTGCATTTGTATGGGCCATGCTACTGTTATAAGACCCAGCTTCATATTCATGCCTCCTCCCACTGGCCTCTTCTAACAGCTCTTGTCTGAGCCACTTATTGGCATTCAAAGTGTGCAACTATGTGTGGCCATTTTTCTTAGACAAGAAAAATGTGTCCATTTTTTTTGGACAAGATATGGCTATAAGATAAGGAAACATCAATACATAACCATTTGAAGACCAGGAAAGGGGACCTCCCCCCTTCCCCTACTCCCCTAAAGTCAGAAGAGTAGTTGGGGAATGAGAAGAATGTAGTTAGGCAGGCACCAAAGGAGGAGAGGGCCAGCACTGTCAAAAGCTGTAGAGAGGTCATTGGGAAAGAAGCCCAAAAATAGAACATTTGCCATTAGGAAAGAGGTTTTTTTGTGACCATTGAGAGAAGAGTAGATTGTGTGGGTGAAAGTAACATTGTAGTCGGGGGGAAAATAAGAGATGAGAAAGTGGAGACAGCAAACACTTTAATGTCTCTCATGAAAATGTGATTCTGAGAGGAGATAGAATAGCTTTACAGGGTGGAAGAGGTAGGGTGGTTTTGTTCTGTTCAAAGGTTGGAGGAGACTGAGTGTGTTTGTAGGAGAAAAGAGCTAGATTAGAGAGGAAAATTGATAATGGGGGAAAGAAAGGATCCAATGATTCAACAAAACCTGGGAAAGGCTGAGATGCATGCACAGGTGCAGGGGTTAACCCTGATGAGGAGAAAGGGCACTTCTCGCTGTGGGTAACGGAAGGAGGGGGGGGGGAAGATGAATGAAGGCTACAGAATAGGCATCATAATGGAGTGATTGGATTTATGGGTGAAGAGACGAGCTGTTATTATAGAGAAAAGGCCAAAAAGGCCCAAATTTTCGGGGGCGGCGGGGGGGGGGGGAATCAGGTCCAGATTTCAAATATTCAAATATCACATTCCTCATTCATTTCTTTCACATTTATTCAGTGTCCCGCGAGTATCAGACGCTGGGGTGTACCGTGATGGGACTTTTCCATGCAATTTTGTAAACCTGCAATACTGGGACTCAGGCGAGATTTACTTTTTACCCTTCTAGAAGGCCTGCAGTAGGAAAAACAAACAAAAGAAAAACAACAAACAAAAAGTTGCACGGATCAGAAGACAGTCCTTTGTCAGACCAGATGTCCCGAGCTCACGGGCATGCATTGCAACAATGACGCCCTGTTCGAGGCTGGGAGGGAAGAGAGGCGAGGTGGGGAGGGGTGGGGGTGGAGGGGGAGGCTGACACCGGGGCAGCCCCAGCAGGGTGCGCTTTCGACCAGGTAGGTGCAGCCTTCGGCGCCCTCGGGGCCGCGCCGTAACCGCAACCAAGGGTGACGGCGCCTCGGTCCACACCGCAGCAAGGACCCGCTTCTTCCCCGAGCCAGGTGTGTCTACCGAGGCTGAGCAGCACCCCCCCCCCCCCCCCCCCCGCCGCGCCCTCCCGGAGGCCTCGCCGCTCTCCGCAGGTCGCTGCTACCTTCGCCCCGGGTTAATTGTGACGGGCGGGGGAGGGGAGAGGCGGTGGGCGGGGCGAATCGCCTTTTCTACTTTGCCATTGGCCGCGAGGGGGCCCGAGTCCCGCCCCCCGCGCCGCCGCCGACAGGCTCCGCCGGCTGTCACTCGAGCCGCCGCGGCCGCCCCCTGGCCGCGGCCGGGATCTCGCGGGAAGAGCGGCGGGCACGGCGGAGGCTCGGTCTCCCGGCTGCGCGCGAAGCGGGCGGGCTCTGCACACACGGGCGCTGCCTGGCGGGGAGCTCGGAGCTGCGGCAGCCGCAGGCCTGGGCCGCCCCTTCCCTGCCGCCGCCTTCTCCGGCTCGGGGCTGCTCGGTCCGCTCGCCCTCCGGCGCCCCCAGGTGAGGAAGCCCCGGGCGCGCCTCCCGGGCTGCGGAGCGGTCGGGGCGGGCTGGCTCCCGACGGGGGCGGCTCCGCGGGGCGCGGGAGGGCGGGGGGCGGGGCGCGGGGTCCACGCGGACGTGCGGGGGTCCCGGGGTTCCGGAACCGGGGGCTCCTCTTGCCGCGGTCGCCGGCGCCTGGCGGGCAGAGCGGTCGGCTGGGCGGGTGCTCCGTGTCGGAAGAGGCGGGTCACGGGGGTCCGGAGGGTCCTCCGAGCCGGAGGGTTTGGCATCCCTGGGTGATGGAGCGGCGCCTCGGTGCTCGGGGCGAGGTGTCTGCGCCCTGCAGGGGCCGGGCCGCCTGGTGGGCTGCTCCGGGGGGGTCTGCCTCGCCCCGAGGCGGGGCGGCACCTTGGCGAGGTCCCTAGTCCGTAAGGGGGCGGCAGGGCGAGCGAGCCGGCGGGGGCTCCCGGAGCCCGGGAGCGGAGGGCGCGGCTCGGCGGGCGCTGCTGAGGTCGGCTGGGGCGGGGGGGGGGGCAAGGGGCATCGGGAGCCCGCCCAGCGCCCAGCGTCCTGGAGCAGGTCTCGGTGCTCCGCGGGAGGATTGCGAGTTGGAGACATCGCGGGTTTGGTTCTGCAGTTCGCTCTCTGCCCTGCCCCGGGATCCCCGTGGGGGTGCGGGGGTGGGGTGGGGGGCGTGCTGGTCTCGCTGCTCTGGGAGCGAGACGGTGGCAGCACCTTAGGGGGGTGCAGACTCTGGATCCCCTGGTGCAGACTCTGGGTCCTTCGGTGCAAATTCTGGGTCCCTTGGTGCAGACTCTGGGTCCCTTAGTGCAAACTCTGGGTCCCTTGGTGCAGACTCTGGGTCCCTTGGTGCAAATTCAGGGTCGCTTGGTGCAGACTCTGGGTCCCTTGGTGCAGACTCTGGGTCGCTTGGTGCAAACTCTGGATCCCTTGGTGCAGACTCTGGGTCCCTTGGTGCAAACTCTGGGTCCCTTGGTGCAGACTCTGGGTCCCTTGGTGCAGACTCTGGGTCCCTTGGGAGGCGTGTGTCCCTCGGCCGGAGCGTGCCAGCCGCGGAGCAGACGGAAGGCAGGCTGGGTGGTTTGGGCTGCGCTCTCTTAGGTAGTCGGTCGGCTTTGCAGATCCTGCATTATCAGATCCGTCCGGAAAGTCTTGCCTGAGTGTGAGACCGAGTCCAGTAGTGATGGGAGGCGTGTCCTGGCTTCTCTCTGTCCTTTTGAAAAACGTTCGTGGAGAGGGATAATTTGAGGTTGAGTGAGTCTTCAAATGATGTCTCGGGAATTTGGAGTCCCAAAGCTAGGGCCCTGCAGAAGCGTCATTGGAGACCTGTAAGGATGGCCAGCAGCTCTTTCAGAGACGCCTGCTTAATAGCTTTATTGTACAGGTTGAGTTAGTCTAGACTCTAATGCAGACTTCTTGGTAACTAGCCCAGACTTAGGTGAAATTCAAATAAAATGACCTGTATGTGTGTGTATGTTTTTTTTTTAAGATTTTAAAAATTTATTCTATTCATGAGACAGAGAGAGAGAGAGAGAGAGAGAGAGAGAGAGAGAGAGGCAGGCAGAGGGAGACGCAGGCTCCATGCAGGAAGCCTGATGTGGGACTTGATCCCAGGACTCCAGGAACAGGCCCTGGGCTGAAGGCAGGCAGTCTACCGCTGAGCCACCCAGGCGTCCCTGTGTATGTGGTTTTTAAAAAACATATAGCTTGTAAAGTCTGTGCACTTGCTTGTCAGTTCTTGGGGTTAGAGACCTGCTTCATCCCAGAGGCCTGTAAATGATGAGTCTGATGTGGCAGGCGGTGGGGAGCCCATATTCACAGTAATTCTGTCATTTTGGCTAAACAAGACAAATTCAGCTATGCCAGAGCAAAGACTTTTGCCTGCCTTAGTCTTTTTCTTTAGTGACAGTTTTTTTTTTTTTTTTAAGATTGACGTTTCTTTTGATGTTAGAAGCAGAAAGATTAGGGATCACGTACTTAATCCTTGGGTTTTGCAATCGTTTACAAAAAAAAAAAAAGGGAGGGGTAATCCTACGTAGCAGTATTTAACCCATTAACGAGCTTAAGTTTTTTGGTTTTTGCCTGAACTGACTTCCATAGGTATCAAAATTGATCAACTGAGCAGATACTTGATTGGAACTACAGCCAAAAAATCCTAAGCAGACCTTTGTTTTCCTCGTTATTTGTGAAAGACAAATGACAAGCAAATTTCGGTAACTTTTAAAAAGAGCAGCTTCCATGATTTCTAAGTAAACATATGATCAGGTTAACAAATATTTGATTATCTGGTAAGTGTCACAGCACTGGAGGTACAGTGATTCCATGTACCTCACATGTAACCTGTATATAGAGAAAGCAAATAAAATGAATACATAAAATCATTGAGATGCTAAGAATGAAGAAACAGGGTACTTGGGGTTCAGCTCATTGTTTTTATAACCCCCGAATAATAAAAAAAATTGATGTCTGTTGTGATAACCAGAAACCAAATAAGATAATTATCTACCTTCTGAATTATTGAAGATTGAATTATGATCAGTACAGTTTGGGTGTTTCTATTTGATATTGACTCTTTGAGGATTAGCACCATTTGTTACACAAGCATTTAAAAGTCTGTAAGGATACACATTGAACTTACGAGTATTTGAGGGATTCTTTAAGAGAGTGTGGTAGAGGGGATCTCTGGGTGGCTCAGCAGTTTAGCGCCTGCCTTCAGCCCGGCCCGGGGCGTGATCCTGGTGATACTGGAGTCCCGCATCCGGCTCCCTGCCTGGAGCCTACTTCTCCCTCTGCCTCTGCCTCTGTCTCTGCCTCTCTCTCTCTGTGTCTGTCATGAATAAATAAATAAAATCTTAAAAAAAAAAAAGAGTGTGGTAGAGGCAAGGAAGAGAGCTACTAATTTTATGCTTTTATATTATTTGAATGTATTAACATGAGTACACGTAACTTAAGTGCAATTTAAAGAAGTCTAAAAATTAAAACTTTTTGGTTGCTATGCAAATTTATTTATAAGGCACTTTGTCAGTGTTGCCACTTCCACTGTGTGTACTAGTGAAGGAAAACATGTATTTCAAGAATCTAGAATTATAGAGCACAACAGAATAAGAATACTGAGAACTAAGCAAAATGTTAAAAACATGTTAAGGATGTTGTATATTTAATTATATAAAGATAAACTAATCTAAGGCCTTTCTTTTTTCAAATTTAAGAGTTTGAGAAGGGAAGTTTTTCAACTCCTTAAACAAGAATACCATGTGTCTTTGTGTTGGGAGTGGAGGTGTTCGTGTTGTGTGGCACAGACTTCAGGAAGGGATTTCTTTTTGTCAAATGTACGGATACATCTAGATTTGCTTTTCTTCTGAGGCTTATGAAAAAAATTGTGGTTCCTTATTATAATTTAGTATTACTATTTCATTATTACTGTAATGAAAGTGGTAATACAGGAGTGTCTTTTGGAGTATAATTTAAAATTTTAGGATTATAAATGTGGTATACTAAGCAATTTCTATGAAGGAAATCATAAGACATGGATTCCAGTCTTCACTGTACTACTAAGCGTATGACCGTGGGTAGACTCTTAGGGCCTCAGTTTCTATATATATATATATATATATATATATATATATATAGAGAGAGAGAGAGAGAGAGAGAGAGAGAAGTCCATGTCAATAATCAGTATAGGTCTACAGCATTATTATGTCTACAGAAAGGGATAGATGCCTGAAGAGTAGCTGGTTCTCAGGATACAACTAGTTCCTTGTAATTTTTCTTTATGATACCTAATTTTAGAAATTTCTTCCTTTTTAAGATACATAGGAAATATTCCAGAATATACATTCCATGAAGGTAAATGGTTTTCTTTTGATAATTTAGCTTTATCTCTTAAAGCATTATTATTTTTATTTCTGATTTCTGGTTGAGTATCTATGTGATAATGTAATGTCCCTATTTAATTTTGGATGCAGAATGAGGTTTCTAGTAGTTGACCCCCCCCCTTTTTTTTAAAGAATTTATTTATTCGTGAGAGACCCAGAGAGAGAGAGAGAGGCAGAGACACACAGGCAGAGGGAGAAGCAGGCTCCATGCAGGGAGCCCAACTTGGGACTCCATCCTGGGTCTCCAGGATCAGGCCCTGGGCTGAAGGTGGCGCTAAACCGCTGAGCCACCGGGGCTGCCCTAGTTGACCCCCTTTAATCCATCCCTTACACTGCTACCAAGGTGACTTTTCTAAAATGCAAATCTGTTCAGTGCGTCTTTCTTAAAATCCATACTTCTCCTTTATGTACAGTACATATTTAATTCTAACTTTTTATCATTACAAGGCCCTTCATCATCTGGCTCATCTCCTGCATTTCCCCCGCCATAAATCTGAAGCTCCAACTCAAGTAATCCAGTTAATTCACTGAAAGAGTCATACTGTTTCCTGACTCAGAGCCTTCTCATATATTCTCCCCATTGCTTAGAATGCCTTTCTTCCTCCTGTTTTGCTGACAGAGTCTTCTGATTTTTCAAGACATAACTTCAGCACTATCTGCTTTTTAAGTTTTCTGTGTCCTCCCTCTTCCTTACCACACCAGGTTATTCACTCTCTTTGTCTTGTTCATTCATTCTCTTGTGTTTGCAAGTATGCTGTAATTATTTGTCTGTCACTGGATCTTCCTGGACTCAAAGCCAGGTTTATATTTGTCTTATTTTTAAATCTCTATTGCTTATTTTACACAGTTGGCTCTCATTACAGGTTTGAATTCTCAGTGCCAAGATTGATATTTTTCCAATGTCCGAGTTAAGCCCAAATCTCAGTCTTGTCCTATTTTTCTAAAATTTTGGGCTTTCTAAAGTTATCTTATTCTCTTATCCCTATGACCACAAATTGATATTATTATTTTTTTTAAGATTTATTTATTTATTTATTCATGAGAGACACAGACAGAGAGAGGCAGAGACATAGGCAGAGGGAGAAGCAGGCTTCATGCGGGAAGCCTGATGTAGGACTCGATTCCGGATCCTGGGGTCAAGCCCTGAGTCAAAGGCAGACGCTCAACCACTGAGCCACCCAGGCGTCCCACAAACTAATATTAGATCTATAGTTCTTATCTTCATACTTAAGAAGTGAGACTCCCAGCACTAAGGGTTACTCTGTTAAACTTGAAGATTTTGAGGCAACCATTAGTCCCTATAATTAAAATTGCTAGGAGAGTTATAAACTAATTTGGGGTATTTCAGATTTTGGCTATCAGTGATTGGTAGATACTTTCACCTTGGCTGCTTTTTGCATGGGACATGATAGTGACCAACGTGTGTGTGTCTTTATGTTATCTGTTGATTGGCTGAAGATTTAATAACTTGCTCAGGGTCATTATCTACTAAGCAGCAGGCTATAATAGGTTCAGGTCTGTTGTATTCCTGGTTCTGTGCTTTTTCCAAGTACTATACTGCTTTCTGAATATGATTGCTTATTCAGTGTATTAAAACTATTAATAGAGGGCAGCCCGGGTGGCTCAGCGGTTTAGCGCCACCTTCAGCCCAGGGTGTGACCCTGGTGACCCAGGGATGGAGTCCCACGTCGGTTTCCTGCCTGTGTCCCTGCCTCTCTCTAGGTCTCACATGCATAAGTAAATAAAATCTTTAAAAAAATTATTGATAGATATTTTATTCATTTCATAAATTGAAGAAGTTAGGTTATAATGTTCATTCAGTTTTTTTCAAAAATGCTAAAGTAGAGAATTTGAGATTGTTTGGACATTAGATATCATTTAATCCAACTTTTCATTTTAGCTTATGAGGGAACTGACATACGCAAGAGTAGTTGAATGACTTGCTCAAGATCATGTCGCTAATTGGTTAAGATTTTCTTTAAGCTAATTGTGTACATTGGTGTTATAAAATCGTTATTTGAAAGGAATACCAGGTGCCTGATTCCCCCACCCCTGAAAAAAAAAAAAAAAGCCTGGAGTGGCTTTTAGAAAAGTGATGTTGAGGATCTCAGAGTCTTAAGGACATGGCTCAGAGAAAATCCAGACTTTGGATCATGACACATGGAGACGCCTCAGTGCCTTTACTCACATAGTTGCCTTGTCTTGGTTTATTTCCTTCCTCTTTCTTTTCAAAACTCTACCCACAAGGGGTGCCCTACATGGTTCAGTTACGTGTTTGCCTTTGGCTCAGGTCATGATCCCAGGGTCCCGGGATCCAGGTCCGAATCTGGCTCCCTGCCTAATGGGGAGTCTGCTTCTCTTTTTCCCCTTTGCCCCTCCTGCTCTCTCTCTGTCTCTCAGATAAGTAAATCTTTTTTTTTTTTTTAAATCTATCCACAGTTAACTAATCTTATGCCTGCTGAAGTTGTTATTAGCATCAGCCTTACTAGTAACCATTTAAGTACCATAAGCCAACTAATGGAGATAAAAAAGATTTATTTGGGAGTGTGAGACAGTATATATTTAATTACGAGATAGTATGTAAAGATGCCAGGAGTGGTACAGCTGTAGGAGCTCAGAAGATTAGATAAGGGTGGACTGAGCTAGTGGTTACAGAAGTTTCTGTGTAGAAAGGATTTGACTTAAGTTAATCCTTTCTTTTTTTAGGACTTTTATTTTTAAGTAATCTCTACACCTAAGGTGAGGCTTGAACTCACAAACCTGAGGTCAAGAGTCATATACTCTACTGACTGACCCAGCCAGGTATCCCGATTTAAGTTAATCTTTTTTTTTTTTTTTTTTTTTTTTTAAATAGAGCACAAGGGAGTTGGGGTGTGAAGGGGCAGAGGGAGAGAGAGAATCTTAAGCAGGTTTCATGCAGGGTGTGGAGCCTGGCCTAGGGGCTTGATCTGATGACCTGAGCCTAAATCAGGAGTCAGGTGTTTAACTGGCTGAGCTACCCAGCTGCCCCTAAATTAATTTTTAAAGAAGGCATTGGAGTAAAACTCATAATTAAACTCCGTGAAACTCTCACTGTTTTGTTTAGTTTTTACTCACAGTGGCCTTCTCTCTGTCTCGGAAGGCCTGGAACACGTTCTTCCAAACATCCATGTCTCCCTCCCTTACTTCCTTTAAGTCTTAATTAAAATATTACCCCTTCTGTGAGGCCTTTACTAGCTCCCTTACTTAAAATCACAGCAGTTCTTCCATACATACTCTTTCGGTTTCTCTTCCTTGCTTAGTTTAGTTCTTCCAGTTATTCAGCATACTCTATATTTTCATTGTCTTCCCACGCCTACTATAAGATTCATGAGGGCAGGGATTTTTACCCATTTTATTCAGTGCTATATACCTAGCACCCAGAATGGTACAGTACCTGTTACAAAGTAGGTGCTCAGATTTTTGTTGAATGAATAAGACAATTGAACTTTATTTTTTTTTTTAAGATTTTATTTATTCATGAGAGACACACACACACAGAGGCAGAGACACAGGCAGAGAGAGAAACAGGCTCCATGCAGGGAGCCGGACGTGGGACTTGATCCCGGGTCTCCAGGATCACACCCTTGGGTGGAAGGCAGGCGCTAGACTGCTGAGCCACCCAGGGAATCCCGACAATTGAACTTTAAAGCAGGAATTTGAAAATTATGTAACATTTTTTTCTTCCTTTTTTCCTTTCTTCCTTTTTTCTTGGCTGGCATAGAGGAAGAGGAACTTCCTCTTCCATTTTCTAAAAAATTTATGGGACTTCAAGAATATCTTATACAGTAAAGTACAGAAATTATAAACAGTTCAATGAATTTCTATGTGTGTAAACATGTAGTCCCCAACCAGATCAAGATATAGGACACACTTCTAGGACCTTAGAACCTTCCTTATGTTCTCTCCTAGTCAGTATTTCCCCAAATACTGTTCAGACTTCTGTCACAACAGATTAGTTTTATTTTTCTGAACTTCATACAAATGGAATCAACCTGGTTTCTTCCTTTGCTCAGCATTGTGTGTCTGCAAGATTCATCCTTTTTTTTTTCTTTTTTTTAAGATTTTATTTATTCATGAGCGACATAGAGCCATAGACAGAAGGGGAAGCAGGCTCCTCACAGGGAGCAGGACATGGGACTCGATCCCTGGACCCGGGATCACTCCCTGAGCTGAAGGCAGAAGCTCAACCGCTGAGCCGCCCAGGCGTCCCTTGTCCCATTTTTTTTTTTTTTTTAAGTTAACAGTAATTCATTCTTTTCATTGCGGTGTAGTTTTCTATTGTTTGAGTATGAATGTGTTTCTGTTCTCTTGTTACATTTGGGCCATTTCCAGTTTTTAGCTCTTAGGAACAAAGCTGCCATAAACAACATTGTACCTCTTTTTTGGTGTGCATAAAGATTAATTTCTTGGAGTGCTTGGTGGCTCAATCAGTTGAGTGTCCGACTCTTGATTTCAGGTCATGAGCTCAGGGTCCTGAGATCAAGCTTCCATAGGCATCTGTACTCAGCTGGGAGTCTGCTTGAGGATTCTCTCTCTTCTCAGTCTGCCCCCCCCTTTGCTCATGTTCTCTGTCTCTGTTTCTCAAGTAAATAAATCTTTTTTAAAAAGATTAATTTATTGGCTAAATAACTAGGAGTTAACCTCATCTCCTTATGTGTGTGTGTATATTATATATATATATATATATAGAGAGAGAGAGAGAGAGAGAGAGAGACATAATTCTTAATACCACATGGTTTTTATAGCACATGCTAGATGATCATTAAATGACTGAAGATAAATTAGTAATAATCAGGATGCCTTGGTGGCTCAGCAGTTGAGTGTCTGCCTTCCGTTCAGGTGTTTTCCTGGGGTCCGGAAACAAGTCCTGCATTGGGCCCCATGCAGGAGCAAAGGCTCTGCCTTTATCTCTGCTTCTCTCTCTCTCTGTCTCTCATGAATAAATAAAATCTTTTTTAAAAAATTAGCAACTAATCATGTACAGTGAGATTATCTCAAACTTATTCAAAATATTGAACCATTTCTAGTCCGTATTATTTTCTATATCTGACGTAAAAACATGGCTTTATCCAGGCTTTATACATTTCTTTTTCATCTGGGATTGCCTTTTTTAAAGCCATATTACTTATTACTTGCTTTCCCTTCTCTAGGAGATGGGAGAAATATGTGCAGGAAGGAGAACATTCAGATTAATTTCAAGATGTGAATTTCAGAACTGGTCGGCTATTTTTCTATAGTTTTCAACAATAGAAATCATTTTTTCCATACAGTATATTTTTTCTAAGATTCTATACACTTTAAAATAAGCTATACCAATGCATTCATAACACAGGTAGAAAAGCTGTGAATCTTAATTTTTGTCATGGGTTAGATATGTTTTGGGGTGTGTCAAGCAAAAGCTTTCTTTGATGGCTGTAAGTAATTCTAGAAATGGCTTTAGTTGAAGAATGCAAACGGGAGCTACAATAATAGAAGAAATCTTGAGAAATATTTTTCTAACTCTGGGAAAGTATAATTTTCTTTTGAAGTGATTTCTAAGCTAAGACTTGAAAGATGAGTAGGAAACAAGGTGAATGGGACACCTCAGGGAAATAGGTAAAAGAACATGGTAGGTAGGCAACTGCATTTGCAGAGAGAGAACAGGACAGATTTGGGCATCTGCAGGCAATTCAGGAAGGCTGGAGCAGTGGTTTTCAAGCTTTCACATGCATATGAATCTCCCGGTAGGAGTAGGGCTTGTGAATTCGGAGTTCTAACGTGTTTACACGTGATGGAAATGTTGCTGGTTCAAGGATCACGCTTTCTTGGAAACTACTGGGTTCCGGTGTAGAAAGCTAGTGAGAAGGGAGGAGTGGGGAGTGAAAGCAAGGACCTTCCCATGAGTTTAAAACCCATGTAAGGAATTTGGGTTTAAGGCATTGGTAATCCACTGAAGGGTGCCAGGAGTAATAGTGAACTTGTGAGTTAAGTGGGCAGTAGTAGTAGAAATAATCTTTAGGGGTACACTCCATTTACATTTGAAACTATATAGATTAATGTCTGAGAAGTGATAATTTACTTATTCATCAATAACTATTGTTTTTCCCAGTAGCAGACTCAGTGCATTTAAAGGAAAAGTTTTGTTATATTTATTAATTTAGATGTTATGTGTTAAAGTAGTTCTTTCTTCCATGGATATTATTTATCCTAATAAGTATTATAATTTATCTCATAACTACATTATTAATCCTGTTTGATGGGATTTAATTTTTGTCTATTTGTGTACCTATATACTAGTCTGAAGTTGTCTTTTTTATAGATTTAAAAAATGAGCTAGCTGGTAGTGTTTATCGTATGGTAGGAATTATCTTAATGATACATAGTTATTTGGGTTTCCCTAAATGTTAACTAGAAGGTTTTGATTTAGTTTATTTCAACTGTTTAAATACTGCATCAGTTTTGCAGTATTATAAACTTTTTTTTTCAGTGTTATAAACTTAAGAATAAAGGTATGTGTTTATGTTTTATATGTTTATATTGTATTTTCTCCCTTTTTGTATAAGTTCTAGGTATTCTTTTAAACAATTTTTTTAAATTTTTATTTATTTTATGATAGTCACACAGAGAGAGAGAGAGAGAGAGAGGCAGAGACATAGGCAGAGGGAGAAGCAGGCTCCATGCACCGGGAGCCCGACGTGGGATTCGATCCCAGGTCTCCAGAATCGCGCCCTGGGCCAAAGGCAGGCGCCAAACCGCTGCGCCACCCAGGGATCCCTAGGTATTCTTTTAAAAGCTTGGAGAAAGGGGCACCTGAGTGGCTCAGTGATCCAGCATCTGCCTTTGGCTCAGGTGATAATCCCAGGGTCCTGGGATGGAGTCCACCATTGGGCTCCCTGCAGCGAGCCTGCTTCTCCCTCTGCTTATGTCTTTGCCTCTCTCTCTGTGTCTCTTGTGAATAAATAAATAAAATCTTAAAAAATAAATAAATAAAAATTGGACAAAAGCAAAATAAACTCAGCCCACATATAAACATTACTAATGTTTTGGTATACCTTCTTCCTCCTTCCCTGAATACATCAATATACTTACTCGTATGTATACTGTTTATTGCTCCACCAAGCATTATATCATAAAGACTTTCCTACTTTGTTAAAATTGTTTCAAAAACGAACTTTTTTTTTTAAGATTTTATTTATTTATTCATGAGAGACACGCACACAGAGAGAGAGGCAGAGAGAGAGAGAGAGAGAGAGAGAGAGAGAGAGGCAGAGACACAGGCTCCATCCAGGGAGCCTGAGGCGGGACTCGATCCCTGGTCTCCAAAATCCACACCCTAGGCTGAAGGCTGCCCTAAAAGCAAACTTTTAATAGTAGCACAGTTCTGTTGAATGAATGTGATTTAACCATTTCCAATTATTGAACATTTTTTTCCTCTGCTAATAACATTGAAGAAAATCTTTGCATAAGTCATTCTCCATATTTATTTTTTTTAAGGATAGGAATAAAAATGTTCAGTGAAAGGTAAGACCTAAAAGAAAAATTAGATATTGCCGTATTGCTTCCTAGAAGGGTTATGCCAATTTATATGCTAATATTCAGCTTTTCTAATTTGGTAAGCAAAAATGATCTTACTTGAATTTGTGTTTTTTTGATTACAAGTGAAGTTGAACATTGTAAATAGTTTTTAAAACAATTACATATTAAAATATTTTTAAAAGAATCCCTTATGTATTATGTTGTAAAGTAAGATATTTTAATTGGAATTAATATTTTCTCTTAGTGGATAAATTAACTTTTTGAATAGTTTTTACAAAAACACACAAAACTCAAGGACCTAAACAATTGCCTGAGAGGGAACCACTGTTAATCACTTTCTTATATGTATTTGCAGAAGTATAGTAGATCATATGTGTGTATGTATTTGTTTGCCAAAACATTAGACAAATTATGGAGAACATTCATTAAAATACCGTCTAGTTCAGATGTGGTATTGTGTACTAAATTGTGTACTAAAAATTAGAAAGGGTCTAAAAATGATTAGTATTTGGCTACTAGCCCAGAAGGAAGAAAAGCAGGGTCTGGCAGCATTTGGCAGTAATTTTCTATAAGACAAGTGGCCTTAGCTCTTTTTATTATTGGATCGATTCTTTGACAATAGCACTTCTGTTTATAGTACCAATTCCGTAGTACTGTTCCAAAAAAGAAAGCCAAGTTTTTGAAAATTAGACAGTTGATACCTGAAAGAAACTCTTTAAAGTACAAAACTTACTTGGAGGTCTTTAGGGGAAAGACACTATTCTTAGGTATTTTAGGATTTCTCTGCTTGACAGTTAAAAGTTTTAGTAGAATTTTTATGACTCTGCTGCTTAACATGGAAAGTTTGAGCTTAAATAATTACAAATAAAATTTATGATTTTCCTAAACTCTTATTTACCTAATTCGGAAACCAATCATCCATGATGTAAACATATTTTAAAAATGATTTCCCATGCTAATGGTACTATATAGTAGTAATTGGTCTCATACATTAAAGATCTTGAGCTTGACTTGAATGTTACTGCTAAATAAGTGATTTGAGTAATAAGAGTCAGAGTTTTTAATTGGATTCTACAGAGCTCTAATGCTTTAGGCATAAAGGTACTTGCTTTTGGAATAGATTTTTTTTTTAAGGCTCTTGTTTCCAAAAATAAAGTTTGGATGACTACTGTTTACTGAATACTAACTCTCTGTGTGACCCAGGATAAATAGGGGTTTTATGAGCATTCCTATTTGCTGGAATTCATACCTTCTATTCCAGATTAATTATAAGGCTGTAAAGGCTGCTAAAGAATTTGTACCTAATAGTGGTTGGTAATATTTGAAGAATTTTAAGAATGAATTTATCGGAAATGAGAAAAGATCATCTTAATTTTTAAAAACATGTTTAATTTTGAAAAATTTATGTATTTATAGGAGAATTATTAAGATAGTACAGAGAATTCCCATATTCCATTCACTCAGCTTACCCTAATTGATGTCTTATATAACCATGCTTTCAAAACTAAGACCTTAATCCTGATTTTAAAAATAAAATTCAACAAAAATTTTTTGAGCACCTACTATATGTAAAAGGGTGTTTTAAATGCTGGAGTATATACAGTATTGGAAAACAAGTAAAAGTTGCAGATAATAATAATAAACTGATGAGCTAGGTGTCATTCCCTTACACATTCTCAGGGTTTTTACCCTATGTGTTGTTGGTACTTAAAAAAAGGCGCTGATCTCTAGGAGCCAGCATGGGTTCCTAGAGAGTGAGTCATGTCATATTGGCCTCATTTCTTTTCTTATAGGGTAAGTAACCAGGTAGGTACAGAAGGAGATACTCTGGCCATAGTGTATCTAGAATTACAGCTACGTTTATTGGATTTTTAATTTGTGCTGGGCACTGGGTTAAATGCTTTACATGGATTATCTCATTTAGTGCTGTTTTACAAATGAGGGAAGGGACCCCCAAGGTTATACAGATAGCATTTGACAGCCTTTTATGATATCTTTATAGACAACTTAGAGAAATGTAGTCTGAATAATTGCATAGATAGGTGGATTTGTGATTGATTAATGGGCTGATGTTAAAATTAAACTGCAGTTCATTCTTAGTGGTGTCCCTCAAGGTCCGGTCTTCCCCCATGTCCTATTCGAAATGTTTATCTATTACAAACTGAGAGAGTGCTAGTATGTTACAGGACAGAATCAGAATCTTCCCTCTACCCTCCCCCTTTATTTTTAATAATTGGAAAGATAAACTGTATCTAAGAAAATATTTGTTATAATAATTTTATATTTGAAATGTATGTATTGCCTAGGGACAAAGCCTTCTAATTGAATTTTTTTTTTTTTTAATCTGCACAAATACAGGGTTGGACTTAGAGGGCTAACGGGTAATTTTTTGTTGTTTCTGTTGTTTTTAAGTAGGTGTGTGCCTGGCTGGGTCTCCTTATTTGTCTGAAGTTGGTGAGTCAGAGGTTTATTATAACTACTCCAAAGGCTCACACTCACTTAAACATTATTTTGAAACACGTTGTCAAAAACACGGTTGATTATCCTTTTCTCCTCTGCATTTAGCTATATGTTCTCAGTTCCGTCTGCCACATTTTGAGGAGGGTGTTGATAGACCATGTATTCAGAGGAGAGTTATCAGGATGAAGCAGTGTCTTGAAACAGATACTTGCAAAATAATTGAAATAGTTGAGATTTTCAGCCAGGAAAAAAAGGCGGCTTTAGAGGGGTATATATGGTAATGCTTTTCAGATTGGGTGATTAAATGATCTTTAGTATTCTTCTTAACTCAAATCTGTGAGTCTGTGCAATGCATGAAGGAATGGGACGTGGAAAAGGGATTGAACGTATCTTTTGTATCCCCACAGGACAAAATTAAAGTTAGTGGAAGGAAAATATTGGTACATAATGAAGATGTTTTTAACAATTGAAATGAAAATTGAGTGGACAGTTTCTCATTGTGGTGTATTGAGTAGCATTTAATCAAGCTATTCTTACTCTCTAAGGACTTTTCCAACTCCTATCCTTTTTTTTTTTTTTTCCTTAAGATTTTATTTTTAAGTAATCTTTACACCCAAGTTGGGGCTTGAACCTACAACCCTGAGGTCAAGAGTCATACACTCACTGACTGAGCCAGCCGGGCGCCCCCAGTCTTTTTTTATTTCTTCATTAGTTATAATTCCCCATAGCAAAATTTTTTTGGGTATATCACTTATTCTCAGCACCTTATGCTTTTATATAGTATCAAATGTTAGTAGTAACATATTATTTTGTTAGTAAAAACAAATTTAAACAACAGCAGAGCATTTTTCACTGCTAGATTGGTGAAGATAAGTTTGGTAATACCAACAGTGGTAAGGATATATAGAATCACTCATACATTCTAGGCAGGCATATAAATTTGTGTAGTTTCTTTGGAGTACTTATTAAAATTATAAATGTTCATGCTTTCTGACTCAATAATTTTAAAGATGTTTTCTTTGTTTATTATAGTGTTAAATATGTTGCCAGAAGCCCTAAATGATTCTTAACCTGGGTTAAATAAATGATTCTACAACCATGTAGTGGGATCTCACACAGCCATAAAAAGAAAGAAAAAAGTACTTCTGCATGAGTTCAACTCTGACACACATTATCTGGTGAAAAAAATATGTCGCAAAAAATATGTTGCAGGACAGTATTTATGGTATGTTGATATTGCTGTAAAAAAAGTAAGTTGTGTGTATATGCAAATACATATGCACACATTAATAAACATTTATGCTTCTATGTTCATAAACTTCTCTGAAAGGATACACAAGAAAAGGAGTAGTTGTTTCTGGAGAAGGGTTAGGAGATTGGAAGTCTGAGATCTCATCTCAGGCTTTGGTTTGCCTGACTATACATTTATGCTGTGTGTGTGTGCAGGTCAAGATTGTTTTGTAAAAGTTTTTTTATTTGAAGTCATTACAGATTCACAGGAAGTTTCAGGTAGTACGGGGTGGTACCCTTCATCCCATTCCCCCCAGTGGTAACATCTTAGGTAACTAGTGCAAAAGCCAAATCAGGAAATTGGCATGGGTACAACCCACAGATCTTGTTCAGGTTTCAGCAATTATACCTGTACTCATTTGTGTGTGTATATAATTCTTTGAAGTTTTATTGGATATGTAGATTTGTGTAATCAACATCACAACTGAGATATAAAGCTGTTTTATCACCAAAAAGATCCTTGTGCTATCCTTTTATAGTCCCATCTGTCCCTTTATTCTCTGGCAGCCACTCACCTGTACTCCATTTTTGAACTTTGTCATTTCCAGATGATCTGCAAATGGAATAAAAAAAGTATGTAACCTTTGAGACTGATTTTTTTTTTTTACTTAGTGTAATTCCCTTGGAATCCATCCAAGTTGTTGCATGTATCAATAATTCCTTTTTATTGCTGGACAATATCCCATGGTATGGATGTACCAGAGTTTTTTAAATCACCCATTGTTAGACGTTTGGGCAGTTTCCAGATTTGGCCTATTACAAATAAAGCTGCTATCCACATTTGTGTGCAAGACATGAGATTTCAGTTCTCTGGGATAAATGTCTAAGAGTGTGAATTGCTGGGTATTATGGTAAATGTATTTAAGAAAGTGTAAAAGTATATTTTAAGAGGTTGCCAACCCATTGTCCAGAGTGGTATACCATTTTAGATTCATATCAGCATTGTATGAGAGGCCTAGTTTCTCTGTCGTCTTTGGCATTTGGGTTTTTTTTTTTTTTGAAGAGTTTTTTGTTTGTTTAATACATCTGAAAAGAATGCATATACAAAGAATTGAGACATGAGAAAGCATTGGTTCAATACTAATAAATCTACAAGAATTAGGATTTGGGGAAGGGGGAGAAGATTACCTAAATATTTTTTAAAATTGGAAACTGCAACCAAAATAAGTGGATAAAATCCCTATTAACAATAGGGATTCTTCACTTATGAAGAGTCTTTATAAGACTCCATGTTTTTTTTATTAAACTGGAGAACCTTAACTAGCTACTCTAGGGTTCCTCATATGAGAAATACGGGGATTCCCTTGAATGGTCCCCATGTTGTTAAATGTTCTCCCCACCCCCACCCCCAGCTTCTTCATGAAGCAGGTCTCCTTCCTCCCAACTTAAAACGAGGATGTGCATCATTCCATAGACCTGTCTCCCAGTGCCACCTCTTACATTTCTTCAATTTACCAGGTCCTCAATTGTGTTCTAGGAACACCATATCATACATTAGTAAGCTGGGCATCTATGCTAAGCATATAAGACAATGACTGACAGAGAAAAAATGTTTTTTAATTACACACTCAATCCATTTGGTGTATTTCAAAAGGTGCAGTACTTTTCTTCATTTCTAACTTCTTTCACTGATAAATTAACTTCAAAAAAAAATTCGGCGAATGGCAAACATTTCCTTGAAAGTCACAGTCACATATATAGTGTATCCTAGAAAAGAGGAGGGACAAGACAGGTTCCACCCACTTTCATGAGTTTCATCAAATACTGGATCTACTCAAGGGTGGAGAGAAAAGGCAACTTTCAAAAAGGAGTATGTTATTAAATGAGGCATTTACTATACTGCTTCCTAAGAGCACCAGGTGGGGAACAAGTTTTCTGAACTAGTTCTAGGAAGTGGAATGTGGAATCAATCCATCTTCCTCCCCTTAAGGGCTGTCCAGTGGTTAATGAATTTAAAAAACATGATTAAATAAAAACAAACCCCACACGTGCTCCCCACACCACTAACCCACTCCCCCTTGCAAAAAAGAAAGGGAAAAAAAAAAACCCCTAAATGTCCCAGGTCATTCTCCAGAGTGGATGGAGCCCGGGAGCAGAATCAACAACCCAAATTAGTCTGTTACAGAGTCATCATAAGCATGCCTTGCTTTTAAACAAACAAAAAAAAAAAAAATTTTTTTTTGAAACGACAGAACAAAAACTAGTACTAATCACTTTTCAGACAATACACAATTACTCAAATTAAGTAGTACTGAGAAGGGGAAAGGGACCATACATAATGGCCTTGTCTCACAAGAGTGTATGTAGGTAGGTGCAAGAACAAATATTAATCTTTAGTTTGATTTAACGTTGCTTTTAGTATGATGCTGACACCAGTTGTGCGGAAAGGGCTCTGGAGAGATATTCATAGCAGCACACACCTGCGGCTCTTCTTCGGTTCTGGAGGCTCCAGGGCAGCCAGTATTCCTTCGTCAAATACATTCTTTAGGCTTTTCTGTGTGAGTGCAGAACACTCCACATACTTGACCGCCTTCAGGTCACAGGCCAGCTTTTCAGCAGTCTCTGGAGTGATAGGCTTCTGTTTGTTCTTGGCAGGTTTCTCAATAGTAGAGGGGTCATCTCGGAGATCAGTTTGGGTCCTAACAAGCAAGAAAGGAGTCTTTGGACAGTGGTGAGTTATCTCAGGCACCCACTTTTCCTTCACATTTTCAAATGAGGATGGAGAGAACACTGAAAAACAGACTTGAAATACATCTGCTTGTGGATAACTCAGCAGTTGTTATCTGTCATAATCCTCTTGCCCTGCAGTATCAAAAAGTCCCAGGGTATATGGCTCTCCACCAATCATAACCGTGACTGCATAGTTGTCAAAAGCAGTCGGTACATACGCAGATCGAAATTTGTTTGTTGTGTAGGATATCAGGAGACATGTTTTACCAATGGCATCATCGCCCACAACAACGCACTTAGTTGTCTGCATTGCTGAAACAGTTTTGTATCCACTGTAAATATTTCAAATTTGATGATGACCTCAGCTTCTCCGCCGGGGCGTTGACAGCACTCGGCATTTGGTATTGTCTCTATTTTTTACTTTAGGTGTTATAACAGATGTGTAGCAGTATCTCTTTATGGTTTTAATTTGCCTTTCCTTGATGGCCAATGAGTTGAACATACTATTTTTGCTATCTATCTGTTGGTTGTGTCCTTCTCTTTTCCTTCATCAGTCTGGCAATCAGTTTTTGCTTCATGTAGTTTGAAACTGTTTTTAGGAGTATAAACATTGGGGATTGTTATGTTTTCCTGATAAAATGACTTGCTCATCATTATATGACTGTCTTTATTCTTTGTTGTACTCTGTTTTAAGAATCTACGTTGTCTATTAGTAAAGCTACTCCAGCTTTTTTTTTCATATATCTTTTTCCATCTTTTTTATTTTTAGCCTACTTGTGTCTTCTTATTTATTTATTTGGATTTATTTATTTATTTATTTGAGGGAGAGAGAGTGAGAGCAGGGAAATGAGCAGAGGGAGAGGGAGAGAATCCTCAAGTGGACTCCCTGCTGAGCATGGCGCTGGAATGCGGGGCTCTATCCCAGGACTCCTGAGATCAAGACATGAGCTGAAATCAAGAGTTGGACAATTAGCTGACACCCCTGTGTCTTCATATTTAAAGGTTTCTCATAATGACTTCTGGGTGGATCACGCTTTTTTATCCAGTCTGATAATGTCTGTCTTTTAAATAGAGTCTATAGATCATATATAGACATACTTTGGAGATAGTGTGGGTTCAGTTCCAGACTACTACAATAAAGTGAATATTAAAATAAAGTGTGTCAAGTGAATGTTTTGGTTTCCTATTGTGTTTATAAAAGTTCTGTTAGGCTACATACAAAAATAAGTCTCAATAAATTTAAAAGACTGAAATCGTACAAAGTATATTCTCTGAACACAACAGAATAAAATTAGAATTTAATAACAGAAGGAAAGTGAAATACTAATATGGAAATTAAACAACAAACTCTTAAATAGATTCAAACAGCTAATTTATGTGTATTGTAAATATCTACAGTAAAAAAAAAAATTCAAGTCAATAAGCTAACTTTACACCTTAAGGAACTAGAAAAAGATGACCAAACTAGTCAAAGAAAGGAAATAATAAAGACCAAAGTCCAGGAGGTAAATTACATGGAGAATAGAAAGACATTACAGAGAATTAATGAAACCTAAAGTTGGTACTTGAAAAGATAAAAGGACAAACTTTTAGCTAGACTTGTCAGGCGCCCCCAGTCTCTGCTTTTTAATTGAATTAAACTATTTATATTTAAAGTACTTATAGGTTTTTGTTCCCCAGTTCCTCCATTACTGCCTTCTTCTGTGTTTATTTTTTCTAATGTACTATTTTGATTCCCTCTCATTTCCTTTTCCTTATACTTTTAGAGAAAGATTCTGGGAAACCATGGTAAGGGAGAGCCAGCTGGTGGTTAGAGCAAGAATCATTTTAGCCAGCTGAGGTGGTGAACATCCCAAATAGAGAATGTCATAAACAGAGGCATAGGTACCTGGTGTTGGAGAACTGCAGTTTTGGAATTTAAGTGTATCCCTGTTTCATATTGTCAAAGAACAAAAACTCAAATGAGTAAATTTGAAGAACGAATTGGCTTTATTTAGTGATTTATGAATTGGGCGACATCTCATCTAGCAAGTAGAGGGGAGCTCAAAGGGTCTGTATAAACGAAGATTTTTATAGGAAAGAGGGTGGGGCAGGAAAGTTATTAGTGAAAGAAAAGAAAGGATTGTTCCAGGCAAGGTCACTTTCCCTTAGAAGGGCAAGGCTCTTCCTTTGGGGATGGAGAGGGCCTATGTGACAGATTACCTCACTGGAACTTATTAAAAAATTCCTGATGGACAGGTTAAGACCTTTATTTCTGTGGCAGATTGAGACAGCAGTTAGGTTAGGTGTTAAAACCCTGGTTTAGTTACTTGCCTTGGCCCAAGTGATGCCATTTTGGGCCTGTGGCTTTCTCTTTCACAGTGTTTTTGCAGACTTATTCCTTTTAGTAGCACTGAGAATTAATAAGCATTTAATTAATTAAGCATTAATAAGCATTTGGCATACAGAAATTTTTCATAAAAATGAATGTCATACTGAAGTAGGACATTGCTTTAATATTTCCCAAGACTGGTCCTGAACCATTAACAATGATTTTTTTTTAAAGAGTTTATTTATTTATTCATGAAAGACACACGGAGAGAGAGGCAGAGACATAGGCAGAGGGAGAAGCAGGCTCCCTGCAAGGAGCCTGATGTGGGACTTGATCCCGGATCCTGGGATCATGCTCTGAGCTGAAGGCAGATGCTCAACCACTGAGCCACTCAGGTGCCCCATTAACAGTGATTTTTGTTACAGCATCCTGAATACCTCCTCCAAGTCTTCCAGGAATACCCAAGTTCAAGAAAAATATTAATTATAAAAAACAAGCATAGAGTTGTTCCATTTCTTTTTCAAAATTCTATGTATATATTTTTCATTTTATATTACTACATCTAAATTACCTGCTAATAGAATAAGTGGTCTTAAAGTCTTTTTTGAAATCCTAGAGCTCATTTTAGTTCTTAGGCACCTTTTGTAATTTATCAGCTAAATGTATTATCTCAAAGTGTGTTTCAGTTAGGCTTCTTTTGGCTCTGAGTAATAGAAGGCCCATTTCAAACAGTCTTAGACAATAGGTTTTTTTGCCTTAATGTAACTGGAAGTCTTAAATGATAGTAGTCTTCAGAATTACTTGGTCAGTACATTACTGAAGACACCAAGAATTCAGATTCTTTGAATTGTTCTGTAGTACTGGCTTTATGCCAAGGCAGGACGTTCTCTGTAGTTGTATGATGGTTTCCAGGAAGGAACCATATGTTCCACAAGGAAGAAGAGTCCTCTGGCTTCTGTAGAGGGCGCTTTTAGGCAACAAGCTTGAGCAATAGAAGCCTGAGGAAGGTAAAAGGGCCCGCAGTGACCACTGAGCTAAATGCAAGCAGGCATTGCCAACAGGCTCATTAAGTGCCCCACCTTGAAATAGCCATAGGCCCTAACTGACCAATTACAATGAGGCACAGTTCTTAAGATTACCAAAAAAGGGGAAATTCCGTAAGTCCCTCTACTCCCTAACTCTGCCCTATAACTGCAGCCCCTCACCATTGCCTTGGCACAGACAATCTCTCTGTTGCTGTCCTGCCCACTGCTCCCTTGCAGTGAATTCAGTAAACTTTCATTTGTTCTGCCTTGGGTGAATTCTTTTACCACTTGTGCTGCTGGCCTCCTCCCAATCAGAGCGCCCCACATTTGGTGCCCCCCCCAATCCAATCGGGACACCCCAGAGCTTCCTCTGAACAGAAAGGACAGACTTAACCAGAACCTACCAGAAAACTTTTTTTTCATATCTCATTGGCATGATTCCTCCTCATTTCTGAATTTCTGGCTACAAGGATGGGGGTAAACCCACCTTGAGCTGAAGTCAGTTTTCCTAGTTGCTGCCAAAGAGTTGTGGAATGGATGGATATTGGAGCAAACAGTCATGGTGTCTGCTTTGGTTGTGTCCGAATGCTGTGAGGTTTCTTAATCCATACTTTTTCTGGTAGGCTTTTATAATGCGTCAAAATATGCTTAGTCATATTTTTGATTTAATTGCCCATGTTCAGAGCTTTCTATCCTCTAAAGCAATACAGCAATTACTAAGCATTCCTTTCTTTAGAAAGAGAATGTTGAAATAGTGAAAGGATTGGAGATAGTTGGCAAATTTGAATCTGTATCTCCTTGTAACCAATAATTTTTAACCTCTTTCACCTCCAGATAATTGACTTAGCTGCCATTTACATAGAAACTTTAGTGATTTGATTTGTATCTCCTTTCTCTCTTCAAAAATTGCCTGGAGCATTGTGATAAAGTAGAAAGTGAGTTGGGTTATGATTTGGGTTCTAATTAATTCTAACTTCACTGCTTTTCAGTTAAGTGTGATCATGGACAGATCACTTCATCTCTCAGACCTTCAACTGTCTTCTTTGTAAGCTGAAATATCTTCTCACCAAGTTGTTCTTATGGGAGTCAAATAAAATGATATGAAAAAAATGTGAGAAGTATAGACTAACACAATTTTTTTTTTTTTTGACTAACACAATTTTAAATTGGCTTTTTACACTAATTAAAGAGTGGGCCTTTAAAGGGAGGGAACTTAGTAATGAGAGATTCTGGTCCTAAAAAATAAATAAATAATCTTAGATTCTGATTATTCAGGATCTATCAGAAAAAGATAAGGACATGTACAGTTTTTTTGAAATTAGATGCTCAACGAGTAAAAGACATTTTATTGTAAAACAGGTGTTGCATGCTTGTTTCTAGTAAGTGTATTTTAGTAGCAACTTCTCAGATATTCCCTATAATTTTTTTACCTCAAATTTTTGCCCTGGTGTTTTGGTTAAAGCTGTTTTTCAAGGAAGCAGCTGTAGAGTAAAGGTAATAAGCTATAGTGCTTTGTGTGGCTTGCAGGGTATGATGGATGCATTTTTTTATTTATTCCAGTTATTGACTGTTTTTTCAAATGTACTTCTCCTTTCTGACATTATTCTTTTGAAGAACCCTAAGATCTCCCACAGAAATGTGGGTGGAGTTTGATTATTATTGCCAAAGGAGGTTTGCTTTTCACTGCTGAGAACTCTGATGAGCAAAAGTTCCTATTTGGAGTTGAATGAAATGATGGTGAGGAATTGACTTTTAAAATACTATTTAATATATTCATCATGTCTTAGGTTAATGTACAAGTGGAATCTGAATATGTTAATAAGCTACATTAAATAGTTTCTCTTTGTATTTTATTACAATAAAATGTGAAACAAAGCATAGATACTTCCTGAATTGATATCATTTACCTTTTTGTTTAGATCTAGTTGCTGCTGTCTGTCATGTTGGATTTGGGGCAGCCTCTTTTATAAAAGGGAAGGCCAGTTCTGCAGTTTGCCTTTTTCTTTTATATGGAAATACTGCATATAGATTTTGAAAGGAAAAGGGAACTAATATATGTTGACTTTGTTACTATGCACAAGCATAGCAAGTACCTAATGTTTATGTCACTTTATTCTTCAACCGATGGAAAAGTATTAGTATCCCCGTTTTACAAAAGAAAATACTGAAATTTAGAGACTAAGTAATGTCAAAATAACTGCAACAGGGGAGTCAATCACACTCTCCCTCCATGTCTCACTCCTCCCTTCATTGCATTTCTCATACTGCTTTTATGTAATTATTATATCTTTTCTTTGAGGAAGATTTTATTCTTCTTGCAAATGAAGAAAAGTGTTGGGCAGCCCGGGTGGCTCAGAGGTTTAGCGCCGCCTTCAGCCAAGGGCCTGATCATAGGGACCCGAGATCGAGTCCCACATCGATCAAAAGCAGCATGGAGCCTGCTTTTCCCTCTGCCTGTGTCTCTGCCGCTTTCTCTGTCTCTCTCTCTGTGTCTCTCATGAATGCATAAATAAAATCTTAAAAAAAAAGTGTTAACATGAGTGTGTGAAGAATAAGAAAATGAAAATGTACTCTAAAGGATAGAATCTTATATAAAAAGGTTTTTCTTTGCTTTTTTTTTTTAAAGATTTATTTATTTATTCATGAGAGAGACAGAGAGAGAGAGAGAGGCAGAGATACAGGCAGAGGGAGAAGCAGGCTCCATGCAGGGAGCCCTACACGGGACTTGATCCCGGGACTCCAGTATCGCACCCCGGGCCAAAGGCAGGCGCCAAACCACTGAGCCACCCAGGGATCCCCTAAAAAGGTTTTTCTTAAACATTAATTAATTTTTAACTGTTAAACCCACTTTGCTTTTCTCGTAAAAACACCACTTGGTCACGATGCATTTTACTTTTTTGTATTGTTGGGTTTGATTTACATAAATGTTAAGAATTTTTGTGTGTATATTCATGAGAGATTTGTTCTATGGTTTTCTTAGAATGTCTGGTTTTTTTTTTTTTTTTTTTGAATGTCTGGTTTTGATATCAGGATAGCGCTGGCCTTGTAGAGAGTTCATTGAGAAGTATTCTCTCCTTCTGCTTCAATTTTCTGGATGTTTTTTAGATTTGGTGTTATTTCTTCCTTGTATTTTAGGTAGAATTCACCAGTGAAGCCAATTGGGCCTAAAGTTCTGTCTATGGAAAGATTTTAAACTATAATTTCAATTTCTTTTTTCTTTTTAAAGATTTTATTTATTGATTGGTGAGAGACAGAGAGAAAGAGAGACAGAGACACAGGCAGAGGAAGAAGCAGGCTTCATGCAGGTAGCCCGATGGGGGACTCGATCCCGGGTCTCCAGGATGACTCCCTGGGCTGAAGGCAACGCTAAACTGCTGAGCCACTGGGGCTGCCCCAATTTCAATTTCTTTAACTGATACAGGATTATTCTATTTATTTTTTCTTAAGTGAGCTTTGGTAAGTTTGTCTTTCAAGGAATTTATTTCATCTGAGTTGTTAAATTCATTGACAGAATTGTTCATAACATTCCTTTATTTTATTTTATTTATTTTATTTTATTTTTAAGATTTTATTTATTTATTGATGAGAGACAGAGAGAGAGAGAGAGGTAGAGGCACAGGCAGAGGGAGAAGCAGGCTCCATGCAGGTAGCCCGACGTGGGTCTCCAGGATCACGCCCTGGGCTAAAGGCAGCGATAAACTGCTGAGCCACTGGGGCTGCCCTCCTTTATTCTTTTAAGGTCTGTAATTTCTCTAATTTCTGATACTGGTGTTTTGCCTCTTTTCCTTTTTTGCCTCCTGATTAGTCTGGCTAGCTGTTTATCAGTTTTACTTATATCAAAGAACCAGTTTTGGTTTCATGGACTTAAAAATTTCTTTTAAAACGGACTTTGGTTTTTAGAGCAGTTTTAGGTTCCCAGCAAAGTTGAGTGGAAAGTACAGATTTTTCTGTACTTATATAGCCCCTACTCCCACACATGCATAGCCTCCCACCACCAACACTCAATGAATCTACATTGACACATCATTATCACCCAAAGTCCATAGATTTATATTAGGATTCACTCCTGGTGTTGTATGTTCCATGGGTTTGGATAAATGTTTAATGACATATATTCACAATTGCAGCATTATATAGAGTAGTTTGCCCTAAAAATTGTGTGCTCCACCTGTTCGTTTCTCCTTCTCCAACTTCTGGCATAGTTTTGCCTTTTCCAGAATATCATATGGTATATAGCTTTTTCACATTGGTTTCCTTCACTTAGCAATATGCATTTAGGTTTCCTCCATGTCTTTTCATGGCTTGATAGCTCTTTTTAAAGCTATGCATAATATTCCATTGTATGGATGTTCCACAGTTTAACCATTCAGCTGCTGAAGGACATCTCCGTTGCTTTCAAGGTTTTTTGTGGTTGTTTTTGTTTTGTTTAAAGATTTTATTCACTTGTTGCCCCCCAAGAAAGAAAGATTTTATTCACCTATTAGAGCGTGCACGAGCTAGGAATGGGGGGCAGAGGGAGAAGCAGATTTACCACTGAGCAGGAAGCTCAATGCAGGGCTCAATCCCAGGACCCTGACATGACCTGAGCAGAAGGCAGATGCTTAACCAGCTGAGCCACCCAGTCATCTCTTGTTTTTATTTTTTATTTTTTAAGTAGGCTCCATTACTACCCTGAGATGAAGACCTGAGCTGAAGTTAAGAATTGGACACTTAACTGACTGAGCCACCCAGGCACCCCTCAAGTTTTGACAGTTTTAAATAAGGCTTATATAAATATTCATGTCCAGGTTTTTGTGTAGATGTTTTCAACTTATTTGGATTGATACCAAGGAGTATGAATGCTGGATTGTATAAGAAAATGTTTCATTTTATAAGAAACTGCCAAACTGTCTTCCAAGATGTCTACCATTTTGGGTTTTACTCATCCCCAAAAAACTAGCTTTTGGTCTTACTTTTTTCCCACTTGTTTCTGTTTTGTTGTCCTTATTCTCTCCCCCCTCCATCTTCTGCTTTTTATTTTTACAGAAAAGGAGAGAACATTTACTGCTTAGGTTTATTTTGCTTTTCTCTTTCTAATTTCTTAAGATGGGAGCTTAGGTCATTGATTTCAGACCTACTTTCTTTTTTAAGATATAGAGTATTGTTTAGTTTCCAGGTGTTTGGGGATTTTAAAGTTCTGATTTTAATTTCTAATTTAATTGCATTGTGAAAATTCTTAAACTTTATTGAGAATGGTTTTAAGGCTCAGAATGTAGTCTGTCTTGGGTAATGGTTCTGTATGTGCTTGAAAAAAATATTCTGTTGGTGGAATGTTCTGTAAATCAGTTAGATCAGGTTGGTTGATAATATTGTTCAAGTCTGCTATATCCTTATTCATTTTCTGTATACTTGTTCTATCACATATTGAGATTATAGTGTTGAAGTCACTGACAGTAATTGTGGATTTGTCTATTCCTTACAATCCTGTCAGTTTTTGCTTTATGTATTTTGAAGCTGTTCAGTTTAGGATACTTACATCTTCATGATTAAATTGATTTGTTTATCAATATGAAATGACTCCCCCCCCTTTTTAAGATTTTATCTATTTGTTTGAGAGAACGAGATAATGAGAGCATGAGCAGGTAGGAGGGGCAGAGAGAGAAGCAGGCTCCCCACTGAGCAGGGAGCCTGATGCAGGGCTTGATCCCCTAACCCTGGGATCATGACCTGAGCTGAAGGCAGATGTTTAATGACTGAGCTACCCTGGCACCCCTGAAATGACCCTATTTATCTTTGGTGATAGTCTTATGTATTTTATCTGATATTAAGATAGCTACTCCAGCTCTTTTTTATTTTTATTTTTTAAGATTTATTTATTTGTGAGAAACACACAGCAAGAGGCAGAGGCGTAGGCAGAGGGAAAAACAGGCTCCATGCAGGGAGCCCGATGTGGGACTTGATCCCAGGACCCCAGGACCACACCCTGAGCCAAAGGCAGACACTCAACCACTGAACCACCCAGGTGTGCTACTCCAGCTCTTTATTGATAAGTAGCCTGGTATATTTTTATAATCCTTTAATTTATTTTTGAAGATTTTATTTATTCATGAAAGACACAGAGAGAGAGAGGCAGCGATACAGGCAGAGGGAGAAGCAGGCTCCATGCAGGGAGCCCGACATGGGACTTGATCCCTGGTCTCCAGGATCAGGCCCTGGGCTGAAGGCAGCGCTGAACCACTGAGCCACCCAGCTGCCCTATAATCCTTTAATTTTAACCTTTTTGTTTTTATATTTAAAGTAGGTTTCTTTTTAGATAGCATTATACAAATCTGGTAATCTCTTCCTTTCAGTCAGGTGTTATATAATGTGATTGCGCTTATGTCTGCCATCTTGCAATTTGTTTCCTGTGTGTCCCATCTCGTCTTTGCTTTTTTTTACTCTTGCCTTCTTTTGAATTGAGTACATTTTATTATTCCATTTTATCTCCACTGTTGCCTTAGAACTGTGTAATTTTTTCTTTTTTTTCTTTTTCAGTGGTTGACACGGGTATAATATCCACCTTTAACTTATCAGCCTTCCTACAAATACTAATCTATCACTTCATATATAGTATGTGACTGTAAGCACAGTGTATTTTTCCCTTCTCCCATCACTTTTCCAAATGTCGTTATATATTTTACTCCTATCTATGTATTTTACAAACCCTAGAATAGATTATTATTTTAAAATGAGAAAGAAAATCTATTTTATATTTAGTCACATATTTACTCATTTTAGTGCTCTTTCTTCCTTTGTTTAGATTTATGTTTTTCTTTTTATCATTTTGCTTCCCCAGAAATTCTTTATCAGCGTTTTTTTTATTGTGCCAGGGCTGCTGGTGACAAATACTCCCTGCTTTTATTTGTCTAAAAAAGTATTTTATCAACATTTCAGGAAGATTTTTTCCGGTACTGAATTTTTTTTTTAATTTTATTTATGCATGAGAGACAAGGGAGAGAGAGGGGCAGAGGGAGAAGCAGGCTCCCTGAAGGGAGCCTGACGTGGGACTCGATCCCGGGTCTCCAGGATCACGCCTTGGGCTGAAGGCAGCACTAAACTGCTGAGCTACCCAGGCTGCCCCTGGTACTGAATTTTAGTGTTTTAAGAGTTTCCAGGACAGCCTTCAGGTTTGGTGGCTCACTAGGAGAACTCTCAGGTCTAAGCATATGGTTATACTCATGATTTATTATAGTGAAAGGATGCAAAGCCAAATTAGCAAAGGGAAAAGGTGCATGAGTAAAGTCTGGAGAAAACAAAGCATGAGCTTCCAAGGGTATCTCCCAGTGGAGTCACATAGGACATATTTAATTCTCTCAACAATGAATCGTGACAGCACATGAAAAATGTTGTCTAACATGATATCCCATTAGAGACTCAGTGTCCCGAGTTTTTATTAAGAGTTGGTCACATAAGCATCCTCTGCCAGCATGCACCAAGTACCAGACTCCCAGAAGGAAAGCAGGTGTTTAGCATAAGTCATACTGTTTGTACAGATAATGTAGGCACAGTAAACCACCTGTATTAGGAAATGTTTTCTAAGGATAGCAGTCTTGAGCTTGCTATGTTAACTCTCTTCTGCATACTACATCACCTTATTTTTACCTTTTTGCACTTTAAAAATTTTATTTTGTTGTCTTCTGCCTTGCAAACCTCTGAGGAGAAATTTGTGATTTCTTTATTCTATTGTATGTAATGTACATTTTTTCCTACAGATGCTTTTAAGAATTTTTGTCATTGTTTTCAGTAATTGGTTTATGATGTGCTTTATGTATGGGTGAGTGTGTGTTTGTGTTTATCCTCTGTGGAATTCCTTGGACTTCTTGGAACTGTGAATCTGAGGCATTCAACAAATTGAAATTTTTTTCAGCCATTTTTTTTTTCCAACATTGCTCCATCTCTTTTGTTTTCATGCTTCAGTTAAACGTATGTTGTTAGACTGCTCATACTGCCCCACAGGTGGAAGGCAATGTCTTTGTTCCCCCTCCTCTCCTTTTTTGAATAGTTCTATTCTTTGGTCTCCAGGTTTACTTTTGCAGTGGCTAATCTACTGTAAATCTCTTTGAACAGTATTTTAATTTCAGATATATTTTTCATCTCTAGAAGTTCCATTTGATCCGTTTTTATAGGTTTCCTTGTCTCATTATATTCAGATATTATGTTGTTGAGCAAATATATTTATTACAGTTGTTCTAACATCTTCATTTCCTGATTCAATCATCTCTTTCATTTCTGGTTCTGTTAATATTGACTATGGTTTTCTAGTTCATGGGTCACATTTTATTACTTATTCTAAGCATAATTGTTATGCTGTATCTTATAATGATTTTTTATTGTATGGTTATTATATGCTCATCATTGTTTTATGTTGTTTGCTGGATTTTGTTGTGTTACATTAAAGAATGTCAAAATTGTTGTAAACTGCTGAGTTACTTCAGGTAAGTTTGGTCCTTTCATGGCTTATTTTGAAGCAGTTTCAGGGCATACCCAGAATTGCCTTTACTGTAAAACTAATTTAACCTCACTTCTAAGGCATGGTTCTGCTGGGGTCACTGTTGGCTTCTGTGTTCAGCAAGATCTCTCCACTTTGAATGGGGGAATTTAAACAATTCTTGGCTCTTTGTGAGCTCTGACAATTTTTTTATCTAACAGCTTCCTGGTAATATTCTTTCCTTAGGGGTTGATTTGATTTTGCCTGGCCTCTTGGGGTTTCACTTTTTACATGTACAAATTGTATTCAGCCAAATATCCAGTAGGACACGCATGAATTTTTTTTGGACCTCTTTCTTTGTGTAGATCTTTTCCTCTCAGCTAGTCTCTTTCCCACCCCCACCCCTCACAATTCTAGCTACCTTGGCTTTTCTAAACTTTGATCTGTGTCTTTTTAACTCAGCAATAGTGCTGGATTCTTTTGGGGTTATCCTTCTCTGTACCATTACCTGGAAATTACCTCCAGGCAGAAAGCTAGAGGTTTTGTAATTTATTGCCTTTTTAGAACAGTACTCTGGGATCACAGTCTTGTGTCACCTTTGTTCAGTGTTTGAAAACAGTTGTTTCCTATATTATGTCTAGTTTCTAGTGTTTAGGCAGAAGAATAATTCCAGACTTTATTTTCCCTTCATGTTCAGAGTGAAAATCTCTCTATAAACACTAAACTTTTCCATTTACACTATAAACTTTTCCTTTTTTTTTTTTTTAAAGATTTATTTTTATTTATTTATGATAGACATAGAGAGAGGCAGAGACACAGGCAGAGGGAGAAGCAGGCTCCATGCCGGGAGCCTGACGCAAGACTCAATCCCGGGACTCCAGGATCGCACCTTGGGCCAAAGGCAGGCGCGAAACTGCTGAGCCACCCAGGGATCCCCCTTCCTTCTTTTTTCTTTAAAGGCAGCTTCATTTCAGAATATGTACAAAATATCAAGTCTCTCATTTTCTTATTATATTCAGAAAATAGTCATGATGAATGTGATCAGGATTTCAAATTTTACATTCTTTTTAGGTACTTCTTATAGCCACACTATCTGCCACTATTGATGATTTGAATACATACATACATATATATATATATATATATATATTGCAGTGGATGAATATATATTTATTGATGAACATATATATCTCCTATATTTCTCTCATAGTAGATCAGAGCTCTGAATTGGTGAGGCAGTGGGGCACTGATGATACAAAATATAAGGAAGCACTCACTCTCAGGTGCCAATCCTGCTTATAAAGTCAGAGTCTCCTTAAATATTGTGCCTTGGATATCTTGCTATCTTACTTGTCTTACTCTGTTTCAGGCTTTGCAGGGAATATTCCAGACAAAGATCAGTTTCATTACTTAGGGCATTGGTCCCAAACTACTGTTAACTGCATCACATATTTACTTTAGAGTAGTTTCAAATCTTTTTTTTTTTAACCTTCATATTAAATTATTTTAACTTCTGTCCAACCGTTTACTTTCTTGAAGGAACTGGAAATAAAGTTTGATATAACATGTCAGTCCCTAGATACTGGCTGAAAAATGGAAGAAAGAAAAAGAGTATCTGTGGTAGCAAATACTGTTTCACATAATCAAACCATGTGTAGTGAAGTGAAGTATTACCTGTTTTTTTTTTTAGGTCAGTGTTTCCTGGCCCTAGAAATGGATGGCTCTCCCTACCTAGGCCAGGTTCTGTTAATTTCCTGTGTGCTATTGCCCACTGGGCTGGCAGCCATATTTGGAGAGTCCAAAGTAAGCCTGACGTGGCTTCAGAAATGAATCTAGATTTCTACCAGGAGAACTTTTAATATGGGTCAGACACACAATTAGGTTTTGATGATGGGAAGAAAGAAGCATTTAATCTCACATGGAATGTACTTTTTGAGTTAATTCTTGACCCACTTTTGGATTGCTTTAGGGTGCAGATGGAATGATAAAGGAATCACTCTCTCTCCTCATCTTAGAATATTAGAGGAGACCTGGAGGAAGTCCAGATGAAATGAGTCATGGAGCCATTTGTTGATCTAAACCTGAGTTAATCCTTAGGGGAGAAGGGCAAAAAGAATTCATTCTTGTTATTTTCATTCCAGATGTCCAGGGTTATTCAGAGAGGGACCTAGTATGAGTTCTAGCAATACTAAGTGATTTTTACTCGGAATAGCCCCTGTTAAATATCTTCTGCTGGCTACAGTGGTATTAAGTACCTCTTTGATAGTTGAACAGTTCTAAAACATTGATTTTGTGGGCAGAGAATAGCCATTAATCTCATGTTACTACTGCTTTGGATACCGAGTTTTCTTTAATTATATTGACTTCTTGGGCTTTTTCTCCTTTTTCTCTGTGAGAATGTTAGCACATTTGTACCATCTGCAAAGTGTTTTATAATAGGTTGGAATGTGAAAATATCCAATCCTGAAAGAAGATGCTTTTAGAGTCAAGTTTTGTAGATTTAGGCAGTGATACCTTTCTTTAATCACTGGGTGAAGTAATATGTTATGATAGAAAACAGTAGACTTGGACGTGAAAGAACTTGGTTACAGTCCAGGTTGAACCACTTATGTAGCTGTGTGCCTCTGAGCCAGTCAGTTAATCTCTTTAAGACTCAATTTTTTCCATCTGTAAAGTGTGTGTAAGTAAGTGTATGGGAGGTGGGGGAGGGTGTGATAATATCTGTCTGCTTATTGTGCAGATCAGTATGAAGATCATCATAAAGATGTGAAAGCATTTTGGAAAATGTGTAAAACATACAAATAGAAAAATATAGTTATAAAATTATTTTATCTCAGCTCAGTTAAGTCTTGTGCTTTGAGAATCTGTTAGTTTCATCTAAGTAGTTCTTTTATCACTGATAGTTTAGAAAAAGGGAAATGTAGGTTGGAGTATAGATGGAAAATATGTGATGTTGTATTAGGCAAAGTTTATAAATTATCTATGAAAAAAATTATAAAATCTTAAGAGTAGTTTTTTTTTTGTACCAGTAAAATTTCATTGAAAGTTTTACTTAACCTCTTCTCTACTCCTAGACTTTGCAGATTCTTAACAATTATACTCTATGAAATATTGTGTGTGGATTTTCCACTTTGGATTATCTATTGAAAAAATTTCTTTTAAAGATTTACTTTATTTGAGAGCGAGAGAGAGAGAGCACAAATGGGGGGGAGACATAGAGGGAAAGGGAGAAGCAGACTCTCTGCTGAGCGAGAAGCCTGTTGTGGAGCTCATTCCAGGATCATAATCTGAGCCGAAGACAGATCTTAACGGACTGAGCCACCAGACACCCTTATGGAAAATTATTTTTTAAAATCAACCTGAGGGGAACCTGGGTAGTGCTTTCAGATGAGTGTCTGACTCTTGCTTTTGGCTCAGGTCACAATCTCAGGGTCATTAGATCAAGCCCTGACTCAGGTTCTGTGGTTGGTGCAGTTTGCTTGAGATTCTCTCTCCCTTTGCCCCTCCCTAACTCCCTCCCCCTGCCCCTCAAATAAATCAATAAATCTTTTAAAAAAATCAATCTCGGTTCTCCTTGTTGCTTAAGATGGTTCTGCACTCCTCTTCCCCACATAATTAGTATGCATCCAAGGGAATGCAAACGAATGTGAGACCAGTATGAATATAATTAGGGAGCTAAATCTGCCAGAACTTAAATCACAGTGATTGAAATATGGATGTAATATTTTGGTACCTTTGAAATTATTCAGATTATTCCCCTTTATTAGAATGGATCAGTGAGAGAATTCTCCTTGGTTGCTTCAGTCATTCATTGAACCAAAAATATTAATACAGTGCCTGCTATTGTCAGGCATTATTCTACAGTAATGTACAACAATAAACAAAATAGACAAATATTCCTGTACCTGTGGAGCTTACATTTTAGTGAAGGGAGACAGAAAATAGCAGATGAAACACATAGTATGCAGATAGCAGTAGGTACTGTAGAGAAAAATAAGGGATGGAAAGGGGATGGCGAATGTTCAGAGGCATGAGGATTGGATGAGGGCGGGCCAGAGAAAGAAGGCAATAAATGAGCAAAGACATAAAGAAGCAGCTACACAAACAGCTATTTCAGGGAAGAGGATTCCTATTCTAAGGTGAAAGCAAGTTCAGTGGCCCTAAGGAAAGTGTTGTATGCCTTGTGTGTTTGAGGCATAAGGAGGAGTTTGGCTAATTTATGCTATAGTGGCTAACAGAACTCAAACACCTAGCTACAGATTACTGGTTAATTATAAAAGGATATAACTCAGGAACAGCCAGATGGAAGGAGATGCATAGGGCAGGGTATGAAGAAAAGGTGCAGAGCTTCTGTGCCCTCGAGGAACACACCACTTGTTCATGTGTCTGTTTGTTCACCAATCTGGAAGCTCTCCTAAACCCCTCCTATTGTATGTTTTATGGAGGTTTCATTACATAGGCATGATTAATTAAATCATTAGCCATTGGTGATTGATTCAACCTCCACCCACTTGCCTCTTCCTTTTCCAGAGGTCAGATGGGTGGGACTGAAATTTCCAACCCACCAATTACATGGTTAGTCCTCCTGGCAATCAGCTCCCTTCCTTGGTACTTTCTAAAAGTCACCTCAATAACATAACAAAAGACACTTTTATTCTTATCTTGTAGGAAATTCCAAAACTCCGAGAGTTTTAGGAGCTTTGTGCCAGAAACAGGGAAGATCAAATATGTGTGTATATATATATATATATATATATATATATATATATATATATATATTTTAATTTAAATTCAATTTGCCAACATATATAGTATAACACTATACTATATATAGTGTAACACACTATACTATACTATATACAAGATGAGATACATCTCATCATGTGCCCTCCTTAATGCCTGTTATATTTCGTATTATAAATTATAGTATCACATAAGAGAGAAGAGGTCCAAGGACTGAAGTCTACAACATTCTATATTTAGAGGGAAGAGAAAAGAGGAACCAGCAGAGGAGAACAAGAAAGACGAAAACCAGGAGAGTGGAGTGTTCTGGGAGAAGTGTATTTTAGTGGAGGAGTTACTGTTTGTATCATCTGTTGGTCATAGGTAAAGTAAGAGGAAGACTGAGAATTGATCATTGTAGTTAGCAATATGGAAGCCATTGTTGACTTTATTAAGGGCAAGTTTGACAAATAGGTAGAGAATAAAGCCTGGTTGACAGGGATTCAAGAGGAGATGAGATGGTGAGTATTGACAACACTTTTTAGTTTTGTTATAAAGGGGGGGAATCCCTGGATGGCTCAGTGGTTTAGTGCCTGCCTTTGGCCTGGGGCGTGGTCCTGGATTCCCTGGATCAAGTCCCACGTCAGGCTTCCTGCATGGAGCCTGCTTCTCCCTCTGCCTGTGTCTCTGCCTCTCTCTCTCTCTGTGTCTCTCATAAATAATAAATAAAATCTTTTAAAAAAGTTTGTTATAAAGGGGGAGCTATGCACATATGGCATGTAGAGTTAAGGGAGAGGGATTTATTTATTTTTTAAAGATTTTATTATTCATGAGAGACAGAGGGAGAGAGAGAGAGAGAGAGAGAGAGAGAGAGGCAGAGACATGGCAGAAGGAGAAGCAGGCTCCATGCAGGGAGCACAATGTGGGAGTCGATCCCCAGCCTCAGGGATCATGCCCTAAGCCAAAGGCCGATGCTCAACCACTGAGCCACCCAGGCATCCCCTACTTTTTTAAAAGATTGATTGATTGATTTGACAGAGCACAAGCAGGAGGAGGGGAGAAGTAGGCTTCCTGCTGAGCAGGGAGCCCGACTCAGGCCTTGATCCCAGGACCCCAGAATCATGACCCGAGCTGAAGCAGACTTTTAACTGACTGAACCACCCAGGTGCCCCGAGGAAGTTTTGTTTTTAAATATAAAGTAGGAATGATCCAGTAGAAAGGGAAGATTTGACAATGCAGTAGAGAGAAGAGGTCATTGCTGGAGCATTTTCCTTGCATAGATGGAAGGGAATTGGGATCTAGTATACAGGTAGAAAGATTGGCCCTGGCCAAGTCCTGTCTTGGAGCATGGACCATTTATTCATAATTAGTGATATTATTCCATAATTAAATGATGTTCTGTAATCTAGTGGAGGTTGAGAGTTTACTAATATAACTAAAATTACTACATACAATACTAGAGAGCTCTTTGACTCTTATGCTACCTATAAATACTTTCACATTTTTGGAGGATTAATAATCATCTTTTCCCTCTATGTTCCAGACTTATCAGATTACCTGTAGTTTTCCAAACTGACCGTTATATTTCATGTTTATAACTTACATTCCTCCCTTTTAAAGAACTTCATTGTCTGTACTATTCCAAAAACAAACCCTTTTTATGTCAGTGCCATACATTGTCACTTTATTACATTTATTTACATGTCTCCTACCCATTACTAGATTGTTGATACCTTGATCCTACTCACTACTCCGCTCTTGGTTCCGACCGAATAAATTGCCTTAAAACTTAGCAGCCCAACACCAGATTATTTCACTATGGATAGGAATATAGGAATGTCTTTGGTGGGTCTTGTAAAAGGCTATAATCAATGTGTTGTTGACTCATCTGAAAGTTTACTATGGAAGGATCTACTTCTAGCTTACTGATATGGTTGTTGGCAGGCTTCATTTCCTCCTCGGGCTGTTGGTCAGAGGCCTCCCTTGGTCCCTTGCCAAATGGGTCTTTCTTTTTTTAATTTTTTTTTAAAAATTTTATTTATTCAAGAGAGACACAGAAAGAGAGGCAGAGACACAGACAGAGGGAGGAGAAGCAGGCTTCATGCAAGGAGCCTGATGTGGGACTCGATCCCGGATTCCCGGGATCATGCCCTGAGTCAAAGGCAGACGCTCAACCGCTGAGCCACCCAGGTGTCCTACAAGTGGACCTTTCCATAGAATATCTCCCTCAGAACAAGTAATCAAGAGGGCAAGAAAGAGTGCCAGAAGCAGAGAATGCTAGCAAGAAGGATATCATACTCTTTTTAATCTAATCACAGAACTGACATCCCATCAGTTTTGCCATATTCTTTTCTCTTTCTTTCTTTCTTTCTTTCTTTCTTTCTTTCTTTCTTTCTTTCTTTCTTTCTCTCTCTCTCTCTTTCTTTTCTTTCTTTCTTTCTTTCTTTCTTTCTTTCTTTCTTTCTTTCTCTCTCTCTCTCTCTCTCTTTCTCTCTTTCTTTCTTTTCTTCTTTTTTTTGCCATATTCTTTAGGAAGGAAGTCACTAGGCTCATCCCGCACTCGGGAACAGGGAATTACACAAGCATGTGAGTACCATGAATGCTGGGATCATGAAAGATCCATTTTAGAAGTCTGTCACCCAGTCCCTAAACCCAGGTATTACGAAATGCTTAACGCATTGAATGGATTAGCCTTTTTCACAAGCACTCAAATCACTGTTGCATACATTAATGAGATGGCTGGCTAGGGTAAGGACTCAGCTTGACACTGTCAGACAACTCCTACTCAGGGGTTCTCCCAACCCCTGTTTTCCCATGTCCTTAATGCTTTGCTTTTATGAAATAAGTTAACATTAGTGAAAAGTTAAAATCATTTTATTTCTCTGTTACCTAAATAAAATGAAGAATGCTACTTAGGAAAATCAGGATACATGTAGTATGTAATTTAATGGGAATTCAAGAGATAGTTTAATAGCAGGCTTGTATTTTGAGATCATTCAAGGTTCCCCAGTCATTCCAAGTCCATACTACTTTATGACTTGGATAGACATAATGATGTATCAAAATGTGAGCAGTTGGAGGTATAGCTAAATTTGATCTCTACTATAAAATAATCTTTCTTTACAAAAATAAGCTCTTAATAGGCTGGAAAAAACATCAAGTCATGGATTTGGATTTTGGTGGTGGGTGGGGGCATTTAAAATTGAGGCAGTTGGGCAGCCCCGGTGGCTCAGCGGTTTAGCGCCACCTTCAGCCCAGGGCGTGATCCTAGAGACCCAGGATCGAGTCCCACGTCGGGCTCCCTGCATGGAGCCTGCTTCTCCCTCTGCCTGTGTCTCTGCCTCTCTCTTTCTCTGTGTCTCTATGAATAAATAAATAAAATCTTAAAAAAAAAAATTGAGGCAGTTTAATCTTTAGAAGAGAACCAAGGAATGTTTCCTAAACTCGTAGCATGTTTGATATTGGCAATAATTTACCCAGCCTTGTCTTTTTACAGATGAGGAAATGGCTACCCAGTCAGTGATATATATAAACTTGCTGGTGGCAGGGCCAATGCAAGATCCCAGGCCTGTAATTCCATGAAGTGCATTGGTACCCCACCACACTAATTATAATAAAGCATACCGGAACTACTTCAAGATGCCTGTCTCATCCCCAGATATTCGGAGTTCATTGGTATGGGGTAGAAGTTGAACACTGGGATTTTTAAAAACTCCCAAGTTTGGGAACCTGCTCCATAAGGATTGAGTGTGCTTAAGGACTTGGAACCAGAATGAAATCAATAGTACAGACTTCCGTCCATTCTGATTCCTTAATCATATATTTGGCTAGGTTTTGTCTGGGGAGTAAGAAAACCTTTACATTGAGAAATAGCCAGGAATTCTGCTGAACAAAGGCTCTCTTAATAAAGCTTTCCTTTCACTCACTAGCGTGTATTTTGTAAATGAGGTAACCTGCAACAGAATTCTTCTTAACCATGAAATAGAAGAACAGTTCTTTGACACTGATTAGGCAAGGAGAAAGTCTTCTGCCATCTGTGTTGTGGCATGCTCTGCTGTTGTTTTAACTAGATAAAATTCTAATTACTGTTAAACAGATTGCTTATGAGGTGGTTGTTTTTTTTTTTAATATTTTAGAGCAAGCATATAAATATAAAGAGGCAAAGAAATGGTTCCAGATTTAAAAACAAAAGGTTTTTCCTTTGAAAGTAAGTTAATCTGGATTTGACATACTGGGTTGTTTAATAACACATTTCTGTGTCTGTCCTTGGTACTGCATGTTGCATGGAATGTGAAATTTGCAGTTTTATTATAACCATTCTGTGAGAGCAGTCATGTATTCTTTGGTAGGAAACTGAACATTGTAACTAGAAAATAGAATTTGTGGTTGGTAAACAAGACATTCTGTTTCAAGATATCCCTTCCTTTAAACAAGGTATTTCCTTCATAATGACAGGAACCAGCAGCATGAGTAGAAGAGTTAATAGGACATTGTGATCAGATTGACGCATTTAAGAATTTTAGATCTTTTATTGAAGTAGTGTCAAGGTGATGGCAAAAGGCTATACATTCAGGTGGCTGGAGTGGAGGTTATGGGGGTGTACTTGTTTTCTATTGCTGCCGTAGAAAATCACTACAGATTTCCTGGCTTAACCAACAGGAATCTAAAACCTTATATTCTATAGGTCAGTAGGACAACACAAGGCTCCAACGGGGCTAAAATCAAGATATCAGTAGGGTGGTGTTCCTTTCTGGAGGCTGTAGGGTAGGATTCTTTTCCTAGCAGTTGTAGGGCTCACATTCCAGTTGCCTTGCCGGCTGTCAGTTGAGGACCCTTCTCAGACCCTAAAGACCACCCTCATTCCTTGGCTCACGGCATTCTTTCCTCCATTTTGAAAACCAGCAACAACAGTTCAAGGCCCTTTCATACTCACAGTGTTTCCTTGTTCCTCTTCTGTCTCATCTCTCTGATCTACCTTTTGTCTTCCTCTTCCACTTTATTATTTTTATTTTTTTAAAGATTTTATTTATTTATTCATGAGAGAAACAGAGAGAGAAGCAGAGACACAGGCAGAGGGAGAAGCGGGCTCCACACAGGGAGCCCGACGCGGGACTTGATCCCAGGTCTCCAGGATCAGGCCCGGGGCTGAAGGCGGTGCTGAACTGCTGAGCCAACTGGGCTGTCCCAGCATCCTTAATCTTAATTATAACTGATAGTCTTCTTTTGCCATGTAAGGAAAGCTAGGCCGGGGGTAGGGAAGCTAGGAGCAAGAACATCTTTGGAGGGCTGTTCTGTCTGTCAAAAGGGTTGAGGAAACCAAATGTCAGTATTGACATAGCTGTTGAAAGTCTTCATTTGTCTAACAAATAATTTTTGATTACTTACATTGTACCAGGCATTGCAATAGGCACTGGGGGTATTGTGATAGATAAAACACATTCCCTACCCTGCCTGTAAGTAAGTATATTGCAACATACTTAGAAAATAAACAAAAACAGATAGAGTAGTGCATTAGAGAAGATTCTTCTTCTTGTATTTCTTATTTATGTTAAATTCTTTGAAAGCAGGTCATAGTGTTCTTTGTTGTGGCCTTTTCCTCATCCCACCACTACAACAGTGTTTTACATCTTAGATGCTTACCAGATACTGTTCACAAAGGCTTACCTTGTTTTTCCTTTGCATTGACTTATCTCTCTTTTCTGATATTTTCGTTCTAAAAGCAGCAAGGAATTTTGAGTTCAATCCAGACCCATGACAATTTAAGATTTAATCAGATACCTGCTGAAGAATTTTTTAAAAGGCCTTAAGAATTATCATGTACTCCATCTTCCTTTTCTGAGTTAAAACTCCAGAGTGCTAAAGGCAGCTTTACAAATGCTGTTATATAAATTGGCACTTTTGCTTTTTTCCCCCTAGGTTCGACAGCCAGAAAGTCCTTACCCAATTAAAAAAAAATCAGCAGTTGCTTTAAGCCCTGTATTCATCAATAGATAGTGAAGAATTACCAACCCTGAAGCACATTATTTTTTTTTTAATTTTTTAAAAAATTTATTTATGATAGTCACACACACACACAGAGAGAGGCAGTCTCATGGGCAGAGGGAGAAGCAGGCTCCGTGCACTGGGAGCCCAACGTGGGATTCGATCCCGGGTCTCCAGGATCGCACCCTGGGCCAAAGGCAGGCGCTAAACCGCTGCGCCACCAAGGGATCCCCCCGAAGCACATTAAAATAAACTTCTCAATATGGCTTTTCTGTGCCTGGGTAGCCTTTTAAAGTAATAGGGGGAAAAAAAGAATGAATGAATAAAAATAAGATAATGAAATTCACTGTTGTTTACTGTGCCTGGAGTTGTCTTCAAACACAGCTCCCTGTTGTGCTCCCACTATGTACTGAGCCTTAGTCTCTTTTTTTGGTGAAAATCCATAGGATTCTTACCAATTGTTCAAAGACTTTTAAAAAGCAGTTCTTAATCTTTTCAGTGATGGTCAAGGTTATTCTGTGCTATGTAATGTCCCAGAGCAGCAATAAGGAACATCAGTAATGATGGATTGGAGTAAGCATGGGTATGTGAAATTTATAGATAATATACCAGCATTAATTTCAGATGGGATCAACACAACTTTTTATCAGAACAACTGACAAGTGGTTAAATATATTTGTTACATGGCTGGGATTCCAAGGCATAAATGTCATATGGGGCCTTAGACACCTTAGTTTCAGTACATACAGAGCTCCAACCAAAATTCTTTCATGATTCTTTGTCAATTTAACATTATTTATGGATGACATCTCATCCATATGACTCTTCATGTCTCCAAACAAAGTAGCCTAAGTATATTAATGCAAAATTTCATTTCTGATAAAAGAAATTTTAGAACAATGGATGCAAAATTCATTTCATTTGCTTATGTCGAGATGGCTCTTATTAAGTTTGAGTGATATTAATGTAGGTCAAGGGAGGTGGTAGCTACTTTTGTAGAGGTAGTTTGTTTATTTTTTTAAGATTTTATTTATTTATTCATGAGAGACACACAGAGAGAGGCAGGCTCCATGCGGGGAGCCCCATGTGGGACTGGATCCTGGGTCTCCAGGATCATACCCCGTGCTGAAGGCGGCACTAAACCACTGAGCCACCAGGGCTGCCCTATAGAGGTGGTTTAGTACACCGTAATCATGAAAGTGTTAACAGATAATGTTGATTTCTGTGGGCTTTTTTTTTTTTTTTTTGATGCTTTAGTGTCTAGGAAAGTAGCATCCTGTTGGATTTCGTTCATATGCAAAAATTCTTACTAAATGGAAACTTTTGAAAAAGGCTGGAAGTATAACAATACAATAATGAAAATGACTGAGGTTCTTTTGATTTTTGTAAAGAGATGGAAAAAAACCCTCTGTGGTTTTGGACATTAAAATGTAGGAGTGACTTAAATACATGCAACGCCAAGGAGATGGAATTTACTGACTACGGAAAAAGCTTTTGACAGGTGCATTTGCATCTTTAGACGTCAGATTTGAATTACTAAAGCAGCCTTTGTTTAGTAAATTGAACATTTACTGAGAAGATTACATGGAGGAATAAGCATACTGATTTGCAGTAGGCACTGTTTTGAGCTGTTTTCATGGATGTTAAAACTAAAGTGGCCTTAGTGAACTATTACTCTGGCTACATACAAATGGCTTCAGTTTGAAAGGATATGGTTCCAGATGTAAGTCATATATTTTTCCAAATATGTTTCTGGGGGAAATAAACCTAAATTCTTGAAGCAGGCCATTTCACTTCTAATTGAATGTAATATTAGGAAAACAAAAACCCTTAAGGCAAAAAACTGTTCCTTACAGAGTTTTTTTTGTTTTCCATTTGAAATTAGTGCAGTTGCGGATTGGCTTTTTATTAAAAAACAAACAAAAAAAAACTCCAATTCTTTTAAATAAAGTGTAGCAATGTAAAATTGTTGGTAAATTTACTAGCATAACTGAGAACAGTTATATACTTAAAAAAATAATCAGTAAGTTTTATTTAAATAAAATAGTTGCCTGAATAGGTGTTTTCAGGAAAGACAATACCTTTCTACTTAGATTTTTAAATTTAAAACAATTGTTTTAGTGTATGGATATGAATGTTTTATGCTATGTGTATGTATAGTGTAATGGGAGCTTATAGTTGTATCTTATTAGTTGAGGTAAAACTTTTGCAGAAGAGTAGAATTCTGAAATACTGTGTTACCTGATTTACATCCTTGCTTCACCTTCTTATTCAAGTGAAACGATTTTTCCCTGATAATAAAAGTGGAAACATGATTGTTTTACTCTCTCATTTTTAGAATGTTCTCAATGCATTTGAGGTAGAATTAATCACATTTTTCCCCCTCCGTGGAATTCTTTGGCTATAAATCAGTATTCTTTAAAAAAAAAAAAAAGAAAATTCTTTTATGATGCCATTTGGTACATGTCAGGATTTACTCTTCAATTAAGTGGGATTGTGATTGTTAGCAGATTAGACTCCTTCGAAGGTGCTGCACTGGCTAAGGGAACTGACTTTTAAGGTGTTGATCCCCGGGTGATTCTCTGTGTTAGGACTAAGCTGAGAAATTAGTCATTTGTTCTATTTTAAAAGTAGCCAGAATAAACAAAGAGGATTTTTACAGACTATAAAATCCAAATTAAATATCCTGGGAAAAATCTTGATTACTTAAAGGTTTTTTGTTTAAGTATCAGAAATTAGTTTTTTTTTTTTTTTTAAGATTTTGTTTATTCATGAGAGACAGAAGCAGACAACATAGGTAGAGGGAGAAGCAGATTCCCCATGGGGATCCTAATACGGGATTTGATCCCAGGACCCCAGGATCATGCCCTGAGCCAAAGGCAGACGCTCAACCACTGAGCCACCCAGGCGTCTCAGAAATTAATTTTTTAAATGAATATGCAGTAAAATTGACTTTTTCTATGTACAGGTGATGAACTTTAACATGTGTGTAGGTTCATGTAACTGTCATCACAGTCAGTATCTTGATAGTTCCTTTAGTTCATAAAACTTCCTCAGGCTATCCCTTTATAGTTGTACTTGCCCAATCCCACCCATAACCCCTGGCAATCACTTTGTCATTTTAGTTTTGTCTTTTTTAAAAAATGGCTGCTATCTGGGATCATAAAGTATGTAGCTATTTGGAATGCTTACACATGCCTTTACTCAGGATAGTGCCTTAAGATTTCACCAAAGTTGTTTTATATATCATTATTTCATTCGTTTTTATTGCTGAGTAGTAGTTAATGTAGGGGTTACCGCAGTTCATCCCTTAATTCATTGAAAGACTTTGATTTGTTTGAAATTTGTAGCTATTTGAATAGAGATGTTATAAACATTTGTGTATAGGCTTTGTGAATGCAAATTTTCATTTCTTTTGGGTAAATATATAGTAGTGGGATTGTTGGTAACTGTATAATTTTACTTTATAAGAAATTGCCAAACTTTTCTAAATTGGTTGTACCACTTTGTATTCCCATCAACAATGTGTGATAGTTCCAGTTGTTCTGTTTGTCAGAACAGATAAGAACACTTATCATGATCATTCTTTTGTTTATTTGTTGAGTTTTTATTTCATAATAATGAACTTAACTCTGCAATCCATCTAGATTTGGGGGAGAGTAAGGAAAATATGGAACCTATAGAACTGCAGCAAGAGCACAAAGATCATAGGATATTTCAAACAGGTGGGGGTGAAGGGCTGCTCTCCTGAGCTACTGAAGGAATAGTCTGGTGGTAAGATAAAACACAAGTGAAATTTATTAGATCCGTCCACAGTCAGCAATGGTGATCTATCTTCTTGCTGGTCTTGCCATTGCATAACTGGACCCAAAGTGCTCCGTGGCTTCTACAATATTCATGCCCTCTCTCACCTTGCTGAAGAGCACATGCTTGCCATCCTGGGCGTTCTCACCCCAGATGAGGTTGAGTGTGTGGTTCTAGCCAATCAGATACTTTCCATTTTTCCTAAAAGCTTCCTGTCTTCTGCCCCATTTTACAATTCTTGGAATGGAGATTATATACCTCATAAAATGTTAAATAAAATTCGTTTCTGTCACCTATATTATTTCCGTTTTTTAAAAAAGGATTTTAGTTTACTTGAGAAAATACCTAGGAGTTTGATTGTTGGGTTGTATAAATATAAACTTAACTTTATAAGAAACTGCCATACTGTTTTTCAAAGTGGTTTTGCCATTTTTCATTCCTACCAGCAATGAATGAGCATTCCTATTGCTCTACATTTTTGGCAGCATTTTCTATTGCTACGTCTTGTTGTTTTGTGTGTGTGTGTGTGTGTGTGTGCGCGCGCGCGCGCTTGTGTGTTTGCCATTCTAATCAGTGTGCTTTTGTTCATATTGAAATCAGATTGTTTTCTTACACTGAGTTTGAGAGTTCTTTATATATTCTGGATACAAATTCTTTGTTGGATGTGTAATTTACAAACATCTCTAGTCTGTAGCTTGTCTTTATATTACGTTAGGTAACTTTCTAGAGCAAATATTTTTAGTTTTGATAAAAATCCAGTTTATCCCTTTTTACTTTAATAGGTTGTATTTTAGTGCAATATTTAAGAACTCTTTACTGGGTCACAAAAATTTTGTTCTCTTCATGGGTTATGATCCATTTGAGTTAATTTTGTTATGAAGTGAGAGGTTTAGATAAAAATTCATTTTTTAAAAAAGATTTTTATTTATTTATGAGAGACAGAGGGAGAGGCAGAGACACAGCCAGAAAGAGAAACAGGCTCCATGCAGGGAGCCCGACGTGGGACCTGATCCCAGGACTTCAGGATCATGCCTGGGCCAAAGGCAGACACTCAACCGCTGAGCCACCCAGGGATCCCAAATTCATTGTTTTCTTTGCATTTGGATGCTCAGTTGTTCTAACACAATTTGTCAAAAAGGCTATCCTTTCCTCATTGTATTATTATCTTTGCACTTTTGTCAAAAATCAGTTGGTCGTGTTTGGCTGGAGCTGTTTGTGGACACTATTCTATTCTCTTGGGTGGTAGAGTTCCCCAATTTTCTTTTTTTAATATTTGTTTTTAATAGTTTTGGCTATTTTAGATTTTTTGCCTTTTCATATTAGTTTGAAAATCAACTTGCTATAACAAGCAAAAATCCCGAGATTTTGGTTGGAATTGCATAAATCTGTAGACCAGTTTGGGAGAGAATTGATATTTTTACTATTTTGAGTTTTCCAGACTATAAACTCAGTATATCCTTCTATTTATTTATGTCTTCTTTGACTTATTTCATCAGCATTTTCTAGTTTTTAGCATACAGATCCTGTACATGTTTTAATCAGATTTATAATTAAGTATTTTGTTCCTATGAAACTATTATAAATGGCATTATTTAAATTTTTTGGAGTTCTATAGGGTTCATTGTTTAGTATATAGAACTATAATTGATATTGACCTTGAATTTTTTTTACCTTGATAAACTCACTTATTAGTTCCAGGAGGGCTTTCTTTGTATTCCTTGGAATTTTTTATGTAGATAATAATGTCATTTGCAAATAGGGATGGTTTTATTTCTTTTTTGCCAGTCTTATCAGTCTGGAGTTATCTCTTTTTTAAATACTTGGTAGATTTGATTAGTGAAGACATCTGGGCCTGAAGATGTCTTCATCTTTTGAAAGTTTTTTTTTTTTTTTTTAAGTTTTTAACTACAAATTCCATTTATCTTATATTTCTGTTATATGCACCTTATCCATATTATTGTACGTGAATGTAGTTTGTGATTTCAGGGAGTTGTTGAGTATATATGCTTAGAGTTGCTCACAGTATTTCCTTGTTATTTAAATATTTGTATGATCTATTGTGAAATCTCCCCATTTGTATTGATAATGAGAATTTATGTCTTCTTTTTGTCTTTGTCAGTCTTGCTTGTATTGATCTTTTCAAGAGCCAGTTTAGTTTTTTATTGATTTCTGTATTTATTTGTTCTTTTCAATTTCATTCATTCCTTTTTATAATTTTCTTCCTTCTACTTTTTAGTTTGCTCTTCTTCTTCTAGTCTCTTTAAGTTGAAAGCTTGAAGTATTTAATGCTATAAGTTATCCTCTAAGTACTGCCTTAGCTGCATCCCACAAATTCTGGTATGTTGTCTATTTTTGTTCAGTTCGAAGTATTTTCTATTTACCCTTTGACCCATTGATTGCATACAAATGTGTTTTGAAATTTCCTTATCTTTGGAGAATGTCTTGTTATATTTCTGTTGTTGGCATTTAGCCTTAATTGTATTACAGATAAATCCTTTTGTATGATTTTAATTTTTTTGTTTGTAAAGGTTTTGTGATCCAGTGTATTATTTTTCTATTGTTCCTTTAGCGAATTAACACAAACAGTGGCTTAAATAGCATGAATTTATTGTCTTACAGTTCTGGAGCTCAGAAGTTTGAAGCTGGTTTCACTGGGCTAAATTCCAGACATCAGCAAGTCTGTTCTTTCTGGAAGTTCTGTGGGATAGTTTGTTTCTTTGTTGTTGCCACTTTCTAAAGGTTGCTCACTTACCCTGACTCATGGCCTCTTTTAGCAGTGACTTATTACTTATGGTATTATACTTAAAGAATGTTTCTTTCTACTATTCTCTTTTGACTTTTTAATTAATTGGTGTGTTTAGATCTTTTACATTTAATGTAATTATTGATATATTTGAATTTCAATCTACCATTTTCTTATTCCTTTTTTCCTTTTGTTACCCTGTTTTTATTTCTCTATTTTCCCTTTTCTGCCTTCTTTTGGAGTATTTGATTTGTGTTTGCATGCATGTGTGTGTGTGTGTGTGTGTGTGTGTGAGTGCGTGTGTTTTGGTTAGGTTTTTTTTTTTTTTAAGATTTTATTTATTTATTGAGAGAGAGGGCGGCAGAGACACAGGCAGAGGGAGAAGTAGGCTCCATGCAGGGAGCCCAATGCGAGACTTGATCCCGGGTCTCCAGGATCAGGCCCTGAGCTGAAGGTGGCGCTAAACCACTGAGCCACCCAGGCTGCCCCTAGGTATTCCATTATAATCTGTTGATTGTGCTTTTAACTATATCTTTTTATAGTTTGTTTTTTAGTGGTTGCTGTAGAGATCACAATATACTTAACTTTCACAGTTTACTTAGAATCAAGATTTTACTACTTCCTGTAGCACATGGAAACTGTACCACTGTATAGTCCCTTTACCATCCCACCCACTTTATGCTCTTGTTGTGTTATATATTATGTGGTATGACATACATTGAAAGCTCCATCATGCAATGTTATACTTTCAACTACCAAACGTATTTTAAAGAACCCAAGAGGTTAAGAATGGTCTATTAATTAATTACATATTTAACAATTACATTGCTCTTCCTTCCTGATGTTTCAAAGTTCCCGTATAGTGTTATTTACCATCTGTTGGAAGAATTTCCTTTAGCAATTCTTTGAAAGCACTCCTGCTGTCAAAACATTCTCTAGGTTTTCCTTCATCTGAAAATGTCTTTATTTCACTTTCATCTCTGAAGGATATTTTTGCTGGACACAGAATTCTAGGTTGACAGTTCTTTCAGCACTTTAAAAATGTTCTACTTCCTTCTGCCCTGCAGGATTTCTGAAAATAGGTTCACAGTCATTTGAACACTTCTTTCCTCTAAGTAATGTCAGATTTTTCTGGCTGCTTTCAAGACTTTTTGTCTAAAGTTTTCTAAAGTTTTATTATTATGTGACTAGTCATGGATTTCTTTGTATTTATTCTGTCTGAGGAGTTGGATGAGCTTAAAACTGTAAGTTTAACAACAAATTCAACAAATACTGAACTTTCTTGTTAGGGTTCTAGTGTCACACATGTGAGGTCTGAAGCACTCTTCTTTTTTTTAATTTTTTTAATCTTTATTGTTTACATTGGGTAATTTCAGTTCATCTATATTAAGTTCATTGACTTCATCTTTTGTTTTCTCTGTTTTTAAGATTTTATTTATTTGAGAGAGAAAGAGCGCAAATGAGAGAAAGAGAGTAAGAGTGATGAGAAAGGGCAGAAGGAGATGGAGAAGCAGACTCCCCACTGAGCAGGGAGCCTGATGTGGGACTGAAGCATGGCTCTATCAGAGGACTCAGGGATCAGGACCTGAGCTGAAGGCAGACCCCATAACTGACTGAGCCACCCACATGCCCTTTATCTCTATTCTATTGAGCTTATCTAGTGAGCTCTTAATTTTGGTTACTGATATTTTTTCACTTCTGACATTGGTATTTGATTCCTTTTTTTATATCTTCTATTTCTTTTTTTTTTTTTTTTTAAGACTTTCTACTTTTCTATTTGTTTCAAGAATGTTTCTCTTACTTGGTGAAGCATTCTATACTGCTTGCTCTCATCTTTTATCTTCCTCAGGTAGTTTCAGTGTCTTTGTTTTCTTTTCTTATGCAAGTTGAGATTTTCTTGGTTTTTCATTTGTCAAGTAATTTTCGGTTATATCCTGGATGGTTTGACTATTATGTTAAGAGACTTTGCATCTTGTTCAGTTCCTATGCAGAATGTTGATATATTTGTTTTAGTGGGCAAACAACCCCTTAGGTTAAGACTGCAAGTTCCTGTGGGTCATGTTTACAACATTAGTTCAATTTTCAAAGACTTTGCCATTCTATTTGGATCCGTCCTACGTGTGTGCCACACGTAGGTCAGTCTGGAACTTGGGCAGTAGTCTGTATCATAGTTCAAATCTCAAAATTGTTGTATGCTTGTTTGGGTCATATCCACACTAGGGCTGCTTGAGGATGAGTCTGAGAGTTCATAAACAGTTTGAAACATTGCTTTCCTAAGTTCTTTCTTCTCTGAGATCTCCCAGTAATTTCTGATCCTGTAGGGCTCCCTTTTCTATTCTCTGACCAGAAAGGTGGTGCTTTATTTCTTCTCTAATATGTGCTCCCTACAACTGTGCCCATATCCAGGGCCAAGTGGCAGAACAACAGAGAGAAAGCAAATAGGGATTCACCATATTGTCTTTGGACCACAGCTCCTCTAATCAGAGGAAGGTTTCCCCTTCCTCAGAGGTTTTAGGGTCCTGATGGACCTCCATTGCCACAGCTGCTACAGGAGGCTGAGCTTGAGAGAATGGGGAGGGGACTCCACACTTTTCTTTGAGTCGAAGATCCTTTTCCCTCTCCTAGAGCAGCTAGCACTAGACAGCTTTACTAAAGCTTTCTCTGTACTAATACCGACTTTGGGGCTGTATTAAGTTCAGGTTGGAGGATACCCGAACAGGAGGGTTATATACTGGAAAATGAAATTTCAGTGGTACTTCAGATTCTACTCTTCTTATCCAATCTGTGTGTTCCTGTTTACTTTCCAAAGTTCTAAAGTAGCTCTTCCATGTATTCTATCCAAATCTTGTAGCTGCCTTGACTCGGAGAGACATGTTGGAGTGTGATTACCCCGTTTTATCTGAAACTAAAACCTGACTTAAAAGTTTTAAATTTTGGGATCCCTGGGTGGCTCAGTGGTTTAGTGCCGCCTTCAGCCCAGGGTGTGATCCTGGAGTCCCGGGATCAAGTCCCACATCAGGCTCCCTGCATGGAGCCTGCTTCTCCCTCTGTCTGTGTCTCTGTCTCTGTCTCTGTCTCTCATGAATAAATAAATAAAATTTAAAAATAAATAAATAAACATCATATTTTTTAAAAAGCTTTAAATTTTAGAGGTACCTGGGTGGCTCAATCAGTTAAGCCTCTGCCTTCAGCTCAGGTCATGATCCCAGGTCCTGGGATTGAGCCCTGCATTGAGTGGGCTCCATGCCCAGTGGAGAATCTGCTTCTCTCTGCCCTCCTGCCCCCTCACTTTCTGCCCTCTCCCTACTCATGCTCTCTCTCTCTCAAATAAATAAAATCTTCAAAAAAATTAAAATTTTATATTTTATTTCTCTAGGAATCTAATAAGAAACTGAATTTTTCATCAAATAGATTTTGAATTTGAAACTAGACATGTAGTCAAGTGTAGATTCTTTCATTTGATTAAGGTAAGATTGCTTTGTAAAATTAATCATACCCCCACTAAGCATTTTCTTTTTTTTTTTTTTTAAGATTTTATTTATTTATTATGAGACAGAGGGGCAGAGACACAGGCAGAGGGAGAAGCAGGCTCCATGCAGGGAGCCCAACATGGGACTTGATCCCGGGTCTCCAGGATCACGCCCTGGGCCAAAGGCAGGCGCTAAATTTACCGCTGAGCCACCGGGGCTGCCCAACATTTTCAAACTTACATTTTAATGTGTGTTTTATTTTTTTCAATGTGTGCTTTATTAACACACTTTAATTTTTCAGTCTACCTGAGATTCTAAAATCTAGCTCTTTAAGAAAAGTTTGCCAGACACCTGGGTGGCTCAGCTGTTGAAAGTCAGCCTTTGGCTCAGGGCGTGATCCTGGGGTACCCCGGATCAGATCTAGTCCTGCATCAGGCTCCCTGTGAGGACCTGCTTGTCCCCCTGCCTGTGTCTTTGCCTCTTTCTCTATGTCTCCCATGAATAAATAAATCTTAAAAAAAAAGAAAAGAAGAAGAAAAGAAAAGAAAAGAAAAGAAAAGAAAAGAAAAGAAAAGAAAAGAAAAGAAAAAACGTTTGCTGATCTTTGGCTTAGAAAACTGAATCAGAGTATCTTACTTATGCCATGTAATTATATGTGAAGTGATACCTAACTGATTTTGTAAGTGTCATCATGTATGAAAACTAATTAGAGATTATTTTTTAGAAAAAGGTGTTAATTTTCTGAGGTAATTGACTTTAAAAATAAGACAGTGCTGTGAGCAGATAAATGCTAAGTACTTATTTCCAGTACAAGTCTTCATTTTGCTTAGATTTTTTAAAAAGAAAGGTTTATGTGATAAAGGTCAAACTTCTTCCCGTCTAAAATAGATTCACACAAATGTATTTAATTCTCTTTTCTTTCATAGTAAATTTAAACAGAACTAGTAATATTTTGGAAGTAATCATTATGTGTTTAATATCTGTCCTGGTAACATAAGTATTTTAGGGTATATAAAGTTTTAAATGAAATTGATTCTGATATAAATCTGTTTTGGTGGCTAAAGTTGGAAATATGTTTCTGAAATTTACTGAATCACTTATACCTGTTTGTGATTCCTAAAATTATGAGTATTTTAAAAACATAAGATAGGGATCCCTGGGTGGCGCAGCGGTTTGGCGCCTGCCTTTGGCTCAGGGCGCGATCCTGGAGACCCGGGATCGAATCCCACGTCAGGCTCCCGGTGCATGGAGCCTGCTTCTCCCTCTGCCTGTGTCTCTGCCTCTCTCTCTCTCTCTCTCTGTATGACTATCGTAAATAAAAAAAAAAAAAAAAAATTAAAAACATAAGATAGAAGGAGAAATTACAATTTGAGCCTAGACAGTTTATGTTTGCTAGGCTGTTCAGGATTCTCTTGGCTAAAGAAAAACATTTTTTTTTTCATATATGGACATATAAATTAGAGTTTCCAAGCAATATAAAATAAAGGAATTTTCTTTTTTGGAAAACAAAATCTGAAAAATAAATTCTTTTTTGTTAACAAAATAAAATAACTTTCTTAAATCTTTATATCATAAGAACTATTTGGTTTGAAAAACAGTCTCCCATCATACATGAAGCTCAGATACTTTGGCTTCCTAACAGACTTGTTTGAGGTATCTTTGCTTGTGTTCTTATCAAATGAATTTAAAACTTTTTAAAATTTACTTTTTAAAGGGAGAAATCTAGAAATTTATCTGAAAGGATGTATTTTACATTATTTTATAGTATCACTTTATTTTTTTTAAAGTTTCTTTTTTTTTTTTTTTTAAGATCTTATTTATTTATTCGTGAGAGGCAGAGACATAGGCAGAGGGAGAAGCAGGCTCCATGCAGGGAGCCTGATGTGGGACTCGATCCTGGGACTCCAGGATCATGCCCTGGGCCAAAAGCAGACGCTCAACCGCTGAGCCACCCAGGTGTCCCTCATTTTATATTTAAATCAATATAGATTTAAAGCCTTTCTTTATTAGAGTACTTATATATTTGAATTCTGAAAAATGGATAAATATAGCTACAGAAGAATTGATGGGTAGCTTGAATATGTGAATGAGGCCACCTTAGTATATTATGCATGTTTAGCTGTGATCTAAACTAAATTTGGTTTGGAAAGTACCTATCTGATTCATAGACTGAGGCTTATGAATAAGAATTCCTTTTTAAATGATGGATGATAAAAGAAGGTACTGCTAAAGCTTTTTACCTCTATCAAAATCATATCTGAAGATGTCTTTTTATTTTTAAACTTTGATTTATGTTTCATCATGGTCCCTCCATACAAACTTAGATTAGTTATATTTTTCTAGGTCAGCATCAAATATTTCATTTTAAAAATCAGGTACTAAGTCATTGCTAATTTGACAGTATCACTGTAATTAAATATATGTGTTGAAGACCGAGACAGAATTTCTTCTTTATTTTATTATTTTTTTAAAGCCAAAGCCTTTTTATAATTTTATTTTATTTTTTTAAAGATTTTATTTGTTTATTCATGAGAGACACACAGAGAGAGAGGCAGAGACACAGGCAGAGGGAGAAACAGACTCCATGCAGGGAGCCCGACGTGGGACTCGATCCCGGGTCTCCAGGATCATGCCCTGGGCTGAAGGCAGGCGCTAAACCACTGAGCCACCCAGGGATCCTTAGTCTGATGTTTTGATGGTGATTTTCTATTCCACTCCTTTCTTCTACATTTATTAATTATGATCCTCCTATAAGAAAAAGTCCTTCCCCACATTGATTTATTTTATTTAATCACTTATTTATATCCATACACACTCATGGATTTTTATTCTCTGGATTAGGATCAGTACTAATATTGATGTCTTTTGTTGTTCATATTGTTTGAGTTTTGGCCACCAGGAGCTCTTTGGAGTTTGCCTCTGTGTCCTTTCAACACGTCTTTTGTTGTTGTTTCCAGCCATTTCTTAGTCTCTAGCCCCCCGGATGCTCCAGGCTCATCTGATGTTTTTCCTGCCCCAGGCCTAAAATCACCTACATCTCCAAAGAGCCCAGGTCCATCTTAATGGAGAATAGTATTTAAAAACCAACATCTCGGGGATCCCTGGGTGGCTCAGCGGTTTAGCGCTGCCTTCGGCCCAGGGCGTGCCACTGGAGTCCCGGGATCGAGTCCCACGTCGGGCTCCCTGCATGGAGCCTGCTTCTCCCTCTGCCTGTGTCTCTGCCTCTGTGTGTGTGTGTGTGTGTTATGAATAAATAAATAAAATCTTTTTTTTTTAAATAAATAAAATCTTAAAAAAAAAAAACACACACATCTAGGGACTATGTGTACTCATTGCTACCATGGCATTAACAGCATCTAGGCCTTTCAGAGCTAGGGAATGTGTACGTGTATATTAACCCACGGATATACACACATCTGTGTTTATTTCTGTATGTACTATCTATGTATACATAAAACATTGATACTGATAATTCCAACTCCAGTCTAGCACCATAGGGATTATTCTAGCATTTATCTTTTGCTTGTTTGTAACTTATATTGTCCACAGTGAGAAACCTGACTCATTATCTGCACTATAATTATGTATTTGCTGAGGATCCCTGGGTGGCTCAGCGGTTTAGCGTCTGCCTTTGGCCCAGGGCGCGATCCTGGAGTCCCGGCATCAAGTCCCACATCAGGCTCCTTGCATGGAACCTGCTTCTCCCTCTGCCTGTGTCTCTGCCTCTCTCTCCCCGTATGTCTATCATGAATAAATAAATAAAATCTTTAAAAAAAATTATGTATTTGCTATCCAGGTATAGTATTTGAGAATTGGTCACCCATCCTCCTGTGAGAAACAAATTTACCAAATAGAATACAGTGTTTATGTACAGCTCTTTTTATCTTTATTCTCACAGTCTAGCCAAAAATGCTCTTTTCCACAGTTCATTAAGTCGGGTCTTTTCTCCCATATCCCCTTCAGTCTGCTGTCATTCATTTGTAATATAGTTAGGTTCAGTTTGTCACAGTTTGCATCCCATCTTCAGTTTCCCTGACTTCTGTTCGCTTATTTGTTTGTTTGTTTATTTATTTACTTTTAATGAAATTCCCTCCATGTGCTGTATAGTTCTATGGAAGTGCATAGTGTCCTGTATCTACTGACAAGTTCCATCACCCACAAAATGTTCTTGTGTTGCCCTTTTGTAGTCAACCCCTTTTCCCACCTCTCCTAAAGCCAAGCAGGTGCTTCTGTTTTCTATGCCTTTAGTTAGTGTTTTCCAAAATTTCATATAAATGAAATCATATAATGTGTAGCCTGTTAGAACTTGCTTCTTTCACTTAAATTTTTAAGATTTTATTTATTTATTCATGAAAGACACAAAGCTTTATATTTACTGTTTCTTTTTTGTAAAGGCCTGTATTTAATCTATTAGGCTATGTGCAGGGATACCAGATTATTTAAATAGGTTTTCCTGTTTGTTTGCTATACAGAGTCCTTTTAAGAACTTAATATATTACATAAAATGTATGCTTAAAATACATCCTTCAAGGATGATGTTCCTATCACATCACATCACATCACTTGGATAGTTATGATTGATTCTGTTGATACGGATTCTATTTATCAAAGTGCATTATCCCCGATTTCAGCAGGAGAAAGTCAGTTTAAGGAATATTTTATTAACATATTAAGATTATGAAAATAATAGTATTAGCAATCATTACAAATGGGAAGATGACTTTCTTGTCTGCTTAATAATGAGTCTGTCTCTTTAAATATCCTGTTTGACAGTGTGGTTACATTACTGATGATTCTAGTGGCTGAAACTAGGATGGTTATTACATTATGATCATGGCAGTCTGAATTCAAACCAGCAAATTTTAAATTGGAAAATGCAGACCTGGGCAGCCCAGGTGGCTCAGCGGTTTTGCACCGCCTTTAGCCCAGGGTGTGATCCTGGAGACTCAGGATCGAGTCCCACATCGGATTCCGTGCGTGGAGCCTGCTTCTCCCTCTGCCTGTGTTTCTGCCTCTTCCTCTCTCTGTGCCTCTCATGAATAAATAAATAAAATCTTAAAAAAAAAAAAAAAAGAAAAGAAAATGCAGACCTTTCATAGTGGCTGCTCTGGTCACTATATATAACTTATATTGACCTACCTTTTCAGGCTTTCTTTGTAAGTAAGTTATGGAAAAGACAAAGTCGCCTTGTGAAAGGGGAAAAAAAATACTATGTATGTTTATGCTATAGTAAGATCTTATTTTCTTCTTCCATTTTCCTGAACAGTAGGGGAAAAGGGGAGGGAGGCATTTTCCAATGTTTTGATAGTAGCTTCTTATTTATAGATTAGGAAGGCGAACTTTGTGACTTTAGCTTCTTATTTGAAGGTGAACTTTGTGACTTTAGTTGCATATACTTTAGAGCCCAAGAAGGGGCAGCCACGAGTAGTTGTCCATGTTTGAGAGTTGACAATACCAGTTTTTTTTCCAGTATTAAAATAACCATTTCTCTTTCTTAAGATTGTATTTATTTTTAAGATTTATTAGAGAGAGAGAGCTCGCACAAGCGAGGAGAGGGATGGAGGGAAACGGGGCGGGGGGGGGGGGAGAAAGAGCGTGAGAATCCCAAACAGAGTCCCCACTGAGCATACAGCCCAACACACGGCTGGATCTCACAACCCCAGTCAAAATCAAGAGTTGGGCACTGACCGAGCCACCCACACACCCCAATCACTGTTTATGAATTTGAGGAATGAGGAAGTATGGAGCTTAACATCTTTTGAGTAGCTGTTCTTTGACTGGTTGACTCCAAACCAGGCACTTTTATTTCCATGTTATTTAACTTAGTCCTCACAGTTAGCTTACATAGTACGTATGATTATCCACATGTTACAAATTTAAAAAATTTATCCAAATAACATAGTTGGTAGCACCAGAGTCAGAATTTAAACCTTTGGTTTTTTGAGCTGAAAGCCAACATTTATCTATTATGCTGCCTCTCCTAAAATTATAAAAATAATGAAAATTATTAGAAAATCTCTCTAAAGTTTTAAGCCTCAGGGAGAGAAACCAATAGATAAGTCTAAAATTATCTCAACCTTTGTAGTGTTTTCTTCAACCTTAAGGGGCTTCACTTTTGGAAGACAAATTATTTTATACATGTTACAGGAGAGAACCACTAGCGGAATACTCATTAATGCTAATTTTATGACCGACTCTCCAATTTATGTCTCAAAAAGCATTCTCTAATGATTTTAGCATAATAGCTTTCTTGAAGATAAAACATATATGAATCAGAAAGTACATGTATGAACTGCTGTTAGTAATAAAAATATTCATCACAAAAATTCACACTTGTAACTTTTTAGTGGTGTAATAAACTCAGAAATGATACTTAGTATAACAGTTGCGGAACAAACTGTTCTATAGCTTGCAAATAATGCTTTAAATTGTTTGGTCAATAAACTCATTTTATGTAGATCAATAAATTCCATTTGTGCAGTGATTAAACTGTCTTTATCTTAATGGTGTTTTACCCTGTAGTAATGTTATACTGTGAAAATTAACGACTATACGTAGACTTGTTGTCAGCTGCAAGAGTTTTTCTTAATATTTTCATTGTATTAGTGGTCTTATTGTATATTTACTGTAAATCCATCTATAGGCAAGTCATTAGAATTTTTTCCTAGCATTAAAATTCTCAAATCAATAAGTATAGAAAATATTTCAAATATGATAAAAATTGTATAGGAATTGTATATATGTTTCAGTATATATAATCAGTCAAATTACAGACTTTTTGTTTAAAACATACTAAATATTAGTGGTAAGGAAAAAGTCCAGAATTCATTATTTGTTTTGTTATATTTTAGGGCAAAGTGTGTTATAATATTAAGTAGGATGATATAAAAGCATTATCTGAGTCTGTTTACTTATTTATTCATTTTGGTGTTCACAGAGATCGTATAGCCAGTAGGTTGAAATGGAAAGCAGATGCTTAGAAGTCAGCTTAGTTGAGTTCTAATGTTGGTACAGACAGTATAGGTTGTATGACTGGACAAATCATTAAACTTCTCTAGATCTAAACTTTTTGTCTGTAAATAAAGTAATTGGACCTTAGTTTCTAATGTTATTCCCAGATCAGTGATTCTTAGGCCAGAGATTATGTCAATACTAAACTTAACGTAAAAGGTATAGTTGGTCTACTTGTCATTTCTGGTTTTCAACCAATAAATAGGGATTTGGGGGTTTTTTGTTTTGGTTTGTTTTCAGAATGGGTAACCCAGCACAACTATGCTGGTGAATTTAATGTTTCATAGTACTATACACACACACAGACACACACACACACACACACCTATAGTCCCGAATGTACATAAAAACGTACAACTCTTGATGATGAGGAATAAAAGACTATAACAGCCAATTTTTTTTAAGCTTTTCTTTCTTCTTTTTTGCAGGATGGAGGTAGGGAATGATTAGGTTATTTGGACCTCTCTGTGCTTGGCATAATGTGGACTAATAAGCCCTTAGTCCTGGGAGTGCCTACAGTACACTAGGCATCATGGCATCAGCTCTCATAGGGATTCCCTGTTGCCTTAGTCAAGATGTGTGTTCTTGACCACAGAGTTAAGCATCTAATTATATATCGTCTTATATTCTAAGTAGTTAATAATGATTATAAGGTTTTAAATAGCAGTTGTAATGTTTAATGTCTTTATGTCCAAGTGCCTAGTAGGTGTTCAATAAATACTTGTTGATTGGATCATCATGTATAAGGAATAATATTGTTTTGTGGAGTAATAAAGTTTTTGAAATTTCAGTAGACATTTGGTTGAAAGTATATGAACAACTTTCTGTGACATTTAAAATTTTGAACTTTGACTTTGTCATTACTAAAAATTATTTTTCTCACTTTTTTTTCAAATGGTAGATTTACTAACACTTATTGAATACTCTGTATGTGCCTGTCATTGATCCGTTTACACACATTAATTCATTTAATTCTACATGAAGTAGTTATTCTTTAAACCCATACGATATTTGAGGAAACTGAGATGTAAACATGTTAAATAACTTTCTTAAAGACAGAATTAATAAGTGACAGGCCATGATTCTAACCCAGAAGGAATAGTTAGAAGTCTATATCCTTAATTACTATGCTATACAGCTTCCAAGTGTTATATATGTGAAATTTTGGATTTTTGTTGGACTTAAGACTTAAATTCGTTGAACCTCACTCTTGTCTCTCTCTGTCTCTCTGTCTCTCTCTCTCTCTCTCTCTCTCTCACACACACACACACACACACACACACACCATACCCATTTCAATTCTTTGTTATTAGATGTACTGATTAGGCTATCTTGTGATCATGACTTTTTCTGTTGCTAAACTGCTTATCTTTAGGTGAGTTGGCTAAGAATTAGGTTTTGGACACAAATAATCTCTTTTGTTCCAAACTATTAACATTTTAGAACTATTTCATGACTAATAAACTTGATTTTGGCAAACTTTCAAACACTGCTGTTGTTGGAACTGTCAAACTAGATAGAACTTTGAATACTGTACTAAGATAAGTAGACATTGAAGATAGAATATTTTTATAAAGATCTCATAAATCTCCAGTTCTGTATAAGCCCTGTCTTACAACTGTACAATGAAGAAGATAGGAAAATCTGAGGCAATAATATAGCCAATCAGTCACTTTTTAAATGTAGCATTTTTCCATTGTCCACAGTGTTATTTGCAAAAAAAGTAATAGGAATAGTGGGGGTGTTTGGAGTGAGGCTAAATTGCCAAGCAGGAAAGTTTATACAACAAGGAATTCTAACATCTTAGTGGAAATCAAAACATGGCTGCATGGAAACTTTGTAAGGACTTCACATTTTCCTAATCTGTAAATAAGGACTTTAAATATAGATTTCCTGTCTTCAGAGTAAGCCTACTAATTAGCATATTCAAGAATGCATGTCAATAGAAAAATTACACACATATACACAACCCCACATATAAAATTATTGCTTCCTTAAATAGTGGTGGTTAATTGTTTAAGTGTAATTTGAGTTAGTAGACCATGTATGAGAAAAAAATAAATTTGCTTTGCTAGGTCATTTAAAAGTGTTGGGAATATTTGTTACTTCCCCAGATGTTGATTATCCTGACTAGACTAATTTGTATGTGCTACAGTAAGGGTATCCAGTTAATCATTAGGGACCCCCAATTTATATAAAAGGATATTTTGGTGAGAAAAAAGTATTAGTGATGTATCAGTGAAGTGTTAGTGAATCCCTGTACAGCACATCACTAGTCTTGAATATTAACTGCTCATTTTAGAGCTGATAACTAGAGTAGGTATGTCAGAGGAAACTTCTGAAAATACAGCCAGTAGAATGACCTGTTAGGTAACTAAATCAGGGCAGCCAGCAACATATTTTTTCCTGTGACATTAAAAAAATGGTATAACTTTTTTTTTTTTTTTTTTTAGCAAACACTTTGAGCCAAGCAAAAATCTTGTAAGAAGAATTCTTCTATGAAGAATGTAGAAGGCAGAAAAAAAAAAAAGAGCCAAAAGGAATAAAGTAAAAAACAAAAGTACAAAAGGGAGAATCAACGTAGTCATTACTTTTAATAAAAGTGATAAACCTCTTAGAGTGCTGATGAAGAAAAGAAATAAAGGCATAAATTTCTAATATCAAGAATGAAAAAGGGACATCTTAGCAGATCCCACACATATTAAAAAATATAAAAGGATTTTTTGTAAAGATTTTATTTATTTATTTTAGAGAGAGAGTGGTGGCGGAGAGGGAGAAGCAGACTGTACTGAGCACAGAGCCTCCTGTGGAGCTTAATCCCAGAACCCTGAGAACATGACCCAAGCCAAAGTCAAGAGTTGCATGCTTAACTGACTGAGCCATCCAGGTGCCCTTCTGGAAGTTTTAATAATAAGTCTTTTTCCCTAAGGATTTGTCCATTTTACCTCATTTTTCAAATCCATTGGCATAAATTTATATTAAAAATCCTCATATTGGGGCACCAGTATCTCTGTTGACTAAGCATCTGATTTTTTATTTTGCCTCAGGTCATGATCTTAGAGATTTGAGATTGAGCCTTGCATCAGGCTCTGCAGTGGGCATGGCATCTGCTGGGATTCTCTCTCCCTCTACTCTCTCTCACTCTTAAAAAAAAATAACAAGAAAAACAAAAATAGATGAAAGTTATAAAAAATTAGAAATCAGAATAGTTTCCTATTTATTTATGAAATTGAGTATGTAATTTGGAATATTTCCACAAAGAAATTTCCGGGCTCAGATGGCTCCACAAGTGAATTTTTCCAAGAGTTTTCACAACTAGCATCAGTATTACTAAAACTCCTTCAGAGAATAAAAAAAAATATTTCCCAACCTGTTCTGAGGCTTGCATAACCTTAGTATCAATACCTGGTAAGGATATAAAAAGAAAAATCTCTAGTCTGTTTTTCTTGTGAATATAGGTGAATGAATTCCAAAATACTAGTAAATCAAATCTAGGTAGGTAAATGTAGATGTAGATGTCATGACCAAGTTGAATTTAATACTGCACAAATTTGATTTAACATTTCACAACTCAGTAAATGTAACTGACCAAATTAACAGAAAAAGAAAAAATCAACATCGTCTCAATAGGTTTTATCAAATAGAAGCATTTGATAAAATTTACCTAGTTATGATTTTATTAAATGCTTACAGTAGACCATCAGTAGAATATTAATTCCTTAATCTGATAGGGAGTTCTCTGTGCCACCCAGAAAATCTGTAGCAAGCATCACATTAGTGGTAACATATTGAAAACATTTATCTCAGGATCAAGAATAAAACAAGAGTGGCTACTATAACTGTTGTAGCCACCATTATATTGGAGGTCGTAGACCTGAGCTGTCTGATACCATATTTGGCAATTTCAGTTAATTAAAATTAAAATTATAGATCATCAGTCTAACTGGCCACATACCACATATAGGCACATATGGCCAGTGGCTACCAAACACAAAAATAGAGAACATTTCCATTATCACAGAAAGTTTCATTGGACAGTGCTGATCCAGACAGTGCAGTAAGGGAGGAAGCATAATGATCAGAAAGAGAGAAATAAAACTGCATTTATTTACAGATGACATGATTGGTTACAAAGAAAATTCAAAATAATCTACAAACTAATAGAATTAAAAAGTGAATTTTTGCAGGGTTGCCAGATAATAATTGGCATTAAAAATATCAATTTTAGACTTGAATACCAGCAATAAACCAAAAATGAAGGTTTAAAAATGATTTTATATCAGTATATCAAAAACATCAGATACCCAAAATTGCTCTAACAAAAGACCTCCATACTGAAATTTTAAAGACATTATTGGGAGAAATTAAGACAGATCAATAGGGCAATATGCCACTTTGTAGATTGAAAGAGTTAGAGTTGTAATAAGGATGTCAGCTCTCCCCAGGTAGATTGAATGCAGTCTCCAACAAAATCCCAGATTTGTTTCTTAGAGTTTTTCAGTTTTTCTGATGTTGAGAAACTGATTCCTAAATAATGGAAATTCAAAGGGCCAAGAATAGCCAAGATAGTACTGAAGAATAACAAAACTAGAGGATTTATGCTACAAGACGTCATAAGGCTACAGTAATAAAGACAATGTGGTTCTGGCACAAGACAAACCAGTGAATCAAAATAGAGCCAACAGATACACACATACATAGTCACTTGATTTATAGCAAAGGTAATTTTACACTGCAGAGAGGAAAGGATGTTCTTTTTAATAACTTGTGCTTCATTAGATATACATGTGGGGAAAAAACAGATTGAAACCTCAAGCCATATTGAGAAATATAGATGAATTATACAGATGAAAAGTAAAACACTAAAGCTTCTAGAAGAAAAGTATCTTAAAAAAATGTTTTTAATTGAAGTATAGTTGACATACAATAATACTATTTTAGTTTCACATGAACAACATAATGATTCAACATCTGTATACATTAAGAAATGTTCACTGGGGTGCCAGGGTGGCTCAGTCCATTAAGCATCTGACTCTTGATTTTGGCTCAGGTCAGGATTGTGAGATGGAGCCCCATGTCAGGCTCCACATTCAGTGGAGATTTTTTTCAAATCTTTTAAAAAAAAAATGTTCATCATCGTAGTTGCAATCTGCCACTATACAAAATTATTAAATATTATTGACTATATATTCCCCATGTTGTACTTTAAAGTCTTATACTTTACAAGACTTTACTTATAAGTTGGAACTTGGGGGACGCCTAGGTGGCTCAGCGGTTGAGCATCTGCCTTTGGCTCAGGGCCTGATCCTGGGATCGGGGATCAAGTCCCACATCAGGCTCCCTGCATGGAGCCTGCTTCTCCCTCTACCTGTCTCTGCCTCTTTCTCTCTCTCTGTGTCCCTCATGAATAAATAAATAAAATCTTAAAAAAAAAAATAAGTGGAACTTGGTACCTCTTAATACCCTTCACCTATTTTGCCCACCCCATACCTTTCTCCTCTCTGGCAAAGACCCATTTGTTCTCTGTATCTGTGAATCTGTTTTTGTTTTGTTTGTTCATTTATATTTTTAGATCCTACATATCAATGAAATCATACACTATTTCTTTGACACATTTCACTTCCTATGATACCTTCTAGCTCTATCATGTTGTTGCAATGTTAAGATTTTATTCTTTCTTTATGGCTGAGTTATATTTCATTGTATATGTATACCATATCTTTTTTATTCATGTATATATCAGTGGACACTTAGGACACTTAGGTTGCTGCCCATATCTTGGCTATTGTAAATAATGCTGCAGTGAGCATAGGAGTACATGTATCTTTTTGAATTAGTTTTCTCATTTTGAGGGGGGGGGGGGATACCCAGAACTAGTATCATATAGTGTTTCTACTTTTAATTTTTTGAAGAACCTCCATACTGTTTTCCATGCTGACTGCACCAATTTACATTTCCACCAACAGTACATTAAGGTTCTCTTTTCTCTACATCCTCACCAACACTTGTTATTTTTGTTGTTGTTGTTGTTTATGTAGTAGCCATTCTGACAGCTGTATGGTGATACCTTAGTATGGTTTTGATGAATAGCGGTGTTGAGCATCTTTTTATAAGTCTGCTGGCTATCTTCTTTGGAAATATTATGGTGGATTGTTTGGTTTTTTTTTTGTTTTTTGTTTTTGTTTGTTTTTTGGTATTGAGAATTTGTATGAATTCTTTATATATTTTTGATATTAACCCCTTATTAGAATATCATCATTTATAAATTTCTTCTTCTATTCAGTAGTTGCCTTTACATTTTGTTGATGCTTTCCATCACTATGCAGCTTTTTAGTTTGGTGTAGTTCCAGTTGTTTGTTTTTGCTTTTGTCTCCCTAGCCTGAAGAACAGATCCAAAAAAAAATTTAATAAGACTGATGTTCAAGAGTTTATTGTCTGTTTTCTTTTAAGAGTGTTATGGTTTCAGGTCTTACATTTAGGTCTTTAATCCATTTTGAGTTTATTTTTGTGTATGGTATAAGAAAGTACTCCAGTTCTTTTGCTTGTACCTGTCCAGTTTCCCCAGCATCTTTTATTGAAAAGACTATCTTTTCCTCATTGTATATTCTTGCCTCCTTTATTGAAAATTAATTGACCATATAAGCATGGGTTTATTTCTGGGCTCTCTGTTCTATCCCATTGATCTTTATGTCTCTTATTGTGCCAGTACTGTACTGTTTTGATAACTGTAGCTTTAGTATAGTTGAAATGTGGATTTGTGATACCTCCAACTTTGTTCTTCTTTCTCAAGATTGCTGTTGGCTATTTGAGGTCTTGTGGTTCCATAACAATTTTTAGGATTATTTGTTCTAGTTCCATGAAAAATGCTGTTGGAATTTCAATAGAGATTGCAATGAATCTGTAGATTGCTTTACGTAGTGGACATTTTAGCAGTATTAATTCTTCCAGACCATGGACATGGTATATAATTCCATTTGTTTGTGTCATTTTCAATTTCTTTCCTCAATGTCTTACTGTTTTCAGAGTACAGGTCTTTCTCTGCCTTGGTTAAATTTACTGCTAGGTATTTTATTCTTTTTGACGCAAATGTAAACAGATTGTTCTGCCACTTCGTTATTAATATCTAGAAACAACAAATTTCTGTGTATTAATTTTGTATACTGCAGCTTTTCTGAATTTATATATTCAGTTTTTTGGTGGAGTCTTTAGGGTTTTCTATATATAGCATCATTTTCATCTGCAGGTAGTGACAGTTTTACTTTTTCCTTACCAATTTGGATGTCTTCTATTTCGGTTTCTTGTCTGAATACTGTGGCTAGGACTTCCAGTATTATGTTAATAAAAGTGGTGAGAGTGGGCACCCTTGTCTTGTTTTTGATCTTAGAGGAAAAGCTTCCAGCTTTACACCACTGAGTATGACGTTAGCTGTAGGATTGTCATATATAGCCTCTATTATGTTGAAGTATGTTCCTTCTATACCTATCGTGTTGAGAGTTTTTATCATGAATGGGTGTTGAATTTTGTCAAAAAAATTTTTTTGGACCTGTTAAAATGCCAATGTGACTTTTATCCCTTGTTTTGTTAATGTGGTGTATCACATTGGTTGATTCATAGGTATTGAACCATTTTGCATCCCTGAATAAATCCCATTTGATGGTGGTGAATGATCCTTTTTACTGTATCGTTGAATTTGGTTTGCTAATATTTTGTTGAGGATTTTTGCATTTATGTTTATCAGTAATATTGACCCGTATTTTCTTTCTTTGTCGTGTCTTTGTCTGGTTTTGGTGCCGGGGTGATACTGGCCTCATAGAATGAATTTGGTAGCATAGCATTTCTTCCTCCCACTTTTTTGGGAAATTGTTTGGAAAAGATAGGAATTTACTTTTCTTTAAATGTTTGGTAGGATTCACCTGTGAAACCATCTGGTCCTAGACTTTTGTTTGTTTTAATTTTATAACTAGTAATCTGTTCAGATTTTCTGTTTCTTCCTGATTCTGTCTGGGAAGACTGTATGTTTATCATTATGTAATGCCTTTATTTGGGTCTTGTTACAATGTTTGTTTTATTTTTTTTTATTTTTTTTTTACAATGTTTGTTTTAAAGTCTGTTTTAAAGTCTCATGTATTACTCCCCCAGCTTTTTTTTTTTTAATTTTCCATCTGCATGGAGTATCTTTCCATCCCTTCTCTTTCAGTCTGTGTGTTTTAGGTCTGAAATCAGTCTCTTGTAAGCAGTATATGGACAGATTTTGTTTCTTATGTATTCAGTCACCCTATATGTTTTGGTTGGAGCATTTAGTCCTTTTGTATTTAAAGTAATTATTGAGAGGTATGTAGTTAACACCATTTTGTTAATTGCTTTCTGGTTGTTTTTGTAATTCTGTTCCTTTCTTCTCTTGCTCTCTTCCCTTGTGATTTGATGACTTCCTTTAGTGTTCTTCCTTTAGATTCCTTTCTCTTTATTTTCTGTGTATCTATTATAGATTTTTGGTTTGTGGCTACCATGAAGTTCATATATACCTTATGTATATAGCAGTCTGTTTTTTAAAAAAGATTATTTGAGCAAGGGAGTCAGGGGTAAGGGGTAGAGGGAGAGAAGGTTTCAAGCAAACTCCCCACTGAACAAGGGGTCAGACCCAGGGCTTGATTCCATGTCCCTGAGATCGTGACCTAAGCTGAAACCAAGAGTTGGGCACCCCTGTAGCAGTCTGTTTTAAGTTGGTGGTTGCTTAAATTCAAACACATTCTAAAAGTACTACATTTTTACCCCTTCTAGCATTTTCTGTATTAGATGTCATATTTTACATCTATTTATTTTGTGTATTCCTGAACTAATTACTGTAGATGTAGTCAATTTTACTACTTTTGTCTTTTGACCTTCATATCTGCTTTATAAGTGATTGATCTACTACTTTTATTTTATGTTTGCTTTTGCCAATGAAATTTTTTCTCTTTCATAATTTTCTTCTAGTATGGCTCTAGGAAAACATTATCTTCATGACTTGGGGTAGGTAAAGATTCTTAAACAGAACACATAAAGCATTAACAATAAAATAAAAATGATAAATTGGACTACATTAAATTTAAGAAATTCTGTTCACTAAAATGCACAGTGAAAAATGAAGGGCAGGCCAGATTGTGGGGGAAAAAAGTATTTACAATTGAAAAAAGAGTATTTGTAGTTTGCATTACATATACCTGACAAAAAAACTCAGAATAAATTTTATTTTATTTTTATTTTATTTTTTTAAATTTTTGTTTATTTATGATAGTCACACACAGAGAGAAAGGGGCAGAGGGCGAAGCAGGCTCCATGCACCGGGAGCCCGACGTGGGATTCGATCCCGGGTCTCCAGGGCCGCGCCCCGGGCCAAAGGCAGGCGCTAAACCGCTGCACCACCCAGGGATCCCCTAAATTTTAAAACTTCTAGATAGCAATAGGAAGACAGATAACCGAGTAGAAAAATGGGCAAAACACTTAAATGGTCCTCCATTCACAGAAGATCTTCAAAAAGCATACAGACATATTAATAGATCATCAGTTTCATTAGTCATCTGTAGTATATAGATTAAACCTATGCGATACCATTGCCTACCCTCCAGAATGGCTAGAACTAAAAGATTGATGGTATCAAATGTTGATGAGGATATGTTGCATTTGCAAGTCCTTTTCCATAGCCGGTAGGAATATAAATTGCTTTAACCACTCTGGTTAATACTCATTTTTTTTCCCCTCACACTAAAGTTGAACTTACTTGTACTTGTACCACATGACCATGCAATTCCATTCTTGGCGTATATCCAACAGAAATACTAACGTGTTCTCCAAAATACATGTTTAAGAATGTTCATAGAGCAATATTCATATAGGCAAAAACTGGAAACAATCCAAATGTTTAAAAACAGCAAACTAGATAACTAAATAATGGTATATTTGTACCATAGAATACCACACAGCAGTGAGAACAAATAAACTATTGTAGTGCAAAGACAAATGGATGAACCTCAGGAACATAATGTTCAGTAGAAAAAGCCAGTTACAAAGGAGTACACATTGTGATTCCAGTTATATAAAGTTTAAAACAGGCAAAATGATTTATTGTGTTAGAAGTTTGGAGAGATGTTATTTTGGGGGAAAGATTTGACTGGGAAATAATGGGATCTCCTATATAGCTAGTTAAGGAAGTTCTAGTATACTGATTGTTGTAAACATTTAATAAAATCATGACTGGGTAAATTTTGTCAAATGCTTTTATTTGAAAAAAGCTGTTAACATGATGTGGTTTTCCAATTTCTTCTTTTAATTTGAATTCTGAATGTTAAACCACCCTTGTGTTCTTGTACTATATTTTTTTTTTATCTGAGTATTGGTTACAGAGGTGCATTAATTGTGAAAATTAAACTGTACACTAATTTATTATACTGTGATAAAAAGTTCATTTAAAATTTTTAATTTAAAAAAATGAAAATGATATTTGGAGAGTTAGCCAAAAAATGCACATGTTCAGTTATAAGACAAGGAGAGATGAAGAAAGATTTACATTTCTAAGGAAGATTATCCCTCTTAGTCATACTTGATTTAGAATGCACTTTGTAGAATAATATTTTATGTGATAGTTCAGTAATTAGTCAGCTGCAAATACAGTGAGGCTTTTTAAGTTGCAGCAAAACAATGGCATAATAATTAAGTGGAACTTATTAATGGTAAGAATTGACTTCTCAACTTTACTTCTTTCCTACTTGTGGTTTCTCACATGCTGGGTAAAAATCAATCCAGGATACTGATCTCTGACAGAAGAGAAACTAATAGGGTAGGCCCATAGTGTTTCCAAGCCACAGGGCTAATAGAGGGAACCTAAACAGCCCAGGAGTCTCATAGGATTGAGTTTGGGGTTCAGAAAGGACAAGCTAAAATTTTGAGGACAAAATATTAGAGAGGAAAGGACAATAGAAATGGAGAGCTCAAGGGACCTGGAAAGTACCCTTTTCAAGTCTTTGGCTATCAATCTGTGTATGCATATGAAATAACTACTCAACACTAGGAAAAGAACCACTGCAAGGAGTATGAAGAAAAGTCCTCAGAGATCACAGAGAGTAAGGTAGGCACACTAACCAGAGTAGAAAGACCACCTATTGGAAAGGCATGGGATAAAGTCTTAAAAAGGTCATAGCTCTAGAATAAAAGCTACAGTAACCCTTCCTTATCTATGGTTTTACCTTCTGTGGTTTCAGTTAGCCCTGGTCAACTGTAGTCCAAAAGCAGATAGTTCTTCTGATGTATCATTAGAAGGTCAGTAGTAGCCTAATGCTACATCACAATGCTTATGTCATTCACCTCACTTTATCTCATCACATAGGCATTTTATCATCTTATATCATCACAAGAACTGTGAGTATAGTATGATAAGATATTTTGAGAGACCACATTGACTTAACTTTTATTATAGTATATTGTTATAATTGTTCTATTTTATTATTACTTTATATTGTTAATTTTTTATTCTGCCTAATTTATAGATTAAACTTTATCAGAGGTATGTCTATATAGGAAAAAACATATATAGGTTTCAGTACTGTCTGTAATTTCAGGCATCGATGGTCAGTCTTGGAAAAGTATCTCCCACAGATGAGGGGGGACTGTTGTACTCTGATCCCACCTAAGAAGGTTTAAAAAAAAGTAAGCCTTGAAACTCTCAAACTGTTTCCTAGCCATTGAACTACTCCCAGAATAAAGCCCAAAAACACTTAAAGGAATTCAGAAAATCCATACCATATTTTCCAGCAATCTCACTTCTGGGTATTTAGCCAAAGTAATTGAAATCAGGATTTTGAAGAGAGATTTGCATTTATGTGTTCAATGAAGCATTATTCACAGAAGCCAAGAGGTGGAAGCAACCCAAGTGTCCATCAATGGATGAATGAATAAAAAAAATGGTGGTATGTACAATAAAATATTATTTGGTCTTAAAAGGAGGCATTCGGGGCACCTGGGTGACTCAGTTGATTGGGCATCTGCCATTGGCTCAGGTCATGATCCCGGGGTCCTGGGATCGAGCTCCACATCAGGCTCCCTACTCTGCGAGGAGTCTACTTCTCCCTTTCCCCTGCCCCTGCTCTCCCACTCTCTTTCTCTCTCAAATAAAATCTTTTAAAAATAATTATAAATCAAAGGAGGCATCCTGTAAAGCAACAGCATAGATGAACCTTGAGGATATTATGCTAACTGAAATAAACCAGTTCCAGAAAGACAAATACTGCATGATTCCACTTATATGAGGTATCTGAAGTAGTCAAACTAATAGAAGCAAAAAGTAGAATAGTGGTTGCCACGGATTGGAGCTGAGGGGAAATGGGGAGTTGCTGTTTAATGAGTATAATAAAGCTTCAGTTATACAAGTTGAAAAAGTTCTAGAAATCTGTACAACATTGTGTTTATATTGTACTGTACACTTAAAAATTTGTTGTGGATAAAATAAATTGCAAAAATTCATTTGTTAATTCATATTCACTATAAATACCATTTATCCTTTAAAAACTATGCAGTATATCCATATAGTGAAGATTAAGCTTGGAAGATAAATATATCCATAACAAATCTGAAAAAACTTAGTATCCAAAAATGTAAAATTCTTAATGTCTTGTATCCTATAAGAAATCGCCAGACATGCAGATAAACAGAAAATATGACCCATAACCATGACAAAAATAAACCAATAGGAAGAAAGATGACACATTATCAAATTAGCAGACCAAGGACATTAAATCAGTGATTATACTCCTTAAGTTCAGGAGAGTAGAGGAAAACAAACATGCCACAATGAGAAATGGGAGTTCGTTTTAAAAAGTGAGACCCAAATAGAACACCCAGAGATAGAAAATAAAATTTCTGAAATTGAAAATACAGCGGATGAGATTAACAGACTAGACATTGCAGGAGAACAAGATTAGTTAAAACCTGAAGGCATAGCAATAGCAACTATCTAAAATGAAATAACAACAAAAAAATAGTTGGAAAAGACACATCAGTCAACTGTGGGATAACATCAAGCAATTTAACACAAGTATATCAAGTTTCAGAAGGAGACAGGAAGACAAAAATATTTCAAGAAATGGTAGGCAAATATTTACCAAGTTTGATAAAAACTGTAAATTCATAGAATATAGAAGCTTACAAATTTCTAAGCAGAAGAGCCAGATATAATAATTAAATTGTTGAAACCAGTGACAAATGTATTGAAAGAAATGTAAAAATCAGCCAGAGGAAAATACACCACATTAAATAACAGATGAACAGATATATAAAAATCACTACAGATTTGTCAGAAACTATGCATGCCAGAAATGACATCCTTAAAGTGCTGGAAGAAGAAAAATAAACAAAAACTCAACCTGGAACTCTGTACCTGGCAAAAAGAATGTTTCCAAAATGAAGGCAAAATAAAAGATAAAGCTGAGAGAATTTGTTACCAGCAGGCTTACACTGTAAGAACTGTTAAGAGTAGTTCTTCAGGCAGAAAGAAAATGATATCAGATGGAAATTTGCATCCACAAAAAGAAATTTAGAAAATAGGCAATGGTAAATATGTTTGGATAGAGAAGTCTATAGAAAAACAAGATAATTGTTTAAAACAAGAATAACAATATATTGTGGTGTTTATAACATAAACAAACAAAAACCAAAGACGTATAGCTAAAAGTTGTAGAGCTAAAATGGAATCATAAAAAATACCCACCAAAAGATGTCAGGAAAAAAAGAAAAAGAGCAAAAGAAAGATGAGACAAATAGAGAAGTAAAAGAGATTTAATTTAAATCCAACCATATCAGTGATCACATTAAATGTAAATGGTCTATACACTCCAGATAAAAGAAATTGTCTGATTAGATGTTTTTAAAGTAAGGTTCAGTTGGATACTGTCTACAAGAAACCCACTTTGAAATATTCAGGTTAAAAGTAAATAGATGAGAAAATTATATACCATGTTGACAGTAATCACAAACTTGAAGTTCCTATATTGATGTTGGATAATGTAGATTTCTGAATGAGAAATATGGAAGTTATTTCATAATGTAAAGGCAGTCAGTTTGTCAAAAGGCTGAAACAGTCCTAGATCTGTAAGGCATCCAATAATCGAACTTCAAAATCGATGAAGAAAAACAGTACAACTAAAAGGAGAAGTAGACAAATGTACAATTATAGTTGCAAATTTCAGCATTCTCTCAGTAATATATGTTTGAGCTATAGTCTGCCATGAGAGGCATGATTTATCACTGTTTCTTAGCTTTAATGTTTTCTTTGATTTGACATTCACTTTCTCATTAGCCATAAAATTATGCCTACCAAACCTGGTTATCAAAATAAGGTATAGATTCTATATAAGTATCCCCAACCAAGAATCGGTAAAAACAGTTATTTGTTGGGACTTACTGATTGCTAGATGTATTAGTTTTCTATTGCTGTTGTAACAAATTACTGTGTAGGGGCTTAAAACAACACAATTTTATTATTTTCTAGTGCTGGAAGTCACAGGTTCAAAGTGGATTTCACTGGGCTAAAATGAAGGTATTGGCAGAACTGTGCTCCTCTTGAAGCTGTAGGTAATATCTGTTACTTGCATTACTCGCATTTCTAGCTTCTAGAGGCTGTCAGCATTTTGTGGCTCATGACTCCCTTCTAAAGTAAAAAGGCCTGTATTTCAGATGGAATACTTGATAGAGATAATTCAAACAAGACAGTGAAAGTAAATCTTTGACAAAACAAATGATCAAGAATTCAAATCCACTTTGCAGTTGTGACAAAAATCAGCCTTTCTCCTGGTGCTCTATTTGGATGTGGGTAAGTGGATGATGAGACAGATTTTATTATACCTTAAATTTTTAGAGACAAATATTTTTCCAAGCAGACAAGGGTTTTGTTTTTGCTATCTAGCATTTCTTTTCCAGTCATTCCTAAAAAATCCTGTACTAGGTGTCTTGGTGGAATATTCATTGCGCACTTGAAACCCATAGCAAATATCCCGGTTTCATTTTTGTTATTATTCTTCTTTAACTCTTGAAAGACCTTTTTAATATCTTTATATATGTCATTTACGTATCCTTTTCCCATTTATATACCCTAAATATAACCTTTGATGGAATAAAGTAAGCTGTTGTCTGAGTGATCATAATACCTTTTTATTTGCATAAAAATAACATAATTCTAATCATTTAAGCTAGACAGCAACTTCCTGTATGTATGTAGTATGTGGGTACGTCAAACCAGTAGTATCAGTCTGATAGGAGAGTAGAGCATGGTTGAACAGTCTTTAATGCCTTCCTAATAGTCGCGGATCCAGGTATAATATGTTCTAAATAATATTTAGATATAATGTATATCATAATATTATGATATTTCTGGGCAGTAGCACATACATAATATTGTGTTACATTACAAAATAGTTTTGATCTGTCACTTGGTACAATGGGATTGGTGTAACTACACAAAGCATGTGTGTATATAAACTTGTGCCCATTTTCCTTAATTCCTCTTAGGTTTATTAGTTGTGAAAGTAGAAAATGCTGTTTTATCTTATGCCAGGTGTCTTAAGGATTTCTAATACTTTTTTGTTGTTGTTGTTTAATTAATGGGTTGCCTTTTTTTTTTTTTTTAAATGGGTTGCCTTTAAATAAATGTGTTTCATTGTTATAGAGCTTGGGATACTTCACACATCCCAAACTGAGTATTTCTTACAGGAGAAAAAAGTGTTTATGATAGCAAAGTAGAATTTGAGGTGGGAATTATATTCACAGGAATTTATACACATGTATTTCAGAAATAATTAGACTATTATATGGAAAGAAAACAATCCCAGTATTGTCCTAGGCACTTTGAGAGGGAGAAAAATCCATTCACACTTGGTTTCTCCCTTCAAGGAATTTATTTTTTGACATAAGTACCTCAGTAAAATGTATAAGAAATTCATCCTTGGAGAATTAGAAGCTTTAGATTAGTTTAAAATCATAAGCTAATTGAGACTGTTTCTGTGTTAGTGGAGGATATGCTGTTTGGGGAGGAGCAGCAGACAGTAAGGAATTGAGAGAATATACAAGTGAGAAATAATTTTCTAGTAATGTAATGAAATTATTTAACGTTATCAAATTGCATGCATGCCTGGGTGGCTTAGTCAGTTGAGCATCTGACTCTTGGTTTCGGCTTAGGTCATGATCTCGGTCCTGGGATCCAGTCCTGCATCCAGCTCTGTGCTCAGTGGGGAGTCAGCTTCTCTCCCTGTTCCTCTGCCCCTCTTCCTGCTTGCACGCTTTTCTCTCTTTCTCTCTCTCTCTCTCTTTCTCTCTCTCTCTCTCTCTCTCTCTCTCTCTCTCTCTCTCTCCCTCTCTCATAAATAAATACATCTTTTTTAAAGATTGTAGAATATCCATATTTGAGCATTTTAGGGCATTACCTTCCTGCAGGAAAGGCTGGGCTTAGAATTTTATGAATTCTCTATAGGAGTTCCTTACAGAAAAGTATGTTCAGGTTGGACATATTTAGCTTTAAAGGTGGTCTATAGGGCAGCCCAGTTCAGCAGTTTAGCGCTGCCTTCAGCCCAGGGCATGATCCTGGAGACCCGGGATCGAGTCCCACATCAGGTTTCCCACATGGAGCCTGCCTCTTTCTCTGCCTATGTCTCTGCCTCTCTCTGTCTCTCATGAATAAATAAATAAAATCTTTAAAAATAAAAATAAAATAATAAAGGTGGTCTATAACTTGTAAGAGTTTAGGTCTAGAATATAACGAAAAACACGTAAAAGACTCCATATGACTCCCAAATGTCTTGAAGCCACCAAATTCCTGTAACCTCCTTAGCCACTTCTTGTGACTAAAGCGGAAAATGAGAAATAAAAGTTTCATTAATGTGGTTTGTTTTTAGCTTATAAGATAAAGTCCCCTTGTTTCATTTTGCATTTCACGCTGTGAATTTGTACCAAGAAACTGCTAGAAGAATCTAATTTTCAGTCAAAAATTGATGTCAGTAACATACTTGAGCCCCTTTCCCCTTCCCTACCCCACGCAGTAAATAGTAAGGGGATGGAAAACATTGGTATCATGTCTTCAAATTCAGTGAATAATAGTAAGCTTTTAAAATTTTATCCGCTTCCTAGAGATGGAGTTTAGCGCTAACAAAAAAGAATGATGTCTGTCCTTACGACAAATGTGCATCATAAGATATGATAGAAGCTTGGTTTATAACCCAGATTCATATTAGATTATTTGGAGGCCCTTGCTGCTTTGTGATTGGCTTAAGAGCAAAGGAAAGATTTGTCTATCATCTTAATTTCTTATTCTTGAATCAATATTTGCCACACTTAGAAACCTAAAGCTCATGAGATATGGGATAATACTTTAAAGTCTGTTCTGATGGAGTAATTTTTTAAAAACACAAAGCTATGTGTGCAGTATAAAATAGGCCTTGTTGCTGGAAGAGAAAAAATATATATGTACATACATATTAAATATACATGATAAATGCACATATATGGAGAAAAGGATTTTGATTTGGGGAAAAATTCCAGAAGATATAATTTTCTTTGTCAAATATTGTAATTCAGGTTTCACCTTTATAATTAGTCCTAGTGCCAAGATCTAAAACAATATAAATGTCAATGAAAAGTTAGAAAATGTATAGAAACATGTTTTTATACATAAAGAAATACTATTTTATTTCAGCTTCCTTCAGCTGCCTTATTTATTTAAGCAAATGAATTTCTTATGGTAATTTACATTCATTTCAAACTTAAAAACCAACAAAGTATCCAAACTCTTTGCTCTGCATGCAGTAAGGTCTTAAGTAGGAGTTAAATGTAAGTTCCTACAGTGCTAAAGTTAATTCAATTTGGTAACCTTCCTGTTTGCTTAGAAAATTGTACATTTGGGAAATTTTAGCTTAAGTCTTACTTAATTCACATTTATTGTTGATAAAAATGTGTTTTCCTTACTAATATATCATTCTGTGAAAGGTAGATTGTATTTGTTTCTTGAGTGCTGTTCTTATCAACTTTTATGAGATAATAAAAGTCATAGAAGTTAGAGGAAGGTGTTCTTTTCAGGGGGAAACTTGTATTTATCTCATTTTTCAGATTGCTTATTTGGGAAAATGGTAACTTACTATAATAAGGGATGTTTAACAAATATGTGGTGATTAAATGAAATATAGATAGGTGAAGCTTTACTCTTTCTTTATTGACTTTAAAAAGAGTTATCACTTCATCCATAGACATTTTCCTTTGTTTCCTGTGTGATGGGAACCAAATTAAGTGTTCATTTAATCTTACAACTACTTTATAAAGTAGAAGGTATTATCTCAGCTTTACAGATGAGAAATTTGAGATTACCTAACTGGTCCAAGATTGTCCAGACTACCAGTATTTAAGTTTATGTGTATCAGACTCAAAAGCTTGTTGTTGTTTTTTTTCCAAAATACACTATCTCCTTTTATTATGGCCTATTTTATGTTATTTCCATATATTCATAGAATTTATTGCTCAAAAAACTATAGAAGTGCATTCATTCTTGCCTAATTTTACAGATTACAAGTTTTATTTTTTTTAAATATTTATTTATTTATTCATGAGAGACCCACAGAGAGAGTCAGAGACATAGGCAGAGGGAAGAGCAGGCTCCCACAGGGAGCCTAATGTGGGACTGGATCATGGACCCCAGAATCATACCCTGAGCCAAAGGCAGACGTTCAGCTGCTGAGCCACCCAGGCATCCCCACAGGTTACAAGTTTTAAATAGTTGGATTTATTGAGGTATAATTTACGTGCAATGAAATGCACTCCTTTTATTTTTTAATTTAATTTTGTTTTTTATTATTTTTAAATTATTTATTTGACAGAGAGAGAAAGCACAAAAGCAGGGAGAGAAGTAGAGGGAGAAGCAGGGTCCCCACTGCCCACGTTGGGCTCAATCCCAGGACCTCAAGATCATGAATGAGCTGAAGGCAGATGTTTAACCAACTGAGCCACCCAGGTGCCCCTATTTATTTATTTGAGAGGGGGCAGAGGGTGAAGGACAATCTCAAGCAGACTCCATGCACAGCATGGAATCCATTGTGTGACTCAGTCTCTCGAACTTGAAATCGTGACCTGAGCCAAAATCAAGAGTAAGGTGCTGCACCACCCAGGTGTCCCAAAATGCACTCCTTTTAAAGTGTACAGTTAGGTGAGTTTTGACAAATGTAACCTGTATCACAACAATCAAAATCTAGAACATTTCCATTACTCCCTCAAAGTCCTTCGTGCCCATCAATCCTGTCCTGCCACTACTGATCTAATTTTTATCCCTGTTATTTTGCTTTTTTCCAGAATGTCATGTAAATAGAATCATATATTAAGTAACCTTTTGCGTCTGGCTTCTTTCACTTAGCAAAATGCTTTTAAGATTCATCCATGTTGTTGCAGATACAAGGTATTGGTTTATTGCTGAGTTGTATTCCATTATATGGGTGGACCACAGTTTATCCAGTCACTAGTTGATGGACATTTAGGTCGTTTCTGGTTTTAGACTATTATGAATAAATGCTATAAAAATTCATGTTCATAACCTGTTTAGTTTTTAAATTTCTGGGTTAACATGGCATTATCTTGAGTGACGTGGCATTCTCTTAGATGACTAGTTCATAGATTACTTAGTTTTAGATAATGTAAAATATGAGATACTTCATTGGGGAGCTTTGAGCCCTCTATTAGAATTAGGGAATGATAAAAGTTGAGTGTTTTCAAAATTTGGGAGATTACTCTGATGTTTGGGACATTTTTTTTTAATTTAGTATACCCATAGTAGTGTGAAGATAAATGGTACAAGATGAAGTACAGTAAAAATGTAGTAAAATGGCAAACACTGGACTAAGAGAAAATTGATTTCTAGTCCTTTAATCTGGTTTCAGTTTTCAGCTGTGTCTTTTATTAGATTTTGGATAAATTGTGACTTTGAACAAATTAGTAACTACTCTGGAAGAAGGAAGATGGAACTAAGGTTTCCATATTTTTTAGATACATACATTAGCTCATTCAGTCCTCAAGACACCCTAAGAGGTACCTATGTGGTAGATTAGTACCAGTCGTATTCCACTGCAGAGGAAACTACGATTCACAGAAGTAACTGGTAGTTGTAGCAAAGCCAGTAAGTAGGTGGGTGCTTCAACAGTTGGTTCCATACCACTTCCCTTATCTCAAAAATGAAGATAATGCCCACTTTTGTAGTTGTGGGAATTAAGTGTGATTATATTAATAAGGACTCAAAACTGCCACTTACTCTCCTTCCCTTCTTATAAAGGTCCCTCTTTGTCTCCTGTCCTGCAATTCTGTTAACTACTTAAGAGAAATCTAAAATGTGGATGCTAATCTTAATGTCTTTTTTTAAAAATATAGATTTATTTATTTGAGAGTGATAGCACAAGAATATGAGCAGAGGGTGGGGACAGAGGGAGAAAGTCCTCAAGCAGACTGAATATGGAGCCCAGCTTGATCTCATGACTCTGAGATCAATCATGACCTGAGCCAAAACCAAGAGTCAGATGCTCAGCCGACTGTGCCACCCAGGCAACCCCACCCATGTCTTTTTGATTGCAAAAGATTGTATAATGTCAGAAGGCTAGTACATTAGATGTTTCTTTTTATTATAAATATTAGAAAAACCCTAACTCAGCTAGCAAATAGAATTCACAGTGTAGTCCAACAACTTGGCAGATTGGTCTCACATGGTTCCTGTTAGCACATTCCCTCAATCCTTTTTTCCAGTGTGATACATTCTGTATTGCTTGTGAAGTAGCTCAACACTGCATTCTACTACTTCTGTGTTACAACTACCCCAGTATTTACTCATATTTAAAAATCATCTGGGATCAATGCCCACATATGGTTTCTTCCACATAGTTTCTGCATACCCTAGACACTATACTTTATGATTATTTAAAATTGCTATAAGCAAGCAGCTTGATGAACTTTCCCTCTTCTGTCATTCTGGTTTTGCAGGATTGCACCAAACTTGATAAAGTTATTATCAGCAGCTATTCTGTAGAACTTCCTAGGATAGTTCTACAAGGCCGTACTGTAAAATCCCCCTATGCTTGAACCATGCAGAGTAAACACATCATTAGGTTTTCTTTCTCTTCCTTTCCTAATGAGGGGAGAAATGCTACACAGCTGGAGAAGCCTAGGATTCCTTTCTGAACTGATTTATTTACATAACATATGCTTAGTTTGACACATTGCTCAGAAGAAGCAGAATTTTTCTAGTTAAATATTATACAATACTTCAAAGAACATTTTAGCTACACTACAACTGTTCAGCTTTTCTGTATACAAAAGCTGCTCTTTGCTCCTTAAAAAACATTTCTGTCCTAGTTCTTTATATTATTGCTTTCAATGTTAGAATTAAGCTGAATACATTTTAGAACCTCTTTTCAGAAATAAATTTTAGTTTCAGAAGCTGCTGTACAGTGCCAGTAGTTTAAGTTGTCTGCACAAATCAAGGACAAATCATTCCGCTCTTAATCTAGTTGGTGAAAGAGTAAATAGTGATTTGGAACCAGATAATATGCTATTGTGGTATGATATGAAGAGCCTAACACTTTGAAGCCAGGTAAATCTAGGTTTAAATCCCACTATGTGCTTGCTAGTAGGTTTTCTTCATCAGAGTTAAAAACTACTCAGTTTCTTCTACTATGTGCTAGTGATAACAAGAACTCCTTCTTAGGGTTTGATTTCAGTAACTAAAATATGTATAGCACCTGGCATATAACTACTCTTTAAATACTTCCTTTCCCTGTGAGCTTGCCCCCTATCTCCTCAAAAACAAACTTCCTTTATTATTCAAATATAATTTGGTGTTTGCTGGTTTGTTTTTTAAGGCTAAGTATGTCTCATGAAGGTTTAAGAATAGATGAGGCAGGTTTGACCTACCCATAAGTGATTGCTTGTGATAATCTTTAGCACAAGCTGTAGACTGTGGGAAGACTGATTGCCATGTAGGTCATACATCCAGTAGATAAGATTGAAAATGTATACAACCATAAACACTGTTATTGAATAAGGCTCTTTCCAATTTAATATTTATGGAGTACTTTCTGTAAGTGGGTGAGACATTCAATTAAGAGATATACTCTTTTTGCCCTTCTGCCTTTCCTCTTCTTTCTGGGCTATAACACAGCCATGATGGATGAGATGTAAGTCACTGTCTTTGGGCCATAATGTGGTGTGGAAAGACAAAATGCATAGGTTCTTGATAATGTAGCTGCATATTAGTTCCAGATCACCTACTTCGAGTTCTTCTACATGAGTGAAAAATAACAATGGCTGGAGCATACAAGGATTTATTTTATTTTATTTCTAGTTTCTATTACTAGTAGCAAAACCTAATCCTTACAATCAGATAGCTGTCTGGGTGCAAGCATCTGACTCCCTCTAACCCAGCATCTACTCAGTTTGGAAATGCCTAAATATATCTTTAAAAAATAGTACACCAGCACCAAAGTATGGAAAAGGGGAGGTGTTCATATCCTGAAATACGGAAATGTCAAGAAATTCTATCAGAAATAATAGAGGTATTCCCACTATAAGAACTAGAACTCTTTGAAGAAGGGGCTGTGTCTTCGGCAAGAAACATACATGATGAGCCTGGCATAGCCTGTCATACAAAAAAGCAAAAAGGCTGTCAGAAGCTACTTGGGTTGTGTCACAAGGACTTAGGAGCCAACTTGAAAGATTTGAACTGACTAAATAAAGGTGGGATAATTTGAGCATCAAAAAGTTAAAACTGCAATGGATTGAAACACATTAAACATTTAAAATTCATGAGTTCATATATTACTTTAAAAAAACTTGTTTATTTTTAGAAGTTACTAGGGGATCAATTCATTGTTTTGAACTGGTAAATAAAAGGAAAGATTCAGGCATTAATTCTGTCTTTCCTGTGCAGACTATATGCCTCAGGATTACCAGATCGTTAGTAAAGAAAGGGCCAAGATTTTCTGACAGAAATATGTCAGCTAATACATTAAGAAGGGCTGATAAAATATCACCATTTCACAACCCCTAATGAAACAGTCATCAGTGATTGCTAAAACTAGTAGATGGACTGCTAATGGGGAACTTTATAATATTGGATTGGGCTGACAGCACATGAACATACAGATTAACCCTAGCATAACAAAAAGAAAGACTGTCAGACGTTATATGCTTCCTAATGAAGGTTCACGCCTCTACCATGAAGTATCCTTGCTGAAGAATCAAGCCCTACTTGTTATAGCAAGTTATAGATCTTACTGCCAGTTTACAGGAGATACTTGGGAATGGAATCTGAGATAAGATCCTGCAACCACTAAAAAATAAGAATGTAGCACTCCATACAGGATAAAAAACATACCCTTGATATTACAGGTTACTTCAATAACAGAAATTTCACAAAGCATTTTTTATGCTTGCAGACTAAAAAAAAAAAAAACCTGCGGATTCTTTGGAGTAAGACATGGAAAATGAGTCATAAGAGAGTAAACTGAGATGAAAGGAGGGTGGCTAATGGGGAGGCATAAATTAAAAGGGTATTGGATAAAATAAGAAATGATAGATTAGAAACTAAAATGCAGCATCCAAATAAGCCATAGAATAAGGACGCCTGGGTGGCTCAGTGGTTTAGAGCCTGCCTTCAGCCCACGGCGTGGTCCCGTGGTCCCGGGATCGAGTCCCACGTCGGGTTCCCTGTATTAGCCTGCTTCTCCCTCTGCCTGTGTCTCTGCCTCTCTCTGTGTGCACCTCATGAATAAATAAATAAAATCTTTAAAAAAAAGCCATAGAATATGCAGTATTCAAATTAAATTGTGCACTGGAAAAAATTGATTAGAAAGTTGAGAAAATTGACTCAATGATATCACTGAAAACAAGTTTGAGAAGCTCTCCCAGAATGCAAAGGTGAAGGAGAAATGTGATGGACAAAGAAAACATGAAGAACAGGTGATAAACATAAAAGATAGGGTAAAAGAGATCCAACATGTAGATAATTGACATTCTGCAAGACATCAAAACAAATTGAACAGGAGCAATTATTAAGCACACTATAGGAAAAACATTTTCCTGAGCTTAAGGATGATCTGAGTCTATAATTCAAACAGTCCTGTTGCCAAATACCAAGAGAATTTAATAAAAAGAAACTAACAACTAAACCTGTCCTGGTGAAACTTTGTACTTCTCCTTGTTAAAAATAATAACAATAATGACCAGGCATCCAGGCAAAGAAGAAAACAAACAAATATATAAAAGTTATTCATTCACAAGGGAAGTAAGGCAGCCTCCTAGCCTTAGATTATTCTTACAGTTAAACATCAGGAGACAGTTGAGCATTGTTTACAGAGTTCTGTGGACAGTTTGGACCACCAGATTCTTTATCCAGCCGACTTAGCAGTCAAGAAGCAACATATCTTTTCAGTTCTACGAAGCTTCAAAGTATAAACCATGCAGCTACCCTTCTGAAAAAATTATTTCAAAACATATGCAAGCTGACTGAGAAATTCTTCAATATACAAGCAAATGCCAGAATTTGGAACATTTTTCCAAATATGACTTTATGTTTCAGGTTTAGATAGCTTTTGAATCACTCCTTTGTCAGTTTTAGAAAGGAAGGACATTAACTGAAGTCATTCTCACTGGAGTATGGACTAATTACTCTGCAAAAATTAGTGTTCTAATGCTCTTAATCTTCACAATTGCCGAAAATTGTTCTGAGTTTGGGCAGCACACTTATTTCATCATTTGCAAATAGTACCTACTAGTTAAATAAATTTAATGCATGTAGTATATTACAGTGATCCTCAGAGTGTGGCCCAGCAACATAGATTTCTCCCCTGGACTATTTAGACAGGCAGATTATTGGACCCACCCAGATTTACTGAATCAAATCATGGAAGTGGGACCTACCAATCTGTGTTTGAACAAGCCTTCTAGATAATTCTGATGCCGGATAAAACTCAAACTGCTGACATAGTATATAGGTGCCCAAACCTAATTAATCATCAGAATCGCCTGTGAAGATCTTGAAACATCTGTTCCCACCCCAGAGGCTGATATGCTGGGTTTGGAAATCACTGGTAAAATAGAGCTTGATTCGGAAGACCTAGGTTCTGTGCTTGGCTCCACCTGCTTAATATTGCTGAGCCTCAGTTTTCTCTTTTGTAAAATAGTACTCATTTTCCTGCCCTTTTCATTGGATTGTTGGAGGAATTAAATGAAGAAATGAATATAAAAGCACTTTGCACAATACATGTGGAAATCCATAGCTGTAAGTATATTCTCTATGTTCTGCTTTAGTATATGTTCTTCCATGCATCTCTCTTTTTTTGTTTTTAAGATTTTATCTTTATATGAGAGAGAGAGAGCATGAGCAGGGGGCAGGGGCAGACTCCCCACTGAGCCGGGACCCTGGTGTGGGACTCGATCCCAAGACCTCAGGATTGTGGCCTGAACTGAAGGCAGATGCTTAACCCACTGAGTCACCCAGGCACCCTTCATATATCCTTTCAAGCATCTTTCCCTTACCTAACTTCCTGCCACATTACTTTTAGATTTGCAAATTCAATGATTGTATTTATTTTTAACACCTTTTCAAATAAAATTTTTTCTTCAATAATTTTCCATACATTCAGAGCTTGTCTCTTTGAGGTTGTAAGTCATTTGAGAGAAGGAATCACGTGTAAATATTTTGTATTTTCTTCAGTGTCAGATGTTAGGCTAAATTATGTACATAGTAATATCAAGTAAAATATTTATGAATCTGTTTACTAGCTTTTTGTAATAACCGGTACTGTTGGAATTATTAAGTATTTTCATTTTTTACTTCATTAATTTTGTATTTTTATGCAGTTTCTTTCCTCTAGTATGGAAAAGTGGTTATTCTGTACTTCACTTCTTAAAATTATTTAAAGAAATGTTCCTTGTTTTTATCTAGTTTGTGATGGCTGCATTTTAGAAAATGTATGGCTTTGGTGTCCTATTGGTACTAAACTTTTCCCACAAAATAGTGTGTCAGGTGGAAGGCCCAGTAGGTTTAGAATAGGAATTTCCAGGCAGGTGGGTGACTCAGTCAAGCGTCTGCCTTGGGCTCAGGTTGTGATCCCACGATCCTGAGATTGAGTCCCATGTCAGGCTTTCCCCTTGGTGGGAGCCCACTTCTCCCTCTGCTTCTCTTTCTATCTCTCATGAATTAAAAAAAAAAAAAAGAATATGAACTTCCAAATTAAAAAAGACATGAGTAAATGGAAACCCATCCATGTTTGTGGATCGAAAGAGTTAATATTGTTAAGGTACCAATACTATCTAAAGTAATCTACACATTCAGTGCAATCCCTATCAAAATTTCCATATGTTTTTTTCAGAAATAGAAAAACTCATTCTAAAATTCCTGTAGAATCTCCAAGGACCCCACATAGCTAAAACAGACTTTAAAAAGAAGAACAGGGATGCCTGAATAGCTCAGTGGTTGAGTGCCTGCCTTTGGCTCAGGGCGTGATCCTGGATTCCCTGGGTTCGAGTCCCGCATTGGGCTCCTTGCATGGAGCCTGCTTCTCTCTCTCTCTCTCTCTCTCTCTCTCTCTCTCTCTCGGTGTCTCTCATGAATAAATAAATAAATTTTTTTAAAAAAATAAAAAAAATAGAAACAAAACTGGAAAACTCACACTTCCTAATTTCAAAGCTTACTACAATAATCAAAATAGGGCATTATTTGAGTAAAGACAGACATATAGACCAATGAAGTAGACAGCCCAGAAATAAACCCTTGCATGTATGGGTAAATGATTTTGACAAGAGTGCCAAGACCATTCCGTGGGGGGAAGGACAGTTTTGTTTTTTTTTTTTTTTTCAACAAACAGTGCTGGGAAAACAGGATATCCACGTGCAAAAGAATGAGTTCTGGTCTTTACCTAACACCACATGTAAAAGTTAACTCCTAAATAGATCAAGGAGTTACATGTTAGACCTTAAACTATGAAATTCTTAGAAGAAAACAGAATGAAAGCTTCATGACATTGGATTTGGTAGTGATTTTTTTAATATGATGCTAAAGGCATGGGCAACAAAAGAAAAAATAAATAATTAAACCTCATAAAAAATTAAATTCTGTGCACCAAAAGATAATATCAACAGAGTAAAAAAGGCAGTCCACAGCATGGCAGAAAGTATTTGCAAATCACATATTTGATAAAGGATTAATATCAAATATATAGAGAACTCCTAAAAACAACAACAAAACCCAATTAAATGAGCAAAGGGCTTGAAAAGACATTTCTCCAAAGAGATATGTAGTTGGCCAATAAGCACTTGAAAAGATGTTCGACATTACTAGTAATTAAGGATATGCACTTCAAAATTACAATGAGATACTACCTCATACACATTAGGATGGGACTATCTAAAAACAAAACAAACAGGGACGCCTAGGTGGCTTAGTGGTTGAACATCTGCCTTCAGGCTGAGGTCATGATCCGGGGGATCCCAGGATCAGGGTCCCTATCGGGCTCTCTGTGGGGAGTCCAACTCTCTCTGTGTGTGTCTCATGAATAGATAAATAAAATCTTAAAGAAAAAACAAAAGTTGGCAAGGATATGGAGAAACTGGAACTGTGTGCACTTTTGGTGGGAATATAATGTTAACAGCTATTATGGAAAACAGTATGGTGGTTCCTCAGAAACTTAGAAATGGAATTACCATATGCTCCAGTAACTCTTTTAGGTATATATATATCCTAAATAATTGAAAACAGGGTCTTGAAAACATGTTTGCACACCCATGTCTATAGAAGCAGCATTCCCGGTAGCCAAGAAGTGCAAGTAACCCAAGTGTCCATCAGCTGATGAATAGCTAAGAAAAATGTGGTGTGTACATATAATAAAACATTAATAAGTCTTAAAGAAATTCTAACATATCTAACATCCATACCATGGATGGATGAAACTTGAAGTCATTATGCTATGTGAAATAGACTAGTTACAAAAAAAGACAAATAGTATGATTCCACTTACATGAGATACTTACAGTGGCCAAAGTCATAGACACAGAAAGTAGAATGGTGTGGCCAGGGGCTGATGGGGAGAGAGGAAGAGAGAGTTACTGGGGATTTTTTGGTTTTTTGTTTTAAAGATTTTATTTATTTATTCCTGAGAGACGGAGAGAGAAGTAGAGACACAGGCAGAGGGAGAAGCAGGCTCCAGGCAGGGAGCCCGATGCAGGACTCGATCCCGGGACTCCAGGATCACGCCCTGGGCCGAAGACGGGTGCTAAACCACTGAGCCATCCAGGGATCCCTGAGAGTTATTGTTTAATGGTCACGGGAGTTTCAGTTTTACAAGGTGAAGAGTTACGAAATGAATGGTAGTGATGATAGCACAACATTATAAATATATTTAATACCACTTGTTTTTCTGTACACTGAAAAATTATTAAGATGGTAAATTTTATATTACATGTATTTTAGCACAATAAAAAAAATTGGGAAAAAACTGTGAGCTTCTACACTCTGGGATAATAGAAAATACCAGGTGGTCTCAGGTCTCCTTGCAGATAGAGTACAGTACCACAAGTGTATCTTCTCCCAACTCCCAAGTTCTATTTTGAATTTTTATTTATACAGTTAATGTATTCCTCATTAGATGACTCTCCTTCATCTCTGTGTTTAAAGTTTTTCATTTTTATTGTTTGTTTTTTTCCTTTTCTGCAATAGATATGTTTATAAGAGAATAGCAGAGAAAATGGCTTAACTTGATTCAAAGCATATTTGTGATGAGTAACTGAGTAGATAATTTGAACTTTGATGCCATAGGTAATTTTCATTCTGAAGTTAGAGATAATATGTATCCAAGACTAAGTAAAAAAAAAAAATTAAAGTATTTATATTAAAGGAATTTTTTTTCTTTTTTCTTTTTTTTCTTTTTTTGGTTTGGTGGCAGTTGTTACTGCTAATAAGAAGATAGTCATGGGGGCACCTGGGTGGCTCAGTCAGTTAAGTGTCTGCCTTAGGCTCAGGTAATAAAATCAGGGTCCTGGGATGGAGCCCTAAGGCTCCCTGTTCAGAGAAGAATCTGCTTCTCCCTCTCCCTCTGCCCCTCCCTGCCCTGTTCCTGCTCTCTCTTGAGCTCTCTCTCTCAAGTAAATAAATAAAATCTTAAAAAAAAAATTATGGAATTTTTTTTTTTTTTACTTAATCCCTCTCTCTCTGTCCATCCCCTCTGCTCCTGCTCTATCTCTCTTTCTCTCTCAAGTAAATAAATCTTAAAAAATAAAAAAAGATAGTCATGGAACAAAATTTTTTTTTTACTAAAGATTTCTTTCTTGGGACGCCTGGGTGGCTCAGCGGTTGAGTGTCTGCCTTCAGCGCAGGGTGTGATCCTGGAGACCCGGGATTGAGTCCCACATTGGGCTCCCTGCATGGACCCTGCTTCTCCCTCTGCCTGTGTCTCTGCCTCTCTGTGTCTCTCATGAATAAACAAATACAATCTTAAAAAATTTTTTTCTTTCTTATATTCTTCATTTCTTTTGTTTTTTTTTTTTTTAAGATTGTATTTATTTATTCATGAGAAACAGAGAGAGAGGCAGAGACACAGGCAGAGTGAGAAGCAGGCTCCATACAGAGAGCCTGATGCGGGACTCGATCCTGGGTCCCCAGGATCATACCCTGGGCTGAAGGTGGTTCCAAACCGCTAAGCCACCCAGGGTGCCCCTATTCTTAATTTCTTATATTAATGCTAGTTACTTTCCTTATATACTGCCACCTTGGAGTCTTTAAGACACCAGTGCATTATTTTCAAAGCCTCAAATTAACATGGACTGATGAAACTGTTATTAGTAAGCTCCATTTCTATCTCTAGAGAAAGGTTTTTCTTGGACAAGTTATCCCAGTACATTACAATAATTATTAGCAAAAATGAGTTATTGTAATGCATTTGTAAGCTGTTGCTGGGTATGTGGGGCCACTGAGGATCCTATTTTTCAAGGGCTTAATTATTCTAACCCATGTGGAAAGCAGGTAGTTTTATTAGATGACATACATGTATATATATCCATAATTACAACTCCTTTCTATTCTTTTCTAATATTAATATGTCATAATTGTTAGATTTGAAGAAAATTTAAAAATTCCAGTAGCTTCATTCAGAGATACTAATAAATTTTTAGAATAGGTAACTTTTTCTAAAATTATATTTTACCTATGCAAACTATGGATTCATGGTCAAAATTCAACTCTGTCTAGAATAACATCCTTGATGGCTGAGTTCAATTCACAGGGTGGTAACCTGTTATAAATTAGAATATATTCTGGGGAAGGATAGTATTCAGCTTCTAAAGTACAATCTATAACTGCTCAAAGATACTTTATGACACGTCAGAGCACAAGGTTTGGAGTCAGTTCAGATTTTGTCAACCGTGCATCAAACAAGTCTATGGGTATCATTTTTCCAGTAGTATTTGCTCACTTCTTGTCTCTGTGTCACATTTTGGTGACTCACAGCATTTTAAACTTTTTCAATTTATTATGGTGTTCTGTGATCAGTGATCTTTGATGTTATTATTGTTAAATTGTTTTGGGGGTCCATGAACTGTGCCCATAAAAGACAGCAAACTTAATTGCTATATGTTACATATGTTCTGGCTCCCTGGACTGGCCATTCTTTCTCCCTGTCCTTGGGCCTCCCTATTCCCTAACACAACAATTTCAAAATTAGATCAGTTAAAACCCTGCCATGGCCTCTATGTGTTCAGAGTCACATGTCTGTGTTTTTAAATCAAAAGGTAGAAATGATTAAGCTCAATAAGGAATTCATGTTGAAGGCAGAGACAGGCCAAAAGCTAGACCTCTTGTGCCAAACAGCCAAGTGGTAAATGCAAAGGAAAAGTTCTTGAAGGAAATTAACAGTGCTACTCCAGTAAACACACGAGTGATAAGGAAGCAGAGTAACCTTATTGCTGATAGGAGAAAGTTTTAGTGGTCTACATCAAAGATCAAACCAGCCACAATATTTCCTTAAGCCACAGCTTAATCCAGAGCAAGGCCCTAACTCTCTGTAATTCTACGTAAGCTAAAAGGTGACAATGCTGCAAAAGAAAAGTTTGAAGCTGAGAGAGGTTTGGTCCTGAGGTGTAAGGAAAGAAGCCATCTCCATAACATAAATGTGCAAGGTGAAGCAAGCAACAAGCAGTGATACAGAAAGCTGCAGCAAGTTATCCAGAAGTTCTAGCCAAGGTAATTAATGAAGGTGGTTATACTAAACAGTAGATTTTCAGCGTTGAATGAAACAGCCTTATATTGGAAAAAGATGTCATGTCAGACTTTCATAGCTGGAGAGAAGTCCATGCCTGGACTCAAAGCTTCAAAGGACGGGCTGGCTGACTGGTTAGGGGCTAATGCAGCTGGTGACTTAAAGTTGAAGCCAGGAGTCATTTACCATTGTGAAAATCCTGGGGCCCTTAAGATTATGCTAAATGCACTCTGCCTGTGCTCTGTAAATGGAACAACAAAGCCTAGATGGTGACACATCTCTTTATAACACAATTTACTGAATTTTATTTTTTTTTTAATTTTTTTTGTTTATTTATGATAGTCACACAGAGAGAGAGAGAGAGAAGCAGGCTCCATGCACCGGGAGCCCGACGTGGGATTCGATCCCGGGTCTCCAGGATCACGCCCTGGGCCAAAGGCAGGCGCCAAACCACTGCGCCACCCAGGGATCCCCTGAATTTTATTTTTAAACCCACTGTTGAGACCTACTGTTTGGAAGAAAAAGAGTCCTTCAAAATATTACTGTTCACTGACAATGCACCTAGTAACCCAAGAGCTCTGATGGAGATGTGCAATGAGATTAATATTGTTTTCATACCTGCAAACACATCAGCTCTTCTGTAGCCCATGGATCAAGGGGAATTTCAACTTTTCAGTCTTATTACTTTAAGAAATACATTTCAGGAGCGCCTGAGTGACTCAGTTGGTTGTGTCTGACTCTTGATTTTGGCTTAGGTCATTATCTTAGGGTTGTGACATTGAGCCCTACATTGGTCTCCATGCTGGTCATGGAGCCTGCTTAAGATTCTTCCTCTCTGCCTCTGCCCTGCCTCGTGAGCACACACACTCTGTCCCTTAAAAAAAAAAAAAAAGTTAAATACATTTCATAAGGCTATAGCGGCCATAGAGAGTGATTCTTCTGATGGATCTGGGCAAAGTAAATTGAAAACCTTCTGGAAAGAATTTAGTATTCTAAATGGCATTGAGAGCATTCACGAGGAAGGTCAAAATACCAGCATTAACAGAAGTTTGGAAGAAATGTTTTCCAACCCTCATGGAGGACTTTGAGAGGTTCAAGACTTCAGCAGAAGAAGTGTTGTAGATGTAGTGGAGATAGCAAGAGAACTGGAATTAGAAGTGAAATCTGAAGGTGGGACTGAATTGCTACAATCACAAGCTAAAACTAACTGATGAAAAAAAAAACTGATGAGTTGCTTCTTATGGGTGAGCAAAGAAGGTGGTGTCTTGAGATGGAATCTACTCTGGTGAAGATGCTCTGAAGATTGTTAAAATGACAATGAAGGAGTTAGAATAAGACATAAAGTTAGTTGATAGAGCAGCAGCAGGTTTTGAGAGGATTGACTCCAGTTTTGGAAGGAGTTCCACTCTGGGTAAAATGCTTTCAAACCCATCCATGCTGGGATCCCTGGGTGGCGCAGCGGTTTGGCGCCTGCCTTTGGCCCAGGGCGCGATCCTGGAGACCCGGGATCGAATCCCACATGGGGCTCCCGGTGCATGGAGCCTGCTTCTCCATCTGCCTTTGTCTCTGCCTCTCTCTCCTTCTCTCTCTGTGACTGTCATAAATAAAAAAAAAAAAAAAAACATCCATGCTGCAGAGAAATCATTTTGTGAAAGGAAGAGTCAATCGATAAGGGCCAACTTCACTGTTGTCTTATTTTAAGAAACTGTCACAGCCACCCCAACCTTCAGCATCCACCACCCTGATCTCTCAGCAGCCATCAGTATCAAGGCAAGACCCTCCACCAGCAAAGATTACAACTCCTTGAAAGCTTATGTGATGATTAGAATTTTTTAGCAATAAAGTGGGTTTTTTTTAAAGATTTTATTTATTTAATCATGAGAGATCCACAGAGAGAGGGGGAGAGAGGCACAGGCACAGGCAGAGAGAGAAGCAGGCTCCCTGCAGGGAGCCCAACACAGGACTCGATCCCGGGTCTCCAGGATCTGGCCCTGTGCCAAAGGCAGCGCTAAACCGCTGAGCCACTGGGCTGCCCAATAAAGTGTTTTTTAATTAAGGTCTGTACATTGTTTTTTTTTAGACATAATACTGTTGCACACTTAATAGACTACATTGTAGTCAACTAAGCATAATAGTCTATTAACAGTGTACTCAAAAGCACTGGAAAACTAAAAAATTACTCATCATATTGTGATATTTGCTTTATTGCAGTGTTCTGGAACCTAACCTGCAGTATCTCTGAGGTATACCTGTGTACTCTATACCGCCTACTCAATTTCTTTGGGGTGCTTACCTAGAAATATAATCTTATTTGAAGCATTGTAAGCCAGTTGTATCATAGATTATTTTAACTTTGTTATTTTAAAAAAATGGGATAGCAAAGTTGCCTTCTCATTTTGTCCTTCATAGTGACAATACTACTTGTTTTACCTTGCTGGTCTTGACCACCAGAAATATTAGGCATTTCTCTTTTGTGTTAGAGCTATCACAAAGTACTTAACCATTTGTGTAATTTAAGTCTTGGTCTATCAAGCAGTAAACAGATGGAACATTTCTAACAGCAATAATTAAACTGTAAATCTATTTTAAAGAGTTGGCCAGGATCCCTGGGTGGCACAGCGGTTTGGCGCCTGCCTTTGGCCCAGGGCGGATCCTGGAGACCCGGGATCGAATCCCATGTCGGGCTCCCGGTGCATGGAGCCTGCTTCTCCCTCTGCCTGTGTCTCTGCCGCTCTCTCTCTCTCTCTCTCTCTATGTGTGACTATCATAAATTTAAAAAAAAAGAGTTGGCCAGTTTACAGCATTACAGTCCATATTCTGTTGTCTCAATTATGTTTATTTTATTTGGATTATGATTTCAGAATACCCAAATATGGGAAGGAAAACAAAATTGTCTATTATTTTAAAAAATTGCATACATAGGGTACCTGGGTGGCTCAAGTCAGTTAAGCATCTGACTCTTGATTTCAGCTCAGGTGACGATCTCAGAGTTGTGAGATCAAGCCCCACATCGGGCTCCATGACCAGCATGGAGCCTGCTTGAGATTCTCTCTCTCCCCCTCTCTTTCTGCCCCTTCCTGCCTTTGACAGAATAGAATAGAATAGAATAGAATAGAATAGAATAGAATAGAATAGAATAGAAAATAAAATAAAATAAAATAAAATAAAATAAAATAAAATAAAATAAGGGACGCCTGGGTGACTCAGTCAGTCGAGTGTCCAGCTCTTGATTTTAGCTCAGGTCATAATCTCAGGATCATAGGATCAATCTCTGCCTTGGGCTCCACCCTCAGCCAGGGTCTTCTTGTGCCTCTCCCTCTGTCCCTTCCCCCAGTCATACCCCTCCTCTCTCTGTCTCTCAAATGAATAAATAAAATTAAAAAAAAATAAAATTGCATACTTAACAATATTCATTCATTCAACAAATCTTTATTGAATGTCTACTGTGAACCGGACACATTTTTAGGCACTGGGGATCCAGCAGTGAACAGGAGAAACAAAATCCCAGTCCTCATGGAACTTAGATTCTAGTGGATTGGAGATGGACAATAAACGAAATATGTATAATACCAAGTGTGGTAAATGTGAAGAAGAATATAGCTGTGTAGACCTAGAGAGTGATGGAGTGAGAAATACTGTTTTAGATAAGGTAATCAGGGAAAGAAGGCCCCTCTGATAAATTAACACTTAAGCAGTGACCTGAAGAAGTAAGGGAGCAAGCCAGTTGTTATCTGGGGAAGCAATGCCAGGCAGAGGGCATGGCAAGTGCAGATTACCTGATTTGGGAACATGCTTAGTTGTCAGTTGTATTCATTCCACCTTGAAGCTTTCCTTAACACCTTAAACAATTAAGGGAGACTTATAGACCTCCTTTTCTGTGTGTCATAGCATATTTCTATGTAACTTTTTTACAGTTCTTATCTCAGCATTATTGTTACGTGCATATTTCTGAAAAATCTGGCCTTCAGGGACAAGAATAGTGCCTTACCTGCCACAGAATAGGTGCTGAATAGATGGTGATTGAGACAGTTTAGCTGTTGCACAACTACTTTTCTGTTTACTTGGAACCAAAGTATTGTAAGAAATACAAATTATTAGATACATAAGTAAGAGAAAAAATGATCAAGCCTTGGTCTGCGTAATTCAGAGGAAAGAAATTTCTTTCAATGAAATCTTTTATGAATGTATTTAAATATTCTTAACTGAAATATAACCTTCATATTTTAAAAACTCATGGTGATTGACATCTATGATTTAATGTTTACTGAATGACTTGGTTACTTGAAATATTCAGTTAGAAAGGTGAATTTGAAAAGTAAAGTATCTACATCACAAGAGTTCTTTGGATTGTAAATCATTTTAGAAGAGAGCAATTTGCTTTCCCAAAAGATAACTAAGTTATATTTTGTTTTCCATCATTACTGAAAAGAAATTATTTCACAGTTTCTTTATGATACTTACCGAATATAATTTTCTGTTTTAGATCTCCAAAGGTACTAAAACCAATTTTTATTGGATTATGTTTCTATTGAAATAAATCTTAGGGTCTGCAGTAGATGAGGTTTCAAAGTTTTTGAATTTACTGACTTTTTAAACTTTCCTTTTTTAACTTGAAAGGTTAATCTGGTTTATAGATGTGTCAAAAGTTTTAAAATAAGTAGGAAGCTTATCACCACTCAGCAGAAAACCCTGGTTTGGTCTGTTAAAGGTCCTGTTGTTACTGTACTAGCAAAATGTCAGTGCAGTCTACTTTCTGCAATTTTAAAGTTTCTGGTTAGTTTTCTATAATTTGAGCAACTTTAAAATAAATTATCATTTTTACCTTTAGATAAATCTATTTGGCAGTTAATAGTGCATATCAGTGTTCAAGGTTTTCTTATTTTCTATTCGCCTTTCTCCCATATTTTCCCCCTCCCCTGAAAAAAATGTCAGTGCCTATTTTGAAAACTAAATATTTATAAACATTTTTAAACTTTAAAATTTACATTTCCTTTAATATTTTAACGAAAGTGACTTTGACCTTAATTTTAATGATTTTTTAAAAACCCAGTACATATGAGAAATGAGAAAATAAAGACCTATGTGTGCATTGTTTGCTAAAGTGATACTGTTCTATGTATGCTGTTTTGTAGCCTCCTTTTTTTTTTTTTTAAGATTTTATTTATTCATAAGAGACACAGGCAGAGGGAGAAGCAGGCTACATGCAGGGAGCCCGATGTGGGAATTGATCCCGGGTTTCCAGGATCCCGCCCTGGGCTGAAGGCCGTGCTAAACCACTGAGCCACCCGGGCTGCCCTGTAGCCTCCTTTTTTCAATAAACAGCTTCTGTATGTATTTCCATCTTCACTTCTTAACAAGTCTACAGTCAGATTTCCGAGGGGAGGACCAGGTCTCACATCTGGTTGTCATATGCCCTAATAAGTCTCTTTGGGGGAAAAAAAAAATCTAACCTAGTCCTCTTTCTTTTCATACCACTGACTTATTGAGGCAACAGGACCGGCTCTCCTGCAGGATATCTTGCTTTCTAAACATGTCTAGTTGAGGGACACCTGGGGGGCTCCATCACTTAAATGGCCTGCTCTTAGTTTTGACTCAGGTCATGATCTCAGGGACCTGGGATGGAGTTCCATATTGGGCTCCGAGTGGGGCTCTGCGCTCAGGGGCAGTCTGCTTGAGGAGTCTCTCTCCATCTCCTCTGCCCCTCCCCCTACTCATGTGCATGCTTGCTTGCTCTTTTTCTCTCTCTCAAATAAATCTTTAAAAAAAAAATGAGATGTGTCTGGTCGCATCTACATTTAACTTGTTCCTCTATCTCTTGTATTTCCTATTAATTAAAAGTCAAATTGTAAGGCCTAAGAGATCCATATTAAACATTTTTCGCTCGGATCTATGACAGGTTATTTACTTCTTATTGTAACTCATCAAAAAGCACAGTATCTAGATGAGTCACCATTAATGAGATTGAATTTGAGCACTGAATTAGGGTAACAAATCTGATCCCTTCATTGTAGAGTTTCAGCTTTTTCATCTTATTACTGAAAAATAATGTAATTTGGTGTTACTTTGCACAGTATGAATCTCTAGGTCCCTATTCAGACATATACCTGAATATAATGCTTGTCTAAATGAGTACATTTCATGAGGGATCACATAATACTAATTTTCTGATATTTTAAATTTTTCTCTGCTACCTCATTAGCCACTGTTTTTCAGTAACAGAATTGTCTATCATCTGGAGCTATTGGTTTGTTCTCTTGCAAAGGCCAGATAAATAATTTCATTTAGTTACTAATAACTAAATCAGAAGATGATATGTTTGTTTTTTGGGTTTCTTTCTGACTTTCTCCTTTTAGTCTATGATTGTAGACTCGTGGATTTTTATTATTTCAGTTAATATCAATCATAATTCTTACAACTTTGACTAATGGTGAAAGGGACCTTTCAGGTTGATTCTTGTCTTGTGTCTTTTTGCTATGATAACTATTTTTTGATTATGGAAATGTTCAAGCAAACAAAAGTATAGAAAATAATGTAGTGAACCTTGAATATACCTCAGCTTCAAAGTTATCAGTGTTTCTTATCTCATTTTATCTCTTACTGCTTTTTTGATCCCCTGGATTATGATCTTACTGATATTTCAAAGTTTTCTTTATTTTCTGGCATAGCAAGGCTTTAGACCTGGAATCCTCCATTTCTCTAAGAAGCCATCATTACTTTTAGTAAGGGATGGTATCAGATAATAAAATCTGAGCCTAAAGGTTAATAAAAGCTTTTTATTTTCATTTTTCTTTACTTTCCTATCATGTGTCTCATTGTAATGGTAGTCTAGTTCCATAAGCATGTTCACTCTCCATTGTGGAGGAAGGACACTTCTCAGAGATGGGACAAAATCTTTATATTTCCATTTTAATTGATCTAAATGTTAGGTATAGCTGACAAGTGATTCAAATGTTGGCACATAAGTGTTTTTCAGGAATGCTTAAAGAAAGATTGGGGCAGCCCAGGTGGCTCAGGGTTTAGCACCGCCTTCAGTCCAGGGTGTGATCCTAGGGACCTGGGATCGAGTCCCACGTCGGGCTCCCTGCATGGAGCCTGCTTCTCCCTCTGCCTGTGTCTCTGCCCCCACCCCCCGTCTTTCATGAATAAATAAATAAAATTTTTTTAAAAAAGAAATACTGCTTTTTTAAATAAACACCATTTAGTGTTATCAGTTTGCCTGTACTACAATATAAGGAAATCCTTTATAAATATATGATTTCTGAAGGTTTGCCTATACCACTCTTTGGTTTTTTTTTTTTTTTTTAGCATTTTTAGCATTTTTTCATAGCAGATGATAAAGTCTTACTGGATTCCAGCTCTTAAATCTGTGTATGATTTCCAAGATGGACCAAACTCTGTCTTTGCCTTTTTCCCTCCTGATGCCCTACTGAAATAAAATGTATAGAAATAAAAAATGAAGAAACCAATAAGTAGGAAGACTACCAAAAAGTGATAACTGAGCAGATTTCTAGATCTCTCTGTTCAGGTACTAAAAGGCACAACTCTACCCTCTCATCTGCCTACACCACTCTCATCCCTGCACTTGGACTATTGATATATATATATAGCAGGCATGCACAGCAAGCAATATATCAAACATATCCTGTAGAGAAATTGGGAAAAGCTAAGGCTTCTAGAGTACAAGTTAGGTCTCCAGAACAAAAGAAAAACACCATCATCATTCTGGCTTTTAGAGGGCCTGTTGGCACCCTACTCATGCATCCTAAAGGAACACAGCTTGTAACTAACTACCCTACACAGAGTCCTCCTCAGGAGAGCAGTCTAGCCAAAAATCAGACCATTTCCACAATGGTAGAGGAAATCTGTGTTGATTAATGAGTCATCCAGGCATAAATATGAATGAGTAACCAAGATTACCAGGCACGTGAGCAAAACTGATGGCATGAAAGAGAGACTAAAATAATCAGAAAAATTGCTGCTGAAGAAAATAGAGCTAATCAGAGAGAACTTAACAAGAAATGAACTCTCATATTCTTAGGGCTGCAGGAAGATACTACTACACTCATTAAACAGAATAAAAGAACACAAGTTTTCAGATTGAAAGGACACAGCAAGTGCTGAAATAGCAAATCAGATATCATAATGTACTACTTTCTTGGGAAGCTGCAGAATTTCAAGGATAAACTAAAGATCCAGAGGATGTACAAAGTGACAAGTGTCAGACCGAAATCAAACCTGTCATCTCTAATTCTCTTAATGCTTTAAGACAGTAAAACATTGTCTACAACTTTTCGAAAGAAAAAATGTGTAACCAGAGATTCTATATCTTACCAAACTGTTAATCAAAGGTAAGAGCTGACTGAAGTTGTTTTTAGACTTTCAAGAACTCAAAGGTACTTTGTCTTGGAATTAAAAGAAATGGATGAGGGGGCACCTCTCTGGCTTAGTCTACAGAGCATGAAACTCTTGATCTTGGGGTCATGAGTTCAAGCCCCACAATGGGTGTAAAGCTTACTTTAGATAGATAATTACGCTTTCACCATTAGCTTTCTTTAAAAATAGAAGATTATTGTATAAATTTTCACTAAACATTTTCATTTTGGGTTTGATTTTTTTTAAAATCTCATTACTGCCAAAAGGGTTTATTGAGAGAAAAAAAGGGATGAAGAATTACAAACAGTAAAGTAGTTGTGGAGTTATACCATAAAATAAGTTATCGAGCTACTATAGCAAACAATAAGGAGACTAATCCCATAATTTTCCATAGTTCCCTGTGACATCAGCAATAGGCATTTCAGGACTACTTTAATTGCAGTCACAACTGACTGGTACACCATATGGCCAGCAGATGCAACATCATCAGATTGTTTTCCCGTCATGACTAGAGTGACATGATCTGGCTTATATTTAAAAGCATCATTATAATGGCTATGTCGCAAATAGACTTGGGGGTAGAAATAAGGAGACCAGTTTGGACATGATTTCAGTATTCCAAATAAAAGATGACAGTGTCTTGGATATGGTGGTAACAGTGGAGTTGGGGAAAAGAGGTCAGATTCTGGGTATAATTTGAAAATAGAACCAACAACATTTCCTAAATGATTAGATATAGGGTGAGCAAGAAAGGAGTAGACGTTTCTGGTCTGAGCAGTAGGAAAAGAGAAACAGATTGAGGGAAAAGACTAGGACTTAAGTTTTGGATGTTTCAGAAGTCCATTTGACCTCCAAGTAAAGATGTCAACTACTTGGATTGACACTTAGATATATACGTGTGTGTCTGCAGTTCTGAAGAAAGCTCTGGCAGAGTGGGTGAGATCACCTAGGAGGGAATAGAGATAATGAGGTGTGAGGATGGAGACCTTAGGCATGCTAACACTTAAGATTCAGGTAGATGAGAAAGAATGATCAGAGGTGACTGAGAAGGAGCAGCTAGTGGTGTATAAGGAGAGGGAGCCACAAGAGGATGGTGCCCCGGAAGCCATGAGAAGAAAATGTTTCCAGTAGGAAAGAGTCATTGACTATTCAAGCTGCTGAGAAATCAAGTAGGACGAGCACTAAAAATTCACTGTTGGATTTGGCAACATGGCTAGCAATACCCTTATGTTTTTTCAAACAGCTAACTTGTTGGGACAAAAATAATGCATTAAGTTGTTTGGGCCCAACTACTTATTACATGGATTTCTTTTAGGTATTTCTTTTGGCCTTGAAACTTTGAAATGATTATTAAGACACCTAGAGAGTCACAAAGTTTAAGAATATCTGCTTTAGAGGGTCATGCTAATTAAGTATTTTAAGAGGGCCAAGCTCCTCTGCCTTTTCTTTGTCTCTGCTAAAAAGTTTGAGTTAGTAATTTTAAATCTGATCAGGTTACTGCAGTGAATAAAATTGCCTTAATGTGGTTCAGTATAAAAAAAAAATAAAGAAAACCTTATCCCACGAAATGTCTGCAATAACATCTTTGCATGAATTTTTCTTCTTGCCTCCATAGGTATGGTCTGAATATGCGTTGCTTGGCAGCTCGGGTCAACTACAAGACTTTGATTATCATCTGCACACTCTTCACTTTGGTCACAGTACTTCTGTGGAATAAATGTTCCAGCGATAAAGCGATCCAGTTTCCACGGCACTTGAGTAGTGGCTTCAGAGTGGATGGATTAGAAAAAAGAGCAGCAGCATCTGAGAGTAATCACTATGTGAACCACATGGCCAAACAGTCTGAGGAAGCATTCCCTCAGGAACAGCAGAAAGCACCCCCTGTTGTTGGGAGCTTCAACAGCAATGGGGGAAGCAAGGTGTTAGGGCTCAAATATGAAGAAATTGACTGTCTCATAAATGATGAACACACAATTAAAGGGAGACGAGAGGGAAATGAAGTCTTTCTTCCATTCACTTGGGTGGAGAAATATTTTGACGTATATGGAAAGGTGGTTCAGTATGATGGCTATGATCGGTTTGAATTCTCTCATAGCTATTCCAAAGTCTATGCACAGAGAGCCCCCTATCACCCTGATGGTGTGTTTATGTCCTTTGAAGGCTATAATGTGGAAGTCCGGGACAGAGTCAAGTGCATAAGTGGGGTTGAAGGTTGGTATCCGTCCGCTCCACTGTATTTTCTATCCTGATTGTGTTGAGGAATAAGAAGTTGTAGGTGTTAATTATCTAGCAAGTACATGGCTTATTACCAGAGACCATTCATTGCTCTGACTTAGCAAGGAGGAACAGGTTAAGTCTGAACCTGGGGCAATTTTCTAGATGATGTGATTTAAGGGCTTCAAGAATATCACACCTGAGCAAATAGGATTATTCCATCAACCTGCCTCAGAATCTGAAATTCTCACTAGTAAGGTAAAGGCACAGCGTCTCCAAAAATTTTGCATGAAAAGATACAGTTATGGTCCTATGAGAGGAGACAGGAACAGGAGACCAATAGACCTATCTGTGTACCAGGTCAGTTTTGTTACCACATTAGCCAGGCATCATCTCTCGAGGGAGGTTTAAAATCCTCGGAACAGGGATGCCTGAGTGGCTCAGTGGTTGAGTGTCTGCCTTTGGCTCAGGGCATGACCCTGGAGTCCCGGGATCAAGTCCCACATCGGGTTCCCTGCATGGAGCCCGCTTCTCCCTCTGCCTATGTCTCTGCTTCTCTCTATGTGTCTCTCATGAATAAATAAAAAATCTTTAAAAAAAATAAAATAATAAAATAAAATCCTCGGAACAAGATAACACATAGACACCATTTTCTCTGACCTTTTATGCTACACTCTTATAGTCTATTACATACTGTCTTTCATTGTCTTTCAGACCTTTCTTATGAGTATAATTGGTACATTTTGGAATTTGTATTTCAAACCTAAGATTGATCAGAAAGCCAAATAGAATTTGACTTTAAAATATGTTATTTAGGGGGATCCCTGGGTGGCTCAGTGGTTTAGAGCCCACCTTCGGCTAGGGGCATGACCCTGGAGTCCCGGGTTCGAGCCCTGGGATCGAGCCCCAGAATCGAGTCCCACATCAGGCTCCCTGCATGGAGCCTGCTTCTCCCTCTGCTGGTGTCTCTGCTTCTCTCTCTCTGTCTCTCATAAATAAATAAAATCTAAAAAAAAAATTAAAATTAAATAAAATAAAATATGTCATTTAGGATATACCAGGATGGCTCAGCGGTTTAGTGCCTGCCTTTGGCCCAGGGCGTGGTCCTGGAGTCCCGGGATCAATTCCCACGTTAGGCTCCCTGCGTGGAGCCTGCTTCTCTCTCTACCTGTGTCTCTGCCTCTCTCTCTCTCTGTGTCTCATGAATAAATAATTAAAATATTTTAAAAATAAATAAAATAAAGGATGTCATTTAGGGACCCCTGGGTGGCTCAACGCTCAGCGGTTGAACGTCTGCCTTCAGCTCAGGGCATGATCCCAGTCCAGGAATCGAGTCCTGCATCAGGCTCCTCTCAAGGAGCCTGCTTATCCCTCTGTCTGTGTGTCTGCCTCTCTTGTGTGTCTCTCATGAATAAATAAAGTCTTTTAAAAAAAATAATAAAACGTCATTTAACCGTAGGAAAGAGCTTAGTGTGTTTTAAGATTTCTTAGTTTAAAATTTATTTTCCCCATTCTATGAAAAGTGATTTCAATATCTTAATATTTTAAGGTTTTATAATATATTTACCAAATGTCCAGAAGAAGGAAGGGCCAAATTCGCTTATATTCCTACCATTTCAAGATAATCATTACCATTTTTGTATGGAGGTCTTTGTATGTAGGCCTATATTTTAACATAGTTGTAATGATACTTAGTTATACAGTGTTCAGAATGGAAATTTTTTTTTAAGATTTTATTTATTTATTCACCAGAGACACACAGAGAAAGAGAGAGAGTCAGAGACACAGGCAGAGGGAGAAGCAGGCTCCATGCAGGGAGCCCAACGTGGGACTCGATCCCGGGTCCCCGGGATCATGCCCTGGACTGAAGGCAGTGCTAAAACGCTGAGCCACCAGGGCTGCCCAGAATGGAAATATTTTCTTAGGAGATTTCAAAGATATCCATCACCAAACCTTTTCACATGAATTCTATAAAATATATAATATTAGGGACCCCTGGGTGGCTCAGCGGTTGAGTGCCCGCCTTCGGCCCAGGGCATAGTTCTGGAGTCCCAGGATCGAGTCCCACATCGGGCTCCCCGCATGGAGCCTGCCTCTTTCTCTGCCTGTGTTTCTGCCTCTCTCTCTCTCTGTGTGTCTCATGAATAAATAAATAAAATCTTTTTTAAATATATCTTTTACATATGTGTGTGTATATATATATATATATAATATTAATAGATGTTTTAGATGCTAAAGAAAAAGTGAAGAGTACCCATAACCATTGTTAAATAATATTTTGATTGTTTTTCCAATCTTCTTGTAGAGACACATTTTTTAGACAAATTGGGATCATGCTATATAGTTAATTTTATATTCTCCTTTTTTCTGTAAAATATCTTATTTCCCCTTGTTGAATCTTGAATATTTTAATGACTAGTATTCATAATAAGAATATGCCATGATATGTGTAATACTTGCAGTCCTTTCGTTTTAGTTGGCTACTTAGGTCATTTCCAGTTTTTTTTTTTTTTTTTTTTTTTTTTTTTTGCTTTTACACGTAATGATAGTATAGATAGTCATAGTTACTCATTTGCTATTTTAATTATAGTCTAGGAGTAGTTTCCTAGGAAGTTAACTCCATGTCAAATAATATAAATTGATCTATTTTGCTAAACCGCTCTCCAAAAAGGTTGAACCTTTTTGTACCTCCAAGAGCAGAGTGTAGGCTGCTCTTGTCACCCAGCTCTTGCTGTCACGGAACATTTGTTTTTTAATCTGTTGTTTACAAAGGGACCTCATGATTCCCTTTCTGTAACAATCAGTGGGGTGACGTACCCTTTTCATATGCTTTTCTAATCATCATAAGATCTGTATATTGTTCCCCTTTTTCTTATGTGATTAGTGGGATCTCTGTTCCTGTGAACTTTGCTATATATGGATTAAGGACAATGATACTTTATTGCATTTGTTAAAGATATTTTCTTCAATTTGTCTTTCATTTTACTTATGATTTGTTAGTCTTAGAAGTTTTAAATCCTGTTTACTGAACTTAAAGACATTTTTAAACTTCTTTTATGGCTTCGAAAATCATTGCCACACTATAATCAGCTGTTCATCTGTATTTTCTCTAATACTTTTATTAGGTTTGTGTTTTTTTGCATTCAACTCTTTAGGCCAGCTAAATTGATTTGTATTTTGGTAAATGGTACAAGGTCAGGGTAATTTCAGATTTTTCTTCTCATATGTACTGAATGATCTTTTCCCACCAATTGGTTCATGATGCAGTCTTCATTGTTAAAACATTTTGAATAGCAGAATATGTTTCTGGCCTGTTATTCTTGTTCATTGATCAGTGTATCAATTCTTATGTCAGTTGTACATTGTTTCAATTATCACCCATCTTTAATGAGATACTGTATAAACCTTCCTTTCATTAAGTGAAAATAATTCTATTTGAGTTTTGAGGAAAAAAGTCTCCTCTTGGAGAAAAAAATACAAAGTCTAGAACTTATCTGTAGCCTAGATTTCTTAGCCCTTATGGTTCCTAAATCCTTAAACTGTTTTGAAACTACATCACACATATGGTTTTGTGGGTTCTTAGTTTCTTTCTGCTGTGCCCATCTGATGCTTGTTAATTTATTTTAGAACTGCAGAGAGAAGCTTATCTCTCAACACATAGACCAAATTCTGTACACTGTAATATTATTGTATTTCCCAGGTAGGAAATTACTAAACCACTAATGCCAAACATTCAAAAGTTTTGTTTAGAACCTTACTAGAGGTAATCCATTAGTGAACTATGTCAAAAATATATGGTTAAGTGTGCAATTTTAATTCATTAAAAAAACATGCCTTGTTCTCAAGCATTACATTTTGACATGAAGGATATAAAAAAGAATTGCAAGCTGTGTTTATACTTTAAGTTGCCTAGTCATAACTGGCCCCTTAAGCAGATATTTCATCTGTCAGATGATATAGGTATTAGACTACATCTTGGGATGCCCGGGTGGCTCAGTGGTTGAGCGTCTGCCTTTGGCCCAGGGCGTGATCCTGGAGTCCCCAGATCGAGTCCCACATCAGGCTCCTGCATGGAGCCTGCTTCTCCTTCTGTCTATGTCTCTGCCTCTCTCTCTTTTTCTCTCTCTGACTCTCTGTGTCTCTCTTGAATAAATAAATAAAATCTTTTGAAAAAAAGACCACATCTTGATATTGGAGAAAGAGATGAGTATGTAATTAACTTGAATGTTAAGTACAAACATTTAAGAAAATTTCATGATTAATATTTTAGGATGAACCTGTGGTAACATTATCTACGTGTATTTAAATTGTACAAAATTTGGGGACGCCTGGGTGGCTCAGTGGTTTAGCTCCTGCCTTCAGCCCAGGGCGTGATTCTAGAATCCTGGGATCGAGTCCCACATCAGGCTCCCTGCGTGGAGCCTGCTTCTACCTCTGCCTCTGCCTATGCCTCTGCCTCTGCATCTGCCTCTATCTCTCTCTCTTTGTCTCTTATGAATAAATAAAATCTTTAAAAATAAATATTGTACAAAATTTTAATGTATGAAACAAAATTATGAAACAAGACATCTATAGCTATGAGCAACATTTTGCTATGAGCAACATGTAAAAAGTCAGTCCTGAAAAGGTAATCTACAACATGGCATTGCTGTCTGTCAACAAATACTGAACAAGAGTGGATAAACCTCCGTTTTGTTTTTCATATCTGATTTAGTACTAGTTTTTAATAATTATGAAAACAGCATAATGCAGAAGCTTAAAAGTTGCTGATAAGCCTATAACATGCCTCAGAGGTAAAACAGTAAAGAGTAGTGTTCACAGTAGGCTCTTAAGTGTCCAGACATGGTGATTTATTTTGATTCTCCTTTTTATAGGTGTACCTTTATCTACACAGTGGGGACCGCAAGGCTATTTCTACCCAATCCAGATTGCACAATATGGGTTAAGTCATTACAGCAAGAATCTAACTGAGAAACCCCCTCACATAGAGGTGTATGAAACCGCAGAAGACAGGGACAAAAACAAGCCTAATGACTGGACCGTGCCAAAGGGCTGCTTTATGGCTAGTGTGGCTGAGAAGTCTAGATTCACCAATGTTAAACAGTTCATTGCTCCAGGTAAGTAATGTATTACTATGTGTGTCTGGTAATTTTATGTTGATTTATGGCACCTGATACTCCCTTAAAATTGTTTTTATGGTTTTAAAAAGTACATTAGCAGACCCTTTATATAAAGAAACCAGCGGTGTCACCCAAGTGAAATCCCTAGAAAAAGAACAGCTAAAAATTCAAGATTATGAAAAAAATAAAAAATAAAAAATAAAAAAAATTCAAGATTATGAAGAAAATATTTACTGTGTGAAAAGGCAAGCCATTGATTGAATATTAAGATCCAGGTTACTGCATGGTATGTATCTCCTTCCAGGGATCTGTGTCTCACAGGAATGATACTCTTTGGTTCATTTTAGTATTTCAGTACAATATTTAATTCTTTAGCTTTTAAACTGTTTTGCGTTAAGGTAGAATTTTTTCTTTATAAGAGAGCCATCCTTTTCTTTGTCTGTTTTTTACCAGGAGCTTTTATTTTTTTTGAGCTATGATAGCGTTAGCAACCAGGCCTGCTTCTCATATTGAGTTTTGTTAATGTACTAGATTGTCTCAAACTTCATATAAAACCATTTCATTTATAAAATCAAATTAACTTTATGCAACATTTCCCCTTTTAGTAAGACAGTCTCATTAATTAGGATGTATTTTTCTCCACTAATCAATATCCATGAGAATTAATGAGTCCATTACTTAAAAAGACAATGAAATAATTTTAGTTAGCACCTCAGGCCTAATACTCTATGGGGAAATGTTGTCAAGAACAAAACTCATCCCCCCCTCCCCCCGCCACCACCACCACCAACCTTGTAGTCAGTAAATAAAACGAGAGAAAAGGTTATAAGACCTCTTCTGTATTCTCTCCTTGTTCTTTATTGATGACTGTGTAATTCACAGACCTTGAAAGCCACAGTACAAATCTACTCATTCTAGATGGCCTTAAGTAATGGATTTATGAGTGCTTAATGCAGTGCAAATAATGGGTGACCTTTAGTTTTTATTCTGTGACTAGAACTTCTTTTCTCCTATGGTATTTTGTGTATTTTAGTAGATAGGGCATGTCTGCTTGACTGGTGAGAAAGTATGTGGAGATATTTAAGAATATGTAGCTTGTGATACCTAAAAGGTTATTGTAGCAGAAAATGATTAGACTTTGCAAAAATACATTTGTATTTGTTTCTATCTAAGCTTATTTTTGTACTAATTGTTAGTGTTGTGTGGATTAGGGTGGAAAACAGCAGCCCTTATCTTGATGATCTCAAATGCTAGCAAGTTTTCTAGAACAGTTCTTTGAACTGTATCCTATTTAGAGCAGTCGATTTCATTGTGCACTTCCAGATGCCCAAAGTAATATAAAAGATAAGTCTCCTCATACCATGTGAAGGACCCTCACAGTACTTCTTCATTCTGCAGCCCATAGCTGGAGATAAAACTACTTCCTAAGGTGGTTTTAAATATATGGGGGAGAGAACTCTGTGACAGTCACTCTGCCAGTGGAACGCAAGCTGCTCACAGTTGGAACTCCCTGTTGGTGGGAGTGTGCTAACTGGGAATGGGGTGCTTATTTTGATATCTTGGGCATGCCTGGGGGTGCATTTGATCCAAGTGTCTGAGACAAGTGAGTTGGAGTTACATGAGATTTGTTGCTCAGAGCAGGAAAAGGGACTCAAAGAGGTGAGACTGTTGTATTGAAGCACAGGTACGGGGAGATGAAGCTTTTCAGAGGGCATAGACCTCATGGGAGATCAATTCACTGTTGAGAATCACTGTTGAGAAGAAATTGGAACTTGTACACAAAAGCCTAGGCCTCAGTAAGGTGAATCCCTGGAAGACCAGGGGCCAAATGCGTTGGCCTTTTATTTTTCTGGACCTTGAATTTTTTTCCCTGAAAGGAAATAAAGTTGTCTAGAAGAAAGAACCAGAACATGGGTCTACATCATATTTTTATTGTTTTGTTTGTTGAATAATGTTTTGTTCCTCTTCCTGATTTGTGCTCTGTTAAATAAATTTGTGCTCTGTTAAATAGCTTTCCCTTTCTGGAAGCACTCTGTCCACTCCATTTCCATGACATTCTTTCTCAGACTTAGTGAGCGGTCTCTTCCTCTGCCTGGCCCTTATCTCTAGGTATTCCTCATGCCTCTTCTCACTGCATCTAGTAAACCTGTTGATTAAAATGAATGAATGAATAGTTTGTGTTGCATGTAAAAACATTGATTTAAAGACTGCCCTTAAGTGTTTATCATCCTTTGTTGCCTAAAGGGACATTACACAACTGCATATGCCAAGAATAAACACTTGTAGTGACTCCCAGGTTTAACTGCTCAGAGAAAGGAGTCACGGATTTCAAAAAAATGGGAAACCGAAAACTTTATATTCAGCTTTAAAGCAGGAGTCTCCAGATAATATGCTCAAACCTTGCCTGCTACATTTTCCAGAGTGGTTCCCAAAACCACGCTCACATTCCACTTGCTACCATTTGGATCCTTCTCAGTGATGCTGACAGGTTATTTAGCTACTCTGTATATCTAGAAAATGGGAATCAAAAGACAAGATTGTTGTGAAGAGGACGCTGGTCTGTTGATTGCTTCATGTGAAGGATCGGGACTTCCCTATGTGGCTCAGTAACTCCCTCTGGTGGTTTTGGGGTTTTAGGAAAATAGTTTTTTGAAAGGTTACATCCTGTGACATCGTTACTTAGTTCTCTGAACTAATCTCTTATAGTGAAACATATCATTTATAGTGAGACCGTATCATTTCATTAGATTTGTATTCATACAGTAAATCAGAATGGAATTCTGGGAGGAAAATAGGCAATTCTTCAGCCTCCTCCCATTTGGACTTCTAAAGTTGGATACCTATTATCCAGTTTCAGGAAAATGGATGTCATGGTTAATGATACTGCCTAATTAATGAGGCATTACCCTAAGAATGAAAAATAACTAGCACTCAATATACCCTTCTCTGCTGAATATAATTGAAACTTGAGTGATTTCATCAGTCAATTCAGAATCCTGTAGTGTTATTGGACTACTGGAATGTTATTCAGGAATGTTATTGTATTGAGCATCAGATTCCATTTTACCTCCATTAGATGGAGGAAAATGCTAGTTAAGAGAGAGATTGCATGTTGACATTTTTCCAGATGAAATGGATTTTTTTTTTACTAGAAGTAGGATTCTGAAGTCACTGTTTAAAAAGTCACTCGAAGCATCATTTAATGTTGTAAGTCTGTCAAGATGTTCTCATTCCTTATACAACTTTCATGATTGTTCCATATGAAATCATTAAGAGCCTTGGATCAATTATATCCACACTGGTGGAGTCCAGTATTGGGGGAGTTTAACTACCAGGCCAACATACTAAGACTATCCAAGCTAATTACACTATAAACACTATCATCAGTCCACGTTTTGTCTTTGCTCCTGTTGACACCCTAAAGATTTCCTCAGGAACTCCTCAACCTGATTCTGTGACTGTGTTTAAGAGAAATAACTCTTCCACCAATTATGCTCATGAGGGTTCCATTTCCAGTATCATTTCTTTTTCAGTCTTTGGACTTGGATCCAGCAATCCTGGTTTCTGGTCCCTACCCTACTGCTAATTAGCATTTGGCTTGGGCAAACCTTTTAGCCTTGCAAAACTTCCATATCTTCATCTCTAAAATGGAAGTAGTAATTCCTGCTCTGCCAGCCTCAGATTATTGCAAGGATCATACAAGATAACACATAGGCATGTTTTTCAAAAACATAAGTTTAATAGAGATCAAAGTATTCATATTTACCTGTAAGGTTATATATAAAATATGTACTACCTATTTTTTGTTGTTGTTGTCATTGGCGTTGTTCTTGCTGCTGCTGCTGCTGCTGCTGTTGGGTTGTAATATGCTCTCTTTCTGTTCTTGGTAGACCTAGACCAGCAGTATTCATAAAGTCAACTTTCTGGGAATCTGCCGTCATTGACTATAGATATGCAAGAGAAATTTCCTGTCTGATAATTTGCCAGATAAAACAGCTGTTATTATTTTATCAGCCTCTGAAGGCCAGTACCTTCAGAATAATAATAATCATAATCACTATCAATTTTTACTTTGTTCCAAGCCACTTTCTTTTTTTTTTTTAATCCTCACAATTACCTTGCAAAGTAATATTATCTCTATTTAACATCAAGAAACTGAAGTTCAAAGAGCTATTTCATCTTGAACATCTCAAAGCTAGGAAGTGGAAGAGAAACAATTCAAACAAGGTTTTGGCTTTTTTTTTTTTTTTTAAACTCCAAAACCTCTGCTTCCCCCTCAACTTCCCCCAATACCCCTCACTTTTGGTTGACTACCTAAGCCCCTGCTTAATTTTCTGAAATTTATTCACAACTCCAGCAAATACCTGAAAATAAACCTTATCGTTTTCAGCATCAGTTAGTAATTAAGAGTGTGTCTTGAGGTTTCCTGGCTGACTCAGCCAGGAGAACGTGCAACTCTTGATCTCAGGGTCAGGAGTTTGACCTCCATGTTGGGTATAGAGATTACAAAAAAATTAAACTGTAAAAAAGAAAAAAAGAATGTGTATTGTGGAACCAAACTAGGCAACCTACATTCAACATTTTGTATCTTAAGCAAGTTACTTCCCTCCTAGTCAGCCATAAAGTGAGAGTAATAGTAGCACTACTCCTATAATTGTTATGAGCGTTAAATGAGTTAATATGAGTAAAGCACTTAGAATATAGTAAATACCTACTAAATGTTAATTAAATTAAAAATTTTAATTCATGTATAAGCCATTCTTCTAGCTTCTCACAATATTATGCGCTGAGCCTATTTTAGTTATTTTTTTTTTCTTTTAATAAAATGAGTATATTAGGGACACCTGTGTGGCACAGCCTGTTACGTGTGTGTCTTCAGCTCAGGTCATGATCCCAGGGTTCTGCCTCTGCTTGTGTTCTCTCTCTCTCTCTCTCTCTCTCTCTCGCGCGCGCGCGTGCTCTCTCTCAAATAAAATCTTTTTAAAAAGGATATATCAGAACAGTCATTGATTATTGATCAGCCAGCGTTTCATCTAGAAAAGGCAGTTTGATCAACAATACCTTATCCATTTGCTCTTAAGCCTCTAATAGGAACTAGACAGGCCTGATGCTCACAAGCCATCATAGACTCATCAGTTCTATGATTTATTTATGGTGACTTTAGTGAAATAATTGATGATGATAACGATGATGATGATGATGATAACGATGATGATGATCAGACACAAAGTAGTGAAGTGCTAATTTTGTATGGTTAGTGGTTATCAAGGATAAATTACAATTAACTTTTAATACAAGGAGCTTTTCTTCTAACCAGTCTTTGTTGGTAAATTCTCCCCCTACAGAAACCAGTGAAGGTGTATCCTTGCAACTGGGGAACACGAAAGATTTTATTATTTCATTTGACCTCAAGTTCTTGACAAATGGAAGTGTGTCTGTGGTTCTAGAGACCACAGAAAAGAATCAGCTCTTCACCATACATTATGTCTCAAATACCCAACTAATTGCTTTTAAAGAAAGAGACATATACTATGGCATTGGGCCTAGAACTTCATGGAGCACGGTTACAAGGGACCTGGTCACTGACCTCAGGAAAGGAGTGGGTCTTTCCAACACAAAAGCCGTCAAGCCAACCAAAATAATGCCCAAAAAGGTGGTTAGGTTGATTGCAAAAGGGAAAGGATTCCTCGACAACATTACCATCTCCACCACGGCTCACATGGCTGCATTCTTCGCTGCCAGTGACTGGCTGGTAAGGAACCAGGATGAGAAAGGTGGCTGGCCGATTATGGTGACCCGCAAGTTAGGAGAGGGGTTCAAGTCTTTAGAGCCGGGGTGGTACTCTGCTATGGCCCAAGGGCAAGCCATTTCTACTTTAGTCAGGGCCTATCTATTGACAAAGGACCATTTATTCCTCAGTTCAGCTTTAAGGGCAACAGCCCCTTACAAGTTTCTGTCCGAGCAGCATGGAGTTAAGGCTGTGTTTATGAATAAACACGACTGGTATGAAGAATATCCAACCACACCTAGCTCTTTCGTTTTGAATGGCTTTATGTATTCTTTAATCGGGCTGTATGACTTAAAAGAAACTGCAGGGGAAAAACTCGGCAAAGAAGCGAGGTCCTTGTATGAGCGTGGTATGGAATCCCTGAAAGCCATGCTCCCCTTGTACGACACTGGCTCAGGAACCATCTACGACCTCCGCCACTTCATGCTTGGCATTGCCCCCAACCTGGCCCGCTGGGACTACCACACCACCCACATCAATCAGCTGCAGCTACTCAGCACCATCGATGAGTCCCCAATCTTCAAAGAATTTGTCAAGAGGTGGAAGAGCTACCTTAAAGGCAGCAGGGCAAAGCACAACTAGAGCTCAGAACCAAAATGATCTTGCAGCCTCTGCCCTGCACAGAGACCATAGGCTCCGTCTCAGCAGAGCATAGGCACATTTTAAAAGGTTGTGTACTAGGTTTGTGTGGATTACATCGAAGTGTTAGATGCACCCCGTAATCGCATTCTATGAGTTGGGTGTTTCAAAACATGAGCAGAAAAGTGTTTAGTCGATGGCTGAACATGATATATAACTTTGCCTTGCTTATCACCGTCTACAGTTGTGCAGACAGTCCAGTCCCTCTGGGCCTGGGGAAGACACTGGTAAGTAGCTGTTACTGGCCGGTCGTCTGGCACTTACCTGAAAACTTAGTATGGGTCTCTTTTAAAATGTGATGATTTATGTTTATGTTGGAAACAAACTTTAAAAAAAATAATGTGCTGTAATACAGTAAATGTGTACTCGCAGCCTGAATAGTGGACCATGTGCAACTTTTTTAAATGATGTTTCTTTTCTACAGATTAATTTCTTGGCGAGTTTCGTGTTGCATTTCTTGAATTTGTTATATATGGAGAATATTTTGAATGTATGGTTTTCTTGAAATGTGTGAATTAAAAACACAACCAGTGTTCAGGCTTCACAGTTATATAATGTAAGCACAACTAAAACAAAACTTGTTGACTGCACAAGAAATCACAAAAATGTTATGTTTTATGAAACTTGATCTACAATCAGTAAAGATTTGATAATCAGTCTATCCCTCCCCATCCTCACTGCGATGGTTTCTTTTTGTCACTGTCTAGAATTCTGTGTTTCATTTCAGATTGCACTTGAGAGTTTTGTCTCTTTTGGGGGGACATTTTTGGGACATTGTGGAAATTTTATTTGAGAAAGGAGCTAGTCCACCCTCAGCACCCTTTAAAGAAAAATACTATGTCAAATATTACTTACAAGAATCATAGCAGGTGTTTTCCCTACTTTTAGATCATTCTTGGTCATTGACATTGACTCTGCAGTGGTCAATGGTCAATGTTTTTCCTTTGCAATTTTAATTATAAATTATTTCAGCTCTTGGGTAGAAGGGATTGATGCTACCACATTTGCTGTACGTGTGTAACCAAGACCTTTATTTGGATTTTATATCCCACTATACCTTACCTCACGTAAATACGTTTCACAGCCCTTGTATCCTGGGCAGTGTCTGCTATGGGGCTTCAGGCATCATCCAAATCAAGCGAGGTCGATTTTGTTGTTTTTGTTTGAATGTATGACAGTACACTAAATCAACACTGTAACTTATACAGGTTGAAATATGAGACCCCACACTTTTCAGGAGACTGAGTCTGACAAACACATTGCAATTTGTCTGTGACCTGTATCAAATGCACATCAAGAGCCACATGGGCACTTGCCTACATATTCCAGCATAAATTGAACTCAGCCTACCAACACTACTTAGAAACCAGAAAATATATACATACACATGAATATAGTAAACATGCAAAATATAATATGTGTTAGTGGCAAAGAGAGCAGGATCAGAGAAGACAATATAGATGTACACTGAAGACAAACTGGCCACGGTAGAAGAAGCTTAAACTCCCAAGTTACATGACCACAACTCTCTTCTGCCCACAACACGACGGTTTGTGGGTTTATTAAGTTTCCCGCTGGCTTTTGACCTTTGTAGTTCTTACACATTATTAGATGCCTCCACAAGACTATCTGGACTCCTTTTTTTATTTCCGTGCTCCAACATGAACTTTCTCCAGTCGGGAAACCCTTTACCCGTTATCTTACTTCTTACTGAGAACGGTCCAGACTTCGGCCTTGTGTTTGCATACTGGTACTTCAGACTAAGGGAATCCATGAACACAGCATGGTACTGTTCCGCGACAAATATCAGTGCCTTAACAATGTGGCTGTCCTTTTCCACTGAAAAAGGAAAGACATTTTGATCTAGAAATGGCATTGCTGTTTCACTGCTGTTGGTTTCACACTGCCTTCCACGTTGCAACAGCAACTTGATTTTTCTTGTGATCCCAGAATTTTCTAAGAGGATGAGCTGAACCTGCAGCAGCACCGCCAGTGTACACCAGTGGTTCTCAAGCTTTAGGCTGCCTCCGAATCACCTGGTTGATTACTGAGCTACAGATTCCAGATAGTCACTAAATCTGCCCGCAAAGCATGACAGTCTGCATTTTTAACAAGCATTCAGATAATTCTGGTGCAGATGATCTGGGGGGCAGACGTTCAGGAACACTGCCCAAGACCATCAATTGCATTTTTGTTCCGAAACACCTACAGAGTTCTTTGGGTTTTTAATCATGTAAGATGTTTACTTATTCTGAGCTTAGAGAGAATGGGGAAGGTGTTTTAAAGTTTTACTTTGTTTTGTTTCATTAAATTTTTCTTTGGTTCCAGGTAATGGGTATTTGTTTTGTACGCTTATCTTGAGTTAGCTTTGCTGTTAAATTAAATCTGTTGCCACTTCAGTTGTAAAACCAGCCAAAAGTTTCCAGACAGAGGTCAAGTTTGACCCTTTAGGATCGTTGTACATAAAGGCTTCATCCAAAAACCATCCAGTGTATGTGAGCAAATAAAGAAATGACACAAGCACAACTCTCCAGATGTGGCAGTCCTTTCCTTGGCCAGCGCGCGGACTCTCGCTGAAAGCTGCTGTTTTCATCCTTGTTGCAATTGTTGTTCTTGTTTCTCCTCCATTGTACATGTGGGTTAGAGACCATGTGTCAAATATGCAATAAAGTGTTTACCGGATGCCCTTCCAAAGGGTGGTCCTTGTAAAGCTGTACAGACTTTGCGGTTTAAGCACAATGTGCACATGTTAGTTTTCTATACAGCAAAACTTGATTTTTTGCAGATGGAAAGGTATTTTGTTTCTATACAAAGTAAATGGATTGTTTGTGCTTAATGTAAAGCTGCTTTATAAAATTGTAAAATAAAGTTTTTATCTTAAAAGGAATATGCCTGGATAATTTGTTCCTTCTCTAAGGTTTTTTTTGAGCCCAGCAAGTGGATTTCTTGACCATTTTCTGTTCAACCTGTGACAACTAGTCAGGCAACAGATGTTCATGAGCAGTTCAGGCCCTGTAAGGCAAAGTGCCGAAGAGCCTGTCACAGGTCTCACCCCCAGAAGATGTGATGGACAGGGACACAATGTCCAGGGAACAGCTTTGGAAAGATAAAATGCCAAATTGTGTGGTCAGTCAGGGAAGGTGTGGAGGAGACAAAGCCTAAGTGGGGTCTTCAGGCCCAGGTACCAGGTAGAGGAAGAGGAAGGGGTAATGAGCAAAATCGGGGTGCCGCGGCAGCTTTGAAGGTGCCCTTAGGCTATTCAGGTTGGTTACCATTTTTGCCTGATTTGAATTTATTTGAAAGTTTGTCCTTCCTGTATTTTCTATAATTGCCCCTTCTCCAGAACAATAAGCATTACTTAATCTTCTCCCCCTCTTCTTCTCAGAGGGTAATGATACAGGCTCCCCAAATACAAATAAAACCAGAGACCAGTCTGGGTTTATACTATGTTTCCTTGCACAGTATTTTGGGGGCTATAAGCATTCTGCACCATTTGTATGATGGAATTCCAATGGATCACCAACCACTTGCTAATCAACATCCGTGGCAACTCTCTCCCCTCTCTCATCCCCAGTTGGGAAACAGCCATAGGTTGCAAGCAGTTCTTGGTCTGGATGAGGTCTCCGTCTTGCTTTGATTTTGCTATTTATAGCCAAACTGTTAATACATTGGCCATTCTGCGTTAGCACACTAAACGCCATATATTTGCCTCCCTATTGCCCTCAAGAGGGCCCAGACCCTCCTAGACATGGCGGTGGACTTAGCCCATAGTCTGATGAGCTCTTCCTCCCAGAGAATGCCTCCTCCTCCACGGGACTGTGACAGCCACTGTGGGTCGCATGACCCTGCCGCCTCTTAGCCAGAACCGCTGGACTAGGGGTGAGGCCCTCAGTCAAGCTGGGCCAGTGAGCCTCTTGCCCAGAATCCAAAATCGAGAAAGATTAGAAACCTGAAGCAGATACACAGTGAAAAGCAGAGATGAAATCAGAACCTCGACAGTGCTCCAGGCCCTGGATCCGGTGCATTTCTGAGGCCAGCTGTGTCCCTCAGTCTCAGGAGCTACTAGTATATTCTTAGGATGCGTTCCTCTGTGTGCTGAAGTTGGCTGGGCTTGATTTACGTTACTTAGAATAACAAGCACTGATTAATGACACCGTGCCTGCGTTACAGAGAAACGTATAATGTAAATTCTACATTACAGACCTCTTCCTCCAATCTGGACTATATTTACTAGGGCTGCCATAACAAAGTACCATAGACTAAGCGGGTTAAGCAACAGAAATTTATTTTCTCACATCTCTGGAAGCTAAATTCAAAATCAAGGTGTCAACAGGTTTGGTTGAGGCCTCATTTTTTGGCCTGTAGACAGCTGCCTCACTGTGTCCTTGCATGGTCGTCCCTCTGTCCTATTGCCTTCTTATATGGACACCAGTCATACTGAATTCAGCCCCATTCAGATGACCTCATTTTCCCTTAATTACCTTTTTAAACGTCCTATCCCCAAATACAGCTGAGGTCCTAGGGGTTAGGACTTCAACATGGATTTGGGGGGAAGGAAACAATCAGCTCCTAACAACCACTCTTCACTCTGAAGTGCAGAGAAACAGAACGAGCCAAGGTCTCCATTTAATTAGTTGATAGCCAGCAAAGGCCAAAACTCCTAGATCTTTAGGGAATATCGAGTGGGCAAAAATCTATGCTCGAGGAGCACATGAATGGCTAAGTGGTTGAACATCTGCCTTTGGCTCAGGGCGTGATCCCAGGGTCCTGGATGGAGTCCCGCATCGGGCTCCCTACAGGGACCCTGCTTCTCCTTCTGCCCGTGTCTCTGCTTCTCTCTCTCATGAATAAATAAGATCTTAAAAAAAAAAATCTACACTTGAGGCTTGGCTATTGTTAGTTAGCATCAGGAACCTGCTCTACCCCCATGGCCTCGAACTGTCTTGTAATGCAGTCCAGTAAGAGAGACTAATCGATCTTCAAGTTTTATAAACTCATAAAAGGTAACCACTAAACTTAATCAGTGGTGTTAAAAAAGTCCACAGACCCAAACATCAGCTGTCGATTTTTATTCTTCCTACCCTGTGACATTACCTTTAGCCCACCCCGAATACGGAAGTTGGAGGTATTAAAAACAGATAAACGGTGTATCCGAATTGCAAAGTTGTGGTGAGATGTGTTTAATGACATCTTTTTATAAAAAAATCTCAAGTCTGCATTATTGCAACTGTTACAAATAGTTAACAACATAGGGATAAAATACTGCTTTTCATTATACCAACCCATCAAAGATGTCAAACTGAAAATGGATGTGAATTTAAATGCTGTATCGATGATGAATTTGAATGTTTGCTGCTCACTTTCTGGTGAAAAGAGCTACATTTGCCATCTGGTGAGCACGATTGGTAACTTGTGTGTGTGTGTGTGTGTGTGTGTGTGTGTGTGTGTGTGCTGCATTTCCTGAATGTTAAGTAGCAGCAACACTGTAATTTTGCTAATCCTTTTCCAGGAGTAGAAGGATTTTGGAAAATGACAGGGCTGCAAAGCAAACCAAGGGGGAGCTGTAGCAAAGAGAACAGCAAAAGGGGAGGGGGAAAAAAAAAAAAACCGTGAAGCCTCAGGAATAGAGCAGCCCTGGAACTGATGGCAAACACACAGTTGAGATAAAGATATTATGGGGCAACCCCAAGCTCGTGACATCCGAGCTCCCCGCCCCCTGGAAGAGCTGGTACTTTCTTGGGGTTCTGCTGTTCTCATCTGTACCTTGTGAAAGCACTGAAATAAGAAAGGCTGCTCCTTTTCAGTTTAGAAAAATCTAGCCAAGAGGGGTAATCTCTTTGGGGACTAGAAGAAGGAAATAAATCCTTGGGACCAGGTGGGGGTGGGGGTGTCTTGGCAAAAGTGCACGGTTTTGATTTAATGCCTGTTACTTTGTCTTTCCTCTTTAACACCAGTGAAATTAAATCTCTGCAATTCAATTGAATATTGAGTGGGAGGCCCCAAAGTAATTCTCAAATCCCATCAATGGTGTGACAAGGTAAGGGAGGAGAGCGTATCTTCTCAACTCCTGCAGGCAGCAGAGAGGCACTATCTCCATCTGGAAGTGCCCAGCAGAAGATGCTCCCCGGGTAAGTGCCAGTGCCCTTGAAGGAGTATTCTGGGTTCTTGCTATCTGACTAGAGCAGATGCTTGATGATCTTTGCTTAAGGTTAGGCGTAGGGAACAAGCACCATTCTAGGCGCTTCCCAAACTCTCACAGCTTACGTGAGTGAAGGCCTGACTCTAAGAGGGGATGAGGAAACAACACCATTTAGGTAACTTGCTCAAGGTCAGGCAGTTGTTTCCACTGAACACTTACTGACACCTTCCTGCCAGCCCTGAGCTACCTGCCAACAGGAGAAGTGGAATAGATGCCATTCCTGCCCTGAGTCACAGCCTGGAATGCTCTCCTCTGGTAGGCCTGGGGTAGCCTTAGCTTTCCCAAATCCAAGACCAAGCAGTAGTGGCAATATAACTGCGAAAGCGGCCTGGTGAGACGTGGTTGGATTAAGGGCAGCCGTGCAGCTGACAGACACTGTGCAGGGTGAGGGGCGGGCAGGGGCCGGGGCAACCTCAGGGGGACGGTGACTGGTGGTTCGCGGGCTGAGATGGGAGGTCTAAACGTGTGCACAGGGGTGTTCTGCAGCCCGGGTCCCCCACCTCCCGGGCCTAAGCTGGGCCTAAGAGCAGTGCCTTTTTGCAGAGGGGCTATTACTTGACAAACCAAGGTCTGGAAGCCAGGTTCCGTGTCCTGAACCAGCCACCCCAGGCCGTGACCACCTCCACTCACTCCTGGCTCCACCCCCCCAGCCGTCCCACACAGCGCCCAACCTGGGCCGCAGCTCTTCCTGGGATAAGAAAGCCCCAGCAGATGAGAAAATCAGCACATATCACTTGCAGGCTCTATCAGACCTGCTGAAATTGGTACTTGAGCCACTAAATGATTAGAAGAGTCCAGAAACAGGAGGTTATTTCTCGATCAAGGCTCCTGGGCATGTGCCCCATTTCAGCATCCCTGGGTTGTCTGGTTACATTAGACTTTGAGGGCCCAGCATTAGAGCCCCGTCGGTAGCCTCTCTGCAACCCCCTCCTGCTGTTGACTGCCTTCCCTAACGGACTTCCATAAGCTCTATCTATCACAGAGGAGGGTATAACGGAGCGTGTGCGTGTGGGCAGGCATGCACCCAAATGCACGTGAGATAGCTGGAAGGAGGCACAGGGAAGGTGCCAGGCACCCTGCTGGCTGCTGGGGATGCAATGATGGGTAAGAGCGAGCCCCTGCCCTCTGCAAGTCTGCCAGGAACGGATTCAGGGGGTCGATGTTTTTATTCTTGGTGTTGGAAATCTGACAAATGCCAGATCCGGGTTTAGATTCATGAGATCCTAAAGAACTTTCCTACATCCAACTTTATAGAGTTTATCCTCAGGGTGGTCCTAAGGGGAGGGCATCTGCTTTCAGTGCGGGAGTCTGGTCCATGGACTGGGGGCTGGGCCATGAAACCCGCCGTTGGTCTCCTCATGTGCTGTCATCCTGGCCTGTGTGGGAGTCCAGAAGGGAGGCCCAAGGTCAGCGTGGGAAGTGCCCTGCGTGTCTCCTTTGGCCTCGGCCTTGCTGGAAGAGGGGCGCTTCCCTCTGGGATTCTGTTCCTCTTTGGTTATCAGTCCCCTATGTCATCACGGCTGAGCTCTTACTGACAGGACAGAAGAAAGTGACCCAAACACCACCCAAAGGCCTGCCTACTGGCGCCTGGCTGCCTTGTTTCAAGCTGGGATTTTATTTAAAGAAAATTGAATGTCAAAAGGAAAAGAATATCCTCTTATTTTTTTAAGATTTTATTTATTTATTCATGAGAGACAGAGAGAGAGGCAGAGACACAGGCAGAGGGAGAAGCAGGCTCTATACAGGGGAATCTGATGTGGGACTCGATCCCAGGACCCCAGGATCACACCCTGAGCCGCAGGCAGATGCTCAACCGCTGGGCCACCCAGGCGCCCCAGGGATACCCTATCTTAAGGTGCCATTCTTCATAAACTTTTAAGAATGATCATTTTTTTTTTAATTTTGTTCTCAGGAAAACCCAAGCAGAGTCTTTCACCCTTGAGAACCCCCACTCCAACCCAGCCTTTCATTTCTGTATTGCTTGAGAGAGACTAGCCCAGTGCTCCCCAGGCCTCTCCACAGCTCAGTGACACCAGCTGTGTGGACACAGGGTCTCAGAGGCAAGGGCGGGGTGGGAGTAAGAAGTGGAGTATGGGGGTCATTGCAGGCGCCCAGGTGAGAGGTGAGGTGGCCTGGTGAGATGTGGTTGGATTAAGGATAGATGTGCAGCGGATGGGCTGGCTGTGCGTGCAGGGTGAGGGACGGGGAGGGAGCAGGGCAGCCCCAGGTGTGGGTGACAGGAGGGCCCCCGGCTGAGATGGGAGGCCTCATGTGCGCTCAGGGGGCTTCTGCAGACCAGGTCCCCTCTTGGGCCTACGAGCAGTGCCTTTTCCAGGGGTATCTAAGGGTATGTGGAGGTAAAAGGATTGAGAGAGAGAGAGAGAGAGAGAGAGAGAGAGAGAGAGAGAGTGTGTGTGTGTGTGTGTGTGTGTGTGTGTGTTGCACTACCCGAGCCACTTCATTCGCCAGTGGGATTTCACTCCTGCTGCCTTGTAACACTGTGTCCCTGTAGCCAGCAGACATTGTCTTAGACCAAAAATCAGATGCTTAAAACTCTCCAGTGGCTTCCCATTGCCAAACCCAGAATCTAAATTCCTCCCCAGACCTGGGAGGCCCTTGGGAGCTGCCCCTGCCCCCACCCAACACCCCGTTCTCGCCTCTCCCCTGTTACCGCTCTCCACACTCCACGCTCCATACTGAGGGCCTCTTGCAGGGCCAAGCTCCAGCGCATTCGGGCATTTGCACAGCCATGCTTCCCGCCTGGACCTCTTTCCCAGGTTTTCAGGGGTGGCTGCTTCTCCTTGTTCAGATGTCACCTCCAGTCTCAGGTCCTTGCCCCTCCTCTGAGTACCCAGCTAAGGTAGCCTCCCAGACACCCCTGCCACAGCACCCCACTTTATATATGTGTGTAGCCTTTCTCACCAGCAGCCTTCACGTGTGGATTCACCTGCGCACTGCCCCCCCACCCCCGGCCCCCACCATCCACTAGACTGCAGCCTCTTTAACAGAGGGGCTTGGCTCTTTGGTCTCTACCTTATCCCTAGCACCTAGCCCAGAGCCCGTAAGTGAGCTCCATAAATGGTGCCCGGGTGGGTGAATGAATGAATGAATGCGTGCAGGCAAGCTTCAAAGAATTGAGGGGGTTGGGAACTAGCTTTCTCCTTACAACTCTCTGACAGAGCTCCTTACGCCCTCCAACATCGGCATAGCGTCGCCCAGGAGCTTGCTGGGAATGAAGAGTCTTAGCTCCGCGCAAAGCAAACCTGCTGCAGCAGAGTCAGCATTTTACCAACATCCCCAGGCAGTCGGTGTGGGTGTTATTTATTTATTTATTTATTTATTTATTTATTTATTTACTTACTTACTTACTTACTTACTTACTTACTTTATTTCGGTGTGGGTGTTAAAGTGTAAGAGGCCCTGCCTGGTGCACTGAGGCTCAGGACTGCCTGAGCCTGAAAGTCCCCTGGGAGTCGAACAAAACACTGGTGCCTGCCCCCCACCCCCCCCCCGCCCCGGATTCCCATCTGACCTGTTCTTGGGAGGCCTGGTGCCCAGGCCATTGTAAAGTGCAGCCCAGGTGGAGAACCAGGGAGGGGTCTGGGGAGCTTTCCTGCTGGCAAGCAAAAAAAAAAGCTGGAAGAATGGTAAGGCGTGATAAGGGTGGGAGAAAGAAAGGGAAACCGCTTGCCTCCCACCTGGGGTTCAGCTGTCAGCGGGGCGCTTGTTTGCCCTTACTGGTTATATGGGAGCACCCTTCTCTTGGTTCCTAAGGTGCTCTGGGCCCTCTTTCCCTCCTCTTCATGGTGCTCTCCGACCGGGAGGGCTGTGTCTCCCCCATCACACTGGGGCATTACCCAGGATGGGCACTAAACCGTGGTCAGATAAGGACCTCCCGAACGAAGTCTTCTCACTTTCTCCATCCCCTGAAACAAACCCGTTCTCCAGAGCCCCCCACGCAGTTCTATGATGGATGCTGGGCAAGGAAGGTGGGTCAGGGTCAGGGTCACACCAGGCCCATGCGTGTGAGCGTGCCGGCGTGTGCAGTTGCCCGTGTGCATGCTCCCACACACTCCCTGCCAGCCTGCCCACCCCCTTGGGAAATCCAGAGCTCCTCTCAGGCCTGGTGGGCCCAACAGACCCTCTGGACAACAGCTGGAGTGGGGTAGGAGGAACAGAAAACCAAGAGAAATTAGGAAAATCTCACTCAGCTGCTGGGTCTTCAATGGAAATGAGTCTCTGCCCGTGCTGGAACCACCCAGAAAGAATCTGAGGACAGAACTCCTGCCCCTTCGCCCAGTGATGCTTCTGGTTCAAATGCAGACCCAGTGGCAAGCTGTTGTCATGTCAGCTTCCTGGGTGAATGGAGTGACCAGATCCTTTGTTGGGAGTGGCTTGCTGGGTGGAAGGTAGCACAGCCAGGGGGCCCTGGGGCCAGGGATGGAGGAGGATGGGAGAGACCTGCCTGTGGGCCACACCACCCTCACCAGGTGTCCTCCCTGGGCGACTGCCACCTGCCACAATTCTTGCCTCCCGCTCTGGCTCCCCGTGTCCTCCGAAGCAGCCTCTTAAGGAGAAGAAATCACTAATGGGAGGCTTTCTCTCTGTCTCCCGATGCTCACTTTGCACCACCTCCTCAAATCAATGGGCCCAGCCCTCCAGGGACAGCCCCAGCCCCTGCCTGAGCCATAGCACGTCCCATGGTGCATCGTTAGTTTTCACCACTAACCGAATTAAACTGGACCGAGAAGGAAAGGTGAGCAGAGCTCAGCCCTGGGCCTCTCTTTTGCCAACGGCACAAAATTTCTCCAGGGACCTGCAGGGACCCCTGTCCCACCTTGCTGAGCTTTGTGGGGTGAGGGGGAGAACCTTCAGAGAACTCTATAAAAGTCAGGCACTCTTTCATCAGAAAAATGCCCAGACACCTGATGGGATGAGCCCTGGGTGCTATGCTATATGTTGGCAAATTGAACTCCAAAAAAGAAAAAAGAAAAAGAAAAAAGAAAGAAGAAAAGAAAAGAAAAGAAAAAAAAGAAAAGAAAAATGCCCAGAGAATTTTAGATGCATTTCAGGGTCTCATTATCCCTGCCCACAATTGTTAAGCCTCCAGATAGCCTGAATTTCACCTAAGATCTGGAGAGGATCCATGAACCCCAAGTGAAAAATTGCTTTGTTTATATTTGAAAATATAAACTCACAAGCCTCGAGAAACCTGACAGGTAAAATGATTGTAAGTGACTAATTGGGTCAGTAGGTGATAAGGAATGCTGAGGACTGTGGCTAAAATGGAGCACTTAAAATCATTTCAAAAAAAAAACAAAAAACCCCAAAAAACAAAAAAATAAAAATAATCATTTCAAAAATTAAATTATTATTGGATGAGCCAGACAAGACACATCTTTAGACTAGAATTAGCTCATGTCTTACCTGTGTGTTGTCATAGGATCTTCTAGGTATATATACCTGCCCCAGCCTCCAACTGATACTGAGATCTACCTATTACCCAACCCCAATCATTCCTACTGCAGCACATGCCACTTCCCCCTTGGTCTTACTCGATAAGAGTTTTCTCTTTGCTTTTCTTTTGTGCTGCTCCCAGTTCTTGCAGGAGTCTGTCTACTTAGTCCAAGGCCCAGGTTAAACAGCATTTCAGCCATGCAGTGGCCCTGACAGCCAGACCTACATCCCTCCATCCTTTAGTTGTTATGGGTGTCCTGGGGGAGCCCCAATGCACCACCCTGTGCTCCCGGAGCCCTCTGACTCAGTTGTCAATAGTGGGGGGAATGATTTGGTCTCCTAGGGGCATCTGGCCGTGTCTGGAAACATTTTTGATGGTCATGATTTGGGACAGGGTGCCACTGGCATCTAGTGGCAGAGGTCAGGGATGTTGCTGAACATCCTACGATGCACAGGACAACCCTCCCCCTCCCCATAAAAATCACCTGGCCTGTTAATAGTGCCACGGTTGAGAAACCCCGACCTGAGCTGGCCCTGAATGAGCTCCTGGAGGGCAGGGCTGTGCCTTGGTTAATGCCCTGCTCTCAGGGCCTGTAACACAGGGTCTGGCAGGCAGAAGGGCCTCAGGGCAGGTGTGTTGATGAGGTGAGACACATCACGGTGAGACAATGGGCACATGGTGAGACGATGGGCACAAGAGCAAGAGCTGGGGACACCTGGGTGGCTCAGTCGGTTGGGCGTCTGCCTTCAGCTCAGGTCATGATCTCAGGGTCCTGGGATCGAGCCCCCATGTAGGGCTCCCGGCTCAGCAGGGAGGCTACTTCTCCCTCTACCTCTGCCCACCCCGCCCCCAACACTCGTGCTTTCTCTCTCTCTCTCAAATAAATAAAATCTTAAAAAGAGAGAGAGACAGAAAGAGCCAATGTTAGCCCCAGGAGCACACAGCTGAGTCCAGGAGGTAACCTCCAGCCCGCTGGCCCTCTTCCACACAGACCACTCAACTAAGGCCATGCGATGAGTTTGCCACGAGGGGCTTCATGGGCTTAGAATTGTTTGTTTATTTTATTTTATTTTATTTTATTTTATTTTTTTATTTTATTTTATTTTATTATTTTTTAGAATTGTTTGTTTAGTTGGACTCTTTAGGTTGTAAGAACAGAAGTGTACCCAGGGCTCCTTGGGAGATGCAACGATTATTCACTGTGAAGAGACACGAGTAGAAACGCAGGCCTTAGCAAAAGCAGAGCACCGGGGAGGGCTAGGTTGGGAGCCGGGACCCTGGCACTGTCTTTTCAGCAGATACAGAGAAAGCCCTGTCACTTCTACACCTCCCATGCCACCCGGATACAGGGTTTATCCAGGCTCTTCTGCTTACACTTGACCTGGGCCCTTCCAGGCCAACTGAGCCAGTAGCCACAGGGCCTAGGGCACTTTTTAAGTGAAAATATTTTAACTTCTTTTAAAATCAGAAGGAAAAAAAAAAGAATACGATGATATATAATAAAAGAATATAAAATAATGAATGTAGCCTATTTGGGGTCCCTCTCTGTGCCAATGCAGTCATGTAATTTTTAAAATATTTTTGAGAGGCCTGCCCATTGAGGCACACCGCCCATCACACTTCCCGGTCCTTCTACACTGTGACCTTGAAGGTGCACCTCCTGTATGGGCCAGCTCTCCTTGCTTGTTAACGAAAATTCCAGAGAATGCCCTGGAGCCCTGGAGACATTCTGAATACAACCGTGTATCTAGGGAGTCTGCTGACTTTGATGAATTTTCCTTGGGAAAGTGTTTTCCGGAATGGACTCCATTAGGTCAATTTAATTCCTTGATCAATTTTCTATAAAGCTCTGTTAAGCCATTTCCAATGTTTTCACTTTTTCATTTCGACTTGATTGAAACTATTCTCACTGGGACCAATTCTTTTTCACTTAAATTTTATATCAGAAATTTGGCCCATAGATCAAATTTTTGCCAATAGCAACGTTGATGAGAGTGTCTGTGGTGGCGAGTTTCCTCTTGTGAGCTTTATTTCTACCAAATCCGTTGTCCAAGGTCCAATTTTGTTCTGAGTTTTGTCAAGAACGTTGGATTCTTTCATGAGTTCTAGTAGATTACGAATTACTAATGTAGCCATCTTAGTTTTTCTATGCATTGGATACAGTCCTTAGGATTTGGGGGCACCTGGGTGGCTCAGTAGGTTAAGAATCTGCCTCCGGCTCAGGTCATGATCCCGGGATCCTGGGATTGAGTCCCATGTAGGTGCTCCTTGCTTAGCAGGGGGGCCCACTTCTCCCTCTCCCTGCTCTCCCTCTGCCCCTCCCTGATCATCCTCATCTTACACTCTCTCAAATAAATAAATAAAAATCTTTAAAAATAATAATCTTTAGGACTTGTAACTACTTCTCAGTTTAAACCACAAGAAAACCGTGAGGACATTTAGGAGCTGGAGAGGCAGGGTGACAAAGGAGGGGAGGCAGAGTGAAGAGAGAAGTTGAGCAGCAATCATAAGGGTGTCCTGGAGGGGGAGGGGGCATCCATAGGAGGCTCAAAACGTTCTCTGTTCTAGCCCGTCTTTGTCTACTCTTATGTGGTAGGTTGACTACCCTTGGGTCAACTGTGGGTAAGAGGGAGCCCTTGGTACGTAAGATGGTCTGGAGCTGCCACTGAGGTACGCTCTGGGGCTAGCCAGTGTTCCTTAGGAAGGAGCTGAGGCATGATACTGGCAGTCCTGAGCCTTGACAAGAATAGTTTCCACCTGGGGATTCCTGGGTGTCTCAGTGGTTGAGCGTCTGCCTTTGGCTCAGGTTGTGATCCCAGGGTCCTGGGATCCAGTCCTGCGTCGGGCTTCTCGCATGGAGCCTGCTTCTCCCTCTGCCTGTGTCTCTGCCTCTCTTTCTGTGTCTCTCATGAATAAATACGTAAAATCTTAAAAAAAAAAAAAAAGGGAATAGTTTCCATCTGGATGGTCCTGTCTGTGTCATGAAGCACCGCCCCCACACACACCTGTACTATTCACATGATCTCTAAGCAGTGCTGTGAGGCAGATGGTATCACCTGCACTTTATGGATGACAAAGGAAATAAAGCAAGCCGGGTGGGTCCTCTTGTTTTATATGCAGTGATTTCCCCATTATGCCTCAGAGCCCCTCAGAAGTGAGGGAGTGAGGCACCTGCCTAACACTTCACAGTTAGGGAAGTTTCCTGACGCTTCTGGGGCCTGAAAGAGCACAAAAGGAGGCCCACCTACTTTATGTCTAAATATTAGTAACTAATCAGGCTCATGGTCCCTAAAAGGGAAATGTTTTCTCCTCCTACCTTAACAAATATACCTTAAAAGTGACAAAAGTGGAAGAGTGTTTTTACAAATGACTGAAAAATGGCCAAAAGTCAGTAAAATAACCAAAGATGACTGCACATGATCATTGCTGTGGATATCAGTGTTCAGCTGAAGGGCTAATGATGTTTGCAAGAACAATAAACACACATTATACATTGATTTATTTCATGAAATTTGTCTCCCTTTATTTCAACAAAATTAATTAGGCAACAACATAATTATATTTCACAACGTGATTACAGAATCACTAACAACATTTTCTTTTATTGAAGGAAATGCCAAATGAGACCATCTTTCTTGAATTCGTAGACGGTTTTCCTTTAAATTCTGTATGTGAAACTTCAATTTTCTGAGACAATAGCAACTGGAATTATCAATACATTCCTTACAGGAGTACTTAGATCCAGAAGGGAACCATAAGTGTTATTTATTTATTTATTTATTTATTTATTTATTTATTTATTTATTTATTTATATTTTATTTATTTATTCATGAGAGACACACAGAGAAAGAGAGAGAGAGGCAGAGAACACAGGCAGAGGGAGAAGCAGGTTCCATGCAGGGAGCCCAAGGTGGACTCGATCCCAGGACCCCATCCCAGGACCCCAGGATCACGACCTGAGCCAAAGGCAGACGCTCAACCACTGAGCCACCAGGCGTCCCTGTTACAATCTCTTTAATTGAGACTTTGCCTTAATCTAGAGTGCCCTGAACATAGTCACTAAAACCTGGACTATCAGAATGTGAACCTCCTCCTTTTTAGTCTTATGAGCATTTACTTCTGTTTTCTAATTATATTTTACTGGAATGTCGCATTTATTGCATATTTTCTATGAAGGCCCTTACTACACATTTAAAAAAATCAATTTTCTCTAAACATTTAAAAATATTTTCAGCATCTTAAAAAGTGACACAGCCAATTAAGCTCTGTTTATTTTTGAAAAATAACCTTTTGTCTTTGTTGTTAATGGCCCAGCAAGCAACAGTTCACACCGTGTAATTACAGATAGCATAAATTTAAAGAATATTTCTTCATTTTCCGTCAAAGACCATGCTTTGCTCTTTACTGGAGGACATGCTGTTTACCTGAGCTCTTCTAGTTATGTGGTATCTCGTCCAAATGATATCTTGATTCCTTTAGGAGCATTTTGCTGGCATTCCCATCAAGTGTATGACTGATTGTAAGGTCAGATTTGGTAAGTGTTTCATCAAGATGTTCAGTCTTGGGACAGACCCAGAAAATATCATATATAATAGTTGAATTCGGATGCCTGAGTGGCTCAATGACTGAGCGCCTGCCTTCTGCTCAGGGTGTGATCTCAGGGTCCTGGGATCGAGTCCCACATCGGGCTCCCCAGGGGGCACCTGCTTCTCCCTCTGCCTGTGTCTCTGCCTTTCTCTGTGTCTGTCATGAATAAAAAAATAGAATCTTTTTTTTAAAAAAAAGGATGTGAAAAATAATTGTATTTTTTCTAAGATATTAAAAAAGTTACCTATTATACCTTAAAGGCCAAATACAAATCCTAAGTAATGAATACCAAAACTTGAAATAAAAGTAACTTAATCTGGAATTCTTAAGTCTTTAAAATTATAACTGAATCTTGTTAAAATACTTCATAAAAATAAAACCACTGTGATTCTTAGCATTCAGCCGAGTCCGTCTAGTGGGAAAGGTAGCCTTTCCTGAGTCTGGGACACCTCATGTGTGCTGATTGGCAATGATCGCTGACCCCTTAAGTGCTTGTTAGGTGTCCTGAGGGCCCTACAAAGTGGGAGGGATTACTCTTTTTTTTTTTTTTTAAAGATTTTATTTATTTGTTCATGAGAGACACAGAGAGAGGGAGAGGGTGCTGACCCTTGCTATCTCAGACATATCATTTCATGAATAGATGCATCAGACTATATTCACTACAAAGTAACATAAAACTTCATTACAAGGTTTTTAAAACTGTCATTTCCGTATGCAGCCAATACAAATAATTTTTTAAAGATTGTATTTATTTATTCATGAGAGACACAGAGAGAGGCAGCGAGCCCCGGGGTGGGGTTGGGCGGGGGGGGGATGGGGGGGCAGGTCACCCTGGAGAGAAGAAAGTCAGGACAACTGCAGTCAGGAAAGACTCGCGCTGCTCTCCTGACCGGTCACTCACTGACCCCTTTCACTTCTTCCTTTTTTAAAAAATTTTTTTGAATTTATTTATGAGACAGAGGCAGAGACACAGGCAGAGGGAGAAGCAGGTTCCATGATGAGGGACTCGATCCCGGGACTCCAGGATCACTCCCTGGGCCAAAGGCAGGGGCTAAACCGCTGAGCCACCCGGGGATCCCTGGAAATCTGTTCTAATCTCACAACAACCCGCTGAAATCAGCACGGCTGTTGCTGGTCTTCAAACCGAGACCTAGGGAGGTGGTGTGACTTGGTCCACAGAGGAGGGCACGCAGGAAACAATGGGGATCTGAACACAAGCCCGGGGCACTTCCTGCCAGGCACCGACTCTGCTTGTGGGAAAGGAGTGCAGTGCAGGTGCAGTGGTGAATTCCTGTGCCCCTTCTCTGTATAAGTGGGGATGTGCAGAGCCAGGGTCACTGAGATAATTGGGCATCTCTTTGCAAGACCAAAAAGAAAAAAGAAGAAAAAAAACCTTCACCTACCCCCCAACATCTTATTTAAAAAAGAAAAAAAAAGACCTCATTCCAAAATGGATCATAGTCTTACTTTTTTTAAGATTTTATTTATTAAAAAATATATATTTTATTTATTTACTCATAAGAGACACAGAGAGAGGCAGAGGGAGAAGCAGGCTCCATGCAGGGAGCCCGACATGGGACTTGATCCCCGGCCCCCAGGATCACACCCTGGGCCAAAGGTGGTGCTAAACCGCTGAGCCACCCGGGCTGCCCTGGATCATAGTCTTAAATGTGAAATGCAAATCTATAAACTTCTAGAAGATACAAGAGAAAATGTTTGTGACTTTGGGTTAAGCAAAAAGTGTTCAGATATCAAAACCAGAATCTGTAAAGGACCACCGTTGATAATAAAGTGGCCTTCATCACTATTAAAAACTTCTGTTCTGCAAAAGACACACTGAGAATGTAAACACAGACTGGGTGAAAAAAACTTACAAATCATATCCCTGACAAAGGACTTATATTCAGAATATATAAGAAAAGAAATAACCCAATTAAAAAATAGGCAAACGATCTCAACAGCTATTTCACTAGAGAGGAAATAAGGATGGCAAATAAACACATAAAAGATGCCAAACATCATATTAGTCTTAGGGTAATGTAAATTAAAACCGAATGAAACGACTTAAATATTCAAAAATAAGGGTATAGCTAAATTATGGTGCATTTGTGCAAAAGCATATTATCCACCTTCAAAATTTATATTTTGCTCTTCAGAAAAGCATAAAAATGCCTATGGAACAATATATTAAGTAAAAGAAAGAGTATTTAAAGATATGAACAGTTTTATGAAGGAAATTTGTGTGTGTTACGTACATGTATTTTTTAAAGATTTATTTATTAATTTTAAAGAGAGAAAGCATGTGCACCGTGGGGGGCGGGCAGGCGGAGAGAGAATCTCAAGCAGGCTCCCCGCTGAATGTGGAGCCAGACTCGGGGTTCAACCTCATGACCCATGAGATCATGACCTGAGCAGAAATCAAGAGTCGGCTGCTTAACCGACTGAGCCACCCAGGGGCCCCCGTACATGTATTAAATAAAAACCGGAATACATAAACACGTAAATAAGGCTCATTTCTGGGTGTGGCAATTATGGGTGATTTCGGGTTTTTTCTATACCTCTCAGAATTCTCCAAAATATTCTCAGCATGCACATATTGCTTTTTAAAATTGTCTAATAATGGGGACCCCTGGGTGGCTCAGCGGTTTAGCGCCTGCCTTCGGCCCAGGGTGCGATCCTGGAGTCCTGGGATCAAGTCCCATGTCGGGCTCCCGGCATGGAGCCTGCCTCTCCCTCTGCCTGTGTCTCTGTCTCTGTCTCTCTCTCTATCATAAATAAATAAAATCTTTAAAAAAATAAAAAAATAAAATTGTCTAATAAGAGAGGAAAAAATGGATGCATAGCCGAATCCCTAAGCCTTCCCATAGAGGATGCCACCCTAGCACCCATAAAATGGGAGTTTTATGCTTAGCTTCTCCCTCCCTACAGCCTTATCCAGAAGGCCCTTTCCACTGTCTGCTCTGGAGGCTGCTGACTTCCCTTCCCTCTGGGGTACTCCTCCTTCTGGGCTAGCCTAGCTCTCCCCTCTCTTCCCGGTGTTCTTCCTGCCCCCCCCCTCCTTGCTGGATACTCCCACTGCCCCTCTCCTACGGTGGGGTCTTTAGGGACCCTTCCCACCCTTTTGATTCCTGATCCCCTGTTCTGTCCCTATGGGATTTCGGTCAGTCTGTGCCATTAGCAAGGGCGCCCAGGACACGCACACGGCGGTGTCTGACCTAACCTTTGAGGCAAGCTCCAACCCCTGCTCATTCACACAGCCGTGCAGCAGCTGTGGATTGCGTGCCTCTTGCCAGACGCAGCAGCTCCAGCGGCAGCAGCAGAGGAGCTGCTTTCCCAGACCTGCCATTCTAGCAGAGGGTTCAGGTAATAAACCCGAAGAAATTATCTTTAGAACCCGCTTGTTCCAAGACCCCTGGGACAGTTGAATGGACGTTAAAATTTGAGAACCACTCCTCTGTGCAAGCAGTTCTTAGAGAAAGGTCCCAGCCAGTGGCCTCAGCATCTCCTGGGAGCTTGTTAGAATGCAAATTCTCAGCCTCCACCCAGACCTACTGCAGTATCAGAAACTCTGTGGGTGGGACCCGGCACCTGTGTTTAATAGGCCCTCTAAGGGATTCCGCATAGCCCCATAAAGGGCTCCTCAAGGTTAGGGACCACAGCTCGTTTATCTTGGCATCTGTATTAGTTTCCTATTGCAGCTGTAACAAATGACCACAAACACAGTGGTTTAAAACAGCCTAAATTTATTATCTTATGGTTCTGGAGAGCAGAAGTCCGAAATCAGTTTCCCCGGTGTAAATGGATGTGTGCCTCCTGGACATTCATTTCTTTGCCTTTCCCTGCTTATAGAGGCTGCCTGTATTCCTTGGCTCATTGCTGCAGCACTCTGACCTCTACTCCCATTGTCACACTTTGACATCTGACCCTCCCACTTCCCTCTTCTAAGAACCTTAGTGATTACAAGGGACCCACCCTGAAAATCCAGGACCATCTGCCCATCTCAAGATCTTTAACTGTGTCACATCTGCTAAGTTCTTTTCACCATGTAGGTTCCATAGTCATAGGATCTGTGAGCATCTCTGAGGGACCATTATTCAACCTCTGTCCCAGAACAGGTGCTCAGCAAGGATCTGTAGAAAGAATGAATGAGTGAAGGGGCACCTGGGTGGCTCAGTTGGTTAAGGGTCTGCCTTAGGCTCAGGTGGTCCTGGGTTGGAGTCTGATGGGCTCCTGCTCAGCGGGGTGTCTGCTTCTGCCTCTTCCCCAGTTTGTGCTCACTCTCTCAAATAAATAAAATATATATTTTTTTAATTTTAAGAATTCTTTTTTTCTTTAGATTTTATTTATTTATTCATGACAGACACACACACACACACAGAGAGAGAGAGAGAGAGAGGCAGAGACACAGGCAGAGGGAGAAGCAGGCTCCATGCAGGGAGCCCGACGTGGGACTCAATCCCGGGTCTCCAGGATCAGGCCCTGGGCTGAAGGCCAGCGCTAAACCGCTGAGCCACCTGGGCTGCCCCAAAAAATAAAATCTTAAAAAAAAAAAAAAAAAAGAATGAATGAGTGAATGAAGAAAGAAACAAGGAAGAGGATGAAGCCTCCCTCCTCCCCATCCTATGAGCCCTGGCCCTCCTTCCAGCATCCAACCAGGTCCAGAAGTGATGAGACCTATCCATACCTCTGGGCACCTTGCTCCTTCGATTCAAGTGCACGTGCGCTGGGCAGGTGAGGCTCAAAAGTGAGCCTCCACCAGCCAGGATGGGGCCAGGGGGCGGCACTCAGCAAACTTGGGGCTGGCAAGCTGCGAGGGGAATACGGGGGCCCTGCTGGTGGGTTTGGTGCCTGGGGTCACCAAAAGAACATGCACTTTGGGCTCCAGTCTTGACTCAGCCATGTGCCGCTCACAGAGGAGTCCCTCCTTGGTTTCTCCATGGGCAACTCGGAATGATACCAGCAGTCTCACTGGGGGGGGAGGGGGGGTGAGAGCCACACAGGAGGCACGAAGTTCCAGGCCTGGCGTGGTGGAGGACGGTGGGGTTGCACCCCTGGGGAGGAGGGCAGAGAGGGAGCCAGAGCCCTGGGCACCCGGGGAGGGGCAGGCACTGACCCTGACCCTGGGTTCTCTGGGGACTAGCCTCCGGGGCCTACCCTGGCCCTTTCTCTCTCTCTGGCAATTGCTGACACCCCTTGGCCATCACTGCAGCAGAACTGGAAACTCAGAGAGGGGAGGAGTCACGGGACCTCCCTGTGGACTCCAAGGTAGAGCAGGAAATGCTCAAGATCTGGGCACGGACAGTCTGAGCAATCCCCTTACCAGCTTCCTCGGGGAAGCATCTGTAAGTCTCAGTGTCCCCCTCTGTAAGCAGGGAAGATGCAATCTGTCCCCACTCCTCCTTGGCCCTCCTGGGCCGGGACCTGCCAGGGAGGCGGAGGGGAATGCAGATTTGGGGAGTGATAGCAAGAGGCTCTGCTTGGCGTCTTCAGCCCCCGGGATTTGAATTGTGCCTGAGACAGGGCTGTTTGTCCTCAGTTAGATTCAGGAATATTCCAATGAAGACATTAGCGTGCTGTAATGGAGGATACCAGCTTGGAGCTAAATTAAATATTTACACAGCCCTCGATGATCTTCTCCCTCTCTTTAGCAGCTCCCTCCCCGCGCTAAAATATTTAGCAGGGATTTCAAGAGTATATTCTCAAACCCAACTGTGGTTCAGAGTCATCTGATAGTGAGGAGGACGTGACCACAGGCTTCAGCCCATTCCCAGCGCTGGGCGCTTTCATCGGAGGCCAGGAGACTCCACTTGGCTCGGCCAGATCTGCATCTTGGACGAAAGACATTGCACTTGGATCTTTAAAAGGCAAACAAAATAAACCATGTAGGCTAGGTATGACACAGGCTGGAGCCAAAGGGACTTTCTAGAATGTAGGTCAGAAACCATACCGGAGAGAGTTGCACAACAATTTTTGAGGAGGAAGAAATCCCAGCAGGGCAGATGGCAATCTAATACAAATTCGGCCTTGACTTCATGGAGCCACTCAGGCCATTTGCCCTTTAAGTCCCTCCCTGCTCCTAGGATGGCTAATAGATCCCTCCGGTCCTTGGATTCTAACGTGGACTGTTCCTCAAAGGCTTGATCCTGGGAAAGCCTTAAGATGGGCCGGTTCATGCAAACGGGAGTCACATTTTGGTTTTTTAAAGAGGTTATTTATTTATTCATGAGAGACACAGAGAAGAGAGAGGCAGAGACACAGGCAGAGGGAGAAGCAGGCTCCACACAGGGAGCCCGATGTGGGACTCGATCCCGGGACCCCAGGATCACACCCTGAACCAAAGGCAGATGCCCAACCGCTGAGCCCCAGGGCGTCCCAGGAGTCATATTTTGGACGTTACCTGTAGGATAGACGTTGTGGTGAACTTCAGAGCAGACACGTTCCAGGAGAAACCACGTATGTGTTTAAGTTTTGGAAATCGAAATGTAGCCTCTGGCTACTAAGGAAGCCAGAACGGCACAGCCCTTGAGAGCAAAACTTTGCACCGGTCCTGAGCTGAGTCCCTGCCGGGTGACCTCATTTTAAGTCACTGCCTCAACTTTCCAGTCTCTGGAACAGGGACAATGACGTGGGGCTCAGCAGGCATTAAGTGAGATCTGGTGTCCCTCGAGCTTACAGACCCCTCCTGTCGTGAGAACTTGGTAAACACGGGTCAGGTCGTGATTGTCGCTTTCAATCTCCTTGTCCAAGTGAAGCTTTCCTTCCCAAGAAGGGTTTGTGTGAGTCTGTCCTGCCACGCCCACGCTGGCTGGGTGTGTATCCTATAGGGCTCAGCGGCTGTAGCCGGCCCCAGGAGGCCAGCAGGGGGGCCCTTCCGCCCCCCCCCACCCGACAGCTCCGGAGCTGGGTGGGGAGAGAGAACACAGCAGGTTTCCTGCTGCCTTTCCTGAGAGCACAACTTCAAAAGGTCCACTCTCAGATTTTAAGAAAGCCTCAGGCTCAGCCCCCCTCCTCCCTGGAGGCAGAACCTCGTCCCTGTCGGACCGGTAACAAGTGTCCTTGTCCATCCAGGCTGCCTCTGAGAAGGCTCCGGAGAGCACCTGCCACCTCTCCATCTCAGAGGGGGGAGGAGGCTCTGGCCCTTAGCTAAACCCTACCTGGGTTCAGATCCCAGCCCTGCCCTTTCCTAGCTGCGGACCCGTGACACCTTTCCCGCAGCTCAGTGTCCCCGTGTGACCCCACAGGTGTCCTTATTATTGTACAACATAATGTGCAGGGCAGGGGAGGCTCAGAGGCTGTTACCTGTAAGCTGTCCCTTCTTGGGCTGCCCCACAAAGTGGCGACCCTACATCAGGAGGTCTGTGGAGGTCCGGATTGCTACTGTTTGTCTGAAACTTTAGCTTCTTTCAAATGCAAATAGTCCACAGAGGCAGCCCACACCGGGACCTGTGCTCATTTACACCTGAGCTTGAATGGGCGTCTTCAACAGCCTTCCCTGAACAAGGCACTAATAAAATCACTATTATTAAATATTCATTCAAATATTTATTGCACAAACAATATTACAACAAGTTCAGAAATCAGAAAAAGGAATCACCCCCAATCACAAACCTTTTTAAATAAAGGGCATACTGGTTTTCTTTTCTCTTTTTTTCTTTCTCTTTTTTTTTCCCCCGTCTGGCCCTTGTAGGGACAAATATACAACTTTTCCACCGCTGAACTCCCGCCCAATGCAATTTTGCACTCAACGCTGTATCTTTAGTGATTCCCCGTGTTGCAATCGTGCTCACAATTAGCTTTTACAATGGGCGTGCTGCTGCTCCCCATCGCGCTGGGGCTGCACTCCGAAGCTGTTTCCAGTTCCCTGCTTTCAGAAATAACGCCGCAACTTTGTTCCAAGAGCTTTTTCAGTTTTTGTTTTAAGATTTTATTTATTTATTCATGAGAGAGAGAGAGAGGCAGAGACACAGGCAGAGGGAGAAGCAGGCTCCATGCAGGGAGCCTGACATGGGACTCGATCCCGGGTCTCCAGGATCATACCCCAGGCTGAAGGTGGCACTTAAACCACTGAGCCACCAGGGCCGTCCAGCTTTTTCAGTTTTTGAGGGTTATTCCCTTAGGGTAGACTCTCAGGTGGGGCACTGCTGTGTCAAAGGTGATGCGTTGGCATGTGGCTCTGGAAAGAGAGTCCAGGTTTTGCCTGGAGCTTGCAGACAGCTGGGACCTGGGGGCTGAGAAAGAGCTGGGGGTCGGGGAGGAGGGGTCTCCGGTTCAGCGGGGCAGTGGGCCTTTGCTGGGGTGGGGAGGACAATCCTTAAAGGCAGTTAGTCCTGGAGGAGAGGCTGCAGCCTCGGACTGAGAGCAGATAACCCCAGGCTGCGTGGAGGAGGCCCCCCATCCCTCTGCACTCCTCCTGGAGAGCTTGACTCACCTCCAGCAGGTGCTGCGTCCACACCTGGTGCATGGAGCTCAGGGGGACAGCAGAAGGAGAAACCCAGGGAAGCGCTGGCCATGTGCACAGATGGCCCCCCACTCAGGTAGGAAGTGCAGCTCAGTCTCTGCTGGGGCAAGCACACCAGCATGCTGGCGCTGGAGCCGGCAGGGCAGGCTCCCCCATATCTGGGTGGGTATTTGCCACGAGCTGGGCCCAACCCAGGGCATTGCGGGCAGGTTGCTGAGGACACACCCGTGGCCTCGGCTCTCTAGGCGCACTGCGAGTCAGGCAGCCCCAGGGGGTGGACTAACATTTCTCCACACTGGCTACTCCTCAGAACCACCTGGGGAACCTTCAAGAAGCCCCAGGCCCCGCCTCCAGAGATTTGGATTCAACTGGGGGCTGTGCTGACGTCTGGCAGGACTGAGAACCACTGGATTAGATCTTACATTTTCTTGGTAGGTCATTTTTGTATGCGGGGACAGAGGCCATGAGGAGAAGACAGAGGTTACTGTGGGTTATGATGGTGTTTGGGGAGCAGGGGGCTAATCCCCATTATCATCTCCATGTGTGCCCCCCCCCAGTCACCCAAAGACACCCTCCACCCTAACAGATCTGTGCACTTCTCTGCTGCTGCAGTCCTGTCGCCCTCCCCTTGCAAACTGGGGTGGCCCAAGCCCCTTGTAGAGTGGATTGCGGGCCCCTGTGGGCCGCACAGATCTGGTCTGGCCTAGGATGCTCGCGTGTGAGACACCAGTGGTCTGTGGGCTCCCTCACGGTGTCTCTGCTGCTTCTCCCTGAGCATCTTTACTCCTTAGGTCAAATGACCCAGAAGGCCCTTCCAGACTCTCTGGTTCTTGATGGATCCTGGCCCTGAGAACCCCACCCGGTGGGGCAGCCTGGCGCTTCCTCCAGGTATCCAAGATGACAGCCCTTGTGGTCTTCCTCTGGGGAGGCAGGAGTGCAGGCCCTAAGCATGGTCCTGTGGCCTGGCCCTGGCCCCGGGCGAGGGAACGGGGTGGTCACCCTCCTCCCCTCTCAGCATCTTCCCCTCCACACAGACCAGCTCCCTCGATCCTGCTCTGAAAACGCATCCACACCTGGGGAGGGGTCGCCTGGGGGTCTGAGATCTCTGTAAGGAATGCAAAGCTTTGTCACTCCTCACAGCTTGGTGACTGTCAGCCCCCCCCCCCAGCATTAGCAGAGGGGCTGGGGCATAGGGGGTGGTGAGCACGTCCTCCTAGAGGGCATCTCTCCCATAGGTACCCCATAATGGAGAGGCGTTAGAGAAAGAGGCACAAAGGGTGCTGTTGAAACAGCCATAGGCAGACTGGGAGGTGCTGGGACAGGAATCCAAAGGAGGTGAGTCCCCCAACTCACGCCCCCAGCAAGGTCCCCATGTGGCTATAGCCTCCTATCTCCTCCCTAAACAACCTAGTGGGGCAACATGCCGTAGGAGTCCCTCTGCCAGGCAGCTGAGAGGTGGTGAGAAATTGAGGGACCGTGCAAGGTCCCCAGTAGGAGGAAAGACATCGTATTGGGCTGATCGGTGTCCCCTAAAAAGACAACACCGTGTCCTAACTTCCAGTCCCTGTGACTGTGAATTTATTTGGGAAAAAGTGTCTTTGCGGATGTAGTTAAGGATCTTGAGATGAGCTCCTCCTGAAGCCAGTGGTGAGCCCTTATACAAATAAGAGAGGACACAGAGAGACAGACACAGGGGAGAAGGCTGTGTGACTGGAGTCGTGCCACCACAAGCCCAGAACCCCCTGGAGCCCCGAGAAACTGGAAGAGACAAGGACTCACTGTCCTATGGAAATTTCGAAGGGTGTGTGGCCCTGCTGACACCTGGATTTGAGACTTCTAGCCTCCAGGATAGCAGGAGAGTACATTTCTGCGACTTTAGGCCTCTGCATCTGTGGTGATCTGTTCGGCCGCCTTAGGAGGCCAAGGTGCAGATCGCAGTGGCCCAAAGGGAAGCTCTTGGAGTCCTCCTCGATCATGCAGTGCCCCTGAGCAGCCACTTCTTCTCCCATGGGATGAGCCTAATACTTCCAGTCCCAACGAAACAAGGAAAGAGCTTTGCCAGAGGTGCTGTTGGGCAGTGCTGACCCCTCTCCCTGACTGCGGCCTCAGTTTTCTCATCTGCAAAGTGGAGCCGTAAGCCTGGCCTGAAGATTCCATCTCAGGGGACCCGAGGGGAGGGACAGAACCTGGGAGCTGAGTGAGGGTCAGCCGTGAGAGGAGGGAGAATGCACGAGGCACCTGAGTCCTGCTGTGAAAGGCAGGTGCACGGTTCCTGCTGTCTGATGAGGCCTTTGGGACAAAGAGGACAGACATCTGGGCCCCTCCAGGAGGAGTTGGCCAGCCCCCTGCGGAGTAGGCTCCTGGCTGGGAGAAGGACTTCTGACACTGGGCACCCTGCACACCCAGGTGCCAGGGAGGGCAAGGGGAGCGGTGAGAGACTCCAAGGCATATGGATGGAGAAGAACCGTCTTCCCCAAAAGGGTATTTGCATCGTGTTGTGAAAGTGTCCCAGGGAGAACTGACACTTGAGTGACAAGCCCTTGTCTTTCCCCTCCCACGGTCCCCCTGATCACTTGCAGATGCACCCCGTTTTGTGGCCCATCTTCTCCTTGCCAAGAAGAGAGGCAGCGCCCAGCCCAGCATGGGTCAGTTCCACAAATGTTCACTGAGGTCCTTGAAGAGAAAACAACAAAACCTTTAATTCGCTCAGCACTCTGTAGTGCACAGCACACTTCCAAATGCAATCTGTGGTCACCACAATAACCCTGCAGGGGACAAGATGCTGACCCCCCCACCCCCACCGTACAGGTAAGAAAACTGAGGGTCAGCGAGGAGAAACGGCTGCTCAAGGCCGTTTGAATACAGGCTGCCTGACTCCTGGTGCTCTTTCCATGTCACCTCACTGCCTTCTTGACGTGGCATCTGCTGCCTCATGGGGTAATTTGGGGTCTGTGTCTCTCCAGGAAATGTCCTGTGCCTGTACCTCCCAACTGGTGTGGCCTCAAAATCCTCCAAGGTCTGCAGTTCCCAGCCTGGCTTTGCACAACCTCCCTGGGACTCTGGCACCCTCCCCTCTCTCCCCATCTTTGTACCTTGGCTCAGCTCCTCCTCCTGGGCTAGAATATTCTTCTCAGTCACTGGAACATTCCCAGTCCTTCCCATGCTTCCAGTTCTTTCGGGCCACACAGGTTGGGTCCCCAACCCTGTACAGAGTCCTGACGTCCTGGTTCAAGTCCTAGCTCCGCAACCTTTGCTGACCGTGTGATCTTGGGCACATCACTCCTCCTCTCTGGAGGGGTGTTGAGCCCAATACTCCCTATTCTTCTCCACGTGGTCGAAAGCCCTCCCTGTATGCTCCACAGCAGCCCTCTTCACTCCACATCCTTCTCCAGGGGGCTCCTGTTCTGCCATTTGGCTAGGCTAGGCTCTCCCTGCAGCAGACGTGGTGGGCTGCGGCACCTGCCAACCAGGTGTTTGGCCAAGACATGCTGCTGAATTAAGGAGCAATCCACAAACCACCCTCCTTCAGATTTTGGGAGACTCTTAATCTTCCCTCTTCAGTCCCTGAGAGCCCTGCAGCAGGCAGGAGCCTGCGGGGGGTGGGGGGTGGGGGGTGGGGGTGGGGGTGCAGAGGCTGTCTCTGTTCCCTGAGTGCGCAGCTTCTGCAGGGTGGGGAACACAGAACACCTCACACCCTGTTCTGCCTCCGGAGCCCATCACTGTCACAGGCATCAAGAGATGACGTCAGAAAGCCCCTTGCCTTGCCTTCCCCTTCAAAGGGCTTCACATCTCCTATGTCATTTCGTCCCCCAAACCCTTGGGTTATTAACGAGGGACTTGTCCGAGGCCACTCCGTGTTCAGCCAAAGCTGGGGCTGGGATCCGCTCTCCCTACGCTGATCAGTCTTGTCAAGCTCCGCTTTGCACAGGCTGGCTGCCTGATTGCGTGGCCTCGTCCCTTCCCTTCGAGAGCTTACACCTGAAAGGACAGTCTAGACAGAGACCCGTGCACATACACTCACTCCTTTATGAGGCGAAGCTACAGGAAAACCTACACAAGATGCCAATAGCACAATTCGGGATCCATAAAAAGGGCCTTAGAGATAATCAACTGCAGCAAATGGGGACACTGAGGCTCAGAAAGGGATAGAGACCGGTCCAAGGTCACAGAGCTAAGTGGAGGCCTCTGGGCTCCCAGGCCTGTGCCCCTTCCACTGTGTCCCGCAAGGCGGGAAGCAGAGAGGACTCAGGAAGCCTGGGCGAGGGGGAGGAAGGACAACCCCCATTTCAGTCTGGGAGTTTTATCCAAAGGGAGCATTTTCCAGAATTCCCGTTGGGGGGTGGGTGGGCAGGGGGCAGACAGGAAGTAGCTGCAACCTGTCCCTTCAGCACCTGGGAGTAGCCACCACACAGGCTGCGTGGCTGTTGCTTTTTTTTTTTGTCCCGTGTCCCTTCAACTCCTTCGCCGTGTCCACTGAGTGGCAGACAGCCAGGCCCAGCGCCTTCCAGCGCCGGGAAGCAAGCGGAGCCCTGGGCAAGGCTGAGGTTGGCAGAGCTGGGCAGGGCAGGGGCATTCCGGAGAGAGCCGGGCGGGCGCGGGGAGGCGGGGCGGGGTGGGGCTGCGGGTACCCTGTTGTTTCTTTCCCTTCCCTGGGCTCCACCCCGCGCATTCTTCCGAAGGGCAGGCTGCCCGCCCTCGGGCCGGAGCGGGGGTGGGGGCCGTGGGGCGCGCCCAGGGGTCCAGGGGCCGGAGGGCCCGTGCGCCCCTCGCGACTGCACCTGCAGCGCGGATGCTGCGGCGCCTCGGGCGGCGAGCGGGGCGCGGGGCGGGCGTCGGGGGCACGCGGGCGGGCGCGGGGGGTGTGGGGTGTGGGGGTGCCCCTGCCCTCGGCCCCGCCCCCCAGGCCCGGCGCGCCCCGCCCCGCCCTGCGCCGGAGGGCCCCGGCGGGGGCGGGACCCGCGGGGAGGCGCGCCGACCGGCCGGGCCAGGTGCAGCGCCCGCGTGGCTGGGGGCCGCGGCGGCCCGGAGGACTGTCCCGGCCGCGGGCGACCCCCGGAGCCCAGGTAACCGAGCGCGGGACTCCCGAGGGCCGCCGTCGGGGAGCGGGCGCCGGGGTCCCGGGCGCGCAGGTGCGCAGGTGCACAGACGGGGCGGCGCGCGGGGGCCGCGGACTCGGGGGATGCGCGTCTCGCCCTCCCGCAGGCCCTGCGCGGAGACCCGCGATGGGGACCGCGGGCCGGGCCGGGAGGGACCTTTACCTTCGCGCCCCCCGCCGCCCCGGGGCGGCCGGAGGAGGCGGGGGACCCGCGGCGCCGGGAGGGGTGCGCGTGCCGGGGCGGGTCTCCCGGGTGCTGGCGTGGGGGCCCAGCCGCGGGGACACCCCGGCGCGTCCGCCCGCCCCCCCGCGGGGGCTCCCCTCGAGGCCCCCGAGCCGCAGGCAGAGGAGCGCGGGAGGGACGGCGGGCCTGGACCCCCCTGGACCCCCAGAGCCCCGCAGCCCCCGCCCCGCGGCCCGGGTGAGCCGAGCGCGCAGCCCGCAGCCTTGGTTGCCAGGAGGGCCCGGCTCCGTGCGCGCCTGGGGGCGCCTCCCTGATTTCATCTCCTCCCCACAATAAACCAGTGAGGCAGTTGGGTCTTGTTCCATTTGCAAATGAAAAAAAAAAGGGGTGGGGGGTGGGGGAGCTCAAAGAGGTTAGGTAATATGCTGGGGAAAAAAATGGTAGATCTGAACTTCAAACCAGTCTCCGAGAGCCGGATGGTTGGTTCTCCATTTTTCTGCTGGGGTTCATGCCTTCTCCCCTCTCCCCTTGAGGTTCTTCTCCTGGAAGAGGTGGTTCAGGAGAGAGCACCTCCGCGGAGAAGTACAAGTGCTCAGCGCACTCCTCCCTGGCGAGCTGTAGGACGCAGGAGGACCAGGCGCCCATTTGGGGGCCTCACTTCTCTAGCCCCAGTACCTGGCTCACCTGGCTCACCTGGCTCACCTGGCTCGCGGGAGGTGCGCAACAGAACTGAATGAATTCACCTTCAACGACAGGGATTCTTTTCCAGTTGACACATCTGTGCCCTTGGCAGTGAAAGAAAGTACTCTGAATGGTTGGACTGGAAAGGTGCCCACCACCACCGAGGGGTCTTGACATCCTTACCCACTTGCGGCAGTTCGATGCTTTCTAAATCAGCGAGCACATCCATAATCCCATGTGCTTTTCCAGACAGGTAGGCTTTCCCTTTACCCCAGACCCGCTTCGCATCAGGCCAAGGAGAAGCAGAGGGAGATGGTTACGTGCCCAGCGTGGCCCTGTCCGGGGAGCCAGAGGGCCCTGTCCCATGTGCACCAGCATCCTACCCAGCTCTCCAGGAAATCTTATTGGAACCATGACTCTGCTTTGCCTCGTCCCTCTCCTTACCCGTTCATGGGGGCAACCATGGATTGAGAGCAGAGAACTTGCTTTTCTGGGCCTCAGTTTCCTCATCTGTAGCATAGGCACAAGAGAGTCTGCGTGATTTCATGAGTGAGTGATCCATAGGGCCCTCTGTAGGCTTCTGTGCATGTGTGTTGACCTGACCTCCCCACGTGGGCTGTGCCTTCAGTCCGGGAAGTGACCATGCACGCATCTTGGTCTCCCTCAGAGAGCTGGCCCTATCCTGAGCATACAGTAGGTTCGCAGGAAGTGTTCACTGATCAAAAACAGTCTCTACAGGAAGAGAAATTGCTAAAATTGGTGGAAAATGGGCATTTATAATCCTTCTATCATATGGGGGAGGCTACAGGAGGGGGAGACCAGAGGGGTCTGAGAGTCCCTAGAGGTGGAGATGGTTAGTGTCTGGCTCATTCAAGGCCACGGTCTAGTGGGGGAAGCCCAGCAAGGGGTATAGGACTTTCCATGGCAGTGCTCTGAAGCCTTTTGAGGCCCTGCCTGGAACCCCGTACCCCTGAACTCCTCAGCAGACCCAGCTGGCTGCTTTGGCCTCAGGACAGACCAGGGCCCTCAGAGTTGGTCAGTTCTGTTCCCTGGCAGAGGCCAGTGAGAGCGTAGGTAGTCCTACCACCAGCTGTCCCTGCACATACGTAGTACGTCCCTGCCCAGCTTCCTACTGCCAGTTCCCGAGTCTTAACAAGAACCCAGTAGAGGAAGAGCTTTAGACTCAGAACATCTCAGCTGGAAGAACACTAGAGGTCACGTCCTTCTATTTTCCATACTATTTATCGCCGTCTAATATCCTGGCTGTTTTAGCCTGGTTTCTGTCTCCTACGCCTGGCTGTTCGAGGTGCTTAAGAGCTGCCTTGGGAGGAATGTTCAGGTCACATAGAAGGGCAGCTCCTCGGCTGAGCAGACGGCCACCAACACAGGATGATTTGAGAGAGCCAAGGAGGAGTGCTCCCCATCAGACCCCATCCCTAAAAGAGAACTCGCAGTGCTGCTCTCCAGAGGTGGGCAGTTCCTCGGTTAGTGGTGAACACGGTGCCCCTTTCCCAGGACACTGGAGAACCAACGCCGGGCCCCCTGGCAGCGCTGGGGGAAAGGACGGAGCTCCAGATCACTGGGCCAGGGATAACAAACCAGGCTGAGAAGGTGTGACCAGCTGTGTGGGCCCAAGAGTGAGGACATTATTCCGCCCAAGGTCCTGGCGGAAGCTTGGGGCTCTGAAGCCTCACTTAGGAACCTGATAAGAGCGGTTTCCTTGCAGGACCCACAGGTGTAGGGATACGCAGGGTGGAGAAACCGTCGACGGTGGGGGTAGGGTAGAGGTCCAGGGATGGTCTGCCGTAGAAGCTGGAACTTTCCATGCGATCAAAAATATGGGACATGCCTAGGCATGCGCCAAGCGGCTTCAGCCCCCCCCGCCCCCCCCCATCTTTCATCCAGCTGCTGTCTTTTCAGCAAAGGAATTTTATCTGTGTTTTAAGGCAAAAGTCTGTCAACCCTGGGGTCATCTGGAGAAGAGGTGTGGCATGAAGACTCTCCAAGGCAGCTGGCAAGGGTGTAGGGGGGAGGTGGGACATTTCCTCACACTTGGGGGAAATGTAGCTGCTGCCCTCTTTCCTGATTGCTCGGAGGGGGATGGTTACGTTTGTAATACTGAGGATGAGCACTCCATAATCGTTAGCTGGTTGCCAGGCACGACCACCCAGCAGGCCACACAGACAGACGGATGGAGAGTCCCGAGGCCAGGATGGCGGGCCACTGGCCACTCACAGAGGAAGCTCCCCTTGTACAGGCCCACGCAGTGGATTCGTTGGGAGCTTTGGCTACTTCCCCCTCTCCTGACCCCCAAATCCTTGCCCGTTGTCTTTGTGGTTTGCCAAGTTAAGAGTGGGAATGCCCCTGGGCCTTGGTGTTGGGGGGAGACACCCAGAAATTGTGCCTCTAAGGATGTATAGGAGTTTACCAGCTGCTTGGAAAAATCGGGGAGGGAGGGACAGGGAGGTGGAGGGAACATGTGTAACACTTGTCGGAAGCCATGAATGTGTAGTGGTGACTCCTGTGTCCCCAGCCACTGTAGCTCCCCCTGTCCTTGCTCCCCAGCTGCTCTCTGTGGGCTCCGTTGCCCTGGAGTGGAGGAGGCCCAGACCTGAGACGGAGTTCATGCATTTCTGACCCCTGGCCTTCTCTTTATCACTGCCATCGCCACAAGTCTGGTGGCTTTCAGCAACAGGGGATGGAAAAGTACTCCTGTTGTGACATAATGTGAGTCAGTCCTTCTTCAGTGATGGGGTTGCCCTCTCAGCTCTGACGCCTGGTGCCTGGCTCACGGGTGGGGACACAGTGCTGGTTCCTTGGGGGAGAGGACGAGGGTGACTCTAGACTTTATATTGGAATTACGTAGGCGGCAGTGAGAAGCCAGCAGGTGCGACATAATCGTTTGTAGGATCTAGGAGAAGAGGTGGGGTTCCCCAAAGCTGTGATCCAAGGTGTAATGCCTGCACAGTGGCGCTGTGTCCTCGGAGGCAGGGTTAATTCTACAGAGCTGTCCTCGCTCCTGGCCTTGAAGCAGGCCAGGGCCACCCACAGCGTGCTCTGTGGGCATGGAGCTAGTGAATGCCGCTTAGGTGTCAGATGGGCATGATGCCTGGGCACGCCACAGCCCGTGAGACATTCTTCCCCTTTGATTATTCGGGAGCCCTGTGGCCACGCTGGCCTTGGTGGGATGATTGGGAACCCGTCGGAGGCACAGAGCCCAGCCATCATGGGCTTCTCGATCTCTCGCTCCCACATTCGACCCCTCGACCAGCTTGCTGCCAGCCTCTGGGTTGGTCACTGCACTCCGGGTAGCTGAAGGCTGGTGTGGCTGACGGGAACTGGATTCTTTTTTTTTTTTTTTTTTTTTTTAAGATTTTATTTATCTATTCATGAGACACACAGAGAGAGGCAGAGAACAGGCAGAGGGAGAAGCAGGCTCCATGCAGGGAGCCCGATGTGGGACTCGATCCCAGGACTCTGGGATCACGCCCTGAGCTAGAGGCAGATGCTCAACCACTGAGCCACCCAGGAGTTCCAAAGAACTGGGTTCTGGTTCTGGTACTATCTCGTCACAGTGCAACTTTGGCCCAGTCGATTCCTGGGCCTCAGTTTCCTCATCTGTGAAGGACAGCTCAGCCTAGATCAGGGTTCCTCGCCTCAGCACGGCTGATGTCTGGGATAGTTCTTCTGGAGGGTTCTATGTCATGGGGGCTGTCCTGTGCGTGATGGGATGCTCAGCAGCATCCTTGGCTCCTACCCACGGGACCCCAGATGCACCACCTCTCTCTTCCGTCTTGACAACCAAAGATGTCGCCAGATGTTGCTGAATGTCCCCCGGAGGCAAAATCATCTCTGGCTGAGAACCCCTGGGTTGGATGATCCCTCAAGACCCCCATGTGATTACCCTCAGGGCGGCAGAGTGGGGGGGGCACACATTTCCTTTTGCTAGCCCCTGTTTTAGAAGTATGGGCTGTGCATGCACCAGGAGCCTGGGGGTAGGGTTCCAGGGGCTTGTAGGGCGAGACGTGAGCTATGAGAGGAAGGGAGGCTCTGGGCTGCTGCGTCTTGCTGAGCACCAAGGCCAAGTCCACTTTGCCTTCCAGACCTTGGGTTACATAAGAAGGTGGGGCGGGGGGGTGGGGGGGGACAGGCCTGTGGTCAGCACACCATTAAGGTCAGCAGCCTTCCGGCCAGTGACTAATGGTTTGTGTGCGCCCTCAGGACCCAGCCCGTCCTCCTCTGCAGGCCCCTGTCCCCTCTCCTGCCTCCTGCCCCTGGACATGACACAGGAAGTGAATCAGCCCACCCGCTGGGCAGATGGGGAGTGGCGGAGCCCAGTGGTGTTAGACTCCAGGGCTATGCAGCCTGCTTCCCCCGCCACCCCCCCACCTCCCCCCCCCCCCCGCCCTGATTTGGTTTTGTTTGTTCTCCTGACTTAGCTGTTTATTAACTTTGTCCACAGAGGCCCCTTCTGTGACTTTATTGCTTGACCGGAGGGGAAAGATGTTTCTTCTCCAGGAGCGGGAGGGGTTTGTTAATGAATCCTGGAAGTAAATCGTTGTCAGCAACAGGCTGTGAGGTTTGGGATACTGTTAACCCAAATGACTGGGTTGTTACTTCTTTTTCCTTTAAATTTTTTTGATTGAGTATATTGGTCCGTAACATCATAGTGGTTTTAGGTGTACACGGTCATGATTTGGCGTCTGTGGGCGCTGCAAGGGGATCACCACGGTAAATCTGGTTGCCGTCTGTCCCCATACCAAGCTGACTTTTAGGATCTACTCTTGAGGGACACCTGCATGGCTCAGTGGTTGAGCGTCTGCCTTCTGCTAGGGTCATGTCGCAGGATCCGCAATCGAGTCCCCCGTCGGACTCCCTGCATGGAGCCTGCTTCTCCCTCTGCCTGTGTCTCTGCCTCTCTCTCTGTGTCTCTCATGAATAAATAAATAAAAGTTTAAAAAAAAAAAAGGATCTACTCTTGACAGCCTTCCAGTACGCACAATGATATTATTGATTGTAGTCACCATGCTGTATGTTATGTCCCCATGACTTCTTTCTTTTGTGTTTGCAAAGTGTGTGCCTCTTTTTTTTTTTTAATATTTTATTTATTTATTCATGAGAGATACAGAGAGAGGCAGAGACACAGGCAGAGGGAGAAGGAGGCTCCAGGCAGGGAGCCTGATGTGGGACTCAATCCCAGGACCCCAGGATCACGCCCTGAGCAGAAGGCAGGGTTCAACCACTGAGCCACCCTGGGGCCCCCAAAGTGTGAACCTCTTGACCCCCTTTTCTTACCGTCCTCACTGATGGCCTGTAGGTGGCTCTGAGCGATGGGCTGGGGCAGTGAATGAATTAAAGGCAGTCCCTGCCTGCAGAAGCCTTCTGTCTGGGAGGACAAAGATTCAGCCTATAATTGCAGCTACAACTATACC